>NW_024429192.1:2817682-4017682 GCF_017639785.1 Mesocricetus auratus | reverse complement strand
GTGGGATGGGAGGACATCACTTAGCCTGATTATGATTACCCCACAGTTTTGACATCATCAGACATCAGGGTGTGCCATGCTTACCCATCAGCTGTCCTTGGTCGAGCTCAGGAGGCGTTGGAAAGTGAAAACCCATAAGGGAGCGCACTGCCTCCTTAGCCTGCCTGTGGGTAGGCCCAGGCACCTCCCCCTCCCATCCCCCGCACCCATGTGCTTGGGGGCTAAGTGACTGCACCTGTCCATGCCTGGTGTGTGTGTGTGTGTGTGTGTGTGTGTGTGTATGCATATCTATTTATGCATATAGACATATATATAATTGAAAACAATTTTTTCAGATAATACATTCTGATCATGGTTTCCCGTCCCTCAACTCCTCCCAGATCGTCCCCCACCCCAACCAACTTCATGATCTCACTCTCTTTCGCTCTCTCTTTAGAAAGCAAACAGGGAAACAAACAAGAAAACAGGATAAAAAGAAAAGGCACAAGAAATGAACACAAGCATATACAGATACACAAAACCAAAATCCATAAAAACACAAAATTGTCAGAAAACAGTAATATACAAGCAAAAGGCCAGGTTGGGGGGGGTGTCAAACAAAGCCGCATGAGACAGAAATCATGTTGTGTTCACTTTGTGAAACCCACCTGCTAGTGTGTGCGTGGGGGGCCTCCCTTAAGTGTGGTTAGCACGCCCAGGGAGACTGCCCTGGGGAAAACCAGTTTTGTCTTGTGAGCTGATGCCAACTGGAGAAGCCTCTTGGTTAGGGGTGGGAAGCTGTGTCCACTGGCACTGAGGTCCCCTGACTGTGTCCACTGGCACTGAGGTCCCCCTGACTTGGACCCATGCAGGCCCTGTGCTGCCACGGTCTGTGTGGGGTCATGCGTGTGTCGGCCCTGTTGCGTCTGGAAGACGCTGTTTCCTGGAGTCACCCACGCCCTTTGACTCTCCCAGTCTTTCCACATCTCCCTCCTCCTCCTCCTCCTCTTCCTCCTCCTCCTCTTCTTCCTCCTCCTCCTCCTCTTCCTCCTCCTCCTCCTCCTCCTCCTCCTCCTCCTCCTCCTCCTCCTCCTCCACGTTCAGCCCCGAGCCCTGCATGGAGGGGTCTGCTGAAGGCATCACCCTTCAGGACCGCGTACTCCACGGTCACATGGCCCAGTTGAGGGTCTCCTCCTTAGTTCCCTTCTGCTGCAAGAGGCAGCTTCCCTGGTGATGGCTGAGCAGGGCCCTTATCTGAGTCTGGTTCACTTCTGACAATCTCGGGATGCCAGGGACATGGGCTGCCATAGTCAGCGTCTTCTGAACCTAGATGGGAGCCCCCAGAGTAGCATCCAAGCCAACTATAAAGGCCCTGGCGGTAGAGACAGAGCACGTGTGGTTTTCCTTCGTGAGGAACGGGGGTGTGGAGAGAGCCCCCAGCAGTCAGCCAGGCATGTGTATCTCCCAGTGTCGTCTCAGCTCGTTCCTAGGCTGTGGAGATCCATGGCCGTGTGTCCACTTGACGTCGGCCAAGGTTGAGAAGTGTCGGTGATGCTGCCTTTACCCAGAGCTCGCTAGGGCGGAGGTCAAGAGCCCCTTGCAGATCTTAGGGCACTGTCCACTGCAGCTGAGGGGCAGGGGGATGTCTGTCCCCGAGTTGTATTGTGTGGCTGGCCTTTCCAGGCAAATGTGCTGGCTCATTTTCTGTTGCTAATAGCCATTACAAGGGAGTTTGATATGGGCTTATTGTTCTGGGAGCATAGCCTATAGGGGTCACATTTGGTGGCATCCTCCTGCTGGCACAGATCTGAAGTAAGACGGTGTAACCCTTGTCACACCAGACGTCCTCACCTCAGGATAGCATAGTTGGATGACTTCTTCATCCTCTGAAGTCCTTACAGGGGGATTCAGGTCAACACGTAAAGCCCCGAGGGACACTCAAATCACCCTTGAACCTCAGCACTGAGAGACGGCCTGGGATGTGCAGGTTGGCAGTCTGCAGAGCTGGGCACGGAGAGCCCAGGACACAGAGGTGAATCTTGGTGTATCAGAAACCAAAACACAAGTGAGAATCTCACAAGTGAGAAGTCTTGAGTTCTGGCTCCGGGCACGTCCAGGCCCAGTGCTTAAGTGGAGCCAGGTTCTCTGCGGACTCTGGGCGGCTCTTTGTGGGTCACACGGTCTGGAGGGGTCAAAGGGCTGGAGCCTGTGTGGAGAGAGGGTGCCCGAAGCTAGGAGTTCTTCCTGCTCTTGCAGAGGGCCTGCATTTGTTCCCGGCACCCACCTGGCTGCTCACAACCGCCTGGGGCTGGCTCCAGGGGATCTGATGCCCTCTTGTGACCGACTCTGGCACTGCACTCACAAGCACACATTCACATGTGATCCCAAACACAAGCAGTCTTGTTTGAAAGGAGCACAGCTACCTGGTATGCCCTGCTGCCCAAACAGGAGTTCTATCCCAGAACAAGGACGGACAGACGTGGTAACTGAGCCCGTTAGTCCTAGCACAGCTGCTGGATAGCTGAGAAACAGTAATGCTTTGTCCCGTAGTGATAGTGTACCTGGGGTGACTGTGCTAGTGTGTGGTGGCAGGGAGGTGGGGGTTGTGGTGATGGTGATGGCCTGGTGATGGTTGTTGTGATGGTTGTTGTTGTTTTGTTGGCGGTGGTGGCTGGTGGTCATGTGGTGTGGTCTGGGGGTGGTGGTGATGGTTGTTGTTGTGATGATTGTTGTGGTCGTGTGGTGTGGTCTGGCGGCGGGAGGTTGTCCTGTTGCTGTTCTTCAGAGTGGCCCCTCCTTGTTTTCGAGACAGGTATTGTCCCTGGAGCCTGAGCTTGCGTCGGGCTGGTTGGCCGGCCACCGAGCATCTGAGACCCACCTGTCTCTGCCTCCCTAGCCCTGGGGTGGCGTGAGCCAGCCACCACACCCAGCTTTCTTTATGGAGGTCAAACTCAGGCCTCATGATTGCACAACAAGCACGTGCTGGCTGAGCTCTCTCCCAGCCCTTCACTGGTACTTTAGTGACTGTGCTGTGGTAAGGACTGTGTTGTAGGGAGAGCCCCACTCCACCGCACCCCTCCCCACTCCACCGCACCCCTCCCCACCGTGACTCCCCGCTTTCCCCGGCTCTTTCTTTGGGTGCTGCACACCCACTGCAGCCGTGTCCGTTCTGTGGCACCGCCGTCTCCTGTCTGCCGGTCAGTAACTAACCCCACCCGATGTCAGGGGCCACTTCCGGCTTCTCCATAGCCTCACTTAGCAAAAGTCACAGCAGCACTCAACACTCGGGCTTCGGACTGCATTTGTTTCCATAGTGTCCATGCTGGCCACAGAAAGCACTCTGCAGTGAGACTGTGTGTGTGTGTGTGTGTGTGTGTGTGTGTGTGTGCTGCAGTGAGACTGTGTGTGTGCTGCAGTGAGACTCTGTGTGTGTGCTGCAGTGAGACTGTGTGTGTGTATGTGTGTGCTGCAGTGAGACTGTGTGTGTGTATGTGTGTGCTGCAGTGAGACTGTGTGTGTGTGTGTGCTGCAGTGAGACTGTGTGTGTGTGCTGCAGTGAGACTGTGTGTGTGTGCTGCAGTGAGACTGTGTGTGTGTGTGCTGCAGTGAGACTGTGTGTGTGTATGTGTGTGCTGCAGTGAGACTGTGTTTGTGTGTGCTGCAGTGAGACTGTGTGTGTGTGTGCTGCAGTGAGACTGTGTGTGTGTGTGCTGCAGTGAGACTGTGTGTGCGTGCTGCAGTGAGACTGTGTGTGTGTGTGCTGCAGTGAGACTGTGTGTGTGTGTGCTGCAGTGAGACTGTGTGTGTGTGTGCTGCAGTGAGACTGTGTGTGTGTGCTGCAGTGAGACTGTGTGTGTGTGCTGCAGTGAGACTGTGTGTGTGTGCTGCAGTGAGACTGTGTGTGTGTGTGCTGCAGTGAGACTGTGTGTGTGTGTGTGTGTGTGTGTGTGTGTGTGTGTGTGTGTGTGTGTGCTGCAGATGTGTAGATTCTCAAGGGCACATTTGAATTAGGCTGAGACGCCTGTCCTGGATGAAAGACCAGCATTTGTTTGTTTGTTTGTTATGTGTTATGGGTGTCTTGTCTGCATGTGTGTCAGTGCACACATGGATGCCAAGTGCCCACAGAAGCAAGAGAGCACGTTGGTGTCCTAGAACTGTGGTTACAGATGGTGGCGAGCTTCCATGTGGGCTCTAGGGATTGGCGGGTCCTCTGCTAGAGCAGCCGGTGCTTCAGCGGCTGAGCCGTCTCTCCAGCCCCAGCTTGGGGGTCTTGATAGGTTTGTTTCTTTGCCAGTTAAGGACGTAAAAATCTGAGACACAACAGGGGCAGCAGAGAGCCCGGCAGCACAGCGGGCAGAATCGGCAGTTGAAGGAAGGCAGCGACTGGGTTGAGGGGACACACACAGAAAAAGACCCCGGCACAGTAGAGGGGCGCGGACAGCCACAGGTCCAGTCCCATCTGCGGTTTAAAAGCCTCTGAAGAGTCTCCCTCCCCGGCACTGGGCTTAGTCAGTCTGAAGACAGACAGGATGGTTGATTGGTCCCCAGCTGTCGCGTGGCCTGGTCAGTCCATCAGCAGGCACGTGCTGGTGGCAGACAAAGCTGCCAGGCTTTTGTTTAAATCCGGAGGGTGAGGAAGAAGCCGTCTTGGAAATTTGCCACCTTTATTCCCAGCTGTGGCCCCTCTCCCTGTCGGTCTGCCTGTGAGGGGGTCTGTCCTCAGCTCTCAACGTGAAGAGCGGTGTCTTGATGAAATTGTCCAGAAATGAGGTGGAGGGTGGAGACGGAAGGCTGTGGGGCACAGCACAGGGCCCTGGCTGTCTACGATCTCGTGCTGCCCCATTAGTCAGAGACGTCATGTGACCATACTCCATCTTCCAGAAAACGTCACCCTTGACCGTTGTCAGGCCGGCTACATTGTGCAAGACAGAAGCTAGAAGTCCTGTCGAAAGGACCGCAGAGTGGTTTGCGCAAGGAACAGTACTGTCTTGGCAGCAAAGCTAGTTGAGACGAGTGATCTGAGCTCAGGACCAGCCATTGACCCGGGGTCAGACGCAGGGGTCTGAAAACGCAGCCAAGGAGGGTTGAGATTTTGGGCTTGGAGAAGAATCGGGAGGGCGGGGTGGGGAGAGGGGGCTGAGCTGCTGTTGCGTATGAGATGTCAGGAGAAGAGAAATGACCCTGAAGCATGAGGAAGAAGTCACCAGCTGAGAGAACACCATGACAGTACAGTGACAGAGCCCAAAGGGGACGAGTGGCGGCCACCAGGTGGTTAGTTAGGGCAGGGATCTGGCCAGTGACAGTCTGAAGCCTGTCTGGCCAGGGTCCAGATGGTGAGAGGAGACTTTGGGTGGGGTCAGCAGAGAAGAAGCAGGGGAGAGGTAGGAGACAGATGCTCAAAACACCTCCAAGTTCTGGTCTCAGCATGGTGACCAGTTAGCAGAAAGGACCCTAGAATGCCACGCACAGGCTTGTTGCTGGCTTCTGGCTTGCTCCCTGCTTGCTTCAGTGTTTTGTTTTGGCTTTTGGAGACTTTGTTGCTTGAGGCAGTCTGACATAATCTAACCTAGCCTCACACTTACTTTGTAGCTGAGCGTGGCTTTGCATTCCCAGTCTCTCTGTCTCTGCCTCCTTAGTGTTGGGATGCCTCAGTTATCACCATCCTTGGTCTCTTTCCTTTTCTTTTCTCTTTCGACAGTTCTGGTTGAGCCCCAGCCCTCACTTGTGCCGGGTAAGCATCTACCCAGGAGCAGCTGCCCAACCCAGTTTAGCCTTGCTGCTGAACAACCTGCTGCTCCCATGGGAGCTGACTTAGGCCCTCATAAAAGGCATTCATCCATCTTTATAAAATTTAATTGTTTGCATTTTTTGAAAACTTCGTATGTAAATACTGCATGTACATCGTTTCCTCCCCTCCCCGACCACCATGTTCCCCTTACTCCCTCTCAAGCTCATGATCTCCTCCTCTTCTTCCTCCTCCTCCTCTTCTTCTTTTTGTTTGTTTTTTGAGACAGGGTCTCTCTGTGAAATAGTCCTGGCAGTCCTGGAACTCGCTCTGTAGACCACACTGGCCTCAGACTCAGAGATCTGCCTGCCTCTGCCTCCCGAGTGCTGGAATTAAAGGCGTGCGCTACCACCGCCTGGTGACCCTCTCTATAATTGCTGTTTTATATACACCCTACTTGGTTGTTGCTCCTATGTGTATTTGTTTAGGGCTGAGCCCTTGGGATCAGATAACTTAGCGGGTGGCTTCTCCCTGGATCCCCCCATCCTTGGCAGCCTACAGCAATTCATCTAGGGACAGGGCTGTGAGAAATCTCCTCTGTTGTGGGAACCCGGCTTTGTGGGCCTTCCATCGGATCCAGCCTGCTTGCCCGGTTCGTACCTGAGAGGGGAGTGTGGATTGAGAAAGGGCAGGATGCTAAGGAAAAAGACAGAGACGCAGGATAGAGTCGGGAGGGCAACCCAGTGAATACTGAGCACCCCAAGTTTATTCTTCAACATTCTTAAATACTCCAGCCAAAAAGGGGGGGACTTCTATTATCATGTATAAGGAGCAAACAGACTTTCTTCCTTAACCCTCCAAGCATTTGATAACCACACTGTAGACTCAATTTCTTGTTATCTGGTCTTGAGGGTCAAGAGTAACCACACCTCAGCCCAAGTCTGTTGTTATTTAGGTAAGACATCCTGCAGTAGCCAAGCCTTAGACCTTTAGGTCTTGTGACTTACTAAGGACAGTTTCAAACTCTCTGTCCTTGAGCCAAGATTAAGTGGAGCCCTCTTTATGGGCCCCAACCCGCCAATTATCACGACCATGGTGTAACTGCAGGTTTTGTTCAGGCAGCCATATTGTGGAGGTTTTGTGGGTGTACCTTCCCTGTCATGCCTCTTAGACGCCCCTAGAAGAGGTGTTCTTGTCCTCTTTCCGCCTCCTCTTCCCGCCTTGTTCAGTGAGCGGTAGGTGTGGCCGTTTGGTTGTAGATGTGGCAGTTTGGACTGTGCACCCCATGGACATGGGTTCCCTGTTTGTCACCAGCTTTGACCTTGTCTGCCAGCCTCCATCCAGGAGATGTCACAGAGGGCGGTGGAAATGGCGTGAACTCAGACTCAGGCCCACCGTTAAGGGTTGGCAAGGAGACGGCATAAGGGAGGCAGGGATGCTAGTCAAAGGACAGGGTTTGGGAGAAGGATAGGGAGAAGGATGCATTCAAAAGAGCTGTTGTACAGCAAGGTGATTGCTCAAGAACAGCGTATAAAGTGGGCGGGAAGGTGTCCTGTGTGGATCAGACACATTAGTGATTAACTCTGAGTCACCAGTAACGCATTACAGAGAGAAATGACACCACTTCCACTAGAAGCCATTTAAGCAAGAGTGAATTCAACTTTGAATTCTGCTTCCGGCTCCCTGTGTCTTCCATCCTCTGTCTGTCGTGTCTGAGTGTGTGTCTGCCTGAATGATGTCCTGTGACTCCGTCCCTGTGTCTGAGTGTGTGCCTGCCTGAATGATGTCCTGTGACGCCGTCCCTGTGTCTGAGTGTGTGCCTGCCTGAATGCTGTCCTGTGACTCCGTCCCTGTGTCTGAGTGTGTGCCTGCCTGAATGCTGTCCTGTGACGCCGTCCCTGTGTCTGAGTGTGACTGTGTGTCTGTCCGTCCTCTGTTGCCTGCCTGAATGCTGTCCTGTGACGCCGTCCCTGTGTCTGAGTGTGACTGTGTGTCTGTCCGTCCTCTGTTGCCTGCCTGAATGCTGTCCTGTGACGCCGTCCCTGTGTCTGAGTGTGACTGTGTGTCTGTCCGTCCTCTGTTGCCTGCCTGAATGCTGTCCTGTGACGCCGTCCCTGTGTCTGAGTAACAGAGGAGAGCTCTATTTATTGAACACAGAAAGTACCACATGGGGACGGAATGGGATGTGTCGGAGGGATCTTTAGCTGATATCTTCCGAGGGATTGAGACACTGGTTCCACCCAGTCCCAGCTGACCCAGATAACCAACATCATCGTTTATCAACCAAAATCCGTACATGGATATTTACGGATAGTAAAAGGTTGCCTATAACATCTGTAGTTGCTGCCTTCAGCAAATTCAGGTTGGAATTTCACAGGCCATATGGTAATTCTAGAGGGGACAAACGGTAATCACACCTAAGTTCAATGGGCTCAGCCAGCATTTCCCCCTCCTAGACAGGCTCTTCTAAGGGAGAGAGAGGCAGGAGAGAGGAGGACATTTGCCAGATGAAGGAGAGGCAGGGTGCTGTGTGGAGATGGAGAGGTGCATCCCACAAGGGCTCCTAAACAGCCAAGACACTGACCCCATGGGGCACAGGCTGTGTGGGAGCTCAGGAGGAGGTAGAGTGTGCTCAGAGCTGGGAACCAAGGCTTGTCAGTGTGTGACAAGGACATAGGTAGACCAGGGTCAAAGCCAAACGGTGTTGGAAGATGGACCCTGGGCATCGGGACCAGAACGCTAACTGGTCACCCGAAAGGACTCAAAGTCAGTGACTGGTGCTGATGTGTTTGATCCAAATACTACATTCTTTGTCCTGGTTAGGGTTATGATTTGACACGAGCTAGAGTCATCTGGGCAGAGGACCCTCAGTTGAGGAACGTCTCCATCAGATGCCTGTGGGCAAGTCTGTGGGACATAATCTTGATTAGTGATTGGCGTAGGAGGGCCCAGAATGCTGGGCCCCTGCCATCCTTGGCCCGTGGTCTTAAACTGCATAGGGAAGCAGGCTGAGGAGGCCCCAGGGAGCAAGCCAGTCAGCAGCACTCCTCCTCAGCCTCTGCCTAGCTCCTTCCCTGACTTCCCTCCATGGAGGACGGCACACACCTGTTAGCTGAAATGAACCGTCCTCCTCAGTTTGCTTTCGGTCATGATCTTTATCCCAGCAATAAATGGGAGCCTAACAGAGACATTTCTGGAGAAATTGAACATTATCAGCGAATGCTGGAGTTGACATCTGCTGCCAGAGTGAAAGTGCTTTGGGGAAGGAAGCGGTACCTCAGCCCTCTAAACAAAGGCCTCTTTCTGCCAGCAGACGCAGCTGCGGCTTCTTCGGCAATGGTGTCAGCGTCTGCCCCCTCCGTCTACAGCGTGCAAGCGCTCTCTCTCTTGGCAGAGGTAAGTGTGTCTCTGACTTGCGGCCTCTTGAGTCACTTGGAAGGCATGTATTCATTCTGGACGCCAGATGCGCTGCACTCAGCATGAATTCTGGAGTCCAGACCTGTGTCAGCCAGCTTTCTGTTCCTGCAGCAGAAAATACCGAAGGAACTCATCTTAAAGGAAGGAAAAGTTTGTTTGGCTCAAGGTGTTAGAGGCTTCAGTCCAGTTGGTTGGCTGAGTTGCTCGGGCTGTGATGAGGCACAGGCTCATGGGGGAGCACGTGGAGGCCCCGGTTTGTCCCCCCTGATGTCCAGGAGGCGTGGGCATGCTGCCAGCGACCTCTCCCCTCCAGCCAGCCCCCACCTCCTGAAGTCTCAGCCTCTCTCAGTGGTGCCGTAAGCAGACAGCCAAGTCCCCGACCCGTAGATCTTTGGAGGACATTCTAAATCAAAGTAGAATAGCTGTCAGGTTGTAGCATGGCGCTTTTGATTGCCACCTCAGAAGTCTGTTCTCCTAACAGCCTCATTCTTTTAGGTCCTGGCTTCTCTCCTGGACATGGTTTATCGAAGTGACGAGAAGGAGAAGGCCGTGCCATTGATCTCCCGTTTGCTGTACTACGTGTTTCCTTACCTGCGCAATCACAGGTGACAGCATCGTCCCCCCCCATACAGAAACGTGTCCTTTGAGACACAGATGGAGTGGTCTCCCCTCTCCCCTTAGTGCCTACAACACTCCCAGCTTCCCCCTCTCCCCTTAGTGCCTACAACACTCCCAGCTTCCGAGCCGGGGCCCAGCTGCTGAGCGCCCTGAGTGGCTACGCCTACACCAAACGAGCCTGGAGGAAGGAGGTGCTGGAGCTCTTTCTGGACCCCGCTTTCTTCCAGATGGACGCTTCCTGTGTTCAGTAAGGAGGGTCCTTCCCCACCAGGTGGAGGCGCAGGCCTCTAATCCCAGCACTCGGGTTGATGTAAGTTATAAGAGCTAGTTAGAAACAAGCCCAAGCTAAGGGCTGAGCTTTTATAATTAATAAGTCTCCAGGTTGTTTTTTGTGAGCTGGTGACCCAAAGAAAAATCCATCTGCACTTCTGAGTCAGTGTGGTTACGAGAGTGTTGTGTACATGTGTGTGTGTGTGTGTATACATGCATGTGTGTGTGTGTGCGCGCGCGCGCGCACACACACACACACACACACACAGGTGGAGGCTAGAGGTTCATTTCAGTCACTCTCCACCTTGTTCTCAGACAGGGTCTCTCACTGAACCCTGGCAGGGGTTCAGGACAAGGCTGATAAGCCCCAGTGGTCCCGTCCCCTTCCCCACAGTGCTAAGGTGTGGCTTCCCCACAGGTGCTGGGGTTTGAGCCCGGGTCCCTGTGCTTTCGGCACACGGGCGTTGTGGGCTGAGCCCTCTGTGCGGCCCCGCAGAGCGGTCTCAGCAGCTCTTAGAAGGGCGGGCTGTTTTCTTGACGCGTTTAATGAAATCCTCATTAACTGCGTACTTAACCAGGTCTGCTTTTTTCCTGTCCAGCTGGAAATCCATTATCGACCATCTCCTGACTCATGAGAAGACAATGTTTAAGGATTTAATGAGTAAGTTTCAAATTAGTTGGCACACTTCAGGACTGGTACCCTCACAATCAGCTCTTACAATGTCAAACTCTTTTTGAGACGGTGGTCTCTCTGCATAACCCTGACTGTTCTGGAACTTGTTGCTTAACTCAAAAAGATCTGTATGGCTCTGCCTCCCAAGTGCTGGGATGAAAGGTGTGCGCCACCAACACCCGGCTTATTTTGGTTTCTTTACTGCAACGTGTGTGGGATGCGGGGCCAGGGTGCGGGGTGGCCTCAAACTTTTTTTTTTTTTTTTTTTTTTTTTTGGTTTTTCGAGATAGGAGGGCTTTTCTGTGTAGCTCTGGCTGTCCTGGAAACCAGACTGGCCTTGAACTCACAGAGATCCTGCTGCCTCTGAAATGTTGGGATTAAAGGTGTTCATCATCCCACCACCCCTACGGCCACCTGGGCTCTAGCCTCAAACTTATGGCGATCCTCCTGTGTCAGCCTCTCGGGTGATAAGAGTATAGACGTGAACCACCATTCCCACCTGAGATAGGTGTTTTGTTATAGACGTGAACCTCGGTTCCTGCCTGAGATAGGTGTTTTGTTTTGTTTTCTTAAAAGTGTGCAGGAGTGGTTTACGTGTTGTCAAAGGCGACCGACCTTGTGGAGGGGGAGGGGAGCGTCACAGGTAGAAGGGTTCTCTCACACACGCGCCTGCGATGCTTTGTTGCAGACATGCAGAGCAGCTCCCTGAAGCTGTTCTCCAGTTTTGACCAGAAGGCCATGCTGCTGAAGCGCCAGGCTTTTGCTGTCTTCAGTGGCGAGCTTGACCAGTACCACCTCTACCTTCCGCTGATACAAGGTAAGACGCCCGCCCGTCCTGGGCTGCTCTGTCCAGCGGCTGCAGAAGATCCAATGCTGGGTGTTTCGTGCTGAACGGAAATGCCTTTGCTTGCCGTCCTGGAGCTGGAAAGTCCAGGGCTGACAGGCTTGTGTGTGATGCTGGGCTTCTTGCCACACCTGTCCTGAGGCCGAACACAAAAGGGACCAAACTTGTCCCTTCGCACTGGTACTAAACTCACTCACATGGGCCTAATGTGTGTGGTGCACCTCAGTCCTTTTAGCCTGAGGACTGCTCTTCCCTGTCTCCTGTGACGTGTAGGTGAGGCCCAGAGGGCTACAGAGTTGCAAGGGGCGTGTAGACGCTTTGCCTAGGCAGTCAGTAACCTTCTAACTGCAGGTTCCTGTTTATGAAACAGAATAGCTCCTGTATTGTGTCATGGTGGTGGGTTTATATATCATGAGTATGTATATGCCTGCATTATATGGTAAGCAATAACTTCATTGTATCTGTCCCCCAAAAAAGTGAGTAAAAGCACACAGCAGCCTTTCTCAAGCAGGGGTGAGCACAGTTCTGGAAAACAGCTCTGAGAAGTCATCCCACTGAGGGGGGTTGTTAGGGTCCCAGAGAAGTCCCACAAAAGACCACATCCACATATGCAGTTAGCAAGAGCGTTCATCACAGCACGTGCATGCGGGGCTGCTCACCTGTACAGAATGGTGACAATTCTTCCCTGTACAGAATGGTGACAATTCTTCCCTGTACAGAATGGTGACAATTCTTCCCTGTACAGAATGGTAACAATTCTTCCCTGTACAGAATGGTGACAATTCTTCCCTGTACAGAATGGTGACAATTCTTCCCTGTACAGAATGGTGACAATTCTTCCCTGTACAGAATGGTGACAATTCTTCCCTGTACAGAATGGTGACAATTCTTCCCTGTACAGAATGGTGACAATTCTTCCCTGTACAGAATGGCGACGACCCATAGCCTCCCCTAAGCATCCCTAAGAGGAGTTTCAGAGCCATTATGTCATCTCAGCCATGATTGGTCAAGCAAGCAGCAGTTACGTCAGTAGTTCCTAATTGGCTGAGGTTTAGTCTTACCGTTTTTTGGACACATCTGTACAAGCTTGGTTGTGACTTTGAAGAGGCTGCTGGGTTTGCCCTTGAGACATTGTGAAGCTGACTTAGGCCCCTGTGTGTTTCCTCCCTTGACACCGAATGCAGGGGGACAGTGGATAACGGGCCCCTTATCGGGAAGACACCTATGTGTCCTCAGAGAACTATGACCTGAAGTCACTTGTAGAAGTGGGAGAGTCGGCCGGGCGTTGGTGGCGCACGCCTTTAATCCCAGCACTCGGGAGGCAGAGGCAGGCGGATCTCTGTGAGTTCGAGGCCAGCCTGGTCTACAAAGTGAGTTCCAGGACAGCCTCCAAAGCTACAGAGAAACCCTGTCTCGAAAAAAACAAAAACAAAAAAACAGAAGTGGGAGAGTCTAACCCCTCAGGGATGAGAGCCGGGCAGTGTGATAACATGACCCTTACATATGCATCACACACGTGTCCACATGTGCACCGTCTGTGTGAAGTTAACAGTTACAATGTGGTGGCTACAGAGAGGGCTTGGCTCCTGAGAGAGGAGTCTCCTCCTCTACAGACTGGAGCTCAGCTCCCAGCACCTAGGACGTCAGGCAGCAGACACCTGCCTGTAACTCCAGCTCCAGGCTGTATCAGCACCCTCTTCTGGCCTCTTTGGGCACCTACACTCACAATCATATACACACATACACAGAGTTAAAATTAATAAAAACAAAAGGAGTGAGAAATGAGGGGGGCATGCTGTGAGAGGGGCGTTGAGGGCTAGGAAGAGGGAGGGGCCACCTCGGAATAAATCTCCAGAGGAAATCTGATGGGGGACATCCCTCTGTCTGCTGTGAATATATGTTTCTCTTATCGGTTGATGAATAAAGCTGTTTTGGCCAATGAAGAGGCAAGATTTAGCCGGGTGGGGAATCCAAACGGGGATAGAGAAAGGTAGTAGGCGGAGCCAAGGAGACACCATGGAAGATAGGACGCCCAGGCATTCTCCAGCAAGCCAAGACCACATGGAGATGCGCAGATTAATAGAAATGGGTTAATAATTAAGAGAGACCTAGCCAATAAGAAGCCTGAGCCAAACAGTCTATAATTAACATAAGCCTCTGTGTGTTTATTTGGGACTAAACAGCTGTGGGGCCAGGCGGGACAGAACTTCTGTCACCACGTGATATCCAATCCCCAAAACAAAGGAAAAGTCAGACTTTTATAAATTTTTGTGAGGGCTGGGTGTTGGTGGCGTACGCCTTTAATCCCAGCACTCGGGAGGCAGAGGCAGGCGGATCTCTGTGAGTTCGAGACCAGCTCTGGTCTACAGAGCAAGTTCCAGGACAGCCTCCAAAACCACAGAGAAACCCTGTCTCAAAAAAACCAAAAAAGATTTTTTTGTGAGGGCTGATAGGAAGTTTCGTGTCATACGATTTAACATAGTATGTGTGACAGGGAGTGTGGAGGGACCGTGACATGTTCTAGTCAGAGCTTCCAGTCAGAGGTCGCTGTGAGGCGACACACAAGCAGCTCCTTAACTCCGTCTGAGGGAGAGCTTCGGGAATCACCCAGCTGCTCCTGGCCAAGGAATTCAGCCTCTTCACGAATGGCCCTTGTCCTGTGGGGCAGGCCTGGCTGACGCTGAAGGACGTACGTCACTGTGCACAGAGGACAGAGCTAAGCACACACCTGGCCCTGCGTGACTGGGCTGCTGTAGTGATGGGGACACGGGAAGGTGCGGGAAAGGCTCCAGCGTTGCCACCGTACAGGCTGCAGGAGAGTGAGGTGAGGGTCAGGGCGTGAGGACTCCAGCTAGGTAACTGGTCACGTGGTGACTGTCAAGAGGGCAGACGGAAGAGTCAGACATGGTGACACATCTGCACTTGGAAGGACAAGGCAGGCTCATTGTGTCTGAGGCTAACCTGGGCTACACAGCAGGACCCTGTTGGTATTTGTGGCACCTCCCCTCTATCTCAGTCATCTTGTGTCATCTAGGCTGGCTTCAAACTCCAAGGATGACGGGTGTGTGCTGCCACGCCCAGTGTGTGGCGCTAAGGAAAAAAGCCAAGGGCTCCGTGCATTCTTGGCCAACCCTGTATGGATGAAGTTACATCCACTACCTGCCCTTAATTTTTATCTTACAGACAGGGAGTGGAAGTCACTATAGCCCTGGCTAGCATAGAACTCGTTACGTAGAGCAGGCTGAGCTCGCGTTGTGGCAATCCTGCCTTTGCCTTTGCAGGTGTGCATGTCCACATAGGACTCGTCTCTCATATTGGGTTGTCATCAAAATGTCAAAGTGGTTACAGTTTTCTTTTTCTTTTCTTTTTTAATTTGTTTTTTTGTGACAGGGTTTCTCTGTGCATCTCTGGCTGTCCTGGAACTCCCTTTGTAGACCTCAAACTCACAGAGATCCTCCTGCCTCTGCCTCCCAAGTGCTGGGATTAAAGGCATGCGCCACCAACGCCCTTCTGCTTTCATTTTTTTAAGCTAACAAGAAACTCCAACCTGCATATTTGTGTGACTTCTCTAAAATCTCTTTCCTCAGAGCGCCTGACAGACAACCTCAGAGTCGGACAGACATCCACAGTCGCTGCTCAGATGTTTCTTTTTTTCAGAGTTCTGCTGCTAAGAATATCTCCCCAGCATCTGACCTCACTGTGGCCAATCATGGTCTCCGAACTGGTGAGTAGACCTTATTAGTCTTAGGCAAGCGCTGTCATACAATATGCCGCTCCGTGGACATCTAAGTTTATCTAAAATGCTGCCGTTGTCATACAATATGCTGTTCCGTGGACGTTTAAGTTTATCTGAAGATTACTTGTGATCGTGTTGATAGCATGTGGTTAGCTTCAGCTAAACAGAGACTGTCCCCTCTGTGACCCTGCTGTTCCTCAGCACAGTCTAGCATTACCTGCTGGTTTTCCTCTTGTTGGTTTGGGGTGACCCAGGGCCCCCCTGCTTGCTAGGCCTTACCTGGGCTCCGTCTGCCAGGGTTTTGTTTCAGTTTGCTTTGATTTGGTGTAGTTTTTTGTTTGTTTTGTTTTGTTTTTAGAGACAGAGTTTCTCTGTAGCTTTAGAGGCTGTCGGGGAATGGTTTAGTTTTTGAAGACAGGGTTTCTCTGTGTAGCCCTGGCCATCCGGGAACTCGCTCTGTAAGACTAGGCTGGCTGCAAACTTAGAGGTCGGCCTGCCTCTGCCTCCCCGAGTGCCGGCGTGAAAGGCGTGGGTCCCATGCCCACCCGCTGTCTTTGTATGGCTACACACACTTAGGTAAACGTGATCTCTCTCACACAGTGACTGGAATATGCGTTCTCTTTCTAAGATTCAGGCGTTCATGCAGCTTGAAGAGGATCTGAAGGAGGAAGATGAGTCTCTGAGGTAAAGCCATGTAAGCTTTGCCCTGCATGTTGGGAGGGGGCAGTTTAGATAACAGCTGTAGGGTGTAGTCTGTCACACCACCTACTGTCTTGTGATGTGAAGACATCTCCCCCTGTCTCTTTTCAAGGTGCAGTTATCTGTTTTGCATGTGCACATATGTGCCTGTATGCATGTATATGCACTATGTCCATGCAGTGTTTGAGGAAGCCACTAGAGGGTGTCAGATCCCCTGGAACTGGGGTTACAGGCAGCTGTGGGCTCCACGGTATGGGTGCTGGGAATTGAAACCGGGTCTTCTGGAGAATCAGCTCTTAATTGCCGAGCCAACTCTGTAGCCCCCTCCTGTTTTTCAGACAGGGTCTCGCATATGGTCAGTTGTCTTGAAGCTGGCTCTGTAACTGAAGATGATCTTGAATGAGTGCACACTCCTGCACAGCCCCCACAAGCGAGCATCGCTGAGCCCATATTCGGAAGATTTGTTTCCAGGGAAATGTGTCTGTGGGCCTTTCCTAAGCAAATGAAGTGCAGGAGATGTGGATGAATGTATAACGAACATTTCTTTCTGAATTTATAGAAACAGCAACAAAATAAACCGAATAAAAGTCCCAGTTGCTGATGGGAACGGGCCTTCGGGTGGGGCTGTGTCCCCAGGTGACCTCGCCATGTACCTCTCTGCTTGCAAATTCCTGGACACCGCACTCTCTTTCCCACCTGACAGGATGCCATTGTTTCAGATGTAAGTTGGATGAGACCACACCCTCCGAAGTCAGTGGTTGTCCCTGCTGCCAAGCACTTCACTCTGCTTTCATGTGCAGAGAAACCACAGTGTGTGTGTATGCACACACAGTCACACGCATGCACACACACAGTCACATATGCACACACACTCATGCGCACACACACAGTCATGCACACACACGCACATGCACAAACAGTCACACGCACGCACATGCAGTCACATGTGCACACACTCATGCGCACACACACAGTCATGCACACACATGAACATGCACAAGCTGTCACATGCACACACAGTCATACACACAGTCACATGCACAGTCACACACGCATGCACATAGTCACACACGCACACACACACACACCACACCCCAAGCAGCGTGTTTGGCGACTGCAGCCCAGGTTTCAGATTTCTCCCAGACAGCTGTGTTTTCAGGGCTTGGCTCAGGCTCCTGTTTGCAAATGTGGCTCTGTGACAGATGAGTAATTTTTTGTGTCTGCTGCGGTGGCTTTTGCTACTGAATGCCTGTGAAACGGGTCACCGGTGTTGATCCATGCTGCATTTGTAGAACTCGAGTGTCTCTTGCGGTTGGATGTGAGGCTTTCTGTGGAGTTTGGCCTCTCTGGGTCACTCATCTCCCCAGCACGCGTTTCCCACAGGCTTGGCACAGCTGTCCCTGCTTTGAGTGTCATGCCTGGCCCCAAAGGCTGCTGCTCTCTAGCTTGTCGCCAGGAAGAGAGGACTCATGGGTAAACATACCTGTGCAATCTCTTAAACAGCTGTTATCAAGTAAAAGAAGCCAAACTGAAAAGGCCACACACTGTTACCACTCCATTTGTATGACTTTCTAGAAAATACCATAGGAACAGAAGCAGAGGGCACTGGCTGCAGGGGACACACGTGGGGTTGTGGGCACAGGGGGTCTCTGCCGGTGGACAGATGGGGACTCCTCACAACCATAGGCTTGAGTGGCAGATGCCCGTCAGCACAGGCCAAGCAGTTGCCACAACTCTGCTGCGTGTGCGATGTCTGTAGAGGGGCTGTGCATGACCACTGGGATCTCAGGAAACCTCACTTCTGTTCAGCTTAGCCGCACCCCGAAACAAGAGGCCATGGGAAGAAGGGCGTCACTCTGAACAACGGCATCGTGCGTGGTCTCCAAAGTCTGGGGGCAGCCTGTCTGTCCCTGGCTGACGCTGGAGAGTACGCGGGGTGGCAAAGGCTGTCCTCTGAGGAGCATGTCTGATTCCACCCCTGTAGGTCCAGAATGAGAAATCTACAGATAGGAAGTAGGTTAGGGTGGTGCCTAGGTCTTCGTCCTGGAGACTGAGCGATAATGCCCGAGGGAAGCAGGTTTTCTTCTAGAGTTAACAGCACTGAAATTGATTGTGTTAACCGGTATACAATGCAGCCTGTGGAATATTAAGTCACTGAGTTGTGGGATGTGAACTATCAGTTTACACGAGCTTGGCTTCAGCACGCCTGGCGTTGGTTGTCCCCTGCAGTTATAGATGGGCGTTTGTTCCGGAAGTAGACACTGAGCACCCCGCCTTCCTGTCAGAGCTAGAAGAGAACCACCAGGAGTGCAGACCCCACACTGTCAGGATCCTGGAACTTCTAAGATCAAGATTCGGGGTAAGTGTCGCCTTTTCGAAAGCGGTATTCGTAGGGCCAGCAGCGCCGCTCGGCTGGGGAGCGCTCGCCTGGCACACACAGCGAGTGCCCGCATTGGATCCTCGGCACTGTGTAAACAGAATGAGTGGTTCGCACCAGTAATCCTAGCGCTTGGGAAGTAGAGGTAGAAGGACCAGGAGGAGAGTCATTCTTGGCACATAGTGAGTTCAAGGCCAGCCTGGGCTAGATAAGACCCTGTCTCAAAAAAAAAAATACAGGAGGCAAAGGTGTCTAGACTAAGGGACAAAGTCCTTAATGTCCCCTGGTTTCTAAGGACTTAAAGCCTCTCTTAGTTTAAAGCGTGGGGTGGTTATGGGCTCCATCCCTTGTTCCCTGGGTAATGGTGATGGAGAAGCTGGTTTTCTTCCCAAGCTGCCCTGTGGTTTTGAGTCTGAGAAGAGGAGGAGACTGGAGCTGGCCTGGCTTACGATGGAGCGAGACCTAGCATGTGAGGCTCAGCCTCCATTCTTTTTTTTTTTTTTTTTTTTTTTTTTTTTTGGTTTTACGAGACAGGGTTTCTCTGTTTTGGAGGCTGTCGGTCCAGCCTGGCCTCGAACTCACAGAGATCCGCCTGCCTCTGCCTCCCGAGTGCTGGGATTAAAGGCGTGCGCCACCAACGCCCGGCTCAGCCTCCATTCCTTAGTGCTGGCCATGAGCTGCCAGTCCCGCTGCAGGCGTGCACGGGACGGCATCTCAGCGCCAGCCACGGTCACTTCCCTGGCTTTGGGTCTCTCTGCAGGAAGCCGGCAGCTCGGATGAGATGGCCAGGGAGAGCGAGTTTCCTCTTCTGCGCCAACATTCCGTTACTAGCATCAGGCAGTTGATACCGTTCTTCAAGACGTTAAACTGTGCTTTCAAGACCCAAAGCCACCTGCCCCCCGATGCTCCGGGAACCTCAGGGCCCGAGTTCCCTGTCACAGAGAGCCCAAGGGTCCTGCTGCAGCTCGAGGAGTGTGTGGAGCATGACTTCCTGGAGTATCCAGAGTGTTAACGCCCTAGGAGGGCTTCCTTGTCCTTCTCCCTCCACAACGAGGAGGACGGGTATCCTGTGGAGAAGGGACCTGGGCAATTTGAACCAACTCTACCACAGCCCTGAATGTCATTCAGGTAGTTTCTGTTCAGCAGCCAAACAGGCCTCCCTTAATTGCCTTGTAATATACTTCAATCTCGGTTTGTGTTTCTTCCTCAATGTATGTAATGGAGATAAAATTAATATATCATCTGAGCACACATGAGTGTCATATGAGAAAAGTAAGTCCTTTTCTTTATTGAAGCAAACACATAGGTCTGTTCTCCTCTGTGTATGTAAAACTTTTAGCAAGTTGTTTGACTGGCCGGGTGCTCAGCAGGAAAAAGGCTTGAACCACAGAGCAGCCAACAGAATGGACCCCCACCCCCGAAACTGTCCTCTGACCTCCATACATGTACACACAAGATAAAGTGTAGTAAAAAAAATTAATAGAAGTGGGGGGGTTGACAGTATAGTTTTGTAGGTATAGGATCCTGAGGACCCAGGTTCAGTTCCAGAACTCACACTGTAAAAGGAAGAATCCAGAGTTTGAGGCCAGCCTGGTCTACAGAGCTAGTTCCAGGACAGCCTCCAAAGCCACAGAGAAACCCTGTCTCGAAAAACCAAAAAAAAAAAAAAAAAAAAAAAAAAGGAAGAATCCAGTTCCTGCAAAGTCCTCTGACCTCCATACATGGGGCACACACACACACACACACACATATACACTCACTAACATACACACCACATACACATACCACACATACACTCATACACATACACTCACTAACACACACAATACACATGCACTCACACACACACCACACACAACATACACACACACACAAAACACACACAATACTCACACAATACACACATACATTCACTTACACACACATACCCACACCACACATACATTCACACACACAGTACACATACATTCTCTTACACACACACACACACACATTTCACCGTTTAAATGTTTTCTCAATGGTGATCAAAAGTATACTTTTAACATGTCACACGTGGTGGTTAAAGCACTTACTTTGGTACTGCAATTTGAAACTTAAAAAAAAAGACCTGGGGCTTCCTCATGTGTGTGACAGCTGTGTAACTTGGTCCTCTTGTGGGAGCAGGTGCTGTCTCTGACTCTTGCCTGCTTTTGGAACCCATTCCTCCTCCTGGATTGCCTCACCCAGCCTTAACAGAAGAGGAGGAGCCTGGTCTCACCAGCCCATGACTGGCTGGTCCCCAGGGGAGGCCCACATGTATCTGCAGGGAAACAGAAAGAAAAGTGGATCGAGGGAGCGGGCAGGGCTTTGGTTGGGATATAAAAACAAAAAGATGAAAACAATAATAGCTCAGGGTTGGGGATGCAGCTGTCAGTGTTGGTGAACTGTCTGCCTGGCATCCACAAACTATGTAGTTGCAGCACTCGGAGTAGGGACCCGAGAGGGGGTCTTCATCCTCGGTTACACAGCAAATTCAAGGCCAGCTTGCATCCTGAGACCCGCTCTCAACTAGCCAGTTGGAGCGCTTAAGCAGATCTCTGGGAGTGTTGACGCCTTGCCCGCTAAAACCACACTTGCACCGTCCAACTGCGTAAGAAGTGTGTGGTCTTCCAACTCCAACGCTTGTGACCCTGGTTAGTGCCACCGCTGGTGCTGGTACTCTCCAAGTCTCGCAGCTGCGGGCACTGGCGTCCTGGAGTGTCAGGACTGCTGACTCCCTGGCCTCTTCCCTTTGCTTTCTCCTCCCTCAGGTCTCCTCACGGTTCCACTGACACGGCCGTGTATTAAAATAACCCCTTTGGCTGGCGGCGTTGGATCTTACCCTCCCGAGCCTGGTTGTCTTCTGCCAGCTACCCTGCTTACGACCTGGCTGGGAGCCATGTCTGACTGCCAGTGCGTGCCGTGCTCCTTGTCCTTCCTGCCTGGTGACACTTTTTAGGCAAGAGCACTGTGTGTTCTACTCTCCAGGCCTCCTGAGGCACGCAGTCCTCCTAGACAACTTGGAGCCTGTGCCCACTGTACACTGGGAATTCTGAAATTGATAGCTACTGCTCTTCTCGGTGTGCGTCCTGCTTTTGAAGTGAGGGGTTTTTTTATTATTTAATTAAGTTGTGTGTGTGTGTGTGTGCGTAGGTTAGAGGTCACCTGTGGAAGTCCCCTTTATCATGTAGGTTCTTGGGATTGAACTCTGTACGTCAGGTGTGGCAGCAAGCACTTTCACCCACTGAGTCATCTTAAGCCTCTCAGCATTTTACTCCTTGCACAGTAGAAAAGCAATTTATATCCTTGGTCTCAACATACCCTGGGGGCTCACAGGACCTGGTCTGCTCAAATAAGTACTTAAAATTATATTTTAAAACAATTATCTGTATGGGAATTGTGGTCAAGGGCAAAGCGTTTGCAGATTTAGGTCTAAAGAATATCAGTGTAAACCTGTAAGTTTTGTGACTCACACTTGCTCACACTGGGAGGTGCAAGCCATTCGCAGTATGAGGAAATAGCCCCACCTCGCCTAATAAACAGTGCCGTACCACAGTCAAAACATACAACAAAAATGGGCGTGGTGGCTCGTGCTGGTAATCCCAGCACACGAGAGTCTACAGCAGGAGTATCATTGCCGGTCTGAGCCGTGTCAGGAGTCTCAGACTCAAAGGGAAATGGGGATACAGACAAACCTGGTGGCTCACCCTTGTACCCCCTGTGAGGCTCAGGCAGTGTGAAATCCTGTTCTAAGGGAAAACTGAGAGAGAGCTCAGCAGTCAGGAGCACTGGCTGCCTGTGACGGTTTGAAAGAAAATGGCCCCCAAAGGAGTGGCATTGTTAGGAGGTGTGGCCTTGTTGGAGGAAGTGTATCACTGTGGGGGCGGGCTTTGAGGTCCTTTTCTCAAGCTAAACTCAATGTGACAGTCAGTTGACTTCCTGCTGCCTGAAAGATGCAGGACTCTCCGCTCCTCCAGCACCGTGTCTGCCTGCGTGCCGAATGCTCCCGGGAGGCCATGCTGAGAATGGACTAAACCTCTGAAAATGTTATCGTGCCGACCCAATTAAAATAAGTCAAAGAGTTGCCTAGGAACCCTCAGGTGGGAGAGCTGGCCCTGAGGCCATAGGAACAGGAGAGCTGTCCCTACCCCCTCATCAGCTGTAGCCCTCGGGAGAGCGCCCCTACACCTCAACTGGACAACGCAGGAGAACCAATCCTGAGGGTAGAAAGCAGGAGAACTGTCCCTGCCCGCTGCTCATCACTGCAAGGGGCGAACTAGCCAGGGCAATGCTGGAGGGCGCCCCCTGGTGGTGAATACCGGAGAGAGAGCTGGCGGGTTGACCTGCTCTGTAACTGCCCAGGCCAAGAACCAGGGAAGTGTTGGCCCAGCTAACATCCACCCCATCTGCTGGAGAGGGGGTGGGGGCCGTGATCCTGCAGACCCAGGGCTACAGGATCTCCATGACGCAGGGCAGCAAAGGGACATCCAGAAGTCCCAGCGAGGGCCCAGTGTGGATGGTGCAGCAGACACCAGGGGCTTTGAACCAGCCCCGTGAGTTCTTGCCATGAGCGCCTGCCTGTAAAGACGTATGGGTGAAGGGGTTTGCTGTGTGACTCACTGTTACACTGCAGCACCCATGAAGAGATTTATTTCCTCCCTCTCCCTTTTTATCTTACATTTTATTTTATTGGGGGGGGGAGGTTGCAGGGACAGAGAGTGGATGGGAAGGGACAGGAGATTGGAATGCATGATGTGAAAGACACAAAGAATAAATTAAAAAAAAAGAAATTCTAAAAATAAAGGAAGCAGGCTGAGCAAACCATGAGGAGCAAGCCAGTGAGCAGCTCCTCTCCGTGGCCTCCGCATCAGCTCCTGCCTCCAGGATCCTGCCTGCCTGAGTTCCTGCCTGACTTCCCTCAGTGATGAGCAGTGTTGTGGAAGTGTGTGAGAGGATGCAGGAAAGACACACCGACTCAGTGAATGAGTTTCTGCACCCAACTGCTCTGGCTCCATCCCTCCCAGAAAGAGTGAAAATGACCCAGAGTCTACACTGAGGGCCTCAGGAGAGGCGGTGCCTGCCAACGGTAGCAAGCCACTAACAACACACTCCTGGTGTTCTAACAGCACAGAGTTCAGAAGGCAACTTCAGGGGTGTCGCTTGAGTGAGGGCCATGTGTACAGACATGAGATGATCCCTCCTACAGGGACCAGGCAGGGCGCCCAGCACCTCACCCTCACAGTTTCGTTTCTTCCAGGCAGGGCCAGAAATCGAAACCGAAATCCCGCAGACTCTGCTTGAGCTCTGCACTGTCAGCCCTGCTTTTAGGAAAGCGGAACAGGAAACTGTCAGCCCTGCTTTTATGAAAGCAGAACAGGAAACAGGCAGCAGCTGCAGGGAAAGACTGTTGCTAATGGTTTCTTGAGCTACCCCTGCCAGCCTCGACTTCCTGGAACAGCCTGTCCTTCGGCCACCACACGGAGGAGGACTTCCCAAAGCCAGGAAGGAAATGAAAGGGAACAGGAAGAAACCTTTATACCTGGGACTCTGTTGCCTTCCCTGCTGAGTGTCAAGAAATTTCAACACTACTGGTAAAGCCAGTAGTGGAGATGACGTGTGTTTCCCTAAAGACAACTCAAACAGCAAAGGAAGACGTTTAAGTCACAGACCCGAGGACAAATGGCTGAGATGAGACTTAATAGATCAAAGCGAACCTGGTTCCAGGTTCTCCCAGCCCCCCTTGGGCCCTGCAGGGTCCTGCTGGCTAGTGTGCTCCCCGTCCCCAAGCTTCTCCAGCCCAGAGGGTTGAGCTGCCCTTCCCCGTATAATCCAACCATTTGGGTTACCCTGCTGTCTTTTTTGGGGTCCCCTGGCTCCCCCCATCCTCGCTCTGGACTCTCTCAGATGTCCCTGCCTCTGACTGTGCCCTCCCTTTCATCCACAGGAAACCTTCTCTTCCGCCGTACACCACACCAGGGAGCCGTTATGTCCCTTCCTTTTTCACTTTTTTTTCTTTTTCTCATTTAGCGTGTGCTTGCTTTGGGGTCCGGATGTTTGCAACCTTGAGTTTCAGCCTGTCGACACATAATAGCGAGTTTCAGCCTGTGTAGCTCTCAGCTAAGGCTACACACTACAGGGAACCACGGGCACAATTTCATTACAAAGTGTTTTCCTCAGTGAGGAAAAGAAGAAAACAAGAGGACAGATGCTTTTTCTCAAACTTTGGCTTTGCTTAATCTTTTCAAACTTGTTGTGAGTTATGCTCTTTACACAATATAGCTAAGCAAGCTACAGGATCAGTCCGCCTTTAATCCCAACGCTTGGGAGGCAGAGGCAGGCACGTCTCCGTGAGCCTGGTCTACAGAGTGAGCCAGAAGCAGAGCTGTGTAAAGGGCAACAGCCAGAACTACACGGAGAAGCCCTGTCTGGGGGCGGGGGGTGGGGGGTGGGGAACAGGACCCGTTTATAAAATGTGACTCAGTTTGAAAAGCCCGTATCCACACTTAGTATGTATCTTCTCTATTGTGCCTCTCTTCGTATATAACACCTGTGCTTACTCTGTGTCATAAACTCCCACCGCCTCATACCTTTCACCTTAATACAAAAGAAGTAGGAAGGCTGTAATCCAGACAGATCTGGCCGCCCCTTGGGACCTTACCACCCTCTGGGCATAGCAGGCTACCCTGGCCCTTTAAGAGGAAAACTCCACCCCCCTTCTTCTGTCCTCTCTCAGAGGAGGCAGCTCTGTCTGTCCCCCTCTGTCTGTCACTGTGTCTCTTTACCTCTTCTCTCTTTTCTTCCCTTATGATTCTTACCTCGCCCTCAATAAAACTTTCACTATGAGTCACTTCTGCGGGTCCCTGTTTCCCATCTGCCCCTCCATCACCCACCCCCATCTCTCACCTGCCTCGGGACCTGCCAAGGTTCCCACGTGCCATATTCCTACCCTTCCAAATTCCTAATGCCAAGACCAGGGCCAAGAAACAGAATCCCACCCATCCCTGAGCATGAAATCCCACCAATCCCATCCCTGAGCTCCCCAGGGTCTGACCACAGAATCCCACGAATCCCTGAGCCTGCTCTTGTTATGCCAAATCCACAAGACCCCCCCAAAAGACCACCTGTTGTGCCCAAACTCCGAACCCCAAAATCACCAAGAGACCCCATCCGATGCAAAAGCAGAGTCTTTAATTAATTAACGAGTTAACTGTATTAACTCGGGTCCTCTGTCCGTCCAACACGGTGGGTGGAGAAAGAAGGACCTTGAGCAGCAGAGGGGCAGGGATTTATGGGATAGGGCAGGGAGGAGTGTCTGGAGGTCTGCTGGTTACATAGCAACAGTCTCAGGATTGGTACACCTCCGAGTTTGGGCAACCTGTCCTGTGTTGATTGGCCAGCTGCAGCTGCAGGAATGATTGCTATGCCCAGAGGCCCTCCCAGGGCAGTTGCTACAATCTGCATTCCAGGGCTAACTTCTGATTGGTTCCTCCATACATGCAGGGTATCTGGCTTCCTAGTGACTGAAAGGTTGGAGGGTTGCTGAGTCAGAGGCCTACATCGTGCTGGGTCTTTTCTGCAGCTTGTCATGGCTGCCAAAGCAGGGGGCTGGGTGAGGGTCTGCTCCCTTCACACCAAGAAGCAAACTCACCGATGCAAACCATGCCAAGTTTTTTTTTAATTGAATACAAGCCTCGGCAGGCACCTCGTTCAGCAAGCTGGTGTAACAGCTGTGGGGGAAGGCCCTGCGCCGCAATTGTAGGGGTTTATAAAGGCAGGGGCTACAGAGTTACACAGAGTTACTCAGTAACCATAGAGTTGAGCAAAGTCTGAGCAAGGGACACAGGGTCGCAGGTTGGTAAGTCACTTATCTTGGGAGGGGATTGGGGAATTTCTATCGCACCATCTCCCGGGACAGGCTATCTGCTTTTCCAAGAACACAGAGTAGGCTTTTGGATGTTGACATAGCCTGGGGGGGGGCAAAGTCCTTTTTCAGGGTTTAGACATACACAGGTCAATTGGTCAGGTCCCTCTAACCATCCTCTTTTTGTTGTTGTTGTTTTGTTTTTCGAGGCAGGGTTTCTCTGTGTCGTTTTGGAGGCTGTCCTGGAACTAGCGCTCTAGCTCTTGTAGACCAGGCTGGCCTTGAACTTACAGAGATCCTCCTGCCTCTGCCTCCTGAGTGCTGGGGTTAAAGGCATGCGCCACCAATGCCCAGCTCTAACCATCCTTTTTACTAAGCAGGCAACAGCAGTTGTGGCCTCTCAGACCTAAGATTAGACCACAAAAATCCCACCAACCCCAGGTCACCCAGGAAAGCATGCCCCCCGCCAAAATCCTATATAAACCCTGCCTTGTGCTCAGTTCCCTGCTGCTTCTTGCCTGAGCAGAGGCAGACACCCTCCTATCTCCCCTGCCCCCCAATAAATCTCTTTGGTGAGGTTCCTTGTGCGGTGTGATTTTGTGGTATTTCTTGACTCCCGATTGCCAGGATACCTTTCCCTTCATGCCCTGCCCGCTGTGCAGCCTGTATCTGAGAATGTGTGGAGGGCGTCGGGATTGATGACACAGAGACCAGTCAACGATGTAAAGAAAACTTTAAGCAGGCCCCAAAAGGGCTCAAGAAGACTTCCCAAGAAAGGCTTCCCTCCAGAAAAGCTTCTGCTCCCTATCTTACCTAACATGGCTGGTTCTGCCCTAACACCAGAGACTGTGTTAGGTGTGTCAGAAGAGGCAGTTAGTCTTTGGAAAAGGTGGAGGTCAGGGCATTCCTGTGGGCAAGCCCTTTTCAGGAACTTATTGCCCCGGGCATTGTATTGTTTTTAGTAAACATGTTTTTAGTAAACATTGTCTTACAGCTGCCTGGTCCCAGGCTGACGGGGAAGTGGGTCTCTGGCCAAGGTCTGTTGTTCACACACCTTCAGAGTCTAACACTTGCACTGGGGAAACTGTCCCCTGAAGCAGAGCTGTAACACATCTGTTGGGGAAGCCTTTTCCTTCAGAGCTGCAAAACTTACACTTAGCACAACTGATGGCACATTGAGGGCACCGTAAGACCCAACACATAGGTCCTGACGCCTGCCAAAAAACGGGAACAAAGACCTGCTTCACAGTTCCAGGATCTAGGAGGTCTCAAACAGGGGATTTATTGGGAGCAAGTGAGCCAGGGGGCAGGAGGCCATCTCAGAGTGGAGGTCAGAGAGAGATACAGACAGACAGACAGACAGACAGACAGACAGAGCAAGAGAGTGGTCTGTGATAACAGGGACTTTTGTTTTGTTTTTCAAGACAGGTTTTTCTCTGTTACAGTCCTAACTTTCCAGGAACTGGCATTGTACAGGCTAGCCTTGAACTCACAGGGATCCGCCTGTCTCTGCATCCCGAGTGCTGGGACTAAAAGTGTGCACCACCAACGCCCGGCCCTCCCTAGACTCTTATCTCGGCTTTGTTTCTCAATCAGTTGAACTGATCTTTATGGAAGAGGTCATAGGTACCTTACAAGGAGTTTCGATGCGGTCGTGCCTTAAGCTTTACTAGTCGTGCGGGACTGAGTTCATTACCACCAGGGAACTTTTTCCCCAAACTGTGCTGTGCTTAAATGGTCTGAGATAGACTTCCTGGTGCTGAGTCAGGCTGACAGGGATGTCTTTCTTATACCATGCTGATTGACACTCTGTTGGCCATCATTGTCTGGAGAGGCACCACGAATTCATAGCCATCGTGTCAGGGAGCATGACAACAGACAGGCAGGCAGGCAGGGCAGGGCACAAGCTTGAGGCAGATAAACAGAGCTAAGTGGGAAGTAGTGTGAACTTTTGAAACCTCAAAGCCTGCCCGCACCCAGTGACACGCCTCTTCCAACAAGGCCACACCTCCTAATCCTTCCCAAACAGTTCCACCGAGGGGACACCACGCATTCAAACATATGAAACTAAGGGGGGGGTACTCTCATTCAAGCCCCCATGGGTCAGTTCTTTCCTTCCACCACGGGGCCCAGGCTACAGCTTAACTCGTCAGGTTTGGGGCCTTTACCCACTCAGCCATCTTCCTGGCCCAGTGGCTTTCCTGAGTTGTCTCTGAAGAAGCAGGCATTGTGGCGGTTTTGTTGCAGCTGCGGGCAGATGAAACACAAACCACAAAACTCAACATGACCCCCGTGGGTTTTATTGGGGAAAGGGAGCAAAGGAAGGGGTAGGTGTCGGCCAACCGGGAACAGAGGTGGAAGGGGGCGAGCAGGTGGAAGGCACGTGCTTAAGAGGGAAAGCCGGCACAAGCATACAGGGTCCTTACGCAACCACGCAACGTGTGAAGTAGCCACGCAACACGGGGCCATTTGAGCTATCTCAGTATCTGCCTGAATGCCGGTGTGCAGACCCTGCCAGCTGTCAGGGGGCGGGGTCAGCATAATACCCAGGATACCAACAGGCATATCCCTCAAGGGAGCTGCGTGGCAGGCAGACAGAAGGGGGCAGAGCTTGGAAGACAGTGTGAGAAGGTTCTGAGATTCAGTTTATTAAGAAAGGAAAGTCCTCCCAAGAATAGGCGTGGACTATCGTGATGGTTTGAATGAAAACGGCCCCCACAGGCCACTAGGGAGTGGTGCTACTAGGAGGTATAGTCCTGTTGGAGGAAGTGTGTCACTGGGACTGGGCTTTGATGGTGTCTCAGATGGTCACACCGCTGCCCGCCAGTGCTGACGTGGAACTCTCAGCTACTTCTCCTGCACCAGGTCTGTCTGTGTGCCAGCATGCTTCCGGCACGATGACAATTGTCTGAATCTTGGAACCTGTAAGCCAGTCCCAGTTAAATGGTTTCCTTTATAAGAGTTTCCAGGGTCATGGTGTCTCTTCACAACACTAGAATAAAAACCTCAACTAAGGCAACCATTGAGAGAAAGAAAGAAAGTTTGGGCAAGGAGACCCATGGCCCTTTATAGCCCATTCTCTTAGCACCTGCCTCTATCTCCCCGATGCTCTGTTGGATGAGGCCCAGCTGGGGAAGGTACTCAGACTTTCTCTGCCTATAATACCCAGTCCTACATTAACCTTTTACTTTTGTAATTTTAAAAACATGCATTTTTTATTTATATGTATGAATGTTTGCCTGCATGAATACTTGTATTCGTTTAGATCCTGTGAACCTCTCATACCTCGGAAGGCCAGGTATGTGTGTTGGCTCTCCCACAGCTGGCGTCATAGTGGTGAGCTGCCATGGGAGTGCAGGATTAGGATGGGGACAAGGGACAGCCAGGGCCATCCAATTCTTCACTAGGTACAAGAATACCACATTCTTAAAATGAATAGAATCCGTGAATGGAGAGATGCCCTAGTGGTTAAGAGCCCTGGCTGCTTTTCCAGAGGGCTGGTTTTAGTCCCCAACCCCCACACGGCAGCTGGCAAATCACCGGTTACTCCAGCTCCAGGGCCTCTGATGGCCTCTTCTGGGCGCAGGCAGGCAGTGTTTATTGCTTTATCTGCAGAAGAGGAGCTGGGAGAATTTCATACTTCTGTGCTACTTGGACTTTCACTAATAAAATTGTTGGACTGGAATCTCCAGCTAACTCCTGCTTGATCCGGAAAGCCCCATTCCTATCTCCCCCAAACCCCGCCCTCTCAAAGAATCTCCTACAGAGAAAAGCTGCCAAAAAGCCCAGTTCCGCATTCTTGGCCGCTGAGTCACCCCTCCCCTGGAGCCGCCAGCTGCCCAAGACCCCACCTACAGTGCTCAGCTTTTGACCATACTTGGGCAAAAACCCAGCTCGTGGAGGACTGTCATCGCCCTCGACTACAGGGTATATAAGCTGCCTGCTTTAGCAAGGCTGCATTGTGAGCACTGCAGCTCAGACAGGTGATCTCGGCAGTAAGGAGCCAGGCGACACCACGAAGTCATCTTAAGCGCAGTAGCTTACAGCCGTGCTCCAGGAGAGCGTGTCCCCAGTGTGACCAGTGGGTTTTCCCAGCCAAGTTGTTACAGCTCTGCTTCACTAGGGAAAGGCTTCCCAGGCAAAGTGTTACGGCTCTGCTCCACTCTGTCGACCCAAACCTCATTCAGGAGACTTTTTGGGACTGAAGAATCTGGAAGGGTGGCTACCTCCATCAGGGTGGGAAAAAGGCAGCAGCCAACTGAACAGGCCCTGGGGGGGGTGGAGATTATCAGGGTGGGAATTGGTCGGATTTCAATCCCTGATTTGGGTAAGATCAGCGATAGGTTTGTTTTCCTGCTCAGGGATTGGTTGCTTTTGTGCTGGGATTGGTTTTCCTGCTCAGTGATTGGTTGGTTTTGTGCTGAGATTGGTTGGTTTTCGTACTCAGCCGGTCAGAGGCAGAGTGTTTCTTTGGTACTGGTTTCGGGGCCAGGGTGTGTTTGTCTGGCTGGACCTTTTATCCTCCACACGTGACTTCTGGGGCTGAAGCATTTACCTGGGAGTTGCTTTGCTCAAATAAAACCTGTTCTTTTTTTTTCAGTTCGGCTTGATCCGGCTCACTGCATCGCCGGAGAAACCTATCATCCCGTTGCAGGAAAAACCCATTAAAACTGTTTATGAGGTCGCAGTAGACGCTCTGGCAAACCTTTCATCCCTGTCTTTGCCCGTACCGTCTGGCAGCCCGTGCTTGATTCATTTCCACACCCGACTCAAGTGCGATACCGGCACCGACACACACACACACACACACACACACACACACACACACACACCCCGGGTTCACATCTCCATGTGCACCGTGCCTGCCAGGATAAGAGCCGATCGTTTTCCCAGGCCAACCCAAAAGGGCAAGGTTGTTTCCTCCGCTTTCTGTCAAATAACATCATTCCTAGCGGGCAGGGCTCGCACCTGTGCAGGGCGAGCCTCACGCACACCGCTCTTCGCGCCCGTCCTCAGCCTCCAAGGTCCAGCCACCAGGCGCCGTCTGGGCGCCCGCCCCGCTCGCCCGCCCCACGCACGCATGCGCCCGCAAGCCGGTCGGACCCCAGTCGGGCAAGCAAGCCCGCCTACTGGGGTGCCCGCTTGGGCTTTGGCCCGAGGGCGGAAGTGAGCGGGCGGGGCCGCCCCGCCCCGGAAGTGGGCGTGACCGCCGGGCTTCTCCCCTCCCCACGCGCGGCGGCCTCAGCTTCCCAGTCGGGTCGCGGCCGAGGCCGGTCCTGGCTTTGTAGCTCTCTCAAGATGGCGGCGCAGTCACCCAGCGGGATCCGCCTCAGCGCGGTGAGCAGCCGCGAGGGGAGGAGCGGGCCGGCTCCCAGGAGGGCGGGCGGGCGGGCGGGCGGGCTGGCGAGCCGGGTGGCGGTGGGCGGCGGCGACTCGAGGGCCCGGCGCGGCGGCCGGGAGTGGGGGAGCGGGGGGGGGGGTCTCGGCGCGGCCGCAGAGCCGCCGCCATGTCGCTCGGCTCTCAGGAGCGCCCGGGAGGGAGAGAGGGAGGGAGGCGACCCGTGCGCGAGCGGGCGGGCGGACGGGCCAGGCTGCGGCCCCAGCCCGGCTCCGCAAGCTCCGCCGCCGCCGCCAGCTGTCGTCGTGGCCGCGCCCTCGCTCGCCGTAGCCGCCCGCTCCGGAGCTTGGCGGCGGCGGCGGCGGCGGAGCTTGCGGAGCCGCCCGGCCCGGATCGCATCGGATCGGATGGGATCGGCCCGGGGTGGGGTGGGGGGTGGCGGCGGCCGGGGCTGCGGCGCCCGCTGGGCTGCGTCCTCCCCCCTCTGTCCCCCGGCCCTGCCCGGCACGGGGACACCGAGGCCCGAGGCGAGGGTCCTGTCGTGCTCCCCTCGGCTCGCCCCTGCCTCCGCTTGCAGCCGCGACCGCCGCCGTTGGGAGTGGTCCGCCCAGAAGGAACGACTTGACTGAGACTTTGGGGTCCCAGACGGCGTGGGCGTGGCCTCCTCACCTGACGGCGCCCGCAAAGTTCCGTCCTCCGCGGGCACCGGGGCGCCGCAGCCGGGCGGGGAAAGAAAGTACTTCCTCAGCCGCGGCCGGGGCTGGCTGCTGGGGCTGCGAGCGAGCCGGCCGCGCGGGGCGGGCGGGGGCCACCTGTAGTCCCCAGCGCTCGGGTGTCCGGCAGGCCAGTTCCGGGACTGTGGAGGGGGCACGGGGAAGCCCTGCCTCCACAAGTAATAATAATAATAATAGTAATAATAGTAGGCACTCGGTGTTACACCTCATCGCCGAGCGGTAGGGATTTCCAGAGGTTCTGGCTGGCACACGAAGGATGCGTCTGCTCCCCGCCCATTCATGTTGGGGTGGGAGGTGTGATAGTCCCAGGTGTGCGTGAAAGGTGACCTGGTTTGCAGAGTTGAGCACCCCTCACATTGGTCTTGTGTGTGTGTGTGTGTGTGTGTGGTGTTTTTTTTTTTTAATTTTATTTTCCAGTTTAAATTTAGATAAGAATCAAGGTTGCTTCACAAGTCAGTTCCAGGTCCCTCTCCCATTCCCTCCCTTCCTCCCGTGCCCCCCCGTGTGGTGTTTTAATACGGTTTGGGTTTGCCCATTTTTCCCGCATTTATTTATTTTATGTGCGTGAGTGGTTTGCGTGTGTGTGTGTGTGTGTGTGTGTGTGATCCACCTGTGTGCTTAGAGGATTAGGGGGACTCCGATCCCTCGGCCTACTGAGGGAGTGAGTTGCCCCGTGGGGAGCTGGGAACTGAACCCTGGTCCTCTATAAGGGCTATCACCGAGTCATTCCTCTAGGGCCCGTAGTTTGGCCATTCTTGCTTAATCCCCTTTCCTTTGAGAGAGAGATTGTGCTGGTTTATGCGGCTTGGCTTGCTTACGTCTTCCAGGTCAAGGACCTTTAGTTATGTAGTTTGCTTAGTGAAATGGTCTGTAGTAGTTAAAAGAGAGTAACCGTATTCTCTTCTCTCCACTGCGTTTAAGCATTCTTAGTTCTGCTCCCCAGCTGGGTGAATGTGGTTAGAGTAATGCTCGCCACTCTAGAGCCAAGAGTTCCTGTTCCCAGGGAAATGATAGAAATTATTTTGTCTCAGGACTGGAGAGATGGCTCGGCCTTTAAGAGCACTGGCTGTTGAGAGTCCTGAGTTCGACTCCCAGCAACCACATGGAGGCTCACAACCGTCTCTAGTGGGATCTGATGCCCTCTTCTGGCGTAAAGGTTTACATGCAGTTAGAGCGCTCATACATTAAAAATAAATAAATCTTTTTATAAAACAGGAAGAAAAGAAATCATTCCGTGTAAATTATGGGTGGCCAAGGTCCTGGAGCAGGGATATAGATTGTCCTGAGTAATGGGGTGGTGGGTGAGTGTGTGTTAGGGGTTAATCAACAAGGCGCTTCCTGTTTGACAGGCAAGTGTTCTGTTGCTGTTATCTTTAATCCTATGGATGCTTCTAAATCCTACAATAAAAAAAGGTTGTGGATGAGTCCATTGCTGTTCCTGACAGCACACTGAGGCTACCTACTGGAGATCTTAGCTCTAAGGGCACTGACCAGTCAGGCCTTGTGGTGCAGATTGTGTTCCATCTACTCTGGAGGCTGAGGCAGGAGGAGTACAAATTAGGCCTGCCTGGGCTACAGAGTGAGTTCAGGGCCAGCCTGTACAACTTAATCAGAACAGGCAGGAGAGTGGCCTCGGACTGTACGTCAGTGGCATTATGCCTGCCTGCCTTGTGTGAGGCCCAGGTTCAGCACTTGGGAGGAGGGCACTAAAGACAGCTCAAGAGAATGTTGGCGGTCTCACCGCATTGCGTTTCTCAGTCGCAGTGTTAGCCACACACATGCAGGGTCCTGAGTCCAGAGGAGGCTTCAGGGAGCTTCGATCACACCGGTTACCTCAGTAGTGATCCTGCCACAGTGTCGGAAGTCTCGGTTCTGAGTCAGGGATAAACCCTGGTGTCATGGCACACAGTCGGGTGGGCTTGGCCCTAGGTGCCTTCCCACTACCAAAAGTAAGTGCACATTCTGTTTCCTTAAGAGTCTCACCCGGGTGACCAGGCAGCGTTGCACAGTGCTGTGGAAGGAATGTCTGTTCCACTGTGGACACGTGTGTGTTGCTGTTTTACCTCGCCTGCCTAAAGCACCTGATTGCTCTATTAAAATGGTGGACGGCCAGTAGCAAGGGAGGACGAATAGGCAGAACTTCTAGCAGGGAGAATAAGTAGGAGGAGGAATTTAGACTTGAGGAAGGAAGGAAGAAAAGGAGATGCAGGGAGATGCCAGGGGCCAGCAGCCAGTCAGGGAGGAGCGGGAAAGTAGGGCGTAACAGAAGGAAAGAAAGGTAAAAGCCGAGAGGCAGCGTGCAGGTGAAGAGACACATTGTAAATCCAAAGACTGGTGGACACGCCTGGGGCTGGGCACTCATAATTAATAAGTCTCCATGACTTTATTCGGGAGCCCAAAGAAAATCCCAGCTACATATAAGCCCAGCACTAAGAAGGCTGAGGCAGGAGGTTCCGCGCCAGCTTGGACCATGTGTCTTGACCCTTTTCCTCATAAGAAAGATAAGCCGCAGCCTGAAGTGTACCCCAGTCGTGATCAGGTGGAAAGGGTAAATGAGTGTTGAGTTGGTTCTGGGACAAGTTCCCACCTTTCCACCTCCTTACATGCTGCATTCTCTGACTCTTCAAAATTGAAGGCTAGGGGAGTGGCTTAGTTCAGGGTAGATGAAGACCAGAGATGAGGTCCCCCCCAGTGAAGTGTCTGTAATCTCAGCGTGCGCGGGGAGGTGCGTGGAGTTCTCTGGCCAGTCAGTCTAGACTAGTGAGTCCAGGTTCAGTGGAAGACCCTGGTGAATAAGGTGAGCACGCTTGTCAGTCTCTGGCTTCTCGTTCATGTATGCTCACACACACCCAACACAGCATGGTTAAATTGATACCGGCCTGGTAGTGTGTTTCTATAGTTCTAGTTACTCAAGAGGCTGAGGCAGGAGGATCACAGGTTCAAGGCCAGCCAGGCCAACTAAGTGACATCCTGTCTCCAAATATAAGAGGACTGGGGATATATATACCTTAATGGTAGAGCACTTGGCCTGGCAAGGGCAAGACTCTAGATTTCATCCCCTGTATGCTATGCATAAAGACTAACAAACAGCAAGGCTTGGCCTTCGCCTGTAACGAAGCACTCAAGAGGTAGAGGCAACACTCTGAGAACTCTCCATCTGCATAGATGAGAGCCAGGCCAGTCAGTAGTGCAATGAGGAAGCAAGCAAGCCAAATTCCTTAAAGTTGGCAGTGTTGCCAAATAGCGTGTTGTTGAGACCCTGGACTCATCCCTAGCACTGTGGCAAAGTTCAGGGTTACTAGCTGACTGGGTGTGGCAGTGATTAGAGCCCTAATTTGGCACAGGCTCTTGGAACCTCAGGATTTTCCCGTCTGCTTTTGGTTCATGACTACTTAGTACAGTGTAGCTTATGAACCGGATCCAGCCTGCCACCTGTTTTTGGATGGTCTGTGATCTAAAAATGGGCACCCAATATGGTTGAAGAAAACTCTGTGATGTGTGAAATAAATGTTAGTTTCCATAGTTCTATTGGGGGATGCCATGCGCATTATTTTGCCTGCAGCTGTGAGATACTTGGATTAGGAGAGACTCTAAAGGTGAATGAACTTTGTAGTTATCAACCTTAACATGTTCAGGCTTTATTTAGGAATACTCAACTCCCCTCCCATCTCAATCCAAGGCCTTGGACATGCTAGGGAAGCCTTCTTCACTGTGCTATCTTTACACACTTGATAGACATTTTAGAATCATTCAGGGTGTCTGAGATCCAAATGTGGAGTGCAGAGAAAAAATTAATTTTTTCATTTTTCTTAGTTGTAAGTAAAATGCTCAGACATTGGTTGCTGTTTGTTTGTCGCGTTCTCTCCACCCGAGAGGTCCTGTGTGTTCAGCTGGCATGCGTGCTGCTGCTTTTATTTACTGACTTTTGTTGGGGTCGGTTTGCTCTTTTATTTTCAGATATGCCTGCCATTGTACTGTGATTGCCTTTTCTGTGCAGCTTTTTATTTTCCATGGTTAGTCATTGATGTATATTTTGTCTTTTTCTATATACATACTGATCATTCACACTTTTTAAAGGGCATAGAAGTCTTTTGCAGCTGTGTTCAGACACACACAGCATTTGTCAGTTGGGAGTCCTTGACTAGGTAGTGTCTTGGACTTACTCCTTTAGTGAGCGCTTGCCTAGTGACTGACAGCATGGGCTGGACCTGCCCTGCCCTCATGACCTCATCCTGACATAGGTAATTGGCCGTGTAACTTTGGACAAGGCACTTAGTCTCTTGTGTGCGGAGAGTTCCATTCTGAATGATGAGTTACCCATACAGGATTGTGTTTTAAGTTTTTGAGGACCCACCATACTGTGTTTTGTTTGCGTGGCCGTCAGAGGACAGTTTTTCTGAGTCATTTCTCTGCTCCGCTGTGGTCCCAGGGATTGACTGAGCCAGTCTTCGGGCTAGACTGCAGGCAGTCTTTACCATTGCCCACTACTGACTGCTTTGATACAACAGAGCACTAAGGTGCAGTTTCTTCACATCCCTGACACCTTCATTTCCTTTCTCTATTTGAAACAGGGCCTCAATACATAGCCCACAGCTTCACCAGGCCTGGAACTTGCTATGTAGACCAAGATGGCCTCTGACTCACAGAGATCTCTGCCTCCCAAGTGCTGGGATTAAAGCTGTGTGTCATCACACCTAGCTTCCCTTGAGGTTTTTGTTTTGGTTTTTTAATGAGTGTGTATGCATGTGTTCATGCAGGTGCCCTTGGGAGCCAGAAATTGGGCACTGACTTGCTTAGGGTTGGAGCTACAGAGCACTAGGAGCTGACCCGTGTGGGTTCCAGGGATTAACCTGGTTTAATCTCAGTTGAATTCTGTCAGTTGAACTTCTAGTTTTTGCTTTTTTTGGGGGGGCTAAAATGAAACCCGAGGGGGCTGGATGTGGTGGCATATATCCTTAGTCCCAGTACTCCAGAGACAGAGGCAGGTGGATCAAGTTGGAGGCCAGCCTGGTCTACAGATTGAGTTCCAGGATAGCCAGGGCTACACAGAGAACCCCTGACTCAAGAAATGGGGGTGGATAAAACTGAGGATGCTTGTAGCTGTTGGGCAAGTCCTCTGCTGCTAGTGTATGCCCCCAGGGTTTTCACTGTTCCTTGTGTTGTGAGATTTCCTAGGAAGCAGGGGCTGCAGAGGCAGCTTGACATCCCTTGTGTGGAGAGCAAGTTCCCTTAGGACACCTTTTTGACCCCTTAATAGCCATTTATGGCCCCCTGTGGATTAATATCTTTATGACCACTAGGTAAATCACTTGAGATGAACAAATCATCCCTGGCTTCCATTCAACCAGAGGTCAAGGACTGCCATCAGAGCAGCTGAGGCTGAAGCCCTGCTTCTCCTGCTTCACTGTCCACAGCCTGGTGTGCCAAAGGCCTTGCTGTGTGTCTTCTCATAAGTACTTTATCAAACTCACCACCCTGGACGTGGGTGTGTACCTGCCTCTCAGCCTTGAGTGAGAGCTGCGGGTTTGTTTGTTTTTATGTTGCCAGTGTCCTTTTGATACACTTTGATTTGTATACATTTTTGTTATATTCAAGAAATAATTTCCAAATCTAATGTCACGAAGCTCTTCTCTTGCCTTCTTCTAAACTCTAAACAGTTTTGTCTCTTATGTTAGATTTTGATCCATTTTGACTTAGTTCCTGTGTGTTGTGATACAGAAATCTGGTTTTCCCAGCACCATTGTTTGAAAAGGCCTTTTCCTAATGAACAGCCTTGGCACCTTACAATGGGTTTGTGTGTAGGCTGCTTGCTGACTTGCTGCTGTGGATCTGCCTAGTTTTGGTTGTCCTTGGAGTCCACAACTTGCCCTACCAGTTTCTGTAAGGAGCTGATGTCTGTCGTTGCCTAGGTTTTCATTTGTCTATTTTTCTTGAGACCGATCTCCAACAGCCCATGCTGGCCTCCCAACTTTAAGTTGATAAGGATAACCTTAAATTTCTGATACAGTGATTCCCAAGTGATGGAATTACAGACTCTTGGTTTCGTAGGGTGAGGGTTAAGCCCAGGGCTTTCTTTATTCATGTTAGGTAAGCACTCTGCCTATTGAGCTGCACCCCAACCTCTTGTGTTGGGGTGGTGGAGGAAAGAGGGTCAGAAGTTTAAGGTGAGTTGAAGGTATCCTAGGATACACAGCCCTACCCCCCACCCCCAGAGTTTGTATGTGTAGTTCTGGCTGTCCTGGAACTCTCTCTGTAGACCAACCTGCCCTCAAACTCACAGAGATTCACCTGCCTCTGCCTTTTGAGTACTGGGATTAAAGGTGTGTACCAGCATGTCCAGCTAACGATTTTATTTTTTATCTATATGGGTACTTTGCGTGTACATCTGTATGCCAGAAGATGGCATCAGACAGTTGTGAGCTGCCATGTGGGTGCTGGGACTTGAACTCATGTTCTTTGGAAGAGCAGTGAGTGCTCTTAACAACTGAGCCATCTCTCCTGCCCAGACCCTGCCTTTAAAAAAAAGTGCTTAAGCTAATTGATTACATGTGTGCATCTATGTGCTTAAATTGCTCAAGGTTTTAATTTCCCGTGTCATAGGGTTGATTGTCTCCCTTTCATATCTGTGACCGAGAGTGAAGTCACACTGCAGAACTTTGGAAATGCAGTGGTTTGTTGTTTGAAAACGTCATGGATACGCACCAGGCCAATGTTCAACTGCAGTAAACTTGGAATAGACACTGCAGCCAATTCAGGAGTGTCATACTCAGTCTCTAAGGGGGTGGGGGGCTCCAGCAAGCTTAGGAACGTTGTTAGACCTACTCAGTACACTAGCAGCTAAACACCCTTTTGGCAAAATCCTGTCTCAAAGTAAGTAGCAGGTTTAGGAAATAATGTCTGTCAGGCTTTAGGGTTTCAGCTGGGTCTTTTAAAAACAGGTTTTACAAGGGAATCTTGGAAGCTGTGGCGTTGTGGACACAAGGAACCAAACAAGTCTTGATGTGTAAGCTATAGAGTTGTTTCCCCGGCCTAATCTTCCAGGAAGCTGCTTTCTAGGGTTTTATTGGAGCAAGCAATTAAGTTTTTTTTAAATTTGGTCTCAGCGTTTGTTTAACACAGAGACAACGTATATTGGATCTTGTGCTCATAATTAAGGGCTGCATTAAATTATATGAATTGTTGATTTGTTTCAGCTTTGCCCGAAGTTTTTACATACAAATTCTACTAGTCATACTTGGCCATTCAGTGCAGTTGCTGAATTAATAGGTATGTAAATTGACATTTCATATGCTATATGTTAATTGTAATTATAATTTAATAACTTCTGAAGAGTAATACACAACTATACTTTTAGAAATACATCAGTGTAAAAGCTGACTTAACTGTTGCTTAGGTTTGTATCAGGTGGATAACTCCTCAACCTTCCCTATGCTACCTAAGTGTTTGCATAGCTTTTAGTTCTTAATTTGCTAAGTTTACAAAGCACTTACATTGCAAATATTTTTACTGACTATGAAAGTAAGAAATAGGAATTATGCTTCACAGTGTGTAACAGTGGATTCCTCTTTCAGGTGTTAGAATTAATATGTTAAATATATGATAGTTTCTTGTTTCCTCTAAGAGAATGATGAGGTCCAGGAATATAATATACCTTAATTATTTAATGAGCATGAGACAATATATAAGTTGTGTTCAGATTTGCATTATGAGGTTATGACTTTCTTCTTAAGAAATTACATAACCAAGAATAGTTTGTTTGTTTTTCCAATTTAGGCTTATGTTTTAAAGGGAGAAATGTTATTCTTGGGAGTTTCTTTGTACATTTTACAGTGGGATCTTTATCAAAGGAAGGTTCTACCTGAGACATGGGAGAAGGAGGGAGTTCTGAATTTTGGTTTACTAAGGAAGGGTCTCCCTCTAGCAGCCCAGGCTGGTCTGGAACTCACAGTAAGTCTTGGTCCTCAGTCTCTCTAGAGCACCCTTCCCAGCTTGCAGGAGCCCTTTCCTTTGGTAGAATACTAAGTTTTTATACAGTCAGAGCCAACAAGCCATCAGGTGGTCATATTTTCCTCTCCCAGCTCTACAATGGATGTGCTACAGCACTGTGAGTATCTTTTGTCTTTCCTGAAGTGGTTGGAAAAGGTTAACTGTAAGCCGCTTTATAGAAGGGTAGTTTAAAAGCCATTCTTTTGTTTTGTTTTTAATGATTTTTATTGTTTTTTTACATTCTTCCCTTCTTCCCAGCCCCCATCCCTCCACCCCTCAGTTTGTGTTCAGGAAAGGCTAGGCCTCCCATGGGTTTCAACCAGACATGGCATATCAAGTGGCAGTGAGACTAGGCACTTCCCTGTATGAAAGCTGGATAAGGCAAGCCAGTATGAGGGAAAGGGTCCCAAAATCCAGAAAGCCATTGTTTCTAATAAATACTTCAAAGTGTATTTCACTTAGGGGCTATTCAGATGGATCTTGGATAAGTCACAGATTGATTTTATTACTGATAAGGTAAATAGTTTTCATTTTTAACAGTCCTTTATTGTGCCTGCTCTGAGAAATGAGTATATAAACAAGACATTAAAGGTTTAAAGTGGGAGTGCACAGTGATGGAGTTGTAAGATAGAAAGAAACATCACACGAATCACAGTGCTGGATCTTGGAAGAGCTAAGTCTCCGTATGTGTGTGTGTAGCTTAGGAGAAGGGTCCTGCCTTCTCGTTCTGAGCTGCTGCTTAGCTTTGGGTGCACCCCGGTGCTCTTTGACACCCAATTCTCAGTCCCTTATGATAGACAGACAGGCTGGTTCCAGCCATCCATGTGAGTAGTGGTGTTCCCCTCTTGAGTGCAGTGGCTGCCAGGCTTCATTCCTGTGTGGTGTGAAGGGCCGGGCAATGGAGGCAGTTTAGTTTTGTATTTACAAACCTTAGGAATGCCTAACAGTTAGAGCTCTTAAAGGAGTAGTGTATTCTGTTGCTTGTTACAGCATTGTTCTAATGAATGGCTTCTTTAAATTGAAGACTCAGAATTTCTCAAAACCCTTTGTCTTCCAGATAATGCTTATGACCCTGACGTGAACGCCAAACAGATCTGGATTGATAAAACAGTGATCAATGACCGAATATGCTTGACTTTCACTGATAATGGGAGCGGGATGACTGCAGATAAGTTACATAAAATGCTAAGGTGTGTAAGAAACGCGTTAGACTTCAGAAAATGATTCTTTAATGTGTGTCGTGCAAAATACTGTTTCGTGTCCATTTTTGTTTTTGAAACGTGAAATGCATGTGATTAGGTTTCCTTAGTTTCTATAGCTAGAGTATTAGGCAATCCCACCATGTTCCTCACTCTTTCCCCATGTCTGCCTTACCTAAAACTCCAGCATCCCTTTAGGGTTGTAGCACACAGATAGTAGCTGTTTTTACCTTGTGTTTCTAATAGGATTTACTGTGAGAGACGAGGAGTTGTTTTTAAAGAGACTGAGAGAATGAGGAGACATAAAATAATTCGTGTGGTCTCAGGCTGAGTCAGTAAGCAGTGTGCACGGGGCACTAACGTGAACAGCACAGAGCAAGGGAGGACTGAGAAGCAGAGGCCTTCTGTTGTCTCTGAATGTTCCCTGTGCTGCAGAAAGTCAGTTGACCCATCATTAATCAGGCCACAAGAGAAGATGGGTAGAGGAAGCGCTCTGTGGCCTGAAACCTCCTAAAGGTTTGTAGGCCTATAGTGTTGTAAGGTTTTTACTTGGTATTACAGTCGTTCAATTTTAAAGGGGCTTTATACTTACTGAATTTTTCAAAATGAAAGAATGAGTATTTGTTGTTTATCTTCCTTTTCTTTTTAGCTTCGGCTTCAGTGACAAAGTCACCGTGAATGGTCATGTCCCGGTTGGATTGTATGGGAATGGCTTCAAGTCAGGTTCTATGAGACTGGGCAAAGATGCAATCGTTTTTACCAAAAATGGAGAAACCATGAGTGTGGGATTCTTGTCTCAGACCTACCTGGAAGTCATAAAGGCGGAGCATGTTGTTGTCCCTATCGTCACATTCAACAGACACCATATCCTTCCGATTGTGCAATGAATGCTGCAGAGAAACTTCAAAAAGTCTGGAACACTCCTCTTTATCGTCCTCAAGTCTTTCTTGCTCTTTCTTTGGTTTTAGAGAGGGTCCCTCCGTGTCAGCCAGACTTGCCTCCAAACTACTGATATTCCATCCCGTCCAACCAAAAGCTGGAGTTAAGAGTGCACAGCACCATACCTATTGTCCTAGTGAGGGTTTCTATTGCTGTGACTAAACACCATGACCAAAGTAAGCTGGGGAGGAAGGGGTGTATTTGGTTTACACTTCCTTATTGCTGTTCATTATTGAAGGGAGTAAGGACAAACTCAAACAGGGCCACATCCTGGAGGCAGGGCCTAATGCAGAGGCCGTGGAGGGTCTTGCTGGCTTGTTTCTCATGCCTTGCTCAGCCTGCTTTCTTATAGCTCTCAGGACCACCTGCCTAGGGAGGGCACCATTGATCACTAAATGAGAACGCCTTACCGCTGGATCTCATGGAGGCATTTCCTCAGCTGAGACTCCTTCCTCTCTGACTCCAGCTTGTGTCAAGTTGACACAAAACCAGCCAGTACACCCATCCAGAATTTTGTTGTTGTTTTTAAAATCATCTTATGTGTGTGGCGTTTTGTCTACATTATGGATATGCACCATATGCATTTGTGGTTATCTGCAGAGGTCAGAGGAGGGTGTTGGTTCCCCTGGCACTGCATTTTAAATGGCTGTGAGCTGCCATGTAGGGAATCAAACTCTCTACAAGAGCAACAAGTGCCCATAACCACTGAACTAACTCTCCAGCCCACAGATTCTAGTTGTTGGCTTTGTTTTGTTTGTTGGGTTTTGTTTTGTTTTTCAAGACAGGTTTTCTCTGTGGCTTTGGAGCCTGTCTTGGAATTTGCTCTGTAGACCAGTCTGGTCTGGAACTCACGGAGATCTGTTTGCCTCCACCTCCCAAGTGCTGAGATTAAAAGCTTATTCTACAACCACCCAGCCCATTCTTGTTTTTTTTAAACATGTATTCCATGCCATGTCTGTATATACTTCCTTTATCCTGTGCCTGAAGCTCAGGGTTTATTTTTTCTTTACTGGAAATTTGCCATGGAAATCTTCAACATAATGAGGTTGTGGTTGTGGGTGGGTAGGTGGGTGGGTGGGTGGGTGGGTGGTTGGTTGGATGGTTGGTTGGTTGGTTGGTTGGTTTGAAACAAGTTCTCACTTGGTAACCCCTGACTTGTATGGAAAAATCACAGCCTGCTCCTCCCTCCACTTCCTGAGTGTTGGGATTAAAGGTATAGAGTTGTGTTCATTGTTTCCAGGGCTGCAGACGAAGTTTAGTAGTAGAGTACTGATCTGGTGTGAGGACCTGGGTGTGCTCTGTAGGACCATAGTTACAAGCTTACTCTACTCCATAGCTTTTCTTAGACGGCGCTTCAGTGTGTGGTAGAAGATACCTGGCCTCAGCCTCTTACACAGCAGGGATTACAGGCATGAATCCCCTTGCCTACCTTGTAGTTCCTTATTGTGTGTTAATAAGAAAGGCTGTTGACCTGACTTGAAAGTTTCTCTAATAGTGAAATGATTTTGGGAATTCGTTGACATGAATCACTGAGTTAGTTAGAAATAATGAGTTTGCTCTTTCCCCCTTTCAGAGTTGAGGTGAGCTGCCTTGAGCCCATCCTCCTTCCTTAGCCTCGCTTAGTGGGGCATAGGTGGTGCCACTGAACCCTGCGGCGAGCTCACTCTCCGTCTTTCCTTGTTTTGATTTGAAATCACATTGGTTTTCTTTGGGGTTAGAAATAATTTAGGGATTGGCTTCTCTTGCGTTTATTAAAGTTGGCTTCTGTATTATACTGGTGTAAAATTTGTTGATTTCAATCCTTAACTAAGGACGTACGTCAGATGATTAATTTAGCAGAATCAAAAGCAAGCCTAACAGCAATTCTGGAGCATTCTCTGTTTTCTACGGAACAGAAATTACTGGCGGAACTTGATGCTATCATGGGTAAGAAGGGGACAAGGATCATCATTTGGAACCTCAGAAGGTAAATGTAGACCTCTGCTGGCCGTTGACCATGGGAGTAGCGTCCACGGCACAACTGGTTCACTGTCCACCCTCGTGACACAGACTAGAAGTGCATGGAAAGGCATGCGTTGTGTACTGCCCGATTTGTGGGTTCCTTTCTGTTTTCTTTTCTTAGATTCTCTATTATGTATCCAGTGTTCTGTCTGTGTGTATGCCTGCAGGCCGAAGAGGGCACCAGATGTCATTACAGATGGTTGTGAGCCATCATGTGGTTGCTGAGAATTGAACTCAGGACCTCTAGAAGAGCAGTCAGTGCTTTTAACGTCTAAGCCATCTCTCCAGCCCCATATTTTGTGTTTTCTAAGGATATTTAATTGAGCCCACTTTGACTTAAGAGTTACTTTCAAATTGCTCTAAAAAGTTTCTCGTGCTATCATTCAGTTTCCAAAAGTACTATGTCTCTATTATTTCATTCCTAGGCTTGAAAACAAAAACTACCTAAAAAAAAGGGGGGGGGGGAATAAAGATGAAATACTAGCTAGGAAGAATAGCTTGCCAGATTTAGATCGCGTGAGTTAACCATCTAGTAAGTACTATAGATGAAATTTTTGCCTTGCTGAAGATTTATAGTTCTTGAGTTTGTGAGATAGCTCAGTGGGTAAAGGTAAGCTTATAGCCAGGCCTGACAACACGAGTTCAGGTCCGCAGATCTATTGGAAAAGTGAGTGAGCTCACTAAAGTTGTTCTTTAATCTCTACACAAATGTTCTCTCTCTCTCTCTCTCTCTCTCTCTCTCTCTCTCTCTCTCTCTCTCTCTCTCTCTCTCTCTCTCTCTCTCTCTCTCTCTCTCTCTCTCTCTCTCTCTCTCTCTCCTCTCTCTCTCTCTCTCTCTCTCTCTCTCTCTCTCTCTCTCTCTCTCTCTCTCTCTCACACACACACACACACACACACACACACACACACACAGTAAATTTTAAGTATTAAAGTTAGTGCTTCCTAGTCTTTGGACCCAATCCTTTACAATTAAGAGCTTTAACTCTTAATAAAAGGACGTCTGCAATGCACTGAACCATAGAAATAAAACACAAGTAGCAAAACCTAAAGCATTTTAGGATTTGCTTTTCTGATACTCTGAATCTCCTTCCTGTCCCTCTTCCCAGTTACTCTTCTTTCAGTCAAGCTCTCTGTTTTTCATGTGCAGTCTGGCTCTCGTGTCCCCTTACAGTTTTCTCTAAATGTTAGTAGTGCCATGGCATTGTCATCGGTGTAGTAAAGCGTCAGGCACTTAGCTCAGCACAGCACCCGGAGTGTGCTATGGCCACACATGGCTTCCTCTGTGCTGTGCTTCTGAGTCCCGGCAGCCTCTGACCTTGACCTTTGCTTGATCGTGTCTTTCATAAAGTAGCATAGGGTAACTGGGTGTGAAGCCCTTGGGCCCCTGCAGGTGTCTGCCCTCTTTTCATTCATCAGCACAGTCCTTTGCTGCCTCACACGCACGCCATTGTTAGCTCAGGTCCATTGTTTACAGCCTCACCTGGTCAAAAGCGTGTGTGTGTGTGTGTGTGTGTGTGTGTGTGTGTGTGTGTGTGTGTGTGTGTGTGTGTGTAGCCTGGCACCCAGAGACACCGCTGTAAACATAGATGCAGATGTCTCTGGGGCTGCGCAGGGACACGGTTTCTGAATTGTCAGGCTTTCTCCTGAGCTACTGTACCATGTTCTGTCCTGTCAGCAGCTCCTGGGTGGTGTGATTTCCCTGAGTCCTGGTGCTTTTTCTTTATCGGGATTATTTTGTACTTACCCCCTAAACCCTGACCTACTATTTGCTTGTTTGTTTATTTATTCATTGTTTTCTTACCAGTTAGTATGAAGTTAAATTCTGCTTCTTTCTAAATTCTTTTCTTACAGTTACAAAAATGCAACAGAATTTGATTTTGAAAAGGATAAGTATGACATCAGAATTCCTGAGGATTTAGATGAGACTGCAGGGAAGAAAGGGTACAAGAAACAAGAAAGGATGGACCAGATTGCCCCTGAGAGTGACTACTCCCTACGGGTATGTCCTCATATGGAAATGAGCAGTCAGGAGGCACTGAACTGTTCACTGGCTTTTGGTTGTCTCTACTGGATGTGGGTTAAGGCATGAATCAAGGTACTAAACTACTCATTTGGATACTGGTTGTTTTGTTTTTGTGCTATGATAGCCTTATTTTAATAGATGGGTTGGTATGTGCTTAGTTGATAAGTACTTGCCTGGCATGCACAAGGCCCTGGATTTGGCCCTTAGTACCCCATAAACTGGACTTGATGGTACATGCCTGTAATCCTAGAACAGGGGAGGTGGAGGCCAAAGGGTCAGGAGTTCAAGGTTATCCTTGCCTGTAGGCTGGGTTACATGAGACACAGTCTCAGAGAAAGCAGGGTTAGGGAAGTCTTGTTTTAATTTTGAAGACATCACACAGCTTTTGCTTTTCCGCTCTGCACTTAGTTTATTTGAATAAACCAGCAAACCACTATGCTTTTCTTTCTTTCCAACATGTTTGTATTCATCCTAGTGGTGTTGGGTGCTGCAGAGTGTCACATAGTATATCTTTTCGTCCAAAAGCCCCACCCACAAAATGTTCTTTGCAATGAGTCATCTGTCTGATTCAAGGCCTCTGGTACACCATCCTCTATGGACTCTCACTGCAACTCCTCCCAGATCACACACCATTGCCAGAGTCATGGAGATCCAGCATCTACCATAATGATTAGTTGAAGTCATGGAACACCCAATTCAGTGTTTTAGAACTACAATGTTGTAGGATACACACCCGATATGATTTGTCTTCTAAAGCAAATTGATGAGATAATATACAATCATAACATTGTAAGTATCTCTTGAGATTTTGACTTCAGTTATGTTTTAAGATTAAATGTATTAATTCCTTGTCTCACTGTGACAATACCCAACAGAAACGCTTTAAGAAGGATGGTTTTATTTTAGTTTATTTTAGTTTTAGTTTTGAGGAAGGTGTGACAGAAGAGACAGAGAGCTAGTGGTCACATTGTGTCACCAGAGAAGACAAAATCAGGAATGCTTTTGCTGAGCCAACTTTCTCCTTTCTATGTAGTTTGAGACCTCAATCCAGGGAGTGGTGCTCCCTACCTTTAAGGTGGCTCTTCCCCCCTCAGTTAACCTCATCTAGAAAATCCTGACAGCCACTCCCAGAGATTTGTCTCCATGGTGATTCTCAGGTCTGTGCAGTTGACTATATGAGCATCACATTGTGTACATACACAGATTGCAGTACTGTGATGTTGGTGATGTGGTCATTGTTTCTTCATTTGAATGAGATATGAATTTTATGCTTTGTGTGCTGAAGTCATTACATATCTCAAAGCCAAGAATCTGACATTCACAAGTTTGATAATGTACATTTTCTGAGCTCTGAGTAATCATAATAGCAAACGTATACTATTTCTTACTCTGTCCTGTTACTGGGATGTGTCACTGCTTTTAAGTGTGAATGAAACAGATCCAGCCAGTGAGAGCAGACAGTTGGCAATGCAGTGTTGACGGAGACCGTGAGTGGGTTTAGAAAGGACATCATACCATGCTCTTGAAATCAGGAGCCAGGGAAAAGTAAGAAATGTTCAGACTTGACTTTATGCTGAGTCTGTGATCTGTCCTCTGAATTACTCAACTCATTTCCTTCCGAGGTTCTCATAGTGATGGGGAGACAGAACATGTCTTAGCGTGAGAAGTTGTTGTTTAGTTTTCTAAAGTTATCTTTGTTTTTCTCGGGTAAGATCTTTCTGGGTAGCCTAGACTGGCTACTTTAATCCGAACACTTGGGAGGCAGAGGCAGGTGGATCTCTGTGAGTTCAAGGCCCGCCTGGTATGCAGAGTGAGTTCCAGGACAGCCAGGGCTACACAGAGAACCCTGTCTTACAATGCAGCCGCAAACTGGAGATCCTCCTGTTGGCTGAGTGTTGGAGGTGCACACCTGCCGTGACTGCATGGGGAGGCTGCATGCAGAGTTCTCTGTGCTGTTTGGAGACCCGGGCTCAAAAAAAAACTGTCTCTTAAAATCAAAAAACTAGTGTAATTTTGTGTTGTCATTGCTTGATACTTGAGATTGAACCCAGGGCCTCATACGTGGTAAGTGCATACCTTTACCACTAACTGCACCCCACTTCTGTAGTCTAAATTACTTTATTGAGGAATTAGGTTGTTTGTTACCAAAGGAAGCGCTTTCTTTTGAAGCTCCTATCTGAGTAATAGTGAATGAGTAAGTCTGTGAGTAACTCTTTAGTAAGGACAGGCTTTGCTGTCTCTTCCAGGCTTACTGCAGCATTCTCTACCTAAAGCCAAGAATGCAGATCATCCTGCGCGGTCAGAAAGTGAAGACACAGCTGGTTTCAAAGAGTCTTGCCTACATTGAACGGGACGTGTACCGACCTAAATTTTTAGTATCCTTTATGTGTAATGCTGTGTAAACATAGTGAAATATTCAATGTCATTTGTCATTACCCTTTTTATTCCTGTCATAGTTTTAAAAATCGCATTCATTTGTATGTACATGAGTGGGTGTGTGGAGATCAGAGGACAACTCGCAGGAGTCTGTCCTTTTCACCATGTGAGTCCCAGGGATTAAAGTCAGTTTGTCAAGCTTAATGGCCAGAGTCCTTATCCGCTGTTCCTTCTGGCCCATCCTCCCCATAGGAATTCTATCTCCAGGTTTGCTTTCTGCATGTGCTTTGGGACTTATTTTTAATACATATGTTTATTTTATATGTATGAGTGTTTTGCCTACATGTGTATCTGTATCATGTGGGTGCGTGGTGCCCAAGGAGGCTGGTAGGGTATGAGATCCCCTGGGACTGAGATGGTTGTAAGCTGCCATGTAGATGCTGAGAGTCAAACCTGCATTCCATGGTGAAGACCTGCCCACCCAGCCCCTGTATGGTGGGATTTACTAGTAATACAGAAAGAGTCATTGGAAGGGAATTGACTGTTGTACCCAGAATTTTCCTTAATATTTTAAGACTAGAACAGTGAGAATTACTTTTGGATTCAACTGCAGGAATAAAGATCACTATGGGATAATGATGTATCACAAAAATAGACTCATTAAGGCTTATGAAAAAGTGGGATGTCAATTAAAGGTAAGGTTTATATTTGAAAAAATGTTTTTAGCAAAAGAATAATACAGTTTTTGCTCAGTCTTTTTTGGAGGTGGGAAGGGGTGTTTTTTGACACAGCGTCCTCTGTGTATCCCTGGCTATCCTGGACTTCATTATGTAGGCCAGGCTGGCCCTGAACTCACAAAGATCCACTGGCTTCTGCCTCCCAAGTGTACACCCCCCTGGCTGGTTCTGTCTTCTGAGGCAGCGTTAACTGGTGTTTGCTGCATTCACTTGTCATTTGGTTCTCAGTACTCTGTCCTAAAGGACAGGACAGACAGAGGATTGATTTCACTCTAGAGTTAGAACTGGGGACTGGTAAGTAGTTTGCCCAAGACTTAATGGGAAGTGTGGTTCTCAGACACAGAAGTGTATCTCTGTGCTGAGTTGTTTGGAGGCAGGGTTTGGTGTTTTGTCTTGTTTTTGTTTGGGGACCATCTCACTATATACTCAGGCCGGTCTCAAACTGTGCCAGTGTTGACACCTTCCGTGGATGCGAGTCTCTTGGCTGCATTTGCATGTGGGTCACATGATTTTTTTTTTTTTTTACTGGAATGAATTTGATTGGTGTTTGTTGTTTTAACTTGGCTATTTTTATAAGTGCTTATGGAACCAGCCTGACAAATAGTAACTGATAGGTTAAAACTACCCTCCTCCCTCGTGGGGCTGCAGGTAAGGCTTGGTAGCAGGGCCCTGTTCTCTGACCATTTTTCTGGCCCTGGAATTGCTGCCCCTTTAAGTAACTTTCATTGTTGTAATATCTAGTTTAGGTTGCTAGTAATAACCCACCTTGTACTTTGTACTACATACATTAGAGTTTCTGTATTTCCTAGGTATTGGATGATAAGTATGAGCATAAATGGTCCTGTTAAATAAAGGTTTGTTTGATTTAAATAAGGAACTCTTAGAGGGTTTTAAATTAGATGTGTTTTCTTTCTCCCCCCCCACCCCCAAGTATTTTGGTTTTTGTTTTCTTTTCAAATTATTCTAAGTTCCTTGTAGAATGCTGCTATGTTCTGCACAGCGTAGTAGCGGGGATTTGTTTAGACTGCTGCTTACGCCAGGGTGTGAAGGAGGCGTGAGCTGCAGGGGTGTTGTCCATTGGGTTAGAGCGGGCAGCTTGAGGAACCGCTGGCTGTCAGTGCAGCAGGACCGTACTCAGACGGTGTTTGCTTGTGAAAGTGTGTGGTCCTCTCCCGTGCGTGTGTCAGTGCGCACATAGTTCTCGTCTAAATAGACGCCTGCCAGTAATGGGCTTGCCTGAGAACTGCAGTGTGTCTAGGGGTTAACTGATTAAGAACACTAGGCACTTACCAGGAAACTTGAGGGGAGTCATATTAAAGTTTGCAATGTAAATCTTTGTTGAAGAGTATAGTGAGCTTCATGCACTACTTCTGAAATGCTGTTTCACTATATTTCAGGCAAACAACATGGGTGTTGGAGTGGTTGGAATTATAGAATGTAATTTCCTTAAGCCAACTCATAATAAGCAAGATTTTGACTACACTAATGAGTACAGGTATGTTGCCTATTTATTTACTGACAGTCGGAGGAAATGTGTTAGTGAGATAGATGGCTGGGATAGTCACCCCTTTAGCCAGAGGACATATTTGACATGGGTAGGGAATTGCTCTATTTTCTGTGACTCTCAGGCAATATATCACATTGAGAAAACCAGAATTATATGTTTTGATCATAGTGGGATAGATGACAGAGTCACTCAAAGTTTTGAAGTTCTATAATGTAGAGTTTCTCTCTCTTTTATTTCCTAAGTATGTATATTTTTATGTGTCTATGTGGATCTCTGCACATCTGCATGCTAATGTCCACAGAGTGCAAAAGAGGGTGTTGGACCCCTGGAGCTGAAGTTATAGATTATAGGAGATTATAGGAGATGTGAGCCATCTGAGTTTGGTGCTGCGAACCAAACTCAGGTCATCTGCAAGAGGAGTGAGCTCTCTTATCCACAGAACCATCTCCAGCCCCGCACAGTTTCTTTCTGGATTTTTTTTTTTATTGCTGTGATAAGACACTATGACCAAGGCAACATAAAAGAAAGCATGTACAGTTGAGAGGTTAAATCCATGACCAGACTGGGAGCATGGGCATAGCATAAGGCAGAGAAGAAAGCTAACTGGGAGATGGTGTGAGGTTTGAAACCTCAGCCCACCCACCAGTGACACCTTCTCCAAGGCCACGTCTTCTCCTCCCTCCCAAATAGTCCTACTAACTTGGAGACCAAGTATTCAAACACACGAGCCTGTGATGGCCTTTCTCATTCATTCCGCCACAGTCCACTTCTCCCCCAGGTAGGGTAGACAGGGTCATAGCTATAATGCAAAGTCTATGCAGTCCATCTTGAAATGGTCAGATACTCAAGACAGTCTGTTAAAAACCCCTGGAAAATAAGAAAAAGCAAGTTGTGTTCTTCCACAGATGTGCATTATCATCCCAAAAGCAAGGAGTAAGGGCACAGAGAGGAAATAAATACTGGACCAAAACAAAATCAGAATCCATCTTGGCAAACTCCAAGTCCTATCACTATGTCTGATGTTGAAAGGCTTAGATAGCTTTTCTCTTTTAGCTGTTTTTGTTTTGTTTTGTTTTTTGTTTGTTTCTGAGATAGTGTCTCTCTGTAGCCTCTGCTGTCCTGGAGCTTGCTATGTAGACCAGGCTGTCCTCAAACACAAGAGATCCTTTTGCCTCCACTGGTATTAGAGGCTTTGTTGAGTGCAATACACTTTTCTCTTTCTTGGGCTGGCTCCACACCCTGTCTGCAGCTCTCTGTGGCAGACATCCCAGATCTGGCACCTCTAGCATCCTGGATTCTCCAGCATAATTTAGGCTTCACTTTAACAGCTTCACACAGTGTCCTTTTCTGGCCTACATACAGGGACTTCCCTGCAACACATCTGGTCTCGGCAGCTCTCCTTAACTAAGGAGGAAGTCTTTACTCCCATTGCCTCTGCTTCCTGCTTGGCTCGGAGCCTGGCCCCTCCTTGGAATTCACTTGCATAAGTTTTACTTTGTTGCTTCTCTTTAGGAACAGACAGTTCCTAGGCCTTTTCTTTTTTCAAGTTGGAAGTTTAGCTGGGTAGTATCTGCCTAAGAATTAATTGCTAAGCTGAGCACGGTAACACACATCTACAGCCCCAGCATGAGCAGATTTCTGTGAGTTCCAGGCCAGCCTGGTCTACATAATGATTTTTAAGACAGCCAGAGAGACACAGAGCACCTGTCTCAAACAAACAAAATAGTCACTAGTAACCATGTCAACAATATTAGACTGTCTTGAAATCTCCCCTGCCAAAAAAATTAGTCTGAAGCTTTTCAATTTAGCCTCAGGCATATTCTTAGGACAAGGGCCAAAAGCACCCAGATTCTTGGCCAAAATAGTAAAAGAATGGTCTCTAGCCCAGTTGTAATATTGTTTCCTCCTGAGTCCTCTTGAGCTGGGCTGCTATAGTATGTATTGCTCTCATCCCTGCTGGGTACAGGTGAGGCTTCTCTGGGAGCACTTGCCTTCACACAAGAAGTCTTAGTTAAGGCGGGCAGTGGTGGTGCACGCCTTTAATCCCAGCACTCGGGAGGCAGAGGCAGGCGGATCTCTGTGAGTTCGAGGCCGGGCTGGACTGACAGCCTCCAAAACAATACAGAGAAACCCTGTCTCGTAAAAACAAAAAAACAAAAAAAAAGTTTTAGTTAAAGCCTCAGTAGCAGGGAAGACAAACATGCTTCAGAATAAAGTGAGAACAGTGTGCTGTCTTGGACTGGATTTGGAGCCAGAAAACAACACTCTTACAGAGGACATACCAGACAACAGTTTGTATATAAGCATCCAGAAGGGACAGGAGCAAATATGAGAGTGTAAATTGTCAAAGTGAGAAATGATGGACTGTGTAGTGATAGATACCTGTAATCCTAGTGTTTAAGAGAGCAAGGCAAGAGAACTAAAGAATGAGGCCCCAAGGGGTGTTTGGCTAGGAAGAGCACTTGCTGCCATGCCTACTGGTGACTGAGTTGGATTTCTGGGATCCTCATGGTAGCCGGAGAGAACAAACTCCTCCAAGTTGTCTGACCTCTAAAGGGCATCATGGCACATATACCCAACACACACGCATGCACACATATGCACACACAAGTCAGTGAGTGTAATAAAAACTTAAGAATGCGGGTCCATCTCCAAAAAAGACCACAGGGTTCCAACAAATTAAAAAGAAACATTAAGAGGGTAGCAGGACTAATTTTCACAGAAAATGTTAATTATTAAATCCAAATATTTAAGGAAGATGTGTTATCAGTCCGACAAACTCTTTAGAAGCTATTATGAAAGTACATAGCCTTGATAATAAATCCAGGCACATTGTGAAACGGAGGTTATATGAACCTGTTATTGCTAATGATCTATAATAGTAGCAAATACTATTAAAACCAAAGGGGCTGTATTCCGAGAGATGATGGATTAAGTTTGTTTTGTTTTACATTTATTTATTTTGAGCATCTATATGGGAAGTCCTGGCATTTAGTTTCTTATTTTTATTTCATGTGTATGTGTGGGCTTTATTTATTTATTTATTTATTTATTGCCTGCATGTATGTCTGTGAAAGTGTCAGATCCCTTGAAACTGGAGTCACAGGCACTTGTGAGCTGCCATGTGGGTGCAGAGAATTGAGCCAGATCTTGTGGAATAGCAGACTGCTGAGCCCATTTACAGTTTAAAAGTTGATCTTGAGTTGATTCTGGTTTTTTTTTCTTGAATTAATGTTATGATTTGTTTTTTAAGGCTTACAATACTAGCATTAGGAGAAAAGCTGAATGATTACTGGAATGAAATGAAAGTGAAAAAAAATGCAGAGTACCCTCTAAGTTTGCCAGTCGAAGACATACAGTAAGTACTGCATGCTAAGTCATTCAAAGATGACATGCTTTTGTGACTTTCCACACTCTTAGGGCTCATACGAGAAAGTAAATCCACACACTCCACCACAGTGAGTTGGTGTCTGTTGATGTCTTTTATCTCAACTTGTCATCCGTCCATCCACCCACCCACCATCCATCCATCCGTGTACCTGGTGGCTCGGCAACAGTCTTAATTCAGTCCTGGCAAATCCTACATTTCTTGTCTGGCCTCTGGCACCAGGCATTCCTGTGGTGCATAGACACACATGCAGGCAAAAACTCTGATACATATGAAATAGAATAGTAGAATAAGTTTTAAAAGCATAAAAAGAAGTGTACAGTGCCGTGCCTGTGATGCCTCGTTAGTACACGGAGCACAGGCTGATGATCACTGCAGCTGAGCAGTGAGTAAAGTCTCTGTGCAGTGATGGGCACCAGAAACCAGGGTGTGTGCCTGTGCCTTTGGAAGCGTGGAGAATTTGGCCAGGATTTGGAATGTTACCAGTGATCTTACGGAACAAGGGCTATTAGGTGAGTTTTATTTCTTAACTTTGTAAACATGGAGTCCATTTGAAATTTTTTTAAAGATTTTAATTTATTTATTACGTATTCAGTGTTATGCCTGCATATATCCTTGCACACCAGAAGAGGGCACCAGATCTTATCAGAGATGGTTGTGAGCCACCCTGTGGGTGCTGAGAATTGAACTCCGGTCCTCTGGAAGAGCAGCCAATGGTCTTAACCCAGGCCCGCTGCTGGGCAAGCATGCCACTGGTCAATAGTGCAGCTCTTGTGGCTTGCAGCAAGGACTCCTGAGCTCACTCTGGCTCTGAATGCAGACTGCTCTGCCTTTGCCTCCCGAGTGCTGGCACGACAGGTGTGCACTCATGCCCACTGTTTAAAAACTGCAGTGAGAAGTTGTTGGTAAGGAGAGAGAGCGCACACGCTTAGACAAACTGCTGGCGTCGGACGTTCTGAGTGCGATCCTAGAGCCCAGGTGAAATAGCTGGGCATGGGGACATGCACTTGGAGTCCTGGCCTACATGGCCAGCAGGAGAACTGCCTCCGAAAGTAGGGTGGGTGGTGTTACTAAAGGAAGAAGTCTAGCCTCCACAAGCACACGTGCACACACATACACAAAGTCTTAGGTGAGTCAGATACACATGTCATCCAGCACTCGGGGCAGAGACTAGAGCGTGAACAATTTGAAGCCAGCTGGTGTGGTGACATACAACTTTAATTTCAGTACTCAGGAGGCTGAGGGAAGGGGATCTCTTGAGTCGAGGCAACCCTGGTTTACATAGTTTGAAGTCAATCTAGAGTTAAAACCCTGTCTCAGACAAAGAGAAAATCTTCTATAAAATGAGTCTTCAGATTTTTTTTCCCCTAAATGTATGGGTGTTTTGCTTATATGTGTGGAATGTCTGGTGTCCACCTGGCTGCCAGATGCCCTGGGAGTGGGGTCACAGATGATTGTAAGTTGCTGTAGCATGAATAATAAAAACCCAGAGACAGGCCGGGCGTTAGTGACGCACGCCTTTAATACCAGCACTTGGGAGGCAGAGGCAGGCGGGTCTCTGTAAGTTCGAGACCAGCCTGGACTACCAAGCGATTTCCAGGACAGCCTCCAAAGCCACAGGAAACCCTGTCTCGAAAAACCAAAAAAATAAAAAAAAATAAAAACCCAGAGACAGTTATATTGGGGTTCAAGCTGAAGACCAGAGAAGCAAAGCAGCCAGCCACTGGAGAGTTCTTCTCTACCAAGGTTGGGGTGATCCTGTCCTCAGCATGACTGAGACTGAATACCCTGTACTCCTGTCTCCCCTCCCCCCCATATTCCTCTATAGTGCTGGATTAAAGAGGTCCACCAGCACCACCCGGCTTCCATGGCTGACTAGTGTGGCTAGCTTTGCACTCTAATCTTCAGGCAAGCTTTATTTGTTCCACATCATAATCAAAATATCATACCTTGGTCCTCTAGACAGAAGCAAGTACTCATACCCAACGAGTTACCTCTCCAGCTGGCTGTATACACCTCTTCCTAGGGCAGCCCCCCAATTCTTCCTCATTTCCTCCCTCTTCTTTCAAGACAAGCTTTCTCTGTGTAGCCCTGGCTGTCCTGGAACTTTGTAGACCCAGATCTGCCTTCCTCTGCCTCCCACCAAGTGCTGGAATTTAAAGTGTGCACTACCACCCCACTCCTCTCTGTCCCCCTCCTCTTCTCTCCCCTCTCTCCTCTGTCTTCCCTCTCCTCTCTTTCCTCTCCTCTCTTCTCTCCCCTGTCTCCACTCTCATCTCCCATCTCTCCTCCCCCCCCCTCAAGGCAGGACCTCACTATAGCCCTGGGTGGCTTAGAACATAACATACATCCTTCCTTCTGCCTCCAAGGCCTGGGATTAAAGAAGACATTTTTATGTGGCCTTAACTTGAAAGTTGCCAACATTTAAAAACTTAATTATACATTAAATAGTTTTATCAGGCAGTTTTCAAGATTGGAAATAAGCAGATATTTTATGTGGAAGCGATGTAGAAAATAAATACTTGAGACCATAATTCCATTTTAATATTTTGTTCTTGTTTTGTTAAAGGAAGCGTCCTGATCAGACATGGGTTCAGTGTGATGCTTGTCTAAAGTGGCGAAAATTACCAGATGGAATAGATCAACTTCCAGAAAAATGGTATTGCTACAATAATCCCGACCCACAGTTCAGGTACCATATAGTTGGTAGCGCCCTTTCTGGAAAGGCAGAAAGTACTGTTAGACTGGTTATGTGTCGTTCTTGTATGATATTTTTTTTTTTTTTTTTTTTTTTGTCTAGAAATTGTGAAGTTCCTGAAGAACCTGAAGATGAGGATTTGGTACATCCCACTTATGAAAAAACCTACAAAAAGACGTGAGTGTTGTACGAGTGTGGTAAGGCAGGATCCTCAGATCAATAATGTTTCCACAGTGGTGCCGTCTGAGCAGCACAGGCGTGAGGGAAGGCTGTAGCAAGCACAGCAGTGCCACCTGTGTCAGCCTGTGCCATGGGACCCGTGCTTCCTGACCTGCATCGATTGCTGTCCTAACCGCACACATTTGCTAACAAGAATTTGGTCTTCGGAGCTGTATTAGATGAGCTGTGTAGAAAGACTCCTGTTACAAGCCTGTGTCTTGACAGAAAAGCCGGCGTGTATATTAATAGTGAGAAGTTGATGGGCCTGGGTCCAGAGAGACGGCTCAGAGAATAAAAACCTGTTCTCTGAGTGCCCAGAGTTGACTCTTAGCATCCATGTGGGAGCTTATAGCCACCTGAAACTCCATTCTCAGAGGACCAGCATCCTTTGTGACTCCTTTAATCATGCTCACAGGTGGCACACAGACACGCATGCAGGCAGACATCCACACCTAACACGGGTGAGGTCTGCATGTAGACAGCACAGTCCTGTGCTAACCGCAGGAGGGGTGCTTTTGACTTGGCCAGGCAAGGCACATTAAGTTTTTTTCAAAGTTCCACAGTTCTCCCTCCTACCCCTCCTTCCGTCCCCCCTCGCTTCCCACTCAACCCACCCCCAGTCCACTCCTCCTCAGGGTAAGGGCTCCCATGAGGAGTCAGCATAGTCTGACTCATTAGGTTGGGGCAGGGCCTGGTCCCTCTCCCATGCACTAAGGCAGAGCATGGCATCCCACCACAGGGAATGGACTCCAACCAGCTGGCTTGTGTCCAGGATTGTAGCATGGTCCTGCTGCCACTGAGCATGGCATCTCACCATAAGGAATGGGCTACAATAAGGTAGCTCAGGTACCAGGTTTGTATCTGGGTCCTACTGACAGGGACTCCTCAGCTAGTTCAAGCTTCACAACTGTCTCCCATATACCTACTTCAGGCCCCTGGAGTCCCTCCACAGTTGGAGATCTAGAGGTCATGAGTTTCCATGAACTTGGTTCAGCTGTCTCTGTAGATTTCTCCATCATGATCTTGACCTCCATCAATCTGATTACCGGGGTGATGGCAGAAGTCCTTCTGTGTATATGTTGCCTCATTGGTTGATAAAGAAAGCGCTGTTGGCCAATAGGGAAGCAAGATAGGTGGGACTAGGAGTCGAGGAGCATTCTGGGAAATGTAGTCGAGAGTAGTGAGTTGCCATGTGATCCAACATCTAAAACAGCTGAGGTGATGTAGCCATGCAGACTACAGAAACAAGGACCTGGCCAGGTTTCTGTGTTTTGTCATGATCCCCAGGGTATGGACAGTGCCCCCAACCAGAAGGAAGCAGTTTGGAACGAGTGATGCCCAAATTCCCAAATATTGTTTTATAAATTTTTGTTTTCACTTAAATGGGGTTGCTTATAAATGTCAATGATTACAGCTAATTGGTTTCTAAAGGGAAAAAAGGAGTACTTTGAATGCTTTGTATTGGTATAGATTTTCATTTATTGATACAAATATTGTTTATACAACTCTTTAAAAATGAAATATGTAATTAAGTACAGATTATAGATAGTTATCTATAATAGTCAAAACTTATAGTTAAATTAGGTTTTTTTTAGATATACAGAGATGTATTTAAGATATTTAGATATTCTTCAAACCTTTCAAAGACCTACAGAATATATGGCATTTAAATGGTTTAGGATTTTTCATAATAGTGAGACACTACTACTCCTGGCACACCAATTATGTCTGAGAGGAAGATGGGCATCAAAGACATTCGTTATGGAGTTTACTTTCAACATGGCAAGATTAGCCATTTGGGCAAGAAACTGCTCTTGCCTGGACTGTTTGTTGCTATATAACCTGAACATACAGGACCCACAGGAAAGTGACTGCTGAACTTACAAAACAAGATGGACAGTCCTAAAGGGTTCCTGCTTCATGGAAGAGTCTTCCAGGCATTCTGCAGGACACAGAAAAATGACTGACAAACAGCCAATGCAGATGGACAGTTTAAAATTTCCTGTTTTGCTTAGAAGTCTGCCAGACACACTACGGCCTGTAGGATGAAGATGGATGCCCCAATGTTACAGAGGAACTTTGGGTGACTGTCTAGGCAGCAAGATGTCTCTGTCAATTCTAGAGTTTATATATTATCCTTCTGTGGTCTTTGCTGGAGTTAAAGAAACATAGTTATGGTTATAGTTTTCCTTAGTTATGATAAAAGATAAGCTATGTATAAGACTTTAAACTCACAAAAATAGGATAGATATTTTCTTTAAATCTTGCTAAATGTTAATGGACTAAATATTGTAGTTATAGTTCTTGCTTAATAACTGCCTTGTTATATATTTTACTATGCTAAAGTTAAAACCTTTTTATTTAGACAGGAAAGAGGAGATGATGGGGGATGTCCTTCTGTGTATATGTTTGTCTGATTGTAAATATCAAGATGTTCATTTTTCATCTTTCTTTTCAAGCAGCAAGGAGAAATACAGGATCAAACAACTGGATGTGGTCCCTCGGGTAATGGATCCTTCTATTTTATGTCTGTCTTGATTTTTACAAGTACTTGGTTTAATCTGTGCTGAATTCTAAAGTTTTGGACTTTTATAACCAATTGAAAGGAACTTGTTGAATTCACACTCTTTTCTTGTTACCTATTCTTGGCTCTTTTCCCACGTCTTCCTAGCCTAACAACTTCTCTAGACTGTCTGATTAATATTTAGCGGGTATTGTTGAGGTAAGGCAGCCTTTTACGAATCTTTTCAGAAATGCAAAATTGCTGAAATGAAGAGAAAAAATTTCTGTGGGGTGCACAACCATAAATGGGACATGGATATTGTACCTGTCCCCCAGAGTTCAGGGAACACGAGCGAAGACGTGGTGGGAGTGCTGTGAGGACCAGTGGGCTAGGAGGAGAGGAGTTACTGTCAGTCACATCAGGCTGACTACTCAGCATCCCACTTGAAGGGGAGGGGCGTGTCCGTGGTTGGTGTACCAGAGAGACTCAGTTTTCTTTTTCTTTTTTTCTTCACTTTTGATTTCTCTTAGTTTTTTATGTGCATTGGTGTTTTTCCTGTATGTATGTTTGTGTGAGGATGTTGGATCCCTTGGAACTGGAGTTTTACAGTTGTAAGTTGCAAGTTGCAGTGTGGGTGCTGGGAATTGGACCAGCACCCTCTGCAAGAGCCGCTAATACTCTTCACCCTGGGAGCTATTTGTATGGACAGCTAGGATTGGATTAAAAGAGTTATCATTAGAGAGCTGTGGGAGGGAGGGCAGGCTTTCCTGGGAGTCTTGAGGTGGAGACCAGGCACTTTGATAAGCTGTGAGTAGGGTGAGTGGGATACTTTGGCTGAATGTAAGTATTTCTTGGGCAGGAAGTTTTGCTCTGCCTTGGGGGTGGTATATGTTTACTTGTAATTGCATTGCAGTGCTCTCCAGTGTGGTGTTAAGGGGAGTCCAGGGCTGTGGGAGAAAGAACAGTGGGATTACTTTTGGTTTTGAAAGTGCTATCTTTATGATTATTTTCACTTTCATTCCAGTTTCTCAAATATTTTTTCATTTTCTAAGTCATGTGGTTATTAGGTTCATAGCATAGTAAATCTCTTTTGCCTTTGTGATCCACTTACAGTCTGTCTTGCATGTTTGTTTTATTCATCCCCTTTAATAATGTCATACTGGAGTCTGGAGATGGCTCCGTTGACCAAGGGCATAGAATATAAGCAAGAGGAGCGGAGGCTCGGTACCACCCCCTTCCCACCCCCACTCCACCCCCCATATAAACTGCTTGCAGTGAGTGTTTGCAGCCCTAGTGCTTGGAAAGCTGAGACAGGTGCATCCCAGGTTTTTGGCCAGCAATTCCAACCAAATGGGCAGGCTTCTTGGTTTGCCATAGGTTCAGTGAGACCCTATGTCAAAACATGAAGTGGAGAGTAAGTGAGGAAGACGGCCAACAGTGACCTCTCGCTTTACAAGCTTGAGTCAACAGGTGCACGCATGCACACACAACCAAACATGTGCACGTACAAACCATGTTACCTGCGTGAAAGGCTTATTAGATCACTGATCCATTTACCCATTTCTCATTAGCAAAAGAAATTCATACGTGAGGCTGGAGAGACAGCTCTTCTAGAGGTCCTGAGTTCAATTCCAATGGTGGTTCACAACCAGCTGTAATGAGATCTGGTGCCCTCTTCTGGCGTGAAGGCATACGTGTGTGTGTGTGTGTGTGTGTGTGTGTGTGTGTGTGTGTGTGTGTGCGCGCGCGTGTGCATATATATGTATGTATGGCATTACAGTCCTTCTGTTAAAAAAATCCACATGCTTAGGACAATTCTCAGTATCTTCTGGGGTAAAAGGAAAATAGATTGTATCTTATGTTTGATAACAGTTACAGTAAAATAGTTCCTTTAAGATGCTTTTTTCCCCACCAACAGATCAGTCCTGAGTTACTGTATCCAACGGGTGTTTCAAGTCGGAGCTTTTCCCCTGTGAAGGATAGTGTTCCAAGACCACATCTTTCAGAGGTTGGGACTCCTTTCACAACAAGGCTTTTAAGTAACCACATTGTTTCACCTCAGTCTGAACCGGAGAGCAGCAGGTGAGTGGTGACTCTTCTGTGGCAGTGGTGCCACCCTGACAAATGGCAGCTATGAATGTGAAAAGCCTCAAGGATGCTTCTTGCCTTCTTCAACTACATTTAAGTTAGCTAAAAACCGTTAGCTGACAGTTGTAATAGCACATACTGGTAATCACAGCTCTCAGGAAGTTCATGTTTATTTATGGAGAGTTCAAGACCAGCTTATGTAAGACTCTTGTTTGGGGGTAAAAACAAGATTTTATGTGCACTTGGGGGTGTGTGTAATGTATTGTGTGGTTTGCTGGGTTGTTGGCAGGGGCCTATAATCCCAGCTCCTTGGGTAACTAAGTTTATTAGTTCAAGGTCTCCTTGGAGCTACAGAGAATTCTCAAAGCAAGTAGCATGGGAGACCTAGGGCTATAGTTTAATTGTGGGAGCACTTTCCTGTCAGGCACAAGGCACCCTGGTTGCTACACTTCACTTAGCAAGTATAGTTAGCAAGACGCAGAACTACGGTAGACCCCGGAGCTGTGGACCTAGTCTCTGATGGATTAGGCCTTTTGCTCCTGTTTTGACAGGTGTTGGGGCCGCTGTGCTGAGTTGCATGGTGTCAGTTGTGCTAAGGTCTGGGGGCCTATTAACAGCAGATAGTATAAAATCATTGCCTTTATCAAGTGTCTGTCTCAGTTACTGATCCTGTCCTTGTCACACAACACTGATGAAAGCCACCTAAGGGTTAGAGAGGTGGCTCAGCACTATCTGCCCATTTGGACCCAGTGAGGGTGCCCGGCTCTCAACCACCTGTGTCGTCCCAGGGACTCTGAGCCTATTGAATGCAGGCAGGGGAAGGGTTACTGTGTGGCTCAGCCCACTGTCAGGGAGCGGTGGTAGTGGGAACTTGTTGCATATGGTCACATGGCATGTAAGGTCAGGCCAGGAATGCAGTAAATGCATTGCTCAGTGAGCATTCTATTTTACACAGCCCAGGGGACAGCCTCTCACTGCTAGGTAACTTCCCAGTCATTGAACTTGACTAGTAATTCTCATAGGTATTCCTGGAGACTGTTTCCTAGGTGATCCAAGAGCCTGTCAGGTTGGTGTTAACTATCACAGTGTCAGTGTGATACTAGATCAGTTCCTGGTCTGTCTCCACCCTCCAGTGCTGGGTTGCAGAACCTGCTCTGCTTTCCCCATGGATACTGGGGATGTGGACTCAGGTCCTCCCTTCCCTTCCTCCCCTTCTCCTTCCCTCCCTCTGTCCCTCCTTCTTTTCCTTTCTCCCTCCCTTTCTTTTTGTTTTGTTTTTCAAGACAGGGTCTCTCTGTGTAATAGTCCTGGCTAGCCTCAAACTCACAAAAGATGTATCTGCCTCTGCCTCCCAAGTGCAGGGATTAAAGACGTGCCACCACCGCCCAGCATTGGGTCCTCATTCTTAAACAAGTACTCTTACCTCCTAAGCTATCTCCCCAGCCTGAAGACAATTTCTAATTTTGGGGAATCATTTTGTGTTGACTTGGGCCAGCAGGTCACCCTCAGTGGTGAGGTCCTCAGTGCAGGTAGCAGCAGATGAGAAGGTGAGGAAGATCGGGAAGCTGAGGTCAGGAGGTCGTGCACAAACTGTGTCTTATCCAAGCAAGCACATGGCTCAGGACAGCATCTCATGCACAGACTTTCCTGAAAGGGAAAGCAGGAAGCTAGTCTAGCAGGGTTACATAAGGGGAACACATACAGGGTTAGCTCACAGCAGCCTGAGCACTGATGGCCATAACCCTGTACAGTGGGAAGCATTAGACACTCAGGATCCACAGCCCCCTAACCTCCTGGCCCCAGGTCATTACTGACTGCCAAGCTCATTCCCAATTTTAAACGAGGAACTACATTCCTTCTGAATACATCAGTTTCAAGGAGTCTGGAATCAGAGTAGCCTTTGATTGCTGTTGGGAAAAATGATCACATGAAAATGTCATTACCATTCCCTTACAGTTTCTGGGAGGACTCTGGGTGGTTGGCGTTGTGTTTGGGGCTTATATTTATTATAGTGATGGGAGTCCACAGGTGAAGAGATCTCAATGGTCAGCTGGGTGTGGTGTCAAACACCTTTAATCCCAGCATTCGAGATGCAGAGGCAGGTGGGTCTCTGAGGACAGCCAAGACTGATTCACAGGAAGACCTTGTCTTGAAGAAAGAAAAAAAATGAAAAGGTCAAACTGGGCATTTATTTGATTCTTAAGATAATTAGAGTTGTTACAGTACCTTTGTTAGGATAATGACCTCAAAGTCATTCAAGTTGAATGTGTTTGAGTACTTGGTCCTTGGTGGGGCTGTTTTAGAAGACTGAAACTGAAGAAGTTGTACCTCACTAGGGAATAGATTTGAGGGTGTGTGGCTGGCCCTACTTGCCGCCTGTTCTGACAAGGTGTGAGCATCACACACACACACACACCCCACGGTACATTTCCATCTCTATCGAACTGCTGCCACGCTTTCCTTGCCGTGATGAACTGTGTCCTCAGCCGTGAGCCAGATGAGCCCTTCCGTCATTCAGTTGCTTTTGTCTTAGTTTGTGTCACAGCGACAAGAAAAGTGGTGTTCTGTCATGCCTGTGTTCTACAAACTTACATTTGTGTACACAATTTCTTCCAGCCTGAAACGGAGACTTCCTACTCGTTCATCATTTGTGAATGCAAAAATTCAGAGACCAAGTAATGCTCCATTTGAAAATCCATCTTACAAAAACGATGATGATGAAGATGTCATCATTTTAGAAGAGAATAGCACCCCCAAACCTGCAGTCGATCACGACATTGAAGTGAAGTCAGAGCAGGGCCGCACTGAACAAAGTGGTGTTCAGGTTGAACTTGGCGGCAGCCGTCCTGAACCTTGTGCCCAGACCAGTTCAGCAAGCATGGCTCCCTCTCGGGGTGACCAGGGCACCGCTGTCTCCACTCAGACTGAAGCACCAGGCTTAGTTGTTAAAAAGGAGGAAAGTGTTGACAGCGAGATGGGCGCCACGAGGGACAGAGTGGCACTGCCCTCCTGCGTGGATGCAGAGGCGAAGGTGCAGGACACCTTGGATAGGTCAGCAGACGATGCTGGCCGCCAGTTACAGGAACTAAGAAGGGAGCTGCTGTCAGTCACGCAGGAGAGAGACGATTACAAGAGACAGTGTCACGTGTACTGTGACCAGATGAAAGTCTTACAGCAGAGGCTATTAGAGATGAATGACAAGTGCGTTAAGAAGGAGACTTGCCACCAGTCTACTGAGACGGATGCCGTGTTCCTACTTGAAAGTGTGAATGGTAAATGTGAAAGCCCTGACCACGCCGGGTCTCGGTATCAGCAAGCCCTGGAGGAGATAGAGAGGCTCAAGAAGCAGTGCAGCGCCCTGCAGCACGTGAAGACCGAGTGCAGCCAGTGCTCCGCGGGCGAGAGCAGAAGGGAGATGGACGAGATGGCCGTGCAGCTCGACGACGTGTTCAGACAGCTGGACAAGTGCATTGTGGAGAGGGACCAGTATAAAAGTGAGGTGAGCTGCCCGTGGACTCCCTCCAGCATGCGGTCGCCACTGTGTGATTGGAATTGTGTTTGTTAATAAACTTGCCTTATAAGCATGGGGACTGAAGTTGAGATCCTACCATCTACATGAAAGCCCTGTGGGTGTGGCGGCTTCTCTGGGGTCATCAGGAGATGCTGCCTCAGTAAACGAGAGCAGAGTCAGTGAGCAAGGAAGACGCCAGGTATCTGCCTCAGGCCTCCACACGCACACACCAGTAAACAGTTAAGTAAACCAGTGTATAAACACATGAGTCTGCATCCTAGACCAGGTGTCGGGTAAATACCTGTGTATTGCACTTGCAGTTTGGAGACGAAGATCAGGAGTTTTAGGTCATCCTTGCTACTACATAAGCTAGCCTGGGCTACATAAGACCATGTCTCCCCTCCTTGGCTGCCCATCCTCCCACCCCCCAAAAAATTTTAAGAGTACTAGTAAACAGGGCAACGGCTAGGCGTGGTGAATGTCCTATATTGAATGAGTTAGTATAGTCAGAACTTGGCGTGTAAAAGCAATACACCTTTCAACAACTTGGGAGGTAGCAGTAGTGCCCTCGCTTTATGGAGGAAGCCACTGAGTGCAGGTGACATAGTAACGTCCGAATAAGGGGGCAACTCTGCAGTTGAGACACAGATAGGCTCCTTGTACATTGTTGGTTTACTTCTCAGTATGATCTGAGACGGCTCCTCAGGTTCAGCCAATTGCACTTGTGTCTTCCAGGCTACAGGAAGAGAGTTTATATTCTGCCAGGCTAATTGATACCTGGAAAATGGGTTATTGAGGGGGTTTTCTAAGGAAAAAGAAAAACATTATCTCCCAGGATAGTAAAGGCAGTCTGTGCATATGTCCTACTTCAAAGTATTTGCAAAGTATTTTATTTTTAAGATAAGGTCTTACTATGTAGCCCTGGTTGTCCTGGAACTCGATGTGTAGACCAGGCTGGCCACAAACTCAGAGAGATCTGCCTGTCTCTGCCTCCTAAATGCTGCATTTACAGGGGTGTGCCGACAGACACATCCAGTGTAGAGTTTGGTTTTTAGTTTTATTACTGTATGTGTGTAGGTGTTTCCCCTGCATGCATGTCTGTACCTTGTGGGTGCCTGGTGCCCATGGAGGGTATGGGTTCCCCTGGAATGGAAACTGCAGCTAGTTTGGAATCCTGTGGAAGAGCAGCCAGTGCTCTTAACCACTGAGCCATCTTTACCAGCCCTCCATGCATTCTGAATGATAGGTTGTCTTGTGTTGAGTGATAAGACATAAGGCAGTAATAATAGAAGCTTTTGTTGTGACTTTAGTGATAGTACGTGAATGAAATGAGAGCCATTCTAAACGACAGCAGCAGTGTCTTGCTGGTTCACTGCTCCAGGGTCCACTTAGAGCGTGTGAAATGGAAAACTCTTCCTCACTATACAATCTAAGCAAATGAGACTTGTTCAGTGGAAGGAAGGCTGCTGAGGTTGGGATGTAGCTCAGTGATGGTTTCCTGAGAGAAAAAGGACAGCCTTGCTGGGGGGGGGGGGGTCTGGTGCTTCAGCAGCTGGTAAGTTTATCAGGATGTTCTTTTCTTAGCTTACACACTTACACTTGGACTGTATTTTTAAAATTCTATGCTTAAAATTTATTTTTTGTCAGGTTAATTTATTAGAAATACAGAAGTCACATGTTCATTCTCAGTGTGAAGAACTCAAAACTGAAATTGAGCAGTTGAAATCTACAAGTCAACAGGCAGGAGCCGATGTTTCAACTTCAAGCAATGCTGACGAAGCCGTCAATTACGTGGATGGAGAAAGGTATTGAAGCTTTTTTTGCAAGCCGGTGTTGTGAGCACACGCATTACGTTCATTCTCACATGCTCAGTAGGCACTGTTCTCTGAAGTCACTGACAGGATTGTAGTCCCTGCAGAGCTGATGGGGAAGGTGAAGGGAAGGGACATTGCTTCAAGTTGCTAAATTAGGGGGTAAAAAATGGTTTGGGTTACTTGGGTAAAAAATGAGAACTGGCTGAATGTTTTGAGACCTGGGTGAATTTCATCATGACCATGATATAGGTCTCTATTAAATAAAGTGGCGGTGGTAGCGCACACCTTTAATCCCAGCTCTCGGGAGGCAGAGGCAGGCTGGGCTGGCCGGGCTGGTCCAACAGCCTCCAAAACAATACAGAGAAACCCTGTCTCGTAAAACCAAAATTAGTAAATAAATAAAGTGGCCAGGACACACTGTTAGCACTGAGATAACAATGGATAATTACCCTGCCCGAGAAAGAGCTGTGTGTTGAGGTTTGGGCGTTTGTTTAGATTTTGTGGTGGTGGCCAGTTTTGATCTTTGTGACACAGGGTCTCAGCTATTTACTACATAGGTGCTGGGGACTGAGCCTGGGTCCTCTGTACGAGCTGCAAGTCGGAGCAATAAGTCAGCTACTGCCCTATCTCAATTGGCTTCTGTGGCCAAGAGTAACTCGGGGAGTAAGGGTTTGTCTGGGTTATGCTTCCAGGTTGTAACCCTTCATAGCATAGAGGGGGTCAGCAGGAGCTAGAGACAGGCAGCGAGGCTGACGGCTGATGCTGTCTTCTATCCTGACGCGTGGACTTTAGACACACTGACAGACCATCTTGAGCTGTTACAGCTTCTCTCAGATGACTAGGCTGTACCAGTTTGACAGTTAAGCCTACCACAATTAAGGAGCAATTCAGATTTTCTTCCAAGGGATGTGAATTGAGAGCTCAGTGTGTCAGTTCTCAGTGTTCTCACTAGCATAGTGCTGTCTTCCTAGGTGACAGCAGACTGGAAACATCTAACATGTGTGTTTTTCTGGTCCAGGCGTCTCGAGCCACCAGCTTATGAGATATTATACTTGCATTAGCCGACCATCTGATGAATCAGTTGGTTATTGAACTCAGTTTTTGAGGGAGGTTGTACTTTTCTTTTTAGTCTGTATCATTCTACAGAGACTTTTTGCATTTTCACTTTTAATTTTTAAGTCCCTTAAGAGAAGTCATTTATATTATATTGCAATACACTGCTAATGGGTCACTATTGTATTTGCAGCCTCAAGCTTCGCTCTCTTCGAGTCAATGTAGGACAGCTGCTTGCCATGATCGTGCCTGACCTGGACCTTCAGCAAGTTAACTATGATGTTGACGTTGTGGACGAGATTCTGGGACAAGTAGTGGAGCAGATGAGTGAGATCAGCAGCAGTTAAGGTGGAGGCGTGTGGTGGCGGGAGCTTCCACAGCGTCAGTGGAGTGTAGCAGGCAGCAGACTGAAGAAGCGGATCGTTACTGTCGTCTATGCATTCTGGTGTCCAGTTGTGTGGACACTTGTGACATAACCTGTGACTGGCTGGGGTCGAGCAGTTTAATGCTACCGTAGCTTCTGTCTGAGTGTAAATATTTGTACTGAGCCCACACGTATTTTTTTATTGCCCTGGAGACTGGTGTTTTTCACCAGGAAGTTTTCAGGTTGTTCCTACGGTTTGTGCAATTTTTCTGGCTCCCTAAAATGTATTTTTCTCAAAATCGAGGGCTGTGCCATAATGTAAATGGATATGTTGCTACTGTTGTTTCTTTTAAATGAGCGTGAGTAAGGTTTTCAATAATGTAGTGACGCTCCTGCTGAGGTCTGCTTCCAAGGGAACTAGGGTCAGAGCTTTTCTCTTAAGCTTCTGTCTCTGCAGTAGCTCTGCTCATAGGACAGAGGGAAGCCAAAGCTAGCTTCTTCTCACCTGGCTTTTTCTTGTGCTGAGACTGCTAGTCATTAAGTAAAAAGTGTTCTCCAGGACAAAGAAAAGATCCTTAAAGTGTTAAAACTATCCAGTGACAACCATGTTTACTCTGAAGCCCATTTTTGGCCATTGGATGAAGTGGGCACAATAATTATCTGAGATTTCTTTTTGTGAAATTTCCTGTATAGCCTTTGTAGGGTTACTGCAGGTCAGTGTGATCTGAGAATGGACTCTCTCTCAAGCAGCGCTGCACATCTTCTACTATATTATGAATGTAAGTGTTTTCATCCTGGAGTTAATCACAAACAGCTCTGGGATTATAGTGTCACATGCTGTAAGATATGCTTTTACTGGTCCCAGTCTTGTGCAATCTGAAAGAGGAGATGGCCTTTTTATTACATATGTATCTGTATATAATTAAGAATCATATTTTCCACAACTAAAATGTGTTATTTTTTCCCAAAGTTTTATTGTTGCTATTTATTTTAATTTTTGTTTCTGAAAATTCAGTACATATTCATTTTGTGTGTGTGGTTAGTTACATATCTGTTGTATACAACATTGAATCTTTATGTATATTATCATCTGGAAATTGCCAAATAAATGAAGTTTTTGTTTTTATTTGATAAAGGTGATAGTTATTTTTGGTGTCAAGCTGATTTTCTCTTCAGTTGTGCTAAGTATATATAATGACATATCCTCACAGGTGTTTTTGAAGAAGTCAGTTTAACTTCAGATATTTAAACACATACCCACTGGTTCCTCAGTTGACTTTCCCTTCAGTAAGGCCAGGCCCATTGCTCTTGGGGGTGAGTTATGTGCTCAAGAAGAAAGACAGGCCGTGTGTTGGTGGCCCACACGCCTTTAATCCCAGCACTCGTGAGGCAGGGGCAGGTGGATCTCTGTGAGTTTGAGGTCAGCCTGGTCTACAGAGTGAGTGCCAGGACAACCTCCAAAGCAATACAGAAAAACCCTGTCTCAGAAAACCAAAAAAAAAAGAAGAAGAAGAAAGACAGTGTTTTCTAGGGTCCTGGGGGTGAACCTGGGGCCCTGTGCTGTACCACTGAACCACACATTCCAGTTCAAAATGAGAGCTCTTGTGTGAACCATTCATCTTGCTTGACTTAGTCAGTCATGGAAGCTCTGTGAGTGTTTGAGTGTGGTACACAAGGGTCCTTGAAAGATGCCATCTCTCATTTGGTTGGCTGCCCTTGAAAATGTATTTTATATGGCCTCGAGGTGGCTTCATGAGAAATCATAGAATCCCTGAGGTGATCTGCTTGTAAAACTGGCTCTCTGAAGTGTCTTCACAGCTTTCACCCTTTTACAGAAGGGGCTGAAAGGTGGAGCCAGAGACATGCATGGGTGCGTGGGGTTAGACGAACGATCTCCCCGATTGACGAGCAATGGACAGCACAGAGACCAAGGAAGCCAGCCGCAACAATACAGTCTTCACAAACCACCCACTTCAGTCAGCTGAGGCTGCAGAGTGGGTGAGCATGAGCATGACGCAGGGTAGACGTGGTGTGGCATGTGTGTATCCCTGTGCCCTTGTTGGACTTCAGAGTCCTGTGGCCTAGCTCCTCTGTGACACCGCCCCATGAGCTCAGAGGTCTTGACATTCACACTTCGGTCCTTGACCGCTCCAGGCCTGTTCAAGACTGTTATGTTGGGGAAGGGGTTTTGCTTTTGTTTCTACAAGAGAAAAAAGCTATGGATATCATCAAAATAGATTCGATTTGATCAAAAAATTGGATAGATAAAAATGACTTGGATTCACTGATGCTACTCAATGCATTCTCAAGCAGAATGACACTGAGATTTCTGGAGCCACAGGTATATTTGCAGAAATGGCAGCTGAGAAACCACTTCACCATGAGGACTCAAAAATTGATGAACTCTGGATTTTCAGAGTCCTGGGTTCCTGATAGTAAGTGGAGCCTTTAGACAACTCTAAGAATATATTCCTCAAGTGCAAACCAGGATGCCATGTGTCTCATGTCAAAAACTGAATAAAAATGGCTTGGATTTGCTGATGCTGCCAAATGAATTCTCAGGCAAAATGACACAGAAATATTTCGGTAGTTTGAATAATCAGATTAAGATGATGTAACTTTCTGTCACATAGTTTCCACACCTAGCATCAAGAATGGAGAGTTGGATGCCGGGCAGTGGTGGCCAACCATTTAATCCCAGCACTTAGGCAGACGCAGTCAAATCTCTGGGAGTTTGAGGCCAGCCTGGTCTACAGAGAGTGTTCCAGGACAGTCAGGGCTACAAAAAACAAATAAACCAAAAAGAATGGATAGTTGAGTTTCTACTGCTGGTCCTTCCTGCCTTGTGTATTTTTCTTTGTTGTAAAACATATTCTGTATTTCTAGTGTTAAAGGTGTAACTTTGGGCTGGGGTGTAGTTCAGCTCAGGTTGCAAGCACGAGGCCCTGGGTTTGATTCCCAGCATAAACCAGCCAGGGCAGGTGGTACGCACCTGTAATCCCAGCACTCTGGAGGTGGAGGCAGGAGGATTGTGTGTAGGGATACAAGAGACCCGGTATCCAAAAACAAAACTAAAACCTGAAAATGTAAATACTATTCTGTCTGAGGTTGATTATGATTTTTAGATTTCTAAATTTTATGTGTATGAGTTTTGCTTGTATGTATGTATGTATGTATGTATGTATGTATGTATGTTATGTATGTATGTCCACCATACATACAGCTGGTGCCCTTGGAGGTCAGAAGAGGGTGGTGGATCATCTGGAATTAAAGATGGCTGTAAACCACCATGTGGGTGCTGGAAACTGAACCCTGGCCCTCTGTCTAGCAGCATGTGCTTCAAAGATGGATCTGCAGGGTTGGAGAGATGGATGGGGGTCAGTGGGTAAGAGCACGGTTCAAACCCCAGCACCCACATAGTGGTTCACTCCTGTCTGTAACTGTAGCTCCAGGTCCTCTGACACCCTCACACAGACACACCAATGATCAAAAAAAAAAAAAAAAAATGACCTGCTGAGTCATCCCTCCAGGTCTTGAACTTAATTCTTTATAAAAATGTAATTTTTCATATGCTGTCCTATAAGGAGTCAAGGACCGTAGGAGACAAGAGTCTTGCTATTTAAAAATATGTGAAATTATTGAGAAGGTCACAGAGGATGAATTAGCTAGCCATTAAATAATCCGAATGGGAGTTATAACTTGATTTTCTACTCACGTTCTCGTAGTCCAGGCTGGCCTCAAACTTGGCAGGTCGTCAGGCGACTCCTGGACTCCTTCCTGGTCGTCTTCTTGCCTCAGCCTCTTGAATGCTGGGATCAGTATCATAACAACTAAGCCAGGCACCATAGCTAGGAGAGGGCGGGAAACACTTTCCGTTCTGGGATCTTTGGTGTGGAGTGACCGCTGTCAAATACTCAGTACGTGGGTGGATGCTATTTGGTACTGTGGATGAGTCCCAGTTTCCCATCTGTCCTGTAAGTGTTATATTTTGTTTCTGTTTATAGCCTTAAGTAGTCCAGGCTGACCAGGAACTCTCAATGTAGCTGAGGATAACCTTGAGTTTTGGGTCCCCCCCGAGTGCTGCGGATCACAGTCAGGATCCGGTTGGTGATGGGACCCTGCACGGTAGGCTGGACCGCGTCTCTAGCCCTGCTTTTCTTCCGGGCGGTAAATTCCCCGCGGGCAGAAGCCTGGAAAAACACTTTCGGAACGGTGGGGTTAGCACCCCAAGAGAGGACCAGCCTGGGCTCCGGAGGCGGGGGCAGAATTCCGGGTCCCGCCCAGCAGGAGCCAAGGGCCTCGACAGCCCCGCCCACGGGAAGGAGGGGCGCCCAGAGACTCGCCCACCGGAAGCCGCCGGGTCGCGACAGCCCCGCCCACGAGGAGGAGGGGCGCCCAGGCCCCCCCCACCCCGCCCAGCCAGAACCTTTGCCTCGAGACTGCCCCGCCTACTCGGAGGAGGAGCGGCCGCGGCCCCGCCCTCCGGGAGGCGTGGTCTCCGGCGCGCGGGAATCCGCGGGCGGTGGCGGCTCCGTGAGGACCGCGTCTCTGCAGGTAGGTTCCGGCCGATCCCGGGTTTCCGCGCCTCCGGGCCGGGTCGGGCTGCAGATGCTCGCCGGGGCCGCGGGGGCGGGATCGCGGCGCGGGCGCGGGCGGAGGCCGGTCCGTCCCAGGCCGCAGTCCCCACCGGGACCGGGACCCGCGCGCCTCCCGCCAGGCCCGACCCCGCGCCCCTCGCCACTGGCGCCGCTCCCGGGAGGCCGCTCCCCAGGGTGACTGCCCCGTTCCCGGTCCCAGGACCCCGGCTCGCGCTAGCCCCCCTCGGGTGCTCGGTTTCTTGCTCTTCCGGAAAGTGAAGCGGCGGGAGTCACTGTGAGGCGCTGCAGCCGGGGCTTTGCAGACGGCGTCCGCGTCGCTCGCAGCTTGCGTTGCACCGCAGCTTACCGGGCTCGCCCTGGCTGTTCCGGGAGCGCCGCCGTTCAACTCTTTGCTCACGTTTCCAGCCTCCCTTTGCCCGGCGGAGACTCGGGAGGATGAAATTGATCACGTGTGAGATCGCCTGGCACAACAAGGAGCCGGTGTACAGCCTGGACTTCCAGCATGCGGCAGCCTGGAAGATCCACAGGCTGGCGTCCGGCGGGGTGGACACCGCCGTCAGGGTAAAGGGGCAGGAGGGGAGGACACGGGGAAGGGCTGTGTGGGGTCCAGGGCTTCCATTCCTTCGTTTGAAACCGAAGCCAGCACCGCCAGTCCGTTTGCCCAGAAGGCTAAATTCTCAGGCCTGGGGTAAAAAGCAAGGAATGCTGGAGATACTGGCTTTTTTTTTTTTTTTTTGGTTTTTCGAGACAGGGTTTCTCTGTGGCTTTGGAGGCTGTCCTGGAACTCGCTTGGTAGTCCAGGCTGGTCTCGAACTCACAGAGATCCGCTTGCCTCTGCCTCCCGAGTGCTGGGATTAAAGGCGTGCGCCACCAACGCCCGGCGATACTGGCTTTCTTAATTAACATCCTCCGCTTTGTTACTAACGGGTTGCCAGTTATCTTAAAGCACTGAGAACTCTGGGGCAGGCATGTACTCCTGCACCTGTGAGGTACAGGATGGAGGGTTCCCAAGTTGGAGATTATCCTCAGCCATAGTGAGTCTGAGGCCAGCCTGGCCTAGGTGAGACCTTTGTCTCAAAAATACTGAGAATAGTTCCTGGACTGTGCCCGTTTGTTTTCTCTAGAAAGAACTGGAAGGGAAAGTCACAGGTCCTGGGACTGCTGCTGTACATTTTTGCTAACAGTTCCTTCAATTTGCAACCTTTCAAAAAGAAAATTGCATTTTTTTTTCTACCGGAAGACAGATAGTGTCTAATGGGAGGGAGATAGGGGTGTCTACTGTCTTTGTCTAGTGAATATTTTGCTGTCAACAGATCTGGAAGGTGGAGAGGGGTCCAGATGGGAAAGCCATCGTGGAATTTCTCTCCAACCTGGCTCGGCACACCAAAGCTGTCAATGTTGTGCGTTTTTCTCCGTCTGGGGAGATCTTAGCGTCTGGAGGTGACGGTGAGTATTGTCCGGCAACCCGACTCTTGGGCATCTCCTGTCTGATGGTGACATTTGAGCTCTGGGTGACATGGACTGAAGAGCCAGCTGGGATACATAGCAAGATTTTGTCACAGAAAGAAAGTCAAATAAGGAGATCCGAGCAGGTTGAGTCTTCCATTTCGGGTGTCATCAACCCTCCCTGTATGCCTTTCATTTAATTCACTTTTTTTTTTTTTTTTGGAGTGTATCAGTGCGAAGATGGAGGAGACAGCACTAAACTCAGAAGATATGTCCGAAAATAGCTCCCTTCTCCATTTGTCCCCCTCAGGGTGGTCGGGCGTGGTCGGAAAAGCTGGCACAGTTCTGTCACTGTCCCTGGGATGGTGCTGGGCCTGTTTATGGTGTTTGGCGTGGGCCCTACACCTCTATGTGACCTTCCCATAATTTGTGGCTGTTTGCGGCAGATTGATTTGTGTTGTCTGACTGCTGTAATGAGAAAAAGGAATACAGAAAAAGTCTGCTTTACACCACACACTGCTAAATACTCTAGAGGACAGCACAAAGTAGGACGAATCATAGATTTTGTTTGGAAAAAGAGGAATGCTTGGATTCTGTGTGATAATACCCAGAAGGTGTGGTGTGTGAGTGTCTGTGAACATGCTTACAGTGAACATGCATACGGTGTGCATGCATACGGTGTCCATGCATACAGTGTCCATGCATACAGTGAACATGCATATAGTATCCATGCATACAGTGAACATGCATACAGTGAACATGCATACGGTGTGCATGCATACGGTGTGCATGCATACAGTGAACATGCATACAGTGAACATGCATACAGTGTCCATGCATATAGTATCCATGCATACAGTGTCCATGCATACAGTGAACATGCATACGGTGTGCATGCATACAGTGTGCATGCATACGGTGTGCATGCATACAGTGAACATGCATACAGTGAACATGCATACAGTGTCCATGCATACAGTGAACATGCATATAGTATCCATGCATACAGTGTCCATGCATACGGTGTGCATGCATACAGTGTCCATGCATACAGTGAACATGCATATAGTATCCATGCATACAGTGTCCATGCATACGGTGTGCATGCATACGGTGTCCATGCATACACACATTTATAGGAAAGTGGTAAGTAGGGCATCGTTGAGGAGGCTGCAGGCTGTCTCCTATGAAGTGACCCCGGACGGTTCCCCATTTACAAAGTCCCTTAGCCTCGAGGACCGAAGCCTCCCTCTTGTCACCATCATGGAGAGTGTTGATCTTTCCAGGCCCACCTCATCTCCAGCTTGTGCAGCTGGGACACCAGGTGGCTTCGAGTGAGCTGTCTTTTGTTTCCTGCTCGCTCATTCACTCTCCTTCCCGGGCATGCCAGACGGATCGCAGCGTATGGTCAGCATGGGAGAAATCATCAGGCTCAGGCCATTGCTAATGTCAAGCTAAGGTTTCTTAACGTGTCCATAATGGCATGAATGGGTGGCAGCCATGAGTGGCTTGCCCTGCCCAGGCCACCGTGTTGTAAATGCTTCGTAAGGGCCCTGTGAGATGGGTACGCAGCAAGATGACCCCTCCACAGGCATGATCTGTAGGCCCTGGCCTTCCCTCCTCCTCCTCAGCTGTCTGTAAGTTGTTTCTCTGGTTGCTCCGTGCAGTCAGCTACTTTGTAGTGGTATTTTGCTGGCCCAGAGAACCCGTATGTTATATGACCCTAGACTGGGTCTATCATGAACTGGTTTCGTTTTTGTTCTGTTTCAGTGAAGAAGGCAAATTTACTTGTCCTGTTCAAATTCTTTGTGTTTTCCTTGCCCAAATTCCTTGTGTTCTTCTGCGATAGGGTCTCATGTAGCCCGGGCTAGCTTTAAACTCACCATGTAGCCGAGGCTAGCCCTTGAAAGTCTGGTCTCCCTGACACAGACTCCCCAAGGCTGGATTACAGGTCCACACTGTCATTCAGTCTGTCCGTATTCTTAGAAGTGACTGGTATTCATGGCTAGAGTGTCCCCTGAGCAACATAAACCTTACAAAACACCCTGAAACTCCAGAGGCGAAGGAGAGCGCGGGCAGGCCTTGCTCATACCGTGTGATTCGTTCCGCAGATGCTGTGGTTCTCTTGTGGAAGATGAATGATAACAAGGAGCCGGAGCCGATCGCCTTTCAGGATGAGGATGAGGCTCAGATGAACAAGGAGAACTGGACTGTGATAAAAACCCTGAGGTGAGGAGGAGGGACCGCCAGGGGGACTGGTTTGTTTTTTCTATATTGAAGATACACCTGGGTTACCTTTTATAATTTGTGGTTATTTATGTGTATGAGTGAGAGTGCGTGCCATTGTGTCTTGAGGGCACCCGCAGAGGTCAGAAGAGGCACCTCAGAGCCGGAGGCACAGGGATACCGTGGTGCTCTCGGTGCCAAGAGTCAAGTCTGATCCCTCTGGGAGAGCGGCAAGGGCGCTCCAGTTCCAGCTGGAGTGGCTCTTCTTCATACCCCAAATGCTTTAGTTCATGTGTCTGCACAGCGGTGGTGGCGCACACTGTTAGGCAGAGGCAGGCAGATCCCTGAGTTCAAGGCCAGCCTGTCCCGCAGAGTGAGTTTCAGGACAACCAGCGCTGTACACAGCGCTATATTTCCTGTCTTGGAAAACAACAAAAAAGTCCATGTGCCTAACTTAAAACTTTTGCCTTCTTTATAAGATAATAAAGGATAAAAACAGATAAAAAATATTTTTCTTTCTAATATGAGATTTTCCTCGGTTTAAAAAAAGAAATCATTTTTGAGCCAGGCAGACTAGCTCTGTAGCCCAAGCTAGCCTTGAATTCCATCCTTTTGCCCCCAAGTTCCCAGTGCTGAGATTACCCACGTGGGCCTGTGAGGCCCTTTGACTATTTTAGATACAGATAACCTTGAAAACCCTGTTTATAACCAGGGTCCACACAGATCCACTGAGGATTTCCAGCATCTCATTTGAATGCATGGTCCCGGACTACGAACTTGTGGACAGCTTTCCTCTTTTGCAGTAATAACGTTATTTCTTCTGCCTTTGGGCTCTAGGGGCCACTTAGAAGATGTGTGTGACATTTGCTGGGCAAATGATGGGACTCTGATGGCCTCTGCCTCTGTGGATAACACAGTTATCGTATGGGATGTCGGCAAAGGTGAGTGATACGTTTGTTTCATTAGAATTAGATAACACGGTTATCATATGAGATGTCAGCAGAGGTGAATGATATATTTGTTAGAATTAGATAACACAGTTATCATATGGGATGTCGGCAGAGGTGAATGATATATTTGTTAGAATTAGATAACACAGTTATCATATGGGATGTCGGCAGAGGTGAGCGATATATTTATTAGAATTAGAAAACATGGTTATCATATAGAATGTCAGCAGAGGTGAGCGGTTATATTTGTTAGTATCATATAGGATGTCGGCAAAGGTCAGCAATATTTGTTTTATTAGAATTAGGCATGTATGTATGTATACGTGTATGTGTATGTACGATGGTGGGGAAGTGTCCTTTCACGCAGGTGCTTCTCTGTAGTCTTGATAATGTTCTTGTGTGCTTCTCTGTAGGACAGAAGATCTCCATCTTCAATGAGCATAAAAGTTACGTGCAAGGAGTTACCTGGGACCCTTTGGGTCAATATATTGCGACCTTGAGTTGCGACAGGTGTGTAACAGGGATATCTTATCGCAGCCTTGCTGAGGGGACTGACAGTCCGGTTTTGGCTCTTTTGCTCTCGTTTTGCTCATTCTGACAAGACAGGAATTAGAGACCAGTTAGGCCAGGTGCCTTACGCAGCGCTGACACCAGTGAGTCACCATTGGATGGGTGAATCGATGTAGGAAGAGCTCGTGTGTTTGCCTGTATGTGTGTCCATGCGCCATGCGGGTGCCTGGCGCTCTCAGAGGCCAGAAGAGGGCATTGGATCCCCTGAAACTCGGGTTACAAACATCTGTGAGTCGTCAGTGCTGGGAACAAACTGGAGTCCTAGTCACCGAGCCGTCTCTCCACCCCGTTAGAAAGAGCTTTTTAAGCGTCAAACAAACTGAATCACGCTTGATTTCAAGGAGACAAACTAATAAAGGTAGTGGGTGGATTGGGATGTTCGTTTCACTTTTTTTTTTTTACAGAACCTTTGTTGGTGCTAGGCCAAACACCCCACACTATACTTCTGATCATAGTTTGCTACTGTAGTGACATGTATATGTATATATATTTTTTGGTTTATTTATTTTATGTGTGTGAATGTTTGACCACATGCGTGCCCACAGAAGTCAAACCCTCTGAAACTGGAGTTACAGGTGGTTGTGAGCCACCGTGTGGGTGCTGGGAATTGAACCTAGATCCTGTGCAAGAGCGGCCGGTGCTCTTATCCGCTGGGCCAGCTCTCAGCCCTTACCTGTTTTTTGTTGTTGTTTTGAGACAATGTTTCGTGTAGCCCAGACTGTCCTCAAACTTTCTACGTAGCCCAGGCTGTCTTTGAACTTCAAGTTTCTTGCCTCTGCCTCCCGAGTGCGGGATTTCAGCCGGCTCCACCATGCCCTGGGTTATGACGTGCTGGGGAGGGGACACAGGCGTCAGGCAGGCTGGGCTAACACTGATGATGGAACTCCATCCCCGGTCCTCAACTGCTTTTAATTTAAAAGCTGAGTTTAATGTGGCCCTGGAATAAGAACACTGTGCAAGCGTTAGGGTTTGTAGACGGTCCTGACGGCCACGCATCTCCCAGGGTCTCCTTGAGGCACGTGAGAGAGAACGGCTTGGTCAGTGGGAACAATGTGACTTGGGAGCAAGATTCATTCTCTGGCGTTTCCATCCTTGCCCTTTTAGAGGGCGAGGGGAGCACAGCCATGCCTTACAGATCCTTCTGCCTCAGCCTCCCGATGTCTTACTCTGTAACCAAGGCAGGCTTTAAACTCACGGCGATCCCCCTGCCTCACCTTCCATGTGCAGGAATTGCACATGTGAGTTACTGTAGTCATACGCGTTGGCATTGGGCCAAACATCATGGCTCAGAAATTAGAACCTCCTCGTGTGAGGAGCAGAGTTGTTTTATCCAGTGAGAAGCAAGGGGGGGAGATGAAGTGAAAATAAATCTGCGTCGCATTAGGTGCATGCTTAGGAGCTTCCTTTCCGGATCCTCAGTGAAGTCTGGTGGTCCATGCGGTTCTGCTGAAGCCGCGCAGCGTGAAAGTCTGGCAGTAGGCTGCTACTGTGTGAGATCCGTTCTGCTGAAGCGTGTGGCGTGCACAGACAGGCTGTTGGCCCTGCGTCGGGTGACACTCAGACTTCTCTTTCTCCAGGGTGCTGCGGGTCTATAACACCCAGAAGAAGCGTGTGGCTTTCAACGTTTCAAAGATGCTGTCTGGACCAGGGTCTGAAGGAGAGGTAGGAAGGACTTTTCATTATAATTTCATCCGTGCGTGGGCACACGTCACAATGTGCCTGTGGAGGTCAGCAGTCAGATCTCTCAGGCCACTGTGTGGATCTTGGGGGAGCATTTCAGGTCAACAGGCTTGACCAAAAGTGCCGTTCACCCCCTGAGCCATTTTGCCAACCTAGTATAAAATATTTCGCCATTCCCTTTTCACAGTACTTTGAGGTCTGGGAACTCCTATCCCTTGCAGACCCACAAGTTCATAAACAAACTAATGAGGCTTCCTCTTGGACTGCCTTATTGGCCGACCAGGTCTTATGAATGATTTAAATCTGTCTTCCTGGTAGTTATTCCTGATGGGTGTTCTAAGTGGTGAGCCTTCACGGAGGGCGAGATGGTTTGGAATGACTCCAGGCTCTGTGTACACAGGCAAGAAGTTTCCGGATGTTTCACGATGACAGCATGAAGTCATTCTTCCGCAGACTCAGTTTTACTCCAGACGGATCGTTGCTTCTCACTCCAGGTGTGTGTGGTAACACGGGAACATCTGCATTCCCATTTGTGACACTTTTCAGCCCTGGCGAGCGTGAGCAGAGCTCACACGTGGTTCTTGTCCGCACCCTGGAACATCAGACACAGTCACCTTGGCCCTTGGATGATGCGATGGTTTTGATGTTCACAGAAGTTAGGGAGTTGATGCTGGCCGGTGATGGCGCACACCTTTAATCCCAGCACCCGGGAGGCAGAGGCAGGCGGATCTCAGTGAGTTCGAGACCAGCCTGGTCTACAAAGAGAGTTCCAGGACAGGTTCCAAAACAATACAGAGAAACCCTGTCTCTAAAAACCAAAAAAAAAAAAAAAGTTTGGGAGTTGAAAGCTTGGAGTGGTATCTCCTCCAAGACAAATTTTGCTTAGAAGAGTCTTAGTACTTAAATATTCCCTTCCATCTAATTTTTGTCTATTTATTCACTCACCCCAGGCAGACCTGGAATTCGCTCTGTGTGTGTGTGTGTGTGTGTGTGTGTGTGTGTGTGTGTCTGTCTGTCTGTCTGTCTGTCTGTCTGGGGATGACCTAGAACTCCACCTTCCTTTCCCCACCCCCAGGTGCTGGGATGGCATGCATGCACTAACACACCTGGAATTCGCTCTCTCTCTCTCTCTGTGTGTGTGTGTGTGTGTGTGTGTGTGTGTGTGTGTGTGTGTGTGTGTGTGTGGATGACCTAGAACTCCACCTTCCTTTCCCCACCCCCAGGTGCTGGATGGCATGCATGCACTAACACACCTGGTCTAAACAGGACTTGAACCCAGGACCTCATGCATGCACTAACACGCCTGGTCTAGACAGTGCTTGAACCCAGGACCTCATGCATGCACTAACACACCTGGTCTAGACAGGACTTGAACCCAGGACCTCAAGCATGCTAGGCAAGCATTCTACCAACTGAGCTGTACCTCCAGCCCAGAACTTGTTTTGTTTGCTCTGTGTTGTTCATGGTCTTGCTTATTAGCACGGGTTAGCCCTGGACTTGTTATGTAGCCAAGAATGACCTTGAATCTCTGACCCTCCCTCTCTGTTTCCCATCTTGAATCTCTGACCCTCCCTCTCTGTTTCCCATCTTGAATCTCTGACCCTCCCTCTCTGTTTCCCATCTTGAATCTCTGACCCTCCCTCTCTGTTTCCCATCTTGAATCTCTGACCCTCCCTCTCTGTTTCCCATCTTGAATCTCTGACCTTCCCTCTCTGTTTCCCATCTTGAATCTCTGACCCTCCCCTCTCTGTTTCCCATCTTGAATCTCTGACCTTCCCTCTCTGTTTCCCATCTTGAATCTCTGACCCTCCCCTCTCTGTTTCCCATCTTGAATCTCTGACCTTCCCTCTCTGTTTCCCATCTTGAATCTCTGACCTTCCCTCTCTGTTTCCCATCTTGAATCTCTGACCTTCCCTCTCTGTTTCCCATCTTGAATCTCTGACCTTCCCTCTCTGTTTCCCCATCTTGAATCTCTGACCTTCCCTCTCTGTTTCCCATCTTGAATCTCTGACCCTCCCTCTCTGTTTCCCCATCTTGAATCTCTGACCCTCCCTCTCTGTTTCCCATCCTGAATCTCTGACCCTCCCCTCTCTGTTTCCCATCCTGAATCTCTGACCCTCCCTCTCTGTTTCCCCATCTTGAATCTCTGACCCTCCCTCTCTGTTTCCCCATCTTGAATCTCTGACCCTCCCTCTCTGTTTCCCCATCTTGAATCTCTGACCCTCCCCTCTCTGTTTCCCATCCTGAATCTCTGACCCTCCCCTCTCTGTTTCCCATCTTGAATCTCTGACCCTCCCCTCTCTGTTTCCCATCCTGAATCTCTGACCCTCCCCTCTCTGTTTCCCGATTGCTGGGTTTATAGGTGTGCACCGCCAGGCCTGGCTCTATAGCTTTCATATGGTAAAGGTGTCAGTGGACACATGATGAAGTGACATCTGGTGCTTTTGATAAAGTGTATCCAGTGTGCAGTGTTCTTCTCAATTGGCAAAAACACAAAACACTAAAGAAGAAAGCCCTATAGAACCGGATGTAACTCATTGGGCAAGTGCTCGCCTAATGTGAGGCTCTGAGGTCAGCCCTTAGCACCATAAACAGATGAGTAATGAAGGAAGGGGACAGACTGCATCCAAGAACAGGTTCTGATGCCCAGGACAGCAGATGCAGAATTGAGCTGTCCAGACATTTAGATGTTGCTATTGTCTTCAGATTGAAAAAAGTAACAGCTGCCATTACTGCTGCCAGGATATTGCTGGGCTTGTTAGTGTGTTTCGAATGCAGTCTGGTAACAGTAACGCCACCCAGCCCCTATGTCTCACATCTGAGACCCAATTCCTAAGTAAGGAGATGCATAGGAATTTCTAGGCGTGTATGTCAGCCACATGTGGTGGCCCTTGGCTGTAATGCAACACTGGGTGTTGGAAGGTGGGAGAACCAGGAATTCAAGGTCATCCTTGGCTATATAGTGAGTTCGAGACCAGCCTGGGATGCACGAGACCCTGCCTCAGACAAACATACCAAAACAAAGCAAGTAAAGGCAACCAACCCTCCCCCCAAACCAAAAAAATCTAAAGCCCCCAAATCAGTAGCTCTCAACAGAGGAGAGTAGTTTTCTACTAGTAAATATTGTGGTGTGACCAAAAAAGGCTTAGTGCCCCATATGCTGACTTAGGAGTTGTTGACAGGGCGAGTGTAATTTTTTGTTTCTTATAACAAATGCCCTGGAAAGACCACCTGTGGGAGTGTGTGTGCCTGCGCTGTCATGGACGGTTACTTGTGCCCAGGGAGACAGAGCAAGCGTTGGTTTGTCACAGCGGGGTGGAGAGAGGTGGGCAGGGCTAAGCCCAAAAACAAGAGTTAATGCCCTCCCTCACAGTTCTAGAATGGCTGGTTGCATGTCAGATGGCGAGCATGTGTGTTCTACACCACGTGACATTGAGGTTCTGCGGGAGGCTGCAGGTCAAAGCGTGGGCTGGGTCTCTAGACAACCCAGGGTGGGTCTGGAGAAACAGCCACAGTCTGAACGCTGGGAACAGACCTGGGGGCTCTTAGGCGGAGCTGGCAGCAGGGTCGTGTGGGCTCCGTCAGCTGCACCTGCCTCTGCAGGGTTTCACCACTCAACTCTTCCTGCCTCGGGCTCCCAGGTCCCGGGGCCTCTGGCAGAGGTGACCCTGGAGCACAGGGGAACCAGACGGCAGGAACATTTGTGTTTGTTTCTGTCACCGAAGTATCGTCAGTTTACCACGGGGGTGGAGGGGGTGGGGGGGGTATTTGCAAGCCGGCCTGGAGGGGTTGGGATCTTTTGCTGGGAAGCAGTATAACCATGTCTCTTCCCTCCCCCGCTCCGTCCCCCCTGCTCCGCAGCTGGGTGTGTGGAATCCGGTGAAAACGTGGCAAACACAACGTATGTGTTCTCCAGAAAACACCTGAAGAGGTACGCAGCTGAACAAGGGCCCCAGTCTTGCCCTGGCCGAGCAGCAGGGCCCGTTGCTAACCTGTGCTCCACCTTGCAGGCCCATCGCCCACCTTCCGTGCCCCGGGAAAGCGACTCTTGCTGTCCGCTGCTGTCCCATCTACTTTGAGTTGAGGCCGGTGGCAGAAACAGGTACCATCAGAACCACATCGTGCCGGGCGCGAGTGCTTTCTCCCTGGAGGGGGACTTGATGGTTGTCTTGTGGAGAAAGCTGTGTGGAATGACTTAGATTCGTAATTTTGTTCATTTTACATGTAGAAGTGATGTCCTTCTGGGGGCATCCTGTGGTGTTTCAGTGTGGGTATAATAATGTGTTTAAATTAGGGCGTGTGTCTTAGGATGTTTCAGTGTGTTTTTATGCAATGTTTAATAAATCAGGGCTCATCTCTTAGGATGTTTCAGTGTGTGTATAATGAAATGTTTAAATCAGGGTGTGTCTCATCTCTTCACCGTTTACGTTTGCCATGAAGACATCAAGAGTCCGTCCCATATCTTTTTGGATATATGCATACTCCTTTGTAGTGTCCTTTAATGCAAAGTATGCCTTTTTCCTCGTCCAGAATACACTTTCTCATCTACAGCAACATTAAGAATACGTCAGTACTAGTCGGGTGGTGGCGGCGCACACCTTTAATCCCAGAGGCAGGCAGATACTTGTGAGTTGGAGGCCAGCGTAGTGAGCTCCAGGACAGGCTCCAAAGCTACAGAGAGAAACCCTGTCTCGGAAAACAACAACAACAAAAAGGAATACATTAGTACTAACTAGTTTCATTCCGCTCTTCCACTAGGATTTTTGTTGTTATTTGGCTTTTTGAGGTCTTAGGTCCTGGGGATGGAACGCACCTTGGCAGGCTTGGTAGCAGCTGCCTTTACCCGCTGATCCATCTTGCCAGCCCAGGAACTAAAATCTTCTGCACAGCTTATAGTCAACTAGCTTTCAGTGACACGGCGTGTATCCTTCCAAATCCAGGGGGGAGGACTGGTCCTCTCCCCTGGGAGCTCGGTTTCTGTGCCTTCAGCCAGCGTGTCCTCTCCCTACAGAGAGAGCGTCAGAGGAGCCCAGCCCCGAGCTGGTGAGCCTGCCCTACCGTATGGTGTTCGCCGTGGCCTCGGAAGACTCTGTGATGCTGTATGACACGCAGCAGCCTTTCCCGTTTGGCTATGTGTCTAACATCCATTACCACACACTGAGTGACATCTCCTGGTGAGTAGCTAACAGGCGCGGGGTGTGGAGGAGGCAGCCGCCTCTGTTCCACTCAACGGACCTCTGAGCCCGGGGCTCTTTTGTCTCCACATATCTCCAACTTGGTCTTGTTCACCAGTTCCTGTGAAAGACCGTGTATTAAAATGGGAGCCATTTTTGTTGCGCGCGCGTGCGCGTGCGCGTGTGTGTGTGTGTGTGTGTATGTGTTTGTATGTGTGTCTGTGCATGTGTGTGTCTGTGTGTGTGTGTACGTACCTGTGCCATGCGTGTGAACGTCAGAGGACAACTTGCAGGAGTCCGTTCTGTCCTTCCACGTGGGTTCTAGGGACCTGAACTCAGCCCATGGGATTTGCACACAAATACTCGGTCCTGACGAGCTGTCTCTCTGCCCAGCAGTGAGTTCTGACGCCTCGCACACAGCCCTGTGGGGTCAGTCAGATTCCCAGAAGCTGAGGGGAAGCCCCGGGGACTTGTTGGTCAAAGACCTCACCTGCCAGTGTCACTGACGCTGCCCTTACTCTGACCCGAAGGTCTCGGCCAGCCTCATTGCCTTGGGCTCTCTACTCTAGGGAGGCTGGCCGCTCACCCTTGAACTCTCTCTACTCTAGCGAGGCTGGCCGCTCACCCTTGGACTCTCTCTACTCTAGGGAGGCTGACCGCTCACCCTTGAACTCTCTCTACTCTAGCGAGGCTGGCCGCTCACCCTTGGACTCTCTCTACTCTAGTGAGGCTGGCCGCTCACTCTTGGACTCTCTCTACTCTAGGGAAGCTGACCGCTCACCCTTGAACTCTCTCTACTCTAGTGAGGCTGGCTGCTCACCCTTGGACTCTCTCTACTCTAGTGAGGCTGGCCGCTCACCCTTGTGTCTTGCCCCCGCCCCCAGCGTCATGTAGCTTAGGGAGGCCTCAACTCTACCCTGTGCCTGAGGAGGAACTGGAAATCCTGATCCCTCCCACCCAGCTCCCTGGGACGAGTCTATCCACAAGCCCGGTTCATGCTTGGTACTGAACCCAGGGCCTTGGACACACTGGGCAAGGACTCTACCAACCGAACTATCTCTGTAGGGCCTTTGCTTTTCTCTGAATTTCTCTATATAATTGTTTTATTTAGTGTGGGGTGGGGTGTGTGCCGTGTCGCACATATGGAGGTCAGGGGACATCTTTGTAGAGTCGGCTTCCTCTGCCACCTCACACAGCTTCCAGGAACTGAGCTGGGTCTTCAAGCTTGACCAGCAAGCACCTATACTGACTAGGCTGTCTCGCTGGCCCTAACTTAATTCTTTATGTTGGGAAAAGACGAGATCACCTCACATTTATCCAGGTGAAGTTGATAGGAGGGTGCATAGATCTGGGTGGCTTCGGAGACTGAGATGGGCTTGGGAAAGGACGCTACAAGCCCAAAGAGCTTGTTCACAACGGCTGTTGTGCCGTTGCTCTGACTGTTGCCTTCAAACAAACACAGCTTGTGATTGGCTCTAGCTACCTGGTCGTGCAAGCGTGAGTGTGGTTTGTAGATGCCAGTAACCGACTTCTTCCTTGTTCTGGGAACACAGGTCCAGTGACGGGACCTTCTTGGCCATCTCCTCCACGGATGGTTATTGCTCGTTTGTGACCTTTGAGAAGGGTGAACTTGGCATAGCTTTGAAAGAGAAGCCAGTTTTGAACATAAGAACTCCCGACACAGCAAAAAAAACCAAGAGCCAGACACACCAGGGGTCTTCGCCAGGATCCAGATCGGTCGAAGGAACCCCCACCTGCAGACCCCAAGACCCCAACAGTCCCTGTGCCACCCCGTCACCGACAACACAGTCTGCAGCCCCGCCTGCCGTCAAGGACAGTCCCTCAGCCACCCCCGCTGGCAAAAGCTCCCTGCCACGGCCTCCCGAGGAGAAGACCCTGCAGCCTGCTAGTCAGAACACAAAAGCCCCCCAACCTCGGAGGGTCACACTGAACACGCTGCAGTCCTGGGGCAAGACAACTCCCCGGTAAGAGCATGTGGCAGAATAAGAAAGTGTCGTTGTGAAATGAGCCCCAGCACAGCAAATGCTGAAGGTGCCACCACCCTCCTTCCAGATCTGTGTTTCCTACCCAGGGGTAAAGCCTAGATTCTGCCCCTGGTACCACATGCGGTGTGTGTGCTGGGTGGCCTGTCTGTCTCCACCTGCGGTGTGTGCTGGGTGGCCTGTCTCCACCTGCTACGTGTGTGCTGGGTGGCCTGTCTGTCTCCACCTGCCTTGTGTGCTGGGTGTGTCTGTCTCCACCTGCCTTGTGTGCTGGGTGGCCTGTCTCTCTCCACCTGCCTTGTGTGCTGGGTGGCTTGCCTGGGTCTTTTCCTCTAAGTCTCCCGACTCTGCTATTGCGTTTCTGCCCTTGGAGGTCTCGTGCCTGCTTCCTGGGGAAGCCCTGGATACCCACTCCTCCTGATGACACTAGAATCTTGTTGAGACCCATTTGAATGTGTCCTCTGTCGTCCTGGCCTTGTGACCCCCGACCCCGGTAGCGTTCTCTAGCAGGGGTTTGCGCCCCTCGGGTTATAAGCCTACGAGGACAGGGAGTGTCCTCTTCACCTCAGGCCTGCTCAGTGGCACCAGGGAGCGCAGCATCAGGGAGCTTTCCCACACTGACCGAATGCCAGAAACGGCCACGCTGAAGGGAGGGAAGCCTGGTCCATGGGTTCCGTGGCGTCGGTGCACAGTCTCTTGTCTCTTTGCTCTGGGCCTGCGTCCTACAGGGTGGTAGGAAAGGAGGCTCCTCACAGAGGCTGGGAGGGTAGGACAGGAAAGAAGGAACCAGTGTCCCCCTCCAGGGCACCCTCAGTGACCTGACAGTGACCCCTGGGCCTCCCTCCCGTCACCACGGACCCTCTACACGGCCTTTGAATTAGGCTCTCCATACCATTGTAGGCACGCTCCTTCGTAAACATCGAGTCTTGTAATTATTTAACATGGAAACACGGTCTCATGGAGCCTAAGCTAGCCTGGAACTTTCCGCAGTCTTCCTGTCCTGACCTCCTGAGTGCTGGGGTCGTCTAGTTTATGTACTGCTGGGGACTGACCCCAGGGCGCTGTCCATGCTAGGCAAGTACCTTGCCAAGTGAGCTCGGTCCCCAACCCCTTACTTGATTTTGCTGAGCACATTATAACTGTGTGTTCCCATACATACATGGATTAGCATATTATAACCATGTGTCCCCATGGGATACATTGATTAGCACATTATAACCGTGTGTTCCCATGGGATACATTATGTGTTTTTTTTCTAGACAGGGTTTCTCTTCATAGCCCTGGCTGCCCTGGAACACACTCTGTAGACCAGGCTGGCCTTGAACTCACAGAGATCCGCCTGCCTCTGCCTCCTGAGTGCTGGGATTAAAGGCGTGTGCCACCACCACCAGGCACAAGATGTGTTTTTTTAATATTCTACGTCTTTTAGGTGTAGGAAGGCATTCTTTGAGATTTTTTTTTTTTGGTGTTTAAACTGCTTCCCTTGATTTCTCATGAGCCATCTGCCAAGTTCTCTGCAGTTGTAACTTTAAAAAGAACACTAGTTGTTGGGAAGCAGAACTCTGAATTCATACAGGGATCTTGTACGTTTTGGGCTCACGTTCTGCAAGCTGTGCAGCAGACTCCTAACCAACAGAGCCCAGCTTTTGAAGCTTTGCTTGTGGTGACCCTTGACTATGAACTGTGACGGCAGAGCGTCCCGTGGGGACGTGGTCCTCACTGGGCATGGCAGCAGCACATCGCAGCATTTAAGGCCCTCTGGACATGCTCTGAGAAAATCTGCGTTTCCTTTGGGTTTGAAACTTAGCTTCATGCGTAAACAGTTCCTTTGACACTAAGGAGCAGTTCACCCTCTTACTTTTCTTAATCAAGGAGAATAAACCTAACACCGTTAAAGGCAGACACTGCGCCAAGTCCACTGCCCACCGGCGGAGCCGCCGCCCCCTCCACAGAAGAGACGGAGCCAGGTAAGAGGACTGTCGCGGCTTTGGCGGCTATTTCACAGATAGGATGCGTTCTTTTGGAAGTTGACGCCTCCTGAGACTTCAGGTCAACTCTGAGAAGGCCAGTGTCTTATGGGGACCGTCCTTTGGACGTCCAGGTGACTGTTTGCCTTCCCAGGAGTACAGTCACCCTTGCTCAGGACAGTAATGTCCCCTGGGGGATGGCTCTCCCTGCTTCGCGCCAGCTGATGTCTGGGGCAGACGAGTGGTACTCTAGAGGACTTAATAACATCCCAATGCCAACCTTCTAAGAAAGTTTCATGTGCACTGATGTCTTTCCTACATGTATGCGTGTGAACAGGTCAGGTCCCCTGGAACTACAGACTGTTGTGAGCCACCGTGTGGGTGCTGGGAACTGAACCTGGGTCCTGGGAGAGCAGCCAGCACTCTTAACTGCTGAGCCATCTCTCCAGTCCCTGCCTTATGCCACCTCTCCCCTGTCACAGACACGGTCTGTCTCTTGACGTGCGGTCGGTCACCTTGGCTGTCCCTTGTGGCACTCCTGGATCTCACCAGGCCGTTCGCCATCTCTGCCTCTGTGTTTCGTGTAACCCTCACTGCTTGCTAACCTAACGTCTGTTAATGTTTCAGTGACGCCTGGAAAGCCCCTGGAGGAGGAGCCTCCCGAACTGAAGAGGCCCAGACTTGAGGACCAAGAAGGAGGTGCCCAAACCCTGGGTCCCGATGAGGCTTCCTAGTCTGCTTGAGGCCTGCTGGGGCAACCGTGTGTGCGGGAGGCGGGGCCCAAGATGCCAAGGCTGGTTACAGTGACATCAGAGCAGAATAAACACCCACGAGTTGATTCTTGATAGAAATCACGTGTGCTGACTTTGCCCAAGCAACCTGCATGCCCGTGTTCTGCCGCCCTTTTCCAAGGGGCCTCTGGTGCTAGGCTAATGCCTTTTTTTTTTTAAAGTTTTTTTTATTTTTTTTCTGTGTGGCCCTGCTGTCCTGGAACTCACTCTGTAGACCAGGCTGGCCTCCAACTCACAGAGGTCCGCCTGCCTCTGTCTCCCCAGTGCTGGGATTAAAGGCGTACACCACCACCACCACCCTGCTAACACCTCCTTTTGATGAGTTTCTGAGACCAGGAAACTTGATCTGCACTCTCCAGGGACTTTGCACACAGGTGCTGAGCTAAAACCACAAATAAATTCAAGTGGAAGCACGCAATGCTCCCAGTGTCCACTGGAGGGCACCCTGCCCCCCGATCGGCCCAGACGGCTTGATGCTGTCCTGCTTGGTTTTGTAGCGGGCAAAGCCAGAGTGATCTCACCCACCAGCTTACGGCCCTGGTGACCAGATGGAGACACTTTTGAGAGGATTATGGGTGGAATGTGTGAATGCTCATTGCTGCATTCGTCTGTTTTTCTGTAGAGAGAGAGAGAGAGAGAGAGAGAGAGAGAGAGAGAGAGAGAGAGAGAGAGAGAGAGAGAGAGAGAGAGAGAGAGAACAATGTGGCAGTCGTCTCTTCTCGGGTCTCCAGGCTTGGCAGTAGGCACCTTTACTTGCTGGTGGTTGAGGTGGCGATTTCTTCAGCGTGGCCTCTGCCTTCTTGTGTCCTGCCTGGAATGTACCGTCCTCGCTAGCAGAGTAGCAGAGCCTGGGCTTCCCTCCCGCCTGGGCTCTGGAAGGAGGTGGGAAGAGTGTGAACATGCGTTAAGGAGTGCTCAGCACTGATCACCCAGGGTGCTTGCTTCTGAGTACACAGCGGGCTTGGTGTCTCCTCCCAGCTCGGCACCCTCGGGTGTCCTCAGAGCCATCTCCAGTGGGATCCACTGCAGGCCACGTGGCCCCTGGTCAGGTCCTTTGTATGACCTTGGGGAGAGTGAATTTGGAGGACAGAAGTGGGGGGGTCCTTGCCGCCCCCTTCCCGGCCCCCTCCTCCCCAGCAGTTCCTTCCCTCTTACTTCTCACCCCTGCCTGTGCACCCTAGAGTGATGGACCTGGTGGCAGCTCCGACCCTACCTATCCACCCTAGAGTGGTGACATCTGGTAGAAGTTCCATTGGGCCCCAGCCTGCTTTGCTCAGAAAGCAAGATAAGATCAACCCACATGTGGCTTTGGTCAGAGTCAGCCTGCTGGGTGAGCCCGGCACAGTTAGCGCCCACTCCCATAGGCTGTAGAGCAGCCAGCACTGAGGGCTGCCCTCAGGGAGCTGAGGCAACTGGAGGGGACGCGGAAAGGCAGGTGGGGCCTCCCACCTCAGACACCGGCTGTGGCTCCCCGAGACACGCCGGTCCTCCAGGGAACCCGCAGACCGGGTGGGTGGACACGGGAGTGGCAGGAAGCAGGCCTGCCACAGGCGGCCCTCTTGCCTTGACGGGGAAACTCAGCCCTCAGCTGTTGGAGCGGCCCCACTGTGCCGTGGAGGACAGACTGCTCGCTCAGCGCCACCGCTGTGTTTGACGTGGGTCACTCCAAGATGGATTTTAGGTTTAGCCAAGCGGGAACCAGCTGGTGAACTGACTGACAGTTACTTCCAAAAACCCTTCCTTCCTTCCAAAAACCCTTTCTTCCTTCCTTCCTTCCTTCAAAAAACCCTTCCTTCCTTCCTTCCTTCCTTCCTTCCTTCCTTCCTTCCTTCCTTCCTTTATATCGTTACACAGTTTATACCTCTAGGCAAGTCAGTTCCCGCATACCAAAACCTCCTATCTGGAGTTGTTTGAAGGAACCATCTATCTGCCCAGGCAGTTCTCAGCTGTGATACGTCTTGGTGTTCCAAGTCCTTTCTTAACGAAGTTTTGCAAGGGCTCTGAGTCATCAGAGGAACTCAGGGAAGAATCAAACCCCTCAAAGCTTCACGCCTTTAATCCTAGCACTTGGGAGAAAGAGACAGCTTCTCTGAGTTCAAGGCCAGCCTGATCTACAGAGTGAGTTCCAGGACAGCCAGGGCTATGTAGAGAGACCCTGTCTTGGAAGGCAGGCAGGCAGGAAGGAAGGAAGGAAGGAAGACAGGAAGGAAGGAAGGAGGGAGGGAAGGGATGAAAGGGAGGGAGAGGGAAATATTTTCAAACAAAAGGTAGCATAGAAAGCCTCGTTCAGAGCCAGCGCTAACACTGCGGGATTCAAGCCAGATGCAATGCCCTTGGATCTTTCATTTCATTCTGGCGTGAGGAGTTCAACTTTTTGAGACTATTTGATGTGTTTGAGTGTTTTGACTGAATGTATGTGTGTGTACCACATGGGTACCTGGTGCCCAGGAAGGCTGGAAGGGGGCATCTGATCCCCTGTGTGGTGATGAGTTGTCTTGTGGGAAGCCGGGAACTGAACCCTGGGTCCTGTGCAAAAGCAGCGTGTGCCATTAACCTCTGAACTCCCACAGCAGCCTCCAGGCTTCTCAAAAGCCCTCTGATTTGACTCACGACTTAGCCACCAACGCAGTCCAGCACTGGGAACCGAGATCAGATGCGTGTGCCTCACTGAGCGGAGCCAGCCTAGACCAGGGCAGAGCCTGCAGCCTAAGACTGTGGCTAATTTGGCCTTCCAGATGTTGAGTAGAATCCCCTCCGTCCAGATGTCCTCACCTGAATGGAAAGACGCTGGACCAGTGTGAGAGCCGCTGGGCATAGGAGCCGCCCCAGAGGTGGAGGCAGCGTCTTCCCTGTGTGCAAGCACACTTGAGCAAATGCACTCGTGGGCTGGCACGTCCCTGCTGCTGGTCCCTACGCAGCCTCAGCTGCCCTCTGGCCACGGAGAGCTCACCAGCTGAGGGGCTGTGTGCTCCTCCACATGGCCTCAGGCAGGCCTTACCCTCCCCTGAGTCGAACCCCACGTCAGCTGTCCACTGAGCCCCACACAGCAGCCCGCACTCTGCCCTGTACTCAAGACAATTCCCTTCCCGTGGGCATTCTTTCCCAGGGTAAGCACCTTGGGGAGAGGGGACCTTCAGACCCGCAAGCTGCCCTGGGTGGAGGAAACCGTCGCAAGCCCAGGAAGCAGATCTATGGAGTCGCCATGACAGGAGGCACAAAGCAGCCTGTGCTCCCAGCTCCAGCCCACGAAGCTAAGCTACCTTGTCTTTTAAGGCCAGCGCTGTGGGTCTATCCAGGGCCCCTGTTTCCCAGCAGGCAGACAAACGCAAGGAACAGCCCCGCTGGCCACAGACCCGTGTAACACTCGGGTCCTGCTGGGCAGCTGTCCCAGCCCCAACTGGAGGACCTGGAGCACTTCGACCCTCCTGAGTCACAGGCCGTCAGATCGGTCTCCGTCCTCCCTTTGGCCTCTCTTGCCAAGCAACTGCTGCTCTGGTTTCCAGCGGGGGCGGGGTGTGCTCGCCAGTCTTTCAATGCTGAGGCTGCTCTGGGGGTGGGGGGGGGCAGCACTCCTCAGTCCGAGTTTACGGCCCGGCTCCACAACCAAGGGTGAATTGAGGGGAGTCAGGACCCAAACAGGGCAGGACCCTGGAGGCAGGAGCTGATGCAGAGGCCACGGAGGGGTGCTGCTTGCTGGCTTGCTCAGCCTGCTGTCTTAGAGCCCAGGACCAGCAACCCAGGGATGGCACCGCCCACCCCCACCTCGGGCCCGGTCCTCCCCCATCGATCACTCATTTAAAAAGTGCCCTAGGGACCTGCCTAGAACGGCGGCATTTTCTCAGCTGAGGGTCGCTCTCTCAGGTGACCTTAGCCTGTGTCAGGTTGACGTGACGCTGCCCGGCACAGTGATGTAAACTTTAGCCGACTGCACACCACATACGCCTCTCCCCGGTTGGTTCGGCCGAAGTCTCAGCTGTGTGTACAGTGGTTCCCGTGGCAGTCTGAGCACCTGCTCCTGGGGCCCTCCGAGTCCCAGGTTTTTTTATTTATCCAGTCCTAGCCGGGTCCCGGTGGCCTGAAGCCATTAATCCTAGTTTGCTTTGATTTTTCCTCTGTGTAACTCAGCGTGTTAATATCTTCTGGCCGGCACCCGAGGCCAGTTAAATCAAGCTCAGCCCGCTCCCTTCACACACGCAAACGCGCTTACAAAAAAAATACCCCCCAGTGGATCGGTCTGCTACAGATGCTGATGTGGATTTTAATAAAATATTGGAACAGAGGGTCACATACTTACTTCTAATTGCATGCATTTGGGCTCTCCGAACCACGGTTTCTTCTAAACACACTGGTCCTTTTACTTTCTACCTTGCCCTCCAGAAGGTAATAAATCTTGGATCCGTCCTCAATCTTTCTCCTCCTCCTCTGCCTTTTTTTTTTTGTATGAACTTCTTTGTTTCCCCTAGAATGCTTGATCTGTAGCCCATGAAGCATTTGCAGATATGATTACTACTCCGCCTTCAGCTTTGCCCACCGGGCCGGGTTTTGATGCCTGGTAACCTTTGAAGTTGTAACTTCCTAGATAGCCTGCCATTGTAGCACACGAGGACAAAGGGAGAGAGGCCTTTGCTTTTGCGTTGCCGTAGGCTGGCATCGGCTTCCTTCTCGCTCCAGCATTGTTAGTTTTGTCCTCAGGCTGCACCTGTACTTTATTTCACTTCTTGGAATTTGTGGGGGCCCCGGGGGCTGGAGGGAGGGCTTGGCAGCTAAGAGCAGAGCATGGCTCTTGCAAAGGACTTCCCTCTCACGGCCTCCAAGGCCCACACGGGGCGTGTGGAGGCACAGAATCTCCATCTCAGCAATGAACCCCAGTCATCGCCAACTCATCTCCACAACCGCAAGCCGCGCCGCTGCGGCTCCGCACAGGGTACTGTCCTCTTTCACGTGGTTTCCATGGCTACTTCATTCTGGCTTTAGTCAGCTTTGACTTTACAAAAATAAAGGCACGTGATATCGTTGGGTGAGATGGTGGAGGGAGGCCTGTGATCTCAGAATTTATCTTAGAGCTAGCCTGAGCTACATCGCAGCAAGACCTTGTCTCAAAGGCAAAAAACAAGACAAACAAACAAAAATGTGCATGGTAGTGTAAGCGTCTTTCAGGAGGGAGCAGACTGGGTCAAGGACGCCCAAGGACAGCCCTAGCATCCCCCATCCCCACGCCCTTGTCACTTCCCGCCTCCCCCCACTGCTGCACCCAGCTCATGATGGGCAAGGTCGTGGACCTCCCACCCAAGTGAGCACCTACTTCCTCAGACACCTGTTGGAGCCGCTAGACCAAAACCCTCCTGTTTTCCCCTCCAGTTATGAGGCTACATGAGAAGTCTATGCAAATGCCTTATGGTGGAAAAGTGCCTGAGATGACTGAAAAATTCCCAGGTCTCCCCAGAGGTGGAGGCAGCTGATGCCCGGGGCGGGAGCTGGTACCCCGCCCTGGCAGAGGGACCGCTCCAGCCGGTCAATCATTTGCCAGCCGCTGGGGAAGGTGGTGAGCGTTTAAATAGAAGGCCTTCCCGGGAGAGGGGAATTAGAGTAGGCCTGGGCTGGGCGGCCTACCTGCCTGCGTGAGGCTGGCTGAGCAAGAGGAGACTTGAGGAAGAGGCAGATGATTAGCCTGGGGGGGGGGTGATTTATGGGGTAGCCTCCGCCGGCCTTTCTCTGGCAGGAAGTGGGCTGTTTACTAATGTCTTCCTCCTTGCACACACCTGCAAAACCTGTTGGTAGTATTTTAAAATAATTTACTGGATGAAGTTCTACGCTTTCCTTTGGACAGCTGCCCAGTAATAAGACTTCTTTAAAAATTCGGATTACAATGTTTTCCTTTGTCCTGTCCCTCTCTCTTTCTCTCTTCCCCTTTCCGGTAAGGAGAGAGGCTTCGAGGAGTCTGAGATCTTCATCGATGTATTTTCCGAGGCAGGGTCTCTGGCATCCCAGGCCTTGCTCGGACTCCACTATATCCAAAGGATGACTGAACTTCTGACCCTGGAACCCTTGACCCTCCTGCCTCCACTTCCCGAGGGCTGGGTGTGTGTCACCACACCCGGTTAGTGGGGTGCTGGAGATTGAACCTAGGGCTTCATGTACGCTAGGCTAGCGCTGTACCGGCTGAGCCATTTCCTGAGCCCCTGGGGTACAGTGGAAACAGACCCCAGAGTCCCAGATAAACCAGCCCAGCTGCCACGCTTTCTCTCTCTCCCACGTGATCATCTGACAATGCGCCCCCCCCATATGTGTGTGTGTGCACATGTGTGCGTGTGTGTGCACACGTGTGCACATGTGTGAGTAAGGGCTTCAGGTGAACCATGAGCTATGAAACACAGGACAACTTTCAGGAGTCCTCTCCTTGTGGGTTCCGGGGTTCAAACTCGGGCTGTCTCCCCTTTCCCTCCTCAGTCTTCGGAACATGCCAACCACAGCCAGAGGCACCTGACCTGGAGCTGTGACCTGGTGCCCAGTCCTAAGGTCAAAATCCTGGTTCTATCTCTGGTTTATCCCTAAAGTAAAAGCCTGTTGTACAAATTCCGGACTGTTTTAGTTTCGTAACATTTCCACCACGGTCATTGCAGCCAGTGGGATGTTCAGGGAGGCTTTGGAGGTCTCAGGCTCTAAAGCCCCAACCCAGGAGAGCGCTGGGGTATGTGGTCCAGGAGAGGGGAGGCAGATGCCGTGTACAGGAGGCGGGCGCACAGGCCCACAGCGGGACGTGGCTTCCTTGAGACCCACTGAGGAAAGGGTATTCTCTTCCACAGGTGGAAGATCCCACTGCCTTTCCTCGGGGGTGTTTGGAGGAGACTCGGGGTTGGAAGGCATCGGGACCTGCCGGTCTGTGTACATGCAGGGCCACCCTACGGGAAGGCTGATCTCTCAAGTCTCCTGAAGGTTGCCCCTTCCTTGCTGGGGACCCTAGGTGGCCTGAACTGAGGAGGAAGGACCCAGAAAGCACGGCTGACTAAGCGCCAAGTTCAGAGAGAACCAAATGGAGCGATTCTCCGTCCACAAGGGCCGTGCTGTGATTCATACCACGTTGTAACAATGGGTTCCTGGAACACATCTGAATCTGATTCATGTTTTCTTTTCTTTCTAAAGCTTGAGGTCTTGTGTCTGGCCTCAAAGGAGTCCATCTCAGTTAAGGCTCAGTCCTGAGGGTTTGAGCAGAAGGTGGCACCATCTACTCCACGGTGATGGCCCAGCTTGTAAGGTGGGAAACAGAGGCTGGGAGGGGCACAGACACTTGTCCTGGGGGTGAATGAGAAGGAGAAAGAGACAGTCCTCTGTCAGAACAGCAGGCGCTCTAAACGCTGAGCTCCTCTCCAGGAAGGTAATAATGCCTCGCACGCTATTCCTGCCTCCTCCAAAACTCTGGGATTACAGGCGACTGTCACCGCACATGGTTTAAGCTCTGCCACTCCGGGCTATGTGAGCCTATCACAAACAAAAATCAAATATCTTCCTTTCTGTCTTCCCTTCCTTCCATCCTTCCATCCATCCTCTCTCTCTCTCTCTCTCTCTCTCTCTCTCTCTCTCTCTCTCTCTCTCTCTCTCTGCTAGTTTTCTGAGACAGTGTTTCTCTGTGTAGCTGAGTAGCCCTGACTGCCTTGGGATTCTCTTTGTAGGCCAAGCTGGCCTTGCACACTCAGAGATCTGCCTACTGTTGCTAACTGGGCCACATCCTCAGCTACCGGGCCGCTGAGAATCATGGTGTCTCGACCCAAGGCCAGAGACAAGCTCAGACCTCCCCACCCTTCTCTTTTCCTTCAATTTTTTTCTTCATTTTTGGGAATTTCATAGCTGCATGCACAGCTCCTTATTCTATTGAGCGCCTCATTTTACGAGCTGCCGATTATGGAGGAGGGTCCCTCCCTGGGGGCCTCCCAGCCCACTTCCTCTCTGGCCTCATGTTGCCAGGTGTGCTGGATATTTCTATGTCTATGTTGACACAGGCTAGAGTCACTGGAAAGGCGGGAACCTCAGTGGAGGAAAACGCCCCGCCCCCCCCAATACATTTATTTTAAAATGAAAACAGTTTGCAGGTAGACAGCAAACTTCTCTTTACTTTTGCTTGGGGCTTCTGTGGTTTCCTGGGAGCACAGCCGTCGGCTTTCTCAGATTTTCCCATCATGCACTAGAGGATGCCGGTGCTTTAACGTCAGGTGCAGGGGTCCTCATCCTTAGTGCGGCTGCACAACCAGGGTACTCCAAATCCCTAGGGCTCAGAGGAGATTTTTTCCCATACCTGAAGGTGCAGCCCTCCTCCCCCCGTGCTGCCCACCTCACAAACCCGCCTCCGAGGGGCTTGTTTCTGAGCCGCAAACCAACCCCATGGGCCAAGCTTCCAAGACCCCTCTTTATTCAGCTCTCACGAAACCGCCCACATAAATACATATAATAAATACCAAAAAACCAGCACATTTTAGGAGTCTTTGCTCTGAAAAGCACCCTTCCCTGTGTCCTGGGGCTCACTTCCCCTCACGTACATTGGGCCCCTGCATCTGTCGGCAGTCCCTTGGGGGCCAGCAGTCCTGGCAGAGGCCTGGGGAAGGAATTCACACATAGTCATTCAACCTGTATCCACTGTGCGAGGCTGAGGTCACCGAGGGGGCACGGTTGTCCTTGTAGGCTGCTGGTGGGCGGTAGGCAGGGGCCGCGGCAGCCCCGGCCCGGGGCTGGGCCTGGTAGGGTCTGTAGGGAGCCTCATCCTGGCAGGACAAGCAAAGCAGCGTGCCCCCAATGAGAGACAGGGACGAGGAGATGAAGCCCAGGTACAGGGCCTGGCCGATCTCGAACTTCATGCCGCTGGGCAGCAGCGGGTTGTAGAAATTCTGCACCACGTCGTTGGTGGTCCAGGACACGGCCACCATGCACAGCAGTCCGGCCAGCAGGAAGAGAGCGCCCCCCAGCACCGCGAAGGTGGTCTTGGCGGGTGTGCCCTTGGCACAGCGAGTGCATTTCATGCCCACCACAGCGCAGGCGGAGGCCAAGCCCGACAGCAAGCAGGAGATGACCATCAGCGCCCGGGCGGCCTGCAGGTCCCGGGGCAGCGCCAGCAGCGAGCGGTAGATCTGACACTGGTAGATACCCGTGCTGTGCCACACGCACTCCATCCACAGTCCCTTCAGGTAGGACACGGCCGTCAGGATGTTGGTGCCCACGTGGGCCGTCCTCCGCCAGTGCGGCAGGATAGTGGTGATGAGTGTCCCTACCATGCCCAGGAAGCTCAGCAGGAAACCCAGGAGCTGGACGGCTGTGCTGGCCATGACCAAGGGGCCCCGCTACCCGTGCCGGGCAGCGCCCAGGTCCCCAGGGGTGGGTCTGGTCCTCAGGTGCCCGTGGGAGTCCTAATAAAGCCAAGGAGGAGAGGGAGGGTGAGGAAAAGGAGCTGGGTTAAACATTATCCCGATTGCATTTATTTCTGTCACAGAAACGCTTTTCCATAGGCGGTCGGCGCGATAATTAACATATCCTAAAAATAAAACTGTCTGGGTGACTTGACAGGGTGGAAGGACAGAGTTGGAAGAGAGAGAAGCCTGTGCTTCCCTGGAGACCCCAGGGAATTGCACTTCAGAGCCCCCCCCTTCTGAATGTCTCCCGGGGGAACCCACTCATGGGAAGCACGTGGAGGAAGTTCTGACTTGTGTCTACCCTCGGGCTTTTCTGTTATACCTGAGCCTTCCTTCTGCTTGGTCCATAATCAATAACAACAAATGATATCCACACAGCGTGGGCTGACGGATGGGTGTTAAGGTGTGTACCAGTTCGGACTTAGAGGACAGCCTTGGCTGGCTGTGTCACTGGGGGGGGGGTGATGACTTTCTCAGGCACCCCAGAGATGGCTTTGGAATTCAGAGCTGATGTGACATCAAGATGGCTGCCTCCTGCCAGGGACAGGGTCCCCAGGTGGCCAGGTACTTAGGTTCTGTAACAGGAGTATAGCCACCACCTGGGAACCCAGCTAGGGCCCAGCTCTGCCTTGCTTGCCCAGGGTGGGGAACCCCCTCAAGCCAATCAGGTCATTCCCCAGCTGCTCCGGTGACCCAGGGTCTGGGACTGTACTGGGCTCCCTGGCTGACACCTGGGATTGTAGGGCCCCTCCCAGCTTCCTTGTGAAGTTACCCATTAAGGACCGTAGGAGAGCTGCCTGCCTGAGCTCACAAGGCTTGGTGAGTGGACCAGTCTGGGGAGGTCTAAGTGTGTATTTATGGAAAGCAAGGAGCGCTAATTTTAGAAATCATTAGGTTGCTATTTTTAATTGAAGGATTTTCTAATTTAAGAGGTGTTAACGAGCCCCCTCCCACACCTCCAGCTCCCCTCCCCCTCCCGTAGCCGCAGCAGCTGCTGCTGGCATCAAGCAACCCTTCCTGGCCTTGCTTCTCACTTTAAGGCCGTTCATTGGGTAAAAAGCATTGACCGACCGTCTCCTTGGAAACGGCGTGTGACTTTTCCTCCCGAAGGCTCTGCCCCACACTGCCATTTGCATAGGAAGGCCCAGCTTTGCACTGGATCCCTGAGCACTGGGCGGGACTGGACCATCCAGGGCTGACTTTGGAGTTCCCTGTGGGCTCCTGTTTTCCCTACAGGCAGGCATGAGTATGCCTTTGGAAACATTTGCAAGAGAGATGTGGATCCAAGGCAAAGGGTTCTAAAAGCCCTCGGTGGGCCAGGTGGATGGGGTGGCATCTGACCAGGTGAAGGCATTGGGTCTTGCACCAGTGCGCACGTGTGTGTGTGTGTGTGTGTATGAGTGTGCATACATGTGTGTGAGTGTGTGTGTATACATGAATGTGTGTGAGTGTATGTGCATGGGTGTGTGTATGAGTACATGGTATGTGAGTGTGCATGCGTGCATGAGTGTGTGTGAGTGTGTGTGCATGAGTTTGTGTGTGTGTGCATGAGTGTGTGTATGTTTTGGGGGCTTCCATGCACCCTAAAGTGTTTTAGAGACAGTCATTACAGCTCCATACTTTCTATAACTTTAAGCTTCCTGTCAGCCTTGCAGGCACTGATAGTCTAAATTGACAGGACTTTCTATGTCATTGACAGTCTCTCAAGACATCTGTGAGAATCACAGTCAGGTATTTACACAACCAGAACTAAAAGACATGATAGCATTGACGTCTTCCCCTAAGTCATACAGAAATGACACATTGTAGCTAAACCCCTGGTCTGTACACCACAGTGAAGAAAACTCCTTCTCTAAACAAGAAATCTGTGTTGGTTGGATGAAAACCTTGATTTGGGGGTGCAAGACCTCAGAGGTCGTGTCTACTTCGCTAAGTCGCAAAAGCCCGCAGAGTGGGTGTAAAACACCAAAGGCCCCAGATGGCAGGAATTCTAAGTTTTTCCCAGGAGGCATCATCTCACTGTTCAAATTCTTTACGAATGCAGATTATGGCTGGCTCAGAGACAAAGGTGTTTGCCACCAAGCCTGAGTTCGAGCCCTGGGATCTAAATGGCGGAAGGATGGAACCAGCTCCTTCAAGTTGTGTCCTGATCTCTAGCTGCATGTCCCCCACAATGCACACACGCATACATGCATAACACACTAAATGAGTAGTTTTGACGAATGTAGATCATCAACAATTTAAGATGAAATAACTGAATTGTTCCTAGTTGCATTTTTTCTTAGTCGCTTATTTTTAATTTTTCAAAAACCTGCAAAGAAAACTAAAAGAAAAAGTGTAGATCCCACTGGTCAATACAAGGAATGTCTAATTGTCAAATGATTATTAAATAGTAAGAGCTTGTTTGGGGGGAAACTTTCTGTAGATGGTGTCTGGGTTGATCTGTAACCCCCAAAGTAGATATATTGAAGCCCCAAGATCTTAGAATGTCGCCTCCTTTGGAAATAGGGTGGTTACACACATGGATGAGGACATGGTAGAGAAGGCTGGGCCCCTAACCAACAAGATGAGTGTCCTTGTGAGAAGAGAGAAGACATTGTGTGAAGACAGAGTCAGAGTTTGGAGTGATGCACCTAGAAGCCCAGAATGTTCCAGGTCCAGCAATCGCCAGAAGCTAGGAGAGAGTCTTGCTCTTCACAGCCCCCAGGAGAAGCACCCCTGAGGAGCGGCGGTCCCAAACTCCTTCCTCCCCAGCTACTCCTGCCTCCCCCAGAACTGTCTACTCAGCTCAGGAAGTTAGAGAAAAACACACCCAAGTCTGCAGACAAGATTGCATCTCCTCTGGAGCAGAGCGCTGAAAACTCCGGTGGCTTTGCGATAAACAAAGCCGCATCCACCTCCATGTCCCCAAATGTAGGAGGCAGAAAACGAGGAGAAAGATCTAGAAAATCTGTAGATGTACAATTCAAAGGCAAGCTTTGTCTAAGGTACCCCACACAGGGAGCAAATGACTGGGCTTCTCTACGTTAAAATAATAATAATTTAACCTATGAAGAGTTTGAGGGAAAGTTTCGTGTTTAGCTTGCTGCCTGCACCCAACCCGTCCTTCTCCGGTTGGCTGTCTGTGTCTCTTTATCCTTTCTTTAAAAAAGAAAAAAAAAAAGATTTCCTTATTTATTCTGTGTATGGATGTGTGCCTGCACTGTGTGTGTGTGTGTGTGTGTGTGTGTGTGTGTGTGTGTGTGTGTATCACATAGCTCAGGTTGACCTCAAATTTACTGTGCAGCCAAGGATGAACTTCTGACACTTTTGACTCTACCCCCTGCCAGTGCTGGGATTTCAGACAGTCACAACTCTGCCTGGATGCCTGATTTCTGTGGTGCAGGAGTTTGAACCCAGGACTTTCAGCATGCCAGGCAAGCTTTTGACCAGCCAATGCTACTTCGATGTGCAGACTTTAAATTGCCAGTTAATTTGTGATAGTCTCATACAGCCAAGACTGGCCTTCAATTTTTTTTGGTAGCCAAAGATGTCCTTGAAGTTCTGATCCTCCTGCTCTATTTTCTGAATTTTGGTATTACAGGGGTACACCACCACACCCACCCAGTTTGGGGGTCGGGGGGAATCAAACCCAGGACCTCATACATGCTAGAAAAGCACTCTACCAACCAAGCTACATGCAGCCCTGCCTATACCTTTTATATGGCTAGAAGTTTAAAGTTAACTGGGTCACTGATGAGATTTCAGACTGCAGGGCTCCCTGTAGATCCAGGGACCTAGAGAGAAGCCGGCACGGGGCCTCTCGAGCTTGTCTTTTCCCTGCACAGGGCAATCAGGCTGTGTGCTTTCTCTGAGGCGCACTGGATGCTAGCGGGTACCTTGTTTAGAGATTAATGGGGACTTCGGGATGTCAGCCCCAGCCGGCAGTGCTCCCAGCTGAGTGAGCCTTCCCAGGGTGGCTGGCTCCTCGGGGCAGTTCCCAGCACAGACGCACAGCCCCTGCCCTGCCTGCCAGGATGAGGCCGGCAGCTGGACGTGGGGTTTCCCCACCATTAAACGGACAAGAACATCTGGTTGGAAGTTTGGACAGAGCAGGGGACTCTTGCAGTGCTCTGTGGTATAAAAGTTATGGCTTCGTGTGCTTACTTTTTTCTCAAGTGTAGCCTGGATACCTCTGTGATTATAGTTCAAGGAGGAAGCTTTTGGGGACAAAGCTATCGACGGTCTCCAGGGGCCCAGGAGCGGCCAGTGGAAACAGACCTGGGGCTCCCAGCCATAGTTTTCGTGTCTCTCGTGTCACAGAGAAACTGTGGGGTCCCCAGGATGCCCCAACTGCTGGTTGTGAAGCTGCCGAGCTGGCAACCCCATCTCCTGTCTTTGTAGTCACTCCACAGGCGGCAGGCAGAGCCGCGGCCTCCACCAAAGGCCCTGGGGGAAGTTCCCGCCTGCTGTTGGTGTTGGCCGATTCCCCTGAAAGCTCCTGGTCCTGGCAGCCACATGTCCTGCAAAGAGTGTGGGGATTTGCTGCCTGAATAGGAAGTACTCAGCTCAGGCAGACGGAGGGAGGGATTCTTGGGTTCAAAGGGAGGAATGCTTGGGTTCAAAGCTCCAAGAATCACTCCTGAGCTGGCCAGAGCCACTGTCTGAATCTCAAGGTGGCCCTGATACAAGCTTGACTTGGATATGTTTGAGCTACAGGAGATGTTCTCTGGTGTAGACAAGAAAACAGTTTTTAAAACCCACAAACAGCCGGGCGTTGGTGGCGCACGCCTTTAATCCCAGCACTCGGGAGGCAGAGGCAGGCGGATCTCTGTGAGTTCGAGACCATCCTGGTCTACAAAAAGCTAGTTCCAGGACAGCCTTCAAAGCCACAGAGAAACCCTGTCTGGAAAAACAACAACAACAAAAAGCCCCACAAACATATTCAATTTCATTGATTTTTATCTACACGTGCACACACACAGACACACACACACAGACACACACACACACACATCAGGGCTAGGGAGATAGTTTAGAGAAAGCCTGAGTTCAATGCTTGGGACCCCCACAAGAATCTGGATTGAGTGCCATGCGTCTGCAATCCCAGCACCTTTATGACCAGCTGGAGGGGGAGGCAGGAAAAGCTCCCCGATCCAGCTAGCCAGGAGCACACAGTGCATCACCAGAGACAAGAGAGACCCTGCCGACAGGGTGTTGTCCCTTGACCTCTACCTGCACACCCTGCCTCAATAAACGAATGTTTAAAAAAACGCAAAACAAGAAATACTTATTAGTAACCGTGACGGTTACTGTCGTCAACCGGACAGGACCAGAAACAACATACAGAACTCTGGGTGTCTCTGCAAGGGAGTTTCTAGATGAGATTAGTTGGGGGAGGAAGACTCACAGCAAACATGGGGAGCACTGTTCCAGGGGCTTGGAGCACCGGCCGAACGGAAAGGGACCTGGGAGCAGCCTCACTGCCTCCTGACTGGGTGCACCTCGCATTCCCGTTGCAACTGCTTTTCTGCCCCAGACTGTAAACTTCTCTTTTTCTTAAGTTCCTTTTGTCACAGCAACTAGAAACGTCACTAGTGGGGTGATATTTTCCTGGCTCCTAAAGATGTAGTCTTCCCTGCAGATGCTTCCCTGAGGCATCAATCCCATTGAACAGATAAGTAAAATACAGGAAGCATCCAAGATCGGCGCACCACGGGGGTCCAGACAAGGGCACCACCTGGCACTGCCTCCTATCCTGAGTTACTTACAGCTGTAGGCGAACTGCTCACCCTGACTCATCACCCACCGCGAGGCAGACCTCCTAGGCTGTGGAGAAGATGCTGAGGTAATAATACACGGGAAACCTGAAAGCCCAGTTTGGAGGACACCAGCAAATGCAGGGAGCATGAAACTAAGGTTAGATTATTCTTACTGATGAGGGGCCAGCCAGAGAGAGAGGCATGGAGGAGCATGGCGCCCACATGCGGCCCCAGACCCTGATGGGGATCTTGGGTCTGCCATCGTGGGGGATCCTCTCGTCTGCCAGCTTCATACCTAAACCCAGCACCTAAAGAGTTTAGACCTTCAAAGATGTCAACCTCTCCATGGGAAATACCCCAGAGCTCCAAATGTCTCCAGAGTTTGGGGACCCCTCTCAGGGTGCTAATCCTGCTTCTCTCTCTAGCTTGCTCAGCGTCCTGTCACCTGACTTGGGAAGACGGCGGCTGAGGATGTAGGGCTCAAGGTGGTTGAGGATTTTAGATAAAATAGCACAGAACCCCCCCTCTCTATGCCATTCTTTTAATCCTTAGTATTAAGAAGTCACCAAAAAGACCGGAGGGGTGGCTCAGTCGGTAAAGTATTTGCTGGGCAAACCTGAGGGCCTGGGTTTGATGCCCGGAACTGACATTAAAACAGCCAGGCATGGGGCCCAGAGCTTAATGTCACAGCACTGGAGAGGTGGTGGGTCCCTGGATGCCTCTGCGAGGGGGAAACAGCAATGGTGACGTTCCCAAGGTGACACGGGGTCCTAAACATCCCTCTGGCTCCTCCTTGCCCCAAACTGAAGCCCAGCAAGAGAGGAGAGGGCTCTGCCAGATACTGTGGAGCCAAACCCCCGTCCTTCCTGGGTCCTCGGCAACTCGGCTGTCTGTCCTCAACCCCAGTGTCTTAGGGTCCCCCAGACACCCAAAGACCACAGTGACTCTTTCACCGGGACAACACTCCTTTCGCCAGGCCGCTGACCTGCCTTCCAACTCCTCCACCCACACACCTGACGGGCAGGGGCCCAGCTTTGGAGATAAACGACTGTCGACCCCAGTCCCTCCGACTCACATTCAGAATGCCTGGAGTCCCATCCGCCTTGCCACTCTGGAACACGGCTGGCGCTGACTCACGTAGGCCACAGGGACACAGGCAGGGACACAAGTCTTCCCGCTTTGGCTCAGTCGCCAACTGGAAGCTGCAAGGCCAGGGCGTTTGAGAGGCAGTTGTCTGGTCAATGACGGTCCACGTGGTCACACGTGCCCTTTGGTTAAGGTTAACTATCTGGTGCACCCTACCGGGTGGCCCTGCCCGGGGTAAACATTCAAGACCAACCGGAAATGTCATATCTGCGTTCGGAACAAGAGCGCCCGGGACATCTACACATGGCCATCTAATGGGTCACTGTGGCTGGCAGATGAAGCCCCCTCCCCTCCCCTCCCCCTCCCCTGCCCTGCCACCCTGTTCTGACCCCCCCCCCCCCACACTCTGGTTTTATTTACTGGTGTCTCTACAAGTCACCAGACCCCTGTCAATAAGTAAAAAGGTCTCCTGCACCCCAACTGCCGGCCACAGCGAAGCGTCCTCTGAGCCGTTCACTTGACAGCTGTCCCCACACGGCCTTGGGCTGTTTTTTGTTTTTATATCGAGCAGTTTGATTTCCCAATACTGAAAAGGGCCAGTGGATTCTGAAGAAGGGGCAGCTTCCTTCCTTTTCTGGTCTTTTTTATTTTTATTTATTTATTTATTTATTTATTTATTTATTTATATTTTTACCGTAATGGCTGACGGACGATTCGTCTATAGGCAGGAAAGGGCGCTGACCAGGTCAGAGGGGCGTCGTGGGGCAATGCATTGGAGTTGAAGATAACAGACAAAGGGAGAAGGCAGCTCTCTCGGGAGGTTGAGAGACGCTGGCCTCGAGACCTCAATCAAAGGTGGCACAGAGACCTGGCCGGGCTAGGAGTGACTCCAGGCCCTTCAGGTGTCCGGGGTGTGATTCCGGGGTGCTGAGTCACTCTGAGAACCACCGAGTTTCTGGTTGATTCCATTAGCCTCTCTGCGGCAATGGACCTAAGTGTTCAGGAAACCCCCACCCCAAACCGACCGTACCCATCAGCCATCAGAGCCACCCATCAGCCATCAGAGCCGCGAGGTGGAGACACAGTATTCATATGTTTGTGACTGGCTTATTTCACTTACAAGTCGAGTGTTCCCAAGACAAGCTTCCCCGACTGCTAGGCGTCCCTGGGTGGCGGCTGTGTGACTTTCACGGAGGGGAGCGTGTGGTGGAGTTCTGTTCTCTGTGACCCCACAGGAAGGAGGGGGAGTTGGAAGAAAACGGGGTCTCACAATCTCCTCTTGAGAATGGCCCTATCACCACCTGATGCATCCTGGGGACCAGGCTTGGTGTGGAGACAACTGGTCCTTAGGGTGGCACCGTTTTACCACGGAGTGTAGACATGAATGTGAAAGCATAAACAAAAACGCACTGGGCTCACATTAGCTAGTTGTCCCTGCCCACATTCGTGAGGAAGGAGATTCTGTGGGATGCTGTGTGGGATACAGAAGTGGACACGCCCTTCTCCCGTCTCTGCTGGCCACACGGAAAACCCGGAGGACCGCTCACATTAGGACTCAAGGTCACCACAGTGAAGGTCGGGCAGTGGCCTCTTCCCAGGGAGTCTGATGCTGTCAGGGGCTCACTCAGCCCTGCTGGGCTGCCACAGGGGGCTGCTGCACAGCCCGCAGCAGATCTGGTGCACTGTGGCCTGCCTGCCACACCCGCCCCCAACTGCCACCTCTCTAACACACCTCCGGCGTGCCTCGGACCTTATAATGAGGTCGGTCAGCACCCTCACATGGGCGGCGTTTAATGAGGTGTGTGCACAGGAGGAAGCTGCTATCATGGCCGGCATCTTGTCTGGTCCTCCAGTTTGGTCATTCTCCTTCCAGGCAAGCTCTGCCTTCTTCCCCCACCCACTGCTATCTCAGAGTCACCAGCCCTCCCCGGAGCCGCCAGGAGGGCCACTGTTCTGAGAAACAGGTTCGAGATGGGGCCCTGGATCTAGGCACAGGGGGCCAGTCCAGAATCTTCCGCGTGTCCACGTGTAGTCATCAAGAATTGTCCCGGTGACTCTCCTTGTCCATGCCCAGCTGTAGAGTGTGTCTGTCACATCCGAGGGGCCAGCAGGACTTTGCAGGGGCCACGTACTTCCAAAGTATTTTGGTTGCCACAGGCCAGACAGCAGGGGGATTAGGAGGAAGGCAAAGGGATGAGAGACGCCCCGGATATCATCAAGGCCTTGCCCACAGGGAGGGGAAGCGTCTGGATCATGCAGATAGTCGACTTAACTTGTACGTAATCGGGCTTGCGCCCTGCCCTGCCCCTTCCCCAAATAAGATCACACATGCACACACTGCACACACGTACATACATGTGCAAGCACGTGCACACACACATGCGCACACGCACGCACGCACACTCACTCAGGCAAGCACATGTGTACGCCTGGACATGTAGAAATGACTTTGATAGTGGCAAAGCCTAATCACTCTAGAAGTTCTCCGTAAGTAAGGTAGAAAAGGAGAATGAGGGAGCCCGAGAAAGACCCTCCTGGGGCTCACGTTGAACCAGGAAGCTGCGTTATCTTTTACCGTGTTTTCGGGTAAAGCATTAGCCAAGGGGCTCGCAGCTTTTCCAGCAAGCCAGTTAGGGTCTCACGTGGCCACGGGGCACAATTCTGGTACTGAAGTACCCCAGGTACCTCAATGCGCTGTCCCCTCAGAGGGTCCTACGGTTTAGCAGGAATCTACCCTCTTCTATTTAGAGGTTACCCAGGAAACAGGCAGGCACACCCTCAGCTTTCAGAACAGCCAGGGCCGGGTGTGCACCCCAGAGTCAGGGAGAGCAAGGGAACCCAGTGTCAAACTGGAGCCCGTCGTTTTAACTGCCAAGCGCGTTCCGACCTTTTCATGCTTGGCTCCAGGGCGGTTTGTGTTTGCCGAGGAGACTGTGTGCCACAGGGTCCCAGTGTTCTCCTGCAGCCCGGTAATAAAAGCCATCTGCCTGAAACCCTTTCCGGAACAAGAACGGATATGAACAAATAAGCAAATGCTCATAAGAGAGCAGGGGAGGGGCTGATCCAGAAGGGGGAGCCGGGCACACACGCCGCGGGGCAGCATGGCCGGAGGCTGGGGACTTCTGCAGGTCAAGTGTAAAGGCCGTTGTGAAGACAGACAGCACTGAAATAAATGTGAGGTGTGTATGAGGAGTCGGAAGCCTGGGGCTGACCTCTTCCCAGAACTTGCGCTGCGCCTGGGGTCCCACCACCTCAGGGAGGGCAGAGACGCGGAGCCTTGCCCCGAATCCCTGCAACGCATCCTTGCGTGTCCCCTCTGCCCCCAACCCACATCCACCCAGAACTTTAGAACGCGACCCGTTTTTAATCCAGGGTCTTTGCTGATATAACTAAGACATCACTAGCTGGGCATGGTGGTACATGCCTGTCCCAGCATGAGGGAGGCAAGAGGCGGGAGTTGGCACCATGAGTTTGAGGCCAGCCTGGTCTACACAGTGTATTCCAGGCTGGCCAGAGCCACACAGAGAGATCCTGTCTCAACACAGGAGAAACATAACGAGATCACATGAGGATTAAGATGGTCCCTCAACCCAATGGCAGATGTCCCTGAAGAAAAGGGGAGGACACAGGGGGTGGCCCATGGGAAGACTGTGTGGAGTGGGCTGACACCCTGCAAGCCAGGGGCCGTCACGGTCCCATGACACCGTTTATGGAGTGGTGGCAGCAATGCAGGCTTTCCTAGGAGTTTGGACACACAGTCGGCTGAAGGCATGGCGCCAGCTGTAGGTGTCCCACAGATGCCCCCCACTCTATCTCACGTGAGTGACAAACGTTGACTTTTTTTCTGCACCAACGGGTAAAACTTTGGGCCTTTTCCTATTGTCATTATGGCGGGTTACATCGATTGGTCTTTAGAGACTGAGTCATTCTCGTTATCTCTGGAATAAATGCCATTTGGTTATGGTGTATATATTTCTGAATTCTATCTGACAGCCTTTTAAGTAAGTTGGGCTTTCCGGCTACCCTTTACCCTTGTGGGTGGAGAGAGGACTTTCTCCTGTGCCCTCAAAGTGGCACATGCAAGAGTCTAGCTGAAAGCCAGGGACCACAAGAGGTCGGTGTCGGCCAGGGACGGAATGGGAATCCCACTGGCCTGTCAGGGCATTACATACATGAAAATCCCATCGCCTCAGGCCTTCAGGCCCTGCTCTCCAGCCGAGACACTGGGCAGACGCCCAGAAAGGCAGACCCAGACTACAGGTCCTGACGCACACCTGCCAGTTCCTGGGCACTTAGTGGCTGAAGAAGAGACTAGTGGTCCTGATGGCTCAAACACAGCAGGCATATGGGAAATCCTAAGAAGGTAGATGTTCTTAGATTTCTCTGAGAGAGAGAGGGGGAGAGAGAGAGAGAGAGAGAGAGAGAGAGAGAGAGAGAGAGAGAGAGAGAGAGAGAGAGAGAGGGAGGGAGAGGGAGAGAGAGGAAGGGAGGGAGGGAGGGAGGGAGGGAGGGAGGGAGGGAGGGAGGGAGGGAGGGAGGGAGAGAGAGATTGAGAGGGAGAGGAGGGGAGGTCTCCAGTGTCACTGAAGTGAAGGGATTCCCTGAGCTTGCTCCCAAGTGGTGGGTGAGGCTGCAAGTCCGACTGTGTGGACCAGGGAGGAGACACAGAAGGCTCCCTCTGCCTGCGTGGCCTCCTCCCCCCGTTCACTGGTGTTGAACTGTCTCCCTACTCCGGCTTAGGGTTGTACAAGGCAGATTCCAGGGCACCACCAGATTTCCACCCCTGGGCACAATCCAGATGCTGAGAACACTTTTCACGAAACGTTTGTGCAGAACATCCCTTCTGCATTATGGACTGGGTGTCTGAGGGGTTACTCAAGAGGGAGTGAATCACAGTGCAATGTTAGTTAAAAAAAAAAGAGGGGGAGTTGGAAGCAATCCTAGTAGCGGCATTCAGAGTGTGCCTAAGGCTGGCCTGTCTGGGAGCTCACTGACATGGACATCCAGGGCCTCGAGTCCCCTTCTTCTGAGTCAGGATTTTGGGGTGTGGTGCTGGGAGTCTGCCTCCATGTCGGCTCCACCCAGTGCAGCGATTTTTTACACAAGGTAAAGTGCAATCAGCCATCTAGACACAGAGACGATGGATGCTCATCTGCCGTGTATCCGCCGAAGACAGACTCTGGCTTCTTGGAGCCCACAGGCCAGCAGCCATGTCCTGCGTCCCAGGCATTCAGGGCTGCTGGCCTGCGCAGAGGGGTGCTCCCTCAGAACCAGCGGCTGGAGGCTGAGCCTCAGGGTCCCCCTCGGCATCCCAGGAGGATCAGAGCTGAGCGCAGAAGCCTGCCCCAGCTGCAAACAGCTAGTCCGTCCGTCTGTCCGTCCGTCCGTCTGTCCGTCCGTCCGTCCGTCCGTCCGTCCTCCGTCCGCTGGCTCTCCCGAGGCAGAGAATTAGAGTGTGCTGTTCATTCACCGTGTTTATTTTCCTTTTGGAAACGCCTTGGGGCAAGCCAGGATAGGTTTTCCTAAGTTGTGTTTGCCTTGGCTTGGCGGCAGACTTTCCCCCTTTGTAGTCTGTTTATTGAGAGTGCGCGCACAGCCCCGTATCCAGGAGCCAGCCTTGTAGCAGGTCTAAACCAGGGGCTGGCCAAGTGAAGTGAGATGCTGGGGGGTGGGGGCGGGGGGTCACTTTTCCTCATCGGCCTGCAGCTGGCCAACCTGAGGTCAGTCAGGCGGGCACAAGACCACTTCTGCAGCCTCAGAGGTGCCTCGGGACTGCGACACGCGCGGCCACTTCCTGACCTGACCAGAAGGCAGTCCATTCTAGACCTGAAGTTCCAATGATACAGTCATACTTTCCTCCCAGGCAATATTCATTCATTCATTCATTCATTCATTCATTCATTCATTCATTCGTTGTGTCATGCTCTCATGTAATTCAGGAGGGCCTCAAATTTGTTATACATCTGAGGGTGACTTTGAACTTCTGATTCTCTCGCCTCTACCTCCTAAATTTTGGGATTTCAGTCATGCACCACCATCGTGTCCGGTTTATGAATCAAATGTGTGGGCTTATGCATACCACACACCCAGCTCAGAAATATTTGTTTTTTAAATTTATTTTCTGGAGCTGGGAATTGAATTTAGGGCTTTATATATGTTAGGTAAGCACTTATCCCCCTTCCTTCCTTCCTTCCTTCCTTCCTCCCTCCCTTCCTTCCTTCCTTCCTTTCTTCGGCGATTAGTAAGTTGCTGGATCCCCTAAATCTTATTTTTTAGTTCTTAGCTGTGAGAGGCTTGCAGACAGTGGCAAGACCGCGTGAACTTAGGGCTGGGGTGTAGTTCAATAGTCGAATGGTCACCACGCATGTGCAAATCTGCGGGTTCAACCCCCACTAAACTCCATTTGTTTATCTGATCCAAAGATAGCAACACAGGCCAGAGATTGCTGGAACTTGGTCCTCAAGCCTGTGCCTTGCACTCAAGCTTGTAGAGACCACACAACATTGTCTGGAAGGGTCAGTTACATCTATCAAACACCACAACATACTAAAAGCAGTCACAAGAACCTTCCGCGAGGAGTGGTAATTTCTACTGTATTTGCTGTGTAGACTGGGTTATCCTTGTTAGTTCTGTCCCAGTTGGGCCTAAGAATTTGGACAAGAGACTGGATGAGCTCAAGCTCGCCCAGGATGACAAAGTTCCCGAAAGGCAGAAACCATGGAGTGAATGGCGTCCTTTCTTCTCACGCTGGCTGGCGCTGGTGAAACCCTGTTCCCTGCCAGGAGGGGTCTGATGCGGAATCCCATTGCATATGACTGCGCCGGGCAAGGGTCTGCAGTGCTGGGGTGGGCAGAGATCACACTCAGCCATGAAGAGGATTCCAAGGAGATGGTATCGTAGCCCTCTTGGTTTTCAGAGTTGTGTGTGTTAGGCTGTATTGCTGGGGTCTCTCGGCTGCTACAGCTGTCACATTCTTATTGTTCATTTCAAACGACCCCGCATGGGTGATAACACTAGAGGCGACTGTGTCATTTGACTGTGCTTTTAGTAGAGGATCCCCCGATGAATATGGCTTTGTCTGTTGCCGCAAGGGCCCTGTGTTAGATCCCTAGAACACGTCTAGAAAGTCAGTTCAGTGCTGTGCGCGTGAAGCTAGCTCACACAGTCTAGCAGCATCAGGGCATGCCAGGCTAGTGAAAGACCCTGTCTCAAAAAATGGAGGAGGAGGAGGAGGAGAGTGAGGAAGAGCAATGTGATCAGAATACTTTGTATGGAGTTACCAAAGAAATAATAAAGACATTATTTTCAAAACCAAGATTGATGCCGCCTGAGGAATGACACCCAAGATGGTCCTCTGGCTCCCACAGTCACACACACACACACACACACACACACACACACACTCACCTCTTATACTCACATACACACACTCACAAAACTCTCAAACTCACATATATACACTTGCACACACTTATACACACATTGACATACAATCACACACTCACATTCACACACACACTCACATACACACTCACATATCACTCTCACACTCACATACACACACTCACACATACACACTTATACACACATTCACATACACTCACACACACTCACATACACATAATCACACACACTCACATAACACTCTCACACTCATATATACACACACTCACATATACACACACTTATACACACATTCACACACTCACACACACACTCACACACATGCACACACATTTGTGCACACACATGCATGAACACTCAGAGAGTAGTTTTTGAATTCATACACATCTTTTTCATAAGAAACAAGAGTTGTCTACTTTTTCATGTTTTGAGACAGGGATTCAAATGGTTCATGTTGTCTTCAAACTCACCACGCACTTAGGCGGTTCAAATCTTAGCCCTCCTGAATAACACACGATAGATCAAAAAAGCCCCAGACACCGGATGGACATTCAGTAACTGTCCCTGAAAAAAACGACTGAATAAATGGTTCCCCCACCATACAATAAAAGCTGTGTTTTGGTGAAACTGAGAGTCAGACGAGGTCACTGACAGATAAAAAAAATAATTTAAACTGTGACATTCCATCAGTTACAGATATGCCCTGATTTAAAAGATGTTAAAAGTAGGGAAAATGAACGGAAGGGAAGGTGAAACTCAGTATTTAAACGCGGTTTCTGCCTTTCTTTGGCTCCGGCTGCTAAACCACTGATGTCCACGGGGTGGCGCTGTGGCCCACTCTTTCAGGCCCAGAAAGGAAACCCTGAAAGTCAAGGTCTGGATGCCACGGCTGCTCCCTTTAAAGACAAAAGACTTAGAGGCAGCCAGCCAGGCGTATTATTTTTCTGCATCGTGGCCTATCCGAAATATCTCACCAGGTGACGGCTTATTTAGAACAGCATGGAAAAGCTGTCTGGATAAACAGTGATTGTTCACACACTTGACAATCTCTCGGTGGTTCACGGACTGGTCTGAGATGGTCTGTGTAGAGGGCATCTGAAACACTGGCCAGAAAAGGCTGATGCTGGGTTTGAACAAAACACAAGGTAATATTGAGTGCAAAAAGAAAAAAATAAAAAAATTGTGGTGTCTTCTGTCCCTAAGGCAGCAGACCTGTCTACCCTGCTCAGATTATTCGTGGTTTATCACAGACAAGCGAGGGAAACTGGTAGTTAAATTTAAACCCCAGCCCAGTGTTAACCCTGCTCTTTCCAGGGATTCAAAGCCTGGATTTTCCCTGTCAGGAATGTAACCCTCCCTTGGCTTTAGGGATGAGTGAAAACCCTAAAGCTTCCAGAGACAGGGTTAGAGTAACAGTTCAGTAACCTCCACTGACTGGGACACACACTGGAAGTAATTAAAACTTCCACAGCGGATTAACAAAGTAATGTTAAATCTAATGGAAAGAAACAGGGGCCTAGGAGATACAGAGTATCTGATTAGCCTGTGAGGAGCCCTGGCTTTAATCCCCCCTCTCTCTCTCTAGCACACACACACACACACACACACACACACACACACACACACGCATGCGTGCACACAGCTCTCCACACACCAATACAAAACAGCAATCAGGCAGGGCTACAGAGCTGCCTCGGTGGGTTAGGAGCACTTGCTATTCTTACAGAGAACCTGAGTTCAGCTCCCAGCACCCAAGTCCTGCAGCCCTCTAGCTCTAGAGGATCTGATGCCCTCTTCTGGCCTCTGCAGGTATCTGCACACACACACACACACACACATCTTAATAAACAAAGAGCCCTAAACAACAACAAAATTATATTTTGTGTGCTTAAATAGCAGAATAAATATCCACTGTATTTTGTGCAGTCCTTCAAAGAAAAGTAGCTTCCACCATACCACGTTATAATCATTGATACTGATAAAACCATCACAACTAAACCTCTGTGTGTGCGTGGTGTGCATCAGGATGCATATATATGGGTGTGTGTGTGGTATATATAGGTTTGTAGCATATGGATGTGTGCTTGTGAGGAGACCAGAGGTCTACCCAGTGTTCCTCCATCTTTTTGTTTGAGGCAGGGTCTCTCACTGAACTGGGAGCTCATCGCTTCTGCTAGGCTGGCTGGTCAATGGGCCTCAGGGACCCATGGGTCTCTGCCTGTGTAGTGCTAGGGTAACAGCTTGAGTCAGGGGCCCAAGGCTTCCAGGGGTCATGGCCACCACAGATGATAAAGCCAAGGACAACTGCCCAAGTGTTTAATCTCATTGTAGAAACAAAACAGCAGGGGAGAGCTTGTCATTGCCCTGTCCCTGCTGCATGAGAGGGAGTGTGTCAGCAACCACGGCTACCTAACTTTGCAAATGGGTTGCACACGGTTCCTAGTGTGTTCCATCCTGCACGGCGCTGATTCACTGTGATGCCCCTGGTCTAGAAATGTTTTCCTTAAAAGTCATATAATTTCTATACATACATATGAATAAGCACAACACACACACACACACACACACACACACACACACACACACACACGCACGCACGCACGCACCTCAGACTGCATGCTCCCAGGCAGTGAGAGCTGGAAACCGCCATGCTTCTCTGCTCTGGAACTCTCAGGAAGGTTCTGTGACACATTCTCTGCCCTAGCCTTCTTTCTGCCTCTTGGGGTGTGTTCTGAGGCACAGTTCTGAGCCACAGACGTTGGCTGAAGGTGTCTGAGTGCTAGTTCTTGCCCCCAAGAGCAAGGGGAAGAGTGCCTATCAGAAGCGAGGTTTCACGCAGCTCAGCTTGCCTCCCTGCCTCCATGGAAATGATTCAGCGGGTGGCCAAGCACAGAGTTCAGTAAGCTGTGGGGGTTGGGAGTGGGTGGGCTTGGTATCAAAAGTAGCATTGTGGCCGGGCGGTGGTGGCGCACACCTTTAATCCCAGCACTCGGGAGGCAGAGGCAGGCGAATCTCCGTGAGTTCGAGGCCAGACTGGACTGACAGCCTCCAAAACAATACAGAGAAATCCTGTCTTGTAAAACCAAAAAAAAAAAAAAAAAAAAAAGTAGCATTGTGAAAGGCTGGAGGGGTGACTGGGAAGACCTGAAGGGGGGTTCAGGGGAGGAGGCCAGGATGGAGCATACGGGACCCAAACAGCAGTAAGCACCCTTCCTGACTTTCACTTTCCCGGTCTCATCCCATCGGATGAGCTGCACAGCTCCAGAGAGTTCCAGTGGGAGGGGGAGGGGCAGGCACAGAGTCCTCTGCAAGAACATAGGGAACACACCGAACACACCGGCATTCGGGCCTCCCCACACACTTGAAAAGCAGCCTCGGTCTTTTAGTCAGGATGGGCCAGCTGAGTGGTCCAAACCGTGAGAAGGGACGGGATACTGTTGTCTTGTCAACCCCCTCCCCGGGGTCGGGAGGGGCCAGGGAAGTGTGGCATCCGAAAGCACCTGGAGGCAGGAGGTAGCCTCTTGGCTGGCCCAATCTGCTCCAGAGCAAGCAGCCTTGGCTGGCAGGTGGGTGAGATTAGCTGTGGGGCTTTTGTTTTGCGGAGAGGTGGTACAAATTCTTGCCAGAAATGTGTTCTCCGGAGGCTAGAGGGGGAAGCTGCCTGCCCTGAGGCTAGTCCTCCTGTTGAGCCACTTGTTTACTTAGGGAACCGGGCCTTCCATCTAAGTAAACATTGAACAAATATTTAAAAACCGCGGGCTTAAACAATGTCACAGAATTACCCTGCCCCAACCTGGCCCTAGGCACGGCTGCTGTGTTCCTTCTGTTCATGTCCTGACGTTCCAGGGCTTGGCAGGAGAGGGCTACTACTGCTAAGGTGGGGACAGCTTCCTACCTGTACACCAAGGGCACTTCTGGACGCCAGCCACCTGCAGGAGGCCCCACAAAGGGGAAGCCAAGTTGGTGAATGTACCTTGGGATTGGAAAGCGAGAAAGACCATGCGTCCGTTTGGGTAGAGTTGGGAGAAGGATAGATGTATGTGTGGCTGGATCATGCTGGCCACCAGGATGCCTCAGTGAGGCTTGGGGAGTAGCTTTAGCCTCAGAGTAAAGAGGAATCATGGATGAGCTCTCTGGAGGGACTCTCATGAGTTAGTGGGCATGGTGGAGGGGTCGTCACTGTTTAACCAGTGCAGAAGCTCACACACAGCAAACTGCTCTCTGAAAATGCCCATGAGGCAATGTTTTTAAACTGACACCTTCGGAACCCAAGCTTGGTTTACTGGCCCCTGCACCTCCTGTCAACCCTCCAAAGACCTTGAAGGGTAAACTTTCAGCCCCCTGATAACCGCACACATCTTCTGGATCTAAACTGGGGGGTGTCCGTGTTCTGCTAGGGCAAGGGATGGAAACACCTAGAACCCAGTTTTGTCCAGGGTTCAGCTTGGTTCTTGGCCTCCTCATCCTCAAGTGTGACAACCGTGGCTCTGTGTCTAACAAACTCAGGGCTCTGGGGGCAGTCTTCCACCAGATTGGAAATATCTGAGGGGCAGCGGAAGCTGCCTCCAGGCAGAACCTGGCTGGCTGTTTTCTTTCCTTTGGACCGTTTCAGCTTTGAGTAGAAACTGGAATAAGAATTATAAAGATACATATTTATGCATTTTAAGTAATTAATCCCTTGGAGTCCTCTTCTGAGGGAAAAGCTTGCTACTCACCTCATACATCAGGCAAGCAAGAGGCCATATGTCTGGGCTGGGCTGGGTGGTCGCTGGTGTCAGCAGAGGAGAGGAGGCTGTGGCTTCAACGGTCTTCAGCTTCTTGGCCCTTGTCCAGATTGCTGAGCCATGCAGCCCCTACAAAGGCGACACATGAGAAACTGAAAAGGACCAGACCATGAGCTCTCAGGAGCAGTTGCCTCTAGTTAGGAGGTTGGGGTTTTGCGGCCCTGCCTGGGTCTGCTTCTCTGTGAGGTACGGGCGTGGAGGGGACAGAAGCCATTGCACTAGGAGCTCACCCCCTGCTCCCTGCCGGTGGCTGCACTGTCAAGATACCCCCTGGAAGGAAGTTCCAAGGGACCCAGTGCCAAGGTGCACGGCCTTGGGGCCCAGTATGGAGAAATATTTGCTGAAACACCTGGGGTACGAGTTGGTTATCCTCAACCTGCTTTTAAGAACATTCTTTTTATTTTTAACTTTTACAGATTGATTTGCGAGGGGTTTGCAGACATTTGTATTTTAAGGCTGATGACGCCGAACACCATCAACTTTACGTTTAATCTTTAGAGATTGTGTTGCCAGACCGGCCCTTGAACTTGGCAGCACGGCAATGTTTTAAAGCGTATGCGGCTCACGCATCAATGTGATTCCACAGCCTGGTCCAAAGCCAGCCGTCCAGATGAAAGCATTTGAGTGTAATCAGCCAATCAATCAATCGATCGATCGATCAAGCCAACCCTGATCCTTCAGGCTCTGCCATTTACCCCTCTGGCTTCCTGTTCTAGCCGCTACGTGGCCAGGGCTATGCTGGCTTTCTCCGGAGGTCTTGGGAAGAAAGCACTTTCTAGAGAGTCACGTGCAGTGTTTGCACACCTCAAGTTACTCGTGGTGCCCTTGAGTGGGTGGCAACTGCGTTTTCGCCTGACCCTTTCTTATCTGTTTGCAGGAGTGCTTTTCTGGACAAGTTAGAGTCGGGTGATGGGGTGCAGACTGGAGATGAGAAACCAAACTCTTCAAGAAAGAGCTGTGTCGAGGTAGGGGGGACGGCCAAGGCACAGGGAGATGCTTGGAGAGGACCCTCTATGCCCAGTGGGTGGAGACACTAACGCTTCAGGTTAGTAAAGGGGTCCAGGTTGGAGCCCCAACAAGAATTGCTTATGTTTGCCGGGCGGTGGTGGCACACGCCTTTAATCCCAGCACTGGGGAGGCAGAGTCAGGTGGACCAAGACCAGCCTGATCTACAAGAGCTAGTTCCAGGACAGCCTCCAAAGCCATAGAGAAACTCTGTCTCGAAAAACCAAAAAAAAAAAAAAAAAAAAAAAAAAAAGGAATTGCTTATGCTTTTGTTTCCATACATGAGCAGGCGTGGCCAGGATATTTCTCCAGTGTGTGTGTGTGTGGGGGGCAGCCCTGTTTGGAAGTTCTACATTGCTGTCTCACTGAGGGCTCTACTGGAGCCCATATTGAGCATTTACACAATCTCAAACCCTTGTTGCCTTGCGTTATTGTCCATCTCACACATGTGGTGTCCTGGCTCCCCAGTTCAGTTACAGATTCATTAGTAGACCAGAACATAGTTTACACAATCAATATTAATTAAAACGACTGATTTGGAAAGCCCTTGCATGTTACCGACTGAGAGATACAAACTGATTGTAGCCTCTTTTCCGTGTCCTGATCTCCTGCCTCTGTGCCCATTTCCTCTCCTGTGGGAGCATCCTCCCTGGCGTGGGGCCATCTGGAAGCCATGTGTGTCTTCCCTTTGCTCCTACATTTGGCTGGTTTCTTTTTTGATTACTGCAGGAAGCTGGGTAGATTCAGAAGTACAAGGAACCACACCAAGCCCAGAGACAGCCATCCTTAGCGTTATCGGCAGGATGGAATGATAACATCTGCTCGGAGAGAGGCTGCCCCTCGAAGCTCTCCCAGCCTTGAAATCGGTTGATCTGTTTGGACTGATAGCTTCATACTGAAGTAATTTCTCCCAACCAAAGGGTCTAGGATAGGTTCAGTCATCGTCGATTTGACGTAGTTTTGAACCTGGCATGGACTGTGAAGCGTGTGTCTGGCATACGGATCCGTCCCAACGCAACAGTCTGTGAGCACTATTAGTAACCCCTGAAACTGTTCTCCGGGAAGTCTGACTGTTCATGACTCTGCCCGGATGCTCCCAGGGGTGCTGCATGGAGAGAGAACGTGTAGCAGACTGCTCTGAGTGGGGGGCTTGCCCAGGAGATGGAGACGGTGTGGCCAAATGAACCCAGGACCTTTGCTTGGTCGAGAGTCGACTTGGGCTCTGCTGAAACACGGAGACTGAGGAAGAGGTAGCTGAGGCCCTGCAACTGGCCATGAGCAGGCTCTAGCAGAGGCCACCAGGGATGAAGGGACAGCTTTATGTGATCAGGGAGAGGCAGTCTTTCCTTCACTAACTGCTAGCTGACTTTCACTTTGGGGAATCATATTTCCCGAGAGCACACGGAGACAGAAAGATTGCTGTGTCCTCCTGATGGTTATATCCTAACTAGGAGAGTACAGCCATTGCTGACAAGAGAGTAAATGGCAATGGATATCCACCCCAGGGAATGCTATCCAGCCATTAAAATGAACAGGGCAAATGACTCAGGCACTCGAGAGTGCCTGCTGCTCTTCCAGAGGAACCAGACTCCACTCCTAGTATTCGCATGGTGTCTCACAACTGCAGTTCCCGGGGATACAGCGCCCTCTTCTGGCCTCTGCGGGCACCAGGTATACAACTGCACAGACATACAGTCAAAACACCCTCATGCACAAAACAAAATAAGTAAATCTAATTTTAAAGTAAATGAACAGAATGAAGTAGATTTATATGTGCTGAGTTAGGTTGGAGAAGGGAAGCAGCAGGACAGGATGCCATGTGTGTAAACATTAAAACACATGAGAGCACATGTACATGTATGACCATACGTGTCTCCAAACAAACCCATGGAGGAAGAGCCAGAGCTCCTCCTGGGAAGTGGCGAGGATCACCTGCGTATGAAAGGACAATCACTTTCTTTCCTAGGTGCAGGAGGCACAGCCACTCTCCCGTGGAGCACATGAGACCATGTTAGCAGTCCCTGGATCTGGACAGAGTCGGCTGGATGTGGCAGGCACTCCCTGAGCAGAACAGCAGCCCGTCATAGCCGTGGGTTTTGTGTGTCCATGGAGCAGAGAGCCCAGGCCAAGCTGTGAGGCTCTGTCCCTGAAGGAGTTCCCAGAATCCACCAGGAGCCCTGATGTCTTTCACTGTTTTTGTTTTGTTTTGTATTTTGAGACAGGGTTTGACTGTGTAGTCCTGGCTGGCCTGGAATTCTCTATATAGACCAGGCTGTGCCTTGAACTCACAGAGATCCACCTGCCTCTGCCTTCATAGTCCTGGGACTAAAGGCTGACCACCAATTGCTGTTCAATGTCAGAGAAACTCAGCAGATCAGAAACACCTATGGATCTAGAAGGTTCTGAACTTCTCAGAATGCAGTCAAGGGAGACACCATTCCAATGCTAACCCCGGCACTGTAGGATATAAATCCCACACTGGGCTTTCAGACTGGGATCTGCAGATCTCAAAGGCAGTTGGCACGCTGCGGAAGTGCTTCAGGGGCCTCAAATCCTCAACCCAAATCTCAATCTCATACCCCTTATCACAAACAAACAAACAAACACATGAGCTCCCAGCAAACAAGTGTGGGTAAGGACGTGGGGAAACGGGAACCCTTTGACGCCATTGGTGGGAAAGTCAGATGGCACAGCCACTGTGGACAATAGGGAGAGATTACTAAAATAAATAAATAATAGATAATAGATAGATAGACAGATAGACAGACAGATAGGTATAGATGATAGATAGATAGATACATAGATAGATAGATAGATAGATAGATACATACATACATACATACATACATACATACATAGATACATAGATAGATACATAGTTACACAAACCCCCATGCATTGGATTGCCCCCAGATCCACCAGTTCACTCCTAGACGCGATCTAAAGCAAGAGCTCACACCTGGGTAGCAGTGTTCATGGCAACATGCTTAGTAGTCACACGCGGCGACAGCTCAGCCCAACAATGGGTAAATGACCAGATCTTATGTAGCCTAAAAAGTAATAGAGTTCTGATACGCCCCACAAGGGGGATGAACCGTGATGGTGATAGTTCGTCTCGTCAACTTCACACACTTGTGAAGAGGAGACCTCAGCTGAAGAGTCACCTCCGTCAGACCGGCCCGTGGACACATGTCTATGGGGCATTCTCTTGCTTCCAGTTGGGGTAGAAGAGCGCCATCCCTAAGCAGGTGAGCCTGGGCTGTGAGAGGAAGTAGCTGAGGAAGTCAGAGGAGAAAGCCAGTAAGCAGCATTCCTCTGCTTCAGCTCCTGCTTCCAGGTTCCTCCCTTGACATTATGTTAAGTGAAATAAGCCAGACGTCCATGCTGCCCCTTCCGTGAGGTACTTAAAACAGATCCTCGTTGACCCTCGTAGAAAGTGGAATGGTACAGCAAATGTCGAAGCAAAACTACTATGTACAATTAATATATGCTAATGAGAATAAATGTTTAATCCCAGCCCCTGGGAGGCTGAGGCAGGAAGGCCACAAGTCCCCTGTAATGAATGCCCTGCCCAAACCTGTAGTGCTGGCCACGCAATGTGTGGCCTTGACGGGGAGTGGGTTTAGGTCTGGGGTTGAAGCACAGGTGGGCTCTCTCTGACTTCCGGTCGGGTCACTGAGAGCAGCCTGGTGTGGATCCTTGGAGAGGGAACCAATGGCGGCCACCTGCTTCTTGTATAGGTGACTTCTTTCCGAATAAAATTATATTACCCGATATTGAGCAGAGCCCTGCAAATTTTGATCTCTGCATCAGTAGTTCCAGGGCACAGCTTCTGTTTGGCACGATAAAGTTTTGAGAGCGGATAATGATGATTGTACAGCAACATACCCTTTAAATGATCAAAATAGTAAACTTAAAAACTTATTTTTCTGTTTTTTTTTTCCCTCAAGACAGGGTTTCTCTGTAGCTTTGGAAGCTGTCTTGGAACTCACTTAGTAGACCAGACTGGCCTTGAACTCACAGAGGTCATCCACCTGTCTATGAATCCCCAGTGCTGGGATTAAAGGAGTATGCCACCACCACCTGGTTAAAACATCTTATTTTTTCTAACTAAAAAAAAAAAAAACCCTGTGATATGAACAACACAAATACTGAGATACTAAAATGTGCTGAGTTTTTAGAAAATTGTTAAGCTGTTTAGATTTATTTATTTTTGTGTGTAGAAGTGTTTTGACTAAATGTAAGTGCACCATGTGCATGCCGGAAGAGGGTGTCGGATCCCCACAGCTGAGGGTGATGTGCCATGTAGGTGCTGGGAGCTGAACTCTGGTCCCAGCAAGAACAGCAATGGAGCCATCTCTCTCTAGTCATACTGTTGGCTTGTTTTATGGTTTTTGTTTGTTTGTTTAAGGCACAGTCTCAGTGGCCCAGACTGGACACAAACTTATGACAATCCTCCTGCCTCAGCCTCTTCAGTGCTGGAATTACAAGCACGAACTACCACACTCGGCATCTTTACTGTCATCCTTGTGCTAGGCTGGGGTCCCATCCCACCCCTCATTCGTGCCCACCCTGCACTGAAACCTCCTCCACCATTTCTGCAAGGAGGTTTCCATTTAGTGACAAATACACCCACGTTCAGGAAGCTTGTGTGTCTTGCGTTAATCTTTCAAAGGTTCGAACTCACTGTTATCCATTTATATAAAATCCTGTGAGTTTAGCTTTGACATGCTGGTAGAGCAGCTGTGTGGAAGCAGCTCATGACACGTTGCAACACCATTTTATGTGGCAAACGTTACTTACTGAAACTTTAGGTGGTCCATGTCTGACTTCCGTATTTGTGGATGGGAGTATAAACCACTGCTCAATGCCGCCTGTGGTTCCGCTTCAACACAGAAGCTCCTCTCTCCTTCCCACATCAAACGTCTGGGACTGTTTAACTAAAGAACACCTTGACGGGCTATCTGGATCTTCTCCTTGGCTTTCACGCTCATCCAAATACATGAGGATGATAAATTTGAACTTTGTAAAACAAAACATTACCAATAAAGCACTACATCTGTTGCAAACATTACGATCTCTACCAGATTTGAGCTGCAGAAAGTCTCTGCTGTGCAAACAAACATTTGAAAAGGCTCTGTATCTGTTTAATTCCCCCTCCATTCAGTTCAGCAAGGACTTCAATCCATTGCTGACTTTATATCTGGACAAACATAGAGCTTGTGGGGATGGGTCAGAGGAACGTTTATTCCAACTGACTATGGCCTGAGAAAAACTTTTTTTTTTGAGACAGGGTCTTATTATTTATCCCAGGCTGGCCTAGAACTTATGACCTTGTCTCTTGAGTGTTGGGATTACAGGCATGCAAAATTATGTCTGGCAGTTTTTAACATTTTTTACTAATGTATATTAATTATACATAAATGGGTTTCATATGGTATCTTTGTGCATATGTATTTATATAATGTATTTTGATCATATTTACCCCATAATCCTCTATTGTTCCCCACCTACTCCGGCTGAACCTGTTTTCTCCCCAACCAGCCCCCTTCTGCTTTCTTGTCTTTTCTGTCTGTGTGTGACCTAGTGAATTTAATTATTTGGTCATGAAGGGTTATTTATAGGAGCATGGACCTTCTGGTCAGTTCAAACCTTCTTTCTCGCCACCAGGAGAAGGGAGATGCTGTTGATCGGACAGTTTGTTCACTATCTACCTTGTGCAGAATCCTTTGATAACACAGAATCCCATCACAAGAACCACTGGCCCTAGAAACATTGTAACATGACAGTGGACTAGTCTAAAACCAGAAATTTACTGTCTTACATAGAAACATTGTAACAGGACGGTGGATTAGTCTAAAACCACAAACTTACTGTCTCATATAGAAACATTGTAACATGACGGTGGGACTAGTTTAAAACTAGAAACTTACTGTCTCACATAGAAACATTGTAACATGACAGTGGACTAGTTTAAAACCAGAAACTTATTGTCTCACAGTTCATGAGGCTGAAAAACCAACGATTAAGATGTGGGCGGGGCCATGCTCCCTCTGAAGTCTGAGGAGGGGAGGGTCCTTCCTCACCTCTGTCTAGTTTTGGCAGCTGCCTGCAGCCCTTGGAATTCTTCGGACAGCAGCTGCATCGTCCAACCTCTGGCTGCTTGTGGATTAGGGCTCTGCTCCAGCATTATCTCAGTGTGATGCCCCCCAAACCTTCTCTTTTTTCTTAGTGAGCACACAAAATAACAGGCTTCCTGATGCCATGTTCATGATGCTTGTTTTGGATGGGGTTCCACTCACCTGCTTCTCTCCTCAGTCTCCCTGATTCTTCACACTTTTGTATGAGCCAACGCCCAGTGTCCCCCGTCTATGTTTTACCTCGTCATTCTCTCCTGTCCAGTGGTCTCCACACACATTCGCTCCCACATAACACACGCATATAACAGTTAGAATCTGGGAGTCACGTATGAGAGAGCACATACAGTGTTTTTCTGAGTCTGGGCCAGCTCATTTAATATATTTCCAATCCCAATCCATTTTCCTGTAAATTTTATAATTACATTTCCCTTTACAGCTTGATGAAATCCCACGGTGCAGCACATTTTTTATTATCTTGTCATCTGTTGATAGACGTCCAGATCAATTTCATATCTTCCTATTGTGCAAAGAACATTGGAAAACACTGATGTATCATTGCGGTAGTTTGAAAGAAAATGTCCTGCAAAGGGAGTGGCACTATTAGGAGGTGTGGCTTTGTTGGAGTAGTTGTGGTCTTGTTGGAGGAAGTGTGTCTCTGTGGAGGTGGGCTTTGAGGGCTTATATATGCTTAAGTCATGCCCAGTAAGATAGTTCACTTCCTGTCTGCCTGCATGATGTAGAACTCTCAGCTACCTCTCCAGCAACGTGTCTGCCTGCATGTGGCCATACTCCCAGCCCTCATGCTCCCCAGTCACAATAGTAATGACTAAACCTCTGAAACTGTAAGCTGGGCGGTGGTTGTGTACACCTTTAAACCCAGCACTCAGGAGGCAGAGGCAGGCAGATTCTCTGCGAGTTCGAGGCCAGTCTGGCCTACAAAGTGAGTTTCAGGACAACCACTACACAGAGAAACCCTTTCTTGAAAAACAAAAACAAAACACACATAAAAAGAGTTGTCACAGTCATGGTGTCTCTTCACAGCAATAGAAACCCCAAGACAAACTGTGATGTGGTAGGAGTCATGATTTTTCCCCCATAATATTTTTATTGATTTTTGGTAAATTTCACACCATGCTCCCAAACCTCATTCATTTCCCAGTCCTTCCATATCCACCGTCCACTCTTGTAACCTCCCCCAAAAAGAAAATAGAAAATAAAAATGAAGTCTTGCCGCGGACGCTGCAATGTTCGTTGCAGTGAGTCATTGGTCTGGCCTGGGGCCTCTGGCTTCTGCTATATCACAGACACTGGATCCTCACCGAGACTCCTCTTGGACATCCTGTTGTTGCCGCAAGTCATGGAGAGGCTGCAGCTTTGGGGGTGGGCCAACTCAAAGCCCTGCCTCTAGGTCTCGGTGGTAGCTGAGTTGGTTGGCCATCCATCTCTCCCACGCCCACACCACGGGGGGCCCAGGGGAGGGGTGGGGCCAGCTCTCCTGCATCCATGTCACCACCGGCACCACCGTGGTGGCCGGTGAGAGGATGGATCGACTCAGCACGGTACTGAGATATCAACATGGCCTCACGTGGCAGCCCAGACCCGACCACACGGTCTTTGGTGGTGACACAGGCCACAGACGTCGTCAACGCAGAGCCCCGCTGCAGAAGGGCCACGGATCCAGACATGGCCTTTGGTAGTAGCAGAAATGACCGTGGCCTCAGGTGGCAGAGTAAGCCTCTCACATCAGGGTGTCCCTCGTGGCCTTATCGTCTCCAGTTCCTCGTCTCGTCGCAGTGCACAAACTGCTCAGCTCCTCTCTCTCTCTTCCACCACACTCCTCCTAATCACCGTGGGGCCCACCCCTGCTGGGCCTCTGTGGCCTCGAAGACTCATGGTCTGCATGCAACTTAGCTGGCCAAGAATGTATTCCAGGCTGAAGTCGCATTAACAAGGTGGGAGGGAACACTCGCAGGTCCCTCTATGGGCGGACGATTCAGCCTCCATTGGATGGAGACTCCACGCTCCCAAACAACCCACCGGAACTACTAAGGACCCAAGCAAAGGAATCTTTTCCCAAGGCTGGCCCCGCCCCACTGAGCATGCGCTCATGTGCTCACATGGAGGCTCAGAAGGGCCTGGACAGGAACCAGGTCTCCCTCTTGGCAGAGTGAAGTCGGAGCCCTTCCCATGGGGCTACGCTCCGACCTGAGTAGCTTCTGGCTTAATGTATGAGCTGCGTAGAACAGACAGCCCAGTGGTGGTGGCTTCTGGGAAATCCAGACTTTCTCAAAAAAAAAAAAAAGCTGTCACTTTAAAAAGGAAGTAAAAGGTACTCAGTATCAAAGATTGTAAAATTCGGCAGTGGCCACAAACACTTGTAAAATTGGAGACTGCTTGGTAGAGAGGGGCTTTGTTTCTTGAACCAGTGGGCTGTTCCCCACGGGGTAGTCAAGAGGTCGCCCTGGGAGGGCATTGGGGACGGGGTGGGAACTTAATAAAGGATGTTTGTCCCCCTTTCCTGGGCTCATGCAGGAGAGTTGAGTAGCCCATCAACTATCCATCCGCAATCCACATACCATGCCGTAACTGGAACCATTCTGAGCATTCTACGACAGATTTTTCACCGCATTCCAAGAAAACCCTGAAATAAAGTCCTGTAGACAGATTGGATTCCCCCCCCAAAGGAAATGGTATCCCACACATCAGAGGTGCATCTGCGTGGGCAGATGTCTCAGGAGCCACGAGAGAGGCCCAAGCCCACCATGTGTGTGGGGATCTGGAACAAGAGGGTCCTGGAATGTGGCTCTTATCCCAGTCTTCCGACCCAAAGAGAAACACCCAAGGAAAACGGCGGCATTGTGACTTCCCACCCGGAAGCATGGGGCAGAGTAGTGCTCTCTAGGAGGCCGGGGCTGACAGGATGCTTCTGATTTTAGCCGAAAGGCTGAGAACTGGTGGTTTCAGCAGTGCGGCATCACCAGACAACCCCGCTGTGTTGACTTAAGCAGCTTCGCTATGCCTGACTTCATTCATTCATTCATTCACCACTGTTGTTTTAAAGACAGGATTTCACGCAGCCCAGGCTGGTCTCCAATTTGCTTTGTAGCCAGTGCTGGCCTTGAACTCCTGATCTCCTACCTCCAAGTCCTGAGTGCTAGGATCACAGACACGTGCCACCACATACCCGGTTTTATGTTATATGAGCAGGAACCCAGGGCTTCTTGAATGCTAGGCAAGCGTCCTATCCACCAAACCACGTCCCCTTCCCGAAGTTTAAGGACTGCATCCCCACACAGAACTGCTGTGGAATATTATTTTAAGGTGTGTTGCATTCGTTTATGCTGCAGAACCTTTGTTTAATGATGCAAAGACACGCTGCATTCTCTTATGTTGCATTTGTTTAACACTGCGAAGCTGTGTTGCTTTGCCTGTCTAAAACACCTGACTGGTCTAATAAAGAGCCGAACGGCCAATAGTGGGGTAGAAGGAAGGATGGGCAGGGCTGGCCGGCAGAGAGGATAAAGAGAAGGAGAAAAATAGAGGAGGACTGCAGGGGCCAGCCACCCAGCTACACAACAAGTCATGGAGAAAGAAGTAAAGGAAGGAATACAGAACAGAGAAAGATAAAAGCCCAGAGGAGAAAGGCAGATGGGATAATTTAGAGATAAGAAAAGCTGGCTAGAAACAAGTCAAGCTAAGGCCAGGCATTTTAAGAAAGAATAAGCCTCTGTGTATTTATTTGGGAGCTGGGAGGCAAGCCCCCGCCCCCAAAGAATCATAGAGTAAAAAGAAGCAGCAACACAAAACTCTTCAGATTTCTCATTGCATGTTAAGCCAGTTTCCAAGCTGGAATAACAACAGCTTCCTGGCACCACTGCTGTGGTAGAACATTATCTCTCCATGTCCAATATTATCAAGGCAGTCACTCTCTGTGTACAGCCAGGCTGATATTTCCTTCCTGGGACCTACATTCTACTTTATGTGATGACACATGTTTATTATTATTATTTTGATAATACATGTTTACAGCCTAGTAGACTTGATGTCTGTCTCAAAATAAGATAGCTCCAGATCTTGGAGCCATGGCTCAGTGGTGTGGAGCACTGGCTGCTCTTCCAGAGACCTGGGTTCAATTCCCAGAATCCAAGAGGCAGCTCACAACTGTCTATAACTCCAGTTCCGTGGGACCCAACACCTCTTCTGACTTCCCTGGACACCAGGTGTGCAAATGCAAAATATATATGCAAAATATTTGTAAACATAGCATAAAAATTAAAAATCTAAAAATACCAACCGCGAGAGAGTATAACTGTAGTGCAAATTTTGTTTCTTGCCTTGATGCTAATTTTTCTCATCCACACTGTCTTTGTGAAACACTGAGGGATCCCAGGTATGGGCTTACAAACATGCTCAGCAAGGCCTGCCTGGGTACCAGCTCAGCCAAGTCCCTGCACCCCCATGCTCCCGTCTCAGGACCCTGTGATATACGGCGCCTTCCAGAGAACAGGATGCAGATGCGCGGGGGGAGAGTAACCAGAGAGCCGTGCAAGAAGATATGTCTGTCTGCCCCCCGGAGTTCAACACATAAATTAAAAACCACAAATTCAAATATGAAGGAAATATTGACAGTTCTCCTTTCCCTCCTAACTTTGGCTTTCTTCTCCCCTCAAGTTTAAGAAAGTGCAGGTTTTTCCCCCTTAGAATGACTTACCCTTGCTCCATCTTAATCACCCACCTGGTGCCTAGCAACCAGTACATCAGCATGCCTGGCTCACAGATGCTTCCAGGAGCAGCGAGAACGCTTGTCTCCAAAGCCCTGGCACCAGATAGCCAAATGTGAGTATTCACTGTGGTCGTGAGCAAGGGACTTGTCAAGGGAAAAGAGCCAGCACACAGAAGGGGGCGGGGCACTGCAGAGGCGGGGGGAGGGGGGAAGGGGGAGGGGCAGGGCACTGCAGAGGGGGGGCTCCAGAGGCCAAGGCTGGGCAGCCAGGTTCTCAGTGGTCCTCCTCTCCCACCTAGCTCTGTCCTGCATCACTAGATGTCCTGATGTCTCTGCCTTACGAGCAAGGAAAGCGGCCAGTCTGCACTGGGTAATCCCACAGGCTCAAAGCGGCAGACCTGCCACCGTCTCGTGGGTCTTCCTCTGGTTTTGTCCACAGCAAGTGGACAGCTTCATATACGGCATCGTTTCTAGAACATCTGTTCTAGGTTTTACAAAGCCCTGATTCATTTTTTCCCTAGAACTTTCCATGTGAGCACAAAAAAATGGTGTGTGTGTGTGTATATATACGTGTGTGTATGTTTGTGTGTGTGTGTCTGAGTGTGTATATATGTGTATGTGTGTGTGTCTGTGTGTGTATGTGTGACTCACTGTGTCTATGTGTGTATATATGTGTACATGTATGTGTGTGTGTGAGAGAGAGAGACACAGAGAGAGAGAGGGAGAGGGGGAGAATTCTTGAGGTACACTGTTTTGGTGAGGGGCTGGGGAGATGGCTCAGCGGTCAAGAGCACTGGCTGCCCTTCCAGAGGACCCAGGTTCTATCCCCAGCACCCACACGGCGGCTTACACCTGTCTGTAACTCCAGTCTAAGGAGATCTCTGGCCTCTGTGGGCACCAGACATACATGCAAGCAGAACACCCATGCGTATGATAATAAACAGATGAAAATTTAAAAACAGCTTAAAAAAACTGTTCTGGCGTCTTGCGCTCACTCGAGCCTTTGCAAACAAGGGCTGCATTTGTGAGTGTAAACCCTGTTATAAAAATGCTCTAGGAAGCTTCCTAGGTTAAGTAGAAAGTGGATTAACTGCCACCCCAGATGACAAGTGGAGATGACATCCTTCTCTTGGCGCCTGCCTGGCCCTAAGGACCTGTGGGTCTGACCTTAGCCAGTGAAGAACCACCATGGTCAGTCTCCTGCCTGCTCCTGTCTGGAATCCAACCTCCACACGCAGTACTGGGGTACAGGTCCCACCCTCTCCCATCGTAAACTCTCTCCCATCCCCACAGCATTGGAAGCTGTGCTTGCCCCCAGTTCTAACCTGCAAGAGGGCAGAGGAGAGTCAGTTTCTGTGTAGATGGGGCTCCCTACTTTAAACCAGGCAGGCAGGGCCTCTTCTGCACAGAGGCCAAGAGAGTCCAGACATTAGGGCAATGGGTAGGGTGGCTGACACCTGATAGGCAGGGTCACATGTCCAGGATTTGCTGGGCTTGCACTCATTAGGGCAAACACTGCCTTTGGAACTTGAGTGTGACATACAGCAGGACTGGCAGGAACTGGAGGACACAGGACAAGGATGGTGTGGAGAGGTCCAACCAACATCCTCTGCACCTATCCATGACACACGGAGGGATGAGACGTGTGGACCAGAGCACAACCTTCCCCAGGTAGCCCTGGCCTGTGCATCCATGTAAGGAGCTCAATGTCTTGATTCACTTTCAGCAACTGGGCCGTCTTGATCGCCTTTGGCTACTGGGGTCCAGCTACCCTCTCTGCTGCTATTTGTTCTGTGGACCCTAGGTCACTCGGAGGTAGGTGCTCTGCGAAATGTACCAGACATTAAATCCCGGATAATAAACACCAGAACTGGCCTACCTGAGTACAGTAGGCCAAGCCAGACAGTTACCAGTCAGTGCTGGCTCCTCATTCAAGGTCCCATCCTACGATGAGACAGACGTTTAAAACAAAGGCCCGAGGTCATGGATGTGTAGCTATGCCAACAGCTGGTTGGAGGGTGTCAGCCATTGAGGTTCTGGGGAGTCTGGGGCAGGAGGGGCCAGAGTCTTCCTGGAAAAGATGAGTATCAAGCCTTAAGTTGATGCTTCGTTTGAGACAGGATGACCCAGCTTCATTTCTGTTGCTGTGATAAAACACCTTGGCAAATGCAACTGAGCAGAGAAAGGATTTATTGTGGCGTAGGATTTGAGGTTACAGTCTGTCACAGCCAGGAAGTCAGGCTCACAGAACTCAGTCACACCCAGGAAGTCAGGCTCACAGAACTCAGTCACAGCCAGGAAGTCAGGCTCACAGAACTCAGTCACAGGCAGGAAGTCAGGCTCACAGAACTTGACCCAGCCAGGAAGTCAGGCTCACAGAACTCGACCCAGCCAGGAAGTCAGGCTCACAGAACTCCATCACAGCCAGGAAGTCAGGCTCACAGAACTCCGTCACAGCCAGGAAGTCAGGCTCACAGAACTCAGTCACAGCCAGGAAGTCAGGCTCACAGAACTATGTCACAGCCAGGAAGTCAGGCTCACAGAACTCGACCCAGCCAGGAAGTCAGGCTCTCAGAACTCCGTCACAGCCAGGAACTCAGGCTCACAGAACTCCGTCACAGCCAGGAAGTCAGGCTCTCAGAACTCAGTCACAGCCAGGAAGTCAGGCTCACAGAACTCCGTCACAGCCAGGAAGTCAGGCTCACAGAACTATGTCACAGCCAGGAAGTCAGGCTCACAGAACTCCGTCACAGCCAGGAAGTCAGGCTCACAGAACTCAGTCACAGCCAGGAAGTCAGGCTCACAGTCAGGAGCAGAGGGAAGTGTTGCTGGTGTTTCTTGTCCCACCACTACTTCAGCCCCAAATAATCACACAGAGGCATATATTAATGATTAGACTGTCGGCCAATGGCTCGGGCCTCTTATTGACTAGCTCTGTCTTAATTATTAGTCTATTTCTATTAATCTATGTGTCTCCACATGGTCTTGGCTTACCGGAGAATGCCCGGACCTGTTTCTCCTTTGGCGGCTACACGGCATCCCTTTTAACGTGCTCTCCCTGCCTCCCTTTCCCAGAATTCCCCTCATCTCCTAGACCCACCTGCCTCGATTGGCCAAACAGTGTTTTATTCATCAAGCAGTAGAAACACATGGACAGAAGGACGCCCCCATCAGGGAGGTGCATGCAGGCCTGCTTTCTGCTCCACTGCTCCTTCTACTCTTAGACCAAGGGTACCGCCCACTTTCAAGTCAGGTCTTCATACACCAATTAGGGAAACCAAGACAGTCCTCCGTAGTCACGGACACACCCACCCGACGTAGACAACCCTTTGTCGGGACTCTCAGGCTATAGGTTTTGTCAAAACAAAAACCAACCACCACACAGGCTCTTTACTGTGTGGCCCAGGTGGGCTTGGAACTTGCCATGCTCCTGTCTCAGCTCCCTGAGTGCTAGGATTATAGATGTCTGGTATCTCGCCCGAGATCAGGTTGGGTCATGAAGGACGAGAGGGCAGGAGAGGGTTTCTGGGTCGGAAGAAGGAAGGCTGGGAGACTACCCAGAAGTCGCTGAGGGAATCTGATGGTGACGGAGGAGCTGATGACAGAGCCGGGCACAGGCTGGGGGGGGGGGGGTGCAAGGGGCCAGATGGGACTTTTTGGAAACTTGGCGGAGGCTTCAAATGGTGGCTTCCAGAGCTGGCAAACCACAGACTGGGGGGGGGGGGGCAGGGTGTGCAGCCACAGGTGGGGCGCATGTGTGGGGAGCTGCAGCAGATGCCCCCTGGGTGAGGCCCAGCAGTGTCTGTTCGCCGGTCACATCCTGCCCTCCACACTGAGGTCCCATCAGGAACAGGGGCCCCAACTTCCTACGTCCGCTGCTGACTCATTCTGGCATCTTTTTTATTTGTTTGCTGTTTGTTTTTGAGACAGAGTCTCCTGTAACCCAGGCTTGCCTAGAACTCACTAGGTATCTGAGGATGACCTTGAATATGCTGGGGTTACAGATGTGTACCCCTGCACTCAGGCTGGAATTACAGATGTGCACTCCTGCACTCAGGCTGGGGATTACAGATGTGCACTGCTACACTCAGGCTGGGATTACAGATGTGCACTGCTACACTCAGGCTGGGGATTACAGATGTGCACCCCTGTACTCAGGCTGGGGTTACAGATGTGCACCACTACATCTGGTTTATTTTGTACTGAGGATGGAACTCAGAACTCTGCATGTTGGGTGAATGCTCCACCAAGTGAGCTACATCCTAGCCTGGGCCATGGAGTGTTTAAGGTGTGGTCCATCCCCACTGTGCCCAGTGTTGCGAGTCCCCCAAGCATTGCCCCTGGGCTGCAGGGAGGCACCATCAGGAAAGGAGGGAAAGCATGTTCACCTCGGCCTGTCCAGCCCCTCCTTCCTCAGAGCTGACCTCACTCAGGGGCCCCCAATCCTTGTGCTCTCTTTATTCGTGCCCAGAATTGTTGGGAGGACTCAAGAAAGGTGTCATCTAACCTAGAGGGTGACAGAAATACTTTCAACTTTGTTGGCTCTCTAGCCAACTGTTACAGCGTAAAAATGCATGGCTGTGTCCTAGCCAAACTTTAATTACAAAGCAAGCAGTGGACCAGGTTTGTCCAATTGTCACTGTTCCGGTGTTGGGCACACTGGTCCACTTTACAGGTAGGGTAGAGACCCAGAGGGGTGGATTGATTGGCTCAACACTGCTTGGTGAATAGAACCAGGCCAGAGCCCAGGAGGCCACCTGTCAATCATAAGGGCTCTCTCTCTCTGCTTGTGTGTGTGTGTGCGTGTGCGTGCGTGTGTGCGTGTGTGTGTGTGTGACACACACACGTGTTTGGGCACATGCACATGCATATGAGTGCTCAACTAGGGGTCAGAGGCTGGCATTAAGACATCCATCTCCTGGTGTTGATCTAGTTACGCAGGCTTCATTGTTCAAAGGCCACATTCGTGTGAGTTATGATTGAGGCTCAGAACTTAGCTGTCTACATTACGCCCAGTCTGGAGCACAATTAAAGCATCTTAATGATGCTCAAAACTGACCCATGTAGAAACGGGGTGTATTTCCACCACCCAACATCAAGATATCCTTACCAAAGAGAAACATGACTGTCGGGAATTAATGATGGCTTTAGGCTGAGGAAATAGCTCAGTGGTTAAGAACACTGGCTGCCCATCATGAGATCAGAGTTCAAATCCTGGCACCATGTTGGACATCTGCAACCCCAGATCCAAGTGTTCTGCACACACATCTGTACACATTCACTCATAGATGCTTGCACACATACACAATAAAATAAATGAAATCAGTTTTTAAAAGAGAAAAATGATACCCTTTTAATAATTTTAGCTGGAAAATTTAAAAAGTGTCTACCTGGAACAAAAACCAAAAACCTTCATCCACATCTAATAGTATAACAAACTGCCAAATTAACATGGCAACCAACTCACACTCCTCAAATAGGCATTGTCAATCCCCATAATTCTCTATTGCCGCAGTTTTTATTGTGCGCACATGTTCACGCCCGTGTTCCGGAGGCCAGAGGGTCTTTATTGTGTGTGCTGTGCACACATGTACATGTTCACGCCCGTGTTCCGGAGGCCAGAGAGTAACACTGGATGTCTTCCTCAGCCACTCACCCTCTTATTTCTTGAGACAGGATCTCACTATGTATTTGGATCTTGCTGATTTTGGGGGGACAGTGAGCTGCAGGGATCTCCCACAGCCCACACTCGGGGCTGGTACTATGGACACGTTCTGTGCCTTGGCACCAGTGTTTGCCTGTGTGCTAAGGACTGAGCTCAGCCCTCATGCTGTGAGGCAAGACCCTGATTGGCTGAGACTTTCCAAGCCCTCCTTATTTTCTCCCTCACACAGCTCCTCCCTCCAGGCAAAGCTCGGCCCCAGAAAAGCCTGTGGAATGTATTAACCCACCAGACCCCCGTGCCCAGCAGAGCTGTGAGATGCCTGTGTCTGCACTAAGTTAGAGAAAAATAAAAGCAGATGAAGGACTTAATTACTACTATTTTTAAAAGCAGGCTCATTTAAATAAACCTGACGTCCCAAAGGCAACTACTACCAGCACCTGATGCTCACGAGATGACTCCATCACACATGAGAAAAATTCCTTTCTGCTGCAATGCAATTAATCTTTTCCACAGGCTTTACCAAGCTAAGTAGCAGAGCCTGCCTCACTCCCGAAGTGGCCACTCTCAGGGTTTATAAGAAATCGCGTCATCATGGGCCTGTCACAGCTGTGAACATCAGGACCAATGCGCTGACCTCGGGAGACCGGGGCAAGTCTCCAAGGACACGAGGAACACTGAGTTCCCCCATTGTCACTCCCAAGTACAGGCAGCGTGTCTCCTGTGTAAGACCCAAAAGCCTCAATGGGGTACACAGGGGATCCGTGAGGACTAGGTCACACTCGAGGGGCCCAACAGTATGAAGCTTGGCTGTCCTTCTCGGGTGTGATAATTTCCTAGACACCAACCATCCTGTCAGCGCGTCGGATTAAAAATATTACGCGTGGAACAATGAAAAATTGCCAACATCTCACCACCATCTTTTGATTGATGAGCCATTCCGTGGAGATTGGTTGGTTTGTTTGATTCCGTTACCAGGGATGACTGATGGCTGTTTTAAGACACACTTAGCTGCAGCGTGGCTCTACGTGAGATAATTTTCACAGGCCTTGTGCAGCCACATCCAGAATAATTGGACTTTATTGCCTGCCTTCCATGCATGAACCCAAGCTCCCTGGAGAAGCCAAACAGCTTGAGATCCGCTGCCTTGGTCTTTCCGCGCGGTGGTCAGCTGTCACAGTCACAGAAAAGCCCCTGCCAGATGGCCAGCCCGCCATGCAGCGACATTCCCCGTTTCCCGTCCATTACTCACCAGTGGAAAATGATGTGACGTGAATTCCCCATTTTGAATAATATGTGGTTCTATCCTTGTGGTTCCTGCACTAAAGATAAATGAATTATCGTGCAGTCATTTCTCAACTCTCTGGGGAGAAAACAGAGTTTGGCCGGGAAGGGGGAAATCATCGCTGCTGACAAGGCATTCGCCGTGACATTTACATTTAATTTCCTAATTTCTTTGTTGGTTTTTTTCCTATTGCTTATTCTTCCATTGCTCAGGAACAATAGACTTGGCTACGTAAGATGCTTGAGCTCTGGTTTTAAGAATAATTGTCTTGGGGACACCGTAGTTGCGAACGTGTTACCTGGAAGGTCATTTTCTCACTGTTCTGGTACAGTAGTGATGTGGTGGGCATTGGTTTTGTTTCATCTTTAAAGGTCTGATTCCATGTGGACTCAACTGTCTAGTTCTTTTAGAATTTTTACTTTTTACTACAGATTTTTTAAAAATAAAATTTAAAAATATGTGCGTCTTTGCTGGGGTATTTGTGTGTGGGCACAGTGCCTGCACAGAATAGAAGAGGCCACCAGAGTCCCTCCAGCTAGGGTTTCAGGCAGTTGAAAAAGCCACCTGCCGGGGATGGGAACCTGGGAGCCAGATTCGGGTCCCTCTCGGGGCCTAGCTGTCGAGTCATCTCTCAGACCTAAGAGGCTGCATTTCAGCAGTGGGAGTTAATACCCTCACACGCTTGACACTGTGTTTTTCTAGTTCCCTTTTGGCCAGCGCCTTGGAGGTGACTAGTTTGGGTTATCCAATGACTTGACTTATTGTTAGAGACCAGTGATATTAGTAGTGATATTATCAAGACAAACACTGGAAACTGACACCCAGCCAGGGTGGTAGGTAAGAGTATGGCTTGCTTCCCCCAACTGTCGCTGCTAGTCTGTGAGGCCAGTGCTGTTCTGACCATCAGGTTCTCTGTAAGAGAACGAGGACTCCACGCTCTACCACCTAGCGGGGTTTGAACCCTCACCATGAGTCCAAACTGTTTATCTCTGTGCACTGGGGAAGATAGGAGTGAGGAAAACTCCTCTCTGTAAAGTTCCCTGCTGGACCTTCTCAGATAAAGGCAGGTATGGTGTTTCACCAGACGTGGGCGTGCAGGTCTCTGCTTACTCTGCTCTCCCAGGACAACGGCGCTAAGGAGCTGGACCAGGTCCCTTCCTCGGGCTGCCAGCCTAGGACTGGGGTCTCTCCAGGGCTCCATCCACACCGGGGTGCCTGCCCTTGACTTGGAGACAAGCAGTTCACCCTAGGACCCATGCTACCTACTGATAAATTAACTTTTGTTCAGCGAAAGAGTGCACGTGCTACGAGGTGGCAGAACATTCTAGAAGCTGCGGAATGTTACCACAGTGGACCAGAAGGTTCTAGGAATTGCTTCTAGAGCTCAAGAAGTGGCTTCTCTTCTCATCTCCTCTGTCTCTGACTCTGCAGAGTCAACTGCAACCTTGCATGACCTTCTCTGTCCCTCACATACGACGGCAGACAGCACCCAGTGTGACCCGCCCCGGAGTGTCCCCTGCTAGTCACTCGGAGTCTTCCATACGCTCATTTGTATTCACCCAGAAGACTGTTGTGGCTACAAGGAAATACGTCTTCCTCAGTAGAATCACAAATAATTTGAACGGAACACTACAGACAAGACATATTAATCATGTTTGAAAGGAGGTATCTCATTATACAGAAGGTTTGTAAAATACCCTTCCCCCATGGAAACTCTGTGTGATAGGGCTTCAGGACACCAGGAAGTGCAGAGTCGAGTTTCTTCCCTCAGGTGAAAAAGTCAAACCCTCACCCTGGGCCGGTGCCTTTTAGATGACAGTCTTATTCCTCAGCCACCCGGCTCACATCTGAGACAAGAACCAACACAGAAAACTGTCTACACTCTTCTCCTTGAACTCGGATTTGTATTTACTAGTCAAAAAAACCCAAAACGGTGTGGGGGACTGGAGGAATGGCTCAATGGTTAGGACCTGTCCTGCTCTGAGGGGAACCTGGGTTTGGTTTCCAGCAAATCTGTGGCAGTTCATAACTAGGCAGCTGCTAACCCAGCTCCAGGGGACCTGAGGCCATCTTCTGGCCCCAGGATACCCCCCTACACACACACACACACACACACACACACACACACACACACACACACACATACACAGGTGCATACGTTATCAAAAAAATGCATATTTTCTAAAATTTCTGTCACGTGATTCATGAAACGGGAGGTGGGGACGTGTGGAGTCATTGTTTCCTATGTCTTGTATTTGTCAGCCTACTGAAACCAACAGCAGCTGACACAGGAAATAATTACGGCAAAGGAGGGTGCCAGGTGCAGAGCAGCTATCACCGTGTGGGCTTCAGATGATGCTAATATCTCTGCACCCGTGCTCTCACGGCCTCTGACCCCTGATCGGGTGAGTTCTGATTGGTGGGTTTTCGTGCGGACAATTAACAAGGCTGCTCCCCCCCACCCCAGGACCTGTATGTGCATCCTTCTGCATTTCAGTTAAAGATTAAACATCTTTATCAGGTTCTCAGCTCCAAGGCAGGTTTCAGAGCAGTGTGGAATATTTGCATTGATTTTTTTTTAACAAAGCAAACCCAGTCGAGCTTGGTTTATTTTCAACGGGGGCAGAAGCACCGTCGGGGGAAGCCACCTGCACAGGTGCATTTCAGGTGGGCGACGCTCTGCAAATGCAGAAACCGCCTGGAGTCGTCTCCCCCTAACTGAAGGAGCGTGTTGGGGTGGGGGGTGTGGCGACTCTGAAGGGCAATGCCACCCCCCACTGCAGCCATAGGTTGGCCCACCGCACCCCTGCCCTCACTCTGTTCGTACATCACGTCACGATTCCCTTAGACAAACGACTCTGCGCCTCCCCGGGGGGCTCCTTGATGTCACCAAGCACCTACTGTATGCCTGACATGAGGGCACAGTGCAGGGTGGACCAGGAAATTAGGTAGCATCTATTCTGTGTTATCCAAACAATGAAAAATCTAATGTACTTCTCATTTTAACACGTGGTGCTTAAGCATATTGCGTTCTCTGTGTGTGTGTCGGGGCTGGCATTTCAAAGTCGGGGTTTCTGAAGAAGCAGAATGACCCAGCCATAGAAGCCAATGTCACCGGTTGAACATGGCTTCTCATGCTCTTTTGTGGGTAAACACAGGAGTAACTGTACTCAGTAGTTCATGGGACAGTCACGTGGCATCTGTTTCCTAGTCAACCGGAAGGAATATGCTAATACAGCTTTCCCCCAAGTAGTTGCTGAATCCCACTGACTCAGGAGGCTGAAGCAGAGAGGGACCTTGGAGCCAGGTGTTGGACACTGGCCTGGGCAATGTGGTGAGATCAAGCCCAAGCCTCAGCCTCAACCCCGCCCCATCTCAAACATTAAAACAATCGGTCTCAGAACATCACCTCTGCAAAGGGTCTGGCCTGCTATAAACATCAGTGGAGTGTGACACGCTACAAAAGTGGCCGGCCGGCAGTCCAAACATTCATCTTGCCCCCCAAAGCCCGCTCATGACCTTGGCATTGGTCAGTTTCCTGCATGAAGCTCCGGGAAATACCGTTACCCACTGCAGAGGAGGCAAACAGACACGTGAGAAGAACGCTTGGCTTAAAGAATACGCTCCTTAGCAGGGTCGTTAGCACAGGCTAAGAACACCAGCTACTAGGGAACCTGAGGCAGGAGGATGGCGAGCTCAAGGCTAGCCTGGGCTACAGAACGAATTCATATGGACTATAGTGCAAAACTCTATCTCAAAATTACAGGTAAAAGGTGGAGCTGGATTTATAATTCACTGGTAGAGTGCTTACCTAGCATGTGTGTAGCGATAGGTTCAATGTCCAGTTTCACACACAGACACACACACACACTCTCACACACACTCATATACACTCAAACTCACATTCACACACACTCCCATCCCCAGTTGTACTCACACAGGCGCGCGCGCGCGCGCGCACACACACACACACACACACACACACACTCACTCACATGCACATACAGGTGCACACACAGTCTTTAAAAAGTAACCCTGGTGAAACAATGAAAAGAAAGCCAGGATTCCTCTAGAAAGATGAGAAAGGAAAATTTCCACTAAAGAAAACATTCGACTTATGATCAGAGATACATTTGTCTAGATATAAAAAAAATGTTATCCACAGCTGGCGCTGCAGCCATATAAAGTTACTATGTTACCAAATGACTCAGTTTTCAAGGTCTGTATGGAAGACTGACATTATGTATCCACCTCCTGGAGGAGTCACCGCACAGTTTGATTGCGGTTTATTTTACAAGCTCCAAGAGTCTTGACACTTAGCATCTATAGAGCTGCCTCTGAGTTGCTGAGCCCCGTAACAAGTCAGTTCAGTATGCTCTGTGACCCCAGAGGGCAGCAAGCAGTCCGCAGAGTAGCTGGTAGCAAGGTGGCAGGCTCGGCTCGGCGGGTAGATGCATCGGGCGCATCTACCCTGGGGGAGCGTGGGGAGAGCAGCTGGGGCTAGGGTCCAGCTGCACAGACAACAGAACAGTGGCAGCGTGGCTGGAGCTCGGGCTGCATGCTGGGAAGGGGCTGTTTGAGCTGAACTCCTTGCCTGCTACCCTGGTTTTCCTCTGTTGCTGTGATAAACTTAGGGGAGCGGAGGGTTTATTTGGCTGACTCTTCCAGGTACCCTCCATCACTGAGGAAACTCAGGGCAGTAACTCAAGCAAGAGCTTGAAGCTGAGACTATGGAGGGTGATGGTCCCTCTCAGGCTCATGCTTACCTAGATTTCTTACACACCTCAGGACCACCTGCCCAGGGAATGGTGAGGACCACAGTAGCCTGGGCCCTCTTTCATCAATTATCAATCCCCAAAGACGTACCTGCGGCCCCGATCTGATCTTGGCAATCTCTCATCTGAGACTCCGGGTCTCAGGTGACTCTTGGCCGTGTCAATGTAAGTGTTAAAGCTGACTACAGCAGGCACCAAGTGGGTGAGACCTTCTGGTGGCTCCCTCTGTGACCTATTCACCCATCCCTGGCCCCTCTGGCGGCCAAATGCTCCCACGCTTGGGGGTGCTCCGGCTGCTGCGACCGCAGTCTGTGTGTCTAGTGTGACACATAGAGGGTGGCAGAGTCTTAAAGGTGACAGGGTGTGGGGCTTAATGAAGAGTCCCTCCATCTCCAGCACAGAAAAACACAAAAGCCAACAGGATGGCTGTGCAGACCCTGTTCCAGCATAGGAAACACTGACAATGGCCAGCAGGCCCCAGCTTTACTTTGCTGATAAAGAAAGGTAAGGGTGTTGGTGGTGCAAACCTTTAATCCCAGCACTCGGGAGGCAGAGGCAGGCAGATCTCTGTGAGTTCGAGGCCAGTCTGGTCTACAGAGTAAGTTCCAGGACAGCCTCCAAAGTCACAGAGAAACCCTGTCTCAAAAAATCAAAATAATAAATAAATAAATAAATAAATAAATAAATAAAATAAAGAAAGGTAAGCCTCAGCTTCGCTTACTGGGGTGCGGTGTGAATTCACAAAACACTCCCACTTCTGAGGGGCAGATGCATCTCAGCTGGTGGAGTGTTTGCTGGCTGAGCATTCACTCATGAGGTACCATGTCCGATCCTGAGCCACATAAATGGGGCCTGGGGGCACGAGTCTATCATCTCAGTAAGTGGGGGTAGCAGGATCAGGAGTTCAAGGTCACCCTCAGCTATGTAGTGAGATGGAAACCAGCCTGGGATACAGGAGACTATCTCGAAACACAAAATTGGAAAAACAAAGCTTTCATTTGACAGATGACAGCCAGTGACTTTGAAGGCACTTTCCCGCTTTCTAGGACTCCAGGGGAGGTCGGGGCAGCATCCGGGAACACCAGGGAGCGTGCAGGGAGACAGGTAGGGCGATAGAACGCCAGCTCTCCTGTGAGAGCTGGAACAAGGAGGAGAACATCGAAGCTCTGTCAGGTCCTCGACCCTAGAAGTATCTGGTTCTCTGCTGCTACCATCGACATGTTGAGCGTGGTGGCGGCAGCATATCCACCAGCCCCCTCTGCATGGCAGTCACGGTGCTCAGATTAAACGCCCTGGAGAGAAGGTAGCAGGCCACACCACACTGCTATGCCCCTGTAGTGGCACACAGCCCTGGACACAGTGTGGGCCTGTCCTGGTCCCTGCCACATCTTACGGCAGCCAACTGTCCCCCAGTCTCCCGCCATCACCAGTTTCTTGTCCTCTCTTCACTACGCTACCTCACGTACACACCTGGGAAAGGCGCTGGTCTCCGGCTGAAGGAAGGGTCCTTGTTTCAACCCCTTGTGTTCAATCAATATCATGATAGCCTGAATTTCTGATGAGCCAATTCATCTTCCTTCCTATAGTGTCATCATTTAGTCACCGCATGTCAAGGGGGACAGCAGGGAGCCACGGATCTTACTAAGTCAGAGAGCTGCAGAAGTGTGGTTTATGCAGGATAGGACAGAAGGAGCTGGGTGTTGGTGGCACACACCTTTGATCCCAGCACTTGGGTGGCAGAGGCAGGCGGATCTCTGTGAGTTCAAGGCCAGCGTGGCCTACAGAGTGAGTTCCATGACAGCCTCCAAAGCTACACAGAGTAACCCTGTCTCAAAACCAAACCAAAACAACAACAAAAACAACCACAAGAAAGGACAGATGGAAATGGTCGACTTTGACCAAAGATGCGACATTGATTAATTGCATGGCATTGTGTTGACTCAATGGGAAATCGCTTATCTTTTTGAAGAATGACCTTAGGCCTGAGGACACAGCGCAGTTGGCAGAGCACTTGCCCAGCGTGCATGAAGCCCGAGGTCCCATCCCCAGTACCAACAGGCTGTGGTGGCAACGACTTGGAGTCCCAGCACTTGGGAAATAAGGCAGAAGGATCAGAAGTTTACGGTCATCTTGGGCTACATAGTGAGCTGGAGGTCAGCCTGGGATACATAAGACTAATAAGAATATTAAGTAAATATATTACTTCACATAGGCTACACGCTATTGGAAAAAAACATGAAACACAAAACTGAGAGGAAATGTATTATACCAAATGATACACGAATTATGACTACTCACATAGACACACAAATACCTCCCTGTGGCTAATCTTCTTAAAAAGCTATAAGAAAGCTAATTTGGGTGAGAATTAATAGTTGCTATGGTATTAAGTTGTTCTTGTGGATGCTTAAGAGGAATGGCCATAGAAGGTAGGTGCTCACTGGCCGCAAACGTGTGATGGTTCACAACTTTTTTCAGGATAGAACTATGCCTGTGTCTGCTTGGTATGGAAGAGGCAAAGAGAGAAAGGCAAAGAACAGACAAGGCAGAGTGTTTGAGGTGTGTGTACACGCGTGTGTGTTCATATGTGAACAGTTGCATGTAAGTGTGAGGGTACATATGAACCCATGTGGTTGCATGTAAGTGTGAGGGTACATATGAACCCGTGTGTATGTGTGTGTGCATGTGTGAACAATTGCATATATGTGTGAGGGTGCCTATGCATATGTGTGCACGTGTGTGTGTTCATGTGTGAACAGTTGCACATATGCGTGAGGGTACATATGAACCCGTGTGTGTGTGTGTGTGTGTGTGTGTGTGTGCGTGTGTGAACAGTTGCATACAAGTGTAAGGGTGCCTATGCATATGTGTGCACGTGTAAGTGTTCATGTGTGAACAGTGGCATGTATGTGTGAGGGTACATGTGCACATGTGTGTGTGCATGTCCATCTGTGCATGTGTGTGTGGAGGTCACAGGACAATTTTAGGTATCATTCCCCAGGCACTGTCCACTTTTTTGGGGGGAGACAGGGTCTTTCACTGGTCTGGAATGCACCAAGTAGGTAGGCTAGCTAGCCAGTGAGCCCCACAGCCCACGTGCCTCTGCCTCCTTCTGTGGGACTATAAGGGTGCACCATCATAAGCGCATTTTTAAACATGTCTGGGGATGGGACTCGGGTCCTTGTGCTCCCAAAGCCAGCACTCTACTAACTAAGTCACTCCCCAGCCCTGGGCACGCCACTTTCTGGAGCCCAGGCATACCACTAATGGGGGACGCATCTGGTTAGCACTTATGAGTTCTAAGGAAGAATCATGAAACTTTCCGAGAAAAGGAGGGAAGTCTGTACCACCTTGTTGCCATGGCCACCACCTGCAGGGCGGGTCTCAGGGAGATGGGATTTCAGGAGGGTGCAGTCTTGGGTCAATCGTCCCCAGGAGAAGCACCGTGCTGGAATCGGGGTGCTATAGTTGACACAGGTATCACTCTGACATGTAAATTATGTTCAACAGCCTGTTGAACGTAATCTGGGGGTGAGGTGGCCTCCCTTGTCTCCTCCAAGACACCCTTGTCTGGAGATGTGCTGTCCCCTAACTCTGTGGCAGGAAAGGAAGAGGATGGCAAAACCGCCCAAGAGTAAACACTCTGCTCTGCGGACAGCCAGAAGGTGAACCAGCTCCCACAGAGGTCACTGCTGTTTACCCTGCAGTGGGAGAGAAGCCGGACGGACGCTCAGCTGTGGGGAGCTCGTCCATGGGGAGAATGCTCAGTCAGGGGCCCAGCTGACTGTACGAGCAACTGCCCCTGGTTGTTTGTGGAGACGCGGTGTAAGGACGTCAGCTTCGCTTTCTCCCCATTGGGCTGCTCCGCTCCTCTGTCGGACGTTTTAGACTCAATGTTTTGATGATGTTTGTCTGCCATCTGCAGATTCTATCCGTTATTTGCTCTTTTCTTTAAAAAAATTACTACTGCTTCTTTTACTTTGTGGGATTATAATTACGTGATTCCCTCCCTCTCCTCCCCCATTCACCCTTCCTTGCTCTCTTTCAAATCTATGACTTCTTTTTTTTAAATGAATTGCTGTTTCAGACATTTGTTGTTTTTGCCTTTTTGCCTGCTACATTCTTACTAAACTCACCTATTCGAAACCAGTAGCCTGGCTGTTATAGTTTTCCAATCTCTAGAGAATGTCAGACTGTCAAACTCCGCCTTCCCAGAGTTGGAGTGGGCAGTTTTGCTCTGTATGTTACGTGCATGGCATGAGCATGCTTGCCCACCCTGCCTGACCGCAGCCTCTCTAGGCTCCGGGATGGGTGTGGACTCAGAGATAGATGGTCATGCTACATCAGCACCACTTCAGCCTGTTTGTTGGCTGGAAACTCTCATTTGTCAATCAATTTAAGGGATGCTGAGACTATGCCCTGAATCATATATTAAAAACAAACAAACAAACAAAAAACCACTGGTCCCTTGTAGTTATCTTTCAGTTGCCGTGGAAAGACAAGCCAATTCCAAAGGAAGCAGGTTGATATTGCTCATGGTTCAGAGGTGTCAAGCCATGATCACATGACTGTTGCTCTGGGTCTAAGCAGCACAGTGTGTGTACCATGGGGAGGGTACTGCGGTGGGCAGGGGTAGAGGAGGCTGAGCACATGGCAGACAAGAAGCAACCCGAAGGAGAGGAAGGGCCTGGGGACCCCACACTCGCTCCAAAGGCATACTCTCTGAGGCCTAACGTCCTTCCACCACTCTGTCCAGCAACGCTCCACCAGCTTCCACAGGCAGCCTCTGGGAACACTGTGGATCCAAACCACAGCAGGCTCCTTACTGCTTGGCACTTACTGAGGGGCTTCTTTCTGTGAGTCCTGAGCATTTACCTTGGTCGTGTATGCACGCACACATTACAGGTGGTTTCTAAATGGTTGCAATGAAAGCCCCATGTACTTGCAAAGGGACACATGCGACGGAGTATAAGAACCAAGAAACGGAAGGATGGACATGATGCCATCCGAGCTCTAACCCTAAAGGAAACCGCCTCAGTCTCAAGCAAGACGCCTGACTTCCCAGCCGCAAAAGCAAAACAAGGGAGGTTTGTTTATGGCATTCGCTGTCCCGTAGGAGAAACAGACTTTTACGTAGTCTCATCTTGTGAGCATTCTTAGCCTGACTAGCTTCTCTGAGGGCAGTGATCCCCACCGCAGAACCATAGGACTGGCCGGAAGACACTGGACAAGGGCACCGTGGTGACTTCCTCCTGGAGGTCCGTCTTAACGGCGTGAAGTCGTCTTGTTGATTATTGACTGAACTACAGTCTCTTCTCTTCCAGGACACGGACCTCTTCTGTGACCCACTCTCTGCTGTGTGACGCACACACGCTTGTGTGTAGTTGAGCCGTTTGAGGGTTTGTTGCCAGCTGCTGAGACCCAACAGTGAGCTTTGTAGCTCGCTCTCTCTTGCTGGTCCTGGCTTCCCTGGCCTCGACAGAGCAAACCACAACCAGACTGCACACTTGCCCCACGCAGCATGTTTTGAATACTTTTTGGGGGTGGGGGGTGTAGGGAGAGGGATGGAACTTATTTCGTAGGTGGGTTTTCCACTAGAAATCTTTTGTCTTAACCTCCTCAGTAGCCGGGGTTATAGTCGCAAGCCGCAGCACCCTGATAGCATTTGAAGTAAATTGGGACGACACATAAAGCCCTTTGTTTCTGCCCTCCAATCAGGGCACTCCCCGTGACTCGTAGCCAGGGTCGCCACTACACCATAACCTGCTTGCAGAGAGTCCCCAGTGTGCTTGGCTCCTGGGGTCAGTCTGACCTCACAAGGAGGTCCTCCCTCCCCCACCTCCTAGGAGTAGAAGCAACTCCCTCTGGCTGGGCACTCACCCCTCCTGGGTGGCTTCAAGCTTCCTCATGGCTGCTCCTGTGCAATGACCAGGGCCCCATGGTGTCTGTGGTCTCCTCTGTCTCCTCCTCGGAATTCCCAGCTTGACCAGCAAGGCCCCCTAAGCAGATTTCCGGGGCCAGGCTGGCCCACAGGTGGCCATGCAGAGCCGGTATGTTGCGAGGGATGAATAATTGATACATGGAGTGGAATTACGGCTGTGGGTTCTGGTCCCTCCCACAGCTGCACCTGTCCCGGGGAATACTGTTCTCAGGAAGGACACCCGTGCCAGCTTGCACGGTATTGCCTGATGGCTGTGCACGCATTTGCATACTCAATATCAGGTTCAAATGCGTTCACACAGACAGGATTAATTAACGTGACCTGGAAAACTGTGTGTGTGTGTGTGTGTGTGTGTGTGTGTGTGTGTGTGTGTGTGTGTGTGTGTAGCTGGGGGTGGGGGACGGAGGACTTCTCTTCTTGCAGCAGGCCTGAGAAAGCCCCAGCAGCTGTCTTCCCCCAACTCTAACGAGGCAGGCAAAGGGACCCAGCTCCTGAGACAGAAGCTGCCCACATCTGGAGGCTGAGGACACCCCAGTGTTCAAGCTGCAATGCCCAGAAAAACAGCTCAGTGAACAAATGTCTCCATTTGGGGGCCTGGGGGAGAGACACTCGGCAAGCAAACAGACAAACAAAATCCACAGAAAAACAACCCGGTGTGCGTGTGGCAACAGGGACAAGGATGGGGTGGGGCACAACGGATGCCTAAGGGATTCAGGGTGTTCAGGGGGGACTTTTCTGTGCACCTGGTCCTATAACCTAATCCATGTGTTATTTGGCAATAACACTGGACACTGGGTTGTAGGTTGGGAAGTTCACATAACTGTCACACCAGCTCAGTCATACTGAATTCTTACCGGGCCACTTCATGAAGAAGTAAATGGAGATGGTGGTTCCCAAGGCTGCCCAACTGTGCTCTCTCTCTCTCTCTCTCTCTCTCTCTCTCTCTCTCTCTCTCTCTCTCTCTCTCTCTCTCTCTCTGTCTCTCTCTCTCCCTCTCCAATGTGAGATGAGGTGAAAATAAGCTAATACGGTATGAACCGCACCTTGGAAAGCAAGAGGGTCACCTAATTCTGTAAACTTCTCCCACATTTTTGTCTAAGTTTGGGTCAGTTCCTAAAATCGTACACAGTGTATGATGACAGGGACTACTCACTTTTCACTAGGTTAGGAAACCGAGTCATGGGAGAGTCCCCACACCTGCAGCCAGGGGCCTGCATCACCTGCTAACAGCTCCGGTTTTCATCTGGGGACCCAGGGAGTGACACTGAGAACTCTGGAGTCCTGTAGGTTCTTGGCTCCCCCAAGCCCAGAGTGCTGGCAGGAGATGCCACCGAGGAATCAGGGGGAGACAGCAGGCTCACACTGCACCTTCCCTGGGCCCTCACCCTGCTCTTGGCCATCCTCTCCCTAAGCTGGACGTTTCTGGGGAACAGTCTCTGCACCAGAGACCCAAGCCTGAGCCGGACCGGGACATCCAGGTGAAAGGGGCATCTCCAACTCACCCATAGGGTGGATTCCGGGTGTCCCTCCCCCCTCCAGTCACACACACCCCTGCTGGTCTTTGGAGGAAGATTGCTCTTGGACGGAAGAGTGAATTTGAGACTAGTGAAAGTTCAGACTGCCCTCTGAGGCGAGCACGTTCCCACACGAGCTGTCTCCCTGTTTTACTCCGCCTCGCTGTGGACTGTGGAATGAACTCTTACTCCATCCATCCTGCTGTAGGACTGCAAATCAGCTTGTGATGGGACGGGACAGTTGGGGGAGATGGGAAGAGATCCGACTGAAATACGATGACAGGAGCCCAACTGTGAGGACTTCGAGGGAGCAGCCATGCGATAACGATTAGGACAATAAATTTGCTAATAGCTGAAAGGAACTTAGTCACAAAACCACAGCGCCCTGGCCACTTCGGTGGGTGCCAGTTGCTTTCGCGTGTTTGACGGATTGTAAATAGCAGGTCGGCGCCACGGTGTTTGTGGGTAGATGAAGAAACACTTGCAGGGCTCTGGTGCTGGTGGAGGGGGCTTGGGATGGGGGCAGGGTGAGGAATACAGACAGAAACCCTCCAAGAGAGAAAGAGGGAGGGGAGAGGAGGGAGAGGGAGGCTGGGAGAGGAGAGGGGGAGGGCCGGGGGAGGGGGAGGGAGGGGACTGGGCCCACTTGCCAATTCACCCCCTTCCTTAGCCCTTTCTCCGGTACATCTGGAGCTGTAGGCAGGACTGGCTTCCTTCTGGAAGCTTAACAACTGAGTTCTAACGGAGGTTCAAGGGCGGCGTGCTTTTAAAGAGCCTTGGAGTCTCAGGTGTGAGTGGTTAGGTTTGAGTTGCAGGGACTTGTGTTCGGCTTGGTCTAGCCCCTGCATGCTTGGCTCCCCGAAGTCTTTTGGGGGGCTGCCAGTCACAGGTCATCCTTCGCATACACGAGGAGTCCATTCTTGCAGCATTTCTGAAAGCAAGGACTCCCCTTATCCCTCCAGAAGATCAAAGACAATCATCAAAGGAACTCTGACAGCATCCCATGCTCTGCAGAAGACACTCTCTCTAGCTGGATGGGCTCCTTGCAGGGTGGAACTTCCCCTCTGCTCTTTGCTGAGCTACTTCTCCTAAGCAGCAAGCTTGCTCTTCTTCTCTTGCTAATCCAACAGAGCCAATTAAACCAATTCTTGGATCCCATCCCAGAGTCTGATTCAGGCACCTCCAGGCTCTGGGTATCGGGGAAATTGCCCATAGCATTTCCTCCAGGGCTCATGGCTGATTTGAATTATTTTATTATCTTGTGCGTATGGATGTTTTGCCTGCAGGTGTGTCTGTGTGCCGTGTGCCTGCAGTGCCTGTGGATGCCAGAAGAGGGCGTCGGGTCCCCTGGGACTGTAGTTACAGACGGTTGTGAGCCTCCATGTGGGTGTTAGGGATTGAATCCTGGCTCCCTGCACGAACAAGAAGTGCTCTTAGCCTTCGCTCTAGTCCCTTCCTTCCATTTATTTACTTGTGCAATCACAAGCCACTGTGACATTTCTAATCGAATACATTCTGTCTTGAGGTTACCTAGAGGGTTCTCAGATCCAAATCCACCCTGAGCAAAAAGGGTCATAGCATTTCCTGCTGACCCTCAGGTTGCTGCTTCTGCCCTCTTACCTCTGTGGGAGCCTCGCTCGGCACAAGCACCATCTCTGTTACGGGAATCCAGAGACCGGGTGAACTCGGACCGTTCGGTTTGCGAAGTTCAAACGCACACCATGGCAACTGGGTGCGAAGAAACCTGTCTGTCCATCAGGAACCTCCGACAATGCTCAACTGGCCACCAAGCATTTCTTTTACATCACCACGGAGTCCCAAGTCCTTCTAAGCAGTCAGTGCCTTCATACCAGTGAGATGCCTGTAGCACTTAAATAATGGCCATTAAGTGCGAGGTTCTCCTCTGAAGGCGATACTCCCCTCTCCACCACCTTCGCACCCAAGCGATCAGGTGGGCGTTATCTGGGGGCATTCTCGTTTGTTCCCACTGAGTGATGATGGGGTTGGGGTCACTAGTGTCCTCTAGTGGACAGAGTTAGGGACACAGGGCAATCCTCGCAAGGGTCAAGCCGTGTGTGGTGGTGGTGGTACTGACGTTGCACATTGGATGCAAACAGACGCTTTTCAAGTAAGCGTTTCTGGGAAAATGACTTTAAAGCTGCATCCGATATTTACACCACAATGTATAACAGTAACACAACTAAGTTAGAAGTAGCAACAAAGTGACCTTATCGTTGGGGTCACCACAACATGAGGAACTGTGTTAAAGGGGGATCTCAGCATCAGGAAGGTTGAGAACCACAGCTTCAAAGAATAAACCCATTTTCAAGTCAAAGACTCTTCAGAGTATCACAGACAGGATAGTTTAGTGCACCGGGGTACCCACTCCAGAACACGGAGAAGGAGCTAGCTGCAGGATGGGACCTGGGTGAGAGAGACACCTGCTTTTTGTTTTCGAGACAGGGCATCAAGTAGCCCAGGCTGGCCTCAACTTACTATGTAGCCAGTTGTGACCTTGAACTTCTGATCCTTGTACTGGGATTCCAGATGTGCACCTCTATGCTGTGCCGGGGATGGAAGCAGGGCTTCAGGCACCCTGGGTAAACATCTGCCAGCTGAGCCATCCCAGGTACCCTGGGTAAACATCTGCCAGCTGAGCTACCCCAGCCCAGGGCTTATCCTGCGTGCAGATCTTACCTACTTAATGAATGCCAACGATCAGAAAACAAAACTCTTATTCAAAGAAAACATTTTTTCTAGAAGGTTGCCTCGGGAGGCCGGGAACACCATCCCAACCAAGTTCTTCTGAACGCCAGAGCCCAGCAGACACAGGGGTGGGGGTGTTCAGCTGAGACCTGGCTATTACGGGAATAAGAAACACGTGGAGCTGGCTCTGCATGATGGATGGATTGTGGGAGAGGGATATTAAATGTGATGGTCCCCAGGCCAAGCCTCTGACGCTAATAAGCCCTAACTCCAGAGAGTAGGTCCCCTAGGCCAGGCGCTGGTGTGGTGGTTTAGGCAGTAGATGAAGGACAGTTGGGAGCAGCACAGGCAAAGGAAGCCTGGCCACCAGACCCTAGCTGGAGTCCTGCTTCTGTCCGCCTGTGGCCATGCACCCCGGGAGGTCACTTAGCCTCCACCCGATCACCGCTTTAATGAGTCTAAATGAGTCGTGAATGGCAGCAGAAGCGGGGAGAGCCCCTTGCTCCTGACCAGTCACCTCCATCTCCAAAGTCCCCAGGGCAGCCGCAGTCCTAGGGAGGGGAAGCTGTAGCTCCCCTGCACGAGATCACAGGTCACCAGGGCTGGCTCTGCCTCCCGGCCATTTTCTGCCTGCCCACCTTGTGTCCCTGGTTCCCTTGCCTTTGCTAGGCTTCTGTCCATCTGGGCGCTCTGCAGGAGCTGCTCTTCCTACTGGAGGGACTTCCTTCCTCTCTCTACCTCAGCCTGCCCCGCCCATCCCACCCCACCTCATCCCATCAGGCAGCACTCCTGGCTGTCTTGCAGGTGGAACCCCTGTGATTATCTGCCGACGGAGGGGCCCAGCGAGGAACAGAGATGTCCGGAGCTGCTCTCCCGGAAAGTAAAGACGTGAGACCTGGCCCTGGGTACCCTTCTCTTGCTTTTGCAGGAGGTGTGAGGTCCAGTGTATTGCCTGCTCTGTAGCAGACAGAGCGTGAACTTGGGGGGGGGGCAGCCTAGCCAAGCTCAGTGCCCTCCCTCTTCCCTCCCTTTGCTTGGAGGACACCAGGCTAGCACGAGGGGCACCAGGGTTTCTCTGCAAAGGCCTCCCTGACCACGGTGACCGAAGCCTGCCCAGCTGCTCTTTCTCGATGCTCCCACAACACCTGGGCTTGTTCCAGTTACTAAATAGTTCAAGACCTTGGCTTTTCTCTATGTCTGGTGTCCAGATAGGCTGCGAGCAACTTGAGAGGGAGGACTGTGGTTTTCTTCCCCTCTTCTTAGTTTAAAAACTCAGCACAACGCCTCAAGCATAGAGACACTCAACAAATGTGCACGGAACAGGCTCCTGCTGCTCACTCATCCTCAATGCTGGTCACTCATCCTCAGTGCTGGTCACTGGTCCTCAGTGCTGGTCACTGGTCCTCGGTGCTGGTCACTGGTCCTCGGTGCTGGTCACTGGTCCTCAGTGCTGGTCACTGGTCCTCAGTGCTGCTCACTGGTCCTCGGTGCTGGTCACTGGTCCTCGGTGCTGGTCACTGGTCCTCAGTGCTGCTCACTGGTCCTCAGTGCTGCTCACTGGTCCTCAGTGCTGCTCACTGTTGCTCGGTGATGGTCACTGGTCCTCCATTGCTCAGGGATAGTTTCTATGGTTTATTTATTGTTTTTAATCACTTGTCTGTCCTGCTGTGACTTCTGTCAGCAGGAGCACACATGGAAACTGAGCAGAAGGGACACTTGCTTCAAGCGGAGTGTTATGTTCCTTCAGGTGTCCCTTCCACTAGACTCATGAGTGGGCGCACACACATCTCAAACTACTGAGGGTCCTTACTGAAGCCGAAAGTGTCAGGCACGGAAGAAAGGGCTGTAAGCTGGGAAAGCCGCTGGTGGTGATGAAAGGTAACTCGGTGAAAAGCAGCACGCAGGTCTTGGGAGGACAAGCTACCCTCGGCATGCAGAGGCCATGCTGGGCCTTAGACCAGGACAGACACACAGCCATTCCAAGACAGCATACAAGACAACACATGGGGCCCCTGGGGACCCTTCTCTTTTGCTCACTCTCCACAGACACCTTCTCTCTCACAGGTCCCAGAGGAAGCCCAGTGGGTCAGGGAGGTCAGCTTCTTCTGCCTGCTGAGCCTCCCACAAGACCATCACCCGCAGAGTCCCCAAGGAACAACTCTGCTGACCCAGGACCCCCAACCTCCTGTCAGAAGACTCTTTGGACCTCTCATTTCTGTCCGTACCACACAGAGCCCAGAGTTTGCTCATGGCGGCCCTGCATCTGTGGATGCAGAGACTCCGTGGCCCTGCTGGGTGGAAAGCGGACCCTGTGAGCCCAAACTCCAGGGTTAGACATCATCCTGAGCCCAGTCCTGTTCTCAGTGCCAGCCTCCGGCTGCCAGTCTTACCCGTGTGTGCCCCTCAGGCTCAAACACGGATTCGGTGTTGGTACTGGGTATTAGACATAGACCGGGCACACCACACGTGACATCGGAGCGTGACAGCGCTGGTTAGAGAGGAGGGTACTGGTGGCAGGTTTTCTGAGCTCGCTATGAAACAGCTTAGCAGGGCAGGCAGAAGGTTGACCGGCATTGAGATCCCGAAAGGGCCCTAAGGTGTTTGCAGAAGTTTGCCTGAGTGGTCACCATCTCTATCTCTGATCTAGAGATGACCGTGGTAGGGTTGGAGCGAGACTTGTACCCGAATTAGGGACAATTAGGGACAGATTTTTGACATGCAAAAAGAAAAAAAAATACTAAGTAGGGCCGGAGACACAGGTTCAGTAGCAGAGCATCTGCCTGCCACGTGTGAGGTCCTGGGTTCAATCCCTGAAAATGCAAACAAAGACACAAACAATAGCACGGCGGAGTTCACAGAGGTCCTGGAGACGAGGTGGGTCAGTTCGGGCAAGGCTGTCCTGGAACCCACGCCCCACTGCTCTGGGGGCTGACAGCCATCCTTCGTGGCTGCCGTTCTAATCATTTTAAAGGGCTGTGGAGGGCCGGAGGAAGTGGGGCAGGCGGCTGTTTCTCTCACGTGAGGAGATTTCTACAGTTTGTGAACAGTAAAAAAAAACAAAACTGGGGGTGGTGATGAAGTTCCCTCATCCATCAGTCCTCCGCTCCCAAACATTTGCGTCTGATTACACCCGTCAGAGCTGGCACCGAGGCATGAGGTATTCCCGCGAGCCGCCAAGTGCAGGAAGGTGAGGAGGCAGTTCCAAAACATGGTCAGGAGAAAAATGCTCATGCATAAAAAAAAAAAAAAAAAAGCCGGGGAGACTGGTCACTGCTTCTCTCAGCTGCGAAACATCCAGCTCGGTTAAAAAAAAATAAGGAAATAAAAGGAGGGGTGACAGTTGTCCCAAAGCTGACGGTGAGCCGGTGCTGCCTGGGTAAGCAGGGCAGTGGCCCTTTCGAGTCCCTGTCCTCACTCAGGGTTCCCCATGACAGAGGGGCCTGGAGGCTGAGTTCAGGGAGCCATCGCCGGGTACCTGGCATCTGGGTTCCATTCAGAGCTAAGCCTCTGTTGGATTGAGATCCAGAAAGGGCCCTAAGGTGTTTGCAGAAGTTTGCCTGAGTGGTCACCATCTCTATCTCTGATCTAGAGACGACCCTGGTAGGGTTGGAGCGAGGCTTGTACCCGAAGCCCTCAAAATCAACTTTGGTTTTGACCAACCGGAAGGAAGTCAAATGTGAATCCTTCAAAACAAAACGGGAAGGACCGCTGCGGTTTCTGAAATGAAGGGGCCTCCATGCCAAGCCTTCCCTAAGACAGCCTCCCTCTGCGCCACCTCTACCCAGGCCACTTTCTGACCATGAGCTAGCATACCTTTGCAGTTGAGTTTCCCTGTGCACGGTGTTTGAAATGTTGGGAACTGGGCATGCTCAGCCCCCAGAGTCACTCTCTTTTCTAGATAGCTTAGCTGTCCCTCGTGGGATAAGCCCCTGCTGCCCTTGGTGGTCCCCCTGGCCGACCCCAGGCAGGATGCCGGTCAGTAGATCTCACCTGTTTAGTGTAAACATGGCTTCGCCAGCAGAGCTGGGCTGTTAACCGCAACCCACCCCGCCCCCAGCGACCAACTTCTGCCTGCTAAACCGCATCTCCCAGCAATTCCACAGCCCCCAGGAAGTACCCAGCCAGGGGCCAACCCTTCAAACACACAAGCCTGTGGGTCATTTTACATCGGAAGCATAACAGCCATAATCTAAACAGCCACACGCAGCGCGGAGGACGAATCAGAACTTGGTTATTCCCTTACTGCATAAGATTCTCACAAGCTACACGCTCTCTTCACAGATGGGCTAACCGAGGCACAGAGAAGCTAGGCAACTTTCTCAAAGTCGCACAGCAGAGACTCTGAGGTCAGAGGGTGTTTTGATGCTGTTGTCTGTTTGTTTTGGGAGACAGGGTCTTCTGCACCCCAGGCTGGACTCCAGCTCTCTCCGTAGCTGAAGATGACCATGAGCTTCTGATCCTTCTGCCTCCCATCCCCCGGTGCTGGGATCCCTAGCGTGCCCCTGCCTGGTGCTGTGTGATATTGTGGGAAGAACCCAGGGCACCGGGCATGCTAGGCAAGCGCTTTGCCCACTGAGCTCCAGCCTAGCCCAGTGTTCTGGGTTTTGAGCCAACATCACACTGTGACCAGCAGCACCGGCCTCTAGATGTCCTCTAAAACTAAATTTTCAGCTCCTTGGGGGTAAAGACATTCTGTAGTTTTCCTGAGCAGGGTATATATCATCACGGAACAGGCTGTTCACGCACACTGTCTTCTGCCTCTCCTCAAGGCGCCCAGAGGCCCAGAATGTTTGATGCCTTTCCCCTCCCCAGTCCCTTGACAATGGTGAAGACGCTCCCAAACCAGTCGCCCATGTCATGCTTCCTCAAGCCCAATGCTCGTGAAACTGTTTCTCCGGGCACTGGGCATCTCTAATTCTAAACTCCCACGGGCACTCGTGGAAGAAAAACCAGACACCTACAATTCTGTCCAACTGTGAGTGTTTTCAGTGGGTCATTTTCTCAAATTGGAACTCTCACCGGCTCTGGACACTGTTTTTTCCAGTGTGTGGAATGCTTGGGGTGGATAGCCGTGCCACAGGCTAACCCCACCTTGACTCTCACAGAAGCCGCTGGAAAACACGGAACACAGAGGCCCTGCGTGGGAGGACATGCCAGGACTGGAATCCGTCCTGGGGAGAGCCAGACTGCGCTCCAACCCCACTCGGAGTGCACGGTTACACGCTTCAAAACAGAACGTATCAGCGATTTGGTCTCATTAAGTTGTAAGAAAACAGGCAGCGTGGGCCAAGGCTGTAAGTTTCCTCCGCGTCCATTCTTTGCCAATGTTTTGTAAAACCAAAGAGTGCAGGAGTCTGCAGGGGCTTGCCTCACTGATGGATGGATGTGGAGTTTGTGGGGGAACTTTTCCAAGCCGTCTGGAAAGCCAGCTCATTAGGCCTCCAGGCAGCTGCTCTCTTTCCCCGGTGGGACGGCTGGTCAGGGTGTGAAAGACGATCTCCACAGACAGCTGGGTCCCACCTACCGCTCTCAGTTTTACAGGAGGCTTCTGAGATGAGAGCGGGGACGGATGGACAGACAGCAACCCTGCGCTTTCTGCTCATCAATGCATGTGTGCGTGCGTGCATGTGCGCATGGGGGGTGTGTGCACACACACCTCTTCCCTGGCACACTTTGTGCACAGATAATCTGACTCAGTCTGTATTTTGGGATAAAGAATTATTAAATGAAACCATCCCTTTGGTGGTTTTCCATTCAGTTTTATCCCCCAAAGAAGCCAGTCAGTGAGCATTAGCTCCAAACTGCAGCCTCTTGCCAAAGGCACTTCACGTGGGTGTAGGACGGCCCAGCCAGTGGTGACTAATTTCATGACTTCACTTCCAAATGCTGAGGTGGCCCCCTGACTGACCCGCTGGCAGATAGCGGCACTGCTGGTCACCCCGAGGACCCTTCCGCCTTGCGATGCACGGTCCTCGGGCATAGGGTCCTCCCCTGTGAACAACAGTACGTTCCAGAAACAGTGACGTAATTCGGACTCCAGAAGCTCTTGCAGCTGCGTCAGACTCACCCCAGGTCAGAAGCGGCCTAGAGCGGGCAGGTCTACACGGTGACAGAGACTCAAGCCATGAGCCTGCTGCCTGGGGCGGCTGTGGAGTCAGCCTCTCCTGCCTGGTTCCTGTGACTTACTGCTGGGTACTTACCGCCAGGTCTTTTCTCAAAGCAATCGGAAAGTAACTAATAGGCACTTTCTACTGAATTCCTTCGTTTCTTCCATTTGTGGTAAAGATATTTAATATAAGATTTGCCAAAAATCTGATTAATCGTTAAACGTATTGCTAATTAGAGATGCAACACTTAGCTCTCTAGGACCTAGAACTTTCTTTCTTTCCTTCTTTCCTTCCTTCCTTCATTTCTTCTTTCTTCCTTTCTTTCTTTCTTTCTTTCTTTCTTTCTTTCTTTCTTTCTTTCTTTCTTATTTTAGTTTTGGTTTTTCGAGACAGGGTTTCCCTGTATTGCATTGGAAGCTGTCCTGGAACTCGCTCTGTAGACCAGGCTAGCCTCGAACTCACAGAGATCCGCCTGCCTCTGCCTCCCGAGTGCTGGGATTAAATGCGAGCGTCACCAACGCTTACCTCCAGACCTAGAATTTTCTGTGCATCACTCACTGTCCTTCCCCAGCTCCCCCACTGTGAAACTTTCTGCGAATTTCACTTTGTTTAAAAAAAAAAACCCTGCAAGTGAAATCATCCGATGTTTGTTTTTCTGCGATGGTCTCATTTCACCTGGCATAATGCCTCTAGATCCACCACGTCATCACCCACGGCAGAGTCTCCTGCTAGATTTGAGTAAGAGTCATCGCACATAGGCAGGCACCACACCTTCCTTATCCATTCGGGTTGCTTTCAAGGGTTTTGTTTGTTTGTTTGTTTGTTTGTTTGTTTTTGGCTGTGGTGAGTGATACTGCAGTTAACACTGGAGGGCTGACTTTCCTTCGGTGTCCCGATTTCAGTTCTTCTGGGTAAGCGCCCTGACGTAGAAAGATGCGCTATTTTCCGCGTTCCGTATCTCTGGTGTCATTTCCTCTTCCCGCAGTGAGCTGGTTAGTCTCTGTCAACTTGATACCAGCTAGAGTCTCGTGGGATGAGGGAACTTCGACTGAGGAGTTGCCTCATCAGATTGGCCCGTGGGCATTTTCTTGACTAGTGATTGGCTGGAAGGGTGAAGCCCACCGTGGGCGGTGCTGTCCCCGGGCGGGGATGGGGTGGGGTCCTGGGTTATATAAGGAAGCAGGCTGCCGCAGGCACGAGGGACAAGCCAGTCAGGAGCTGCTCCAAGGTTCCGGCCTCAGATGAGTGAGCCAAATAAACTCTCCCCTCCCCGAGCTGATCCAGGTCGGCGTTTTATGGCAGCGACAGAAAGTGATTAGGACGCAACTCCAACCCCACGGGCCCTGGCTTTCCCGTATCCTCACCAGCGCTTGTGGGCTTTGGTTGTCGGCACCTTCTCAAGTGTGAGACGGCTCTCGCCGCCCTTCTGACTTGCGTTTTCCTGATTAAGGGTTCTGACCGCCGTTCCTACGCCCGATGCACGTTTATTTGCCAGAAATATCGTTCTTTGTGCACCGTCAGGTCTGGTTTTTTTTTTTTAATTGGGTCGAGGGGATTCCTTCCGAGATTTGTGTATTAAGCCCTTGTCGGCACACGATGTGCACGCTTCTCCCCCACTCCCACTCCAGTTGCCCCCATCCTGTTGTCTCTTTTCTCCCACGGCTGTTTCTTTGGCTGCGTGGAACCTACCCAGTCGGCGGAATCACGTTTCTTTCTTTTGGTGGCGCGGCTGAGGCGAATGCCATGGATTCCTTCCCGTGTTTGCTCCTGTGTGTTGCGTGGGCCGAGTCTTCCGATCCCTTTGCGTTGACTTTTGCCTGTGGAAGAGTAGCCCTCTTTCAGTCTTCTGCAGGTGGACATCCAGTTTTCCCGGCACCGTCTGCTGACGTGTCACTTCCCCGGTGTGGACTCTTGCATCCTCGCTGAAGACCCGTCTGTCTGTCTGTCTGTCTGTCTGTCTGTCCGTCCGTCCGTCCGTCCGTGTGAGTTTCTTCATGGATTATCACTTCTGTCCGTAGGTCTATATGTCTGTCTTTATGCCACAACCACACTGCTGTACGTAGGTAGGTTTGTGTTGCGTGATTTGTTTGGAGGAGATAACAAATAAAGGCCTGTTTACCCCTGGGCAGGGCATCAACACCACGCCAAGAGAGTGATCCTGCCTGAGCCTAGCTTGGTAAACCTAGGAATTTAATTGGGATGGCTGACAGGACCATGGATGAGGGCTGCATAGAAGGGCACGGGTGAGGACATCACACAGAAACATGGGTAAGGATTATGCGCAGGAGCAAGGGGCTGGGTGTAGGAACACAGATGTTTACATACAGGAACGTGGGCAGCCGTGAAGCTGCTAACCACTGAGGGACTGCCTCCCTTCCCAGCAGTATGGACTACTCATGGGCTCCTGGGGAGGAGGGAGACCTGGATGCCTCACGAACCTGCTGCCCCTTCCGTGAGGGGCGATAGAGCATCCCTGGGGAATTGCAGCTGCTTCATCTCAGGACAGCACTGGCCATGTGCAGGCCAGGCCGTTTCCACAGCAGTCTAATATATTTTGAAATCAGGTAAATTCTTGCAGAAAATGACATTGGAGAGATCACTGTTCATAAACCTGCAGGAGGGTAGATAAAGAACATTCGAATTCAGGAACACGATTCTAGAACAAACTGGTTGATAAAGGCTGATATCTGTCTCTACAAGGCTCACCGCTGGGGGCGGGGGCAGAGACAGGAACCATGGCCTTTCTGCCGCGTGACGTTATCAGCTGGTTCAGCTTCAGCGTGCATTGGCCTTACCTACTTGGGCAGCTCTCCTGTCTTCAGAGTCACACTTTGTGGTCCGTCACTAAGCATGACACAGCTACCCTTTCCCCTCCAGGGTGGTGTCTGGGCTAAGGTGGAAGCTGGGGGTTGCTGATGTGCCCCAAGCACACCATGGCTTTCTTCCAGATCCTTCCCACCTGTGGTCGGTCGGATCAGCAGGCACAGACACTGTGGCTACGGGACCAGCACGATGTAGCCAGAGTATAAGGACCGTGGAAGAGGACCGATTACAGCTGGAAAGGATCTGAAAGGATCTGTCGAACATGAATAGACTTTTCTCTTGCTTAATACTCCCCGGGGAACTTACATTCACATAATGTTTGCATTATATGATAAGCAATCTAGAGGCGATTTGCGTATATTGTAGGATACGCGTAGGTTCCGTGCAGATGCTCCTAGTCCATTCTAATCGACAACATGACGCAATTCAGACTTGCTTAGGAAGAGAATCTCAGTGGGGAGTTGTCTAGATCAGGTTAGCTGCGGGTGTGTCTACTGTCTTGGTCACGTTAATTGATGGGGGAGAAATCCGGCCCAGTGGGGTGGCATCATTCCCTAGGCAAGGTCCTTGACTATACAGGTGGAGAGACGGGCCTGCGCACAAGTACACGTGCCTGTATTTGTTCCCTTTCTGCTCCTGGCTGTGATATGACTAGCTGTTGAGGTTCCTGCATCGAGTTCCCTGAGATGATGGACTGGGACCCGGAACTGTAGCCATAGATGCCTTTGCTCCGAGTTGCTTTTGTCGGGACATTCCATCATAGTGACCGGGAAAGAGCTCTCTCCAGTGTCCTTGACAGTCCCTGGAGTCAGCTGGCTTTTAAGGAATGATTACACTTTCAGGGTCCCTGGCCCAGGGATGATTTCTATAAATGACTCCCTGCATCCATTCTCCTACAGGGAGGCAGGGTCTCCCAGGAGACAGGACTAGGGTGGGTTGCTGGAGGAAAGAGGGAGATCTGGGAGAAGAGGGCTTTCACCAGGGCAGGAGGGTGGGGTGAACCCACTTAGTGTCCCCCACTAACGCCATCTGAGTCACTAGGAGGGACATAAGGCAGGAAGTTGTCAGAGAGAAAGAGGAGGTCCCACAGGAAGTAGGAGGCCAGGACTGAACATGCATCCTGTAATTCTGTTTCCAGCATGTTCTTTTAGCCACATTCTGGGCTAGGCCTCTTCCTGCCAAAGAAGAGGGCACCCAGCCCCCACTGTGAACAGCCCCGCCCATTCTCCATCATGGAGAGCTTCCAGCCTGTGTGTCACTTTGGATTTAGTGCTGTCCCATCAATTTTATCACAAGTGATGACCTACAGCCTCTAAAGAATGCTTTCGCCCTTATCTCTAAAATATCCCCGACCCCCTACCCAGGCTGCGCTCTCTCTCTCCCATGAACAAATTGCACCTGGCCTCTTTCCCCCTGGGCAGCAGACAGTGAGCATTTGGCTCGGGGGACTTGGCTTTGTCTCCACGCAGTCTGTTTGTCAAGGAGTGTGTAGTTTTGCGGTGAAGCCCACTGGCCTGGGAATCCTAATAACCCTGGATTCGTGGGCAATTTGGGGTGAGTTATTTGTTTCTGTTCTCCGTGTAGCTTTTCTGTAGGATGAGGAGAGCATTCTAATACAGTGTGGTTTCGCAGCCATAACAAAATGATGGAAATGAGAGTGGTCACCTCTATCTAACCACCGACTTGGGTGCCGCCAAGGAATGCAGAACAAAACGTTATCTCGTTCTTCAGGGGACTCGTGTTTCATAAAGAGCCCTGTGTTTCAGTGACTCATTTAGGGGAGAATATATGCGTATGTGTATGCATATGAAACAAAGAAATAAATAAACTGTGGCAGTCGGGGGTGGGGAGGTTACAATTCTCTGTGGTCGTTGGAGGGAGGGAAGTGCCAAGATGGTTGGCGAAGTGAACCACAGAGACCTCTGAAGGGCTCCATCTAGGCCGGGTGACAGGTACCGCAGGAAGAGTACTGAAGTCAGAGTGTTTCCATGCATCATTGGGGCTTTAGATCCTAAATCGATGTGTAAAATGCCTGCTCTGGTTTAGGCTACCCCACTAGGCACGCTGGCTGGTTTCCTTCCTCCGGAGCCATCTCCTAATAACCAAGCACACAAAACAGGCCTTTCTCTTCTGAAGTTGAGAGTCTGTGTGCTATAAACACGGGTCTGAGGTTAGAATATTGAATTCCAGGAATATCAACAATCTGTCTTACCCCATTAATCAGAGATTTATGATCGCTCCAGTCTTAGGAACCCTGGGGCCGTCGCTGATAATTCCCTGTCAAGGAGAGATGTAATCATCCCGACATGTGCTTAAAGAGGCGTTTCTCCCTTGTTGATCTTATGTAGGAAATGATTACGAGGGAAATGTTGGCTCGCTCGGGGATTCTGCGGCTTTGGGAAGAGGCCTCGGACTGGGGATGGTGGAGATTTGGCGACGTACAGAGCCCCTCGGACAGAGCTCGGCCAAAAGAAGTGCAGCGATTTTTCTGGGCAAGGCCACCAAGCGATGGGCTGTCCCAAAGCAGCAAAAGGAATAATCAGTCGCTGGGTTCACGCCTCTCTCCCAGGCGCCACTATGCCATGTTTGAATTACGTTATCAAGAGACAAGTGTGGGCTGTACTCTGAACTCTGAACCCCCCCCCAAGTCCTTAAGAGACAGGCAAGTCCAGTTGGGGACCTACAGCTGGCTTCTTCCGGCCTCTTTGACCCCAGCTGGCTCCACCTCAGTTCTGTGGGGTTTGCGGAAAGTAAATCAGATTGGGAGACTACCCCTGTGACAGCAAAGCCAGACACCGAAGGCAGGACGCTCAGGTGCTGACTCTCCTCCAGTCACTTACTGTTGACTCTCAGGCTGGAGAAGGTTCTGGATCCCCAGTCCTCAAAAGCTCAGGTCTCTACAGTAGAAAAATGTTACTATTTGCATCTCCTTCCCACACGCCCTCCAGTGTACTTCAAATCAATTTTAGACGACCTAAGATACCTAACAGGATACAGCTGCCATGTAAGTTGTTGTCAGACTGGTTGTTTGCGGATGGTGACAAGATAAAGTCAGCCCGGGCTTGGCGTAGCTGCAGCTCTGCTTTGAGTGTTTTTGACGCGGTTGGTTGAGTCTGTGGGTACACAAAGCATAGATTCAGAGTGCTGGCCATATAACAAGCTTTCCTCCGCAGAAATCTGGTTTGCGTCAAGAAAGATGCACGTTTTCCCAGGCTGGGTGTAATCGCCGTGCGCTGTGTTGGAGGATGCAAGCTCCTGAGAACCGCCAACTATACCTAAGCCAAGGAAAATCCGCAAATGAAGGGCCTGACTTAAAGGCGTTTGGATGCAGCAACCCCTGGGAGGAATTCTCACGCCTCCGAGCGAGTCCGTAGGGTCAGAAGCACCAGAAGAGCCTATTCCAGTATTTGGAGGAGTGGTTTCAGATCCTGCGTGACAGACTGAGTTCATACTGAAGGGAGTTAGTGTTGAGTCACTCCAGATCTCTCCAAAGGAAGGTCAAGTTCTGAGTGTGTGTTTGTGTGTGTGTGTATGTGTGTACAGTGTGTGTGCAGTGTGTGAGTGTGTGTATGTACAGTATGTGTACAGTGTGTATGTATGTGTGTGCAGTATGTGAGTGTGTGTATGTGTGTGTGTATGTGTGTACAGTCTGTGAGTGTGTGTATATGTGTGTGTGTGCAGTTTGTGACTGTGCGTGTGAGTGTGTGTGATGTGAACACGTATGTGGATGAACAAGCACATGTGTGAGACTGATGTTGGATGTCTTTCCCATTGTTCTCCATCTTGTCTATGATGCAGGGTCTCTCACGTAACCTGGAGTGCACCAGTTCAGATGAGCTTGCTTGGCCTATGAGAGCTGTAACAGCAAGTGGCTCATGGTGCGCACCCAGCGCTTATGTGGGCTCTTTGGATCTGGATTCCAGTCCTCACACACAGCCAGTGCCTTAACCCCTGAGCCCCACTATGTGCTGTCATAAGCCAAAGAGGCGCAGGTCTGAGAGACGGCGTATGCATTGGGTGCTACAACTCTCCCAGGCGTGGGAGAGCGATTACAGCGGGAGCCTGGCCACAGGACTGTTGGACTAATGGCGCAAAGCGAGAGCCCTCGAAGAGCTGGCGTGACGGATGCGAAGAAAGCAATGCCTGCACTGAGGGAAGGACTCGGTGAGGGAGTGCTCCTCGGTGTGAGGACCCCAGAATCCCCCCCACTAACAGCTGGATGTGGTAGCATGTGCCTGTAACCCCAAGGCTGGTGAAGGGGGTGGGGGCGAAGGCAGAGGACTCCAGGAGGCTTGCTAGCCAGACAGTCTAGCTGGGATGGCGAGCTGTGTGAACAGGCAGGAGCGATAGAGTCCATGGATGTGCATGCCCCCCCCCCACATTTTTTTTTTTTAAGAAAAGAAGGGCTGGAGAGACAGCCTGGTGGCTAAGAGCAAGAACTGGTCTTGGAGCAGACGGAAGTTAGGTTGCCGGTGCCCATGACCAATAGCTCACAGCTGCCTGAAATGCCAGCTCCAGGGAGCTGGCGCCCTCTTCCTGACCCTGAGGGCACTGCACTCATGTGCGCATACCTACACACAGACACACAACACACACACACACAGACACACACACACATAATTAAAACTGAAATACGTCTTTTTAAAAAGAGAATGAAATGAGGGATTTGTGTTAGATTTATGTCCTTTATTTGGCATGCAGGTGCATGCACACACGTGACACCATAGGTGTGAAGACCAGAGGACAACTTGATGGGAGCCCTGTAGGGTGAGATCTTAGGCACCTGTACCACTGACCACGCCCTTTTGGGCGTGGTCACAGGTACTTAGTAGGGACCAGAGACAAAGAGCTGGGGGATAGGAGACAGGCTCTCTGGAGAGCAGCGAGCGGACCTCGGGTTCGCGGCTTCTCGTGTAAGTGACTTCTCCCTAAATAAATATCATATGACAACCTACCCTGTGTAGTAGCTCAGTATTCCCCAGCAGAGTCCCTTCTCTCTTTCTACAGTGTGACTTTGGGGAGCTGAACTCAGACCACCAGGCTTGGCAGCAGGCACCTATACCCAGTGAGCCCTCTCACCAGCCCAGAAATAGGCGTTTTTACCAGTGCACGTCCCTTTTGATTTGTAAGGCTTGGGCAAGAATCACCCACACTGAATGCACAACCCAGCTGTCTCTCCTCTGCTTTCACAGATCTTCCCTGTGGCTTTCCTGAGAAAGCCTGCTTTTGTAAGGAGTCATCTGGGTCTCAGGGACTGAACTCAGGTCATCAGGCTTGGCGGCAAACCTTTACCCACTTGCCCACCCAACTTGCCCACCACTGTCATTTCCTTAAAATCTCAGGTACACTGTGGCGGCGTGCTGTTGCTGGACAGTCACCATTGTGTCATTGCTGCCATTTAAATCCAACAATCAATAGTGGGGGCAGGCAGCTATTGAAGATCAAATATGGGGGTCAGGACATGCCAGGCGAGGAGAGTACTCTACCTCTGAGCTACACCCCCAGCTCACAACAGCCAACAACTTACTCCACTAACCAACTTGGCTGATGCTTTCGTGATTGCTAAATTGAATGGTTCTGCTCAACACCGCTTAGGGATCAGCCTCGAGGGAGACAGCTCCACCCATTTTGGGTCTGGCCCTCTGTTTCCTGGTCTCCTAAGACTATCACAAGCTGGGGGCCACCCCAGACAGAGCTCCACACCCCAGGATTCAGACCCTCACCCAGGGTGATGCCCCAGGATTCAGGGTCAGTCTTGGCTGGAAGGTTTCCAGGGGACTGGAGAGGGAGCCATCCATGCGGGAGTGAACTTCAGACCCACCCACAGAGGAGATGGCGGTTCTTGGAAGGAGCGGCCCTTTGGACGTTACCTCCAGGTGCCCTGATTGATGGAGACAGGCCCTGCCAGATTCCGTTCTGCGGACTGGAGATTCCAGGACCGTGCTCACACCGGGAGTGATATTTTCTTGGACTGTCACCAGGGATTATGGAGAACTTTCCTCACCCCTACGTGTCTACGGTGTGAAGGATAAAGGAGATAGAGAAACTGACATGATGGGTTTCTCTGGTTCAAGTCTGAAGTGTCAGCTGCCTCACAGGACTGTCTCAGCCGGCTTCACACTCTCCCTAAAAGGAGACAAGCCAGCTTTGGTGGCCTCCAGAGCACAGCAGGCCTTATTCAACTCCACCTTCTTCACCTTTCTGTAACTGCAGCCTGGAATGCCTTTGTCATCCTGGTGCCCATAGACTCTGAGCTTGTTGTTCTAGAATTTTACTGCCTGAAGTTGGGTTTAATCTGGCTCGGTTTGGGGTCTCTGTGTAATCACAGGGGCTGCTGTCATTGGAATCTGTGCCGGGGGCTTGTGGCCACATGAACCGCATATGTTCCCCCAAGAGCAGGGAGCACCTCCAGAGAGCCTTAGGCCCTCCATCTCCCTCCTTTCTTCCCTTCTTTCTCCTCCCTCTGGTTTGAAACAGCTTCACTGTGTAGTCCAGGCTGTCCTTGAGCATGCAATGCAGCCCAGGCTAGCCTAGAACCTCTGAACCTCCCATCTCCACTTCTTGGGGCCAGAGTGCAGCCCTCAGGGAGGCGTGGCCGGTATGCATTTCACCATGGGTAACCTGCTATATAGAATCCCGTTTCCCTAACCACCAGGCTCCACAGCCCTCAGCAGCTCTTGGGGAAAGAAGAAATGAAAGAGGAGGACTTGACCTTAGCATCCGAAACACTCAGACACAGAAACCAAGAGAGTCATCACCACAGTCAACTGGTTTCATGGTAATAGATGGGTATCAGTGTTCTTGCTTATCAGGCTAAGACTCTCAAGCCTGGCTGTATTCCTCTCTGTGCCCAGGGTGCAGGGAATTAGATTTTTTAAAATCTTACTTCACGTGTATGCGTGTTTTGCCTGAATACGTGTATGTCTGTGTACCATTCGCGTGCCTATGGCCCACGAAGACCAGAGGAGGACACTGGATACCCTGGAATGGAGGTACAGATGCCTGTGAACCACCATGTGGGTGCTGGGAATTAAACCCAGGTCCTACGGAAGAGCAGCCGGCGTTCTTAACTGCCGAGCCATCTCTCTAGCCCTAGATTTACTTTTTTAAGAAGTGTTTTTGGAAAACTGTGATCCAAATTGTGTCTGGTGTCTGGAATTCTGACTAAAATCTTGACTGCACTGCTAACAAAATGTGGCCTGGCAGATGACTGATCTAAGCTTCAGCTTCCTTGCCTGTGAAATGGATCTAGGGAAGAGGCTACCCTCATAACTCATTCTGTGGGCGAGCTGAACGAACAAATGTGGATCAGCCACCAGGCTCGTTTCTGGGGAACTGCAGATGGCCCCCCAAATCGCAGCTATCACTGTGTCTAGTCTTGTCTCCTCAGGGTCCCATGTCCAAAGTGACAATGACTGACAAGTGACCAAATGACAATCGGAGATGATCAAGACCGTATCTGCTACATCTGTGTGGAGTTACATTGTGGCGATCGGAGAACAAATCAAAGTTACAGATGCTGCCATGTATCTGCAGGGATGGGGTTTATAAACAGAAAGCTCAGTGGACCACACAAGTCTGGGCCACGTAGATGCCTACGTAGGCGGTTTTGAGAACTTACAACTGAGGTGAATGAGTGGTTTCAAGAGCTTTTTCCTCTCTGCAATTTACCCCCACTGAAGCCACCACGAAGACCACTACCTGGGCCAATGCTGACCAAACCTTTAGAAGAAAAGATACCCTGGTAGTGTTAAAACTAGAACTCGTTTGGATGAAATGACAGACTATGGACACCCCCATGTAGGGCCTCACCCTCCCTGGGGAAATGAGGGGATAATGGGGGGGCTGGGGGGAGGGCACGGGAGGAGGGGAGGAGAGGGACCTGGAACTGACTTGTGAAGCACCCTTGTTTCTAATCTAAGTTTAAACTTAAAAATAAATAAATAACTAGAACTCGTTTTGTTTTGTTGCTAGTATATCTTAAATTATTCATCTGCATCAGGAAAAGAAATATTTTTTGTTTGTTTGTTTGTTTTTTGCATCAGAGCTACAAATATTTTGCTAGCCTCACATGAACTTAGCTGGGTCACACTGTGGAAAGTCAAAACGTAATAAGCAGTTGTGTATGAATTACTTTTCTGTTTCTGTGATAAAGTGCCATGACCAAGGCAACCAGCTTACAGTCGGGGAAGTTTATCTGGGTTTATGGCTCCAGAGGTAAAAGTCTGTCATGGCAGGAAGGCATGTCAGCAGGATGCTAAAAAGCTCAGAAACCGCATCTCAACACGAGGCAGAGAGTGAACGAGATGAGGAGAGACGGTAAACACTCAAAGTCCCCCCCCCCACGACTCACTTCCTTCAGCAAGGCTCCCCTCGCAAGGGTTCCACAACCAACTAGGGACCAAGTCCTCGAGCTGCCACAACCATGGGGACGTGTCTCATTCAAACCATCACAGATTGTATTTCATGCGCTTGTAACAAATATGTAAAAGTAAAATAACAACAACAATACTTTTGTTTTCTTTTTGGTTTTTTGAGACAGGGTCTCACTGTGTAGTGCCCCCCCTGCTATCCTAGAACTCACTCTGTAGACCAGGCTGGCCTCAAACTCAGAGATCCACCTGCCTCTACAGCTTTATTGCTGGGATTAAAAGCGTGCATCACCATACCCGGTTAAAAATCAGTACTGTTTTACAGTAACATGGCATACTTCAAGTAACTGGGAATAAATTTAATTACATACACATAAGATACATCTGTCCTTGTGAGCTTTAGTTGTCGACACAGCCTATCTGAGAGGAAAACCTTGATTGGGGAATTTCCCAGACCAGACTGGACTGGGGGCGTGTCTGGGCGTTGTCTTGATTAGTAACTGACTCAGGGGGCCACTGTGAGCAGTGCCATCCCAGGGCAGCTGGTCCGGGCTGTATAAGATAGAGATGCATGAGCCTGTTAGAAAGCTAGCCAGTGCGCCTCATTCCTCCATGGCTTCTGCTCTGAATTCCTGCTGACTTCCCTTAGTGAGGGACTGTGATCTTTAAGCGTAAAACCAAGATCCCATTTTCTCCCCAAGTGGCTTTTGGGCAGCACGTCTTACTGAAGCAACAGAAAGGACACTAGGATAATTTCTCTATAAAACCTCTGAAGTATATCTGAGGAGAAAAAAAAAGAGGGGTATGCTATGTTCCTTGACTGGGGGGTGCAATGTTTGGAGACACTTAACATTTTACAAATACATGCATTTGTTCTATAGAAACTGTCTAAAATTCCCAGCACATGTCTTTAAGGGAAATTAATAATCTGACTCTAACACACACATAGGAACACAAAAGGTTTAAAGCATTACAATAGTTACTTCACTGTTGCTTTGCTAAGCTGGCCAAAAGCAACTTAGGGAAGGGTTTTTATTTGGGCTTCTTGCTCCCCAGGCCTAAGAATCCATCTTGACTTTGAGTCACGACAGTGAGCAGCAGGCATGGCAGCCGGAGCTGGAAGCTGAGAGTTCCTACCCTCAGTTGTCAACCTGAGACCGAGAAAGCCACCACAGGAAGGCTTTAAACTCGCAAAGCCGGTCTCCAGCACCCAGCTTCTTCTGCCCGCCTCAAGCAAGGCTGCACTTCCTCCCGGACAGACAGCACTACCAACTGACAACCAAGAGTCCAGAGCCTATGGGGAGAACATCTCGTTCAAACTGCCACAAACATCTAACATGGTTCTGAAGAAGAAGCGCAAACTCGGAAAGCTTATATAACTCAGAATATAATGGTGCAGCCGTCAGAAGCAACTGGATCAAATGGACCAGCACACAGTGGCAGACTGGAATTTGTTCAAAGGTATCCAAGTCATTCATGGGGAAGGGAGGGTCTTTGCCACACATGTTGCTGAAGCTGGAAACGCAACCGTCATACAAGGAAATACTCTTCCATAATGAAGATGAATGACACATCTGAGGAGGAGGGCCGACCTCAAATACAACATGTCAGGCCACAGGAGTCAAACCTTTACAGATAGTCAGTTGCGTTCATAGGAAATCTAGACAAAGACATCGGTAACTTAGAAACCAGAAGGTCCTGAGGAGAGAGAGAGGCAGTCACTGGAGGGGGCTGAGGAGAGAGGCAGTCATGTGGAGCAGTCTTTGAACACTGTAAATATGTATTACTTTCATTGTTAGTAAAAGGCTGATTGGCAGAGAGCTGGGCAGCAAGAGTTTGGGTAGGACAGCCTGATACAGAGTCGGAGTTAGCCTGTAGCAAGCCTGAGCTATTTACAATTAATATTAAGCCTCTGAGTGGTTATTGTAAAGCAGCTGCCAGCACACACACACACACACACACACACACACACACACACACACACACAAACTCAGTCTGCAACCTGGGGAGCAAGCTTTGCATCACTCCACTGGTCTGAGGCTCTGGGGTCTTTGGCATGGCCACACCCGCCCATGTCAACGGCACACATTCACTCAGGGCTCCCTGCACACCCTATAAGAAATGTGTGATCCCAGGCTAGCCCAGTTCTGCAGTTCTCCGAGGTTTTTCAGTGAGTTCATGTGTGTGATGGTGTGGGTTGTGTCATACACCTTCTTGGGTTGTAGCCCTCCCCTCCCTGAAGTTCTTAGAATTCTGTTCCTGAAAAATTGTTTTGACTAACAAAAGCACATTGAACCCTTCCTGGTGTTTGTGATGGAGCCGTTTCCTAATGCAAACAAGCCTTCCATCTTCTCCACTTGACCTGAGTGACTAAGTTTTGATCGAATCATCCCCTCCCCCCATTCCTGAAAAATCTACCAAGGACAGAGGCAGTGAAACTCTTTAAGAGGTTCCAAGGCTCGCACCCCTTCCCCATGGCCCATGGTTTCTGGCAGAAGCAGCCTTAAGAGAAACCAGAGGAAAAAGAGAAGTCACACTGAAACGGGGTGGGGAAGGGGCAGGACTTCTTCATCTCTCCCTGGGAATACAATAGGGTGACGTCACTGGCTTGACTTCGTAAGTAACTTCACTTGCACGGAATTGAAGTTTCTGCTTTCACAACGGCTCCGCACGATCACTGGCAACGCTGCAGGCTGTAGCGTCTGCTTGTGTGGCCGCAGGAGCCTGGCCTACTCTCTGCGTCTTTCAGCTCTAACTCACCCCCATGCATGGCAGCGCCGAGGTGTGACCACCGTCCAGTTGTCACAGGTAACACGAATGTGTCCTCTGCTGAGTGCCAGCTGCCACTTCATGTAGCCTGTCTGCGTGAGGCAAGGACTGACGGACACATGTCCAATTTGCAGACGAGGGAATGGAGAAGGGAAGGTTACATAACTTAGCACTAGGACTTGGACCGGGATGGTGTGGCCTCCACAATCCTTATTCCTGGCCATGCTCCTATGCGGTCTCAGGACACGTCTAGCAAAGAACACAAACAAAGCCACCAGTAGGTGGGCCGCCCGCCCGAGTCATGTTTGTTAACGGAGACAGCCCTGGAGGGAAGACCTTGCTTGCAGGGAACCTAAGCAATGTTCCTCAGCATAGATGGTCTCAAAAGCACTTCACGTTGGTTTACAGACTGAGTTTATTACACCATTAGCCATTGATAATAGTCCTCTGGGCTTGTACCTGGTTTTACTTCCTGCCTGGAGAAAGGAGCAGCCTTGATGCTGGAGTACAACACCCCCTTTCCAGTGAGAGGAGCCTAGGAGTGAGCTTCAGTGCAACAACTTAGAGGAGCATGATGCGGGACCGTGCGGTGACCCTCATCCAAGCACTCAATCAGGTTTTCTATCTCTTTTGGGAATCCAGTCTGGTCAGCAACACACATGAACGCAAAGCCCGTGTCACCCTGAGTAATTATCCCGTCCCCGTGCCCTCAGTGACCAACCCAAGCCACCCCTTGCCACCAGCTTGATAAGCAAAGCCTGTCTATGATCTGCCATCCCCTAGCGCTCCAACAAGCCGGCGCACTAATAATCCACTCAGCCTGCTCACCAAGACGCAGAAGCCCCTCTTCCTTCCCTTCCTTCTGGGTCTTTCCTCTCTCACCTCTTTCTCCATCCCGCTGCCTGGTCTACCTTCCATGACTGAGAGAGACTCACACATCGAAACATCAGAGGGGGATGGCACTCACGGTGTCGACGCGTCCACCGCCAGGTCCGGTACTGTGTCCGAGCGCCTGTCCAAAGCTCCTCTTGAGCATCTTAGGGGGCTTCGTGCCCAGGTGCCCCCCGGCTCTGGCTTCTGCCTGGTGGGGTTGTATGCACCCCCAGGCAACTTCCCTAGCTCGCTCTCCCCACCGATCAGATCCGCCTGACTTCCTACTGGCCCCTCTCCTTCCCGGGGCTGCTGGACAGACACTGCTGGTGCCCAAGGTGCTCTCCGGCTTCCTTCCCGCAGCCCCAGGCCGGGGCACACCTAGTTTCAGTTATCAACGCTGCCCTTTCAGAACATGCCATTCTGACTCTGCCCACTTTAAAAGGGGCCAGCGTCTCTCTCTCTCTCTTTCTCTCTCTCTCTCGGGCCAGACAGAGGGCTAACAGAGTCACTGTTCTCCTAACAAAAGGCCAACCGAATTCTGAGAGGTTTCGCTGACGTCTCTGCAGCTCGAATGACCTGTTTTCTTAGGCCTCATTGTTGCCGGTCACCGCTGGTGACTCTTGGTGTCCAAACTCAGAAGAAAGCTCAGATTGAGAGTGGCGTTAAGAAAAAGGAAAATATCCAGAGAAAAACCCAGGAGGTGAGACGGTTCGGGAGAGAGGTACATATGGCGGAAGGGTTGGCATTGACATCAGATTGGAGAGAGACTAAGAGGTGGCCAGAGGGCCAGCTCCGCCCAGGAGCAAGGAGAAATGCACCCAAGAGGTGTCTCCAAAGGCAAAGGGGAAAACAGCAGGCCTTGGGGAAAAGACGGAGCGACTGGAAGCTGGAGACTCACTTGTAAACGACTGTTACCAGGGGAAAGTGACAGGGACTGTCCCGGCTTCACCTGTGCGCTGCCCGGGTTACATCCGAAGCTCTTCCGCCACCACTATTCAGTCGAAGGCTGGGTCTAGAAAGATCTTCCCCAGCAGAAGATAGGCTCGTGCTATTCCACAGTTGGCTTAAGGCTGGGCATACTCAATGCCACTAGCTGCTTGTTCTAACCGCCATCCACGCTTATTCGGTATAATGTACACAAGACCCCTCCTCAGTGTGAGAGACCACACCCTGAGCACAGCGGCACTGCCTGACAGACTCAGAGGCAAGGCTGTCTCAGCCACACGGGCTCACTGTCCCAGATCTGTTCCTTGTTACCCGAGTGGCCTTGGGTGGGTCTGCTTTGATCTTTTGATGAGTTCAGAAATACTGATGAACCAGGGGCTGGAGAGACGGCTCAGCGGGTCATGTGCTTGCCGTGCAAGCCCGAGGAGGAAGCTGAGCATGGCCGCATCTGTCTGCTACCCCAGCATTGTCGGGTGGGGACAAAGAAACCCCTGGAGCTTGCTGGGAAGCCAGCCTAGCTAAACGAGGTCAAGTGAGAGACCGCCGTCTCAACATGAAGGCGGAGAGTGGCTGAGGAAGGCAGCTGGTGTCAACCCCAACAGACAGTGCACGGCTAGCACAGGCTAGCTCACGCATGTGCACTAATGAAAGTCTCTCGGAGAGTCAATAATGGAGTTCCAGGATCTTTTTCTTTCTATGTAGGCCTCCCGCTGGTGAAATGAGGCCATCTACATCTTGGGTACAGCCCCCTCTCCTCTTCAATTGTGTCATCCTGGCTATGCTGGACGGTTTTATGTCAGCTCAACACAAGCTACGAAGCCATCTGAGACGAGCGAATCTCAGCAGAGAAAATGTCCCCTTAAGATCCAGCTGTAGGCAAGTCTGCAGGGCATTTTCTTATATAGTGATTGATGGGGGCGGGCCCAGCCCTTTGTGGGTGGGGCCATCCCTGGTCTACAGGTCCTGGGTTCTGTAAGACAGCAGGCTGAGCAAGCCATGGGGAGCAAGCCAGTGAGCAGCTCCCCTCCATGGCCTTTGCATCAGCTCCTGCCTTCAGGTTCCTGCCCTGTTTGAGTTCCTGTCCTGACTGCCTTCAGTGATGAACAGTGATGTGGAAATGTGGGCCAAATAAACCCTTTCCTCCCTGAGCTGCTTTTGGTTATGGCGTTTCTTCGCAGCAATATTAACCCTGACTAGGATGCTAAACACAGGCATTCTCATAGAAATAACATTTGATCTCATATCTTGACCACGGCCGAACCAAGCTGACACACAGAATGAACTTGTCGCCAAGGCATGCCTGCCCACATGACCCCAGTGAAGAGCTCTGTGCCTGCCTGTGTTTAGGGAATGGCATGTTAAGAAAATAATTCAGGATTTCTTCACTGAATGGTGCCTCCCATGGCAGACCATTCCTTGTCACTATTGTCCCTCCCCACATGCCCTGGGGAATAGGAGTGCTAGGCCACGCTTAGCAAACCAGCTGAGAAGACGCTGAAGTCCACGTTAGGGGACCAGGAAGGTGCCTGATACTGCTGTCCTCTTGGAAGGTGAGAATTTTTTATTAGAAAAATGGAAGGAGGAAAGGCATGGTGGCGCATGCCTTTAATCCCCAGGCCTCAGGAGGGAGAGGCTGGCAGATCTCTGAGAGTTCCGGGGTAGCCTGATCTACATAGTGAGCTCCAGGACAGCCAGAGCTATGTGTAGAGACCCTGTCTCAGAAGAAAAGAAAAGGAGGAGGAGGAGGAGGAGGAGGAGGAGGAGGAGGAGGACAAGAGGAATGCGCTAGGCAAATGTGAGGAGGGCGGTGGGTGCCTTGGGTCTTCCAGGACTCATCACCGTGGGAGACAGATGCCAGGGAGAGTGATGGATGAGACACCCACCTGTAGCTAGCTCGGAGAAGGGCAGGCATGCGTGCGTGCGTGCGTGCAAGCTATAAATCTCAGAAGGGAGAAACAGGTTAGGAATGAGCCGTGTGGGGTGTGTGTGAGATGTGCGATCTGAATGAACACAGGGAAGTGTTCCCAGCGGGATCAGGTTTTTTTTTTTTTAAGTATTTTTCCACCTTGAAGGGCTAAGAACTGGAGGAGAAAGCATGCTACGCGTCAGAGTGGCCACAGCAGTGTTTCAGCAGAATGAGATGGGCTGGGGAAGAGGGCTCCATTTCAGGGGTGGGGGCAGCAGGAGGTGGGACGGAGGACAGACGGACAGAGAGCGGTCACTGTCGCCACCGAAGTGGGCGGGAGGGGGAGGTGGAACCCAGGCAATGGGGGAGGGACAGAAACTACAGGCTCTCAAAGTCAAACCCGGCTCCTGCTCCCTCCCCACTGTGTCTCCATGAGGCCGCGTGGCGCCCCAGCGTGTACATACAGTCGAGTTTCCACTGTTGCCGATCCAACACTCACCACCTTGCTTCAGACACAATTTGACCCAAGTTCTACCTACAACAGACCATCTGTCAGGAAGGGACCTTAAACCTCCAAGAACAGAAGTCTCTAGAGACAGGGCATTCTGTTCTGTTGACATGGCCCCAATGCAACAAGACCTGCTCTGGGGTCTCCAATCCTCAGACCTCCACAGTGCTCGGCTGAACAGCTGTCCGGGACCGTGTGTGAGCTGTCGGCTCTGCAGCAGCCCTGGAAAGGTGGCTAGCCAAGGATCACAAAGCCTTGGGTGCCCATGGCCCCGCCTTGGCGTTCCTGTAGCGGGTGAGTGGCTGAAACGACAGAATCTCAGACATTGCGCCCTGCTCGAGGTTGGATCCGTGGAGATTGGGCTATGGGAGGGATGGTGCAAACCCCACTTGCACGGAGAATGCGTATTTTTACAAACCAAGCTTTCTGACCAGTGTGGCTGTGACTGGAGAGGTTGGAGAACGTCCAGGCTACGTGGCCTCAAAGGTGGTCAAAGTCGGACAAGTCACTCACAGAGGCCCTGCATTGGCTCCGTGAGAGCCTGAGGGGTACCAGAGTTTCACTTCATTATCTTTCTACCAAAGGACGCCTCACTGCCTGCTGGGCCCCTCTGGGGATCAGTCCTCTACTCTGCTGCTTGTCGGCACTGATGGGGATCCTAGGCTTTACTCTTCTTACAAGAAAATACCAGTCGCCGGGCGGTAGTGGCGCACGCCTGTGGTGATTTGGATGTAATTGCTCCCATAATTTCATAGGGAGTGGCACTATTAGGAGGTGTGGCTTTGGGGGTGTTGGAGTGGGTGTGGCCTTGTTGGAGGAAGTGTGTCACTGGGGGGGGCTTTGAAGTTTCCTGTACTCAGAAAACCACCCAGTGCTTGAGTCCACTTCCTGCTGCCTTCTGGTCAAGAAGCCCCAGCACCACATCAGCCTGCACGCTTGTGTGCCTCCACGCTCCCTGTCATGACGAAAATGGGCCGAACCTCCGAGACTATAAACAAGACTTCTCAACTGAATGTTTTCCTTACTAAAGTTGCTGTGGTTGGTGTTCCTTTGCTGCAGCGACGGGCAATGAAGCACAAACCGCGAGTCAACAACCCCACGTGGAGTTTATTGAAGGGAAAGGGAAGAGGAGAAGGGGGTGTTGACCAGCTGGGACCAGAGGGGCAGCATAGAAGGGAGAGCGAGGGAAGAGAGAGAGGAGAAAGACGAAGGGAGAGAGCGAGAGCACGTGGAGGTGCTCGCTTAAAAGGGGGAGCTAGCGCATGCCGTACTGAGTCCTTAAGAAGCCCCGTAACGTGTGACGTAGCCATGACGTGGCCACGCCAAACACAGGGCCCTCTGAGCTGCCTAAGTATCTGCCTGAGTGCCATATGCATGCCCCACCCATTGTCAGGGGGCGGGGTCAGCATAATACCGGGTTCCAGCAGTGGTCCAGGTGTCTCTTCGTAGCAATAGAAACTGTAACTGAGACGGAGGAGGTTGGTAGCAGGGACTGGAGTATTGCTGGGATAGGCCTGACTATGCTTTTGTCTGGATGAATTTGGACTTTGGGAGTTTCGGGTTAGGAAAGCAGAGGAATGTTTTAGGGCCATGCTAGCAGGAGCATGGAAGACAGCCATGCTGAGCGTGATGTCAACTGTGGGGATCAAGAGGCTTCAGAAGTGAAGAACGCTCTTACGTGCGGCCTAGAGGCTGTACCTGCAACGTTTTGGTGGAGGAAGTGACCGCTTTTTGCCCTTGTCTGAAGAGTCTGCCTGAGACTAAAGTGGAGAATTCTGGATTAATTCCATTGACAGAGGAAATCTCAAAACAGCCTAGTAGACTGTCGTGTGGTTATTAGTGGTGACTCTAATGCAGACTTTTCATTAAAAAAGGAGCAAGCTGAGCAGGGTAAATTACAAAATGTAAATTTTTGACGAGAAAAAAGAGCACCAGGGAGTGGAATGGAGCTAAGTCCTGTGTTCAAGGAGCTAAATGGATTAAGAAATGGAATAAAGGGAGTGGTGACCTCAGGATAAGATCCCACCCAGCTAATTTTCCAACTCGTGAGAAGGAACTAAAGAAAAGCTTATAGCTGTGGTACTGGAAAGGCAGAGGCTGGTAGACCTCTGAGTTTTGAGACCAGCCTAGTCTAGAGATCCAGTTTCAGGACAGCCAAGTTTAGGCAGAAAGCCGGTGAAGATGCAATTGAACAAGGGGGCCGTGTTCCGGTTCCAGCAAACAGCAGAACTTGGCAGCTTTGGTCATGTGGTTCTGGCTTTAGAGTTTAGGACAGAAGAAATGGGTTTTTCCTCCACACCTAAAGAAAGCCATGGAGGCCAGGCATGTGTCAGGGGTGGCCCTGAATGAAGGCCTTGTAGAGAGGCCATTGCGTGAGGTTGTGAAGTTGGAGTCTGGATTGTCTTGGAGAACCCAAGATGTTAGAGATGCCAGAGTCATGGGTTACCTGCTGAGGAGAGCTGCTAACAGGGAGCAGAACCAGCCCAAGAGAGGGAAGTGTGTTGCAGTCAACAAAGCTGAAAGGAGCTGGAGATCTGAAGAGCATTTTGACACCGGACATGGAGATGCAGAGTCTGGAGTTTGCCCAGCTGGTTTTCAGTCTTGCTTTGGTCCAGTATTTCCCCACTATGCTCCCTTTCCTCCCTTTCGGAACGGTTATGTGTGTACTGTGCTGTTGTATGTCAGAAGTATGTGATCTGCTGCTTTTATTTCTGTCTTACAGAGGATTACGGTTAAGAGATTAATTGAATCTCCAAAGAGACTCTGAACTTTAGACTTTTAAACGTTGTTGAGACTGTGACAGACCACCGCCAGTTTTGAAGTTGGATTAGATGAATTTTGCATTATGATATTGTTTATGGTGGAATGTGGTAGTTTGAACGTAATTGGCCCCATAGTCTCATGGGGAGTGGCCCTATCCAGAGGTGGGTCTTTGTTGGAATGGGTGTGGCCTTGTTGGAGGAAGTGTGTCACTGTGGGGGTGGGCCTTGGGGTTTCCTATGCTCAGGATACCGCCCAGAGTCTCAGTCAACTTCCTGCTGCCTGCAAGATGTAGGACTCTCAGCTCTTTCCTCCAGCACCAAGTCAGACCGCACGCCACCATGCTCCCTGCCATGACGATAACGGACTGAACCTCTGAAACTGTGAGCCAGGTATCTCAGTTCAACACTTTTGTTACAGGAGTTGCTGTGGTCACATTGTCTCTTCACAGCAATAGAAACCCTAATAAGAGGGAGCCTCGTCCCTCAGGGAAACTGAGGTTGAAATTGCCCTGTGTGTCGGTTAGCAGATGACTCAGCTTCTGATGAGTATCCGCTGGCTGCCTTTACTCCACCCTTTGCACCCCAAAATGCAACCAGATCCGTTCACTGCAAGGACCCTGCTCCCGAGTCCTCCACCCCACTGGGGGATTTCAAGGTCTCTAAGGACAGGGTCTCATTTGCAGAGCATGCCACCCCAGTGACCAAGCAGATGGCAGCTGCCAGGCCAGTTTCTTCCCTCTTGTTATTGGAGAGACCATTTAGTGACTGACTGTGGCCTGACACCTTACCCCCACCCCCAGACATTAAACCTGGGATTTAGCGAAAGCTCACCCAGATAAGCCCTGTACAAATAAGAACACACCTTTAGCTAAGAATGAGGCCTGCGGTTCCAGAATCTTCTGTCTCTTCATCTCAGCCTTAGCTGGGGTGCCCTCTGTTATTCCCACCTTCCTAGGAGGAGTCAAGAGTATGGAGACAACATTCCCACACCAGGCCCGTTGGCCTTCCAACTGTCCACATGATCAGGCGCAGTGTCCTACAAGTCAGTGTGACCCTTTTGACCCGTCCCATCCCTGGAAACTGTGACAGAGCCAGGACGCTGAGTGTGTGGAGCCGAGGTAGAAGCAGGGGGATTAGCTTGAGGCCACTCTTAGCTACGAAGAAAGTGCAAGGCCAGCCGGCTGCATCACAGGCTGCATCACAAGGAAGGAGCTACTAGCTAAATAACCTTTTTCACTTCATATGTTACTAGTACTCAGATACTGTGTTGCAGCCACACAGTACTGACCAATGCAACTTGTATCTGTCCAACCGATCCCCAGGGATTTGTATTGTTGCAGGGCTGTCTGACAAAGCACACGACTCTCAGTGAAGTGTCATTCACAGTTAGCATCAATGTGGATGCACAGGACCAGGCAACATTTTATTTGCTCACTGGGCGCCTAGGATCTCAGAGCCTATGTTTCATGGAGCTGAACTCAGCAAGTATGAATAGTTTATGCTCCCTGCTCGCCTCTCTCCTCCGCCAGCGGGGCAAATAGGTTAAGTCCTATGGGAAAAGGGTTCTCACCAGAGGTGGCGCCGCCCTCAGGGGAAGATTTCAAACAGAGACTTAGAAAACGTCTAGCAAGTGTAGACTTCTTTATAACGTTTCCCCTGTTGCTCGTGTTCACTCCCGGCGTCCTTTGCTCCTGCTTTCAAGTCATCTGTAGACGCATCCATCGAACGCCACGCTGCAGAAAGAGGACAGGTGGCATTTGGTTTTCTTTTTTCTTTTTTTTTTCTTAATCCTGTCTGTTTCCCTTCACACACAAGCCCACACTTGCACTCACACATGCACACACACACTTATACACACACACACACACACACCACACCTTGGGGGGCTTTTTCACCCCTTCCTCCTTAGGGAAGGAACTTTTGCTTTTTTGTTTTTTAAATTGTTGTATAGTCGTCGGGTGTGGTAGCACACACCTTTAATCCTAGCACTTGGGAAGCAGAGGCAGGTGGATATCTGTGAGTTCGAGGCCAGCATGACCCTCAGAATGAGTTTCAGGACAGCCAGGACTGTTACATGGAGAAACCCTATCTCAAAAATAAACAAATAAATAAATAATGATACTAGTAGTGTGTGTGCGCACGTGCACTGTGCAAAAACACTGGAATGCTTGCAAAGAGGCCAGAGGAGGACTCTGGGTGACCTGCTCCATCGATCTCCACCTTATTCTGCTGAGACAGGGTCCCTCCCTGAGCCTGGAGCTAGCGTGGTGGCCAGAAAGCCACAGTGACCCTCCAGCGTCCACCCCCACAGCACTGGGGTTACAGTTACCTGTACAGTCATGCCTAGTGTCAGACAAGGGTTCTGGGGATTTGAACCCAGGTCTCCATACATGCACAGCAAACAGTCCTATCCTCCAAGCCATCTCTTCAGCCCTGGGGAATGAACTTTTGATGGGCAGGCTGGCGCTCCACCATCCAGAGACTGGAACTCTGTCCATGTCAGGATGGGCTAGAGCAGCATCCCTCCACAGAGAAGGTTTCCTCTGCTCCAGGGTGCTCATACAGGTAGAGACTTGCTTCGGAGTGTCTGAGCTTGGAAACAAGCTCCCTAGGAATGCGATGTATGCTTTGCACTGTTTTGCAGGGCACAACAATTGTGGGAATGCGGGGACACCTGTGTTCTGATTTCTTTAGTTCACTTGGCTTTGAGACCTCACCTGAGTTAGTCTTGCTCGGTGGCTGGGAACTCACCCCAGGGCCTCTTTCTGATCTCGTTTTGTCTCTTGCTACAGAGGGCCAAGCATACTAAGTATGGAGTATCTCCTAGTTTATTACAGAAGCTCAACGTCATCTCCCTTTGTGCTTCCATCACATTCCATGTAATGGACACCTAAGCGCGCGCCTTATTTCAGAGTATGCTCCGTGACTTGTGGCCACACTGTGGGCTGAGCCAGTGCCCTTAGTGTCCCTGGCAGTGCAACAAGAGAGAGATTTGTTATAAAAGAGCTCATGTGGGGTGTCGCCGTGGTGGGTTCAATGTCTACCGTGAGAAACAGAGCAAGAGAGAAAGAGATGAGGACGGAGGGGAAGGAGGGAATGAAGGAAGGAGGGAGGGAGGAAGGGGGAGGGGGAGAGGAGAAGGGGGAGGAAGGGGAGGGAGGAGTCTGCCCTCTTTGGGTTACTTGGTCTTGTGCTCAATCTCCATCCTCTGACCTGACAAGACTCCAGTCTGGATCACCCTCACAACCATGCAGAGTATCCTTGTGGGGAGTGGTGTCCCCCACAGGTGGCTGTAACACACGCCTGCCCAACAGCTACCTTGAAGAGTGCGGTGAAATGTGCAGAAACACTTGTTTTCAGCGATGAATTATGTATGTGTGTGTGCATATGCGTGTGTATGTGAGTGAGTGTGTAAGTATGAGTGAGTGTGTCTGTGTGAGTGTGTGAGTATGTTGTGTATGTGAGTGAGTGTGTCTGTGTGTGTGAGCATGTGTGTGAGTGTGTATGTGAGTGTGTGTGTGTGAGTGTGTGAGCATGTGTTTGTGAGTGTATATATATGTGTGTGTGTGTGCACAGGTGTGTGCATGACATAAACGACACACAATGGAAACTGAGAAAAAACTACCAAAGGTGTCAGCAATGACATGTGGGCAACACAGGGACCTCAGTCGGGGCTGGAGTGCCAACTCTAGCATGTCCTGGCTATGCTGACTCAGGGAAAGAGTGTGAAGGGACTTGGTCTGCTTGTGGGTTGTGATCATCTACCTCGTGGGGTTGTGGTGACTGTCGAGCTAATGTGTCAGTCCCTTGGTCAGGGGCAGCCATTAGCAACGATGTCAGCCCCCATGGGGTGGAAGCCCTGGAGTGAAGGACAACATCCCAAGCACCCCTCCAGCATCTCCTGCCCCTCATCCTTCACAGCTACCCCGGTGCTGACCCACCGCTGGCCTGTTTCACAGCTACCCTGGTGCTGACCCACAGCTGGACTGTTTTACAGCTACCCCGGTGCTGACCCACCGCTGGCCTGTTTTCCTTTTGCCTCTGCACACTCCCAGGCCATCCTAGCCTAGGGGAAACATCAGATGCCCAGATACTCAACCCTCCTCCTCTGTCAACCGTCCCTGTATTGCATCCCCTCCACCTTTGCCTGTGACCTCAGCTGCTGAGCACAGGGACAAGAGTGGGCGTAGGATGGGTCAAAGCCAGTCGTTCACTTGCCTCCTGGGAACTTGTATTCTGAGCAGAGGGACTTTGTCCTAGTTGGGGTTCTATTGCTGCGACGAAACACCAGGACCAAAAATCAAGTTGGAGAGGAAAGGGCTCATTTGGATCACACTCCCACATCACTGTTCATCACTGGAGGGAGTCAGGACAGGAACTCAAGCAGGGCAGGAACCTGGAGGCAGGAGCTGATGTAGAGGCCACCGAGGGGAGCTGCTTACTGGCTTGCTCAGCCTGCTGTCTTATAGAACCCAGGACCAGCAGCCCAGGGATGGCCCCACCCACCATGGGCTGGACCCTCCCCCATCGACCACTAATGGAGAAAATGCCGTACAGCTGGATCTCGTGGAGGCATTTCCTCAACTGAAGCTCCTTCCTCTCTGATGACTCCAGCTTGTGTCGAGTTGACGTAAAAACCAGCCAGCCAGTACAGACTTGAAGATGGAGAAGTCTTATCTCCTTCACCTCCTCCCTTCCTGCCTCCCCTCGCCGGCCCAGGCACTCAGTCCCAGCTCCCTTCCCCCCTGCTCTGAGGACACCCCCTGCTTGGTGAGGCACGGTCCTGTCCTCTCTTCTGACACAGCGGAGCCTATGCTCTGGGGGGACTGGCTGAGTCTCCAGAGACAAAAGCCCCAGGGCACCGGGAGCCAGCTTTCACATCCCCGCCTGTAGGACACCATCTTCATGTGGGGCTAACCCTGCGTTGTGAAGAGAGACCTGGACAAGAAAATCTCTCGCTCCCGGAAGGTATCTGTGATGGTGTCGATGAGAAATGTCCCCCATAGCTTCGGGTGTTTAGATATTTGGTCCTCCGTCAGTGACACTGTTTGGAGAAGTTTAGGAGGCATGACATTGCTGCAAGAGGTATGTCACTGGGGGTGGTGGGCTTTGGGATAGAAAGCCTCCTGACATTTCCAGTTGAATGTCCTCTCTCTGTTTCTCTTTCTCTGACTCTCTCTGTCTCTCTCTCTGCTTCATGCTTGCAGTTCAAGATGTGACTCAGTTTCCTGCTCCTGCTATGTTCCCTCTGCCGTTATGGGCTTTAACTCTCTGGAAGTGTAAGTCAAAATGAATCCTTTCTTTGGTCAGCTGCTTTAATCACAGTGGTTTTTTTCACAGCAGAGAAGTAATTAATAGAGCCTTCCACAGTAAACATGACCAAGACCCCATGATCTAGGTGAACATAGACTCCATCCCCAGAAAAGGAAGCTGTACCTGCGTGGTTGTGAAGGAGACGGCCATCCCTGGTGCTGATGCTGAGTGTTAGGTGGCACCCTCCAGCAGGAGTCATGCTTCCTGTGCTAGCTCAAGCCAGAGGTGCCTCCAGCAGGAGCCATGCTTCCTGTGCTAGCTCAAGCATCCCCAGGTCCAAAGGAAGCACTGACCTGGCTCCCATAGCCTATACACAAAAGAGTCCCAGAGGAACAGAGTTGGCACCTTCCAAATACTTTCCCAATATAACATCTGGACAAGGGCTGCCTTCAAGCTGGTCTCCCAGCCCTCCAGGCTGCAGACCCCAACTCTGAGTCCCCAGAGTCATATTATCGCCTTCTGCACCCCTGTGTCTCCACCCATAACGCTAGAGTCTGCGTCCCTCCAGATGAATCTGGCAGAAATGCCTGTGCTCGGGGAACAGAGGGCCTTTTCACCTGTTATTCCCAACTGGTCATCAGCTTCAGTCACCTTCTCTCCCTAATTGCACACTTCTGTGCAGTGTGCACTTCTCAAGTGGCCTGGTTTACCTAGGATAAATGGGGTGTGATGTCCAGAAGCCTGCAGGTCCTCCCTCCGAGTGGTCTTTGTGGAGGGTGTTTTGTTTACTGCTGTTAAAGCACAGGGAGCTTGTGGGGACTGTGAGAAGGATGGGGCAGGGGCTGGGGGCAGCTGCTGGTGGAGACTGAGCTTGGGGCCTGGACCTCCTGGGGCTGGGAGTCATAAACTCCTGATCCTGTGCTGAAACTGGAAACCGGAAACTGGGCCATGGTTCCCTCCTTGACCCTAGGGGCCTGGTTTGACCTCTCATTTCATCTTCTATTCTCCCCCAGTTGGACGCCCTGCTCTGCCCAGCTTGGACACTATTTCTGAAGAGGACAGAGGGACCTCACTCTGGGCTTTGCCAGCCTCTGGATGTCCCCGTCACCCCCCCCCCCCCACCAGCAGAGCTCAGCTCCACTCAGCTCCAGGGGCTCCTCGAGGGCCACCTCTCTCCCGCCCCCTCCAGCACCTGGTTGGGTTTAGGTTCACCATCTGCCCATGGGATCTGTGGCCTGGCTCCCTAGCCAAACTGTGAACACTTGGAATGGGACTCCCTTTTTTTTGTCAGGATCTGCACCAGGAGCCATCCTATGCCCATGCTGGGTCCAGGTGCACCCCAGATGACTGATAAGTTAATTAGACACCATTTGCCCCACTGGAATCCATATTCTTTCATTTATTTATTTAACTTTTTTAATTTTTAGGAAGGGTCTCATTATGTAGCCCCTGGATAACCCAGAACTCTCTGTGTAGCCCTGGCTAGCCTGGAACTCTCTGTGTAGCCCTGGGTAGCCTGGAATTCTCCGTGTAGACCTAGCCTTGAACTTACTTGTAGGGACATTGCTGTCTCTGCCTCCTGGGTGCTGGGTTAGATCTGCAGCGTGTCCACTGGCACCCCTTTTTGAAGCCAGACTAGGCACCTATGCTCTCCTTCCGAGACCACCCACGTGACTCCTCATGCCGTTGAGAATGAGATGCCTGCAAACCCCAAACCTGAGTGACGAGAAGCTTCCACAGCACGGAGCCCAACCACTCATGTCTGGCCCCTTTTCCACATACTCCCGGGGACAGCCCCTTGGAAGGATGCTCCAAAAATCGGATGCAGACAAAGCATTTGGGTGAACATGGAGGAGGGTTCCAGAACAAACCTTTCTCTCCCTCTGCCTTTTGACCCCATTTGCCCCATGTTTCATTGACCAGGCTTTCCGGCCGTCTCTCTCCCCAATGGCAACCTCTCTGCTCTAGAATGAAGCCGCTGAACTTGGACAAATGTCACAATGCCTATGCCATGACTTGCCCCAAAACACAAGGCTCTTAACCAGGAGTGATTTCACTTCAGGCAGCATTTGGCAGCATATGGGAATGTGTTAACTCCACAAGTGCTGGGGTAGGCTGTTTCTGATTTCGTGAGTACACTCCAGAGATGCTCACAGACATCCTTATACAGGTCAGCACCCCCCCCCCAGGAAAACATTCTCCATCGCCAAATGTCAGTCCTATGCCAAGTACAACTGATCTGTCTAGTTTGAGCCGTGATTTGCCGCCTCGCACTCCTCAGTGCCTGGTCACTGCAAACACCGCCCAAGGGAAATGAAGAACGGAGGGGCCAAAACATTCCTGTCACCCTTGCTGTGACTGCACAGGGAAGCCAGGAGGCCTGGTGGTCTGGGGAACCAGTCTGCAGCGAGGCCTCCCTTTGAAACCATCAGGTACAGGAAGGCCCTGCATGAAAGGCTGGTGATGAGAGACATGTAAAGGGAGCACTTTTGTTTCTAAGCTTAGGGAGCAGGGTGGAGAATGTCTTCACGGAGCCAAACCACACACGCCTCTATTGGGGCGTGAAAAACACTCGAATGAAGGCAGAATAGCGCACCTGCCTCCACTTGCCATGCGCGCAGCACACACACAGGGCCGCAGGAGCGAAATGGGAAAGTGTATTTACTTAGTGGGAACTCTCAAATAATGGCCCTGCCTGCCCCGGCAGGTAAGACTTGCGGTTTCAGTTGCACTTGGTCTGTTTTCAACACAGGATATCTCCGTTTGACAGTGTTTGAACAGATGGTGTGCAGGCAGCACCTATGACAGCCTCCGACCGGATCCCAGGGTCCCATTGTTGGCCACTCTGTGCATAGAACGTGGAGGGCTTGAAGATGTCACCTCTGCACTGCCTGTGTGTGACTGCTCTCCCATCACGTGGAAACATCTTGGATTTACTTTACGTGTATGAGTGTTTGCTTGCGTGCGTGTCTCTGTACCATCTCAGGGCAGTGCCCTTGGACAGCAGAAGAGGGTGTCGGATTCCCTGCCGCTGGACATACAGGCCCGTGGGGAGCGGCCGCGTGGGCGCTGGGAACTGAATCAGGGTCCTCGTAAGTGTAGCACGTGCTCTAACCACTGGGCCGTCCCTCCAGCTCCGTCCCGCCACTTACTTCGACCCACGTCACCCAAGATTTGTGTAAATCGTCCAGCATGGCAGGCTCACTAAGAGCCTAAGCCACAGAGAGGACCCACTAGCAGTGTCACACAACAAATATGTCAGAAGGAGATAGTCCCGGTAGTGTGCGGCGGAGTGATGTCATCGAGGGCCCCTGTGCTATGCATTTCAGGTCTCTCAGTCACTCCACAGTCAGGAGCCGCTGCTGCAGCCGCGGGCGCAGAAGAAAGTATTGGCTGCACCTTATGTGGTTGATCGCCCCTTTGCCCAGCACTATGATGGGTTTTTCGTTTTCGTTTTTTTGTTGTTGTTGTTGCCATTCATTCATTTGCTTGTTTTGAAAGTTCTAGGCAAGTCTTGGCCATCCCATGTCTGTCTTTTATTAGGGGAAGGACATATTTCCTAGCGGTCTCAAAATATTCCCTCTATGCCCTTTGTACCCAAGCTAGGTTATGCCAGCCCAGTGGCTAGCAAAGGAGCAACTACTGCCCTCTCAAGACTTACCTAAGAGGGTAGGAAAAAGTTTCCTCCAGGCTCGCCCAACACTTAAAATCAGAGCTCCATCAGAAATCGAGGAACCAAAGCACTTTATTTGCAAGAGCGCTCATGAGATGAGTTAGATTCCCTGACATCTAAGCTAAGCCTTCCGGATTAGATCTTGGACACATTAGTCACTTATTTCTGTACTGACAGATCCGTGTGCAGGTAATAGCTCAGAGCTCCCAAGCAGGACACAGAACTTCCAGTGTGGGCAATGGCTCCCAGGATTCAGAGTTCTAGAGTTGGTGTCTTAAGACAGTAGAAGACTGCTACAGGGTCTTAAGCGGGAAAGTGATAGGTTACAACGTAGTTTCCCAAGTCATTCTGGCCTTAGATGGGACACAATAGTAACTCGCTACACTGTACCTCTTTATGTCTTTTGGCCATGGTCAAACAAGGTCATGGCCCTTACCACCAGCCGTTGTTACAGAGTTGCTCTTGCACTGAGTAGTTCTCTGGGAACCCTGGTTACTTCTCATGAGAAGGCTCCCAACACAACAGCACTAGCCCCTTACAGCCCATTGGGTTTACTGTCTTGGTGTATAATCACTCCTGTCACTCTGGCTGGCATACCACTAGCCATGATAGGCAGTCAGTGGGGCTCAAACTGATGGGACCACCCAAGGTTGAAGCTTCAGCCTGCAGAATTGTGAGTTAAATAAGTCTCTTTTTACTTTCTATATTATCTGGCCTCGGGCACTTTGTTGTGGCAATGACAAACATACAAGTCTAGCCCGAGTTCATGACTCACAAGATCAGGGACTGTAATAAAACGATGGTTGTTTCAAGCCACACTGTTGGTGTGGTTTGTTGTGTAGGGATAACTGAAACACTGCGATGATAATGACTCAGTTTTATTCGTTTATTAGGTCAGGGGTAATATGCAGGACAATGGGTCACACTATGACATTTCAAGTCCATATTCACCTAATAATGCTACTCCAGTGTTTTTTTAAGATGCCCTCTCCACTTGAGCACTGCACTAGCTGCAGAAAGACCATAGGAGTTGTTTCTGCAGGGTTTCTCCTCCAGGAAAACTGTTGGACTTGCAGGATCCAGTTCCGAAGAAAGCTCAAGCTCAGTGAAGAGTAAACACCAACTACCACAAAAATCAAAGCCAAACCCAATACCAAATTAACCAGCAGGCTCCCCTTCTGAATAAAAATAATGCAATTATCTAAATTCTTGGTTTTCCCATGACTACAGCAGAGGTGTCTTGAAGGGTGTGACCTCCAAAATACACGGGCGAGGGGAGACTGTATGCTTCAAATGTCAGAGTGAAGGGAGGCAGCGGGTTGCTTTTAATCAGTGTTTATGCAACAATGCCCCCAAAGCTGTGACTTGTGGAGGGAAAACGTCACCTTCTCTCTTTCGGACACCTTTTACTTGTTATTTCAATAGGAAATTATTCTTTCAGAATTAGCTACATCTGTCAGCCCACCATTCCTGGCTGCCACATAAGTAGTTCTTACAGTGTCCCACCTCCTCAATAACTCTCTCTTCAGCTTCACCTTCCCTGGATTTTATTTATATTTGACAATTCCCTGGGGTTTCCTGACAGGAAATGTTAGTGAGAGCTGGGATCGCGTGGTTTAAACATTTGGTGCTACGTTATTTTTCTTTATTAGCGTTTCCATATCTGAAGAAGACAGTATATCTACCCCACACCAAAGGCTGTCCACTTTTTAGTGTTTCCAGACCCATCATTAACTGTAAGCCTTAAGGTACCAAGTCAACTGTCTCCTTTGTCAGTATGAAGGATACTCTGAGTTAGGGAGATGACTCAGTGGGTTAAGAGCTTGCCGTACAAACACAGAGACCTCAGTTTCGATCCCCAGCACCCACTTAAAAGCCAGGCATGGTAACACATACCTATACCCTCAGCTCTGGGGAGGGAGCAGACACGAGGGCCCCTAGGGCTTTCTGGCTAGCCAGTCTATGCAAAATAGCAAGTTACACAGGTTAAGTGAAAGACATTGTCTCAAAAAAACAATGCGGAGAGGGATGAAAGAAGACATAGACATTGGCCTCTGGCTTCCACAGAGTCCTGCACAGACACAGACATGCACACAACAGACACACACACACACACACACACACACACACACAGGTTTGTATAAGCATGCACACATTCATACACGCATGCCTGTTCTGGGGCTGGGGCTATACCTCTGTAGCAGAGCATTTGCCTAGCACCGGGCCCTGAGTTCCAACCCAGTACACCCGAAGTGAATGTTTGTCGGATTGGTACAGGTTGCAGCCGAGTGAAGAAGATGACATTCTTCCCACACTCTCAGTGCTAGGCTCCGCAGATGTGCTCGTTTCCATGGTTTCCTTTCCACGGGCATTATAATTGGTCAGGACAAGACTGCCCCCTCCGTCACTGGTCATAGCCCTTATAGTGGCTGACTTTCCAGCCGTGGGCCTTGGGTGGCATACAAGCCCTATTCCCCCTTTTCATTCTTTGTGACTGTCACATGGCGGTCCCCTCCACCATGGAGCACCGTGAGGCTGTCATTCAACAATGCAGAACCAGATGAGTCTGGCTACCTATCATAGGAGTTCACCATGAGGCAGGTTTGATTTCCCGACTCACCTGAAGCATGTCATATCGGACCAGCCACCGTCTGGTGGAAGGGTGTCCAATGCAGAAAAGCCTTTACTTTCTAGAGAAGGCGTTTCACCAAGTTGGACTCATAATACCACACGGCTGTACCCCTGGGGCTCCCTTATCTACCAAGTGACTTTGTGGTTTTCTTTCTTTCTGTGTTCAGGCAAGCATATGCTGGGGTCTAGAAGCCAGCTGTGGCATCACTCACCATTTTCTTTATTTGAGACGGGGCTCCCTGCTGCTGTGGAGTTCACTGAGCAGGGTGACCAGTGAGCTCCAGGAACCTGGCTGTCTTTGCTTTCTCAGCTTTAAACAAAGAAACAGACAAACAAAGACGTGGTTTATTTTCAATTATGTGTATGTGTCTGTGTGAGTATGTGCTTGTGAGTGTATGTGTCCACAGAGGCCAGAAGAGGGCGCCAGATGCCCTGAGCTAGAGCTACAGGGTGTTGTGATTCACCTAACTTAGGTACCAGGGACTGAACTCAGATCCTCTGCAAGAGCATCGCATGTTCCTAACCACTGAGTCATCTCTCCATCTTCTCCTCCAGCTTTTCACACTTGAGTTCTGGAGAGCAAAGGGGTCCTTGTGTTTATAAGGAAGGAGCTTTACTGATAGAGCGAGCGTCTCCCAGTCCCCAACTTTGGAGTTCTCTATACCCCAGCGGATCTTAATCAGAGAGATAGAAACAACTCTCTGGAAATACCGAAAGCAAATGGTGGCTTACACATATGCATCTTACCCTGGGTTTTTTTTAATCACGTATATGCAAGTCTCGAAAATATAGCATTCCTAGGCTCTCTGTCAAACACCATGGCAGCCCAGGTCCTTCCCAGCAGACTCACTGTGACACTGTCCAGATTTGGCTTTAAGAAGATGTGTGTTATTATGGCCTGCCATGTTCCAAGAAGAGTTGGAGGCAGCTAACTTAAATATACAAGCATGAAAAGCCGATTCAACTTCTTCCTTGGTCAAAGATGCCCTGCTATAAATAGAAAGCACTGGAATCCTTATTATACAGTGACTTATTCATGAAGATTACCTTATTTTGCAACAAACAGACGTTTCTAATAAATGAGTACAGTTAAGTATGTGTCCGAGATTTTTTCTTTTGACCTTAAAATTATAGCCAACATGTCGTGTTTTCATTTTTGCCTAATCACAAGGAAATCTGATGTTATTCTGTAAATTGCACAGAAGGATTTTTTGACATGGGCAAAGCTTAAATAGTCCTGACGGTTTGGATAAACTCTGCCATCTTCCTCATGGCGTGGCATGGAGAGTCCCCTGCTCAGACCCGTCCGGGGCTCCTCGTCTGTGGCTTTAATTCATCTCATCTCCTATAACATTAAAGCACATTACTTTCCAATTTTTCCCTTCTGGGGGTCACCTGAAATCCCACGTTCCTGTGATTTATTAAAACATTCAAATGTCAATCCCTTATTCATGTTTTTATAAATACGCCCTTGACTCTCTGCCAAGCGGAGCGTAATTTTTGCATTCTCTGGTGGGGTCAGGTTTTGGTGGGACCTTACGGTAGCGTGTGGCCCAGTATGCTGACTGGGTCGTTACCTGGTGAACCAGCCTGCCTCCTCAAGCGGGTGTCCTTTGTTCACGGATCAGAGAGTGAGGGAGAGAGGCCTTCCACTGCCCAGCTGGAATGCTACCTGGTCCATGTTCCCCCTCCTCTGGTTGCAGGTATATGTAGTAAGTCCCTTGCACCGCTGGTTGGTGAAATAGAAGGTGCCAGTCCTGACCTTTGCCACCCCAAGCTTGTCCCTGACACTGACTTTTGTTAAGAAAGGAGGACCACCCTGTGCCTGCCGGAGTCGGATCATCCTGTACCCGAAGGGACACCCTGGCCTTGCGCCAAGGCTTCCGGTGGGAAGAGAAGCAGCAAGGCCTTGAGTATTTGGAGAATCTGCCATCCTTTGCAGCCGCCTGCTTGATAGGATACGCCCAGACCGGGGTTTCCTATTGACTTAGTTCCCGTCTCGGCAAAGCCAAACAGCCTATGTTTGAAGAAGAACGTCTCACCGGGAGCGGAGAGAAGGCGCTGGCCCTGAGGCACTTGGCTGCCTGCTGCTGAGGGCAGGACAGGGGTTCAAACTAGTTCCCACCCAGTGAGGGCATGTGAGCCTGCTTCCGATGGGGCCAAGGAGGAAGACGTGCGGACATCCAGTTTTTTCAGATGAGGAAAGAAGCCTCCAGGCCTCGCTCCCCCAAAGAGGACAGCTTTCGTCTTCTTACTGGTGGCTTTGCCTATATAATAAAAAGACAAATATATAGTAACCACAGACTATCCTGAAGAGGGACAGCATGCTACATCTTTCTGAAAATAGTCAAGTTCCTGGGGCGCCCCCCCCCCATGGAGGAGTCTCAGGCCATGTCTGCTGCTGTGATGAAACACCCTAACCCTGAGTCATTTATAGGCAGCATCTGTTCACTTCTTGTCGTTCTGGAGGCATAGAAGTTCAGGATCAAGGCACTAACAGTCAGTGTCTCCTGGAGCCTGTCCCCTGCAGGTGGTGTCTCCTATGTGACTTACACGAAGTAGAAGATGATGGCTCCCCGGGCTGGAGAGATGGTTCAGTGGTTAGAGAGCACTGCCTGCTCTCCCGAAGGTCCTCGGTTTCATTCCCAGCAACCACACAGTGACTCACAACCGTCTGTAATGAGATCTGGCGCCCTCTTCTGGCCTGCAGACACACATGCAGGCAGAACACTGTGTGCATAATAAATAAATCCCTTGGATCTCGAAGTCACCGATCCTGTCTGTGCCTCGTCATCTCCCAAAGACCCAACCTCTTAACATGGCCGCTTTGCAGACTTGGTTACAGCGCCTGGATCTGGAGGAGACACAAGCACTCCCATAGCAGCATCCTGCTGCCCCGCCTACTTCTCCACACACTGACTGCATGGCAACAGCCCTCAGAGTCCTAACGCATGTTGGCCTCGACCCCAAAGCACAAACTTCACAGCCTGCCCTAAGAAAGGCCTTGTCTGACACGAATGAGACTAGCCTTGGTCTCTCTCTCTCTCTCTCTCTCTCTCTCTCTCTCTCTCTCTCTCTCTCTCTGTCTCTCTTGTCTTTCTGTAACAAAATATTACAGGTTATAAAGAAAATGAATGTTTTTATTTTTTTCCTTCATAACGCCTCTACTGATGTTTTACAAGCTCCAAGATGGTCCTTCTCGCTGTGTCGTGATGTGGAAGACATCCCACTGCTAGAGCAGGGAGGGGGAGAGAGTGAGATCAGGAGACTAAACCCACCCCTTCCATCAGGACATTCCTGTTACAGCTGACCCATCCCTGTGACCGTGACAATCCACATAGGACAGTACAGCCCTCCTGGCCTCCACTCCTCCTTAACAACCGTCACCATGGCAGTCCAGGGCAGCACGACTTTTGCAGGGGACATCCCAATAATAACATAACTCCCCATATACAAGCCTACGATAAAATCAAATGATATGCTCCCAAACACAGTATTAAGAGGAAGATTGACAGCCACTCTGGGTGGCGAGAGGCTCTGGGTCAGACTGGTCATTAGAAAAAAAAAAAGAAACAGATGGAATTGATTGGATGGAGAAGAAGCCTATAGGGGGAAACTTAGGACCCCGCCATTAGCCACATGGCGCTCTAGAGATGTGGTGACGAAAGGGCGGGACCGTGCCGCTAACCACACCCACTTTGGGCGTGACTAGAGACAGGGCAGTGAACCACGCCGCTAGCCAGGCCCACTTTTGGGCGTGGCTAGAGGCGTGTACGGAGGAGGGAATAAAAGACCAAGCAGCAGAGCCTCTCACCCTCTTTTTGGCTTCTGGTTCGGTGGGCAGGGGAAAAGGACAAGGATTGGGGGGAAACTACTTGACTCATCTGGGTTGACCGTTTTCTCTTGTGAGTAATTTCTGCAATAAACAGTTACCTACACCCTCAGCAAGTATGCCGTTTATCGTTGCAGCGTCAGAAGCAAGGAGAGGTAGCCAACAGTGAGCCGGCTCTTCTTTTTCTCCTGTGAGACCCTGGGGGTTGCACACGGAGGCAGCCGCATGGGGGGACTGCCACGGTCCCTGCTACCGGATATTCTGAGAAGGACGCAGACGTGGGCGCCTCTCAGCTATGCAGTGGCACTCCCAGTGTTTGGTCCCTGATAGATCCCTAATACTCTTTCCTATATCCCAAGACCTGGCGACTTGACACCGGAGTCAGCATGCCTGTGCCCCCATGATCATTCTCCTTCTAGGAAGCGCCGCGAGTGAGTTAGCAAGAGACCAAAAGAGACCTGCTCTGCCTGGGTTGTCAATGGGAAAGGCGTGCCAGCGTGAGCAGGAGGCTAGGAGTCCCAGAGTCACTCAACGCAACAAAAGGGAGTGTTGCAGCACAAGGGAACCTTCACTCTCCCAGGATGGGACTATCTTTGTTATATATATTTTAAAGAAGCAGCAGTTTGCTACCAGATGTACAGACACAGATGTGTGAAGGCTTAAAACACCCCCTGAGTCCTCCCTGCCTTAGTCTTACCATCCCACGCGTGTCTGGCCCAACGCCCAGGCTAACTATGGATAATGCCCACACGAAACTCTTAACATAATTAAAACACGGGATCTCTGTGTGATTTTTTTATTGTGTAGCTTGACGGTGCCATCTCAAGCATAAACTGTGGATGACAGTGTTCATGTTGTAGTTCCTAAAGGTCTGGCATGCATGGCAGCTGATTCTGTATCACCGGTCGGGCAATGACTCACCCTCCAGGCGTTGTGGTAGCCTTGAGATGACTCCCGTGGCGATACCCTGCAAGTGTCTCATCCTCGCCTCCAACATCATAGTGGCAGAAACAAGCTTTGCAAGCTGGCAAGTCTTCTCCATCCTTGAAGCGATTCCCCCATCACAGGCTTACACGCAGGCTCAACACTGGTTTTATTCTAGGATGGTGGGGGTCTCTGTGTTGCTCAGGCTGGCCTGGGATCCCTAGGCTCAGGATTTCCTTTGGTCTCCTCTCTTGAGTAGCTGGGTCACAGTCGCAGTCTGGCTTGCCAAGAAGTTTGTAAAAGACCAGCGTCACTGGGCACGCTATCCCGGGTTGGTCTTACTGAGAGCAAATGCCCCACCTTAATCACAGGTGCCTACCTCTGCCAGTACAGGATATCCCACACCTAAGAATCCTTGGCACATCAGTGCTGGCTCCCACCATCTTCATCCTGGAGAGTTCCAGAACACCACAGTACGATGGAACCCAAAAGCATACTGTCTACTGGAGCCTATTTCTAAATAAGTTCTTTCTTATGGGTCCTCTCTGGCCTCCAGACACTAGACTCTGGACTCAAGCAGCTATGAACTTCACGGATAGCCCAAGTCTTCACACACACACACACACACACACACACACATACACACACACACACACACACACACACACACTTGTAGAGAGTAAAAGTCCTTTGCTCTGGAGATTTTGATGAAGAAAGTCAGGAAATCTCTCGTGGGCAGGAGGCTACCGAAGACGGGAGGACCATTCGGGGTAGGAACAGAAGTATCTCCGAATGTTGAGACGCCAGAACAGGAAGGGTCTGAGCTGCTGGATCAGTGACTGAAGCAGCAGACGGACCCAAGTGCTCGGTGGCCACAGGGGCAAGTGTGTCTTCCTCCTGTGTCAGAGGGGCCGCTGCTGTGGTTTTCACATCTTCCCATACGGGATCCACACCAACAAAGCAACCGTGTCCTGGAGAACAGTGAGAGAGGAACGCACTCCCACAACGCCCCTTGGTTAGAGCTCTGGCATGTCTGTGGCTTCCGTCCAACACACTCATGCTACACGTAGTCTGCCTGGCAGCCAAGCAGGGTCGATGGGTAGAAACCTAATTGGGGGCATGAATAACTGTGACACCAGCCCTAGTGACTACAGGTAAGGCATCCCCACCTTGTAGTATGTCTGGGGAAACTGAAGCACAGACTGGAGGTCTGGCTTGCCTGATGGCTACATGAACTTGCAGAACAAGTGTCTGCACCCCATTCCTTAGCCGTCCAGTCTTGGTTCTCATCCTAACCCTAAGCTCCCCAAGATGTCTTCCAACATACTTTCTAATGTGTCTTCCAAGATGCTGACAGATGGGTGGACAGGGCACTTTTAATACACATCAGAGATTTCACTATGCTACTGGAGTGTATGGGCTCTCCAACTCAGGGAAGAAGACTCAACTTCTTCTTTTTCCCCCTCTAAGCCCCATAGTCCCTGCTGGAGGGGAAGCCCCTGATACCCTCAGGATCATACTTTGGGAAACAGCGGCCTCATGCCACTAATCAAATGCACTCTAATTTGCCCCTGGAGGTATGAAACTTGAGTTTGATGTTGCTGTGAGGAATGTTTTAAAATAGCATAGCCTGCCTATAAATTCTTCACAGCTTAGGCAGGGACACAGCTTTCCCTTTTAGGACATTCATGACTGTGCAGGGCCATCATTAATTTTGACTATTTTTTCCACTTTCATTTCTTTTCAATTTTAGCCAAAAATGCAATAAATGTCTTGGAACTGATCTTCTTAAAGCCATCGGTGGATGAGTCATGGGGTATCTGGAATTTTTTTTTTGCCTTTCTGGTGCAATGGTCTTTTTCTTTTTAATAAGAAACAACAAATACTACAGTTCTTGCTTCAAGAATAAAAAAAGTCTTACAAAACGAAAACCTGGATTTTGGTGTCACAGACACACGCCTCTGCACTTGGAGCCCATTGTAAGGAGCCTAGGTGGCCTCTGCTAGAGGCCTGGAAAAGGCTTCAGAAGCCAGGCCATCTCAGGCCACTGGGGTATCTGTTTTCCCACAATGATTCCTTTTATTTGTTTTTATTTGTAACATATGTGAAATTAAAATAAGCTTTATATGATTTTTTTATTTCTACAAACCTTTTAAAAAGTAAGACCCTAGTCAAATGGCTGGAAATAAAACTGAACTACATACACTCCAGTCTCCCTTTATCAGAGTTCTCTGACCAGATGAAAGGTGGATTTAACACACACACACACACACACAGGCACACACGCACGCACGCGCGCGCACACACACACCAAAAACTGAGTCTAGGGAGGCTGCTCCCTTCCTGTCTCCTGGTACCTATCTGTCTAAGTGCCAGGTTGAGAAGAGGCTGGGGACATCCACCCAGTCTTCGAGAACCTCAGTGCCACCACTGTACCCCTCAGGCCACAGAACAGACTCCGTGGGCAGAGTCTGGGCCAGGGAGGGAGGTCAGGTGGAGTCCTGTAGAGCCGCTCTCTGTGTATAAGCAAAGTGGACCTCTGGGCTAGGACCTACGTATTCTGAGGTTGAGCACCTGACTGGAACCAGCAAGGTGCTGACATCCACTTCCAACAGGGGGAAGTAAACGAAGGGAGGGAGGAAGGGAGGGAGGAAGGGAGGGAGAGAGGGAGGGACGGAGGGAGGGACGGACTGAGGGAGAGAGGGATGGAGGGAGGAGGAAATGAAAGAGAGAGCAGGAGGGAAGGGTAGGGGACCAGCGTTCAGGTGGTGGAGCGCTTGCCCAGAGTGTATGAGGCCCTGGGTTTAATCCCTAACACTTTATAATCCAGATGAGGAGGCAAACACCTGTAAATGCCAGTACTCAGAGAGGCAGGAGGGTCAGAAGTTCAAGGTCGTCCTGGGCTACATTACAAGTTTAAGGCCAGCCTGGGCTCAGAGAGAGAAGTCGAGTAGCTCCCTCTTGGGTCCCCCATCTTCTTCCCAGGTCTCCTGAGGGTCGAGCATCCCGCAGACCTCAGTGGCTCCTGACAAGAAAGCTTCTGGCCCCTTCAGGGGATGTTAAGATTATGATGCTGAGCCCAGGTAAGGTACCCAAAGACTGCTCCTACTCAGGAACTTGGGGCTGTAGGGGACGGATGACATCAGCCTCTCTGGGGCTTGTCTTCTCCCTTGCTTCCATGTGTGTCCCCGTGTCCCCAAACTACCACGGACCGACCGGCGGCACCGCCGGCTTCTGTATCTCTGGGGCATTTTCGCCTGGTGCAAGAGCATTTCATGTGTCTCAGTATTCAGTTACCTGCCATCATACAGGCATGCCCCAAGTATTATCCATATATACTTTATATGGTTAGAAACTGACATTGAGAAATACATGTTTGCCACTGACAACTAGGCGCTATTTGTCCCAGCAGTGATGCCGACATCAGCTAAGAATTCTTCCAGAAATAAGAGTATCTAACCCCCAACCCCCCCACACACACAGCATTTGGACCGCATACATAACTTTGCATGTGATTTCTATTACTGTTTCAGGACAACGGCACAATGTTTGCTGCTTTTCTTAGTAGCATACATTACATCCAAAATGATTAGACTGAAAGTATATTTCAGGGCTGGAGAGATGGCTCAGCAGTTAAGAGCACTGCCTGCTCTTCCATAGGTTAAGAGCACTGCCTGCTCTTCCATAGGTTAAGAGCACTGCCTGCTCTTCCATAGGTTAAGAGCACTGCCTGCTCTTCCATAGGTTAAGAGCACTGCCTACTCTTCCAGAGGAGCCTGTGTTTGGCTCCCAGCACCCACGTGGCAGCTCACAACCACCTGCGACCCAATCCCAAGGGTCTTCTGCCTTTGCAGTCACTACACACATGTGGACCATAATATGGACGTGGGTAAAATCCCCATGTGTTCAGGATGAAAGCGGTCAATGTTGTGAGTCTTTTGGACTTGTTACAGTCTAGCAGTTGACAAGCATCTCCCAGTGCCACAGGGGTTTCTCCTGCAAAGCTGAGCTCTCTTTCCCAGCCCCGCCCACCCAACCCTGCTTCCATGGCAAATCCAGAGAAAGGAGCAAAACAGGATGGGGGGGGGGGAGGACTCAGCCAGAACTTCTCCTCCCTGGGGGCCTGGAGTTCCCGCACACCACACCTCATACCCCAGTAAGGATAGACTCACCCCAATTGCTGGTCCATCCAACTCCTAAACGGTACCCCACTGTTTTTGTAGAGAAGAAAGAACAGTTGAATGAGCGTTCCCCGCCAGTGGCCTGGGTTTCATCTCAGTGGACACACTGCAGGGAATGAGGTACCATCGTGCCAGGTGGCCCCGAACACCCCACGCCCTAAGCCACAGCCTTCCTCTGGCTGCTGTCACTGCCTGCCTCCTCTTGACGCTGGACTTGCAGTCTAGAACCCCAGGGTGTGTGGCCGCTTGCCCTTTCTGTGCTTGAAGGGGGAAGGTGGGCATTTTGCAGATGTCACAACAGACGGAGATACATTTTGCAGTGTTGTCGCTGTGGAGGCAGAAGGCTCCTGAAGCAAGCCCAGGCGTCTGTCTGCGTTCCCACGGCGGTGCCCTTTGTTTTTGCAGTGAGCAGAGAGCGAGCTTCGTGCACTCCCGCACCCAGTGCACGTTTCTCCAGCAGGGCAGTAAGAAAACAGTTGCTACCTATGGTGTTTCTGGAAGTCAGTGAAGCACACCGTCCAACATGTGGGTTGCATTACCTCTGCCTTGACGTTGGCCTCCCAAAACAGGCTAGCTGCGTGCCCGCAGTGGGGCAAGTTTCATAGAAACGGCAACGTACGCTGCTGGGTGATGAGGAGGTAAAGCATCGACATTCTAGATGCTTCGTGTACAGTATCTCTAAATGAGGGGTGTTCCACAAGATGCATGGGTGGTGTGCATGTGTGTGCATGCGCATGTGTGTGTGCATGTGTGTGCGTGTGTGCGTGCATGTGTGTGCGTGTGTGTGTGTGTGTGTGTGTGAGTGTGGGCACACTCACACACTTCCCCTGCCATCTGGCAGCCCATGTCCTGTATGTGCCATTTTCCATGATGCTTGCCGGTAAAGACTTCTATCTGGCTTCTGCTACTTTAGCTGTGGAAGAATTACTTCAGCATGCGGGTGTTCATGCTTATGACCCCTGGCTTATTCGAGGTCATTTATAGCAGATGAATGGAGAGAACTAAGATTGTTTCTGTATTGGGGCCAAAATCATCATAAAACTTGGGGCTAATTATGTCACTCAAGGAGCCCAAGGTAGGCTGCAAGGGAATGCTATGTTTTCAGACTATAATGCTAAAACTCCAGTGTTTCTAATATGAGCATTAGGCACCCAGGGGCTATTGGGAAGTTCAGAGCCAAATCTGCAGCCGAGCCTCAGTGAGCTTCGAGGTAGGATGGCTTTGTGAGTCTTGCTCTGTTTTGTTGTGGAACTAACAGTGTCATACACATTTGGTGTGTTTGCAGGAGCCTCCAAGCCTTTTGGGATGTTGTGTCAGGTACCACTTACTCCATAAACAAGCTTTGTCCTGCACACCAACATGGACCCTTCAGGTCTAGATCTAGAGATAGCCCCCCCCACGATACCAGTGAGTGGCCAGCCCCTCAAGTGACGAAGTCTTCACGGTGTGTGCAAGCCCTAGAATTTCAGAGGAGAGTCTCTACTAGTTTAAGCCATCTGGGCCTTTGATTCTGTGGCTGATGAACTGTGTTGTCTCTGGAAAGCGGTGGTGTCCTCCTGCAGTCCTAAGAGACGGTACTGGAGGCTGCAACACTTTCTGTGGGGAAATATTCTCTGTGAGAGAGTGTTCTTGCCCTCTCCTTACCCCAGAATATTAATTTAAATTTTCTTAACAAGCTGCCAGTGTTGTAAGACATAAACAGGAACGGGCTAAAGCTTGATTAGCATGGTGAAGCCCTGGGTTTAATCTTTAGCAGAGAGAGGGATGAGGTCAGGGAGAGAAGGGGAGAAAAGGAAGGAAAAATATTTTTAGGAGATAAATAGCTCACTAAAACACAAGCCTTTCTGAAGGTGATTAAGCTATTACAGTTTCCTGACTGGTGGTGGTGGCACACGCCTTTAATCCCAACACTTGGGAGACATAAGCAGGCAGATCTCTGTGAGTTCAAGGTCAGCCTTGTTTACATGGTGAGTTCCAGGACAACCAGAGCTATATAGTCAGACTCTGTCTCAAAGGTAATTAATTAATAATAAATTACATATTGTGGCTCCCCTCATCCCCCTATTTCCAACCGCACACAGGAGCCAGAAAGAGTTAAAATTAGTCCTGTTCCAAGATTTTCCCAATTAAAGTCTAGAGAGCTGTGACAGTGAGCCATCATCCTTGGCCCTTGGTCCACCGCCATGCCTGCTCTGCCCTGTAGCTCTGTGACGATGGGTCGCCACCCCTCTGCTTTCTCACCTTTGACCCTAAGCTCACTTTGGGTTGTTTCAGAGTCTCTACTGGGCTGTAGGATCTTTGGGGAACCTGCACCCTCCATGGTTATGGGAATAGAAAGTATCCACCAGAGGGTGCATGAATTCCTGCCAGCGGTGGCCCCCGTGGGGACAGACAGACCCTGGGGACAGATGAGGGGTGAGTGTAGAATTGTCGCCTTCCCCATTGCCATTCTGCGATGCACGCCCAGTGGGAGGCATGTGTTGCTAACTGTCTGGGAAACCTGGGCAGAAGTCCTTATGGCTGCGGCTGAAGACGGGGATCTGGAAGATGGCTGAGGTGTGGGGGAGGGGGTACGGGGGCTGATCCTGACCTTCCATCACTGGGTTGTGGCCAGAGGGGCCATTATCTGACCTGGGAAGAGGTCAGGGGCTCTGGGGGCAGGAGTGGGCAGAGGGTTGTGGCCACACTGGTGTCTAAGAACGTCCTCAGAGTTTCCTCGACTGCAGGTGACAACATCACTGTCACTTCTAGGGTCCCAACAGCAAACACGGGGTCCTCTGGTGCGGCTGCATGTGTGCCTGAGTGAGGGCTAAGCATGGCCACTCAGATGAGATTGGCTGTGTGACCCAGTCAGGTGTCTCTGCTTGTGTGGGAGCCTCTGAAGGTGACCTCCCAACCTTGCCCAGCGTGCTCGCTGTGACCATGTCCCCTCAAGCAGAAATGCTGAGGTTTGAGTCCCCAGTGGGAAAATGACCATATTTCGGGGGGGAAATGGCTATGACATTTTTATTTTAGGATGAGGTCATACTCAGGTGGGATGGCACCTAAGCCAGCGTGACTGGCAGCTTTATACGGAAAGACGGGCCAAGAGATGCAGAGAGCGGGGCCTTGTGACAAGAGAGGTGACAACAGGCAGAAAAATGGGGCCCACGGAAGGGCCAGATGCCGATGGGCAAGTCAGAGTGCTCCCCTGGGCTCCAGGTGACACCGGTATCCAGGACTGTCACCGGTGCAAACCCGACCCAGGACAGGGTGATTTGCTGCAGAGGCGAGAAGTAACCTCAGAATAGCGATGTCTGCACTCGGCGTGAAGGGGCGTCAGCGATGACAGTGTGCCAGAAACCAGAGGTCTTGATCTGACCAGTGACTCATTGCAACGAACATGTTGCAGGTGGGGACGATTGGCCGGAAGGGGTACACGGAGGGACACACCGAGCTCCCGGTGCCACTGGGATAAATGACGAGGCCTTGTGGAGGGGAGAAAGATGGAGGAGGAGCAAGGTGGGTTTTATGTGGTTTCATTTTTAATTAATTTGGGGAGAGGTTTCTTGGGTGGTCTGCTGCAGGGATGAGGGGCAGACAGGGAAGGACTAGGAGGTGAGTGGGATTGAGGTATATTACGTAAAATTCCCAAGGAATCAATGAAGAATTATATTTAAAAAAAACAAAACTCTCAACACAAGCTGGGCGTTGGTGGCACACGCCTTTAATCCCAGCACTCGGGAGGCAGAGGCAGGCGGATGTCTGTGAGTTCGAGGCCAGCCTGGTCTACAGAGTGAGTTCCAGGACAGATGGGGCTACACAGAGAAACTCTGTCTTGAAAATCAAAAGAAAAACAAAACAAAACAAAAAAACCGAAAACCTCTCAGCACATTCAGGGCAGAAGGACATACCATAATAGGAAAAGATTCTACATGGCAAGCTAGTCCCAGACAGCAAACTGCCCACCGACTCCCAACTGGTTTGGTTCTGTCAAAGGGAGTGGGGATGTGGTCCAAATCCTCCCTAGTCCCGATCCCAGATTCTCAGCCTGAGCTACACCGTCTTCCTTTTCATCTTTTAAGTGATTCAATTGATTTGCTTTCCGGCATCTTTGGTTTTAATTTTTAATGGACACATACTGTCTTCTAGCACATATGGGGTTCAGTGTGACATTTCAGCACATGATCAAATGGCAATGAGTATGTCCACATGTTTATCGCCTCAGACAGTGATTGTTGTTAGTATCGGGACGTTCATATCCCCTCTGTCGGGTCTTTGGAAATATCCAATGATTGCAGTAATCCTAGATATCCTATACGCCTTTGCTACCAACAACTGCGAAGGTTTCTAATGGCTGACATCACTGAAAACCTTCGGCGGGAGGCCCACAGAGCCCAGGAATCTAAGCTCTCCTTCTGGTCCCCTCTAACTGCCCATCTTCTCCCCGGTCCAAAGACTTCAGGTCACAGACCCAGCACATGCGTGGCAAACTGCCTGTCCAACCTCCCTGGCATGGTATGTGTGGCCCAGCATCTCATCAGCAGTGGGACGTGGCCATGCATAGCAGTTGGAAATGGTGAGGACAGGAGATATTTACCGAAATGCGAGCTGAAATTAGCATTTCCAGATGGCATCGCTGGTGTCTGACAACTGGGGTGCCAGCCCTCTGCTTTCACAGACCTCATCTGAATAATCCTTCCTAACAGTGCAGGGGAGATCCACACACTTGCAGGAGAGCCTGCCAACAAAGGGAGGGAGGAAAAAAAATTCCGAGGGAGAGAGAGAAAGAGAATCAAAAAAGGAAAGACACTAATAGGAAAACAAATGTGCAAGCGTGTCTCTTAAGTCCCACCAATCATGGGGGATTTGTAACTCAGGAAAGCCCTGGCATGAAACACAAATCAAAAAGTGACCAAGAGCCGAAACCCACATTCCTAAATAAGTTGTCTTTTCCGGTAATGAAAGTGGAGTCGGACTGTAAATATACAGTATCTCCCACTGCAGCTTCTCTTGTTGCTTTCTTAAAATATTACAAAGCAAATAAACCCCACATTCTAATCCATTACAGCCGAGGTCCATACCTAATCAACTTGGAGCCCAGCCATATGGGGCAGTGCAAACTCATTTTTTTTTAAGTCACTCTGAGATAAGCAAAACAGGAAATCGGAGGTGGGTGACCAGGAAAGTGATATCCCTAGGGTAACCTGAGCAGCCAAGTCACTAAAACCCTTCCTGCAATGTAAAGCAGGGCTTCCCAGGATGGGGTTCACCCCCACCCCCAACCGCAGTCCGTCAGCCAGAGGCGTCGTGCAGAATCACTGTCTGGCTCTTTCTTGCCCCATTGTCTGCACGGTGTGCTGGGCCGCGGGATGCTGGGCACCAGACGTTGCCACCTGCTTCCCCGAAGCCTGTGTGGTCCGGCCGGCAGCTGAGCTGCTGAGAGCACAGATGTGCCCACGTGTTGTCCTAGCGCCTGTGCAGAAGGAAGTCTGTCTGTCTGTCTGTCTGTCTGTCTGTCTGTCTGGAGCAGACTCCCAACCCTGGCACTATTCGCGTTTTGAGGGGATGGTCTTCACTGCAGTCAGAGCATGGGCGCACCCTGTGCACAGCAGGGTGTTCAGCTGTCCAGCAACGCCGTCCCTGGCCGTGACCGTTGACAGTCTTTGGACATTGACAGCTAGCCCTGAGATGGAGAGGCAAAACCCATCTCCAGTTGAGAACATCTTTCTTTCTTTCTTTCTTTCTTTCTTTCTTTCTTTCTTTCTTTCTTTCTTTCCTTCCTTCCTTCCTTCCTTCCTTTGTGTGTATGTGTGTGTGTGTGTTTGTGTGTGTGTGTGTGTGTTGGCCTCTCTGGGGGACATCAGATCATCCGGAGATGCTATTCTTACTAGATAACGAAAATGACGGAACTGTGGCTGGAAACCAGGAAGGACCTACCTTCCCCAAACCAACAAGCCTGACACTTGTTGGCACCTGTGGTATAGGCTTCTGGGCTGGGCTTAACTCCTGTAATGGTATGGTCCCCTTTCTGGAGAAGCTATGGATAAGTGGCCTTCACTGAACCCCAGGCCAGTCCCTGCTCTGCAGCTGGCCTGCTTCCGGAGGTCTCAGTCTGTAGTCGTTGTATGAACCCTGTCCCCAAGATGCCTGGCCTAGGAGCTCTGGCCACCTCTGTCTGGCATAGTCAGGCCATGCGCAGCTGACGCTGGGCAGAGCTATTCCTGCCACTCCGAGGCATCCAAAGTGTCTGCCTTGCCTGGGCCAGACACCTCTGTCCATCCCCTGGCATCTGGGTCTCAGTGTGTGATGGCTAATCTTTATTGACAACGTGGGGTCTAGAATCACCCTGGAAATGACCTAACACGATTATATCTCAAAACCAAAGTTTAAACTAGGAGGACTGGGATGTACCCCAGTGGAGGAGTGTATGGCAAGCTCCATTCTCTGACCTTCAGACAGGCTTTATTTGTACGAGTAAGATACCACCACATCCCCCCCCCCTTTTGTAACTCAGGTTCTGAGTCCAAGGCCTGGAATCACAGATAAGCATCCATTTTCAGCTTATGGCTATGAGTTGTCTACCAATGACAAAGAATGGGCCATGCGGCAGGGATGCCTCTGCTTCACGCGGTGACATTGTTAGGTTGGGTCCCACTGGGGATGCAGAGGTTGGCCTGGGCTCCTGAGGACTGCAGATGCGGAGCCTGGCCAATCTGGGGTGCCTCGGTACATCCCTTCTCTACTTCTGAGAGGGCAGCCAGTGTGAGGTATCAGTCGCACCTCACCATCCCCGTGCATGCATGGATATGACAGCAAAGGCCGGGCCTGCAAAACCAGAAAAACATCAATAAAACCAAACAGGAAGCCGCGCCAGGGTCTGGCCCCTGGCACGAGGTGAATGATGAAGGTGGGTGCAAATTGTATTTCCTTTTTTGTTTTTTTTTTTTTCCTAACAGTCTAAGAGTGCTGGGGACAAAGCCTAGATTTCATGAAGATTTAAATTTTTTTGTTTTTTGTTTTTCAAGTCAGGGTGTCTCTGTGTAGCCCTGGCTGTCCTAGAACTCACTCTGTAGACCAGGATGGCCTGGAACTCACAGAGATCCACCTGCCTCTGCCTCCCGAGTGCTGGGATTAAAGGCGTGCGTCACCACCACCCGGCTGAAGATTTAAATTTTTGTATGTGAGTGTGAACCAGACAGTGTGTGCAAACAGCTCCTGGCACATCCAGAAACACTCAAGAGCAAGCCACTCTCCCCAGAACTCCACTAAGGAGGGGAAAGCACCTAACTGTCCTCTTGGGGGAGCCAATGTGCATGGCTTTCCAGGGTTGAACAGACACCTCCCTGTGCAAACCCATCCATCCACGAGTCTGTCTTTACCACAAGCGCACATTCACCTTTCCCCGTCAGAAGAAAACACGAGACGGCCTGGATGACTGTCTCGTTAACCCTGAGGGGGTGGATGGGTTCGTCTTTCACATGGGCAGAGGAAGGGGGTCCACGCACGCACGCACCATGTCATCTGATAGCGTTTACTCAGCACAGGAAACACTTCCTACCAGTGGGAGGGTGGTGACCCCTGGGAGAGAGCTGGGGACCAGAGCGGGGAAGAGGGTGGTGACCCTGGAGGGAGCCAGGAGGAGACTGAGATCGAGGAAGGAAATTTTGAGCAAGCTTCAAAAAATGTCATTGTCAAAGTGAAATCAAATTAGTAACAGACTTAAAAAGAGCTTAAGCGATGGTTCTTCTGCCCCAGGAGACTGAGTGAGGAATTCTAGCACAGTAGAACTCCCTAAATAAGTTGCTGTGGGAGCGCACCCCAGGGGTGCTCACTGGTGATCTTAGGGCTTCAGAATCTCTGCCTCCAGCTTTACTTTTCCGCTTTTGCTTGGGTCGAGAGGGTCAAGACTCCACACGGGGCCTCGAGAGATGACTCAGTGTTAACAGCGCTTGATGCTCTCCCAGAGGACCCAGGTTCGGGTCCCAGAACCCACACGGAAGCTCACAGCCATCTGTCACAACAGTTCCAGGGCATCAGAGGCCCTCTTCTAGTCTCTGTGGGCACCACACATGCCGGTGGAGCACAGACAGGCACGCAGGGAAAACACTTACACAAGCCAACTAAAATAGAAAAATTTTTAAAGAAAAGCAAACACCCAATACAACATGTCCATATGACAGAATACTACAAAGGCCCCAAACAGCAGAATTCTGATACTTGGGACAATGTGGATGTAGACATGTATGTAATGTGCGTGATATATTGTGATGCTGACTTCATTTCTATGAAACACCCACAAGACACATCCATAGAGACATAGGGCACCTTGGTGGCTGCCTGGGGTTGGAGAGCAGGGCAGAAGGTGTAGGAATAAACTATTTGAAGAGTTCTTCGTTCCTGTGGATGGTGCAAGTACTCTCTAACTGAAGTAGACAGGACTGACTACCCAACACGGTGATGCTACCAAATGTCACTGTCTACCTTAAAATGATTGATTTGCCTTATGTTAACTTCAACACACAGGCGTGCACACACACACACACCTTGCAAACTGAAAGTATCCAGGCCTTGGATCTTTTTATTGCTTGGAAGCTGTGTGATAAGACACACATACTTCTACATTTTTGATAATAAGTTTTAAGGATTAGAAGTCACATCTGGTATAGGGGGCCCAAACTGCAAATTCGTGTCCGTAGGATCACACACCAATGGGCCTTAGTAAGAAGGTTTTTCTTGCCATTTGATAAAATATACATCCTTCATGATAACTCAAACTCTCCCAGAATTAGGAACAGAAAGAATATACCTCAGCACACAGTGAACACCTTATACAGCCATGCCGCACAGCCAACGCCGTACTAAGTAAGAAAAACCTGATCCAGGATAAGTGCCTGCTTTTGTCACTGATATCCAGCACTGACGTGGGAGTTCCAGTCAGAGCAGTGAGGTAAGAGAAAGATGAAATGAATACAACGCAGAAAGAAGATCAAACAAGAACACCATGGTGGCGTCTCACTTGTACAAATAAAGCCTGTCGGAGGGTCAGAGAATGGAGCTCGCCACTAGCTAACCCTAGAGGTCTGGAGGTCTGCACAGACAGACAGGAACTGAGATGGCTGGGTGGAAACAGGATATAGTCAGGGAGAGGCAGGAACTCGCCCTCTCATCTGCTGAGACGCTAAGGAGGTGAGGTGTGGCGGTGGTTTGCTCCTTCTCTCTGATCTCTCTGATCTCTCAGCATTTTCCTCTCTACCTAACTCCGGGTTTTATTACCTAGACCAATCAAGAACTCCATTTACAGGACACTGTGATGGTTAGGTTGCTTTTGTTGTTGTCTTGTTCTTGTGTTTTGTCAGCTTGACACAAGATAGACATCTGTGATGAGGGACGAGTCAGTTGAGGAGCTGTCCCCATGAGACTGGCCTGTAGACAAGTCTGGAGGGGATTTACTTGACTGATGATGATTCGTGTAAGAAGGCCCAGTCTACCGAGACCAGTGCCGTCCCTGAGCAGGTGGTTCTGGGTGATGTGAGCCAAGGAGAACAGATCAGTAGGCAGCATTCCCCCATGGTCTCTGCTTCAGTCCCTGCCTTGGCTTCCCTCAATGGAGGTCTTTAGTCTTATAAGCCAGATTTGTAACCCTTTCCTCCCCCAAAATTGGTTTCTGTCAGTCTTTTATAACAGCAACAGAAACCCAGCTAGGACAGGAATTAGTACCAGGAGTGGGGTATGCTGACTGTGTTTCTTTTTTGAAGGATTATGAAGGTGCTTACAACTTTGGGCTGGAAAAGCTATGAAGCGAACAGAGCTTAATGAAGTGCTCTATGACTACTTGGAGGACCGTGTTGAGAGAGGCATGGAGAATGGAGGCTGAAGTTTTGGAGGGAAACAGAGAAAGCAAGGAATAATTGGCATCAAAGAAAAGAACTGACAAGTACCAGTGAGGAGGTAGAAAAAGAAGGATTCTTACATACTCTCTATGGTAATGTATTTACCACAGACATTATGGAAGCAATATGAGAATTGCTCTTAAAAATTCAACTACAAAATCCAGGCATAGTGGCACGCCTTTAATCCCAGCACTTGGGAGGCAGAGGCAGGCAATCTCTGAGTTCAGGGACAACCTGGTCTACAGAGCAAGTTCCAAGAGAGCCAGAGCTATACAAAGAAACCCTGTTGTGAAAAACAAAGCAAAATAAACAAAAAATTCACAAACAATATGAGTTAACAGTCCTACTTTCTACGGGATGCATTTCCAAAGGAAATGACTCAGTATGCTGAAAATACATCTTGCACCCCAGGTTTATGGTAGCATTACTTCTAATATCTAAAATATAAAACCAACCCACATACCCTTGAATGAGTGGATAAAGAAAGCATGTTACCTTGACATTGTGGAACACCACGCTAGCTTTAATCTTTTTTTTTTTTTTTTAGTTTTTTGAGACAGGGTTTCTCTGTATTGTTTTGAAGGCTGTCCTGGAACTCGCTCTGTAGACCAGGCTGGCCTGGAACTCACAGAGATCCACCTGCCTCTGCCTCCCGAGTGCTGGAATTAAAGGCGTGCGCCAGCACCACCCGGCTAAGAAGTATGAAACCTTGCTGGGCAGTCGTGGCTCACACCTTTAATTCCAGCACTGGGAAAGCAGAGGCAGGCAGATCTCTGTGAGTTCAAGACCAGCCTGGTCTACAGAGTGAGTTTCATGACAGCCATAGCTACCCAGAGAAACCCTATCTTGAAAAACAAAAACAAAACAACAAAAGAGAGAGATGTTCACTGTCGTCATTTGACTATCCTGTTACCAATTCCCATTATATACACATACCAAAATATCAATACTCCACCCCATAAATACCCGTGTTATAAAGGTTAAAGGTTATCTTCAATTTATATGCATTTGTGTGTGTGTGCAAGCATGCACATGCACACAGGCGTGGAGTGGCACTATTAGGAGGTGTGACTTTGGTGGAGTAAGCGTGACTTTGTTGGAGGAGGTGTGTCACTGTGGGGGCGGGCTTTGAGGTCTCCTTTTCTCAAACTACACTCAGTTGCTTCTGCTGCCTGCGGATCCAGATGTAGGACTCTCAGCTCCTTCTCCAGCACCAGGTCTGCCTGCACGCCATGTTACACCATGATACTGGACTAAACCTCTGAAACTGTGAGCCCCAAGTAAAATGTTTTCCTTTGTAAGAGTCACTGTGGTCGGCCAGGCGTTGGTGGCGCACGCCTTTAATCCCAGCACTCGAGAGGCAGAGGCAGGAGGATGACTGTGAGTTCGAGACCAGCCTGGTCTACTGAGCGAGTTCCAGGACAGCCTCCAAAGCCACAGGGAAACCCTGTCTCCAAAAACCAAAAAAAAAAAAAAAGAGTCACTGTGGTCATACTGTACAGCAATGGAAACACTAAGATATGTGGTGTATAGGTGTATATGCAGATACAAAAACCTGTGCACACATGTGCAAATACAGGAACCTGTGCACATGCGTGTAGATACAAGAGCCCGTGCACACGAGTGCAGATACAGGAGCCCATGCACACACATGCAGATACAGGAGCCCATGCACACGCATGCAGATACAGGAGCCGTGAACATATGTGCAGATACAGGAGCCATGCACACGCGTGCAGATACAGGAGCCCGTGTACACATGTGCAGATACAGGAGTCCATGCACACGCATGCAGATACAAGAGCCATGCACATATGTGCAGATACAGGAGCCTGTGCACACGTGTGCAGATACAGGAGCCCGTGCACATGTGTGTAGATACAGGAGCCCGTGCACACGAGTGCAGATACATGAGCCCATGCACACGTGTGCAGATATAGGAGCCTGTGCACACGTGTGCAGATACAGGAGCCCGTGCACACGTGTGCAGATACAGGAGCCTGTGCACACGTGTGCAGATACAGGAATCCATGCACAGGCAGGAGAGCAGTTGTCATGTTGATACCTCACCCAGCTGGGATCTGGTGCCTGCTGACTTCCCTGGCCATACAGAACATGCCAATCATAGCAGCTATTCGGGGAAAGCCCCAGTCCACCCCTCCAGGCCACATCTGTGATGGGGACAAATGGCATGGACGACTTCTTCAGTCTGAAGAATGACATGGCATGTTAGATGCTATGCAACGAAAACTGGACAGAGACAGTAGCTGTCAGTTGTGACTCGTGGGAATCAGCCATTTGTTGGAGCCATCTGTGCCTGTCTTGGTGGGGCTTCGGTCAGATCCAGCCCGGTTCGTACCCGAGAGAGGGAGTGTGGACTGAGAAAAGGCAGATAAAAACGTGTAAGGAAAAGACAGAGGCACGGGATAGAGTCAGGAGGGCAATCCAGTGAACATGGATGCCCCAAGTTTATTCTTCAATGTTCATAAATATCCCAACCAAAAGAGGGAACATGGTATCATGTACACAGGAATAAACAGACTTTCTTCCTTAACTCCCCAAGCATTTGGTAACCACACCTCAGACTCAATTTCTTGTTAGCTGACCCAGAGGGTCAAGAGTAACCACACCTCAGCCCAAGTCTGTTGTTATTTAGGTAAGACATCCTGCAGTAGCCAAGCCTTAGACCTTTAGGTTTTGTGACTTACTAGGGACAGTTTCGAACTCTCTGACCTTGAGCCAAGATGAAGCAGAGCCCTCTTTATGGGCCTTGACAGCCATTGGCCAGATTATTGTCACCCTTTGTCTCTGCTACTTCGAAGAGACCTTCTCCTGCCACCCCTACCCTTAGAATCAGAGGTCACAGCCAGCTGCTGAGCGGACTGTGCAGGACTGTAACTCCAGACATCCTCCAGGACCCACCACCGGGCCCAGTGCCTTCTCTGTCCCACTGTAGCTGTCCACTGATGGGCCCTCCTGAGGCCGTGTCTCTATCCATGCGCATCGTTGTCATGAGATCCCCTTGAATCTGGGGTCTGTTCTCCGGGGGCATCCTTTGTGGCCTAGGCTGCAGAAACGTCCCTTTGGGCCAGGTCTGCGTTGCCCTCTGTGAAGTGGCCACACCAACCCAAGCCCAGGCTGGTGGAAACTGTCAGACTTAAGACTTTACTCATCAGCTCACTTAGGATGTGGGAGGCCCTGAGTGCAACCCCCAGTGCCTCGAAAAATAAAATGTGCCACGCAGTTGATGGTTTATAATTTACAAACACCCCTGGCTTATGCTTGAAGTCCCAGCTTCTCCCGAGGACCTTTTCCCCATTCACAGATGGTGCTGCTTTTGGGGGGGCTCTTAGCACCATGCACAGGGTCTTAGCTCCAGCACCCCTGTTCTTATGCCCTACAGTTTTATCCGCTGTAGGAAGCACTCAAACCCTGGCTCTGGGGGCAGCTGCCCCTGTGCCCTGTTTTTCTGGGTCCTGTTTGCAATCTGGGGGTTGTCTCCGTCTTTCAGGAACTGCTGGCGTTTTCACGGCTGAGGACCTCCAGCTTCTGTGGACGTTTGGGTGAAGAGCTATTCTACGTCGGCTTCGCCCTCCGTGGTGCCAGATGCACAAAGAGCGCGCGGCGGACATTCAGCAAATATTGTCTAAGTTCAAAGCACCGGAGAAACCCATTGATGAGCTGTCGCTTCGGACAGGAGGGGACGCGTCACTGAAGTGGGTTGTCTGTCAGCCCCGCTGTTCTCCAGCTCTGAGAAAGGCAGTGCTGGGGCTGAGGACGCAGAGCGCAGCTGGTAGTAGAGCACACTTAGCGAGTGCGAAGCCCTGGGTTCGAGCCCCAGCGCCCCATTCATTAGCGGAGCGTGGGGACAGAAGACTGTAATCCCAGCGCTCAAAGAGTGGAGGCAGGTGGACCAGAAGTTCAAAAAGTGTTGAAGGCTACCCTGGGATATTGGAGACACTGACTCAGATAGATAATATAAATAAATAGATTTTACAAAGAGAAAAGTAATGCAGGCAGTAACTCCTCCACTCACGGTGGGTTTACATGCCAATCAATTAATTATAAGCTGAAAATACTGCCAGTCAAGATGTCCACCGTACCCCCTCACTTATGAGCACCCCATATTAGCAGCACACACAGTACACCGGTTACCCGACCTCGTAGCTCTATGGCCAACAGGGAGTCCCATGCTCGCTGACTCCAGTGTCTCAGACAGCATCCACCCAAGATGAGTTGCAGATAAGTAGCAACCCACGCCATCACGAAGTTAGGAAACTACAAATCTGGCGTCCTAAATTGAGGAGCGTCTGTATAGATAGAGAACATGACAGCTGCCACCCATCTGTCCCCATACGGGGCTTGCCCTGGTCCACTGACACCAAAGAGCAGCCCAGTGTCACCGGCGTATACGTGCCTGCGTGTCGGGGTATGCACACGTGAATGCGTGTGTGGCGATTGTGGGCATTTACGGCGAGGGCTTAACACACATCCCATCTCTTCAGGCTGGCATCACAGCTCTGCGAGGAAACCACACTATACTCACAGTTTGTGAACACTGAGCTCGGTGATGCTGGAGTGTTGGCCTTCACCGCGTGTCCCAGCCAGTAGACAGATGTTCAGGGTTGAGCTGGAGCACTTACACGTCAAGGCCTGCTGTCTGTGATGAAGAAGACGGGGCAGAGGGAACGAAGACGCTGGTCTCTTCTGCCCTCAGACGCGTTAACATCCGCAGGGTCCACACTGGGGGAACACAGTGCTTAGACAATTGAGCTACGTCCTTCCCTAAACCATCCTAATTTCCCCTTCTTCCTCCCTCCCTCCTTCCTTTCCTCTCTTTTTGAAAGACAAAGTCTTTCTCTAGCCCGGGCTAGCCTGGAACTCATGATCCTCCTGCCTCAGCCTCCCAAGTGCTGATATTGGAGCTGTGTAGCCACCACTGCCAATCTTTTTTTCCCTTTTGGGGCACAGACTTCCGTTTGGATGCCGGTCCACCCCCACCCATCAACCACTTCTCTCTGACCCAGATTCAAGTTCCTGAAGCCCACCATCTCCGATGTCCTGACTCATGAGCCATGTGGCTCATTGCCCGAGACCTGGAAGGATGACGGATAAAGATTATGTCCTACCGTCTCCCCCAGTCTCCCTGTCCTCCAAGCCAACATCTAGTCCAAGGGCAAAAAGCATGGGGTCTGTGTCTGTCCTGGCTCTTGTCCTGGCTCCTCCACAGCACCAACCCAGAAGGACACTGCCTTCAAAGACCTCCCAGAGAAGGGGCTCTTATTCTACGCAGTCGAAGCTGCCTTTGGAGCACATCTGGATGTTTTAGGGTTGACGGAAGTTGGATGAAGAAAGAGGCAGCCACAGTTACTGATGGTTTTTGTGTGTGTGTGTGTGTGTGTGTGTGTGTGTCTGTGTGTGTGTGTGTCTATGTGTGTGTGTGTGAGTGTGTGTGTCTATGTGTGTGTGTGAGTGTGTGTGTGTCTATGTGTGTGTGTGTGTGAGTGTGTGTGTGTCTATGTGTGTGTGTGAGTGTGTGTGTGTCTGTGTGTGTGAGTGTGTGTGTGTCTATGTGTGTGTGTGAGTGTGTGTGTCTATGTGTGTGTGTGTGAGTGTGTGTGTGTCTATGTGTGTGTGTCTGTGTGTGTGCGTGTGTCTATGTGTGTGTGTGAGTGTGTGTGTGTGTGAGTGTGTGTGTGTGTGTGTGTGTGTGTGTGTGTGTGTGTCCTGGCACTCAGCACTTGGCTGAGGATGTCATCCCGCTGTCCCAGTCCTTCCTTCTCGGTACCTTCCCCCATCTCTGACTTTGTTCCTCCCTCCCGAGTGTTACCCTTCCCGTCCTGGTACCCGTGTCTAACTCTCCAAAGAGCTGAGTAGGCATTTCTTCTCCCCTCTATCCGTGGCGCACCCTCCCTGCCCCCAATTCACACACCTGACAGCTGATGGGTGGATGTGTGCTTGTCACTTAGTGGAGACCAATGGCATTTTAAAAGGTTACAGCCCAGGGACAGACACCTTGTGAGTTTCTTTATTCATGAAGCCTCACTCCTCTTCCTGGGATTGATGGGTGACAGCTCTCGGCTCTTGGCCTTCCTTGAATGTGTTTACAGTTGCCTCTAACGTGCATCTTTAATCAAAGGGGCCGTGACTCATCGACGAGGCGTCAGAATATTACCCAGCATCTCATTAAGATGTTAATGGTGTCTGTCCAGCTGTATTGATCCTGATGTCAACTATTCTTGGAATAATAAGTAAAGTTGATTTTTAAAATTTGATCTTGCAACCATGCTGAGTGGTAAGCTAGGCAAGGAGGTTCTGAAGGGAAACCAACGTCTTGGTGGCCTCCGTGGAATGGGCATTAAAAAAGAGGCAATGTCAGGGAGCACTGTTAACCTCAAACTGGATTTGGAGAGAGTTCCCACAAATCCATGGACTATGTTTCTACCTTCCTAAGCAAATCAATCAGCAATGGTGGCTTTGAATCCCTGCCTTGTAAATGTCTCTAATAGCCTGAGCATTTTTAGTGCTAGCATCAATAAGCCCAGACTGCACGGGGCCCACATTTGGAGAACCGTTTGGCGTTCTCCAAAACCAAGGCGGGCGTCCTCTCTCATCCGACTGCTCCTTCTCTTGCCTCACTCACCTTATCCCTGAGGCAGTCAGAGCTGCGTCTTCCCGAAGGTCTAGCTGGGGCTGTGCAGAGGCAGTAGAGGTTAGACCTTTCCTCCAGTCAACTCGAAAGCCAGAAACTTTGCTGCAACTACTTCCCATGTTCTCATCCTGACACCCGCCCTACTCTGTGCCCAGCCGACACCCTACCCAAGGTAGCCCTGCTTAATTTGAACATCACACAAGCCTCTGCATGGTGGCCTGTGCTCTTTGCTGGCTTCGAATCTTGCCTGGCTCCTCTTCGGGGACAAGTGGGGACCACGTCTCTAGTTTACTCTAGCCTTACCTGTTGGGAAGACAGTGGGTATTCAATCCAATTCTAGTTGAGCACTTGTTGGTTCAAGTGTGCAAAAAGACTTGAGTTCGATCCTCAGAACCTACTAAACAACGGCAGCAAAAAAAAAAAAAAAAACCATCAACACAAACAAAGCCACAGGAAGGTGGTGTGTGTCTCTGATATCAGTGCTGAGTGACAGCGACAGCAGGTGTCTGGGGTTCATTGACCCGCCAGGCTGGCCTAATTGGTGAGCTCCAGACAAGTTAGAGATCTTCTCTCAAAACACAAGGTGGACAGCTCCAAAGGGACAAGGTCATACTCTGGCCTCTGCGTACACGTGTGCCTGTAACACACACACACATACACACACACACACACACATACACATGTGTACCTATACACATGCGCACACACACACATACACAAAGACACACACACACACACACACACACACACTGCTGATTGAATCGATGAATGGAAAGTCTCCTAAAGCCAGGAAGGATCCCAGAATGCCCTGAAGGAATTATCCTGAAAAAGAGTCTATCCAAAAAAAATAATAATAATAAGCAAAAAAAAAAAAAGCATCAAGGGGAGAAGCCGGTAGGAAACGACCCACTCAGGAGCACAAGCAGGAGCCCGGGGTGCACATCTACACCTCCAATTGCTGCCTACAGCTCTCTCCAAGGGGAAAACCTCTGGCATGGGTCCGTGACTCAGAACCCAAGGGCCGCGGTCTCGAGACGTGTGCAAGCCCAAGTCAACATTCCCAGAACAAACACCCACACCAGAAGTGGCAAGGACGGCTGACACACCACATCACTCCCGCAAGCCAGGGCCAGGCCCTGTTGGTAGATGGTTATCATTCCTCAGGACCCGCCATCCCCGCCCTGGCGGAGCTGATGCCCGTCAATGGGTCCATTCAGGCGGCCCGCTTTGCATATTATTCTTAATAAACATTCATAGCTCAGGCCACAATGGCCCTTTCAAGGCTCCTACTTTGAATGTGTGTGAACGACAGAGTGCCTTTGTGTACTTACATGTAAAAATACACTGGCCACCCTGTTGATACACAGCATATATATTTATAAATATTTATCACCAAGTCGTGGCTGACATTTCCAAAATGCTGCATTTGAATTGGACTCCGGCTTTTTTCTGTCTCCAAAGCTGAGAGGCCAGACGAGGTTAATTAATCCAATTTGGCCTAATAATGTGCTTCGTAATGATCTCCATGCCCTGGGTTATTTGTCAAGGGGGAGGGGCTCTCACAGGGTTTATGACTCCAGGCTGGATCTCCTGCCAGCCACGGCAATGGAGACACTGTGCCCACAGTGCCTCTAGGGGGACAACTAGGGACAGATAGTTGTAAGTGAAGCCCCAAGTCCGGACTTGGGTGATTCCCAAGAGAGGTAACGTTGTGGTCAATGGAGCTTCTCTCCCGGGTCTGTCCCTGCCCCTTGCCTGAGCCCCCAGATGCACAGGATGGACATTCTGAGTATATGTTCATGAGCGGGGGTGGATCCCCCGGCTTTCAAGGCTGTTTCCACCCATGAACACTGACGGGATGTCAGATGCGACCAGCATGTCTGCTCAGGACTGGCCAGCAGGAGTTCCTGTCCTTTGGACCGCGATGGAGTAGGCTGGGAGAAGGCGTGCCTTGCAAACATGGACACGCATGAAGAGACCACATGGCAGCCCGGAACTCCAGCGCTGGGGGAGGGTGGGCATGGGGGAAAGACAGCTGGATCCCTTGGGGTCATCAGCCAGCCAGCTTAGTCTGATCTGCAAGCCCCAGGTCCCTGCCCTAAAACCAAGGTGGAATGCACCTGGGGATGCTACCAAGGTTGACTCACCTGCCAGCAAAGGCAGCTCAGCATCCTAACAGGAGGCCTTCAAACCATATCTCAGTTACCCGGAAGTAGATAACATCCCACACACGCTCCACGGAAGGAGCCCCTCCCTCCCTCCAGTGGCTTGTACTTACTCCTAAGAATGCTGTTGGCCAGTCCCTGTCTCCATCCCAGGTGACCTCCCAGGTCACAGAGCAGCCCATGCAGACTGCTTGCTTGTTATGGCTTAGATACGAAAGGCTCACAGCATGGCCACTTGGCCCCCCGGCTGGTGGCTATCATTGGGGAAGGTTGTGAGGACTTTATGAGGTTGAGCCTTGGTAAGGGTGGAGCCCCCGGGGGTGGGCTTGGAAGCCCTTGGAGCCCAGCCTCACTCTGTCACTGCCTGTTTCCTGACTGTGGGTGCCATGCCACCGGCTAACCTCTTACTCCTGCCACCGTGCTCTCCCTGCCTCGCTAGATTGCATCCCCTGCAACCGTGAGCCACAATGAACCCCCTCCTGGCTGCTGCTTGTCCCACGCCCTTTGTCTCAGCGTTGTGAAAGGAAACCTCACTACCTCCATGGCCCAGCTCTAGCGAGGCCGGTAGGGCCGGTGGGATTTTCCATCCACACCACCTAGACTTGCTCATTTTCACCTTCTGTCTCCTCCTTTAAGGCCCAGGGGGCCAGTCCCTTCCACTGAGGGCTCAAACGGAACTTAAGGGGCCAGGTCCGAGTGCAAACTGCCTCTAGTGTATGGGACACACCTAGCACACCTCAGTCCCCAGGGGTTTCTGACCCTCAGCTGCCGGCCTGCCTCAGTGGGGGACCAGTGGGTCCTAAAGCCCGCCATCTCTGTACCCGTGGCTTCTGAGAATCAACTCGGGTCTTCTGCTTAAATGAGGCAAACCTTTTTTACACTCACTGAGCCGCCTCTGCAGCCCTGGCAATTCTTTTCCGTGCACTGTACAGTTTAACAACAACCACACAAAAGGTACAGGTCTCCATGGCAGACTTGAGTTAAGTTGAACAGCATGAAATTCCCAATTTTGTAAGTCTGACACAGTTAAAATCCAGCAGTTTCTGATGCTTTGCAATCACGGGCAGCCAATGTGTAAGTTTCAGAGGCAAGAGTTTAGAGACAGGGCGGGGGGGGGGGGCTGGGGAGAAGATTCAAAGGTTAGAAGTTAGAAGCCGTAGCTGCTTTTCCAGAGGACCCCAGCTTGACCCTCAGCACAGCAATCTGTAACTCCAGCTCCATGGAGGCTGATGCCCTCTTCTGGATTCCTTGGGCATGCAGGCATGCAAGTGATTCACAGGCGTGTAAAACATACACACACACACACACACACACACACACACACAAAACACAAGAACAACAAATTAATATTCTTTTGAAAAGATAAGCAGATCTTGGTGAGTTTGTGGCCAGCCTGGTCTACAGAGCACGTTCAAGGACAGCCGGGGCTACACAGAGAAACCCTGTCTCAAAAGAAACAAACAAACGAGCAAGCCATCCTGTCCCCCAATAAAGAGTAAGAATCAAGAAAAGAAACACACAAAGAAGGAGGAATTCATAAGGAAAAAGAACCCCTGGATGAAACGGCACCATCCATGGCCACTGTCCCTCGTCAGGACACACACTGCATGGTTTTGAGGGTGAATTTGATTTGCTCTTCCAACCAAGGAGCTCTGTTCTACAACGGACTCATTTCAAAGTGGGTATTTAGCCTGCATTTGTTGACTGATGGATGAACACGGAGGTCAACCGGAGGTCTGCCGGCACCCCGAAACAGAAGAACGGAGAGCAAAAACACAACTGTCTGCCTGAGCTACGGAGGAGTTCTGACATCTGTGGTTTCCCATTTGGAGTAATTTGTCAGGTGACCTTGAATGGAAATGCTAGCTCTTTTTTGTGGCTGTGGAGAAGGAGGATAATATTTATTCCATACAGGGCAGCACTAACGGGGTGAAAGGTGCTTCTTCACTAGGACTGTGAGGAAGGAAGACGGTGTAATAAATACTAATTATAATAGCCATGCTGGCTTGGAAGAAAAATGTCCTTAAGAAAACGGAGGAAGGAAAGAGAGATCTGTCCAAAAGAAAGTCTCCTGGGACAGCCTCCTGGGTCACAGACGCATGCTGGCCTGAAGGAACCAGAAGGGACAGAAAGCCTTTGCTTCTCAATTGTTCATGCAGAATTTCATATTTCAATCGTCAAATTATCTCAACTGTGGCGTGTTTGGGGCCAAAACTTGCAAGCAATTACGCCTTTCTTCGCTTTACATAAAAATGCTAAGATTGAGCGTTTAAACGCTAAGGTCGCAAATTAGCCCACGTAATAACTCCAGTGTATACAACGTTGCACATTTCACCTGGCCCCTGGCAGATGGTTGGGTCCTTCAGGGATTACTTCAACGTTCTGTGGCTCCCTGACTCCAATCCTTTGTCCCTTTATCCGGCCGTCAGGAAATAAACGGATTCAGCTGCTTGAACTTACAGCGTGGATCTACCAACCCCTGCCCCTCCCGTCTGGTTCTGTTTCCTCCAAGCCTGGAACACACGTTGGGTCCACGGTGAGATTCACACGCCTCCTCGGCTGCATACCATAGCAGCTCCTGGGAGAGAGGCCAATAGGCTTAGTTTGCGGCCAGCCCGGTAAGGGCTGGTAATTGACACTTGAACAGGACATGTTGCATTCCTTCATAGTTCGGCAGTAATTGAATACACATGAGCCCCCTGCACGGTGACCCTGGAGTGTGCCACACACCTGGAAGTAGTGAGGTTCAATTAATGTGTCACTGCCACTAATAGTGGCTACTGGTGAGAACCACCAGTCACCCGCCCAGGCCATGCAGCTGGGGACAGAGTGGGGAGCAAGGAACAATATTCCAGGCAATTTACCTAACGGCGCCTGTTCATTTCCCACAGAGCTATGTTTGCCCTAAAACTTCCAAAGCGGCCAACAGACCAAAGAAGACAGTGACTCAGCAAAAGTTTCCACTGAGTGCTGAATCACAGGCGTGCGCCACTACACTCGGCCTCTGTGGCATCTTTATTGTTCTCCAAGCTGTGTGCCCGCGTGTCTCTGTGGCTGTTCACACGTGAGCGAAGGCACAGACAGGCCAGAGAAGTCCCTTGGGCGGGAGTGACAGACGGTTGTGAGCAGTTTGATATGGATGCTGGGAACTGAACCCGGCCCTCCACAACAAGACGGTGTGTGCTCCCTTAGGCCCGCTCTCCAGTCCGTTAAACACGAACAAACCTGAACGGCCAAACACCAAGAGGCAAATGCAAGAATGGGATGGACCTCATTTTCCTGCTCTTCACTATTCCTCAAGAAGCCGTACAGCGTCACCGTGGCAAAGGCCCCTGTGGCCATCGGCACAGACAGGAGAGGCCCTCGGGAGGGAAAGAATCCGTACGGTGGCGACTTGGAACACGCATGCACACCAGGCCAGCAACAAGGTGTCGGGGAGAGTCCTAAGCAGTCTGTCTGCAGTCTTCAGGGGCATCCCGGAGAAAGCAAGCAGCATCTGCAGCGGAGGAGAGACCCGGCCCCAGCTGCAGGCGGGAAAGCACGGAGCATGCCAGCCCCAAGCCCCACTTGACAGCGCTGGGAGGAGCTCTGTCACCTTGGCATTCCTTAGGCTGCAGACCAGAACCGGGACCCAAGCTGGAGCTTACGGTTTGGACCTTTCAGAGCTGGAGAGTTGACGTCTCTTCCCCCATCCATGCCCAGTTTTGTTTGTCTTCCCCGTGGAGAGAAGCATCCTCCTGAGGGTCTGCAGGAGAGAGGACCTGAGAGAGAACGACCGCATCCCTGTCTTCAGGGCCCGTTTGAGTCCCAGTGGGGAGACATCCTGAAGGGCAGCAAGTCTGAGAGTGGACAGTGAGTCCACAAGAGTGATGAGACTATTAGCTGCCCCTCCCTGTGTAGACTCTGTTCCCTTGGCCTGTTGATGCTGAACTTGGCCGCATTGTTTTCTTAGTCAACTGAGAACAGGAGTGATATTTGGTGCTGCTGGGTAAAAGCCGTAAAAATTCTCAGGCGGAGCCCATTTACTTTCCCTTCCGTTTCTGCCATGAAACCAGCTTGCCCTGATAGACACCAGGTCTTAAATCTCCAGCTTGAATCCCAGGTAAGAAGAGTAAACCAAGTATACACAGAACTAAGCCTGAAATTGGATAAGAAATTTTAGGGGCTGTTTGTTATCACATATACCAGTCAGAAAAAAGCTAACCGATACAGTCCTGGTGACAATGCAGCCAGGATTGGCAGGTGAGGCATTCTCTGTCTCCTTCAGTAGTGAGCACCCCTCCTGGCTCCCCAGGGGGAACTCTCTGGGCAGTTCACGAAGATAGCACCTCAGGAGGAGTTGGTGTAGCCCTACTGAGGAAGCCATGAAAGGAAAACTGTCCTCCATGCAAGGCCTGGAGGTCCCCTGTGGGCATGGGGACCCCCCACCTTGATGGCTTGACAGCCATGAAGCACTGTCCCGGTGGGTACTGCCGATGACAAAGCCACGGAGCCCAGAAGACACCAGGCTCTGAGCTCTGGGGTTGAGATTTTTCACTGCTGGGTTTTGATTTTGATCTGATTGTTTTTAACGCCTCGGTTCTTCCCTCCTTTTGGAATAAGAGAGATGTAAGTTGTTTCATTTTACAGATGGCCACAGTTAAGAGACTTTGACCTGTTAAAGAGACGCTGAACTTTCAACCCATTGGCGTTTTCTCAAAGACTAGGGGACTTTTGAAATCATATGTTGTCAAGGGGAAGTCTTCCCGCCAGCCTGGTTCTAGAGCCGCATCAGTCCCAAATAAACACACAGAAGGCTATATTAATTATGAAGCTGTTGGCCTTGCTTGTTTCTTACTGGCTAGCTCTGACTTAAGTATTTATCCCATGATTGTTAATCTAAGTATTTCTCTTACCAGAGAATAGTTCCGGGCTCCTACCCCACGGTGTTACATCTTGACTCTGCGTTTTCTCTTTCCCAGAGTTCTCCTCGACTCCTAGTCCCACCTATCTTGGTTCCCTATTGGCCCAACAGTGCTTTATTGACATATACATAGGACTTCCCCCATCAATATGTGTTTTATGTTGTGATTTTTAACGTGAGATCTTGAAGACAAACAAAAAAACAGTTATGGTTTAACAGTGGTGTGTTGGCACATCACACTGACAAGGAGCAGAGTGTTCCAGTTAGTTTTTATTGTCAACGTGACACAACCTAGAGTCTCCTGAAAGGGGGAAACCTCGGGTGAACAATTGCCTCAATCGGATTGGCCTGTGGCCATCTCTGTGAGAGGCTGTCGTGATTGAGGGCTGTGGGAGATCCCCCTCCGCTGTGGGTGACACCATTCCTAAGCAGGTGGGAGAAGGCAGCTGAGTGTGAGTCAGAGAGTTAGCTGGTGAGCCACGCTCTCCCGTGGTTTCCACTTCAGATCCTGCTCTGACTCCCCTTAATGACGGACTGACCTGGGAGTTAACACCACATAAACTCTTCCCTGAGGGCTTCTGGCTGGAGTATTGATGGGGAAAGTGCTTCTGTGTATATGCTATGCTATTGGTTTATTAAATAAAGCACTATTGGCCAATAGGGAAGCAAGATAGGTGGGACTAGGAGTCGAGAAGGATTCTGGGAAACAGAGGCACAGTCAGTCACGATATAGGACGCCAGAGGAGTAAGGGCTCCGGACCCTTTCTCTGGCAAGAGAAAACCACGTGGAAATACTCAGATTAGCAGTTATCGGTTAATAATTAAGTCAGAGATAGTCAATAAGAAACTAAGCAAACGGCCAGCAGCTTCATAATTAATATAGTGTTGCGTGTGTTATCTGGGGGCTGAGACAGCTGCGGGACCCAGGCGGCTGGCGGGAAGAATGCACGTTACATGGAATATTGCCACAGAGTGACGGAAAGCCAACCTTTGCAAGGACAGTCAGAATCCACCGTTGTCGAGAAGCCTGAACTAAATTGGTTTGCTGTCCGCCATGCTTCCCATAACTGTGAGAAAATATTTTAGATGAGCCTAGGGCTCAGGAGATGGCTCAGTTGGTAGAGGCACTAGCCACCAAGTCTGAGGACCTGAGTTCCATGCCTGGGACCCACATGGTAGACAGAGAGAACCGACTTCCAGAAGTCCTCCACAAGTGTACCATGTCACAGGAGTCTCCCCCAAACACAACACAGAAAGCAGAGGAATACATTTTAAAGGATAATCAAATTAGAAAGAGAAGGCTAGTCTGGCTGTTCTGGGCTGCCAGTCTCTGACTATTTGAACCTGATTTACAGGACCTCTGGTGGAGCATGGCTGATCACCTCACAACAAGGAGACAGGTGGCCACTCAGGGTGACTTCAGAAGGGCAGGGTGTCTTCAGCAGTGACTCCAGAACAATTAATTCCTCAAATTCTACAGCTCGGGGCTGCTGCTTCCTTTAGATTTCCTCTGGTCAGACATCAGTGTTCCTGGAAAGGGCCACACTCCAAAGACAGTTTTATTGAGATATCTGTTCTAGCATTTTCTTTTCTTCATGTTTGTGTGGCGTGTATGTGCATACGCATGTCTGCAAGTGTATGGGCGCGTGTTGGAGGAGGTCACGCTTGTGGAGGTGCAAGGTTGGGTGAATGAGATCGAGACTGCTACTCTACCCTCTTCACTGAGGCAGGGTGTCTCAGTCAAACCCAGAGCTCACTGATGCAGCGAGCCTTGCTAGCCATCTTGCTCTGCGGATGCCCTGTCTCCACTTTCTGAGCCTGGGTTGCCATCCCCACCCGGCCCTGCTACTCTGTGGGGCTGCCTCACTCCTGCCCCATCCCAAATCCTGGCTGTTAGAAGCAGAATGGGCAATGTTGTCTGGATGCCACAGCGCCCCCCCCAAAGGTGGCTCAGCTTCTAACAGAACCGTGCATGAGCTCTTGTCATCCGTGGAAGAGCCATCTTCAATATCTCAGCCTAGCACTGCAGAAGAGGCAGCCAGCTATCCCCCGTCAGCACCCGGCCATGAGGCATGGACAAGCTCAAGAACAAAGACAGCTTTAGACACAGACGCTAGGGGGAAATGTGAAGACGACGATTCTTGGTCCTTCCTAATTCCTTGTACATGAACCGGTAATATCTATCATTTATTTTTGGACACAGAGTCCATGCAGCCCAGGCTAGCGTCAGACCTCAGTACATAGCCAAGGATGACCTTGAACTTCTGACCCTTCTCTCTCCCCTCCCTGGGATTACAGATGTGTACCTGGAACCCAGGGCTTGCCGAATGAACGCTAGACCAGCAGCATACATCCTTCAGGCCTGTGTGTGCAAATGCTTCACACAAGACAAAAGTTAGCACCAAGGTGTGGCTTGTTAGGAGGAATGCCGTTAACCAAGCACAAGAGTGTGTAACCGCCAAGTGTGTAACTGCCATGCCATCGGAGTAACTGACAGCTCTCACGCTACAATAAATACAGCTCATCAAATGTGAAAACGGCAACAGCAAAACACATTAATGAGTGAACAACGCACCAGAGCACCACAAAACAAAACAGGGGGTCATTGTGCCTGAGGGCGAGGAACTCCACCACTAGGTGGGACTCGAGAAACAGACTCAGTTTTACTTGTGGTAGTCATGCACACCCTAGTTAGAGAGAAAAAAAGTAGCCTGGGTGTAGCCCCACGGTAGAATGCTTGTCCAGCATGCCCACGACTCTGGATTCCAACATCAAGCCTAGCACAGCAAAGGGGGTGAGGAGATGAAGGGGGGAGGGGAAAGGGAGGGGGAGGGGCGGGAGGGGGAGGAAGAGGGAGTAGGATGGATGGGGAGGGGAGGGAAGGGGGTTGATCACTACAGCTGTGATGCTCACCCGGATAAGGACACCCTGCACATCTTCTAAGCGACCCCGCTACACTCTCCCAGGCACAACCTTCATCTCCCCTTCTCGCAGCACTGACCTCCGAGGGCTTGTCGTCAGGCATCTGGGTGTGACAGCCACCGCTGGCTCCACGAGGAGCAGGTGCCGTCAGCCTTGGTGACTTGGGTTGTGTTTGTCCTTTAAATCCGTATTATCTTTTATTTAAAGGCCCATTCCTTCCCACCACTTGTAGGAGTCTTTCAAAATAAGGTGTTTTGGGTGTTTTCTTTTCTCTCTCTTTTTTTTCTTTCTCTTAATGGTTTGGTCTCCAAAAAGTCTTCCTTTTCCAGGGTCCAGAGAGTTTTGGAGGTTAAGAGTGCTTGCTGCTCTTGTAACACACAAGGCTGGCAACCGTCCGGAACCCCAGCTCTAGGAGGCCCACCGTCCTCGTCTGGCCTCTGAGGGCACTTAGACACATGTGTATAAACACAAATGCACACACAGTAAAATAAGAACAAGTCATTTTTTTCCCAATCTCCCATTTTCAGAGACCATGACTGAGAGATCAGGTGCTGTGAGCAGGGGAAGGGAACACTGTGTAGAACCACGTGGTCAACAACTGTTTCCTCGTTTAGTCCCAGAACACTGGACATGCGGTGTCTTTTCCTCAGGCGGGGGAGACGCCTGGGTTAACAGGTGGGAAGGGCTGCTGTGCAAGCTCAAGGACCTAGGATCAACCCCTGCCTCCACAGAAAGCTCCGGATGCTGAGGTGGGGAGCTAGGGAGGCGGAGACAGGAAGACCATGGACTCACAGTCTCCCATCATGCTCTCTGATATGCTCAAGATTAACTCTTTTAAAAAATAAGTTCTTGTTGGGCAGTGGCGGCGCACACCTTTAATCCCAGCACTTGGGAGGCAGAGGCAGGGGGATTTCGGTGAGTTTGAGGCCAGCCTGGTCTACAGAGAGGATAGCCAGGACTACACGGAGAAGCCGTGCCTCGTTGTTTGTGTGAGCATATGTGTGATGTGACGGTGTGTGCTGCAGCTCACGTGTGTAGGGCAGAGGAGCCCCATAGTGTGTCATTTCCCTTTCTTTACAGGTCCCTGGGATCAAACTCAGACCGTCAAACTCTCTGTGACAACAAGAAGCCGAGACCTCCCTTCTTTATCCACACGGAGAGAGTGGAGCGTGAACTGGGCGTGAGCCGAGGCTATGAACACTCCAAGCCCGCTCTTCCAACCAGGCTGGATCACCCTGACGGTTCCGTAACCTCCCGAAACAGCACCACCATGTTCAAGTGCCTAAGCCTAGAGGGGACACTGTCATCCAAACCACCACAAACCCCAAGGACCACCGCCCCCAGGGCCTCCCTCCTTGTGCAGGCCACACCTCCTAGGTAGTATGTTCAAAATGTGAGCCTGTGGGGTGGGGCATGCTCTCACCATATTGAACAGCGGCGGCAGAGTGAATGCAAGCCTGCACCACTTGTAGATGCTATGAGAACACAGGCCCTGAGCGCATCCATTCCACATCACCTGGAACTAATTCTGACACAAGGGCTAAGGAACCGTTCCCGATTAGAGACTGATGAGACACGACAGCCGAAGGAAAAGCACCATCCTGTACTGGAGCCTGGGGCGGGGCAGAAGTTATAGAGGACATAGTTTGGTAAATTGATGGCATTTGAATATAAACTTTGGATTGGATAATAGTACTTTTTGACAATAAATTTCCTAATTTTAGTAATCATTCTGAGGTCATGTAGGAGAACATTCCTTTTCTTAGGAGATGGCTGGGTGAAGAATTTGTGGGCCAGCGAGGGGGCATGGTGTCTCCAGCTTGTCTTCTAATGAGTCAGAGAGAGTGGGAAATCAAACGGTAGGGGGCTTGAACAATTGGGACTCAGGCGAAGAAAAATGTTCCCTGCGCTTTCCTAGCAACACACTTTGGAAACTGCATAGGAAGGATGCAAGAGTTTCCATTCATTTCTCACAGTTCACTTTCTCATCAGTGGGCATTTATTTGCCCTGGAGTCTGGAGAGACAGCAGTGAAGAACGCTTCCTGCTAGCCGGGCGGTGATGGCGCATGCCTTTAATCCCAGCACTCGGGAGGCAGAGGCAGGAGGATCTCTGTGAGTTCAGGACCAGCCTGGTCTACAAGAGCCGGTTCCAGGACAGCCTCCAAAGCCACAGAGAAACCCTATCTCGGAAAAAAATGCTTCCTGTTTTACAGCCAACCTGGGTTGATTCCCAGCACGCACGTGGTGCTCATAATTGTCTGTAACTACAGGTCCAGGGCACCTGCCCCAAGACCTCTGCTGGTCTCAACTCCTGCAGTCATGTGGTGCACGTAAACTCTGTAGGCACACACATATACAGATCAGATCTGTGCTTATGTGTGTGTGTGCATGTGTGTGTGTGTGTATGTGTGAGGATGTGTGGGGTGTGTGTATGTGTTTGTGTGGCTTTATGGGCTGGCAAAAATAGCTCAAAGTGCAAAGTCACTGGCCACCGAGGCTGACAACCTGAGTTCAATCCCAGGTTGCACATGGAGAAGAGAACTAATCCCCTAAGGTTGTCCTCTGACATCTACACCAGCACCATGCACTACCCCCAACATACAGAATAATAAAAATAAATAAATGTAATTCCACAGTTGTCTCATTGTTAGCTAACTGGTATACCCCAAAGACACATCCTCCCAGAACATCAGAAAACGAGCCTGTTTGGATATTTAGTAAATACAACCTGGGGTGAAATGGTCCTAGGTTTAGGGTGCCCTTTCTCTACAGCCACCAGCTGCTGAGGCTGTCAGAAGGGGTGAGGACGCAGAGATGCGGAAGAAGATCATTGCGGCACAGAAGCAAGGACAAGAGCCTGGCTGGGGTAGAGGCTGGGAGGGGCAGGTTGTTCCTCAGATTCTTGAAAGCGAGCCTAATGCGTCCTGCTGAGATGGTCACTGTGGGCTTCCTGGCCCCCACGGGACTCCTGGGAAGCTAGACTTCTCTTGACACAAACTTCCCAGTCTGTAGCCATTTCCTAGTCCCGGGAGACCAACTCAAGCTTGACAGCGCTGAAGGTATAGAACTAACTGGGTACCCCAGGCTACCAACTAAGACCAGACAGCATCTGGGACTGAACATGAAACAAATCTTCTTAAGGAGAAGATACTAAGTGTGGGCACGAGACGGGTGGGACTCTCATCTAATACAAAAACAGTCAGGCTTGAGCAGACAGGAGAAGAGGGTTGGGACAACCGTATTTGAAGGCTTCCTCTATTCATTACCTTCCTAACGCTTGATAAGACACCACGGTCGGCCTGGCGGTGATGGTGCACACCTTTAAACCCAGCAGAAGCAGGTGGATCACTTTAAGTTCAAAGCCTGCCTGGTGTGCAAAGTGAGTTCCAGGACATCCTGGGCTACACAGAGAAAGCTTGACTCAAAAAACCACAAACAAACAACAACAAACAAACAAATAACTACATTTTTTAAAAATTTTAAAGAAAAGAGTTCATTTATTTTATTTAAGTGTACGAATGTCCCTGGTTCCTGAGGAGATCAGAAGAGGGAGGCTCTAGATCCTCTGGAGTTGGAGTTATGGACGGTTGTGAGCTGCTCCATGGGTTCTGGGACTCAGTCTACAGACTTCTGCAAGAGCACCAAGCGTTCTTAACCATGGAGCCGTCTCTCCAGCCCCCCATTCCGTGTTACTGAGCAGGGCGCAGTCTGAACAGTGGATACATGTCGGGGCTGAGGGACAGGCTGCTTGTTCAAACTGAAGGTTCCTCCAAGTTCTTAGCATAGACTTTGTCTTTCAGATTTTATTTTTCATTTGAAAATCATTTGGGGGATCTGAGGAAACTCAGTAGGATACTTACAGCTGAAGAACGAGGCCCCGAGTCCGCCCCCACCCAGCACCTGCATAGAGCTGCCCCTGTGCTGTCACAAGCTTCCAATCTTAATGCTGAAGGGACAGAGACAGGACAGTCCCGGGAGCTCCCTGGCCAGCCTGGCCTACTTGGAAATCCTCAAGTCGGCGCTTCTGATTCTCACACTTGTGTACACACAAGCGTGTTCTCACACTTGTGCACACACGAGCGTGCATGCCTGCACACGTATGCACCATCATCTTTGAAGTCCCGCCTTCTCTCTCAAGGACAGACACATCTGACCAGGTGTGACAGCATGTCCTCATCGCTATGACGTAACACCGGACCAGGTGTGAGAGTATGTTAGGTACTGTCCCCAACACAGTGACAGACCACCTGCCTCAAACAACTTAAGGAGGAGAAAAAATGGCTTTGACCTCTGATTCTCTGGTCCACAGAGCATGGCAGGAGGGGAATGTTGCCATCCGAGCAAACAGGAAGCAGAGAACAGGACAAGAAGGAGCAAGATGCCCCTCGAGACCTGCCTCCTCCATCAGGGTTCTCTACCTCCTAAAGTTTCCAGAACTTTCCCAAACAGCACAATCATCTGGAACCAAGCCCTCAACCCACAGCAGGTGAGTGTTTCACGGTGTGCACACAGGTGTGCTGGGCTCACACTCACACATGGCAGGTGAGAGTTTCACGGTGTGCACAGGTGTGTGCTGGGCTCATTCCGGAGCAAACTGAACAAAGGATGGACCGATGTGTGGGTATCAACGGTGCCTGGAACACATAAGGGGGGCAATCTCACCCTTCCCCCGGGAAAGTGTGTGGGTCCTCAAGCATCAAGTCAGGCTCAGGTCACCCCCAGTCAGCAGAGAACTGATTGCAACAAAATCACAGATATCCGCAGCAGCCCAGGACTCCGTCTCCTCGTGTTTGCAGAGGTCCAGGTCAGACCCTGGCCCTGAGCCCTCACAAGCCCGCCCTGAGCCCTCACAAGCCCGCCCATCACCAGTGAATCAGTTAAACACACAAGCAACAGTAACAAACAGAGAAAGGTTTTTACAATGTGGCCATACTAGAAAGAGCAACAAAGTGGCCTCACTCCCCATGTGGGGGATTTTAATGAAAAATGTCCCTGTAGGCTCAGGCCTTTGAATACTTGGTCCGGAGTTGGTGGCACTGTCTGGGGGAGGCTTAGGAGGTGTGGCCTTCCTGGAGGAAGTGTGTCACTGTCACCCAGGGAAGGCTTTGAGAGTATATACCTTTGCCCCATTTCCAGTTTGCTGTCTCTGCTCCATGCTTGTGACTGAAGGAGGTGTGAGCTTCCTGCTTGTGTTGCCAGGCCAGCCACATGCTGCCAAGACCACGGAGGACTCCTCCCTCTGGAACCATGAACCCTGCCTTCTTTCTATAAGTCAGTTATCTTAATCATGATGTTTTGCAACAGCAACAGAAAAGTAGCTGATATGTGCCCCCCAGTCTGTCACTGAGTTCTTGATATGAGGTTTAGCTTTCAATAGAGGGCAAGAAGAATTCAAAATTAATGGTCCTGGTCAAGGTGCCCCCTGTAATGGGAGGTTCTTTGTCCCAGATGGTCCCATGGCCCTTGAGCCCCAAATAAGCACACAGACGCTATATTAGCTGTAAACTGGCTAGCTCTGTCTTAATTATTAATCCATTACTGTAACGTGTAGTCTTTCTGACAGTTGCTTGGGCCCTGCCACAGTTAGCTGCTTGGGTTCTGCTATCTCAGCCCCCAAATAACACAGAGGACACTATATCAATTATAAGCTGTTGGCCATTTGCTTTGTTTCTTACTGGCCAGCTCTGACTTAGATATTTAACCCATAATTGCTAATCTGAGTATTTCCATGTGGTCTTCGCTTGCCAGAGGAAGGATCCGCATATTGCTTCTCCTGCAACCTACATTGTGACTCTCTTTCCAAGAATCCTCCTTGACTACTAGTCCCACCTATCTTGCCTCCCTATTGGCCAACAGTGCTTTATTCAACAACCAATAAGATAAGCACATACACAGGACTTCCCCCATCACGTTACTATTTATGTATTTCCTGAGGTCCTCTCTTTCCAGGCTCACATAGAGACTCTTCCTCTGGTAGCCCTGACTATCCTTCCTGACTGGCCACTAGCCACACAGGGTTTTATTCATCATCCAGTAAGAGAAACATATACACAGAAGGACACTCCCATCAGCCCCCTGCCACCCTCCCCCATTGATCCACCATGGTTCAGGCTTCAGTGGATCCCATAAAGTGACAAGTTTGACCTTGCAAAATTCCTTTCCGGGAGACTAGCTTCTCCTCTGCTGGACTCCAGGCTTCAAGCCTTCTCCTTCTCACAGCTTGAGATTCATAGAGAATTCTGGTTCCTTGGGCCCTTTAACTTGGTGAAAGGGAGGGACACAAGTGTCCCTCTATAATAGCTTCGTTCCTGTCAGGAGGGTTATGTTAGGAGCACCCAAGAAAGAAAAAAATATGGAGAAATATGGAAATCCCAGAGACATTTCTTTAAGTTCATCACTTGATGGTGGACCTGTGTGTCTTTCAGCCCAGAATACTGAGGCCTTGCCAGCATTTTGTTTGTTTATGGTGATGGCCGGACTCTGCCAGCATTTGACACCTGGGGTCACAATCACATTTTTGCATGGACTCTAGTGGTATTTAGTGGCAGGACAGACGCCATTACTTTCATGGAATGTCCCACAATCCCCAGGTTCTAGGATTTTCCACATGGCAGGAATCTCTCCAGGGAAATGTACAGAGAGCTGGCTTGCACCCACCCAAGCTCCGAGGGAAAAGAGAGAGAGCTCTCTGAGTATGTATAAGCCTTGACCATGGCTCCTGCTCTTCCTGACCCACTAAATTAAGCAAGGACATCAGGCAGGCACCAGTCACTGGAGGCTAAAATTAACGTTTCATGGGGCCTGCCAGAGAGCTCTTATGTCTCTGTTGGAACTCTTCCATGCTCTTGTGACAGACAAGTCTCCACTGATGTCCCCACAGGGAGAGGGGAAAAAGAATTGAGTTTCTTGGGTTTTTCCCCCTACTGCATGGAAAATTGCCATGTGGGCAGCCTGCTTGGCTTTTGGGGAGAATCCCACATTCCCTCAACAAATAGCTGTTGGTCATCTGTGGTGGCCTGACTGGAAGCAGGGTGCTCCAGTGAAGACACAAGATAGGCAAGAGCATGTGTTAGAGCCTGGAGCCCAAACCCCCTGGCCACATGGTTCCCAGCCAAGCCTTGCTAATCAGATAGTGTCTATGCATTGGAAGAATTCTGAGGGAACGCAGTGCCCTACCCCAAGCCAGGAAGAGTCCAAAGTTCCCAGCTCTCTTCCTTCCCAGCTGTGCAGTAGGAGCCAGAGGCTATGTAGATATAGTCAGCAAGGAAAACACTGTAGCTGGAAAGTGTTCATGGGCATGGTAAGGGGGAAACATAGTGTGACCAAGTTGTAAGAGGACCGCTGGATGAATAGCTCTCCAGAGTCCCATGGGGCCCCCAACAAGGCGGGACAGGACATGCCCAGCTCCCCAGCTGGTAGAAGATGTGATAAAAAGCCACTGAGCACCACGGAGCAGCTCCAAAGACGCAGACCAGCTCCTGCAGCCACGGGGACATCTCACAACTACCTGTAACTCCACCTCCAGGGGTGTGGCACCCTTTTCCCGCCTCTGTGAGTACCCATACATATCCGTGTACATGCATGCACACATGCATGCACACACATATCCATGTACACACACACACATGCAGGCACATATATATCCATGCACAAACACATACATGCATTCACGTACACACATCTCTGTGCACACACACATGCATGCACATACATATCTATGTACACATGTACACACATATCCATGTACACACACACACGGGTATACACATATCTCTGTGCACATACACATCTGTGTACAAACACATATCCCTGCACACGCACACACACACACACACACACACACACACGTGCTCATGCTCACACACATAAAGATTTAAGAAGAAAACTGAGCTCTGTGTATAGATCAGCTGTGGGGTCATAGGTAGAGGAAGCCGCTGAAGAGTCAAAAGCATGGGAGTCCAAGGTGTTCAGCTGACAGAAGGTCATGTGGCAAAATTTCACCTTCCTAGAAAGTGCACAAATTTTATTGCACATCTGGTTTATTTCCAGAAGCTCCATCTGAGCCTGGAGTTTACTGTGTACCGGAAGGACTGGCCAGTGGTGTGAGGGTGAAATCTACAATCACAGCTTCCTCTCAGTACACTAGCTAGCACGGCTGTATTTCCTCCCTCCCTCTCTCCCTTCCTCCCTCCCTCCCTCCCTTCTTTTTTCCTTCCTTCCTTCCTTCCTCCCTCCCTCCCTTCCTTCCTTCCTTCCTTTCTTTTTCTTTTGAGACAGGGTTCCTCTGTGTGACAGTCCTGGCTGTCCTAGAACTTGCTAGAACAACTACAGTTCACTAAATACTTCCTTCTCCTGGGCAGTGGGTTAGGCCCTCTGCCATTCATTATATCTATCAATCTTTATTTTTTTTTAACAGATCTCCAACTCACGATGCTCCTGCCTCAGTCTCCTGGGCACTGGGTTCACAGGTGTATGCCATCACACCTGCTTTTTACTTTTTTTTTTTTTTTTTGGTTTTTACGAGACAGGGTTTCTCTGTATTGTTTTGGAGGCTATCGGTCCAGCCTGGCCTCGAACTCACAGAGATCCGCCTGCCTCTGCCTCCCGAGTGCTGGGATTAAAGGCGTGCGCCACCACCGCCCGGCACACCTGCTTTTTAAATCATTTTACAATGAAAACTTGAGCTGGGCATGGTGGCACACGCCTTTAATCCCAGCACTCACAGGCAGAGGTGGGCAGATCTCTGTGAGTTTGCAGCCAGCCTGGAACAAAGTGAGTTCCGGGGCAGCCAGGGTGGTTACACAGAGAAACACTGTCTTAAAAAACCAAACTGGGGTGGGGGGGGGTAAATCTTGTATCCTTAACTATTACAAACACTGCTGCAAAGAAAAAAAAAAGAAAGGTTTGGTTTACATTCTATGTGCTTTCCACAGGTCACATAAGCAGAATTGCTGGTTCAAAGGCTGTGTGACCTTGTTCAGATCCTCAGTATGCATGAGTGGCCACACTGAGGATTTCCCAGACTGAAGGGCTGCGTTCCTTCTGTGGTCAGCTTCTTCTAAGCAAGAGTTACTCTGAACTGAGCACGAAGACGAGGAACGTGCCTGAAACATGCAGTCCTCTATCTGCGTAAGCCACCTTCAAAGGCTAGGTGAGTCACCACAGGAGGCTAAAATCATCTGGTAGATCAGAAGTCATGCAGCCTAGTAACCCGGCACGGGTCACTGACGGATTTGTGTGTGTGTGTGTGTGTGTGTGTGTGTGTGTGTGTGTGTGTGTGTGTGTGTGGTTTTTCAAGACAGGGTTTCTCTGTGGCTTTGGAGGCTGTCCTGGAACTAGCTCTATAGACCAGGCTGGTCTTGAACTCACAGAGATCCTCCTGTCTGTCTGCCTCCCGAGTGCTGGGATCAAAGGCGTGCGCCACCACCGCCCAACGACTGAATTTTTTAAAGATTTTATTTGCAATTATATATGTGGGGGGGGATGCACATGAGTGCAGTGCCTAGGGAGTCCAGAAGAGGGCGTCAGATCCCCTGGAGCTGGAGTTACAGGAGGTTGTAAGCAGCTGAACACTAGTTCTGGAACCAAGCTCAGGTCTTCTGCAAGCTTCCAGGTGGTTTGACTTTTGTTTTGTTTTGTGTTGGGCAATGAGAACATTTTTTTCCTCCAGCAAGTGCAACTGCTTCAGTCTAGGTTATTCAATAAGTTAATTGCTCTATCACGAGCTATTTCTTCACATAAACATTAGCCACTAATAGATAGAGTTACTCTCCACCAGTGCCCAAGGCAATGAGACCCTATCCCTGAGTGTATTAACTGCTACAGGTCACTTGCAGGCTTCAAAGCCAGCCCCTATGGTGGGTAGTGATTCATGGAGTCAGGGTCATGAGGATCTCTGAGTTCAAGGCCAGCCTGGTCTACCAAGTGAGTCCCAGGCTGCACAGAGAAACAGTCTTGAAAAACAAAACAAAACCAAAAAAAATTTTTTAATTTAAAAAAAAAGGAAGCTTGCCCTACTCCTAGCAGGAAGAGGCAGAATCTTAAACAGGGGTTGGTGACATCAGGTAAGCAGCAGCTCTTACATAGCATCTCCCTGCAGAGCAAAAGGGAGTGGGGGTGGGGTGGGTTTGGGGATTTTACTACTTAGGCACATAAGTTGCATATTGCTGACCTGAAACCGTGAGGGCCTGAGAAATGAAATAAAAATAATGTCTTGAAGAACGAGTCTCTTGGGCAGAAGAGATGACTCAATGGCTAGGTGACTTGCTACGGATCTGCACAGGGTTTGGTCCCCAGCATAAGAACTATGAGTGGAAGCAGAAGAACCTGGCGTTCGTGAGAATTGGGGGCCATCTTGGGCTACGTGAGACTGTCTCAAAAAATGAAAGGAATGAGAGGCTCCCATGGCCAGCCTGGACTACGTACGAAGGCTGTCATGATAGATAGATAGATAGATAGATAGATAGATAGATAGATAGATAGATAGAAAGAATGTAGGGAAAATCTTTTGTCTCCTGTCACTTGGGCTGTTCTTAAATCTATGACTCTGTCTCAGATCCTGCTGGCACAGCCAGAGGAAGACTAGGAGGCAGCATTACCCAACCAGACCATGGTTTTATTTATTCCACATGGCCCAAAACATGTTTGAACACAGAGCAGGCTATAATTCTTCTGGTGATTTCTATGAATCATTTTTTAATTATGAATAATGTTTTCAGAGACACTCCTGCAAAATTTTACCCAAGGTTCCCTTGGCAACCTTCAAGCAGCTTCCACAACCCACAGAGGGGAGATTACTAAAAGATCGTTAGTCATCTTTACCCCATCACCGCCTGTCTCTTGATTTCCACGTGAAAAGGAACCCTGAGAAGTGGAGCAGCAACCTGAACTAGAAAAAAAACCAAAAAAACAAAATGCCCTCACGGCCGACTGATTGTTCAAAGGATTTTTCTATAGATAATACATTTCCTAACTTAATTTGGATGCTTTGTTCTTTCTTTCCTTGTGGCTCGAAACTGTCCTTGTGTTGAAATGTTTCCCTTTCTGTCACCCCGTCGGTCACCCCGTCGTTCTTTTGAGTTCTCAAGCAATCCTCTATGGTCACAGGCTGGCCTCGTGCCCCCTTGGCTCAATCCAAGCTGCTCAGAAATTAGAATGCATATGTGAGACCGGGATCTCCACCTAGAGTCTTACTCCTGAAGCCCAACATCAATCAAGTAAGGTCCAAATGCACTGGGATGCAGCTCCGCCACAGAGCCTGTGTTTAGCCTGTAGGAGGTTCTCTCTCCAACGATGCAGAAAGGAGGGCCTGAGGTTTCCTTAAAGACCAGAGGGTGGGGTTAGACTGGAATTCCAGAACCTTCTGCAGGTGTATCTCTCCAAGGATCTATTGCCTCTTCATTTGTCAGAATTAGCTCCTTAAAAAACATAAATAAATAAAAATATAGGATGGACAGAAATGTAAACAAGTCAGTCAGGTGTTACTGGATGTGGCTTAAACTGGGGATGGGAGGGCTTTCCGGTCAGTTACCTTAAGTAGTAAGAAAGCACTTTATAAATTATTTATGTGTAAGTAACAATGGAGAGCCCCCCCCCCAACAATCCAGGAATAAAAAGCAGGTCCACGCCTTTCTAGCCCGCATGGCTCAGCTTAAATTATTTTAAAGGTATTTGAGTCTGTCGCTTGATCCAGACGCTGTACAGAGCTTTCGGCTGTCTAAACCGGGCTCCGAACACACCTGCCCCCCCCCGCCCTGATTTACTGAGAAGATCGGGGGTCCTCAATAAACAACCCTACCCCCCCGGTGGCCCTGAGCCCAGCGCTGGGCCTGGCTGATGGAAAGTCTCCAAAAATAAACAAGTCTGAGCGTTTAATTGGCGTCCACTCACTCGATTCCGGTCCACTGAGTGCGTTTGCACCTGACCTCTTGTCCCTAAGAGAAGGGTGACCCACAGCCTGGGAGACAGGCCCGGGAACCCTGCCTGGTTCCAAGACTTTTGGGAGAGAAACAGAGAGCTCCGTGATCCACAGATGATGTCCACACCCTCGGGTGCAAGAAGTGCCATCTCGGCAGTGAGCACGATTAGTTTGCTTCTGTCCTCAAAGCGGGATTAAAGGCGTCGGAGTTGGGGAACCAAAAAATACCCATAAACCGAAAGTCATTTGTCAGTTAACCCAGGCTTTCTCCGGGGACAATACTCTTGAACTGAGGAGAAGAGCTAATTAAAAAAAAAAAAAAAGAAAGAAAAGAAAGATTCGTTTTACCCGAAAACTCCTGTCTGTTTGCCCTGGCACCTAGAAAGAGCTTTGGTCTCTTGTCTGTCCCTCTCTGTGTCTCTACCCCTCCCCTCCAATTTAAAATTGGAGATGATTTGGACGAACAAGGCGCATTGGATTTTGTTCCTTAAGCCGGCGTCGGCAAGAACTCTAGGGCAGGGAAAATGAGAGTTGGGGGCCGGCGCAGAAGCCTCACAGATGCTAACAAAACAAAAACAAACAAACAAAAAACCCCACTGGCTTCACCCTTCTGCGCCCACCCTCTCTACCCGAGTCTCAAGCTGTCCCAGGCCCCTGCTTCCCTCACTTGTGGGTCGAAGCGGGCCTGAGTGACCGGAGTTTAGAGGGAAGAAGCCGGGATCTCCACCTAGAGTCTTACTCTAGGCAGCTCACTCGGGGGGGGCGCAGAGACTCGTGTCCATGCGGGAGAAGAGAGTCATGCGCGCTGACAAACCTCCAGGTGCAGGAGAGCCGTGGGCTTGCCGTCCACGTCCGCGTTTGTTAACCACACGAAGGATTTTTTTCCAGCCGGAAAAGGCCAGAGACACCAAGGACTTATAGAAAAATCTCATCACTAACGTCCTCCCGGCGCGGGAAGGCGGCAGTCGCAGAGCTGAGCTGCTTCCACCAAACTGAGAACCCTCGCAGGGTGCCCAAGCCTCATTCCTCTCCCCCACCCTGGCCCCATCCCTCCAGCCAACCCCGCCGCACCCCGGTGTGACCCTCAGAAGCCCAGAAGGTGGCCTCTGCGCCTGGCCAAGGGGCCCATATCCAGCTTTCGTTAGTTAGTACAGAACTTGTGACCAACACTGTCCTCAGGTCCTAAGCTTCCAACAGCTCAGAGTGTTCTAGATACACACCCCTTGGGAATCCCACCTTCCACGTTGGCCTTTAAAAGAAAGAGAAAAACAGAATGAAAATCTGAACAAGTCAGGGAGAAGCCCGCGGCCAGCAGGAGTTTGGATCCACTAAGGACACCCAGGCCAGGCTGTGGCACGCCAGCCCAGCCTACCCGCCGTCCTGTAACTTTCTCTCCTTAAACTTTGAACGAATTCGTGTATTCCAGATTTGTTTAGAATAGGGAAGAAATTCCTCACTGTCAACTTGCAAGACGATACAATATGTTAAACGAACCGCGTTCCTGTCTATAAAATACTATAAAATAGTCAACTACTATCACTTATGGGCGGGGGCATCTTATTCACATTTTCTTTGATGTCCAGAAATATTTATCTCAGGTGGGTAGGTTTTATTCTGGCTCATATTGGGAATTTTTTGGTTTTTTTAGGTTGAGGTTTCTTGAGGGCTGTTCAGTGACATCATAAACGAAGTAATCAGTTTTCAGATTTCGAGGCTGTGTGTAATTGATGTAACCACGGAGGAATTTCAGTACACAGCCGGCTAAGCCTCCTCCCGCTTAGGGGGTTTTCAAACGCGGTCTCGGCCGCCCTCAAAGCAGCAAGGATCGTTTGTAGAGGAGAGCAGGGCTTTGCCTGGTAGCAGGTGGGCTTTTGAGGGGGGTGTTTCTGTTAAGCTGCTCCAAGAGTCCTTTAGGAGAAACCCGGCTGGTGGTGGCGGGTCAGGTGACATCTACTCGTGGACCAGGACTCCCCCTTTCTCTGCGGGGAAGGGCCTAGCTTGAGGTTGGGCAGCTCCGGCGAGCCTGCAGCCTAGGTCCCCAGGACGTCACTCTGTGTTGTGGAGTACTGAGCTGCTGGCCTCCTCTCAGAGACCAGGAAGGAAGCAAAGTCTGGCTTAGGAGACAGAGAGGGAATCTGTAGGGGAAAGGACCCCCCCTTCATTTCCAAAGCTAAAAGGATCCATTTATTGCAGGGAAGTGGGCTTCACCCAGCCCTGCGGTCCTCTCGGGAACTCTAATGACCCCTACAGTAAGCTCCTGGTGGTAGCATCTGTTCCCCTGAAGGCATCTTCTGGAGAGAAGGGCAGAAGAGGGTTTCCAGCCTTAAACGAGGGTGGGGGTCACCATCCTGAAATCCGTGGCTGCCCAGGATGACTAAGTGTAAGGGAAATAGTTCTTCTCAGAATCCTGACCCCAGCCCCACCCCCACCCCAGGGCAGGAGCCCAGGGCTTAGGGACACCTCTTTCCAGGGGGCCAGGAGAGGCTCACAGGAGCCAGAGCTGTTGTCCTGACTGCTAGTGTGGCTGTTCCCAGGGCTCTAACCTTGGACTCAGCAAACCTGCCCCCTAGACCCTATGTGGGAAGATGGATCTGCCCCGTTACTGGGATCTAGTAAGATAATTAGACACCGGCACCAAACTAAATCAAACACTTTCTCCGGAGAAATACCTGTCAGAGAGATGCGGGACAGAGAAGGGGGTGGGCACTTTATCCTAGTTGGGAAGGAACAGAGTGGTACTGTCTTGGCCTCTGCCAGAATAAATTGTTCTGAATCACTCTGGCTACGTGTAATTATTTTCCAACAATGTGTTCCTTAACACTAATTGTCTGGGAATGGCATTGTCCGGTGGGGAGTCAGTGTAACTTATACATGGAGAGGAGTGGGGGAGGGCAGGAGCTGAAGCGCCCTTTTGTGGGTAGCTCATGCTAGGGAAGACTCCCAGTTAGGAGACTGTCACACCTGTGAGGTGGGTGGGCACCAGATTTCCTGAGTAGGCGCAGCCCTCTGATTGCAGGTGTAGACAGCGGCTTGGGAATCAAACAGTTTCTTATTCCCGAGGCTTCGGGATTTTCTGTTTCCTCTGTTAGCTCGGGAGGTTGAAGTTCTTAAATTTCACTCAGAGGCTGGAGACAAGGCCAGGAACAAGAGGGCTCTCCTGCCCCTCACACACCTGGGTGGGAGACCTCCGACTCTGGGCCTCCTGGAAGCATCAGCTTCCCCAGAGCCCATCTTGGCAGGCTCGTCTTGGGGGGGGGCTTGATCTCGCCCAAAAGTTGGTTTCTGCCGGGGATAGGCCTCAGGTAGGCACTGGGTGTGCAGCCTGGCAAGCATCTGAGTCGGAAAATCCAAACGGATGTGGGGCAGCCCTTTCTTCCTGGGGCCCAAATTTCATCCAGATTAGTTTCCTAATGGAAAATTTCTAAGAGGTTGGGCTGGTGGGGCTGTGCTTCTGATCCAGGAGACTGAGGGTGTGGGTGCCCTGCCAGCAGGCGGGCCAGCGGGTCTGCAAGCCACCTCTTGACACTGGCCCTCTACAGGCTCCTCCCAGCCAGTGGGTGAAGAGTGGCAATCTAGGTGGTACCTGGGATCCCAGGCCTCTGCATTTCTGCTCTACCTTGGGGCTCCACTGCTGGCGCTGACACTCCGTTGATTAGCTTTAGCCCCCCCCCCGTCTTTGGACCCCCATTCTTTTATCACCATCCCACACCACTTTTGGCAGACCAGTAAGCTCCTGTGTGGGCCAGAGGTGACTGCAGCTAATCTAACTCCACTGTAGTATACGCCACGGTGTACAGGAGGAAGAGGCTTGTAATGTGATCTGGGGCCGACTCTAGTCCCAGGGGTCAGAGACCAGCAGTGGCAGTACTAAACTATGGCCAGCTCCAAACAAAACTTGTTCAAGGCCCCCCGGAGAGGTGGCTTAGTAGGTGAAGAGCTTATTACACTGCGTGAGGACCTAAGTTTGGGTCCCCCAGAATCCTTGTGAGAAGTGGAGAGGGGATAGGGGTTCTATAACATCAGCACAGTGCAACGGAGACCAACCAACATGCAGGCTGAGGCCTCGCTAGCCCGTGAACTGGCTGGAAAAAAAAAAAAAGGAGTTCCAGGTTCAGTGCAAAAATAAATAAAGTGACAAGTGTTTGAGAGAGACATTCCGACTTGACCTTTGGCTTCCTGGTGCCTCCACGTATACCCAAGCATACAACACAGAGAGAGAGAGAGAGAGAGAGAGAGAGAGAGAGAGAGAGAGAGAGAGAGAGAGAGAGAGAGAGAGAGAGAGAGAGAGAGAGAGACCTTTAAAACAGAACTTCTAACTTAATACTGCCCCTCATGCACGCTGTGGATATCTAAGAGTCCTGAGGATCCCAGGCTCAAACTCCCTCGTGAGAGCTCTAGACCGGGGAGGGGGGGCACGCTCTTCATTATTCCACATAGACTCCACACTCCTTCCCAGATAAGAAACCTCTAGTACTGAGATCCTGCCCAAAGGCAAGAGCTTTTGATGGCTGGCGCTGGGGACCCTAGTTCCATAGCCCTGTGTGTGACGTTTGGGTGTCTGTTGAGTCAGGCTCCGGCCTAGAGTTACCCTATGCCCACTTCAATCGCGTTTGCCACCTCTCAAAACCCGAGAGTGTCTTGCAGATGCCTGAAGCGTCTGCCACTGTGAAAATCCGGTCTCTAGAGTTCAAATGCGTTTTCCTGTGTTAAAAACTGGGGAGTTCGTTTGAGAAGTTTCGGTTCTTGTTGCTTTGTCGGGTTCCTCCCACCCCCCACTTAACCATGTTTCTACGATCTGGGTAATCCCTTCAAGCCGGGAAGGAATTCTCCGGACTCCATAATTGAGGATCGGGAATCCTGGGGGTGGGAGAGGGCGGCAAACCCTCCCTGTAGCGCGGCGGCCGCAGGATGGGTCGGCGGCAACTCTGCTCGCCTGGAGCCCCTTCCCGGCGAAGTCCGGGGCAGCCGAAGGCACAGCGCTTCACGGAGCTCCCGTGAAGGGATTGCAGGTTTAGACACTGGGCACCCGTGCCACTGGCAAACTGCCCCGACCCTACGCGTACACTTTACTGCGGGACCCAGAAAATCACGTCCAGCTCCGAACCGGCTGACGCTAAGCGCGAGGTCTCCCGCGCCCCCGCCTGGTGCGACTTCGAGCCACCCGGCGGCGCACTGCGTTTATGCTGGGCGCTAAGGGCCAGGGTCTGCACTGCGTGAAGCCCATGGCGGTCTACTGTGCGCTAGTCTTACGCGTCCAACTTCGGGTTCTCAAAGAGTCCCAGGAAAAGGTCTGAAGCATCTGCTGCAGGCATAGCGAGTCGGAGTCCAGCCCTCCCGGCGCGGATGAGGGGAGTCTGCAGGTCTCGGAGCCCCACAGACTGGAATGAGAGCCAGAGGGAGAGGAACGGGGCAGTGGCACCTGGAATCGGAATCCCCGCGTCGGGCACCCGGTTCCCAGGGTCAGACTCCCTGCAGCCTGCAACTCCACAGCCGCTAAGAGAACCGGGGGACCTCCAAAGGCACTGCCCTGAGACCTGTCTGAGTCTGCGCGGATCCAGGACTCCTGGGAAGTGGGACCTGACCCGCCTCGGAAGGCTCAGGCTCCTTAGGAGAGTGAGGGTTCACGCGGCCGCGACCGCCACCGGGGCGCGCGACGGGACTGTAGCGCCCGCACCTATCCCCGGCTTCACCAGCCCGGGAGACGCCACGGGATTTTTTTTTTAACGTAGTGAGGTAGGGTGGGAGAACGCTTGCACTCTTGGCGACCGGGTCTCCAGTCTCCCTGGCTCCGCTAGGGTCGCACTGAAGCCCTGGCCCAAAGTCGACAGCCCACATTCCCGCCGTCCTCTGGGTCACCAGGGCCAGGGCGGTTGAGCCTTGTTTCTGCAGGCTCCCTGGAAGAGGCTGGGCGCCTTCCTGCCCTCCCTGAGCACCCACGTCCTCTCGCTCCCGCTCCTCTCTGGAAGGCGGCAGTCTCCTTCGCCCCGGAGTGTCTAGAAAGGGCGGAAAGGTCACTTCGGTGCATGTGTGCCTGTGGATAAGTGGTGTGTGCGTGTGTGTGCGCGCGCGCGCGCGTGTGTGTGTGTGCGTGTGTGTGTGCGTGCGTGCGTGTGTGCGTGTGTGTGTGTGTGCGTGTGTGTGTGTGTGTGTGTGTGTGTGTGTGTGTGTGTGTGTTTCCCTCGGGCGTTCCCCGTTAGGTTTGCTGGCCTGTGACCCAAGGAAGGTGCGCTTGTGCATGCGACCAGCTGTAGGACTGGTCCTCCCTGCGGGGCACTTGGCCAGATGTTTGCGCCCGCCTCTTCTGGGCCGCGCCCGTGGGTGACCTGCCTGGAGCCACCGCGGAAGCCACTGCATCCCTCCTCCTCCCCCCTACGCCGCACCGGGTCACCCACTCTCGAGCCCAGGTCCTGCCACTCATCCTCCCGTTCTTGGGAGCCGGTAGGCGCGACGAGAGCCGTGTGCGTTACCCCCCCCCCACTTACCCGCAGCCCGGGAGATCGCGGGTCTCTCGCGTGACAGTCCCTGGAGGCGGCTACACAGAGGCGAGCAGGCGACTCATGGGCCGCGGCGGGGTCGGAGGCGAGACTCACCGCCCCCGCTGCGGCCCCTCCCCCTGCACCCCTCCCCCGGGCCGCACAGCGCGGCCCAGTGCTCCGCCCGAAGGCGGGTCTGCCATAAACAAACGCAACTCGGTCGCACGTGGACCGCGGAGCAGCTGCGCCCCGGACACAGATCGCGGGCTCTGGACGCCCGGGCTCCAGGCACCCGGAACCGCCGGGGAGGGCAGGAGAGCGCACCGAGCCCAGGATTGATTGTGTCCCCGGTCGCCGCCACCTCGCTCGCTCGCTCGCTCGGCTCCGCTCCCGCCTCATGGCTCCGCTGCTGCGGCCGCCGCCGCCGATGCCGCCCTTGCGTTCCGAGGGCCTTCGCCGCAGCGGGTGCAAGCCTTCCTTTAAGGACTAAATAGGGCCGCCGCCAGCTCACCCGCACACCACATCCCCGGGAAGGTCCAGGCCCGAGAGGCTGGAGGAGAGAAGGAAGAGCGAGCAGAAAGCAGACTCAGGTCCACACGGGACAGTCGGTCCATCCCCCAGCCTCGGGCGGAGAGCGGAGCTGCACAGCTGGTTTGCCGCAGACTCAGGGCTGGCGACTGTGCAGAAGCCCTCGCGCTGGTGCTCCAGGCCGGCCCCTCGCACCTGCGGGAGCCCGACACCCTTGGACTCACCTGACACCTGGGCATCCCCATCCCCACCGCGGCTGCCGCAGCCCGAACCGGACTCCGCGGGCAGGCCTGGAGCGCGGCGAGGTCTAATATGCCCAGAGCCGAGGCGCCATGAAGGAGAAGTCCAAAAATGCGGCCAAAACCAGGAGGGAGAAGGAAAATGGCGAGTTCTATGAGCTGGCCAAGCTGCTCCCGCTGCCATCGGCCATCACCTCGCAGCTGGACAAAGCGTCCATCATCCGACTCACCACCAGCTACCTGAAGATGCGCGCAGTCTTCCCGGAAGGTGAGGCTGCAGGTGGCGGTCGGGGGTGAGGTGTGTGTGTGGGTGTTCTGCAAAAAGGAGGCTGCGGCCCGCGGGAGAAGCCCACGCGGCTTCTGTGACCGTGTCTGGGAGAAGCCGTGCTGCAGCTTCGGGAAAGGGACGTGGCTGAGCGGGGGCCTGGGGATCCAGTCACCTCTTAGCTCCGGGCAGAGTGGGGGAAAAACTAAGCGTTACCCCTGGGCTGGTGTTTGCCAAGCTGGCTCAGGCTCACGCTAGTTCATTCGGGTTGTTCTTTTCCTTCCCAGCCCCATCTCTTCTCGCCTTCTTCCCTTTCTGTTCTTCTGTCCAATGCTCTCTGTCTCTCTCTCTCTCTCTGTCTCTCTCTCTCTCTGTCTCTCTCTGTCTCTCTCTCTCTCATAATTTTATTTCCTTTTCTTCTACCCCCTACTTCTCTCTCGCCTCTGCTTTTTTATTTTGTTTGTTTTTCCATCTCTTCTCCCTTTCTGCTGGCGGTAAGGGATCTCGCCGCTCCCTGTCTTTTACAAGCGGTTGGGTGCAAGGCCCAGGCCAGCGCGGCGGATCGAAGCATTTGTGAGCAGCCGGGGCCTTCATATTCGAGTCTCTTGGATATCGTTTTTTCTTTTCCAACTCGTCTCCCTTCGCTCTCGGAAACGAGGAACTCTTGTCCTGGATGAGTCAGGACACACCCGGAAAGAGAAATAGGGTTGTTTCAAACGTGGCTGGCCGGCCTGGGTGTAACATTTTAGGATTTAAAAACGCAACAGTGAACAGTTGTCACTGGGCCGCGGCTCTCCTGCCTACTCCCGTTTGTAGGAAATAGTGGCCTGCTGGGTGGGCACTCTCCAGCGGGCTTCCAAGGCTGACAGGCTGCTGGGTCAGACACCAAAAAGAATCAGGTCCCTGGTCTGGGGCCAGGCTGAGGGATTCGGAAGAGTACTGGCTCCAAGGCCTGCTGCCTCCAGGACCTCCAGGCGCCCGTGCAGAGCAGGCCTCTTGGAGAGCCAGTGCGACTGGGATAGGAAGGGCTTTGGAGGATCGTTGCCCCGGTGGTGACAGGTGTCCATTGGCCTCCGGACTTCTCCTTTAGTGTTGTTCGCTGCTGGTCGCTGCACCCGACATCGGCAACCCTCTTTGCGGCTGCTTTTCCTTTGTCTGAGCCTAAGCTGAATTTTCCTCCACCGCACTAGTGGAGCTCTGCCGGCCGTCCTGTCCTCCAGTTCTATGCCGCAGAGCCCGGGAGAAGCTCTGGCCGACCTCGGAGCACCGGGGAGCAGAGGCGGCCGGGAGGTGGTTCGACCCTGTACTCCCGCACCGGCTATCCTAAAACCTACCCAACTGGTCCCAAGGAATGTTCCTCGGGATTTCTCCCGTTGTGTGTGAAGCTCTTGGTCACGGGTTGCTAGTCGTGACGCCAACCGTGAGCTCCTAGTTAGAGATGATTCCCTGCTGCCTCAAGTTTCCGTGAAAAGTAAAAAAGAAAAAAATCGAACAGGGTCTTATAACGGCACCTTTTCTTTAGTCCCCATCCCACTCGGGAAGAGCGGTATTAGCAGGTGGTTTGCGATCAGCCTTCAAGTCCGCATGCTACAAAATAGGTATGGAGCTCAGGCCCCCTGCCTTGCCCAGCCATGCTGGGTCTTTAAAAAAATATAGAACGAAATTATCGAAAGAGTAAATGATCTGTTGTCAATGGAGTCGAACAAACCAGAGATTCCCTGGGGTGGGGGACGGCCGTGGGCAAAGGACTAACTGTAAGCCATTCTCGTTTGGGAGCTGGCCAGCAAAGGCTACCAAAACCCAGACAGCGCTGTGTGCACCCTGCCATTTACACAATCTCTGGGGTGCAGAGAAGGCACTTGGCTGGCCTCTGGGTCCCCGCAGGAGTGGGTGGTCTGTGAGTGCTGCCCTGAGCAACTGTTGCTAGTCTGTTAGTTGCTCAGGAGCTGCCCAGTTGAGGGGCCGCCTCTGCCTCACGGAAGGTGACTCTGAAGGTTGGCACTCACTGAAGGGGTCAGCCTGGAGCCATTTGAAACTAGAGATTTTTGGAAATGGCTCTGAGGCGGTGGGACCAAGGTGAGGAAGGGAGAAATGCCCTAACTCCACTCACTACCCCTCTCCTGCGATCCTGTCAGAGGAATGCAGTCAGAGGAGGGGCAGCCCAGGGCCTAAGAAGCTCGCCCATGCACTCACCATTGATGCTAGCAGCAATCTTCAGATCAGGAGTTAGGAAGGTGACCCTCGTCTTCCGAAGTATGTCTGCTTTACAAAATAAAGCACTCCCTTCTCCCGGGACAGTTCCCCCTGTAATAACTGATTTAGCCTGTTTTGGGGGAACCCGGGTCTGCTAAGGACGGCTGCCTGCATCGATGTCAATCAAGACTGTGACTCTCGGGAGGCTTGGTCGGAGCAGTCCGGGGCAGTAGCGGGGTCTTTAGATCCGTTCTCCCACACAAAAGAGTCTGAGCGAGAACCCATCTGTGGGATACAGTTTTGCTGTGAGTGTTGGGTGAAGAAGAATCCAGAAGAGCAACTTGGGAAATGAAGTACAGAGCAATGAATATCCCGGAGGATCCCTTCCTAGCTGGAGAAAGTGCGGCCCAAGAGGTACGGGCTGGCAGTCCAGCTAACGCTGGTGGCTCGGCTGAGCTCCTGCAGTGCCGAGACCCCAAGGAAGATAAACTGGGGGGGGGGATCGGCAGGCAGGGAGCTGGAGAAGGGCTGCAGCTTTTGCCCTTTGCCACTTTGTGTCGGTAAACCAGGCCGGCTGAGAACTTCACACTGGCAACAACACCATAGCGTTGTTGTAGATGCAGGTGAGGGGAAGCACGGGGGAACCGTGCAGCAGAAATGGAAAACCACTTCATGGCTGTGCCCAGAGACACTTGAATGGCAAGGAGGCAGGGCAACACCCCATAGGTAAGGACTCTCCAGTTTCTACCTTTTGGTTCCCATGCTAAGCTGATAGAGGTGAGCGGGGGGGGGGGGGGCAGCTTAGCAGAGCTCGCTTTGGAAGAAGGGCTAGGAATAGGGAAGAGGGGGAGCACCTTAGGGAGTGATTGGGAGCGGCACAGCCCGAACCCCGCTGGGTAATGGGGCCCAGCCTCTGGAGGGAGGCGCTTTGAAATATGGGGCAGACCCTACAGTGGATGGCTGGTTTCTACCAACCAGACGCAGACACCATGGCTGTGGATTCTACCAGTCCACGTCTTCTGAGAGAGGCCAGGTTGGGCTTCCTGTTAGTGGGTAAGGGGCTTCCTCCGGATCCAGCACATTGTTCCTGGCAGGAGAGACCGGCCTCGGGTCAAAATGATTTGATTTTGAGAGCTCAGTGAGGACACTCTTGCCCTATGCCTATATGGAATTATAGACCTTGGAGTCCTTTTGCTGCCTAAATCCAAAAACTTGTTCTGTCTTTTTTTTTAAAGACTAACATTTAAGAGTAATGTAGGTTTTGTTGTTGTAGTAGTTGTTTTTGTTTTGTCTTTATAACCTTCTCCCTATCTCCACGTTGGAGCCTGACAATCAGGGGTTGGTGCTGTCTCTGTCCCTGGTGCAACCCTTGACTTTGGAGAAGGAATCCTGGGGCTGGGGTGCTGCGGACTAAGAAGCTGCTGGTGGGAACGCAGCTTCTCCCATGAGCATAGGCGCCCGACTTTGCCTGGTTGCACCAAGGTGTGGCCAAAGGGACTGTGTCTTACACTTAGTAGGGCTAAGTGTTCTCTCAGCCTTGGATGTTGCTTTCTCGGGGGCCTTCGCCGGGGTGTCAGAGAGTATACACTCTCGTCTGTGGTGGAATGCCCAAAGCTTGAAGAAAACCCTCCCTTGCCCCAGCGACCCCAACGACCGGCAGGTGGTCTACCTTCGGGCATCCCTAACCACTCTCCGCAGCTGCACCCGTTACACAGTCCACCTTGGCCACCTAATTTAAAATGGGGGTGCCAGGAGGGGCCTTTTCAGGGACCCGGGAGAGGGCAGAAGGACTCTAAGGGATGGGCACTGGTGAGCTAGAGACAATTACTGGGAGTTCGTCTACAAAGGGCAGAGGAACTAGCAGTGGGCTCCCCTGGGGAAGCATGGCAACCTTTTCTCTACACCCCTGTCGGCTGAGGCCCTAGCAACTCCCCGGCCGGATGCAGAGCAAGAATCCCCGCTGTGCTCATGTCCATTTGGTAGACACGGTGGGGGTGGCGGGATTAGGAGACGCGTGTGCCCTTGGATGAAGAAGGTGAGGGGCTGCCTCCTCACCCCCACCCGTTTTGACCCGCTTGAAGTTGCCTTCCCCAGAAACACGTCCTCGCCCCTCTCTACAATAGCGCTAACTGGGGGAGGGGAGACGAGGAGACACAGAAGGGAGGGGGAGGGAGCTTGCTCGCAAACGAGAGCGCTTACAATAGCTCTCCCTAACTTAGCCCGAAGACACTGTGGTTTAGAGTTGAGGTTAGAGACCCAGAGGAAGCCCGAAGTTCAGGAGGTAACACCTTAAACAATGGAGGGAGGAAAAAAGGGAGGCTCCCAACTTTGTTTTACACCCTCGGAAGCGGGGGGGGGGGGGCGTTAATGCCATTAAATTTTCACAAGCTCACCGTGAAAGGTGACTGTGTCACCACTTCTAGATACTCAGTGTTGAGGGGTGAGACAGAATAGACGTGGAAACTTCTGCTCCCACCAGAGCCCAGGTCCCATCTTCCTGGCCTGGAGAGTCCTGTTTGATACAAAGGTATCTGAAAACCCAGCATTGCTGGCTGCGCCTGAGTTACAAGCAGGCAGCTAGCCTCCTGGTGAGAGATTAACTTCCCTTGTTGTACTAAATCTCTTGTTCTGCAATACAGTGTTTGTGGTCTGTCATTGGCAACTGGAGGTACCCCCCCAAGAGCTGGCTGAGACCCCCCAAAGTTGTTCATGAGTTGTTTGTTGGCCAACTGACCAAGGGCTTAACTTCTTGATGTCAGTCAGTGGTCCGCTGGCGTGGATACTGAGGACCAGGCAGTGTGGGGTCAAGTGCTGACCCCAGGACAGCGGAGGAAAAGTCACTAGAAAGGGCTCCCTCTCCAGCACTCTCTCTGGAGTCTCACCATACGACCTGGCCTTCTATCTGGGGGCTCCCAGCTGGGCTTAAAGGTTAATAAGTGTTGGGGGCCCGATCTTAAGCCTGGGAAACTGCAGGTGAGGTGGGACTTCAGGCTTTCCAGAGAAGAAGCCGGTTTTAGGGTCCAGTGTCACTGACCATCACTAGCTATGAACTCTGGTGCAGCCCAACCCAGTCTGCAACTCCACCCTCACTCTTCAGATAAATACATAAATCCCTTGGTTGGGTCTAGATAAGGACCGTTTGCCTGGTGCCTCAGTTTTCAGGAGTGTGTGTGTGTGTGTGTGTGTGTGTGTGTGTGTAGCATTTTCCAGTAGCAGGCATCTTCTTCTCACGACAAACCTTACTTTATTCCGCATCTAAGTTCAGCCTAAAGTGTTCTTTTATGGGCTGAGTGAAAAGACCTCTCCAGTAGCGGCTCCTAATGGAACAACTGGCAGGCCCACTGCTCTGGGATGAGGTGGCTGCGTGTGTGTGTGTGTGTGTGTGTGTGTGTGTGTGTGTGTGTGTGTGGTGGGGGAGTGGAGGAATTTGTCCCATGCAGCCCAGATGCCTCTGCCAGATCCCAAAGAGGCGTATTTTCTAGAAGTTACAGGAAAATTATAGTGATGTACAAAAACATCCGGGTAATTAAACTATACCGAAAATAGTCCTGTGCGCAGGAGACAGGACCTTCCACCGGTTTCCGAGGAAGCCCGAGGACCGAGGTGTCTGATTTGGAGGTCATTCCCAAATGGGAAGGGTCTCAGAAGACTCCGGGAAAAGTCAGAAACATTGCGAGGCCATGGGGGGGGCAGCGATTTTGCTCGAGGGTCAAGGGTCAAGGATAGTTCTATGGCTGGAGCACCACCCGAACTCAGGAAGGACCCAGAGGCAGGGGAGGTGACAGTTGCTGGAACACATCTGTCCATGTTCAGAAGTTAGATTTCCAGTCCTTACTAAATTCCTTCTCCTCGCTCGGTGAATCTCCGTGGATTTTACACCTTGGTTCTTTCCAAGGCTGTTCCAGTGGAGGTAAAGGATCCATGCCCCAGCTTTCCTTTCCACAAAACAAGGTGCCTAGCCTGTAGCAAACGGTGCTGGGGGATCGGAGTGTGGGTGCTTGGAGAGAAGCGGATTTGGAACCACCCTTGCTCCTGGGCGGAGGCTCGGGGGCCCTGGGACAATGAGCAGCCCCTGGGGGGCGTGTGTAAGTTACCCACTCTTTCTGTGAAGACCTGGATGGGAGCAGAAATTAGAGGTTGCTCTTTCTTTAGTTTCCTAATGATTCCCAGGGAGCCTTTACTGGACTTCGGGGGACGTTTTCTGTTTCCTAGGTTGGAGGCTCAGAGGCCACGTGCCGGCGGGGACTCTTGCTTAGGGAACCATACCGAGGGGTTTTGCAATCCCTCAGGCTGGCCAGGGTGCCCGCCTGCTCAGAGTGTCGAGCTTTAGCACTAAAAGCACTCGGGCGGGCGGAAGGAGACTGGCCGAGCCTGCAGTTTCCCCCAGAGGACGCATCCGCTAGGCCCACGGCTCCCCCAAGCAGAGAGGTTCCAGGAGGGAGCGCTGCGGGTGACGGGCCGAGGCTCCAGCTCCCGCTGAGACTCTGGTCACCTGTCTTCAGTGTGGGCAGGGGAAAACCTCTGCTGGGTCACACAGCAGCTAGCCGGGGCGGGGAGGGACGCGGGGGTGAGGGAGACTGGGAAGGGCCCGGCTTTTCCCCCGGGTGCACTCTGGGGTGGGAGAGAGATGCTGGGAAGCCTCAGATCTGAAGGGATGCCTGTAGGTGGAGGGGATGAGGGTCCCCTAGTTGTGTGAGAACAGACAAGCGCCCCGAAAAGCCTCCCGACTGTGTCTGGAGCTCTGGGATCGAAGAGGATCGAGTTCCGGAGAGGCTGTGGGCGCCCAGAAGCCAGGCAAGGGTCACACGACCTGACGATCTTTGCGGGCTGCACAGGGTGGGGTGGGAAGGTCCTGGGGGGGATATTTACTGGTCAAATCGATACTCCCACCCCGACCCCACCCCCCTGTTTGGCTCCGAGGATGGCCGATTTCAAAGCAGATTAGATTACTTTGTGGCATTTCAAATAAAACGGCAATTTCAGAGTCGGTGAGCACGTGGGCGAACCTTGGGAGCGGTGGGTCCGGTGGGCTCTGGGAGCAAAGGGGGAAGGGGAGGGACAGGACCCGGGACTGCGCCCCCCGGGGGGGGAGAGTTTGTCCTCCGGCTTTGGGGGTTTTATTTCTGTTTGTATGCTTCCCCACCTCTCCACCCCACCCCCACCCCAACCCCCGTTTGGTGGTTTTGCCTTTTGGTTTTGGTTTTGTTTGTTTTTTAGAGACAAGGTTTCTCTGCGTAGCTCAGGCTATCCCGAACTCACTCTTAGACCAGCCTGGCCTCGAACTCAGGGACCCTGCCTACTGCTAGGATTAAAGGCACGTGTCACCACCGTCCAGACTCGAGGCTTTGGGTTTTTAACCCACCACACACACACAGACACACAGACACACAGACACACAGACACACACACAGACACACACACACACACACACACACACACACACACACACGGCGCCAGCGAGGACTCAGGGGCGGGGTGTTGGACAGAGATAGGAGCTGGGGCTCCTGTGCAGGGGGGGGGCGGGGGTCCACGTGTCTGGCGTCTGTGGGTGCCGCTGTTAAATGGTTTGCTTTATTCCCTTGCCCCAGGTCTAGGAGACGCGTGGGGACAGCCGAGCAGAACAGGACCCCTGGACAGTGTGGCCAAAGAGCTGGGATCCCATTTGCTGCAGGTAGAGCATGGGGACGAGCGTCCTCACCGTCGTGGTCGCGCGCGAGATGGCAGGTGAGGGGAGGGGGACCCGGGAGCGCCTCCAGGCCAGTGGTGCCGGGCAAGGGCACCCGGGGTGCCTCCGTTTGGAGTGCAGAGTCAGGCCCGCGCTACCCACACCCTGCACCCCGCCAGCAACACAGAGTGTCTGCTCATCCAAGCCCCGGAACACGGTGTCCATCCGTCCCCGTCCGGAGTGGGACTGTCCTTGGCACTTGTGCTTCCCTCTGTGACAGACCCGGGCCGGGCACTGGAGACAAAGCTGGTGTGGCCGCAGCTCGCAGACAGAGCGTCCAAGCTCTCCCCCTTCGCAGAAGTTGAGACCGGGGCAGTACGGGAATATTTGACACTCCTTGGCTCCCCAACCCCGGGCCAGATTCTTAAAACAAACGAGCAAACAAACAAACAAACAAAAAACCCCAAACAAATCACTTTTTCACTTGGCTGCTCCCCCTGCCCCCCCCAAACACTTCCCTCCATTTTATTCTGAGCTGCAAGCTGAGGACGTGGGAGTTATAAGTAACATCCACGAGGTCGCCACAAGAACTGGTCCAGTTCTGTGGCCCCATCGATAACCCAGGCAGGGGGCGACCTCTAGGGCCAGCTGTCTCGGAGCTCCTACTTCATTTGGGGTCAGGCACTAGGTTCCCCAGGGCCCAGCATCGGGCTTTACAAAGTTCCCCTGCCTTGCGGTTGGGGCTGGGCACCCCTGGCGCCCGAGGCCGCTTCCGCCTCAGCCGCTGGGGTAGCTGAGGACAGCGCCGCCTCCGCCTCCCTCCCTCGAATCTCCAATGCGGTTCTCAGAGTCCCATCAACGACACGATTCATTCCCCCCACTCCGTCATTTGTCTCTGCCACCGAAAAATGTCCGCCGATGGCTATTTTGCATTTCCCTTTTTCTATTTTGTATTTTCTTTAAACAAAAAAAAAAAAGTTCGCAGAAGGCCCTAGCAGTGGGGGAGTCAGCCCAGCTCCGAACCCTGGGTGTACCTAAAAACTCCGTGCCCCGGGGTAGGAGAAGATGGGGGCAGTATTTGGAGCCTGGAACTTCCACAGCCGTAGCAGCAGACGGAGTGGCGAGAAAGTCGGGTAGCCCGGTGAGCCTGCGCCCTCTTGGTAGCTGGGATCTCACTTGCAGCCAGGAGCGACTGTTTTCGTACTCCAAACCCCTTCGTACTGTGACATTCATGTCAGTGACAACTAAGACCTAGGTACCTAGAAGAAACCCAGTGGGTAAAGTCTTCAAAATCTTCGGTATGGGCAATTCCTATGGGAGTGACGCTCCACACTTCACTTGGAGAACACTTGGCGACTTCCAACTTTTAATCGTTAACTTTTAAAATGTCCACCACCCATTTGGAGTCCAGCACCCAGATCAGAACGTTAGAAACGGATTTTTTGGTTTTCGTATCTGAAATGTCACCGATGCCGCTAGGAAAATACTGCTCAGCTGGGTTAAACTGGAACTGAAGTGTTAGAATGTGATTTTCATCCTCAGTTTAATGAAGGTGAGGATAGGTTGGAATGCAAGGGGTTTTGGTAGCTAACTACTCGATGCAGCAGCATACAAGGGTATCTTCAAGTCTCATTTCTACTCGTTCTCCTTATCATCCCTACCCCTGTGGAGGAGTAAGAAACTCGACAGTAATCTGCTTTCAATTACATGCTGTAAAAATAGAATTTGTAGCCAGAAATTAACCTGGGATATTTTTACGGGTGCCCACTGTGAGATGTATGGAGCTTTTAAACCAACTTTATTGTGTCCCCCGCCCCTTTATTGGCTTCCTGATCTTAAAATATAGATGAGCAAATACGATATAGTTTCTTCTTTTCAAGAAGTATCTAGTCCTTTTGCCCTTGATGGTGCAGTGGTTGCTTTCATTGTTGTCTGAATAACTTTTTTACGATCTCACGTTGTTTCTGGAGGGTTAGCCAATTCAGACAGAAATCAGAATTTCACTGGAGTCGTTTTCATTTTTTTTCTGAAATTGATACTTTTTTTCCTCCCTGACTTTGGCAAAGGTCATTTGATCTCTTTCAAAGTCTAAATGCTTGATTCTGTAGACACAGTCTGGTAGAATAATCGGACGTATTGTTTTATTTTCTGGCGATTGTAGGAATTTATTATTCAAACGGTACTTAGGGGTAACTAGAAAACTGTGGCGAATAAAGCGTTGGTGCTAGCCGTATAAGCGGCTGCCAGTTCCCACATTAAGTAGTCTGTAGAGCGGTAGATGTTCCCCCAAGAACCATAGAACGCTCGCCCAGATTCGTCCTAAGTGCTAAAACAAGCCCAGACAATAAAGCCATGCCGTCCAGCTGAGCGGGTTAGGACTTCTCGAATGTTTTGCATGGTTCTGTAATGTGAATGTAAGGTTGTTTTAAAAGCGCTTTGAGAGCCTTTGGGAGCCTGGCTTGGGAAATAGAGCAGCGTTGAGCAGCTTTACCTGCAGTCCTTATGGCCCCTGGCTTGTAGTTTTTCTCGTAACAAATATGCACGTTTATAGTTTTGCCCCCATGCATGCTAAGCAAACTCCCTCCCCCACAAAGCAACACCCCTCAGCCTTTCCCCTCCAGCCCAGTGTCTTCTGGCTGCTGGAGTCCCTGCTGCGTGTCACCACATTCTCTCATCCGGACACTTTCTCTTTACAGACTCTGGATGGCTTCGTTTTCGTGGTGGCCTCTGACGGCAAAATCATGTATATATCTGAGACCGCTTCTGTCCATTTAGGCTTGTCCCAGGTAGGTGCTGCCTGAGTCTGCTGATCCATTGAAATAGTACACGGTAACATTGTGACAGCCTTTCCCAACCCGAAATGAGCCTGTGTAAGGTCTGCTTTTATGTGTGAGCATAATCCATAGTTATAAACCCCTCCTTGGGCATTACACAGGGGACTCCCCTAATCGTATTTGCATGGCTACTCTCTTTTTTGCCTTGAGGACAGTGTCAGTATATCTCAGCTGTGGTCAGCCCTGTTCTGAGAGTTTGCCAGATTTCCTGACCTGTCACTTAGCATTGTGAGGTGGCAGGGAAAAGAGATTCCCCCAGGGGACCCTTCTGCCCATGCTCACTGTCTGCATGCCTTAGCAGGAAATACTGTGGATCAAAAGGCACACTCCTCTGTATTGTTTTGGAGGCTGTCCTGGAACTCTCTCTGTAGACCAGGCTGGCCTCAAACTCACAGAGATCCACCTGCCTCTGCCTCCCGAGTGCTGGGATTAAAGGTGTGCGTCACCAAAATCTACTAATTTTTATATGCGTTGGTGTTTTGCTATGGGTGTCAGGTACTCAGGAACTGGAATCATAGACAGTTGTGAGCTGCCACGTGGTTGCTGGGAATTGAACCCAGGTCCTCTGAAAGAGCAGTCAGTGCTCTTAACCGCTGAACCATCTCTCCAGCCCCTGGCACACTCACTTTCAACATGGGTTTTGTGTAATGTGCTGGAGAGACTAATAAGGAAGGGGTGGACTCATGGGTTGTTCCTGTGGAACCCAGGGTCATTTTTCCTTAGTTTTTTTTTTTTTTTCCTCAGTTCGGCAGTGGTTTCAGCAAAGCATGTTACAGGCTTGAGATAGAACGTCATAGCTCACAACTACTGTGCAATATCTTGATTCCTTTAGAATACCATCCCCAGAGAAAGGAGGTGGACTCGGCCTGTCTGTCCCCAGGGAGTTGGCTAGAGGGCCAAATGGCATATCACACCAGGGAGAGGCTGAAAGGTCACTCCCATTCACTCCATTCATGACTCATGGTGGCACGTCACATTTTTTTAAATTGTTCTTTGACCAATATTATATGTGGGTTCAATGCCTCCGGCCACTCCACCCCTCCCCTTTTCTCCACCCCATCACAATCAACACCTTCCCTGTGGTCCTGTCTTTTTTACTTTGTTTCCTGGCCCACTGCTGAGCTTACCTGGAACCTAGGTGTGACTGTCAGCCTGAAGTTACTCACTGGAGGATTGTGGGGTCATCAGTGATTAGACAAGGCAATGGCCCCCCTTCCCCCGTGGTTCAACAGCGAGGGGTGGGACCTCTGAGCCCCTCCCCCACCCCTGCTTGTATGCCAGCCTTCAGATTCTCCACTCCCACAGCAGTGGTAGACACCTGTCCTGTTTGGGGTTGAGAGGTCAACGCTGCTACTCATTCTCTTGAGCAGCCGTGAGCCTGTGCAGTGGTCACCTCTCGGTGCAAAGAGAAGCACTGAGAGGTTTTTTATTTATAGAAGTCGGAACTAGATGTTTCTGTTACGTGCCAACCGTCAAAGACACTAGAATTAGTGATAACATGGAGAATGGGCTCTTGGAGACACCTGAATACTCTCTGAATTTGGGGTTTTTTCCTGTAGCTAAGCAGAAATGAAGCTTTCTTCTCGTTGAAAGGGAAATGTAGACAGAGGTTTCTGTCCCTCCTGGTCCCATGGCTGTTCAGTCCCAAATAAACACACAGAGGCTTATATTAATTGTAAACTGTTTGGCTGATGGCTCAGGGTTCTTATTGGCTCGCGCTCTCTTACTTATTAACCCATTTCTGTTCCTCTGTGTATCTCCACGTGCTCCTGGCTCACCAGTGATGCCTGGGTCTCTTGCTTTCTCGGCAGCTACATGGCGTCTCCCTGACTCTGCCTACAACCTTTCCCTGTCCCTGTTTGCATTTTCCGCCTTGCTAAATCCTGCCTGTCCATTGGCCAAAACAGCTTTATTCATCAACCAGTAAGAGAAACATATATCCACAGCATACATACAGAAGGGCGTCCCCCACGAGGAAAAGTCACCAAATTTGGAAACCCACTTGAGCTGTGCTCCCTTTTGCTATTCCTCCAAGCAACACATTTTAAACCGTTCAGTTTTAAACTCCTCTTGTGCAGGCCCTTCTCCTGTCTAAGTGGGTCTGCGCCTCTGTGTTACTTAAGTCAAGTAAGTGAATCTCATGTTACAGTTGGGTGGAGGTTTCTGGTTTTGTTTTTGTTTTGTTTTAAAGCAGGCTGGTCTCAAACTCACAGAGATCCACCTGCCTCTGCCTCCCAAGTGCTGGGATTAAAGGCATGTGCCACCACCGCCCAGGCTGGGTGGAGGTTTCTTTCCAACAAACGTCCCCCTCTCTCCCTCCTTTCCTCCACCTCCTCTCCTGCTTCTTCTCCCCCTCTTCTTCCTCACTCCCTTCTTTAAAAAGTGAGACCAGCTCTTCTGAATACAGTTCACTCAGGCTCCAGTCTTGTACGCTGTGACTCATAGGATTGACACACTTGAAATACTGGAAATGCTGTTGACAACATGGAATCTACTGTCCACAGGGCTAGGAACAGAGCTCAGGGGTTCAATCCCCAACACAGGGAATAAAGAAGGGAGAGAGGGAGGGAGAGAAGGAATAAGGGAGGGGGTAGGGAGGAGGATGTGTCTTGTATTATTTTTCTATGAATTTCTAGATCATTGTAAGCAGAACTAGCCAGGACCCGTTCTTTAGCTGTACCCAGACTGGTTTACTCTCCTGATTTATCTGCGGTCAAACTATCTTGATCAGATTATTTTTCACTTTTGTTTGTAATTTGTAAAATCATTGTTAGTCCTACAACAGTGTCATGAATATGACAAAACATTTCATGCACTTTTAGGCTGACCGCTCTGTAGTCTCTTAAAATAATAAAGTCACTATTATTGAATACTAAACTTAGATATGAGCCTCCTCAAAGTCAAAACAAAAATGGGGTCAGTTATATAGTTTTCATTGTCTGGTTAGACAGGCACTTAATGTCTGGGAACCATTATTTAAATATTAAAACCGTGCCTCAGGCCCTCTCTGAAGGCACAGGTTGAATAAATATCTTGTAATTTATTAGCAACTTCATTTGAACCCAGGTGTAGAGCCTTTTCACGGGGTGCCGTTATTTGGAACACGCTGGCACAGCCTCAGTCCTGGGTGTCCACTTCTTCCAGTAGGTGGCTTGGACCAGCAGCCAGCTTCTACTGGTCGTGTTTTCTCTTTTCAGGCAGTACTAGGATAGATTGACTATGGTTACTCTAATTAAGAATGACCAGAGCCTGGGCTAGGTGACAGACCTGGCCGTCCTGCTCCTGATTAGCTCAGCAGAAGGAAAGCCAGGCGACCACATGAGTTGTGTATCGAGTTTCCTTTTGATCAGGCACAGAAACAAAGCTTGGTAGTGCCACTTTTGAAAGGGGAGAGGGGCCTGGTGCTACTATGTTGCAAGAAGGCTGGAGGGGGGGATTCCTTTTGATTATGCATACCCCGAAGAAAGGACAGCTTAAATAGTGAAGCCAAACCAGTTGTGTAGATTTCTTCCTGATCCCCAAGTAAGGCTGTGAGCCCCAGTCAGCAGCTCCCTAAGCCCTTTGTTGATATCTGGGGCTATCCATGGTGAGTCCCCAACCCACCTCCTACTCATAATCAATGCCACAGAGGGAAAGCTAGGCAGATCTGCAGATTTTTCTGTCTTCTTTACTTGAGCTAGGCAATAAGAAGCCTGAGCTACCGGCCAAGCAGTTTATATTAATGTGTCAGTGTTTTTAATTACTGCTAAACGGCTGAGGGTCCAGGCAGGAAAGAAACTCCAGCTACAGGATACCACGCCAAATACTCTTTAAAAACATGATTTGCATGCTGGGCGGTGGTGGCTCACACCTTTACTGCCAGCACTTGTGAGGCAGAGGCAGGCAGGTCTCTGAGTTTGAGGCCAACCTGTCTACAGAGTGTGTAAACATTCATGTTATGAAATCTATGTAAAGATAGTTCTCAAATAAGATCACTAGAGATAAAAGTGTTGGGGTTGGGTGTAGCTCAGTGGTAGGCATGTGGCTTGAAGCCATGGGTTCCCGGAGACCAAGCTTAGAGGTCCTAAAAATGCTCTCTGATGAGTGACAGCCAGAGGCACTTGCAGCTTCTAGGTGCGTGGTGCCATCCATTCTGTGTTCTCAGAACTTACGGTGACGTCTTCCAAGTAGGTGATGCTCAGCCTTAAAGAGGCCATGGGGAGCCTCTAAGGCTGTGTGAAAGCTCACAGAAGGCAACTGCTCAGTCAGTTGTATTGCACAATGTCTTGCTAAACAATACTCATTTTTTTTTTTTTTTTGGTTTTTCGAGACAGGGTTTCTCTGTGGCTTTGGAGACTGTCCTGGAACTCGCTCTGTAGACCAGGCTGGTCTCGAACTCACAGAGATCCGCCTGCCTCTGCCTCCCGAGTGCTGGGATTAAAGGTGTGCACCACCAAGGCCCGGCTCCAATACTCATTTTCAAAGACGTGTACACACATGTGAAATAGCTGTTTATGGGACACATAAAGAAAAATGCAATATTTGAGAAGGATGCCAGAAACTGGCCAATAAAAATAGCAGCCATGGCGTAGAAGGGAACAAGGCAGAATCCTCTTTACTTCAGGAATGAAGGGCAGTGTCTTATGTTTGCTTACATAGCTTGAACCCTGAAGCTCAAACCATCTTAATTTAAAACACTTCATCCGTTATACTCAGCGAGACGCCCCAGCAGAGCTGTGCGCATTTCCCAGGGGCCCAAAGATTCTGCCTTTCCACACAGAATCTGCCCCTTTAGTGTCTAACTTACCATATCAGCTTTCTGGGCAGCAGGAAAACACTCAGCAAAGCATCAAAAAGCTCTTAGCAGGAACGACATTGCTTTTGTAGTCATCAGGGTTTTATAGATACTAAAACATCACATTGAAGTTCTGTCCTAATAAGACTGAGGTATGAGACCTGGGAGTTTCATGGAGACAAATATATGTCTACATATTTATATATATTGGGGGCCGGGGTGAGAGAGCCACATTTCCTTCAGCATTCAAAAGCATATGTTCATATCTAGATCCGGAAACACCGCGTCAACCACGATTTTGAGTTAAGGTCAGCACTGTTATATATTACTCCGTATTTTTTCCATGAAGACATTTCCGTTACTTGAAGGCTATGAGGTTTCCTGGATAGGCTTAGAGTTATCCCATTCATTTTTTTTTAATTAAATTTTTTTGGTTTTTCAAGACAAGGTTTCTCTGTGCAGCTTTGGAGGCTGTCCTAGAACTCGATCTGTAGACCAGGCTGGCCTTGAACTCACTGAGATCCGCCTGCCTCCCAAGTGCTGGGATTAGAGGTGTGTGCCACCAATGCCTCCCTCCATTCATTTTATAACGGACCCCAGAGTTCAAAAGTCCAAGTCCTCCATCTTGGCTTGCTTTGTGCTCAAGAACGGGAGCTTTGAAAGCAGAGGAGGCGGTTTAATTACAAACGCAGGCCTGTTTCTCAATCCGAGATCGCAGGGGCAGGGATGAGGGTCTCCGAAGATGTCTGCAGAGACATCTCTAGAGTGCGCCTTTTTTCAAACCAAACCAAGATCAAACGCTCACTTCCTTCTAAAACAGTAAGGGAGAAATAATTGGACCGCGTAAAATCCACCCGCCTCTGTTTTATGTTGTTTTTAAAACAAGCCGCTGAGGTGGTGGTGGGGATAGATGGGGAGGCTGGTGGGGGGTAGGAAGGAAAACCAGAAGAAGCCAGCAGTCAGCTGCGGGTTTGGACTCTCCCATTGCCTTGGCCGAGAATCCCCTGACACCTTCAGAGAAAGTGATGCTCCTGTCTCGAACGACTGGCTTCAAGGTGGCTGTCTTAGTCAAACCTTTTAGGGATTAACAAAAAGTTGTGCAAGAAAAAAAATCTTTACTTTTTTTTGTGAAATCTTCTGGCCTGGGAGATGCTCAGTGAGGAGCGTGCTTGCCAATCAAGTTCAGACAAGGTCAGTTTCCAGAACCCACGTGCAAAGGAAAGAACCAAATCCGGAAAGTTGTCCTCGGACCTCGCCATGTGCACGCCTCCCCAAGACACGCAACACACCTCCACATGTGCATGCCTCACCCAACACACACAACACACCTCCACATGTGCACGCCTCCCCAATACACACAATAGACACACACAACACACCCTCACATGTGCACGCCTCCCCAACACACACAATAATAGACACATGAAAATAAACAAGTAATAAACCAATAATCTTATTTAATTTGAAGATGTTTTTAAAGTCAATCACTATATTTTTTATAGTTAAATTTTTCCCATTAAAAAATTTTTTTTACTTCATTTTACATTCCAACCACAGTTCTCCCTCCCACCCCTCCTTCCGTCCCCCCTCGCTTCCCCCCTAGCTCACCCCCAGTCCACTCTTCCTCATGGTTAGGGCTCCCATGAGGAGTCAGCATAGTCTGACACAATAGGTCGGGGCAGGGCCTGGTCCCTCTCCCATGCACTAAGGCAGAGCACGGCATCCCACCACAGGGAATGGGCGCCAGCAAGCTAGCTCATGTCCCTGGGTTGTATCGTGGGCCCACTGCCAGGGACCCTCTGATAGTCCAAGCTTCACAACTGTCTCCCACACACGGAGGGCCTCGCTCAGTCCCTGGAGTCTCCACAGCTGTAGGTCCAGAGGTCATGAGTTTCCACGAGCTTGGTTCAGCTGTCTCTGTAGATTGCTCCATCATGGTCTCCAACTCCCTTGCTAATATGTTCCCTCCTCCCTCTCTTCTCCTGGATTCCCAGAGTTCGGCCTGGTTCTTGGCTGTGGATCCCTGTGTCTGGTTCCATCAGTTACTGGATGGAGGCTCTGTGATGATAGTTGGGGTATTCACCAATCTGATTACAGGGGAAAGCCAGTCCAGGCACCCTCTCCATCATTGCTGCGAGTGTCAGCTGGAGTCCTTGCACGCACTGTCTTCACACAGGCAGATCTTCACTGGGGTTGGCTGCGGAGCCGCGGGTTTGGAGTGTGAAGGTTAAGTGGGTGGCATGGAGAAGCTCCGTCCTTGGGTTCCGAATTGCTGCTTGCGTAATACTCCAAGGAAAGACCCCACAAAGGATGCAGGAAATAGAATGATGGATGCGATTCTCGGGGCAAGACTTAGGAAATGCAGTTTGGGTCAAGAGGCAAAAGTAACTCCCAGGTCTTGCCAAACTGGAAGGATGGGGGAAGCCGTCACCTCTTCAGGCTGGATGCTGTGAGGCTGTGGGTCCCCGGAAAGCATGCCCCTAAGCTGTTTCCTGAGGGGGGCACAGTCAGAGCCACCCCTGGGCAGATGGTCATGTGACCCACAGCAACACTGTCTGATACACCCTCAGTACCACCCGCTTAAAGTGTCCACGGCTGGGGACAGCGGGCAGCACACCCTCTCTCTGTCATCTTGATTTGCCCTCTGCCTGGGCAGGGCTGAGAAATCTTCAGATCCACCCTAGTTTTTGCTTTTTTTTGGTTTTTTTTTTGCCACCCTAGGGCACTGTCCGAGTGTGCCTTGGGTTTCTCCCTACACTGGCTGTTCTTTGAAGTCAAGTGGCTCTGCTGGAATTCACCCCGCCGCTCCTGGTGCTCCTGAGTAATACTGGATACGATGACTCAATGTGCATGTTGGGCCTCTCAGCTCGTTTGATGGTAGCTCTAAATGTAAGACCCATTATCACCGCTCAGGAGGACCAAACAGAAGACCCCTCCCACGGCCCTGTCCCACACGTGTGTTGGGCCTAGAGGCCTGCTGGGGGGTTCCCTGCGGGCGTGTCAGGGAGTTGGTGATGTCCACATGTTGAGCTAGCCACCTCAGGAGGCAACTGCTGCTTCTTGTTGTGTAATCCCCACCCCCTCAGGTCATGCCACATGGCCACACCTCTGCAGACTATAGAATGAGCGGTCAGTTTGGACCAGGAGGGTCAGAGACACGTTCCTGGCAACACCAGGGAGCTCTGGCAGTGCCCGGGGCCATGGTTCAGCGCTGACACAGAAGGGGCCTTTGTCTGAGTGGCACGACAGTCCTCCATGGTCTCCAGCTGGTCAGGTTCTGAGTGGACGCGGCTCTCCAGGGCACGCAGAAGGCACAGGCAGCTGGTCTCCAGCTGGCCATTCCCCTCACACAGCAGGAAAGTGAGGGAGGAGGACGGAGCCCCAGGGTGAGCCTGTTTTGAGATGCTCTCTGTCTGAAGGACGCTGCCCAGGCTCCGGTGTGTCTCTTCTGCCCAGGACTCTCTGGAAGCTCAAGCCTGTGCTCCTGGCCTTTTCCAGGTCGGGGTGGGGACACACAGTTCAGAGCTCTGCAAACAGGAGCATGTTCCCGCCTCTGCTTTTGGCCAAGGTGTGTCCAGGCAGGATGTGAGCAGGTGTGAGCCGCAAGTCCTCTCCCAGGCAGGATGTGAGCCGGTGCCCCCCCCCCCCGGCCCTGGAGAGGCCTGTGACGTGTCCACCTCCCTCCCTCTGCAGGTGGAGCTCACAGGCAACAGTATTTACGAGTACATTCATCCTTCCGACCACGATGAGATGACGGCAGTGCTTACAGCCCACCCACCCCTCCACCACCACCTGCTCCAAGGTTCGTCCTCCACAGCACAGGAGACCAGAGTGAAGCAAGGTCACGCTCCTACGCTAACCTGGGGTTTGCTTCCCAGCGGGCTGGGTTTGCGTCAGGCTCATGGCAGCAGCCACTCAGTGTGTGTAGCCACACTTTCGCTCCGGGATCGAGCCGGTGGCTTTGTGCATGCTGGTTGAACGCTCTGTCACTCTGTGCCCAGCTTGCCTCTCTGTCTTCACTGACAGTTATGGAGCCCCTACGGCGTGCTATAAGCTGTTCTGCATCGGGTCACAGGCTGTTCCCCTCACATGCCCCTGGTTTAAAATCCCAGTGCTGCCTGTTAGGAGTTAGGTCCAGCCGGGTGCTGCTGAGGACAGGGTCAGGGACTGGAGACTGTGAGGTAACAGGGAAATCGTGTCTGTGTAACTTAGGTGCAGTTCAGCATTTCATTTGCCTGTGATCGGAGGCTTTCAGCCACGCTGCGGTCATCAGAACCCTGGCTTTGTTACTACAGACATTGCGGATATGCCAGGACATTTATGCGGTGGATACTTGGAAGCTTACTGAGTGTTGAGGCCCGTGACTGAAACTTAATTTAACACACTAGATAGGCAGAGAGTTATATTCATATTGCCATGTTTAAAATTTTTTTGTAATTCTTCCCTTACGTAGCTGGTTTCTTTTTTTATTTTTTTATTTTATTTTTTGCTGGTTTCTTTTATAATCTATTTTATACATTTGGAAGCATTCTGAGCAGGGATTTCAGACTGTGTGCCATGACACAGACTGGCTCAGAAGCCCTAGGCATCATACACACACACACACACACACACATACACACTCACACACTCACACACTCACACACACAGATACGCACACTCACACACACAGACAGACACAGACACAGACACACACGCACACTCACACACTCATACATACATGCCTCCTTAAATTACAACCGTGATGAGCACTAGGAAGATAACACAGCTTATCCCAGAGGCCCAGGCCTTGCAACTCTCCTGGCAGGCAGCCTCATGAAGCGTGCTGACTGGGTCTACTGTGTACCTGGGGTTACAGTTCCAGGTATCAAAATCCTCCTGTGTAAGGGCCGAGAAAGGAGGGAGGGGACTGATGAGGCTCTAGAACCAGGCGGGCGGGAAGGTTTCTCACAAAGAAAAAGCTTCTCTTAACAGAGGGAGAAGAAAGGAAGGAAGGAAGGGAGGGAGGGAGGAAGAAAGGAAGGAAGGAAAAGGCCAGTTGCTGACTTAGCAGCTAAAGGCTGAGCCATCATGGAGGAGCCCTAGAGAGGTAAAGACTTCGGGAAGGGTGTTCCAAAATGACAACCATCTCACCCAGCTGTGGTGTCTCACGGCCCACCATGTAGCTGGCTCCCTCTGCCTGGGACGAGCGCTAAGTTGTGACTGGCATTCGGTACCTGCTACTTTCAAGGAAGTTAGACCCTCCTGGGCCTTTCCAAGGGCTCAAGCAGTCAGTTCCTCTGTGACCTTCGAGAGGGAAAGTGTCGCTCTGTCAGGAATCTTGGAAACCCGTTGGTTCTCTGGTTGGCAGAGCTTTCTGGGTCAGGGTCTGGTCATGGACGAGGAAGCCCCTGGCTTCCATGTCTGGGGATTGGCTGCTGGGGAAGAGGGCAGGATGGGTGCCTGCCTAACTGTGCCTCTGCTTTCAGAGTACGAGATAGAGAGGTCTTTCTTTCTTCGGATGAAATGCGTCTTGGCAAAAAGAAACGCGGGCCTGACGTGCAGCGGCTACAAGGTACGCTGGGCTCCTGGCAGGGGTGGGAATGGCTGGCGGGGGTCTTCACTATGCATCCCACACTCTACTCCACACTTGAGACAGGAGGGAGGGCGCCATGTCATCTCTGTCAGCACAGGGGATTGAGCGAGGCCTGGGGTGGATTATGAGCCCAGAGACCTGGCCCTTTACTCGGATGCTCCAGGCTGCTTGGGTTTCACCGTGTAAGACCAGGATTGCAGTGGCTTAGCGGAGACATTTGTCCCTGCATCTAACAGTTCCAAGTTGCTTGCCGCGGATCAGCTCTGCTGGACCAGCTGCCCCTTGTGTTAGTTGAGCATCCATTCGCATTCCCGGGGCAGGATCCCAGAGCCGCCGCCGTGAGCGGTTGCTTTACAGAGATGTTGCTCTCACGACTGGCATGTTCAACTAAGCCCGGTACCCGAGATGGGGCTTCACGATAGCCACCGAGGCCTTCCCACGTGCCGACCAGTGCTGTCTCTGCCCACACCACATCCAATTGGTCATCTGGGCCTTCTGAAGGGAGTGGCACCGGCCTTATTTTATCCTCAAGAATGGGAGGCAAATGGAGGAGGGAGAGGGTGCCCGGCCGAGCGGCACAGCTGAGACTTCCTAGCCCAGCCCACGGTTCTCCCTGGCTGAACCGCTCCACCAGATAATGCCACTTGCTGAGGTTTACTCCGGAAACCAGCGCCTGATCCACTACCTGCCTAGCTGTCAATCCCTCAGTGTTAGAGGGATTGACAGCTGGTAGGAGGGTGGGGCCCAGACAGTCCACCAGGGATCCCTGCAGACCCTTCATGGAGTTCCCCAGCCTCCTGCAGGAGTCTCCTGTGCTGTTTTTCCCTACTGGGGGGGGGTAGGGGCTGTGTGCCACCGCCATTCTGTAGCTGGAGGCGTTTGAGCTGGTACCCCGCCCCCTCTCACTTGCTCCTTAGGAAAGGAGGGAGGTGGACTTGGGTGCTGAGAGGCTTTTGTGTGTCTCTTTTTGGAACACCCCCCTCTCAGCCCAGCGTCTTCCCGCCAGCGAACTCCTCCTTTGACCCTGACGTTAACCCCACTTTTCACTTTTATTTTACGTAGTTACTTTTTGCTCGGCTGGGATTAAGCCTCACACACACCAGGCAAGCACCAGCACACCTGCATCTCGTGCTTTTACGGCTTGAGGGATGGACTTTTATCATTTTTCCCAGTTACGAAGCCTCCCTGAGCCAGGTCAGGAAGCCCTTAGCTCTCTACCCGAACCCAACCATGTGATCCTCGGGGGGCCCAGAACTTTACCAGTTCCTGCCGCTTGTCGGCTGTCCAACTGTACATCCACACATCACCTGTCTGTCCTGTCCTCCATTGTCCCATCAGGAAAATGGGAGAATAGGCTAGTATGGGGAGGCTGTAGGATTTCTTCCGGCTCCGTAAATCTGTGAGTCCTGTAAAGAGAATTTTTTGAAAAGAGAATTTGTGTGGGCTCAAGTGCAGTCCAGTTGGTAGACTTTGCCTAGCTCACAGGAAGCCCTGGTTTCCATCCCCATCACTGCTTCAGTTGGGTCTGGTAGTGAACACCTCTTAAGCCCAGCACTTGGGAGGCAGAAGGACGAGTTCAAAGTCATCCTCCATTATGTCGTGAGTTTGAGGTAGCTTAGGCTACATGAGACCCTGCACGGGGTGGGGCACGGAGTGGGGTATGGGGTGGGGCACGGGGGACAGAGACAGAGACTACAGAAACAGGGCTAAGGGCTCAGGTGACCACTGCTTTACCAGTCATTGTCCTGGTTGGGTTTCATATGTTTACAGGGCAAACACACTTACTTAATCGTGGGTGTAAGATGGGTCAGGTGCCCTTGGGTACCTCATTTGCCCTGGACGCCGTATGGCTTCTCCATCATTTGCCCTGGACGCCGTATGGCTTCTCCATCATTTGCCCTGGACGCCGTATGGCTTCTCCATCATTTGCCCTGGACGCCGTATGGCTTCTCCAGTGCGGTCTTTGACTCTCTAGCTATTGAGAGGGCTGCTCTTCAAGAGCGGGCCAGGTACTCTGGATTATTATTTATATTTATTCTTGTTTTTTGAGACAGGGTTTCTCTGTGTAGCCTTAATTGTTCTGGAACTCACTCTGTAGAGTGGCTTTTGTTTGTTAGAATTAGAATTATAAACAAATTAAAAGTTCCAAACATTGGCCTAGGAAGATGATGCTCCCAGGCCGAAGGGGAAGTGGGTCTCTGTTCAAGGTCTGGTGTCCCCACAGCTCAGTTGGTAAAAATCCTTGCCATGCCAGCATGAGGCACTGGCCAAAAGAATTTAAATAAATACAAATTATATTGAGAGACTTTTTAATTTTCTGAATTTAATCCCAATGGAAGCTGGAAAACATTTTAGTTACTGGCAAGCATTCATAGGAGGGCAACTAATTCCTTAGCATGTCTTTGCTGTGTTTGAGTCAAACTCGGCCATGAGTTTACTCGCAAACCCATCACATGTTAGTGAGTGTGGATCCGTGATGTTTCCCCCTGTGGCACAAATAATAACAACCCAGAGACAGACACTGGGGTTAAAGCTGAAGACCAGAGAAGCAAAGTGGCCAGCCGCTAGCGAGTTCTCGCCTCCACCAATGCTCAGACTGAAGGGGCGATCCTGTCTCCACGAATCCTGAGATCTAATCCAACCGCATCTGCCTCCACCACACCTTGGAATCCTACTGCCTAGACCACAATGCACTCCTACCTCCTCCTGCTTTATAGTCCTCTCTCTGCCCAGCCGTGTCACTCCTGTCTCCCCACCTCTAGGGACCAAAGGGGTGAGCTCTATCTGTCTTTTAGATGGACTCCCTCTCATGTAGACCAGGCTGGCCTTGAACTCACAGAGGTCTGCCTGCCTCTGTCTCCTGAGTGCTGGGATTAAAGGCCTGCACCACCACCACCCAGCCTCTATGTCGCTAACTTTGCACTCTGATCTCCAGGAAAGCTTTATTTGTTAGATCATAAGCAAAATCTCACCACAGCCTCCTACACACCTGTCTGGATAGGAAATGCTTGTTTCTTAAGGCAAAGACATAGATTCTCCTGATCAGGCTTCTGTCAGCTTGTTGACGATACAACTCTGCAGAAAATGGGCTGAAGCGTGTTCTAGCATTTAGAAGAGACACAAAACACACACTCAAAGCCTAGGCCACGAGCGGTGGTGCCCACCCAAGCCTCTGCCCTCCTTCCCAGGTCATCCATTGCAGTGGCTACTTGAAGATCAGGCAGTATATGCTGGACATGTCCCTCTGCGACTCCTGCTACCAGATCGTGGGGCTGGTGGCCGTGGGCCAGTCCCTGCCGCCCAGTGCCATCACGGAGATCAAGCTGCACAGTAACATGTTCATGTTCAGGGCCAGCCTCGACCTGAAGCTCATATTCCTGGATTCCAGGTGAGTCTGGCGCTTGATTGGGACCATTGCTGTGACATCCCGGAAGGTCCCCGTGGTGAGAAATAGTCCTTGAGAGCCGAGTGTTGCTGAGGCAAACTATAACAAGGAGTAAGGACTACTAAGGGCTCGGATTAGCCAGGGGTTAGGCATGAAGGGACAAACTCGTGACAGACAGGATGCAGAGACTTGTTTCAATTAACCACCTAACATCTGAGTCATCTTATAAGCTTGTGGTGAGGATACATGCTATGGTGTGAGAGGACCCTCCCTTTCTTCCTTCCTCCCCCATCCTCTCGTTTGCTTTTGAGGAAGGGTCTCGTGTAGCCCAGGCTGGCCCCAAATTCACTATGTGTCCTAGGATGATCTCGAGACTACTCAGTCCCCCTGCCTCCTCCTCTGGAGTGTGAGGACCGCAGGTACCATCCATCACATTTTCTTTCCCTTCCCTTCCTGGGAGCTTTAAGTCCTCCCTCATCACACCGCTAGGACTTTGGGATTAAAGATTTTCCCTTCTGAGCTGTGTGTGAAACTCCTACCTCTGTGACAGCCCACCTTAAGTTAGTGGGGGGGGGGCTGACTACAGTTGTGGGCACCGTGTCACCGTGTCACCGTTTGGCTGGGGAAGGGGGACAGAATGAGGCCGGGCTGGAGCTGCCGCTGAACTTACCTGGAGTGAGCTTTGGGGCTCCAGAGTTACATGGCTTGTGTTTGTCTTGAGACAGGGTCTCAAAAGGGACAACCCCGGCTGTCCTGGAATTCGCTCTGTAGACCAGGCTGGCCTCGAGCTCACAGAGATCCACATGCCTCTGCCTCCCGAGTGCTGGTTTTAAAGGCCATCACACCTGTCCTTTCAGATTTTACTGCCTAATTGGTAGCTGGAAGCTATATTTTATGAGACATCTGCGGTGTTTTGATACTGGTGTCCTACACATTCTGGAACGTCCCCGGTCTCCACAGATATTAGCTGGTTGGGCCTCTTCCGCTGTGGTTCAGTAAAATGTCTCAGTCAGCCGCACTTCAGAAAGGTGAAATTAGACAACAGGTGGGAAGCAGCTGAAAACTCAAAGCCTCTGATACCTGCAAGGCTGTGTTGCTACTTGGCTTGTGGGTTCCTTGGCGGCACAGGGCAAGGTCCTTCCAAGAGCTCCAAGAGTCAAGTGATCCTCCTGCTTCAGCCTTATGAGAAGCTGAGGCTATGGGCATGCACTACTACGCTGGCTACTGATTTCTTTCTGTTCTACTTTTTTTTTTCAAGTTATGAAAAGTTGTGTGAAGACTCACATCTGTAATTCTCCTGCTGGTGAGACTGAGGCAGGATGATTTTTTTTTGTTTTTGTTTTTTGGTTTTACGAGTCAGGGTTTCTCTGATTGTTTTGGAGGCTGTCGGTCCAGCCTGGCCTCAAACTCACAGAGATCCGCCTGCCTCTGCCTCCTGAGTGCTGGGATTAAAGGCGTACGCCACCAACGCCCGGCCGGCAGGACGATTATTATGAGTTTCAGGCTAACTAACCTAAGGCAGATTCAAGGCAAGTTTGGCTACAGGAGCAAAAGTGCCTCAAAGAAACCAAGCCTAAAACAAAACAAAACCCCCGCAACTTACAAAGAAAGGAAATACATGGCATTAAAACATCCCATGAAAGTGAGCAAAAGTTTTGCCCACTTACTCTTTCCTGAGAAGTGATAAATCTATCTGGCCCAGGGTGGCACGGGAGACATGAAGTTAGTCAGGATCGAAGGCACTCAAAGGGTCTGGAAGTGAGGCAGATGGGATGACAGGAGGCAGAGTCACCTTAAAATTCCACGTGAAGAGTAGATGGAACACGTTGGTCAGCTCCTTCTGGGAAGGCTGAATGGCGGCGAATTCCACTTTGTCTCCTGCAGAAACAGGGACAGCAGGCTGGGGAGGGTGTGAGCTTCCTCAGAGACTGGCAGGTAGGATGACAGGCGCTCTTCTGAAGGTGGGCTGGACGTGGATCGTCCAAGGTCATGACTGAAGAGGAAACAACTGGTTTCCATCTCCTCTTTACCTCTGTCCTACTTAGAGTTACAATGTGGGATGTCCTTCTGTATGCTGAGAATATGTGTTGCTTTTATTGGTTGACAAATAAAGCCGATTTGGCAGATGGCCATGCAGAATAAGACCAGGTGGGAAATTCACACAGAGTTACAGAGAGAAAGAAGTCAGAGAGATGCCATGTAGCATTACCGGTAAGCCACGGCTACGTAGTGATACGCAGATTAGTAAAAATGGGTTAATTTAATTGTGAGAGCTAGTCAGTAATGTGCCTGAGCCATTGGTCAAACGATTGTAGTCAACGTTAAGTCTTAGGGTGGTTATTTGGGAACCTGGATGAGAGACCTCCAACTACTGTTACTGTTGCTGTGACAATCACCATGACCAAAAAGCAAGTTGGGGAGGAAAGGGTTTATCCAACTTACACTTACACGTCATCACTGAAGGAAGTCAGGGCATGAATTCTAATAGGGCTGGATCTTATGGCGGCATTTTCTTCTCAATTGAGAGTCCCTCCCCTCAGATGGTTGTAGCTTTTGTCAAGTTGACATAAAACTAGTCAGCACAGCCTCCTTGTATTTCTCAGGCAATTTAAGAAAACTCCCAAGAGACCAGCTCAGCTGAATTCTCTCAAAGGGGAAAGAAGAGATTGTGTCCCCAGAGTAGTGACCCAAAGTGTTTTCTGGTTGGCTCTTCAGACCACGGCACTTTGAAATGTGGAGAGTTTTTTTCTGTGAAGGGCTGAGTCTAGCTTAGCCAGACTACTGTCATGTAGGAGACACTTAGGGGGTTTGGGACCCTTCAGGGTCATTTGCATTTCTGTCTCATTGCCGCGACATGGCCTTGAAAGGCCTCTCTGGCTGCAGCCAGCCAGCTCTGGGAGGAATGCGGTAATCAGATGGGTGGTTACTTCAGCATCCAAGCCCCGGGAGCTACAGCAGGGAGGGTGTTGGCCTAAGTTCCCCCAAGTCACAGGAACAAGGGTGGTGGCCCTGGGGGAGCAGCTGCTGGCTGCCAACCCCGCATGGTCCCAGATGCAGCTGAACTCGGCTTAACCTGTCATTCGGATCCTCTGGGTTTTGTGGTTTCAGTTTGTGCTTTTGTTAAGGCCGGGTAAAGCCAGCGATGGTTGGAGTCTGGCACATCTCTCTGACAGCTCTACAGACACTGGAGGTTTGGACCAACCCAGGAGGGCATCCTGCCAAGCCCCTTCCCTGCCCTTTAATTTTTAAAGATGGTGACTATTTTGATGAGAACGTGGTGACGTGTTTCTGATTCTTCAACACGTTCAGGTCCTTGCTGTATTAGCTCAATGGTCGGGGTGGGAGGGAGGAGGAGACGGAGGAGGAGCTGGATAAACCTCTCAGTCCACACCACACAGACATTTGGGTTTCTTTGGTGGTCAGCCTTCTTTGCCTTCCTCCCACCCAGTCAGACCCTACTGAGTCCTTGGACGAGATCCAGTGACATTCCCCATCTACTTACCCGGAGCCCCGATCCCTCCCCATCTTAGAGGGATGCCATGGGAATATATGTGTCAGACGGAGAACCATTCCAAGGAGACCTGAGGCTCCCAGAGACGGGTGATCTAGGGTCCATCCAGGGTCCGATCCAGGGTCCGAGCAGATTAAAGAAGGGAAGTGGGGTCACGTTTCCTGGTTCTGTCTGTGAAGGACCAGCTAGTGTTTCACAGCTGGTTTCACAGCTGGCAAGAGGGACCCTCAATGCTTCTTCAGGCTTCTTCAGTGACCCCCCCTGCCCCTCCCCCCCAGAAATTACCTCCTGCTGCCACGATGCTGCTTTTGGAACCCTTTAGTCTGCCCTTTTATCTGTCCTGGAATATCTGTCACCAACGTGCTTAGGGCCACCTACCTCTCCTAAGGACGCAGTTCCCAGCTTGGTTAGGGCAAGTCTGTGAAGCCACGCCACTGCCACACACAGTGTCGCCCACGGAAAGGGCGGCCCGACCCGACGCGGCCCGTCATTTCTGTTCAAAGTGCGGAAGTGGGAAATTAACACGTCTGGGACTTGATGGGAGCTGAGGGATCATATCACAGGCAAACTGGGGAAGACTTCTGCTGCTCACCTTCTAGCTGGGATATTTTCAGTCTCTGCACTGTTTTCTGTGTGTGTGGGGGGGGTTCGTGACTGTGGGGAATCCTTCATGAAATGCTAGGTTTAAGCGGCCAGTGCAGAGCTAAGAAGTGGGGACAGACCAGGAAATAAACAAAACGTAGCGTGTGGCATCTACAAGAAATAAGAGTAGCATTTGGTGTCAGTGAAGAGGCCTGGGCAATCTATGGGGCCTGGGCAGCGGATCAGTTTTTACCCCTGGCACACAAATGGACTTTGAGTGTCCATACCACATCGAGGGGATGCTCCTCTCTCTGCCTGGATTCTTGGGGGAGGGCCTAGACCCCACCCTGAACAGAAATGACAGACTTTGGAGACCCCCATGGGGAAGGGAGTGGGGATTAGATGGGAGGCTGGTGGGGGGCTGGGAGGGAGGAGGGAGAGGGAGCTGGGATTGACATGTGAAGCAAGCTTGTTTCTAATTTTTAAAAATGCAATAATAATAATAATAATAATAATGATAATAAAAGAGTAGCGTTCGGTCATAGAAAGGCGTGCTCCGGACGCACACTACAAATGACATGTGGGCCTGAAACACTTTACCCTGTAGAAAGTAGAAAGAAGGCAGAAGCTAGAGGGTCACAGAGGGTATCGTTTCGATTTGGGACACAAGTTCAGGGGACAGGAAGTTGAATGAGGGACAAGGCTGGGACAAAGGGGAAGGGAGACTGAAAGGCATAATTCGGTTCTTTCTTCCTTTCTTTTTCTTTTTCCTTTCTTTCTTTCTTTCTTTCCTTTTTCTTTTTCTTCCTTTATTTCTTCCTTCCTTCCTTTCTTTTTTTTTTTTTGAGACAGACTTTCTCTGTGTGACAGCCCTAGGTGTCCTGGAACTAGCTCTTATAAACCAGGCTGGCCTCGAACTCACAGAGATCCGCCTGCCTCTGCCTCCTGAGTGCTGGGATTAAAGGCGAGCGCAACCAGCACCGCCCAGCAAAAGGCATTGTTTTGAAGGTTAGGAATCCCTTTTGTTTGGGGCGATGAGAAAGCCTGGGAAGGTGGTCATGGTGGGTGTTAACACCGCTGAATCATGAACATAAAATTTTGAAGGCAGTGAATATTGTGGTATGTATGTCTCATTAGAATTAAACAAATAAAGGAGCCAGGGAAATGGATCAGTGGGCAGAGGGTCTGCTGTGTAAGCATGGGGACGGCCCGAGTACAGATCCCCCAGGAGGCACAGAAGCCTCGAGTGGCAACGCAGCCTACCATCCCAGCACCGGAAGCCAAAGACGCGGTGTCGGGGTGGGGGAGTGTGCTGGGGCTCCCAGGCCTTCATCCACACATAAAACAAAACACAGCTTCACAAAGGACTGTCCCAAGACGACCCCAGAGTGGCTCCTCCCCATCACACAGCTTACTCCAATGCTTGTATCAAAGCAGCCCCCTGGGCGCCCACAGACAGCCAGGGCTCAAGAAAGGTCTAAATTGCTAAAGTCGTCCCAAACTTGCTGGTAGCCCGAGATTCCAGAACGTTCTTGCTCACAGTTCTACATCCTACCCAGAGGTAGAGTTCAAAGACTTCCTTCCTGTAAAAAAAAATCATTCCAAAGTCAACATCTCCCACCTCTGGGCCTCTTCACACTCGATTAGTTGGCAAAGCGAACCCTGGCTTAGAGGAAGGGGCCTAAGAGCAGCTTGACTCAGGAACCCGCCGTCCCTCCACAGGGTGACAGAGCTTACGGGTTATGAGCCGCAAGACCTGATAGAGAAGACTCTGTACCATCACGTTCACGGCTGTGACACCTTCCATCTCCGCTATGCTCACCACCTCCGTGAGTATCGAGCCACCGGGCCGGGGCAGCTGGCCGGGATGGGGCAGCAAACACAGGGAGGGGACAAGCCTATTTCATGGGGCGGGCGTATGTGTGGATCACATAGTGTGGCGTGACTCCCTTTGCTCCTTGCTAATGACGGCCCCTGTGTAAGGACAGTGTGGCGCCCTTACTGTGTGTGGCCTGGCACTGGATTAAGAAATTAAACAGACTGGCAGCCTGTGAGGGAGATCTTCCGTTCATAATCTCCGTCTTACCGTTAAGGAGGATGACATTCAGAGAGGGCAACCCGCTGGCCTGTGGACATATAGGCAGACCCGAGAGCCAGACCTCAGCAGAGTTCCACTGCCCGGTCTCACCCCTGTGGGATGCCAGGGAGACCTTATGTTCTACCCCAAGGGGCATTGGCTGCTCAAGTGAGCCATCAGGGTTTGATTTGCCCAAGGAGGCCGTTTGCAGACCTCAGGGTTTGGAGCAGGTGTGTTTAAAGAAATGGCGTTTTTTTCCTCAAGAATCCAGAGGATAATTTGGGTGCAATGAAACGTTTTGTTTGCCTGTAGCAAGTCCTGAGACATTTGGCGGGATGCGGTGATTGGGCAAGCCGGAGGCTTCTGCGTGTGGCCTGGTTTTATGTCCCAGGTGCTTGTTTTTTTTCGGATCAGCTAGGGGATGTTAGGGAACATTTGCTGGCGTCCTCGGAGGCAGCTGGCAGGCCCAGTGGCTACACTGTCCTTTGGCTATGCAGTGTGACCAGAGGCTGGTGAACGGAACATCATTCGGGCTGTTTCCTCTCTCCAAGTCCATAGGGAGAGACCTGCCATGATCAGATTCCTTTCGCCTTGGCACACAGAGATGAGGGCTATGGGTGTGTGTGTGTGTGTATGTGTGTGTGTGTGTGTGTGTGTGTGTGTGTTCTTTTGTGTATGCTATATATACATGTTTATGCATATATGTAAAGGTATATAGGCATGTGTGTACATGAGTGTGAAAGACAGAGGTCTCAAGGTATTTCCAGAACCTCAGAGAACTCTGACTGGGAGCTGTTTGCAGGCAACCCAGACTCACAGGCCCTGGGTTCCATCCCAGTAGGACCAGAAGTTCAAGACATCCTCATCTATCTATCTATCCATCCATCTATCTATCTATCTATCTATCTATCTATCTATCTATCTATCTATCTATCTATCCATCCATCCATCTATCTATGTATCTATGTATCTATCTATCATCTATCTATATCTATCATCTATCTATCTGTCTGTCTATCTATCTATCTATCTATATCTATCATCTATCTAGTGATTTTATGACAGTCTTACTGTATAGTTCGAGATGTCCTGGAACGCACTCTGTAGACCAGGCTAGCCTGCAACACATAGATATCCTGAATTATAGGATTAAGAGCATGTGCCACCATGCCTGGCAGGGAGACATCCTTATCTGTATAGAGAATTGGATACCAGCTTGGGATACATGAGGCTTTGTCTCAAAAAGAAAAGTATAGGTACCCCCCACTTGCCATCAGGACTGTCAGTCCTGGGGTGCTCTGGGAGCCAGTGGGAGGCCCCTGCCTGCGTTAATGGGGTGGTAGAGGAAAGAGTGGCCAACATTTGTACATGACAGCTCCCGCCGTTCTTGGCTGAGAACTGCTTGCGGGTGACATTGACCCCCTGGCTCATTCCATGTCTGGTCAGAGGGGGCTTTGCCTAGTCGAGGTCTCCAGCAGGAGGCAGGTGCCCACCGCTGGAAGTCCGCACCAGAGCCAGCTCCTCAGACCCCTCCTCTTCTTCTCAGCCGGGTTCCAATAGCCTCCTGGTCTCTGCATACAGGGTGACCCTTCTCCCCGGAGCCCTGTCAGCTTCCCTGTCTGAGGTCCCTGCTGACTAACCTGAGCATCCCGACAGCCGTGCTCCTTCTCCGTGAAGACTGAAGGGGGCTGGGTCCCCCGCCCCCACCCCGGCCTGATGCCCTCTCTCCTCTCAGAGAAGTATTTAGCAGCTGCTGCTCGGCTCCCCAGAGCCCTGTGGAAGTGACCTGGCCCCTTGTTTTTCGAGGACTCTTTCTGTTTCATGACCCTTGTGGGGACCAGATGAGTTTCCCAGGGCTGCCACAACACATTACCACAGCCCAGGTAGCTGTAACAAGAGGCTTGAAGTCCAAGCTCAAGGTGGCGGCGCTGGCTCCTCCTGAGGCCTCTCCCCTCCCGGCTCAGATGGCATCTTTCCTGGGTCCTCATGTGGTAGGCCCTCTGTGTGTCTGTTCTCATGGTCCCATCGTCTTATTAACGTGCTAGGCGTGATGGTCACCATATTTACCTCTATAAAGGCACAGCCTCCAATCAGTCCGTGCTGTGGTGCGAGGGGCGAGAGTTTCAGCTCACAGAGTTGGAATGACACAATTCAGCCTGTGGGCGCCACTTCAGCTGTGGGCGCAGGCCCTTCATTGTAACTTGGTAGGAAAGCCACATTTTATGAGGAGGTCACCTCCCGTGATGTCATGGAGATGGGAAAGGGACGTGAGGAGATTGAAGTATCATAAATGTACCCACTCTATTGCCTCATTCATGATCAGCACTGTGGGTCCCACCCTGGTCAAGCAAGTCTGCCGAGAAGCTAGAATTAATTCTACAGAGGGATGGGTGTTGCGCACGGGGTCAGAGGGGAGGCTGTCACACACACAGGGTCAGAGGGAAGGCTGTCACACAGGGTCAGGGGGAAGGCTGTCACACAGAAGGATCAGAGGGAAGGCTGTCACACAGGGTCAGAGGAAAGGCTGTCACACAGGGTCAGAGGGAAGGCTGTCACACAGGGTCAGGGGGAAGGCTGTCACACAACAGGTTGAGGTAGCTGTTACGTGGGAGGATTACTACATGCATCTCTGCATATATCCCTAAAGGGGTTGGGGCCTGGGGCACGTTAGAATTCTGCTTTCCAACCTCCTTTGCAAAATGTTTTCCCGTGTCAAAACGAAAACAGCAAAACCAAACACCTGACATTTCATTCTGGTTAGAAGGCTCCGACCCCTTCTTTGTTGGAACTTTGGAAGAAGAAGAAAAGCTTTAAAAGAAGAAAACGATGATTTCCTGTCATTGTGCCAGCTAGATGAGAATTCGCGCGTGTGGAGCCCCAACTGTCTGCCACTGTTCCTCAAAGAAATGGCATAGTCTTCACGACCATATGCTACTGGCCGTGATTATCCTCCTCAAATGGTCAAACCAAGGCGCAGGCTGATGCAGTTGGGATTTTCTTTGGGCCACCAGCTCACAAATAACAGCAAGGAGACTTACTATTAATTACAAAAGCTCAGCCTTAGCTTAGGCTTTTCCCCAAGTAGCCTGCTTCTATTAGTCTACGTTTTACCATGTGGCTCTTTATTTCTCTTTTATTCCTGCATGTCTCATTGACATCTTCCCGGTGTAATTCACGCGCCTAGATTCCCCCTCCACTTCCTCTCTCTTCCCGGAAGTCCCGCCTATCTCTCCTGCCCTGCTATTGGCCCTTCGGCTCTTTATGAGACCAATCACAGTGACACATCTCCACACAGTGTAAACAAACGTTCCACAGCTGGCTAGTTAGTGGGTCGGGATTAGTTGGGTGGGCATGTGCCCGGAGGCCCCCTTTTAAAGTTAGGGTTACATTCTCCTCGCCTCCCAGTCTCTCGTTTTCTCTAGCATCCCTCTGCATTTTCTGCAGGGCCCCCCGTCGGTCGCTTCAGTGTCTGCACAGGCACGTCATGGTTTTCTTACCTTTTGCCCCGTGAACGCACACGCCCCCTCCTCTGGCACGCCTGAACTTTGAACAAGACGGCAGCGGGTCTCTCTGCACATCGGGCTGTCTGCGCCATGCGTAACCCCCTAGAAGCGAAGTGTGCCGGCTCCAGCGAGCCGCCAGACTGCTGTCCAAACAGTGGGGTCACCCTCCGTCCAGCCCTCGGACAGCCCTCCATCCCACACTGGACGGCACAGCTCGCCACTTTTTGAAAATTACATGAAAGTCACACAATACAAAACCCAACTTTTTTCAAGCATTTTCAGTGGGTTTTTAGAATGGCCACAGAGCATCTGTCACCTTCCCAGACCGCTGTCACCCTCTCCAGACCGGTCTGCCCTGTGGCCCTCATTCCTGCCCCCTCCTCCTTCGGAGCCTGCAGCCACCCATCAGCTCTGGCCCTTAGCGGATTCGCCTATCACGGGCACCACACGTAAACAGAAACACGTGGTGTTCATTTCTTTTTTTGAGTATTTGCTGGGTGCCCCTACAGATTTGAATCAACGAGCTGATCATTGGCTCATTTTTGTCCTGATACGTTTATCCAAAATTTGTTTGGCAGTGTCCTAGCGCTTCTATTGCTGTGCAGAGACACCACGATCCACGGCAACTCTTACAGAGGAAACATTTAGTTGGGGTGGTTGGCTCACAGTTCAGAGGTCCAGTTTAGTATCACCACGGCAGGCAGAGTAACGCTTGGTTCAGAAGCAACAGGAAGCGAACTGAAACAGTAGGTGTGGCATGAGAGCATATGAGACCCCCCCCAAAGCCCGCTCCCACAGTGACGCACTTCCTACTCCAACAAGGCAACACCCACTCCAACGAGGCCACACCTCTCTGTAGAGGCACTCCCTATGAGCTTATGGGGCCAATTATGTTCAAGCTACCACATGCAGTTTGTACATGCCTTTCAATCTCATTGCTTTTAGGTCTAAATGCTTTCAGCAACCATGAAGCCTCTCTGTGTATTCACGAGTGTGCTCGGGTGTGTGTGTGTGTACACACGCATGCATGTGCATGTGTGTCTGCCTATGTGTTTGTTTGAGGCTGGGTCTCACACTGTAGTTATTCTGGAGTTCATTCTGTAGCCCACGCTAGCCCCAAACCTGTGGCGATTCCTTCAACTTCACCCTCCCACATGCTGGAATTACAGGTGAGGCACCATACCCAGCTGGATAAAACAGAGCTGGTTTATCCTAAATATTTTAAGAACCAAACCATAGCAATCTTGGAGATTTTACTACCTTTGATATGCAAGGCCGACAATCTCTTGGCTATCAATCCATGCCGTTTTCCCAAGGCATCCAAATGTCTTGAAGTCGTTGTTGGCAGCGGCTGACACAGATCCATCGTGAGCAGCAGAGAGCCTGGGGGTGTGCAGGGCAGACTAGGGGGGGTCTCTGCCCGTAGAGCAACGTGAGGACTAGGTTTGTGTTGGGTGTGCACCTTGTCGTGCGTGGGGTCCCTCAGTACAGCCTTAATCCATTTGGTTTTTCCCTCCCCTTGTCCAGGGGTCTCCGGGCAGGGGCCCCAGGCTAGCCTTGAGAAGCAGGAATGTTCTAGAGCTGCAGGTAGAATAGCTGAAACGCCTTTGCTTAGTTTGCCGCCCACCCACAGCTTCTGGCACTTTCTTCCCTTCCCAGCTTTCCTCCATCTGCCTGCTTGAGGGCTGCAAAGGGGGAAGTCATGGTTTACGGGCACGCAGAGGCTCTGCAGGGAACTGCTCAGACGCCCGGCCTTTGCACCCATGCGTAGGAGGTGGGCTCACAGGCCCAATTTTCAGGAGCTGAGTCACTAAGCAGAAGGGTTTCCTACGCGAGCCACACAGGAAATTAACAGCCCGAGGAAAAACGGGTGATTGGGAAGAAAATACAAAGGGCACTGGAGCAGGGAGCAGGTTCCCTGTGAATACGCGCTTGGTGACAGACGGCAGATGTCAGCACCAATCTGACACTTGGTTGGTTGCACTGAAATTACTGCCCTGTTTAGACAACGTAGTCCCTCTGCCTGTTAAAGGTTTTGGGGATGAAACATAATTGGAGCATTTTGGGCACTAAAAAAACTAATCGGATTTTACCGACTTGAAGGTACTGGTGATGTCTAGGGTTTTTTTTGTTTGTTTTTTGTTTTCTTTTCTTTTTTCTCCCATGAAAGCAGTGACTGTTAAATGGCTCTTAACAAGAGGGGAGGGGCTGCTGTCAGGAGCCTGCAAAGCTATAGGTGAAGTTGCTTCGTGTGCATGTGCATGCGTGTGTGTGTGTGTGTGTGTGCGTGTGTACGCGTGTGCGCGTGCGTGCCATGTTTATGTGGAGAAAGTCCACCTACTCCACCAAGTTCTCAAAGGTCCTCTGCCCTAGGCGGCTCTGATTGGGGTGGGGTGGGGCGGGACCTTTGGAGCCCCCCCAGGATTCATGTCCCCTTGTGCTTGCAGTGCTGGTGAAGGGCCAGGTCACCACCAAATACTACCGGCTGCTGTCCAAGCTGGGCGGCTGGGTTTGGGTGCAGAGCTACGCCACCGTGGTGCACAACAGCCGCTCCTCCCGGCCCCACTGCGTCGTGAGCGTCAATTATGTCCTCACGTAAGTCAGCCTCTGCGTTCATTTCTCTCCTTGCTCTCCCTTCCTCTGTCCCTCATGGCATCGCTCCAAGAAGGGTCACCTCCCACGCCTCTCGCCTTCTAAAACTGTTCGCCTCTTCCCCCCACCCCCGTTTCTGTCTTACCGGAATAACCCGGTAGCTTAGGAGGTCCCAGCCACGAGCATGTGCCAGGGAGTGGTGGCAATGACGTCATCTAAGGATCAGATCCTGGTACAGAGCCCAAGACTGGACGACCCAGGAGGGGACCGTGTGCAAAGCGGGTGTGGTTCATGTCCTGTGTCCATTAGGGGCAGACGCCGGCTCCCGTTTCTGTCTTCCCACAACACTCAGTTTCCAACGATGGCGAGGATTTGGTCCCTGAAAGACCCGAGTGTAATTGGGAAAAAAAATTTTTTTGAGACAGAGTCTTGTCATTCATTAGTCCAGGCTAGCCTCAATCTCATGATCCCTCCCTTCCCCCAGCCTCCTAAGGGCTGGGATTACAGGCCTGGGCCACCAAGCGACTCAGATGCAGGTGTGCAGATGAGTATAAATCCACCAGAAGTCATAGGCAAAACCTTCCTGGAACACCCTGTACCGGACTCTCACTCTCTATGCCCCCAGCCTCAGCCAAGGATGGGTCCTCCCGTGTCCTAAGCACTGCGGATCCGGGTTCCTTCAGGGCTGAGGAGGAGGAGGACGAGGAGGACGAGGAGGAGGAGGAGGAGAAGGAGGAGGAGGAGGAGGAGGAGGAGGAGGATCTGGCAAAACTGCCCGGGAGGAAATGCCTCTGCCCCGTAACCCACCAGCTGGGCACGGCAGGCAGCACCCTCTGGGAGTGTGACTTTACCAAGCTGGTTTTGCAGGGTGGACATGAGTCCGAGAGAAAGTGGGTGAGGTTAGGAGCTGGCTCCCTACACCTCATCCCTTCTGGGGCCCTCAACAGAGAACAGCTGGGCCCCCACGGACACACAAACCGATAAGGGTCGTTGGGACCACTGGGTTGCTGTCCTCCGCCTTGTTAGCATGCCCTACCGCTCGCCACGGTCAGCATCCTTGGGGAAGGTGTCGGGGCTGCGTGGGTTTGGAGAAAGCGTATTACTTTCCACGTTCTCGATAAACAGTACTAACCTTGCTCGGCACCCTCTGGGCCACCACACTGGAGCTGCTGGTGGCTTTTGTCGTCCAGCCCCTGAGCCCCCGAGAAGGATGAGCTTGCTTGGGGCAGGGCGGGGCGGGGGGGTTCTGCTCTCTCGCCCGCCCCACGCATGGGCTGCTGGGTGTGACTTGCCTACTCCTGCTTCCCAGGGATATAGAATACAAGGAGCTTCAGTTGTCTCTGGACCAGGCGTCTACTTCTAAGTCTCAGGACTCCTGGAGAGCCACCTTGTCTACCTCACAAGAAACAAGGAAATCAGCTAAACCCAAAAATATAAAGATGAAGACAAAGCTGAGAACCAACCCTTACCCCCCACAGGTAACGTGCACCGGGGGGGGGGGCAAGATGGGCGTCTATGCCCTGGGGACCCAGGACCCCTGGGCATCAGCTGTGAACCTCTGAGCAAGAAAAGGTCCCTGGGAGATGTTTTGACCACATGGTAGTGACACCTTCAGACAGCAATGCCCCCTGGGAAACTTTCAAGAATGAGAGAGAGAGAGAGAGAGAGAGAGAGAGAGAGAGAGAGAGAGAGAGAGAGAGAGAGAGAGAGAAACCTAGCTAACTCAAGAAGGCACACGGGCCCTCTGAATCCATGCGAATATGGGCTACAGAACCTTTGTCTTCTGTTTTGGGGGTGGGGGTCTCATTATGTTGACCAGGCTAGATTTGAAGTCCTGCCTCAAGCGATCTGCTACACCCGCCCCCCCCAATAACTAGGATGAGCGTGCGCTACTTTATTTGGCTTACGGTAATACCAAAATAAAAATTCGCCCTCTTAAAATGCCATTAGTGAGCTCTGGGAAGTGGCAAGTGTCCACAGCATGTGGTGTGTGTGGTCAGCTTGGAGCACAGGGTCTTTCCTCTCAGGGACCTCACAGTGACATTGGGGCTGGGCCCCCTAAGATCCGGTCCTGTGTGACGAGAGGGTAGCTTGCCTGTGGCCTCTCTGATGGCCTCTCATCCATCTTCCTTGCCATGCAGCAATACAACTCGTTCCAAATGGACAAGCTGGAGTGCAGCCAGGCGGGAAACTGGAGAACCAGTCCCCCCACAAACGCTCCGGCTCCCCCGGAACAGCAGCTCCATTCAGAAGGCGGCGGCGGGGACCTTTTATACGGGCCACCCTACGGCCTCCCCTTCTCCTACCATTATGGACACTTCCCTTTGGACTCTCACGTCTTCGGCAGCAAGAAGCCAGCACTGCCCGCCAAGTTCGGGCAGCCCCAAGGATCCCCGTGTGAGGTGGCACGCTTTTTCCTGAGCACGCTGCCAGCCAGCAGCGAATGCCAATGGCATTATGCCAACCCCCTAGTGCCCAGCAGCCCATCGCCAGCTAAAAACCTTTCTGAGCCTCCTGTAAATGCTGCCCGGCATGGACTCGTGCCAAACTATGAAGGTGGGTCCCGTTGGCAAGCGGAGAGGGTGGGGCGGGGGCAGCATCAGTAGCAGTGGGTGGTAGACGGGAAAAGAATCCTGCGCTGGGCAAACGATGGCCTTTCCTGTTTCTGAGCAGGGACTACCCTGCGTCCCAGTGCCAATCATGGTTTCACAAGAGTGGGAAATGGGTTGCAGGTCACACGTCCCAAGGACACCAGAGACGGTATATCGAGCAAAGGGAAACTGGGAGCCCAGACCCCACCCCCGTACAACTCCTGACTGTGTTTTAACGCTCCCACAGGGAGACACAGGTGATTTTTTTCTAAACCAGCTCCCGTGTTTGTCAACCTTCCTGCTACACCCACGAGATAGATCCCTTTCCACTGTACCCCACAGTTAACGGCAGAGACATTGATTCTCTCCCTAGACCAGTTTTCAAACTATGGAAGATGAAAGTAGAAATTCCTGGCCTGGGGCAGGGGAAGGGAAGAAACCACAAACACACATCAACTAGCATGGACTCTTCAAGCCTCTGTCTTTCTTTCTGTAAAATGGGACCACAGCCTATGTAGTGAGCCTACTTAGCACCCTCCAGGAGCCCCACAGTACATTGCTGGTCCAACCACAGCCCAGGACTGGTCCTTTAATGTTTCTTACTCGAAGGTAAGTGGAAAGAGCCAGCCCACTCCCTGGGACACTCTGACATTTCTGTTGGCACACTAGCCAATCACAGGCAGAGGAGGGCTGGCTGTGGGAAGACATAAACCAGTTCCATCTAGACTTGGTGACTGCTCAGAGCAAGCTGGTGCAGACGGTCTGCAGGAACCCTAAAGTGAGGGTAAATGTCCTACTAGGATGCTATGCCCTAGGAAAAAAATATCACCAGCATTTATTAAGACATCCCCTGTCACGTGTGTGCCCGAGTCCTCTCTCTTCGCGTCTGTCAGTCTCTGTCCTTGTGCCCACACTCTGTCTCTCCGGCTTTCCTGTGCAAACTCGGAGGGTATGGCTCCGTATCGTGAGTAGTCTACATTTCAAGGTCAGATCTGAGCAGGGTGACGACCACGGGTGGAAAGAGACAGAACGAGGTTTTCAAAAGCATTCAGAGGAGACCTCATCAGCCACTAGGGCACCCTGACTTGGCCCCAGCCTATGCCATGATCCCTCCCTTGGGATGGTTGGACCCCCAATACCCGTAAGTGCAAGGGTCCCCAGGAGTCAAGGAAAGAAGTAAAGGACCTCGCGAGACAGCTGCGTGAGACAGACTTCCTGTCTCTCAGTATCTCAGGAATTTGTCTTTTATTACTATTTCAAAGCAAAAATGGTCATCGGCCACCTGCTTGTCACATCTGAGGAGAAGCAGGGTGGGGAAGGACCAAAGGTGGGACTTGAGGTCATTTGTACCAACTTCCTAGTCTTTGGCATTAAGAGAAAACAAAACCTCATGGGAAAGCTCGGGGAAGTTACTTGAATGGGCACGGTTAATCTTTTAATTATGGACCTACTAAACAGCACAGGGCGGTTAACACGCCCTCCACTCCACCCCACCCCACCCACACTGAGGAGTCAGCAAAACCGGCAGACTGGACACTGTGGAGAGGACCCTGCTTAGCTTCTGCTGCTGTCCAACAAGGTGCCTGCCAGCTCCGAGTGGCTTTGGAGCATCTTTTTGTGTTGATGCTCTGTTGTGTTAAGCATATTACGCAGAATGACTCTCACCCCGTATGATTGCACCACGCTGGCCTGGAGCGTTCAAGGGGTGGCACTGGTGGCACTCTGTGCATGATGTGTGTGCGTGTGTGTGTGTGCGTGATGTGTGTGTGTGCGCGCGTGCGTGCGTGTGTGATGGGTGTATGTGTGAATGCATGATGGGTGTGCATGTGTGATGGGTGTGTGTGCGCGTGCGTGCGTGATGGGTGTGCGTGGCGGGGTTTGTGACTCTGAGGAACACGTGGCTCTGCACGATTGAGGGCACGTGTGGCTCCGGGCATAAACGAGAAGGACCGTGCCGGGTTTCTCCGCAAGGCCGAGGCCGCCTGTGGCGCAGAGCAGAGCAGAGGAGGGTGTGCCTCCGAAGGCACGGCTTCCTCCCGAGTGCAATTCTCTAACCTGTCGCTTGTCCCCCGCAGCGCCCGCCGCCGCCGCTGCGCGCAGGTTCGCCGAGGACCCCGCGCCCCCAAGCTTCCCGAGCTGCGGCCACTACCGCGAGGAGCCGGCGCTGGGCCCCGCCAAGGCGGCGCGCCAGGTGTCCCGGGACGGAGCCCGGCTGGCGCTGGCCCGTGCGCCCCCCGAGTGCTGCGCGCCCCCCGCTCCCGAGCCGCAGGCGCCGGCGCAGCTGCCCTTCGTGCTGCTCAACTACCACCGCGTGCTGGCGCGCCGCGGGCCGCTCGGGGGCGCTGCGCCCGGCCTGGCCTGCGGCCCCGGAGCCCCCGAGGCGGTCGGCCCTCTGCGGCCGCGACACCCGGGCCCCGTCGCCGCCTCTGCGCCCGGCGCGCCCCGGCCGCACTACCTGGGTGCCTCGGTCATCATCACCAATGGCAGGTGACCCGCCAGGGCCGGTCCCGCTCCGCAGGGCGGCCCACAGGGAGAAGCCATAGGCCAGGCCTTCTCTGGTTCCTTTACTTCTTTTCTTTTTTTCAAGGTCCAGCAGATGGGGCGAACTGTATATGCACGATATAAATTAATTTATACAGAGACAACTATTTTAATAGAACTCCACTGCCGCCTTTTAGATTTTTTTTAACCGGTGTAGAGGATTGGGACCCAGTTGGAGGATGGGGAGAAGGGACAGCCGCCAAGGGCCGGTTTTCAGAGGGCCCAGAGTCCAGATGCCAACCTGTGACCTCAAACTAGCCAGTTCCCAGGGCTCTTGGTTTCCTCGCCCTGGGGAGTCAGTCTGCAATGGGAATTCAAGGCATTGCGTGCAGCTTGGCGGAAGGGTGCCACCTTAAGGGGACCCCTCCCACCCCCATCCCACAGGAGTCCTTTCAGAGTCCTTTTGGACACTTCACACAAAACGTTCTCCTTGTAAGTCCCACGAGCAGACAAGAGTTTCTGCTGTCTTCGAACTCACGCATCTCATTTTTAAGTTTAATCCTTTTAAAGATACACACACACACACAAAAGGAAAAACCCCAGCCTGCCGAGGCTTAGGAGGCAGGCGTGCCAGCCTGTCGAGTGAGGCGTGGACACCCGTGTGCTTCAGAAGCGCACGACAAGCTCGCTCCTTCCCGAGCCCGTAGGAACTCTTGGTTAACACCCACAAATCGCACCTTCAAAAATATATGGAGTAAGCATTAAATGCAAAAAGATACATATAGTCAGACATCCTGGAATGGCCCTGACAAGCTTAATTCCCTGGCAATATCCCTGCAGCCCTCACGGATCTGTTAGTCCTACGCTTGTGTTTGCTGCAAGTAGGTACTACTTAAAGCTAGTTATATTGCATGTGCAATACAGAGACCTGAACGGACTGCACCTTGTGGAAAAAAAAAACACGCTTAGGGGATGTAATGAAAACGGTGTATACATTTAAGCATTTTCTACATAGCACCGAGAGCTTCGTACAAACATGTCGTGTGTAACAGGTGAATGGAGACCCTTTTTATAAACCCACCAGCAGTGTTTAAAAATAAACTTGCATTACTTTCATTTATTTGTGGGAGTATTCACTTTTTATGGGTGTGGCTCAGCAGTCCAGCGCTTGGGTGACAGGTTTGTTTTAAACCCCAGTATGGAAAGAAAGTAAAAAAAAAATCACTATTCAAAAATTCTCTCGAGGATCTGACCCGAACATCTGTCTTGACCAACATCTGCTTCCCCACCTTCCAGTTTCTCCACACAGGAAATACTTCGCCGGTTTACTTTTAATAAAGCTCGCTTTGCTTTAAAAACTCCTCCTACCTGCACCAAAAGGTTCTGATAAAAAAAAAAAACCTAACCCTTCTACAATCAATGACATCAAGAGCTCTCAAAATACAAACTTCAGTCAACCTGGGCCTCACAGTGAGGAGCCTGTTTATTCTCTACGGTGCTGGCGAGCTTAGGGGACAGGAGGGGTCTGTGTGGAAGGCACTGGGTGACAGGGTGGCTGCACACACCCCTCGCCTGCACTCAGCCATGCCTCACTTAGATGCCCTCAGATCTGTACATGGTAATAAGCTGGAGGGCGTGACCTTTTATGTTCACGGGTCTCACAATCGAGCGGCGGTTCTTTGAAGGTCGATGGTTGATTCATGGACATTACAGACCAACACTTTCCAATAAAGTACCATTTAAGCGCTTCTGTGCCAACCCCAGAGGTTATTAACAACCTCTGGGAGCTGTATCTGCGAGACACAAATCATGAAGGCTTCTGGGGCAGGTTAACGGGGAAAAAAATTGGCCCTGTTATAGATTTGCAAAAGATAACACAAACGTCAGGGAATTTATGCATCCCTAAAAATTAAAATTCATAAAATTAGTAAAAAAATTTCCTTATCTGAACAAACATCACGTTTTCGTAGCCTAAAATAGGAACAAGGATTCCCTCAGAAAGTCAAACTGGCTTACGGAGGTTATGGACTCTGGCAAAGTTGCCACGGCAACCCAATACCGTTACCCCACATCCTCAAGATTCTGCCCATGGAAGCTTGGGCATCGTTTCTCAACTCTGGGAAGCTATGACAGAAGAGGAAACGTTTTAATAATGATGATGCTGTTTCGAAGAAAAAGAAGGCAGGACAATCATAGCGGGCCCTACCTAAGGCGTACCACGTTGACAAAAATGCCAGACCAAATGGATCGGAAGCCTAAACCCAATTCAAGGCTTGGGCCCTGCACAGTGCCTCCCAGAGAAAGGAATTCCTTTATGCTCCTGGAGGCCCCTTTCTAGAAAAGCCATTCCATTCATCCCCCTGCGGAAACGCGAAAGGGTGGCAGGGCCTGCATCTCCACCCCTCCCTCTCATCCTTTGGAAGGTCCAGGGGGACAGGCCATCCTCCCTCCCACCAGGAAGGTGTGTGTGGGTGTGGGCGTTCTAACAGCTTACACACACGTAAAATCTATCCAAGTTTTCATCTATCAGAATCACCAGGTAGCTGGGGGCAGAGTGTGGGAGTCACTACAGAGAAGGTGGCCTCAAAGGGACATTTTCAGCTCCAGGTTTTGGAGACCTGCAGTCTGTGGGCTGCCCATAGCCCACGACTCAGGCTGATCCCAAACGGGCATGACACACGATGTTGCTCTCCCAGGGTCAAAGTATCTTTAGTGAAAGTTGAGCAGTTTTCACAAAAGAGATTTCCTGAAAGAACCATTGAGGAGTGTCGACTTCAAATGTCCCTCTCGGTTGGTTAGAAAGATTTGTCCTCTGGGCCTCTGTGAGCATTTCTTCTTTCAGCTAGTACGATTCCCTTCCTGCCCAAAATACATAAAAGCCCACAAAGCCCCAAGTTCCTGAATCATTATACAGTCCTCGTCATGTAAACATGTTTAAATGTTAAATGAAAATAGCGCAATCAAAAAATACTATTTTTAATAATGACACCTGGGGTAAAACAAGAATGAGCGTGAGCCATGGTGAGACCTGAAAAGTTTATTTTGGTAGACTTTTGCTTTATAGGCATCGGTTTACAGTACTTCTTTTCAGAGATGGTTCTTTGAAAAGCTAAAAAGTGAAATAGCAAAGATTTACATTTTTGTTTATTTCAAAGATGCATAGGGATGAGTCAGGCTCTGCTTTCCTGGCTTGAGGAAAGCAAAGCCCCTCAGGTTCCCCTCTTGCGTTCTGGAGGTGCTGGGTGAGAGAGGCCAGGGTACTACCACACTGTGTGCTAGGTGGAGGGGAACCCCCCCGACCCAGAGTCTGTGGTCCCTTCTGGGCGTGTATCTGACCGAGCCGAAGACAGGACACTGCTTCCACATTTGGTCACCTAATGTCCCATGTCTGCCCCTTCCAGCTCTCCCTGTCAGAGCTCCCCATTGCTTTAGCTCGGTCACGTGAAACCCAGTTTTGGCTGTGTGTGTCTTCCAAAAAGGTTGGGGGTGGGGGGGTTTGGGGGTGGGGGTTTGGTGGTAAGTGGGCAGCTCTGCACCAGGAGTAGCCTGTTCTAACGCACAGGCCGATTCTGAGTTAGGTGGCCATGTCTCAAGGTTAGGAGACCGCAAAGTTCCCTCAAGACGGCGAGGCTCCTTGAGACCTCAGACTGCAGAATCTGTAAACACCCTCCCATGAGCAGGTGAGAGGCGGCCTCCCCACCTATACCCCTAGATCACTCTCTACCATGCGGGGGGGATTTGAAGTCTTTGGTTCAAGCGAGACAAAGCCAGGTTAATGGGAAACATCTGCTTCAAGGCTACTTTGTGTCTCTCAAGACAAGTGGGTGTCATATTTGCATAATCGAGAGTACCCCTAAACGCTGCAACTATCGTGACCACTCTGAGGCTGACCGCCGCGTCTAGAACGTTCCTCTGTCTGCTCTGGCAGGACCACACTTCATTAGTTTTAACTTACAGAAAGGAAATTAAATGATAACATTTTTTTCCCAAAGTACAACTACCCAGAATAGACTTTCAGTTTAAAATAAAACAGCATGTTTTTCATTAAATAATCCCCCAAAGAAATTTAAATGTAATGATGGTAGTCCTGGGAGACAACGAGCCTTAGATTACAAAGTCTGGGAAATGAAACCTGCAACATCAGCCTGGAGATCTCCGTCCTTGATGACATTTTACAGACGCCCTCTCAAGGGGCTGTCCACTTTGTGATTTTGGGGTGGTGTAGAGTTTTATTTAAACTCGTATGAATTAAAAAAAAAAAGACCGGAACAAAATTTAGGAAAGATATATATGAAGTCTTATTTGCAAAAAAAAAAAAGTTACTTCTTTTTAAGTTCTTTTAAAGTTACATGCCCTGAAACATAGGTGAGGTTGGTGGAGTTTACCAGTGTTTTTTTTTTTTTTCTTCAAGTGGGGTTGTCTGTGCTACGCTGAAGGTAGATGGATCTTCATACTGAAAACCTCATGTTTCTGGAGTTCAGCCTGACCATATAAGACCTGCATAAAGATGGCACTGGTTTTACGATGAGGGGATCTTGTTCAAAGCTAAGCATTCCGTTCTGTTTCCTTTCCACCAACTGCAGGGCGAATGGCAGGAAGTGGGAGAGCCGACGGGAATTGGTTCTTTAAGGCTGGGAAGTAGCGGGTATGATTCACAAACTCCACAGAGACGGGAGGTCCATGGGAAGGCACCCGCACATCTGGAAACCAACCTAGAAAGGCTTCCTTTGCTTTGTTCTTCCATGGAGACTTTTAGCACGTCCGATTTTGAACATCTTTTAAAGTCATACACGAGCGCTCGGGCACATGCATGCACACACGCGTGCACACGCACGCATACACACACACACACACACACACACACACGCACGCACGCACGCACGCACACACCCCTCCAGACTTTACTGTCAATATCTCTTTGCACAAGGGCAAAGTAAGAAACTTACTCCCTCCCTGAGGCCATGGCAACCACGCAGGCTGGCGGCACCGCACCCCTGTAGCCACTCTTCAGTCCAGTGTTACCGGACTACCGCAGCAGAGTGACTTCAGGCAGCCCACCTTGATTGGGGAAGTCAACAACAAATGCCCAGAAACGAAGCAGAAAACAACGCAGTGCGTAGGCTTGACTGTATGTTCCTGGAGAACACATGTTCCTGGAGAGCGCTCTGGAGGCTCACAAGCAGTGACCGCTACCTCAGCATTCTCCTGAGCTCATTGCCCCTCCTAGTAAACCCAGAGCTGAGCCCGTGTGGAGAAGAGCACGGTGACACCGTGCAAGGCAAACTAAACTCCTACGCTAAACGGAATCTTCACCTGCCAACCCTCACCAGATGCATCCTCAAACACCCAATACAACCACAGACATAAAAAGACAAAACAAAAACCCAAACGGGGGTGGGGGGTGGGGGGTGGAGGCGGGGGCAGGGACCTGATAACCTGAAGAGCTAACAAACAGTGACTTGGAGAGGACACTGGCCCACAACGCTACGTTAATTTCCCAGGCCCCAGGCAGGCAAAGACGACAGCCGTGCAAGCGGGCGTGCTTGTTCGGAGCTCCCAGGAAGCTGCTGTGGCTTGCGGCTGCAGCAGGGCGGATCCAAGCTGTCTGGGGACACGCGCTCCTGTCTACTGTCGTTTGGGCAGGATGAGGTTTCTCAGCATGTCAAAGGAGTTGCCATCTGGATGCACCGTCACAACTGCACCCCCCTTCTGATGCACCTGCAGGAACCCGGAGTCGTCAAGGCCCACAATGGACACCTGTGGCCCCTCGGTGCTGCCCAGGCGGACTTGCTGGCCACTGGAAACGGAGCACACAGACACTGGGGTCACGGGGGGCAACAGAAGGCTGGACCGAAGAACCGAGTCACTACTCACTACGAGGGGCTGGGGTCCTGGGGACAGGCTGTGGCTGATCATAGCGACCTCTGGCCTCCTCTGTCCCTGTGGAAAGTCTTGATATCCACTCAAGCAGCCACAGAGGTAGGCTGGGGCCTTCGATGTGTCACGTCACCCTAATTCTGATCCTATTGCTGGTGGCTTGTGCCCCTTCCTGCCCCAGGCACTCTTAATACACTGTGTAAAAATAAAGGAAGTGGAGGGGCTATTGGGGAAAGCCGGGGGGGCAGGAGAGGGCAATGGGGACCAGGGAATGTGACCAAGTTTATACTGTAAGCATGTCTGAAATGTCATAACAAAAATCCACTATTTTTTCAAATCAGCGTATGCCAATCAAAACGAGGAAAGGAAAAGAAAACCACCGCACAGGGACGGCCAAGATGGGCTCAGTAGGTGAGGCACTTGTCCCACAAGCCTGGTGACGTGGTTTCAACCCTTGGAACCCGTAACTCCACGGAGCTGTCCCACCTTCTCTTAAGTTTGAGGACGCTGACATTTAGGGAGGGTAGAGGCGTGTCTCACCCACTCGTGGTCCCCATGCCCGAGCTGACGGAGGATGCCAGGAGCATCTGTGAGCATGTGGGGCTGGGCCTCAGCCCCAGAGCACAGATTCAGAAGATCCTAGGTGCAGGCGAGGCTGCCATGGTTGTATGGGGATCTCACTTTGGGATCTAGAAGGTTCTACCACGTAGATGTGTCTGAGAGCTCCTCGGAGTTCACACTAAACTGCTTCTAGATGTTCTGGGTGCCGCCTCCTTCCCAGAGCATCCTCCAGGATGCTGGTCCCTCACTTCTGGCTAGGCTGAATCACTGGGCTTTTCCCTCGCAGTTAAGAAACGACCGCCCAGACCTATGTTTGGCCCTTCATGCTAAGAAAGTGAAGTACTGACTTCAAGGAATTTTAAAAGCAAGAAGACCGCGGGTACTGACCTGTGCACCCAGTATTTGTAGTAGAGAGGGAGGACACCATTGGGCCCTCGGTCCTGAAACGTGTCAATCAGCTTCTCCAGCACAGTTACTGCCCTGGCGATGAGATGATCGGCCCGCAAGGGCTTCAGGGCTGCCTCGTGCTGCTTATTGTGCTCTGCGATGAGGTCGTTGATGCATATGGTAGGGTTGCTGTTAGTCACATTGAATCCACAGCCTGGACGAAAACAAACAAACGACAAAAAGAGCAGCTTGCCTGACATTCCCAGTGAGTCTCAGCCGTCCCCGTGCTGCAACCCATTAACTCGGTTCCTCGTGCTGCGGTGACCCCCAACCATAACATTACTTTTCTTGCTACTACTTCGTAACTGTAGCTTTGCCACTGTTGTGAATATCTGATACACAGGTTACCGGATACGCAGCCCTCAAAAGGGTCTCGATCCACAGGGTGAGAACCACTGTTCTAGACAATGGTGCAAATTCTCCCAGCACTAGCAATTTAAAAGTCTGAGGGAGAATAATGATATCAATTACCCTCAACTTGGGCTGTGTCTTTCTAGAAGCAAGGACATTGTGTTGCACACCCTGAAACACGTCCCTCTTGATGCTCCAGCCTGCAAAGGCTCTAAGAACGTAACCAAGCCACATGTTTTGCCTCTACTCCCTCCCCGACACCACCCGTTAGGTTCCCAGGGCGGTCCTCCAGCCTCGGTACCAGTGGGTACCACTTAGCCTCTGCATATAGTACAATCACTCATTTCAGTGTGCGGCGTGGAGCTTTAGGAGTATGAGCTAGCTTGCCTAGAAAAACGCTGCCAGTTGGTAGCAGAATTGGAAATGCAAGCCTTGTGTCCTTTGACGCCCTAGACAGGGTCACATGCTTCTGTCTGTTGTTGATTTGTGAGTGACAAGTGAGCTCTACTGGGAATTAGGGGGGATTGGAGGTTGGTCAGGGTCTTAAGAACTTCTGAAACGATCGTGGAGTCACCTCTTCCTGGATGTCCAGAGGTGAAGCAGGCAGGGACTCGCCCCTACTTTGACTAGCTTGAGTTTTGTGTGGGTGTTGCTGTTTTGGTTAAAACAGCATCTTTTTGCAAGGCCGGCAGCAAAAGTGAGTTAGATATCATCCCAGCCCCACTGCTGCTACTGTAATAAACACCCCATCAGAAAAAGCAGACATCAGTGCTGCCCATCCCGGGCTGGGCTTTCCTGCATCAGTAATCATCATCAAGACAATTCCCCACGAAGATGCCCACCAACCGGACCCGGACGGTCCCTCATCCAGACCCCTTTCCAGCCGGCTCCACATTGCATCAAGTTGATAATTAAGTTAACCATGGCAGACATTAGCTTACTGCTTAGCATAAAATATAATCATTGTAAAATATGCTTTTTACATGGGAAGCAGACCCATGGAAAGACATCCGTGAGGTGTGACAGACGCCATGGCATTTCCACAGCCCCACACAGGCACTGCCAAGCCTTTGAAGTGTTCTTGACTCATCTGGTCCTCTCTGGATCTACGTCACACTCTATAACTTAAGACTAAAGACATCATCTCATAAAGCTACCCGCTCTTCCAGGTAGAGGCACGCATAAGACGTCCTAATCCTGTTGTCTTGTTAATATGAAAAGTGTTGGAGGAGGGGGCTTTAAGAACTCACCAATGAGGATGTAGAACATTTCTCCCATGAGAGTGGAATTAACCAGAACTCCACCAATCTTCATGAGGTCACCGTAATAAATATCGTTGGGCCACTTCACTCGCAAGTTGATGTCCTAAAAGACAATCCGTGTGTTCACTGAGCCATAAACCACGGGGCAGTAAGCAATGGGATGAGGGATGAACGAACACGCAGGAGACTACAGGGACAGGGACCTGGTCCTCTCTCCTGCTCCAAGTTGGTCACTTTGTGAAATACGGTATTTTTAAAGATGCATGTTATGTGCAGGGTGCTTTGTATGCGTGTGTGTGTGTGTGTGTGTGTGTGTGTGCACCATGTGCAGGGTGCTTTGTGTGCACGTGTGTGTGTGCATCATGTGCAGGGTGTTTTGTGTGCACGTGTGTATGTGCATCATGTGCAGGGTGTTTTGTGTGCACGTGTGTGTGCACCGTGTGCAGGGTGTTTTGTGTGCACGTGTATGTGTGTGTGTGTGCACCGTGTGCAGGGTATTTTGTGTGCATGTGTGTGTGTGCACTGTTTACAGGGTGTTTTATGTGCACGTGTGTGTGCACCGTGTGCAGGGTGTTTTGTGTGCACGTGTGTGTGCACCGTGTGCAGGATGTTTTATGTGCACGTGTGTGTGTGTGCACCGTGTGCAGGGTGTTTTGTGTGCACGTGTGTCTGAACAGGCCTTGTGCCATGAAGGCCAGAAGAGGGCGTCACATCTCCCCTAGACCAGGGTTACACACAGTTGTGAGCTGCCATGTGGGTGCTGGGTCCCCTGGAAGAGCAGTCATTGCTCTTAATCACGGCGCCATCTCTCCAGCCTCAGGTAACACAGTGTTCAAATTCCTGCAGGAGCTACAGGGTAAAATACTGACAGAACACACCTTATCAGCTCAGCACCCTCAGCTATTCCCATCACTGTCAGTTCTGTAAATATGTGTCTGATTGGTTTGAATAAAGCACTATTGGCCAATAGGGAAACAAGATAGGTGGGACTAGGTGTCTAGGAGGATTCTGGGAATTGTAGTGAGGAGAGCTCTCAATATGCCCTCTCCCGGGAGCAGTGCGTCCTCAAAAAGATAAGTTCCTACAATATATATATTGTACGTATATGTATATATATGTATTAGCAATTATGGGTTGATAATCAAATCAGAGCTAGTCTATAAGAAACCAAGCAAACGGCCAACAGCTTCATATTTAATATAGTGTCTTGTGTGTTATTTGGGAGCTGAGAGCAGCAACAGGAACCAGGCGGCGGGCAGGAAGACTACACGTTACAACTGTCTCTCACTATTAAAAACCTCCTTTGCACAGCTGTTCCCGAGGCTCAGGCAGAGGGACTGCAAATTCGAGGGCTGCCTGGAAAACACAATGAGTTCAAGGCTCGCCTGGGCATGTTAGTGAGACTTTGCCAAAATAAAACTTGAGAAAGTGAATAGAGCCTGGCCGGGTAAGGACGCCTTAGGCTCAGCCTCTAGTACACAGACAGACAGAGAGACAGACAGAGAGACAGACAGAGAGACAGACAGACAGACAGATAGACAGACGACTCCCCAAACAAAACAACAGCAAGAACAAAGCCCCTGATGTCTGGAGGCATCTTATAAACCCAGTTCTTATAAACCCAGTTCATTAATATCTGGGTATCACAACTGTCAGCAGGAGGTAGGTGGAGGGGGAGGGAGAGGATTCTCCAGGATTCTTCGCCCTTTAGAAGCCAGGGCATGACAGACAAAGATGGCTTTGACCCGACCAGAGTCCCAGGGGCAGGGGTAAGGTGTGGGGTGGAATGCTATGAGGCAGCGGGGAGAACGAGTGGTTCCCGACCCTTGTGTGGTCAACTGATTCAAAGGGGTCACTCGAGACGATCTTGCAAACCAGATTCTACGTTGATTTGTAACAGCAGCAAAATTACAGTTATGAGGCAGCAGTGAAAACAATTTCTACAGCTGGGGGTCACCACAATCTGAGGAACTGTGTTACAGGGTCACAGCTGAGGAAGATTCAGAACCACTGCCTAGAAAGGACCTTGTCAAGAGTGGACTTGGTTACAGCGATGGACTTTCCTGCGGCCACGGCCTCTCCATAACAAAGGGATCTGGGATGTGCCTGTGCCCCAGCCATAGCAGGATGGACAAGGGTGGGCACTTCCCTGGTTGCGGCCACCCCAGACCTCTACTTAACCCCTGGAAACACAGACTGGACTAGGTCAGGAGGCCCAGATTGGAGCTCCTAGGCTTTGGCAGTCGTGGGGAGGGGGCAAAGGAAACCGTTGTGGAGATGTGAAGCCGGATGGAGACAAGGCGATTTAAAGCTGGGGACAGTGGCGAGGGGTCCCCAAGTCTGCGGGACTGATCTCCCCGCTGTGAGGCCCAGGCACAGCGCAGAGCCCCTCCCAGCTCAGTCTGTGCCCCCGTGCTGGACCTCTCCCCTGTTCTCCTGAGCGCACTCGGGACTCAAGCCCACAGCTTCCCAACACCCACCTAGGTGCTCAGTGCGATGCTATCTGTCCTACCGTTGCCACCAAATCCCCTCCTCTCCTAGTAGATCCTCACGGCCGCTGGGATTTAGAAGCTGAGACGCACCCATCCAAGTAGACTACAGAGAGGGCCACAGTGCTGCTGGAGCTGGGGTCTCACACCAGGACTCTCCCCTGTCCTGACTAGAACTGGGGTCTCACACCAGGACTCTCCCCTGTCCTGACTAGAACTGGGGTCTCACACCAGGACTCTCCTCTGTCCTGACTAGAACTGGGGTCTCACACCAGGACTCTCCCCTGTCCTGACTAGAGCTGGGGTCTCACACGAGGACTCTCCTCTGTCCTGACTAGAACTGGGGTCTCACACGAGGACTCTCCCCTCTGTCCTGACTAGAACTGGGGTCTCACACGAGGACTCTCCTCTGTCCTGACTAGAACTGGGGTCTCACACGAGGACTCTCCCCTGTCCTGACTAGAACTGGGGTCTCACACGAGGACTCTCCTCTGTCCTGACTAGAACTGGGGTCTCACACGAGGACTCTCCCCTGTCCTGACTAGAACTGGGGTCTCACACGAGGACTCTCCCCTGTCCTGACTAGAACTGGGGTCTCACACCAGGACTCTCCTCTGTCCTGACTAGAACTGGGGTCTCACACGAGGACTCTCCCCTCTGTCCTGACTAGAACTGGGGTCTCACACGAGGATTCTCTCCTCTATCCTGACTAGAACTGGGGTCTCACACGAGGACTCTCCCCTGTCCTGACTAGAACTGGGGTCTCACACCAGGACTCTCCCCTGTCCTGACTAGAACTGGGGTCTCACACGAGGACTCTCCTCTGTCCTGACTAGAACTGGGGTCTCACACGAGGACTCTCCTCTGTCCTGACTAGAACTGGGGTCTCACACGAGGACTTTCCCCTCTGTCCTGACTAGAACTGGGGTCTCACACGAGGACTCTCCCCTGTCCTGACTAGAACTGGGGTCTCACACGAGGACTCTCCCCTGTCCTGACTAGAACTGGGGTCTCACACCAGGACTCTCCCCTGTCCTGACTAGAACTGGGGTCTCACACGAGGACTCTCCCCTGTCCTGACTAGAACTGGGGTCTCACACCAGGACTCTCCCCTCTGTCCTGACTAGAACTGGGGTCTCACACGAGGACTCTCCCCTGTCCTGACTAGAACTGGGGTCTCACACGAGGACTCTCCCCTGTCCTGACTAGAGCTGGGGTCTCACACCAGGACTCTCCCCTGTCCTGACTAGAACTGGGGTCTCACACGAGGACTCTCCCCTGTCCTGACTAGAGCTGGGGTCTCACACGAGGACTCTCCTCTGTCCTGACTAGAACTGGGGTCTCACACCAGGACTCTCCCCTGTCCTGACTAGAACTGGGGTCTCACACGAGGACTCTCCTCTGTCCTGACTAGAACTGGGGTCTCACACCAGGACTCTCCTCTGTCCTGACTAGAACTGGGGTCTCACACGAGGACTCTCCTCTGTCCTGACTAGAACTGGGGTCTCACACGAGGATTCTCCCCTCTGTCCTGACTAGAACTGGGGTCTCACACGAGGACTCTCCCCTCTGTCCTGACTAGAACTGGGGTCTCACACGAGGACTCTCCCCTGTCCTGACTAGAACTGGGGTCTCACACGAGGACTCTCCCCTGTCCTGACTAGAACTGGGGTCTCACACGAGGACTCTCCCCTGTCCTGACTAGAACTGGGGTCTCACACGAGGACTCTCCTCTGTCCTGACTAGAACTGGGGTCTCACACCAGGACTCTCCCCTGTCCTGACTAGAACTGGGGTCTCACACGAGGACTCTCCCCTGTCCTGACTAGAACTGGGGTCTCACACCAGGACTCTCCCCTGTCCTGACTAGAACTGGGGTCTCACACCAGGACTCTCCCCTCTGTCCTGACTAGAACTGGGGTCTCACACCAGGACTCTCCCCTCTGTCCTGACTAGAACTGGGGTCTCACACGAGGACTCTCCCCTGTCCTGACTAGAACTGGGGTCTCACACGAGGACTCTCCCCTGTCCTGACTAGAACTGGGGTCTCACACCAGGACTCTCCCCTCTGTCCTGACTAGAACTGGGGTCTCACACGAGGACTCTCCTCTGTCCTGACTAGAACTGGGGTCTCACACCAGGACTCTCCCCTGTCCTGACTAGAACTGGGGTCTCACACGAGGACTCTCCTCTGTCCTGACTAGAACTGGGGTCTCACACCAGGACTCTCCCCTGTCCTGACTAGAACTGGGGTCTCACACGAGGACTCTCCCCTGTCCTGACTAGAACTGGGGTCTCGGTCTACAGGAGACGCGGGACAGCCTGGCTGGTGCTGCTGGCATTCTGTGGCTGAGGCTGGCATGCGGCTCCCCATCCTCCTCCCGCCCGTGCTCCCTTATGGTGACGGCAATGAGATCAAGTCCCCATCTCACAGGTTCAGGGCTTGGGCCAGGGTTCTCTGCATGCGGCAGTGGCGTCTGTCTGAGCTGGCCCTGGGCTCCGGCCTGGCCTGACTTTGGGTGTTTTTGTTCTTGTTCAGGAATGAAACCACACATACAACTCCTGGGTTCTCCTTCAGGCAAGCAAGAGCATGTACCCCACGGTGAAAGGTGAGGCTATGAACTGCTTTTCTCTTTCCTTGATAACCTGCCGCGTGGAGGATTGTGAAACAGGGCTTCATGGAGCCCAGGCTGTCCTCAAATTCTATGTGTAGCCAAGGATGACTTTGGAGCTCTGATTCTCCTTCCTCCAGCGCCCAGGGCTGGGGTTCTCGGTGTGAGCAACCACACTCTGTGTGTGTGTGTGTGTGTGTGTGTGTGTGTGTGTGTGTGTGTGTATACACATACATATGTATATACATACATACATACATACATACATACATACATACACACACACACCAGTGCTGGGGATAGAACCCAGGGCAAGCACTCCACCACCCGAGTTACACTCCATCCTTGATCATGTATTACGACAACTCATGTGCCCTCCTTATATGTAAAGCTCATGGCCCACACAGACCCAAGTAAAACAAATCATGCCTTCAAATCCTGGGAGCTCATGGGTGAGGGAACAAGGCGCACACGACTCTTGAGGAAATACGAAGTCTGTCTGTGCTTTCGCCTAGAGGAAGGAGTGTTGGGACAGGAGCTTTAGCTCCCAGGGAAAGCAGGAAGTGGGCTGGGGGTGAGGGAGGGAGGGAGGGAGGGAGGGAGGGAGGAGGGCTGTGGGCGTCCAGCGGAGGACAGGGACAGAAGCCACAGCGAGCAGCCTGGAAGGCGGCCACATTCCAGTGGCACCGAGTTAGTGTGTGGAAACCCATCCTGGTTTGTACGCTGACAGCAGCACCCAACTGAAGACAAGCTGTCACCTCACTGAAAGGAACCAAACGCAACGGACGCCATTTCGACCATCCCGTGGCTGCTCTGCGTAGGTCAACTCCAGCCACGGAGGTCACACAGGACCAGAAAATGTCGACTGTCCTCTCCCGCGTGTGGACCCCAGCTGTGGATCTTTAGTTCTGTGTGTTTAATCTGAAGCACCTGTGGTAGCCAGGGACTTATAAAGTGGCCGGGAGGTGGGGGTACTTGGAAGGCGGGGGACCGCAGAGCTAGGTAAAAGGAAAATTAAGAGGCCGTACTATGGGGGAGAGGTTTAAGCAGTGAGGGAGACGGGGGGGAGTGAAAAGCATTGGGGGAGAACTAATCCACACGAAAGGACCACGGAAAGGCATACGGTCACCTCCCTATGAGTTGCTGGCCAGGGCGGCTCCCAAGGCTCCCCAGAATATAGAGATCATCACACTTACCCTTGGTGGCCCTCAGTAACTACGCAGTGAGACCCTACCCCACACCCTTTTGCTGCTGCACACTGAGAGCTCAATCTTGGGCTGATGGAGAGCTTCCTCCTGCCGGATGGATTTCTTAGTGCCAGATATTATGCAGGCCAATGGGAGAGAAACGACATCAGCGGTCTTATTCAGGGCTGCACCCTGAATTTTGTAATTCCTACCCGCCAGACAAGACGTGCTCACTGGTGCAACATTGGCGTGACGCCATGGGGGTGACCACTTTAACTCTCTGTGGTAGGGCCAGGCACACTTAACCCTTTAAACCTAGACTGGAGACCTGCTCCTTCAGAGGGAATTCATGGCCGATACTGTAAACCTGACTAAAAACCCATGGCTGGGGAGGTCTCAAGCCCCAGTATGTAACCTATTATTGGTATTGTACTAAATGGTCATGTTGTCAGACTGCTACCTATTTATGCTTATACCCACAGATCTGTGCTGTTCTCAACCTTGGTCAGAGACATTTCTTTCTGTAGAAGGCAGTGTACTGTAGTACAGTAACACTCACAACTGGCCAAAATACTAAGAATGAGTTGACCACAGGTGTTTAGCCCTAAACAGACACCTGTGAGAAATCCCGTTTCCTGGAGGCTCAGAGACATCAAGTAAGAGGGGGCAGAGAGACTCTAAGAGCCAGAGGATGGGGAGGACTTCTGCGGAACACTGTGTTCTGTGGTTCCCTGTAAAAGACCTGTGCAAGGCTGGACCAGCCAAAATCCCAGTATGGAAGGGAGAGGAGTCACACAACCTCACCCCTAGCTGGGGACCGGCTGGTTACAGCTGATGGATGCTGGAGGAGGGAGAATCGGTTTCCTTTGGGGGCGTGGCCACTGGTAGTTTGTCCTTCTCCCATTGGATGGTCCCACACCCATGCACATACATGGCGCACTAACTGGACTTAACATGTTTTTAAAAAAGTAAGAGGGAATGAAGTCGGGGAGGGGATGTGTTTGGGGATGGTAGGGGGAGTTGGAGATGTGAAGTAGAGGGGAGCGGATATGATCATTGCCTAAAGGTAAAATAAATAAGGTAATTCCACTCAAAATGGAAGTCATATCGCACAGGTCCAAGGGCGAGGCTGACTACCCTGGAGCTGGTAAGAACTTCAGCGGCAGCTGTGTCCGGTCACCGTGGAGCAAGCTTCCTCTCTCCCAACCAGACTGTGATCCTGTTCCCCCAACACGAGCTCTGCACACTGCAGGGGCTCAGAGCGGACCACACACAAGCCAGTGAGGCAGCGGGGTAAAAGTCAAAGCTGTGACCAAGGGTACCAGTCTCTATTTGTGTTCAAGGCTCAGAGTTCGGCCTTGCTGAACACCAACTATCTTCCCGCAAGGGTTAAATGTGCCCGGCCAACCCCAAAGAGTTACATTCTCAGCATCTTCTATGAGACAAGAGCACAGCTCGGGTGTCCTGAAGGTCTGCGATGCTCGACAAGCCCAGAACTCCTCACACAGTCATGATGTGGGGTGCCTGGTAGTGGACATCCATGCTGGTCAGTGAGCTGACCTTGAGGGTAAAGGTGGACATTAATTTCCCTCAATATTAATGGTCTTAAGTCACCCAAAAAGAGACACAGGTTAAGAGGATGGATTCGAAGACAGAATCCTTCCTTCTGTTGCATACAATAAACACACCTCAGCTTCTAAGACAGATGTTATTTCAGAGTTAAGGGTTGGGAAAAGATTTTCCAATCAAATGGACCCAAGAAACAAGCGGGGGTAGCAATCCTTATATCTAACAAATTAGACTCTAAACTAAAATCAATCAAAAGAGATGAAGGAGGTCATTTCATACTCAGCACAGGAGAAATCCACCAAGATGAAGTGTCAATTCTGAACACCTATGCTAAGAAACATTACTAAAACTCAAAGCACATATAAAACCTCACACACTTGTAGTGGGAGACTTCAACACCCCACTCTCACCACTGGACAGGACCGCAAGACAGAAATTTAACAAGGATACGAAGGACCTAATAGATGTTATGACCCAATTGGTTTAACAGACATCTATAGAACACTCCATCCAAACACAAAAGAATATACCTTCCTCTCAGCTCCACACAGAACCTTCTCCAAAATCGATCACATACTTGGCAACATAGCAAACCTCAACAGGTACAAAAAAATTGGAATAACTCCATGTATCTTATCAGACCACCATGCCTTAAAGTTATAATTCAACAACAACACAAATCACAGAAACCCTGTAAACACATGGAAATTGAATAATGCACAATTGCACCACTCCTGGGTCAAAGAAGAAATAAAAAAAGAAATTAAAGACTTCCTAGAATTCAATGAAAATGAAGACACAACATACCCAAACTTATGGGACACTTTGAAAGCAGTGCTAAGAGGAAAGTTCATAGCACTAAGTGCCCACATGAAGAAACTGGAGAATAGTCACACTAGAGAATTAACAGCACAGATGAAAGCTCTAGAACAAAAGGAAGCAAATTCACCCCAGAGGAGCAGATGCCAGGAAATAATTAAATTGAGAGCTGAAATGAATAAAATAGACACTAGGAAAACAATACAAAGAATCAATGCCACGAAGAGTTGGTTCTTTGAGAAAATCAACAAGATAGAAAAATCTTTATCCAAACTTACCAAACAACAGAGAGTGAACATGCAAATTAACAAAATCAGAAATGCAAAGGGAGACATAACAACGGACACTGAGGAAATCCAGAGAATCATCAGGTCATATTTTGAAAAGCTGTACTCCACAAAATTTGAAAATTTAAAGGAAACGGGCAATTTTCTGGATAGATATCACTTACCAAAATTAAATCAAGAACACATAAGCAATTTAAATAGTCCTATAACACTTAAGGAAATAGAAGCAGTCATCAAAAGTCTCCCAACTGCCCGGGCGGTGGTGGCGCACGCCTTTAATCCCAGCACTCGGGAGGCAGAGGCAGGCGGATCTCTGTGAGTTCGAGGCCAGGCTGGACCGACAGCCTCCAAAACAATACAGAGAAACCCTGTCTCGAAAAACCAAAAAAAAAAAAAAAAAAAAAAAAAGTCTCCCAACCAAAAAAAGCCCAGGGCCAGATGGCTTCAGTGCAAAATTTTACCAGAAATTCAAAGAACAGGTTATACCAATCCTCCTCCTCAAAGTATTCCATGCAATAGAAGCAGAAGGGTCTCTTTTTACGAGGCTTCAATAACATTAATACCCAAGCCACACAAAGACACAACTAAGAAAGAGAACTTCAGACCAATATCCCTCATGAACATTGATGCAAAAATATTCAATAAAATACTGGCAAATCAGATTCAAGAACACATCAGAAAACTCATCCACCATGACCAAGTAGGTTTCTTCCTTAGGATGCAGGGATGGCTCAACATATGAAAACCCATCAACGTAATCCACCATATAAACAAGCTGAAAAACAAAAATCACATGATCATCTCACTAGATGCTGAAAAGGCCTTTCACAAAAATCAACAACCCCTTCATGATAAAGGTCTTGGAGAGATCTGGGATAACAGGAACATACCTAAACACCATAAAAGCTATATATAGCAAACTAAGCCAACATCAAACTGCATGGAGAGAAACTCACGGCAATTCCTCTAAAATCAGGAACAAGGCAAGGCTGTCCCCTCTCCCCATACCTCTTCAATATTGTACTTGAAGTTTTAGCTACAGCAGTAAGACAACAAAAGGAGACCAAGAGGATACACATTGGAAAGGAAGAGGTAAAACTTTCACTATTTGCACATAAGTGACCCAAAAATCTCTACCAGGGAACTCTTACAGGTGATAAACACCTTCAGCAAAGTGGCAGGATACAAGATCAACTCAAGAAAATCAGTAGCCCTACTAGAGACACACGATAAAAGAGCTGAGAAAGAAATCAGCAAAACATCACCCTTTACAATTGCCACAAACAACATAAAATACCTTGGGGTAATGCTAACCAAACAAGTGAAAGACCTGTATCGCAAGAACTTTGAGTCTTTAAAGAAATAAATTAAAGAAGAAACCAGAAAATGGAAAGATCTCCCATGCTCTTGGATAGGTGAGATCAATGTAGTAAAAATGGCAATCCTGCCAAAAGCAATCTAAAGACTCAATGAAATCCCCATTAAAATCCCAGCACAATTCTTCAAACCTTGAAAGAACAATTCTCAACTTTATATGGAAAAACAAAAAACCCAGGATAGCCAAGACAACCCTGCTCAATAAAGCAACGTCTGGAGGCATCACCATCTCTGACTTCAAGCTCTATTATAGAGCTATAGTCCTGAAAACAGCTTGGTATTGGCATAAAAATAGACAGGTAGACCAATGGAATCGAATTGAAAACCCTGAGATTAATCCACAAACCTATGAACACCTGATTTTCGACAAAGAAGCTAAAATTATACAATGGAAAAAAGATAGCATCTTCAACAAATGGTGCTGGCATAACTAGATATTAGCATGTAGAAGACTGCAGATAGATCCATGTCTATTACCATGCACAAAACTTAAATCTAAATGGATCAAAGACCTCAACATAAATCCAGCCACACTGAACCTGTTAGAAGAGAAAGTGGGAGGTACCCTTGAATGAATTGGTACAAGAGACAGCTTCCTGAACATAACACCAGCAGCACAAACACTGAGATCGACAATTAATAAATGGGACCTCCTGAAACTGAGAAGCTTCTGTAAGGCAAAGGACATAGTCAACAAGACAAAAAGACACCCCACAGATTGAGAAAAGATATTCACTAACCCCACATCTGACAGAGGGCTGAACTCCAAAATTTACAAAGAACTCAAGAAGCAAGTCTCCAAAACACCAAAGGATTCAATTAAAAAGTGGGGGACTGAACTAAATAGAGAATTCTCAATAGAGGAGGCTAAAATGACTCAGAGACGCTTAAGAAAGTGCTCAACATCCCTAGCCATCCAGGAAATGCAAGTCAAAACAACCCTGAGATATCATCTTACTCCTGTCAGAATGGCTAAAATCAAAAACACTAATGACATCTTATGCTGGAGAGAATGTGGAGAAAGGGGAACACTCCTCCACTGCTGGTGGGAGTGCCGACTTGTACAGCCACTTTGGAAATCAGTATGGAGATTCCTCAGGAAAAGGGGAATCAGTCTACCACAAGATCCAGCAATTCCACTCTTAGGCATATACCCAAAAGATGCACATTCATACAACAAGGATGTCTGTTCCACTATGTTCATAGCAGCATTATATGCAATAGCCAGAACCTGGAAGCAACCTGGATGCCCCTCAACTGAAGAGTAGATAGAGAAAATGTGGTACATTTACACAATGGAGAAAAAAAAACATGGAATCTTGAAATTTGCAGGCAAATGGATGGCACTAGAAGAAACCATCCTGAGTGAGGTAACCCAGTCACAAAAAGACAATCATAGTATGTATTCACTTATATATGGATTTTAGACATGGATCAGGGGAGTGTCAGCCTACAATCCCAGTGCCTGTGAGTCTGGGAAACAGGGAGGTTCCCAAGAGAGATGCATGATACCCAAGGGGAGTGGAATGAGCCAAGATCTCCTGAGCAGATTGGGAACATCGGGGGAGGGGAGAAGGAGCCAGGAAAATGAGAGGGGGAGAAGAGGAGAGGAGAAGAAGGCATGGGGGAGCAGGAAGGTTAAGTCAAGGTAAGAATAGAGGAGAGCAGGATGAGAGATACCATAATAGATGGAGTCATTATAGGCTTGAGGAGAGAGCTGACACCAGTGAGATTTCCAGAGATCTACAAGGATAACACGAACTGGCAAACTAAGCGAAAGTGGAGAGACTACATTAATAGCAACTTCCTGATGATAAGGTTGACGACTACATTATATGCCATCCTAGAACCTTCATCCAGTGACTGATGGAAGCAGAGACAGATACCCACAGCTAAACACTGAACTGACCCGCAGGAACCCAGTGACAGAAATGGAGGAGTGATGAACAAAGGGGTTAAGACCCTGCTGGTGAAACCCACAAAGACAGCTGACCTGAACAAGGGGGAGCTCTTGAACCCCAGACTGATGGCTGAGAGGCCAACAGGGGACTGATCCAGACTCCATGAATGTAGTGTCAGTGAGGAGGCCTCAGAAATCTCTGGGGCTTTGGGTAGTAGATTAGTGTTCCCCATGGCATACAAATGAACTTTGGGAGCTCATTCCACATGGAGGGATGATCTCTCAGCCTGGACTCTTGGGGAAGAGCCTAGGTCCTGCCCTGGATGAAATGACAGTCTCTGGAGATCCCCCCAAGGAGGGCCTCACCCTCCCTGGGGAATGATGTGGAGATTGGGTGGGGGGCTGAGGGGGGTCTGGTGGAGGGACAAGGGAGGGGTGGGAGAGGGAGCTGGGATGGACATGTGAAGCATTCATGTTTCTAATTTAAATAAAAACATATATTGAGGAGAAAAAAAAGAACTGATGGAGGAAGGAAGGGAGGTAAGCGGCGCCTCCTCCTCCTCAGGGCACACGCAGCCGTCACAGGACTGTCTCAGGTACACGCGGAAGCGGGGGCAGGCGTGGGAGGCGTGGCAGGCACAGTCGCAGAAGCACAGCAGCCCCTGTCACTGAAGTCGCCATTCTCTTTCCCTGCTTCTTTAACAGCAGACACTGCAATAGCTTCCATGGGAATGTCCACCACAGACTGGTGTGTTCCAAAGACCTGCTCCCAGTTGGTGGCGCCGTCTGTGGAGGCGTTAGGGTGTACACACTTGCTGGAGGATGTAAGCCACTTAGGGACTCTGACGCAAAGAGCCTTGCCTACTTCCCGTTTTCTCTCTCTCCCTACTTCCTGCCTGTGGCCGAGGATGGGCGCTCTCAGCTTCCTGTTTTGGCTGCCCTGCTCCCCTGCCATGTTGGACTCTCTCGGGACTCCCTCGTCCTGCTGAGACCGAAAGCCAGGATAAACACTGTCTTCTGTAAGTTGCCTTGGTCTCGGTGTTCTTTCAAGGTTGGAAAGTGACTAATAAAGGAGCTGGTACCAGGAGTGGGGTCGGACTCAGGCCATGGTAAGGGCACCAGCACACCTGTCCCTGCAGTGAGGAAAGGCGGAGCCACCAGGGCCTGGCCTTGACCTCCATCAACCACAGGCAGAGAGCAGCAGCTCTGCTGATGGAGATGAGAGTAAGGGGAGGCAGGAAGAAGTAATTTAGGCTAAAAAAAAAAAAGCCTCTTAAAACTCGAAAATGCAGAGCACGTCCATGTAGCCCTGATACACCGCTTTTATTAAAAGAAAAGAAAGGCTGAGCAAAGGGTCAAGACCATGCCAGGGAACTCACAGAGACAGCTGACCTGAGCAAGTGGGAGCCCATGGACCCCAGAATGACAGCTGAGGAACCAGCATACAAGACTGAATCAGACCCCCTGAACATGGGTGTCAGTTAGGAGGCCTGGGCAGTCTATGGGGCCTCTGGCAGTGGAACAGTATTCATTCCTAGTGCACAAATGGGCTTTGGGAGCCCATTCCAGACACATGGGGGAGTGCCTAGGCCCTGCCCGAGATGTGACAGATTTGATGATCCCCCATGGGAGGCCTCACTCTCCCTGGAGAATGGATGGGGGGCTGGTATGGAGGGGGCTGGTGAGGATCACAGGAGGACAGGAGGGAGAAGGGAACTGGGATTGGTATGTAAAGTAAGATTGTTTCTAATTTAAATTTAAAAGAGAAGGAAAAAAATAAGAAAAGGAAAGCTTGTTCTTACTGGGACCCTGAGAAACCTGACAGACAGCCCCGAGGGATCCTGGGAAATGGAATCACCCACAGCAACGCTGTAGGGCCAAGCATGCCAGCCAGGCGCTCTGCCCCTGGGCTACGGCCCCAGCCGGAACTATGCGCTCTAAGTGGTACCCCGGGCGCACGAGCCTGCACTTCGGTGACAGGAGCTTTGTGAAGGGCACAGACAAATACGCAAATGCGTGCTGCAAGTGGAAAAGGCCAGCCTGGAGGCGCCACAGGAAGGAGAAGGAGGAGGAAGCAGCTCGTACCTCATACTCTGGGATGGACCGCACCGCCTCCACGACGGCCAGGGACATCAAATGCTGCACAAATGGGATCCTCTGTCCCAGCTGCGACCTCAGGGGAATGGAGACCAGCAGAGTGAAGAGGGCACAGCCCACGGGGCTCAGCCAGGCGTTCGGGCCCCTTCCTGGAAGACAGGACCCATTGAGAGGAAACAGCTTCTCCACATGGACACTCCCACACAGCAGGGTCTCAGGGCCGCACACCTGACACCCATGGCCCCCTTGAGTCTATCTGTGCTCAGGAACACGGTGGGCTTAACTCAACAGAAGAAAGGCAGGGTGCTTCCACACACTCCAGCAGACCCTCAGCGAGGACCCCAAGGAGATTACACGTCTTAGAGCTGTTTCCACCACAATCTGCAGGAAGTACGGGGACCCTGGGTTACCAGGCGTGACGGCCATCAGACGCAAACATGGCACAATTACCAAACGGTGGCTGTCTGTCCTTCTCCATCTCCTCCCTCCTGCCCCATTTCGGGGGTGGGGGGATTGGGCGGGGGCTATTAAAGTGGAAAGACTCTAACTCAAGACTGTCCCAGGGTTCATCACACACACCCTCTCCAGCCGGGAAACTCACAGATCCCCCCCCCCCAGACTGACCTTTGCCCTGGGTCTGCCGAACAGCAACAGCGATTAAGCCCATTTCCTGTGGTATCTCAAACATCAACCTGCAAGCAGTGGGAAAAAAACTGGTCAGTCAGAACGGACACATAGAGGAGGGTCAAGGGCGGCTCTGACAGAGGGGGAAGAGTGTGCAGGCATACGCATGGTGGGTGGGGCCCGGCGATCTGCGGAGCCGTGAAGAGGGAGGGGCGCCGCTTTCCCTCGCAGCCTCTGGTGGGAACCAGTACAAGGATGGGGAAAAGTGCGCCAAAGGGCAAGAGAGTGGAGAGGGGCAGGGTGACCGCCTGGCTGGTGCCCGGTCTGACTGCATCAGGACACAGTTGTTTCCCTTCCATCATATCTGCCTTCAAGGGACAACAGCAATTCCTGACATTTGTTTCTACTTACAGTGAGTTTCTGCTCGAACTCGCACACGTTTCTGATTAATCAGAAAACCAATATGCTGGCAGTAAAGCCGTTTTAAGAGATACCCCATCCCCTGAGAACTAATTACGCTTTAACTGTAGTAAATAAATCGACACCTTTTGAGAATTCCCCAAGAACCCTGGGTCCTTTTGGGCTCCAGTTCCGCTTTTAAAATAGTTTCACTGAAAGGAATGCCAAGTCCTTTTTGGCAAAGTGTACTTATGCACACCTCTACCTGGCTGGTCCATATTAGGCTCAAAAGAAAGAAAAAAGGGAAATGCTCCCACATAGGCGGCCACGCCCTTCACTCCGTTTCCTCCAAGTTATGTTCTCTGTATTTTATTTCCATAATAGGATACTTCTCCTCCCTCCCTGAACTGAGCAGACACAGTTCAGAGCAGGAGGTATTAATGGCCAAAGTCAAGCCTTCTGCCTGTCTGTCTGCCTGTCTGTCTATCAATCATCTATCTATCTTATCTATCTATGCATGTGTGTATGTATGTATGCATCTATGTGTGTGTATGTTATACATCTATGTGTGTATGTATGTACCGATATCCATCCATCCATCTATCTATCTATCTATCATCTATGCATTATGTTTGTATATATATGTATGAATGTATCCATGTGTGTATATGTATCTATCATCTAACTCATCTGTCTGTCTGTCTATCTATCTGTCTATCTATGCATCTATGTGTGTATGTACCTATCTATCATCTATATCTATCTATTGATCTATGTATCTACCTACCTATCATCTGTGGGAGCAGAAGGGGTGAGCAGGGCAGAGGGCATATTTGTATTAACAAGACATTACAGGTCATTCTGAAGTGTTCCTCAACACTCTTGCAGAGAACAGAGTCCTTTAAAGCGGCGGGTCTCAACCCATGAATGACCTTTTCACAGGGGTCACCTGAGACCGCTGGAAAACAGACATTTTCATTATGATTCATAACAGCAAAATTATGGTTATGGAACAGCAACAAAAATAATCTTATGGTTGGGTCACCACACCATGAGGAACTGTATGTAAAGGTCACGGCACTAGGAAGACTGAGAACCCCTGCTGTAAAACAAGCCTGTGCCCTGAGTAGCTCCCCACCCTCTCCTGCAGGCTAAAGGAGCCCTAGGAGAGGAAAACTGCTTAAAAACTAACACGCACCTGCGTCCTGCATCTCCGAGGTGGGCAGTACCTGCTTAGGGAGAGGAGCTAAGGCCTCTTTGCACATAAAGGGGACGTCAGGCTGTGTGGGGAGGGTCTGGCTGGTGTGACAGTGGGGTCTTCCTCACGGCCACGAGAGCAGAACCCAGCACTAAGAGGAAACCCAACCTGCGCCAATGTACAGGAATACATCCCTGAAGTCTTTCTCTCAGACACCATGAACAACCCATTGGGGTGGGGCACGCCTCTCCACCCCTGGGCATCAGGGACAAGACGTCCTTTACTCGTGCTAAGAGAATGAAAATTCCAAGAAGGGTTCTTTGTCCCGTGGCAGGGTTAACATTGACTTTCAGGAATTCCCACTTTCCAGAAGGTCCCGTGCAGGACTCCCAGACTCCCAGGGCCAATGAGGGACAAGGAAGATGGACGTGATTAAGACTGCAGAGGCTCCCTGGACGGTGGGCAATCTAGAACGTTCTTTAAGCATGTGGGCAGTAGACTTTCACATGCTACATACAGCCAGTGATAGAAAGGGGCGGGGACAGGGTTGCAGGAACACTGGTGGCTCAGAAACCAGACACAGACTTCCAGAGCAAAGAGACACGATTAAGAGAACACACGCACTAAACTGCTGGAGGTTTGGCAGCACTTAACGGGGTCTAGTAATGAGCGGAGCGAGGCTGTGCTGCGGAGGCCAAGGGGAAATTCTGTGGGGCAGACAACGGAGTAGGAGCTAATGACTGTTTGAGACGACTGGAGGCCGCCAGATTTACTTGTGCTATCTGAGATAACTCTGGGGGCCAAGCCGCACGGCTCGTGGTCGACAAGGAAGCATTTACGAACTCTGTCAATGCCTCGTTTCTGAAAATGAGGCTGCTGCAGTCTTAGAGGACAAGCATAGAGGAAAGGCGACCATGGAGGCGTTTCATCCTCCCTTGGGTGGCGTGGGGATTGCATAGTCTTCACCTACCAGCCGCTGCATTTTACTCTGTGGCTGGCAAAGCTATGGACTAAAAGGTTTGGGCTGTCTGCACTCACCGTTGTACCGAAGGGACACTGAGGAAAAAAAAAAAAAAGCCCTGTTTGAGCAGAGTTCGAAAAATCCCCACCCCGAGTGCTCGGGTTACAGAGGGTGTCGCAGTACCCAGGGGTGCCCTGCCAAGACTGTCCTGGCTTCCACGTGGCCAATAAGATGAAATTTTGACGGCCATACAAATTCAGAGGATAGGCCAGGAGGAACCAGTGACAGCAGTGAGTGAGCGAAAATTTAAGTTGGGGGCCTGCCCATCCTCCGTGTAGATCTGAGACATTCACCAGTTAGTAGAGCAGCGACCTGGAAAAGAGGAGTAATAGAACCTCGGTAGTCACTAAAATGTCAGCTCGGACAAACAGAGCCGCGGGAGACATGCTGGCCGAGAACTGCACACTGACGTGCACGGTTAGTCGACTTACGGTAAGTTCACAGTAAAGGAGGCAGAGGCGGCGATGGCAGTAGGGTGGCTTTTGTCACCCCCTCTTAAATCTTTCTCTTGAGATGATAGGTCAGCTTTTAATTTTTCAATCATCTCTAAGTTCGTTTGTGGAAATGTGCTACTTTACATTAGGTAAATTATTCGCAGTTATTCAAAACTATTTCTAGGATTAAGACAAAAAGGTCTACTTTAAAAGTAAAGATGGCCCGGACACGGTGGCTCACGCCTTTAATCCCAGCACTTGGGAGGCAGAGGCAGGAGGATCTCTGAGCTTAAGACCAGTCTGGTCTGCAGAGCCAGTTCTGGGACGTCCAGGGCTACACAGGAAAACCCTGTCTCGACAGACAGACAGACAGACAGACAGACCAGCAGGCAGGCAGGCAGTGACAGACTGACAGACAGACCAGCAGGCAGGCAGACAGAGACAGACAGACCGGCAGGCAGGCAGACAGTGACAGACTGACAGACAGACCAGCAGGCAGGCAGACAGAGACAGACAGACCAGCAGGCAGGAAGGCAGGGACAGACCAGCAGGCAGGCAGACAGAGACAGACAGACCAGCAGGCAGGAAGGCAGGGACACACAGACAGACCGGCAGGCAGGCAGACAGTGACAGACAGACAGACAGACAGACAGACAGACCAGCAGGCAGGCACAGTGACAGACTGACAGACAGACCAGCAGGCAAGCAGACAGGCAGGCAGACAGAGACAGACTGACAGACAGACCGGCAGGCAGGCAGAGACAGACAGATCAGCAGGCAGGCAGACAGTGACAGACTGACAGACAGACCGGCAGGCAGGCAGAGACAGACAGACAGACCAGCAGGCAGGCAGACAGAGACAGACAGACCGGCAGGCAGGCAGGGACAGATAGACAGACCAGCAGGCAGGCAGACAGAGACAGACAGACCGGCAGGCAGGCAGACAGGGACAGACAGACAGACAGACAGACCAGCAGGCAGACAGTGACAGACAGACAGACAGACAAGCAGGCAGGCAGACAGTGACAGACAGACAGACAGACCAGCAGGCAGGCAGACAGAGACAGACAGACCGGCAGGCAGGCAGACAGGGACAGACAGACAGACAGACAGACCAGCAGGCAGACAGTGACAGACAGACCGGCAGGCAGGCAGACAGTGACAGACAGACAGACAGACCAGCAGGCAGGCAGACAGTGACAGACTGACAGACAGACCAGCAGGCAGGCAGACAGTGACAGACTGACAGACAGACCAGCAGGCAGGCAGACAGAGACAGACAGACCAGCAGGCAGGCAGGCAGGGACAGACAGACAGACCGGCAGGCAGGCAGGCAGGCAGGGACAGACAGACAGACCGGCAGGCAGGCTGACTATCCTGCTGGAACAAACACATGAGAGAGAATTCAGAGTTCACTTGTTCTATTCCTCTCCAGTCTGAGGTTCAGAAGCAAAAAAAGTGTCTACAAATTCCTTTTGCTTGCCCTTCTACCCCTCATCCAGTGTCACCATTCTGCCTGTCTGGTCAGGTTTAACTGCAATTGCAATTCACTTCCTTCCAATCACTGTTAGTGTCCACCCCACCCCAGTGCTGACATCACACTGTTGGCATCCACCCCACCCCACCCCAGTGCTGACGTCACACTGCTGGTGTCCACCCACCCCAGTGCTGACATCACACTGCTGGCATCCACCCCACCCCACCCCAGTGCTGACATCACACTGCTGGTGTCCACCCCACCCCAGTGCTGACATCACACTGCTGGCGTCCACCCCACCCCACCCCAGTGCTGACGTCACACTGCTGGTGTCCACCCCACCCCAGTGCTGACATCACACTGCTGGCATCCACCCCACCCCACCCCAGTGCTGACATCACACTGCTGGCATCCACCCCACCCCACCCCAGTGCTGACATCACACTGCTGGTGTCCACCCCACCCCAGTGCTGACATCACACTGCTGGTGTCCACCCCACCCCAGTGCTGACGTCACACTGCTGGCGTCCACCCCACCCTACCCCACCCCACCCCAGTGCTGACGTCACACCGCTGGTGTCCACCCCACCCCACCCCAGTGCTGACGTCACACTGCTGGCATCCACCCCACCCTACCCCACCCCACCCCAGTGCTGACGTCACACCGCTGGCATCCACCCCACCCAGTGCTGACGTCACACCGCTAGTGTCCACCTCACCCCAGTGCTGATGACATCACACCGCTGGCGTCCACCCCACCCAGTGCTGACGTCATCACCCTGTTTTAGTTGTCTAGCACGTCTTAAGGTCTAACATGCCCGGTCCTCCTCATTGCTCTTTTGTGGGCATTATTTCCCATGCCTTTTCAGATACTGAGAGTTTTTGTTTGTTTTGTATTAAATACACTTTCTAAATTGAGAACTGAAATGTTTGGGAAGCCAAGTTGCCCTGTGAGCAGGGAGTGTTATGTTGCTCAAATACTTCTCCGGCGTCTCTGCCCATGCTCTTTGCTATTGTAAATACACGCCACACCATCATTTTACTGTCATTGTGTGCGTTAAAATAAGCTGACTTGTGTAGGCTAACATCCTACCCCCTTACTGGGTCCTTTCATTGCTTGAGTTAGAGCCTCATCACTTCTCTAAGATTGCACACGCACGCTATCCTTTTACCAGCAAACACAGTTTTTACTTAGAGAGCCTGTGACCACAGTGTGGCAGGTTTCCAGCAGCTGGCACCAGTGATACCTCATACTTCCTTGTATTTCTCTACGACCTCAAAAACAAATGAACTACTGAGACATGGGAAGGGGTAGCTTCAACTATATGAATAAAGAACAGGCCCCGTAGACTTTCAGAGTAGCCTGAGTGGTAGTCTGTACACCACTCAGTTCTAGGGTGCCTTTTACTGCACCAACCCTTAAACATCGCAGCGACTGTCCCAATAGTCAGTGCCATGGGGTCCTATTTCACAGCTGAGAAAGTGGAGGTCTGGGGCTCGGGGACATCACGGACCAGGGCTGGCCCCGCTCACACTATGTGTCGGGAGGTTGTTTTTCCTGCTTTGTACAAATTCGGTTCTGTTTCTGTTTGCTTGTTTTTCCTTTGCCTCCCTCCCACCCTCCTTCCCTCCCTCCCTCCCTCCCTCCCTCCCTCCCTCCCTCCCTCCCTCCCTGTCTCCCTCCCTCCCTCCCTCCCTCCCTCCTTCCCTCCCTGCCTCCCTCCCTCCCTCCTTCCCTCCCTGCCTCCCTCCCTCCCTCCCTCCTTCTTCCCCTAACTTTAAAGACAGGGTCTCACATGTAGCCCAGGCTGGCTTCACACTCTCTGTGTAGATGAAGAAGAAGGCCTTGAGCTTCTGGTTGTCCTGAGTCTTGAGATTACAGGCGTGGAGGACCACACTTGCGTTATGTTACTGTGGATTGTACCCAGGACTTCATGATGCTAGGCAACCACTCTCTCCACTGGGTGACTTCCCAGGAAAGAAATCATCATCATCATCATCATCATCATCAATTTATTTTTGGTGGTGCTGGAGATTGAACCCACAGCCATGAGCATAATAGGCAAGACCTCTTTCCCTCTCTCCCATGGATGCTCTGTTTCAAACACGCCAAGTTTTTCCTCACCGAATTTACATAAAACAATAAAGTAATGAGTTTCTTTAGCTACGGAGCCAAGGAGTTTCTGAAGCACCTGGGTGGTCAAAGCCAGCTTCGTGGAATGAGTTTCTTCTCGAAAGGGAAGTGCCACCCTCCCACTCAGGCCCCAGTCCAGCCCTTTCCCACCTCAATCCCGTCTCCGCTTCAGGGTAATCATCGGCAAGGGTTTCCTGCCCTGCCAGCTGGCCTCAAAAGCCAGAGCATCTTCTACCGGCGCGGCGCTGCCCTGCACATCACCCTCGCTCCTTCCTCGCAGGCTCCACCCTGCCAGGAGCAAGCAGCCAGCAGAGTGTGTGTGCCGGGAAGCTTAGCGCCAGCTCAGCTTCTAGCTCTGTGGGACAAGGGGCCTCTTTCTTCGGGTGCGCGGCTCTGCTCCACGACAAGCTGGGCTGGCGGCCCCAGGAACCAAACCAGGTTCTGAATCCAAAGCTGGAACAGACACTCATTCAGATGGATATTTTTCCATCCCCGCTGGGCCAACCCCACTTTCTACTCCATCCTTCCAGCCCTCCAGGGCTGACTTCTGCTGGGTTCGACGTAGGTGGGACACTGCACTCCATTCCCTCGCTTATCTCTTCCCTCGGAGGCTTCGTAGGCACACACGACCACCACGACCCCCACCACGACCACCATGACCCCCACCACCACCACGACCCCCACCACCACCACCACCACCACCACCACCACCACCACCACATCTCACACACAGCACACAGCGAGCATCCCGGCCCTCTTGTCCGTAGCATCTCCATCCTGGGTCGTTACCATCAGCCCGCCTTTGTGTCTGCAATGCTTTCCTTCAGCAAGCTAGGTCCTGAGTCCTCCTGTGCCTCTGACTACACACAGCCCTGGAGGTTCCAACCACAGCCCAGTGTAGGGCTGGAGGTTCTGACCACAGTCCAATGTAGGGATAGAGGTTCCGACCACAGCCCAGTGTAGGGCTGGAGGTTCCGACCACAGCCCAGTGTAGGGCTGGAGGTTCCGACCACGGCCCAGTGTAGGGCTGGAGGTTCCGACCACGGCCCAGTGTAGGGATGGAGGTTCTGACCATGGCCCAGTGTAGGGATGGAGGTTCTGACCACAGTCCAATGCAGGGCTGGAGGTTCTGACCACAGTCCAATGCAGGGCTGGAGGTTCTGACCACAGTCCAATGCAGGGCTGGAGGTTCTGACCACAGTCCAATGCAGGGCTGGAGGTTCCGACCACGGCTACCTTCTTGCCCCTGCTTCAACAGGGAGAGGGGAGTCCACACAACTGAGATTCCCGGAAACAGCTCCCTCCTCTGGTCTTTTCCTGCCCTTTAAAAATAAATTGTGTCTACCTGTCCATTTTTGAGACTTAACTGCCTTTTTATTTTGCTTGACATCTTAGAATTAGCCTTCCATCTGTGTTTGTAAATGCTTTTCTATTTAAAAATATCTCTCTCTCTCTCTCTCTCTCTCTCTCTCTCTCTCTCTCTCTCTTCTCTCTCTCTCTCTCTCTCTCAAATTTAAAAAACACAGTACCATACAGCTAAAGGTGTCAGGAAACATACTCAAATCAGGAAGGGCTCCAAAGACAACCCTGCCAACAAAATGCCAGTAAAATCTGAAACCTGGGTTCAGACACACTGGGAATGTTCCAGAACTTAAGACCTAAAGAGCGTCTGTATTCCAGTAAATCAGCTTCCCTGCGAATGCCATCAAACCCGAGCTTTAATGAGAGAGGGACCATCAGAGGAAGGGGTGGGGAGGAAAAGGCTTGGACCCTACGAAGCTTAATTTAAAAACTATTATGAGAAGATTAATTTCCCCTCCCCCAATCAGATGCATAAATCCTTCCCCTACATTTTGTTTCATTTTCTTTACCCCCCAAAAAATGGAGGGATGGAAGGAAGGAAGGTATCTTCAACACATGAAACAATGACTCTGTGTGTGTCTGTGTGTGTCTGTCTGTGTGTGTCTCTGTGTCTGTACGTGCATGTGTCTGTGTGTCTCCTGTCTGTGTGTTTGTGTGTGTGTGTGTGTGTGTGTGTCTGTGTCTCGTGTCTGTGTGTAGGTGACTCCGGGTGTCTTCCTCGGTTATTGCTCCACCTTATTCTTTGAGACAGACTTACCCACTAGCTCAGGAGCTCAGTATCCTGCTGGGCTGGTCAGCCATGGGGCCTCTGAGAGCTGCCTGGCTCCATCTCCTGAGTGTTAGGGTTACAGGCATGTGTGGGTACATTTGACGAGAATCTGAACTCAGGTCCCTCACTGTTACACAGCAAACACTTTACACACTGTGTCATCTCCCAGCCCCAAGGTGCGGAACTTTAAAATAACACATATTAATTACAGAACTTTTATGAACCGAAATGACCCAATGAAACCAGAAACAAAGTGGGTCTCACTGTATAACAGAGGGGGACGACGAGAAATATAAAGTCACACAGGCCCTTCGAAGCGGGACAGTGGTGTGTCAGCGTCTAGATGGTGACAGCGCCTTTTAGTGAGGGTGGCCAAGGCTCATGTGTGAAGACTGAAGCGTGCACGATTCTGTAGTTACTAACCCGTGCTCAGAGTGCCGTGTTCCGCCCTTTGCAGGGGTAGGGCTGCCTCATCAGAGCCAGCGATACGGGAGAAGCGGGCAGTGTGGCCTTGGGCTTTTTACTAGGTGCATGCTGCGCTGCTGTGCGAATCCTGCCATCTTCCCTTGAGTAACTGGGGAAGCCTGATTCCAGAAGCTTTCCCAGAGCCCCCAGGGCTTCTTTAATCTCACCAGGAACCTGCGGGGAGGGGCTGGTCGGTCTTTGGGCCAGAGATGGGCTGTGAGACAGGCACTTGCGCCCCTGACAGTGATGAGCGGTTGGACACCCTTGTGGAATGCTTTACTGAGGACACCCACGGAGTCTCCTCCTAGACTGAACCTGGTCCGCTTGATGATAAACCCCTGAGCAGAACCTGTGGTGCAGCACTTAGGTCCCTGACCACAGCGGCTCCTGCCTCTGGCTTCCTTTTTGTTGACATGACAGAAGGCTCCCAGGAGTGCCTCTCCTGGGAAAAGGAGACTCTCACAGTGTCACACAGTGAGGCCCTCTTCCGGCCTGTCTGAGGGGCTTCCAGTTCAAGACTGTACTGGAAAAGAAGGTTGTGTGCCCTGCTACCTAAAGGGGCTCAGAACAGAAGAAAGCCCCAGGAAGGCACGCATAAGGCCATCAAATGCATCAATAACATCAGGGGTAGTGTGACTTTGTCACACAGGTGACCTGTGTCAATGGCCAGGTTAGAAACAGCTCCTGGGGGTTGAAGATTCCTGGGGAAACTCTTCCTGGGATGCATTCTCCAGAGACACACTCCCCTGGGGGACAAGCTCTCTCCGGGAAAACACTCTTAGTGACAAGTTCTTTTGTGTGACTCTGCTGCGGGGTACACTCTCCTGAGAACACACTGAAGCCAAGATTGTATTTTCCCTGCTCCCCCTCCCCGCCTCTGCTAGTTTGGCTCAAGTGTGAAGTTCATTCCGTTCCAAGGCGGTTCAGTTCATTCATCCCCCCCTCAAGCTTCTAGAAAACTCTTGTGCCATCACTGCCCACCAAAGAGACACCGCCTAGAGATGACATTTATACCGTCCCTGAAACCACGCTATGCTGGGTAGTCTTTGTCCCCAGGGTAGATGCCTGGGTAGTCTTCTCAATGAAGGGCATCCCTGAGGAAGCCACAGAGGAGAGGGTGTGCCCCCTCCCACACAGGATGAGGGTTTTTTGTAAGCACACCACGGCACAGACAGGGTGTCTGTGGACTCCCTGGTGGGACTTGGGTGCTGACATCCCCGGGGACCTGCTGCTATCCCACACTGGCCCATCAAGCGACCCCTCATAAAGCTGGGAACCATAAACAGAGCTTAGCATTCTAAGGAAAACCGAGACTGCTGGGTGTGCTTTTCACAAAATGAAACTGCCTGGAACTTCTCATAAGGCTTTTTACGATAAGCATTAAAATGCAAAGAGGAAGATTAAAGTTCCTGCCACAGACTGGGGCTATGGGGAGAGAGAGGAGGGCTGGCAGGTAGGGGCCGGCCGGAGGCTGTGCACAGCATTACAGTCGGATATTATTATATAAAACGAGTGTGTTATTAAAGGGATCCTAAAGTTATAGAAACTCAAAGGAACATTTAATGACGATGAATAACTTCTTTGGTAAAGATGAATAACTCATATTTCCTACAGGCTGCGCGGGAGGGGGTGGCTACCTGGCTGAGCTCTTTAATTGCTGATAGTTGGATTCTGTTGTTTCTGTAAGGCACCCTGTTTAGGGGTGGGGAGTCAGAATGCGGTGTTAGACCAGGACACTCTAGTAGGCTTAGTACCTTGATTTTCCTAATAAAAAAGGGCCGGCGTTGGTGGCGTAGGCCTTTAATCCCAGCACTCGGGAGGCAGAGGCAAGCGGATCTCTGTGAGTTCGAGGCCAGCTTGGTCTACGAGTACCAGGGCAGCCTCCAAAACAAGACAGAGAAACTCTGTCTCAGAAAACAGAACAAAAACAAAACAAAACAAAAAGGCAACAAAAGTATCCATCTCCAGTGCTCCCTGAGCCATGAGATATATGTAACCCTCCCTGCAGGACTCGGGACTGAACATAGGGTATCACTCAGAGGTAAGCATCCTCCCTACTACGAACACAGCCCCCTGCTATCTTAAAAACACACAGCGCTGCATCCAGGTCACGGTAAGAGCGAACTCAGGAAGCCAGGCACCATCTCGTGAAGCCCAGGCTGGCCTCAGACTCCTAGCTAAGGACGACCTGGGGTTTCTGATCCTCCTGCCTCCACTTCCTGAGTGCTGGGGTCACAGGTGGTCACCCCACTTCATGTGCTGTGGTGCTAGGGACGGAGCCCAGCGCGTGCTGCATGCCAGGCAAGCCCTCGGCCGGTGGAGCCCGATTCTCAGCTCACCTACACGGAAGACTGCAGAACACAGCAAGCAGGCTCCGTGCTGCTTTGCTGAGACGCCAGCAGTGAGGGGCCTTTCTGCTGTACCCCATTTTAACAGGGAGGCATTATGGTCAGCCCACGGAGAACCTGTGTTCCAAACAGCAGGAAACCGGGAGAATTTTGTAACTCCCCATTGCAAGGCATCATGAGGTCAGCAGAACTTCCAAGGGCCTGTCCATCCGCCACCGTCGTCTACCCATGGATTAGTAAGGACGTCACTCGAGGCCAAGTGTCGGTGTCCTTTGTGAACAGAGATAAATGATAGACAGAGGTGTGCTGCCGCTGAGGGGACTTGCTTCTACAGGTTAGATGGGACTGAAATCTTCCGGGGCATGAATCATAAACAATTAACAACAACAAAAAGCAACAAATAGTAGGCTTAACCGAAACCAAATGCACACACCGCATTGTGTCTCATGTAGCTCTAAAGAACATAAACAATCTGAACATACACCAAGAAGCAGCGGCCACAGGAGGAACTCCATCCACAAACGCCACGTATCAACAACTGCTCAGCCTCTCGACGCTCGCACTGGAGCCCAGCGACCCCTCTCCCCGAGCACCCAGGCGACTTGGCAGAGACACAGCACAGCCAGACTTCCCAGCACCCTGACTTGTGACTTCCAGAGAATCCGCTCTTAGCGTTTGTGAGAAGCAGCCTAGCAGACTGCCAAATTCCTGCTGGGTCGGCCAAGAGGTAGGAACCAAAAATAAAAAAAATAAAAAGAAACACGAAGGGTTTGTTTTTGAAAAGTAATACATCAAACGCAGAAAGGACTCTTTTGTATGCCTTTTCCCGAGTGGGAGTCAGAGAGGAGAAAATGGCTCAGCCTCCCGGGAGGAAGGCGCTCGGCCTCACCTGTAACTTCTACCGTGTGGATTTTTCTCACCCCATTAAGTGTAACCCACACTAGGTGGGATTTTACGTGTGAGAGAGACACACAGAGTGAAAATGGCCAGCAGGAGAGGCTGGTTAGGCAATCCTCATGAGCCACACAAGTGCGGAACCTTCTCTGTCCATCCAGTCGGCCTGTTCTTTCCAGTTTCTGACCTACCTTCTTTTCTTTTTTTAACCCCTCTACTTTTTCTTTTTTTCTACTCTGCTCTTGGCGACAGCGAGTGGCACAGCAGGGCCACAGAAACGGCCGACACGCAGGGCTGACTGGGTGGACAGAGAAGGTTTCGAGCTGTGGCGCCCACAGGGGAAGCAGGAGCCTGAAACGATGGCCATGTGGATGGCAGGCGGGAGACAGGGCAGCGGCGCCTATGAGCGGGACCTGGCTGTGGAGAAGAGCAGAAGGCAGACGTAGTCCCCAAGGTCCCCGGTAACTAGCCACCAACAGCAAACCCCACGGGGGACCCTGGTAAAAGACACCTGTGGGGGGGGGGGCTCCGCAGACCCCGGAGTAAGCTCTGGGGACAGGCAGCCTTTTCTTCTGTCCCAGCGGGAAATCAGGCTTTGGCTTCTGTGTGAGGACCGACAGCTGCCACCTGCTCATCTACTGTCCACCACGGCAGTGGTGGGGGCCCCAGGAACCATGGACATTTGACTGCTGGGTCGTGTGACTCGGCCTAATGCGGAGCAGGAGAGGACGGTCATGCACAGATTTTATTTCAGCAGCCCCGTGTGAGTGAGGGACTGCTGGCGATTTCGTCTACAGGGCTCGAGGTGGGCCGCAGTCCTCTCCCATTGGTGGATGAGCAAGTCACGCATCCAGAGTCTCACAGCTGCGAGGAGGCGTGCCCCACTCCCCCAAGGCACAATCAATGGCCCTGAGCGATGAAGCTACAACCCCACATAGTCTTCTGACCCAGGAGACTGCAGGGAGCGGCTGTGCAAGAGGGGGCTGTGCCTATCTGTGCTACTAGCCACACCCGGGGGGTGGGGGGAGATGGGGGGGTTGGGTTATGACACAGACCAGGGGCGTGACTCAGGGAAGACAGCAGAGACTACCTAGATACACACTGTGCCAGGCTGCCCCTCCGCTCACCGTTAGTGCCTCACCCTTACCAGGAAGGAGGGCACTGCTCCCGAGCAGGGCTGCTGTGGGGTTTGCAGAGCAGGGCTGCCTAGAAGCCTCGCACCCAGTCACGGCCACACTGCTTGGGCTTCTGCTCAGGAGAAGCAGCCACCGATGGGGCACAGCCAAGCCCTTCTGGCTTCCCTGGAGTAGCTGTCCCCCAGGGGCTACCTCTGAGCTCCTTGGAGCACCGGTAGAGAACCCAAAGACAAGAACTGAGACCGTGGATCATGTAATGGTCTCTCTCAGCCTCTGGGGGTGGTGACGGCCAACAAATACCCTGTGTTTGCCCTGGGGGCTGGTACTCTAGTGTGTGTGTGTGAGTGTACGTGTGCATGCATGTGTGCGTGCATGTGTGTGAGTGCGTGCGTGCATTTGTGTTTGCGTGTGTGCCCATGTGCGTGCCTGTGTGTGCACGCATGTGTGCATGTGTGCGTGTGTGCGTGTGTGTGTGTGTGTATTCCAGGGAAGGGGGCAGATAAACAGGGTAATTGGAGAAATCAAAAGCAGAGTAAGGGGACCCGCAAAGGTCAAGGGGTGGGCATGAATGGCCAGGGAGCTGCCCTGCTAGGCCTTTCTCTTGAAAGCAGAAGATGTAAGTAATCGAGGTATCTGACAGCAAAGCCAGAGGCCCTGGGTAAGTTTTAGAGAAACACGGTGGCCCAGAGGCTCAAGCCCACCTTTGGAGGCCAGGTGTGCTTGGAGCCAGGGGTTTAACGGTCACAGTGAGGACTTTGCGTTTTATAAAGAGTGATCGGGAAAAATAAAAAAGAATGAAACGAGACACAAAGCTGGACCAGGTGTGGTGTTACGTGCGTCCTTTGCACTTGGGAGGCTGAGGCTGGAGACTTCAAGTTCGAGGCTAGCCTGCAACTCACATTTTAAATGAGCCCACCTGGGTATGACGGACTTGGAGCAACCAACCAGGAGGTCGGGCAGCGGGGCAGGTGAGAGGAGGCTGTGTGGGCAGCAGCGCTGGCTGACGAGGGGATGGGGGCGTGGTCGTGTTTGATGGTGTCCTGTGAGAGACAGATGAGCACCAGGGTCCTGGCCTGCGTGACTTGGGGGAGCGCGGGACCTAGCTGCCGCTGCTGCTGCTGCCGCTGCTGCAGGGTCTGGATGAGGTAAGTGTGAGGCACCCATCGCACAGCCCTGGGGATTCTCACAGCAGCCTGGAGGGGACCCAAGAGGCCTGGATAAGGACCCAGGAATCTTTACACAGAACACGTGTCCGCTGTAACCTCCCCAGAGCTAGAGGACGGACTGGCACATGCTCTTCCAAGTCTCCACACGCTCCATGGAGCTCAGAGGTGGTCCACAGAGTTGAAGCGTGCTCCATGTAGATGGTGCCTAGAGCCCCAGGACACGGGACGTCGGCGCGGCAAGCAGAGAGTGTGATTTCTGGGGAACCCCGATGCCATCCTCGATTTGTTCTTGTTTCCAGGAAAAAAAAAGTGTGACCAGCACCCCCAGTCACCACACATGAGCCGCAAGCAAGGACAAGGGTTCCAAGGAACCTCCTCCCCGCCGAGCCTGAGCCCTGGTGCTCAAGCATCTGGGACAGAGTACAGAAGGACAAGGGGACAAGCAGGCCCCTCCTGTCAGGCTCATGCCCGACGGCACGCACGTCCTCCAAAATACCGAAGGCGTCTGGCACGGGACTTCCAGGGAGTTCATGAGTTATCAGCTCGTGCTGGTGGTGTTTAGAAGGCAGGACTTAAGATGTAATTCAGGCTACGATGAGGGTGTGGCCCCCATGACAGCATCAGCGGCTTCGGGAGACCCAAACAACGAATTTGGTGGGTCATGCTGCGTGGTCCCCTCTACCATGCATGTCATCGCAGAAAGAAGGCCTCACTGAATGCAAGAGCGCGATCATAGACTCCCCAGGCTCCAGAAACCAAAACACGCTTCTGTGTTCCACAGGCTGCTGAGTCACGGGCAAGTTGTTACAGCCGCAGAAAAACATTCTACGGGAACCAGATTTCACAGTTTTCTGTGCCATACACTTTGCCTACAGCAGTACACGGATTTCATAAATATTTGATGAATAATGTATATTCCTAACTGAAATTAGAGATTTTAGAGCCATGCTTAATTTACAGCTCAACAAATATGCAAAAGGATTATTCCCTGGAAGACGAATGTCTGAAGGTCTCTTTCAGAGAGCCAGACGGCCTGCCACAGGTGTAAGCTATTACCAGCTGGACAACTTCCGCCTCCCTTCTGGATGCCCCGGCAGCCAGCAGTGCTCTCTCTCTCCGTTCATTCCTCTCCAGTGCCTGGGATAATACCCCGTGCAGAGCAAATGCCCAATAAATCTAAATAAATGTCCAATAAACGAGCGAATAAATATCCATTAAAAATTAACTGGACAGTTAATTTAGCTTACTCCCTGGGAAGAAAAAAAAAGGAAAACAGTAAAACTAGAAAAATACCTTTTTAATTTAAAAGGTTAATTAAGAACGAGGTTAAAAAAATATTTTGGCGGATTAAGTAAAAGCAAACCCAAGTGTGGTTCAAAACAGCCACAGTCTGTGACCCTGAAACAGCCCGTTATTTGCTGTGAGGCAGAGGACGCTGTTGGGTGTCCTTCACGATCCCAGCATGACCGCAACTCCACAACTAGACAGCTAACGTTGGGGAGGGGCTCGCCCCAGCAGCAATAAGCTGAGAGATGTGAGACTCCTAAATGAAAAACCAGGTAACTGAGCCAATAGCACACCCTCCGACTAAATACCGCAACTGAGCAGTTTATTCTAGAAACTGGAAGATGGTTTCACATCAGAAAAATATGGCCACGAACTACACACACACACACACACACACACACACACACAGAGAAGGTGCCCATCATATATGTGTACATACATGTGCATGTACACACACACAGAAGGTGCCCATCATATATGTGTACATACATGTGCATGTACACACACACAGAAGGTGGCCATCATATATGTGTACATACATGTGCATGTACACACATACACACACACAGAAGGTGCCCATCATATATGTGTACATACATGTGCATGTACACACACACACACACAGAGGTGCCCATCATATATGTGTACATACATGTGCATGTACACACACACACACACCATGATAGATACATGAATGGATGATGGACGGCGTCAGTGTAGCCCCCAGAGAGCTTTCTGGTCTTTCAGCAGTTTGGTTCCTGTCACTAGCCATGCCAACACCACCCAGTACAGCTCTATTTGGGATCTGCCATATTTCCAAAGGCCAAGGATTCCCTCAGGGCAGAGTCTCCAATTCAGCCCAAAATTTCAGGAAGTCACATCTAGCTTTCTGAGCCTCGGTTCTCACTTTTGGGACTGTGGTCAGGCAGGGCTGTTATGAACAACTAATATGTGAAGATGCAAACGAGACCCGGGCGTCCAGAGGAGAGACTGGGCGTCTCCTCTTGGCTGGCGGAGTCCACATAATTCACTTCCACTGACTCCCCCGTGGGTCACACGGAACGCGAAACGGGTCAGTCTGAGCTCAGATACGCCTGGCAGGCACGGGTCAGCATGCCCTGTCATCCTACCCTGAGAGGATCCAGGCCTGGGGGATGACCTCTCCCCGCTGACTGAGGCAGTTCAGTAGAAGCACGCGTGGCCCTGTGGAAATGGGCACACTTACAAGACACGCCTGGCAGGCACAGTTACACCGTAAACACGCAGTGCGGAAGGGACCCACAAGGAGAGACGGGCATCTGCACGGCAGGCGGGCACCCCTGCCAAGTTCTGTCACACAATGGGGAGACTTCAAATGCGGACTCAGCGCTTGCATCACCACACTTCAGAGCGGCCCCCAACATTCTCAGCATCTTCTGCAGAGGGCCTCGCTCTCTGACGAGGCAGGGCTGTATTCGCCCTCGCACTGCCAGAGATGGGAGCTAAGACCCACACAGGTGGGACTTGACTCCCGATCAGCTGACTGGGACACACACACACACACACACACACACACACGTCTCTTCTCCGTACGTAGAGAACCCTCGGCTGCACATTCCCATGCTGCCCTCATTACCGCAAGAGAATCTCACTTGCAGAACTTGGAAGTGCAATCCATCGAGACGGCACGCCAGTCTGGGACAGGAAGTCCCCCCCCCCACTTGCAGCTCCTTTCCTTCGTGGTGGGAATCCTACCCACATTCTACCCAGTCCAGGACAGAGCTGTGGCAGATCCACTGTCAAATGTCACAGCTGCTGGGATGGCCAAGTCTTCAATGGCACCCTTTGCTCTGGTGGGAGCTTGGTTATGAACAAAACCTACGGGGTGTGACCTTCGGATGTCAAGCCGCACAGGAAGCTGCGCTTGTGCAGACGGACGGACGGAAGAAGGTAAAGGACAGCTTGGAAAAGCGTCAGCTAGCCACAGGTGCCCTCCCAACAAGCCCCCTCCAATGCACCCCAACACCCAGTGCACAACAGAGGCACCAGAGACTCCCCAACCCACAACAGTTGACTGAAAATCAACCATGGTAGCTGTCTGTCCTGCGACATCTGGGAAATCACTCCCTGTGCCACGTTCTATGATTCCCATGCAGAAGGGGCTTACGAGGACCAGAAAGGGAGAGGAGGAACCTGTCTCATCACTCAGTCTTAACAGAGACGAAAATAACTGGAGGGTCAGTGGGATGACTCGCGGGTGACCTGACTTTAGTCCCCGGAATGGACATAAACACGGAAGAAGCCGGCTGGGCATGAACGAGAACGCCTTTAATCCTAACATTCCCGAGACAAAGGTAGGTGGATCACAGGGCAAGTTCTAGGACAGCCAGGGCTACCAAAGAAACCTTGTATCGAGAAAAACAAAACATACAAAAAGATGGAAGAAGAGAAATGACTTTAACTTGTCTTGCAAGGATGGTACAACCCCCTGTCACCTGACCATCGCTAAGTGCTGAGTCCCCTGGCCAGCGCTAAGTGCTGAGTCAGCATCAGTTAGTATGCTCATTATTACTGGCGGTTGTAGGGTAAACACACCTCTCATAAATTTATGCGAATTTCAGTAGGCTTCTTTTATTCCCACCTGTTCTCTTGGTGATGGCATGGAATACAATGTTTTTAACAACACTATAGTATACATTACAATATATAATGCAGTTACATACAAAGAGCGATTTCATTTGTTACCACCAGCAAAACTTTGCTTGACCAAGGCAGGCTAACATGAGCTGGAGGAGCCTGACCATGGCGGCCTGAGTTCAAGGCTGTCACAAGGCTCAGGGCCTCCCACCCCTTCCAACTTGTGAAGCCACCATATTCCTACCTGTCTACAGAAGGGTAACGGGACAGTGGGGACTCCGGGGGTGAGACCTGGAAGGGGGGCTGTGTGCCGTGGAAAGCGGCAGGGCCAGGAATCTCAGAATGGTCCCGTACTCAGTACCGCGTAGACAGAAAAGGCCGGAAGGCTGAGAACTGGAGAGGACAGCAGCCAAACCCTGTCTCGCTCCTCTGCGTTCAGTCTCAGCAGCATCAGCACTCCTGGGAAGGGCCCAAGCTAGATATAGGGCTACCATCCTGCTGCCGGTGGATCCGGCATAGCATCACCCCATCCCGGCGTGGTCCCTCCGTGATTCGCAAGAATTGAACCAATAACCGTGCGAGCAGCCAGGCAGCTCTCACTAGTCAGTAGCATTGCCAAAAATTACAGGGAGACAGCTCTGTCAGTAAAGTGCTTGACGTGCAAGCATGAGGACCTGAGTTCAAATCCTCACTACCCACACAGCAGAGACACGCACCTACAATCCTACCTCAGGGAGGCAGAGGCAGGAGGATGCTACTCCAACTAAACTGATGAAGTCTGAGTTCAGTGAGGGGCCCTGTTTCAAAAACTAATGTGGAGAATAGCCAAAGATGCAATGCCAGGCGCTGGCCTACACACACACACACACGCACGCACGCACGCACACACACACACACGCACACACACACACGCACGCACGCACACACACACGCGCGCGCACACGCACGCACACGCGCACGCACACACACACACACACACACACGCACGCGCGCGCACATGTACACTCATTAAAAAACATAGTAAGTTAATGTAGTTAACAATTCCCAAGTACGATTTCTCTTACTTTGGAGACCAAAACACAGCAGCGGATGTAAGTTAGGATTAAGATGGCATTACTGATGTGATCAAGGGCTATAGGCATTGGGAGTTAGGCTGCTAACCCTGTCCCTTTACCTGAAAGCAAGGCCAGGCGTAACACTAGCTGCTATGGTGACAGCTGGCCTGACTGAGCGAAGACACACACAGTACACAAACCCCGTGGTGTTGAGACGGACACGGAAACAGCTGCAGAAACGACGCCCTGTCCACCGACAGGGACCCCCCTGGATGGGAAGGAAGACTCACGGTACAACCACGGAGCACGTGGCCCATGCTTGCTGGCAGGGAGCAGGCAGGACCATGTCTACGGCCTCCTTCTCTGTCTGAAGCAGCAACAGTTCTAGCTAAGGATGGAGGGGGTTTATGTAACATTAAAAGCAATGGTTTTCTCTTCTCAAAACGAGTAGAACGTGCAATACTCAGCCTGGAGGCCAGAAGCACTCGCACAGGGCGACCGTGTGTCCAGCAGGCTTATTGCCAAGGTTCCAGTTTATGCCCACAAGGCACGGCCAGGTTCCTGGATGTGGCTGCAGCCTTTGGCTTCCCCTAACAGAGCTCCTGGCTCCGGCAGGTTTTGGCTGCAAGATCTATCCTGAGACTGATTTATTCCTCAGTTCCTTTTTCTCTGAATGAAGCATATCCATGTTGCCAAAGCAAGAGTAGAAAGGAAAAAAAAAACATAGATTTAAAAAAATTTTTTACAGGGTTAAGAAAAACAGTCTTTGATACAGAAACCGATTTGTGATCAAACATCCATCTCAGAAAACTGTTAGAATCGGGCGATGCAATGGACAATTTGTTCTCCACCTCTCCGTCATGAGTAAGGCGTGTGTGTGCGTGCGCGTGCACACACACACACACACACACACACACACACGCTCCCAATCCACCCACCTCACCAGACCTCCGGCCTTTACTGAGGACGGATCCCAGGCGGTAGGGCAAGTTTCCTGTCACTAAACTAACACATCGCCTCATTACACAAAGCCACAGCGTTCTCCGTTTGCTGTCAGTCAGGTAAATAATGAAGCTCAAACTCCACAGCCACCTTGGAAATGCTAAACATCTCTCCCTTATATGAGCGTTACGTGCTCTGCCGATCCTCCTCCGGGCCGGCCCTCAGCCGCTGCCTCTCGAGTCTGCCATGAGACCCCATCAGTTTTTTCCTGCACTCCACGCAACACCTGAAACACCCCTACCACCCCATCCCATCCCCAGGCGCTGGATCGCGGCCCAGAACATAGGTCCGGGACTGCTCCTAGTTTTGTTTGGTCAGGAAGGGGTTTTGGCTAACTTTCACAAAGGAGATTAAAGTCGTCACAGGCAGGGATCAGGGACAACTCTGGGTTCATTCAGAGCCAGGTCTGCCCTACGCACCTATGAGGCCATCTCCAAGTTACTGACCCACACCGTCTGGGCACAGCCTGCCTGCCGGTCCCAGCTTGTGAATTCTGGAGATCTCGCCGGGGGCTGAGACTCCCGTGGAGCTCTCTCCTGCCACACCCAGCTTTAGATTCTCCAGGGCATCAAAGGACATCAGAGCCACTTAGCCAGAAGGTCCAGTGTGTGCTGTCCACCCGGTGGCGGAGATGAGTAGCCTTCCTGTAAAGGACAGGACACTGGGTCTCTGGTGTCCTTCACGCCTTGGCAACGAAGGAGGAGACGGAGAGACTCCCAAGTCTGTCATCTGCCGTCACGTGACGCTTGTGTGCGTGCCAGCTGACACACCACCTCTCTCGGTAACTGTCCTCCAGCTCGGACGCCCAGGACAAGTACAGTCGGCCTCAATTTGCAGCTGAATCATGCAACCCAGCGGCCCTCGGGATAGCAAGGGTCCCCGGCTTTCCCACCCTACCAAGCTGTATCAGCGCGTGACAGCCGCGACTGGATGGCCTAAGGCGTTCCAACAGAGAGGAGAGAAGCCAGAGTGACGCTCAGCGTCGGAAACACGAAGGTGGCCGAGTGCTGCTTCCAGAGTTTGGATGACAGCAACAAAGCTTCTCGGTGAGCTCCGACACTTAGTCAAGCGTAGAAGGTGACAGCTAAGGGCAGGCAGATGGCCCGGTGGGTAAGACGCTTGCAGTGCAAGCTTGAGGGCCCTAGCGCAGACGCATCCACGCAGACGCTGGGCAGCGTGGCCCATGCTGGGATTCCGGACTGCGGAGAGAGAGAGGCAGGTGGATCCCGGGGCCTCACTGGCCAGCGAGCCCAGGCAAAACGTTGAACTAGGTTCAGTGAGAGACCCTATCCCAAAATATGAAGGAAGATTCCAGATGTCAGCCTCTGGCTTCCACACACATATACGTGGACATACACACTCATATGCACACACAGGCACACAGATATGCGAATCACACATGTGCGCGCACAACGCACACCTTTATGCACACACAGGTGCACATATGCGTATACCACACACAGTGCACATAGATGTATATACACAACCACAATACATACCCATATATGCACATACCACACACACCCCCACAATGCACACCCATGGTGCACATAGCACACCACACACACATACACAATGCACACCCATACAGACACACAGAGGCATGTGTACACAGTGTGCACACACACATACACACACACACACTCTCACACACAAAATGGCCGGGCATGCCCTGAAGCAACGTCAGGCTTGGACCTGTGCTGGCTTCTTGTGTTTGGATGCCTCCTCCTCCCCAGGCTGCCTGGCTCTGGGCTCTGTGTTTATGGGCAGGGCGGCGGGAAGGACATGACCTCTCTAGCTCGTGGCGGGTTAAGCAGCCTGATTGAACGCTGCTGCTAATTAAGGGCCCCTCTTGTCTGGCAGGACCACCGGGGCACCTTCCGCACCTGTTCATGGCCACCGCACCTCTCTCAGAAATTAACTCCTGATGAGTACAGACAGGGGCCCAGCTGGTCCTCCGAGTCCTCCCAAGTAGATAAATGAGAAGTAATCAGAGCGCGGCTGACTGCCAAGGGGAGAGGGGTTCTCCGTGACCTCTTGGTAAAATCCACAGTATACTTTTACTGGGGCTTAATTCTCCACACCGGGGGCACTTAGCGTGGCCAGGAATGGTGTGAGGGGGGCGACCGCGATGGCGACGGCATCTGGTGCGAAGCCCACCTCGTGGAGGAGCTGCTGAAGGAGTGCAGGGGTGACTTACGGGAAGCTAGTTTTCCACCAGCAAATCGTTTTCAGACTGGTTCTTCCCGGCCCCCGTCCACAGACCCCCTAAGAGCCCCTAGGTCAGTTTGCAAACTGCGCGACATTAAACCCTGTGACTGTTGGATCCTTGTAACTTAACGGGGGGGGAGAGAGAGAGAGAGAGAGAGAGAGAGAGAGAGAGAGAGAGAGAGAGAGAGAGAGAGAGAGAGAGAGAGAGAGAGAGTCACAGCCTCTCCTTAAAGTGAGATTTGTGGCCCCAACTCTGCGGCCTCCCTTCCAAATACAGAAAGGAGGAGGCAGACACGTCACTGATGGTTTCCTGGTTCCTGTGGGTCTGCAGGGGCTTTACTAAGCGCCTTTGGCTCAGGGTCTCCCACAACTCTGTGACCCTGGTGTCAGCCAGGGCCAAAGCCACCTTCAAGCTTGGCTGCGGAGGCCCATGTAGATCGTCACGCGTGAGGTTCTTGCCATGGGCTCCTACAGCCTGCCGGGCTTGTCTCCCGAGCCCCCCTCGGCTCTCTGCGGTGGCGAGAGGAAGAGGGAGAGGAGGAAGAGAGTGGGACAGACGTCGTAAGGGAGACGCCACATTCTCAGGGGTGGCAGACACACTTGTGCCACACTTGATTTGGTGGATGAGCACCAAGGAGAGTGCCAAGGGCAGAGGCCCTTGGGCTGTCAACAGCTGCTGACCGCAGAGAGACTTCTCGGATGCATGGGGGCCCCGTCCTTCCGTGGTGAGCCCCCGGAAACTACACACGACCACACAGTGAGGTCCCGTGTTAGGCTACACGTTCCCATCACCCCCTGGCCTCCATGGGGGTCAGCGTGGCTTCCTATCACAAATGCAGTGCTAAGCCAGAAAAACTCGTGAAGCCCATGCCAGGGTGAACTGGTCTTCACCGACTATTGGTGGCCTCTCCCTTTTTTATCGTGTCCCCACAGACTGCCATGGCTGTTTCTGGCACTGGGCTCTGCTGAGGAAACCGCATGCTCAGAGAGATAAAATAATAATAATAATAAATGAAATAATGCGGCCATTGTGTGGGCGTGAGGGTCACAAGGAGCTGGCTGCCATTGATGCCTGGTCCTGCGCTGACCACAGGGAGAGTCCCAGCTCCGGGTGAACTTCAGGTCTGGATGAAGCTCATCTTCAGACTGTTTCACTATAGACAGACGCAGCACCACTTCGACCTGTCCCGGCCGGGTCACCGCCACAGATCATAAAGTCTTTGGTGATCCAGTGGGATTGGGTGCCATTGTAGTAGCCCTGCCCGGCCAGCTCTGCAATGTGCTTGCAGATCTTTGGAGCCTGTGCCCAGTACAGCTCAAGAAAGAAGATTCCCAAGCTAGTCTCCAGGTAGATGTTGGCAGCTGCCAGGTATCAGGGGGAATTAATTACCCAATAAAAATACATTTTAAGCAGTTAAGAGCACTGGCCGGCCAGGTGTTGGTGGCGCACACCTTTAATCCCAGCACTCAGGAGGCAGAGGCAGGCGGATCTCTGTGAGTTCAAGGACAGCCTGGTCTACAGAGGGAGTTTCAGGATAGGTTCCAAAGCTACACAGAGAAACCCTTTCTCAAAAAAACACACAAAAAAAGAAAGGAAGGAAGAAAGAAAGAGGAGAGAGCACTGGCTGCTCTTCTAGAGGACCCGGGTTCAAGTCCCAGCACCCACACAGCAACTCACAACTGTCTGTAATTCTATTTTCAAGGGATCTGGCGCCACACAGACATACATGCAGGCAAAACACCAATGCACGTAAAATAAAAATAAAAAGTAAATAATAAATTTTAAGAAAGGTTTGGGGCTGGGTCTTTAGCTCAGTTGATAGAGTAAACATTTGCTAGCGTTCATGAAGCCCAGTAGTCAATTCCCAGCACCACCCAGGCTAGACATGGCGGTGTGTGTCTGCAGCCCATGAGTGAAGCGAATCTGTATGCAGACAGGAAGGTCAGAAGTTCGACGTCATCTTTGACTGCACAGAGAATCCGAGGCCAAACTAAGATATGTGAGATCCTATCAGAAGGAAGGAGGAAGAGCAGAGGGAGGAAGGGAAGTTGGTCAAAAGGATTCAGTTCCAAATCCTCCAGCATGCGTCCAGCAGGGAGAGGCAGGGACTCTCTTGGCATCCTGGGCACCCAGGAAAACATCCAGATTCCTCGAGACCGCCATGATGGACAAGAGCATGGAGACTCTGGGCCTGGAAGAGGTGCCGTTAGAATAAGCGACACCTATGAGTAAAGTCAATGACAGACAAAACCAAGTGTCCTCAGCCAACGCCACACGGAGAATAACTCGGATGAACTTTAAGCCAGTTTCTCACCCAGGAAAACCACCAAAAACATAAAGTCGTCTTTCTAAGCCACTGAGTTCTAAGATGGCTAGGTTCCTGGATGCACGTCACAATTTTTAGTTAGGAAACCAATAGCTTTGGTTAAATGCGTATATATTGTTTTAAAAAACCAGTAATGTGATCACACTGGGACTAAACACTGTCACACTGACCTTCTCTTGGTAGCCACGGGGCACAGTCTAGTTTCTGTGGAAGCTCTCTCTGTCACAGGCTCTATCACAGGGTCACGGGCTCCTACACAGAGTACACAATGTAACCAGAATTTAACAGTAATTCCTGGCATGTCGACAATTCATGGGGTTTTCTAGTACTTGCACATCAATTTAAAAACAGATTTTTTAAATCCCCTTTTTCCTACAGCACCCGACTGTTTCTACGGCTAGCTTGGAACTCACTATGTAGACAAACCACCCTGTCCGTGAACTCAGAGATCAAACTGCCTCTGCCTCCCAAGTGCTGGGATTAAAGGTGCCGTCATGTCCAGGACTAAGTTTTTTTTTAAATAATTTTATTTTTATCATTTTATGTGCATCAGTGTTTTGCCTGCATGTATGCCTGTGTGAGGGTGTCAGATCTTGAAGTTACAGACAGTTGTGAGCTGCCATGTGGGTGCTGGGATTGGAACCTGGGTTTTCTGGTGCTCTTAAACCGCTGAGTCGTTTCTCCAGCCCCGTTTATTTTCATGTTGTGTGTGTGTGTGTGTGTGTGTGTGTCTGTCTGTCTGTCTGTCTGTCTGTCTGTCTAAAGTTGTACGAGTGCAGGTGCCAGATGAGGACAGAAGAGGGCGTGGTGTTAGTATCTGGCTGCCCTTGGGGTTCTGACAGGATGCGCTCTCAGCTGCAGCCACTAAGAGCACCAACTGTGCACATTCACTATGTTCCCTTTAAAAGGGCCCCGCCCGCCTCCCATCCTCCTCTCTCTCCCTCTGCCTCTCTGCTTGTCTTCTGTCTCCCTGCCAATCTCTTTCTTTTCTGCTGCTCCTGTCTCCAGAGACCACTCTCCCCATCCGCTCCCCCTTTTCCCCATTCCCTTTCTCCTATTAACACCACACACACACACACACACACACACACACACACACACACACACACACACGAGCTGTGTTGCACGGTGTCTTTCTCTCACACTGCTTTTTAAATTATAGCACATGGGATCCCTGGAGCTAGTGCTATAAGTAGCTGAAAACTGCTTTCTGGGTGCTGAGGACCAATGCAGGAGCCTTTGCAAGAACAGCACCTGCTCTTAGCCAAGACCCCCTTAAGAAATTCTATATTACATTATTTATCTGTGTATATATGTTTATGCAGGCATGCACATATCACCCCATACATGTGGAGGTGAGGACAGCTTATGGGGAGTTGCTTCTCTGTTCCCACCGTGTGGGGACTGAAGACTGAAGCCGGGTATGGAAACATGACTTCCGCACACCGGGCCATCTCTCTGGTCTCTAGTTGTCACACTGTTAGTGGACACACACCTGGCCCCTGATTACTGGCTTCCACCCAGAGTGACTCTCCTGTGTCTCAGTGACACAGCTGCCTACTCTCTAGCAGGTCTCACTCTGTTTCATCCCAGGCGGCACTGATACAGGACAAGACCCTACACGGGAAATGCCGGGAGCAAGGGGCACAGGTTTCACAGACTTCACTTTTGGATTTTGGGATATCTGAACAGATTTCACTGGCTGGGTAAACTTAATCTAAAAAGCTCAGAAATCCATAACTGGCCTCAAATTCATGGGCCTCCTGCTTCAACCGGCTGAGTATCAGGGATTACAGCGTGTGTTGAGTATCGGGGATTATAGCAGGTGTTGAGTATCTGAGATTACAGCAGGTGTTGAGTATCGGGGATTGTAACATGTGTTGAGTATCGGGAATTACAGCGTGTGTTGAGTATCGGGGATTACAGCGTGTGTTGAGTATCAGGGATTACAGCAGGTGTTGAGTATCGGGGATTGCTGCGTGTGTTGAGTATCGGGGATTGTAACATATGTTAAGTACCGGGGATTGTAACATATGTTAAGTACCGGGGATTGTAACATGTGTTGAGCATCGGGAATTACAGCATGTGTTGAGTATCGGGGATTACAGCAGGTGTTGAGTATCGGGAATTACAGCAGGTGTTGAGTATCGGGAATTACAGCAGGTGTTGAGTATCGGGGGTTACAGCATGTGTTGAGTATCGGGGATTGTAACATATGTTAAGTACCGGGGATTGTAACATGTGTTGAGTATCGGGGATTACAGCAGGTGTTGAGTATCGGGGATTACAGCAGGTGTTGAGTATCGGGGATTACAGCATGTGTTGAGTATCGGGGATTACAGCAGGTGTTGAGTATCGGGAATTACAGCAGGTGTTGAGTATCGGGGATTACAGCAGGTGTTGGGTATCGGGGGTTACAGCATGTGTTGAGTATCGGGGATTGTAACATATGTTAAGTACCGGGGATTGTAACATGTGTTGAGTATCGGGGATTACAGCAGGTGTTGAGTATCGGGGATTGTAACATGTGTTGAGTATCGGGGATTACAGCAGGTGTTGAGTATCGGGGATTGTAACATATGTTAAGTATCGGGGATTGTAACATGTGTTGAGTATCGGGATTACAGCATGTGTTGAGTATCGGGGATTGTAACATATGTTAAGTATCGGGGATTGTAACATGTGTTGAGTATCAGGGATTACAGCATGTGTTGAGTATCGGGAATTACAGCAGGTGTTGAGTATCGGGAATTACAGCATGTGTTGAGTATCGGGGATTACAGCAGGTGTTGAGTATCGGGGATTACAGCAGGTGTTGAGTATCGGGGGTTACAGCAGGTGTTGAGTATCGGGGATTGCAGTGTGCGTTGAGTATTGGGGATTACAGCATGTGTTGCCATCACTGGCCTGAAATCCGAAACTTTCTGAGTATCGTGTCATTGTGTTTTGTATTTCAGATTTTCATACTGAAGATGTACAGCCAGCTTGTTGTTCAGGACCATGACCAGGAGGCACCTACCTAACCACAACTGGAAAATGAGCTCAAAACTGCAACCGACTCCAGTGCAGGAGATGACAGGGGTGAGAGCCTTGCCCTTCTCAAGCTCGGCCATGCCTGGAGGGGTGAGCGGCCAGGAGCAGACAGCTCTGCCTCACTGTAGACACAGAACGCTCACTCATCCCACGCCATGCTGATGAGCCAACCGTCTGGATTGTGAAGTGTGAGTCCTAGCTTAGTCTGCAGCGTGTGTGTGTGCATGCGTGTGCATGTATGCATGTGTTTGTGTGTGTGTTCATGCATGCTTGTGTGTGCATGCACACACATGTATCACACACACACACATCACTCTCACAAAGCTAGGTACGAAAGTCAGGTTCATTCCTTGGAGAAAAGTGGTTCTGAAGTTCAATTTAGAGGTCTCTTTCCCACGCATGGCATCCATGAGTCATCATTAACGTCTGACCCTTCAAAATGCCTGCTTCCAGAGACCCCACCTGCTGCTGACACCTGGGGAGACGCGGATCACAGGCCAGGAGGCGGGTCAGAAGCTGGGGCTCACAGCCGCAGGTGGAGACACCCTTTTGCTAACAAAAGACTCTTCAGGAGCCACAAGCTGGCCTCACAGAAGCTGGTCCTGCACAGCAGCAAGGTGCCTGTGTTGCAAGGGGGAGGTAAAAACCACCCTCTCCTCCTCCTCCCTCTCTTCCTCCCTCCCTCTCTCTCTCTCCTCTCTTTCTCTTCTCTCTCTTCCCCCCTTTCTCTACCTCTCAAAGTCCTATCAAACTAGGAAGTAGCAGGTCCCCAACAGATTTCACAAAGAGACAAGAAAATATCCACATTCTGTGGCACTAGGCTTAGCTATCCTAAAGAGGGCTGTGCTAAGCAAAGTCCCAAGTTCCATGTCCCTTTATATCATGCATGGTTTACTGGACCCATCTGATTATCTTATCATTACTGTGCGGAAGTGTCTGAGACAGGATTTTGCCCAGTTTGGCTTAGAGAACTCTGATCCTGCTGCCTTTGCCTTCTGAGTACTAGGATGACAGGTGTGTGTCACCGTACAAAATTTATCCAGACTTTTAGTTGTGGGATAAAACAGCCTAAGGTAATACTGAATGTTAATGTTTAAAATAAGTTAAAATGTAAAAGATAAGACTTCATAAGCCACCCAATACAGCTTTTATGATTTTGATTTAAATTTCTTGTTTAATTAGCTAAATTAGTTCCTCAAAAAACAGGCACCACTTACTAATTTTAATGAGTTTAAAATGGAAAGACATTGGCCAGGTAAAATGGCTCAGCAGGTACAAGTGGTTGCTTCACAACCCACAACCTATATGCAAAACCGGATTGTGGTGTGCACCTGTAATCCCAGTACGCCTCTAAGACACCTGGTGTGCACCTGTAATCCCAGCAATCCTCTGCTGAGACACCTGGTGTGCACCTGTAATCCCAGTACGCCTCTAAGACACCTGGTGTGCACCTGTAATCCCAGCAATCCTCTGCTGAGACACCTGGTGTGCACCTGTAATCCCAGCAATCCTCTGCTGAGACACCTGGTGTGCACCTCCTCTAAGACAACTAATGTGTACCTGTGATTCCAGCACTCCTCTGCTGAGACACAAACCAGGAACACTTACATGACAGAAACAAGACCCTTAGAAAACTAAGTCTGAGAAACTGTCCTCTGTCTGATTGGCCATGACAGGTGCATATCTATACTCGCATGAATTCATGACACATACAAATACTGAAAACATACGTGTGTGTGTGTGTGTGTGTGTGTGTGTGTGTGTGTGTGTGTAGGCGCAAGTCAGCAACAACAGACTAGAACTGACAGGATGAATATATACATTCATACACATCACATGTATATGTATATATATACATACATGCATAGGTATGTGTATATATACATATATATGATTTATTAGACTGGCTTGCAGAAGAGAGGAAGAAAAGACAAATTTAAAGTGTCATGCTACACACACTTGCAAATACGTAACGTGCATGGATCACACTTTCTGTAACTAAGAAGATGACTGCAGCAGATCATAAATTTAGTCAACACCTTCAGAGCAACCCTCCTCCCGGTACTAAGCAACGCAAACACACCACCGAAACAGCCAGGGTTCTAAACTCCCCACTGCCATTTCTTCCACCACATCATTTCCTGGATAAGCTTTCTCATGCCTGAGGCAGGTCAGGGTGCCAGCCACAGGAAGACGCGCCACGAAAGGCTGAGCTCTTCAGCTGCATCCTGAAGGAACTTGACCAGCCTTGTCCACCTCCCCGGCGGCACGGGGTGGGGCTGGGGGTGGGGGTCGTGGCAGAAGCAGGTTCTAAGAAAATGGTCTGATGCCGTTTCCCAGCTAGAAGCGTGGGGAGGCTCACAGAAACCGAGCCACACGCCAGTGTCTTTCAAACGAAGCTGACGCGCGCACGCGGTGCCAATGTAATTATGAGTTGGGGAAGAGCGTAATGAAGAAAGCAGCCCATAATTCCTCTCAGAGCGTGTGTGTACAACTTATTAGGTGACATTAAAAAAAAAAGCAAAAAAGTCACGGCACATGCTGGAGCCTCAACTCCAAGACTCACTGCTTTGGGGCATTGGAATCAAGCCCCATCATCTGGAAGTACCTAGCAATAAGAACTATTAGGTCCGGCGTTGCTGGAGAAACAGCCGCAAGCTCCCTCTTCCTAATGAGGTGGGCATGGGGGGGCCAGCACTTCAGGTGCCTCCTGGAGGAAGAAACTTCAACAGTTAAACCTAACGTAAGCCTAACCTCCAACCTGCAGAAATGAGAACACTCGTATGGGGGGGGGTGGGATCTTATAACCGCCAGCTCTCCCACCTAAAGCCACCTGGTGGAAAATGCGTTCCCGCTGCCCACTGGATTTTTCCCAGAGGGCAGAGCCCAGTTCAGTTGGTGGTCTTCAGAGGCCGGGCAGGAACAAGGTGGCATTTTCCCCTCGATGTCCCCAGCCCCGCCTCCTCCCAGCACACGTCCAACTGAAGCCAGGAGGATCTCACCGACATCCCCCTCACAGTGCCAAAACCCCTCCCTTTCAAGACCGTTGCCCAAGGGAGGGGGGTGAACAGACGACATTTCCTTCTCTACAGCTGAGCGCTGTCAGATTTCGCGAATAAAAACCCACAAGGCCCAGCTGATGCTCTAGGGTTGCCACACTCTCCGAGGCTACGTCTTGAAGGCTGTCGGGAAGCGAGGGGCCCCTCAAGGATGGGGGGCTGGCGATGGCCTTCCACTGGGGCGTGTCTTTAATGGGGCTACTGGAATTCCCCGTGCTGCTTCTCAAACTTGAAATTCACTCGGGGATCTGCTTGGATCTGGTTAGTTTAATACACGGGCACCGAGTGGCAGGGCCAGGGACTGGCCTCTTCCTCTCTGAGTCATTTTTAGGTGAGATGGATGCTGCTGCCTCAGACCCGTCATTGTTCGAAGCCCAGCTAGGATAGGGGATGGTGGAGGTGACCATCTGCGAATGAGGACGGCAGCCAGTGAGCAAGGGTAACCCACCCCATTTTAAATTTAAGACTCCAGAGAGAAAACACACAATGATGGGGGAAGTCTTCTGTGTATATGTTTGTCATATTGGTTAATAAAGCACTGTTGGCCAGTAGGGAAGCAAGATAGGTGGGACTAGGAGTAGAGACAGTTTCTGGGAAATGTAGTCAAAAGTAGGGTATCACCATGTGATTCTGGAAGAGGGCGCAAGTCTGGCGTTCTCGGTAAGATAAGACCTTATAAAAATAGATATTAGTAATTATGGGTTAATAGTTAAGTCGGAGCTAGCCATTAAGAAACCATAGCAAACAGCCAACAGCTTCATAATTAATATAGTGTCTCGTGTGTTATTTGGGGGCAGAGACAGTGGGGGGACCCAGGCAGCTGGCGGGAAAGAATGCACGTCACAACAGAAGAGTCGGGCTTGGTTTCAAACAGGTAAACAGTGGCTGGAGTTGGAAGCGGTGCTGACAGCGCCGTTACAGGGTCAGTGTACCCCAAGGCTCCTCAGCTTCACGAGCAACACGCAGGGTTCCTTTCCTCCCTCCCGCTGGGATGATGCTCCCGGCACGAGTCTCTGCTCTCTGACACATTTCCCGTGGAGAAGACGCAGGGGGAGCAGGTCACCCGCAACCCCGCACCAGAACCGGAGGCTAAGGCCATGTTCTTCATTCAAAGGTGAAGGAGGAAATGACTCCCAGTCCAGAACCAGTACCCAGCGTCCCCCCATGCACGTGTCCCCCCTCCTGCCAAGGTCTTACCCTGACACGTCCCCACCTGCGGCTCCAGCCCTCCCCACGCTCTCACCCCTGCCAACAGTCCTAAAGGCTGGAGAGACTGCCCCGGTGTTAGCAGCGCTCGCTGCCGTCCTAGGGGAGCTGGGTTTGGTTCCCAGCAGCACCCACGTGGCCAGCTCGACTGTCTGTGATACAGTCCCAGGGTGTACGTCGCCCTTGCCCCCTCTGGCCTTCTCGGGGCACCAGGCATGCATGCGGTGCACGGACACACGTGCAGGCAAAATGTGCAAACACATAAAAAATAAACAAATCTTAAAAAGGAAGGAAGTTAAATGCACAGACATTCCATCTCTCCTGAGATTCCTTCTAGCTCCTCATTGTGAGAAGCCAGCGCTCTTGTCAGATGCACGGAGACAAGGGCGCTGAGCAGAAGCGCCCCCCCCACACACAAAGCAGATACACCGAGCAACTTTGCCCACATATGCTTCCTGTATTGCTGGGGCCAGCAGCGCATGCAAAAAAACCCAGGGTTCAAACCTCAGCCCATGCTCACAACCCACAGACGTGTGGCGTAAGCCTGCGGGACCCTCAGGCTCTCCTCCCTCAGAGGCCCAGAGCTATCTGAAATACCTAATGGGGGAGGCAGAGACGAGAAGCACCAGCTGACACGCACAGACTCACCTCAGTCAATCGGAAATGCATGCATGTACATTCATCCTATAAACAGCCCCACTTTCCCGTCTGTTGGAATAGTCCAGAAGCAACTTCCGTGGCTGATTTCAGAAAACTACCATTATATCCAAATTAAAGATAGCTACTCCCCCCACCCCACCAGACACTTTCCCAGGGAGGCAAGGAAGGCTCCAAAGCCACGATTAAGCTTGCTGATGTCACTGGCCACACCTGTAGATAAAAGCAGCAGGAAAAGTTGCCAAAGCCCCTTCCTTGCAGGACAGACGACTCTGCCTCAGACAGAGGGATGCAGCAGCAGGTCCTGCGCTGACCCCAGGAGAGGTCCTGCACCTCAGCCCGGGGCTGCTGCTTTCAGTCCTCCCTGCCATTTCCGTCCAGCTCGGAGAGAAGCTGGGGGCTGACAGTTCCTTCACCAAGCCCAGGAGCCTTGCAGGGAAAGCTCAATGGTGACACCTACAACTCCACAGAGGGTCTGCGGAGATGGCTGCTCAAATGTCCTAGCCCCAGAGAGACTTAACTCACTTTTCTATTTATTTATTTGAAGCGTGATCTCCTATACAGCCCAGAGAGACTTAACTCACTTATCTTTTCTATTTATTTATTGGAAGCACGATCTCCTATACAGTCCAGGCTGGCTCTCATTCCCTTTACAGTCAAGGATGACTTTGAACTTCTGATCCTAAGGGCTGAGTTTGGACACACGCACCACCACGACCAGTCTGCGCGGTGCCAGGGACCAACTCCAGGGCACTGTGGGTGCCGGGTGAGCAGCCTCCCAACTGAGGTTTCCCCTGCCTCCCAGGACATCTAGCAGCAAAACCTTAGATCCAGTTGGCAATGCCCCCTCCCAGCGACCTTGCGGAACCTCTGTGCTTGGCTACCACACGCCGTGGCAGTCTGGTGACTCCCTGGGCAAAGAGCAAGCATTTGATAAAGACTAAAATTACACTAACAGCGCAGGACACAGGGGCCAATGGGACCCATGCACCGCACCTCAGCTTCAGAGCAGGAAAGCTTTTACCAGCAAGGGGAACTCGCGCATACACCGAAGGCAGATTAAACGTGGGTGCTTCTTACTCGAATTTGGGATTGCTCTGGATTTACCGCTTACATCTTTATTCAGTCTGGACTTAACTGGTTTCTCCGCCTTTCCCTACCACTGAGATTTTTTTTCCCCCACCAACAGACCCTGGCCTTTTCTAATTTGATTTTTCTGGATCCAAGACTTTCATCTCCTGAATCGCCGCTTATCTGGTGCGTCAGTGAGATCAGCCCAACGACTGTTTGACTATGGCTCAAGATTTAAGTTTCTTTCTCAAAGAAGAATTTAAATCTCTTAATTCTCCGACACTCACCTACCCTCTATCCACCACCGGGCACTTCTCCCTCACCGGCCTCCCCACCCAGGGCTTGGGGTCTTCTTGCCTTTGACTCCACGCAATTCTTTGAATAAAAGAGGCTGGAGTTTTGTTACCAGCGAAACGAACTCTACGTTAGAGACATCCAAAGTGTGTGGATTTGGTATAAGCTTCTTTCAAAAACTGCTACTCCGTTATTGGGCATGTTTGTGCCTAAAAGGAAGATTCTGTGTTCTATTGTGTCCGAAGCTTTCAGAGTACGATTGTTCAATTTGCAAACTGCAATTGGTTAACCAAGCTGAACTTAATTAGCCCGTCGATCCTACGGCCCACATCAAACCCCACTGTTTGATGTATTCTGCGGCCCTCCAAGCCGCCTACAGCTGGCTGAGGGTCTTGATGAAAAGGCAGCCGGGCTTAGGTCTGGGAACTGAAATGAACCGTTTTTTTTTTTTTGAGTGCAGCTTTCCTCGTGTTTTCTGGGGCTGCGCCGCTCTGACCTTCTTCAAATCAATCCTTTGCGGATTAACATGTAAAGCAGCGCCGAATTAATTTCAGAAAGGGAATATGAGATCAGCCTAGGATCATACAAAACATCTAACTCCTAAATACACTAATGCCATTCAGTGAGAAGCTGTCAATAAGGGGGAGGGGAATCCGGGGGAGGGGCAGCGAAGGATTTGAAGGTTGGAGCAATCTCAGGCTGGTTGGCTCTCTGCCTACTTCTGTGGCCCGGCTAATGCATTCCTCTAGAAGCTAATCCTATTTCCAAGGGCCCTCCTGCGAGGAGCACACAGGCCGTGATGAATGAGAACTAAAATGCATTAAAATTCTCAACAACTTCACCAAAAGGCACACTATTAGACCCCGAGTGTCTCTGGGAAGACGGTTCATTAAGAGCGCGGGTCTTAAAAGAACCTGCTCTTGTCCCCACACACTGGGAAGAAAGGGCCCGGGTGTCAACTGTGACACCTGCAGTCAAAATATTTTTACATTAGGTTGTCGGAGTAATCACGTAAGAAACGCCACACGAAGCGGGGAGGGGGGGCCTTTTTCACGGTCTGGCTTAAACACCCCGATCCCCGTCCTGTGCCGGGAGGATGTGCATTTCCACCGGCTTTGGCCACACAATGGTGTCATTAAACCCACTTTTAAAAATCAGACATGAAAGGGCTCTTAATGTCCCCTGAAGAACTGGCGGTGTCGAATACTTCTCTTTCCCCCTCATTGTACTCTGCTTGTACTCAATTAAGAGATAATTTAGCCGTTTACCGAGATGCAGTCTGGGCTGAGCAGTCACAGACATTTCCTGCAGCTGCTTCTGTAGCTGAATCTGCAGACATCTAGAGAGCGGTGGGATGCATGGCCCCGGGTGTTTGGAGCCCACGGTTACAGCAGAGGGGGGGAGGGGTGCACAACCCCAGGCATGATCACGACACAGATAACCTCAGGGACACCGAGGACAAAATATTTGGGAAACCTGCAAGACCAGAGAGGGCTCGGAGAAACAAAACGGCACATCTCCCAGCAGCTGGCGGGAGGGGGCTCCGCCTTGGTGGCTCAGGACATAAAAGCCCACCCTGGGGGCCAGGCACCACCCGGGCGGGGGGCTCCCTTGGACGGAGAGGCGGGAGGGGGGCACAGGCACACAGATGGACGCTCAGGCCAGGCCGCGCGGCTCCCACAGATCGGCGTGCACCTGTGTATGAGGGGGTCCACACAGCATCTGAGCCCTGAGCATTGCACGCCTTCTCTTGTGCTAAATATCACCCAGGAAGACCCGAAACGACACTCCTCTAACCCCTCCACCCCGCTTTCCCATGGCCGCGACCCTTTCTTCTGTGATTTAATAACCCTGCTGTCAGCACCTGGAGCCTCTCAGTATGGTAATTATGGTGACCACCACAACAGCTTCACCGTGGTCACCCCCCCCCAACAGCACCCAGACGTTATCCTCACACCCCTCCGGGTGGGAGGCACCTGTGTGACAGATGGAACAGGCACAGAGAGGGCAAGGCAGCTGTTAAAGGCCACACAGCTTAGCGACAACAGAAAGAGTCAGGCAGAGGTCTATTTTTACTCCACACTACAGGCTGGTCCCACGAAAGAACAGCGGGACAAAACAGACCACGACCCTAAAGAAAGAAGCAGAGAGAGGTGGTTTGTGTAGGAACGGCCTCCATGGACTCTCTGAATACTTGGCCAAGTGGAGTGGCACTATTAGGAGGTGTGGCCTTGTTGGAGTGGGTGTGGCCTTGAAGGAAGTGTGTCACCGCAGGGGTGGGCTCTGAGGCAGGGGTGGGCTAGGCCGAGGGTGGCGGGCTTCCTGAAATCTCAGCCCCCTCCTCTCTAGCACGATGTCTGCCTGGGGCCACCAAGTTTCCTGCCATGGTGATGATGGACAGAGCCCTCTGAAACTGTCAGCCCGGCCTCCACGAAACGTTTTCCTTTTTGAGTGAGTGCTGCCGTGGCCACGGTGTCTCTTCACGCCAATAGAAACCCTAACTAAGACTCGTGGCGGTTTTCCTACAACGCCCGAAGGCTACAGGATTTCTCATGCCCAAAGCACAGACACGCGTTAGACATTAGGAAGAAGGCTCTGGGGAGCGAGTGGAAGAGACGCCTGACCTAGGCCACACTGCGTGTCCTCGTGGAGCAGCAGAAGGAAACAGGGACACTGGGGGGCGGGGGCGCTGGGCTGAAGGTCCTGCCCTGCAGCAGGGGTGAAGCAAGGGAAGGGGCAGAGCACAGGGAGCAAAGTGCAGGCCAGGGGTGAAGAAGGCAGGAGGTTTGTGGCTCAGAACACCCCTGTGCCAGCCTCGGACCTGCTCACCCGTCCGCGGGACTGAGGGGCCCCGCCAACATCCACTCGCGAGCCTCGGGAAAGGCCGGTTGTGTGGAGCCTGGGGAAGGGGAAGGGGAGGAGGCAGCGGGCCGTCTCCACACCGGCTCCTTTGTCAGTTAGCGGCTGGGACATTCCGAAGTTGGGTGACTGCGGGCATGAAGGTCTGGCAGGGCGGCCGCAGAGGAGGATGGAACAGGAAGGATTCTTCATCACCTGGCCCCACGGTCTACACCTCCAGCCTCATCAGCAGTGGCCTCTGGACCAGACACACACAACTACACAGGACCCTCCACCGCAGAAGAATGCAGAACAACACAACCGTGAAAATTACCAGGAGACACCCACCGGCGCGTATAGCATTCCGGTGAACAATATTAACTCCCCTGCCCCCAACTTACCCACCCTCTGTCTTAGAGCCTATTTCCTGGGTGGGAGGTAAACCAGATGTCTGCTCTGTGGGTGGCCGCCTGGTGGGCAAGGGACACACCCCGGGGCAGCCGGCTGTGCGCCCGGTCTACGGCAACAGTGGGATTCAAAGACGGACACTGAAGACAGGGAGGTGGGCGTGGGGCGCGCAGGCGGGAAAGCACGCGTCCAGCTTATGGCGCGACACCTGTGCTCGTCACCAGCTAAGGACTCGGAGCTGGGAGGGCAGCCCACATGAGTATCTGGGGGATGTATGTCTCTGTGCCGTCTCCCAGTGAGGGGCGGGGCAGGGGGCCAGTGAGGGGCGGGGCAGGCGGCCAGTGAGGGGCGGGGCAGGGGGCCTGTGCCTTCCGGGGGGCTTCTCCTCTGCAGACCGGCTCCGTCCGTTCCCATGTCCCAGCCCTGCTGCTGTCTTCCGGATGGGCACAGAGAACAAGGAAGAGAGAACTGACCCCCGCACGTTGTCCTCTGCTCCACATGTATGCCATGGCATGCACACACACACTCACACACACACACACTAAATTTACTACAATTATATAAACAGGGTGGCTGTGTTTTAAGCAGCAGTAAATACATTTAACTCAGAGTCCAATAGAAATAAAAGCGCTGATGTGGAAGTAAGCATGTCACATGCTGGAATCACACGCCCCACTGTCCAGGACACCACCACGCAGATTTTGTTGGCCTGTATGCCAGGTCTTCCTCATGCACACACGTGTCTCAAAAGCACTGCTACATACAAGGGAGCACTGATGTATATGCAGGGGAGCACTGCTGTATATACAAGGGAGCACTAATACATATGCAAGGGAGCACTAATGTATATACAAGGGGAGCACTGATGTATATGCAGGGGAGCACTGATGTATATGCAGGGGAGCACTGATGTATATGCAAGGGAGCACTGATGTATATGCAAGGGAGCACTGATGTATACAAGGGAGCACTAATACATATACAAGGGAGCACTGCTGTATATACAAGGGGAGCACTGCTGTATGTACAAGGGAGCACTGCTGTATATACAAGGGGAGCACTGATGTATATACAAGGGGAGCACTGATGTATATGCAAGGGAGCACTGATGTATATGCAAGGGAGCACTGATGTATATGCAGGGGCGCACTGATGTATATACAAGGGGGCACTGCTGTATATACAAGGGGAGCACTGCTGTATATACAAGGGGAGCACTGATGTATATGCAGGGGAGCACTGATGTATACAAGGGAGCACTGATGTATATACAAGGGGAGCACTGATGTATATGCAGGGGAGCACTGCTGTATATACAAGGGAGCACTGCTGTATATACAAGGGAGCACTGATGTATATACAAGGGAGCACTGATGTATATGCAGGGGAGCACTGATGTATATACAAGGGAGCACTGATGTATATGCAAGGGAGCACTGATGTATATGCAAGGGAGAATCCCCGCACATGAGAACTCAAGCCATTTTTAGAAATATTAAAACCGATGCAACAGAAACAAATCAAGCTGAAGCCCATCAAGACTGCATTTTTTCCATCTGGATAAAGTCAGAGTGGAAGCATAAATATTTACTGAATGGGCGGATGGTCTAGGAGGTGCCATCCATCTGTTAGTATGGGACAGCTTGCAAGTTGCCCCCACACTGTCTCTCTGTGTGCCCAGGACTCCCCTCTCTTGGGAACAATCACGCCAATGGTGACAGTTCTTCAAGACACACAAAGGGATTGGTTCCACGTGACCTGGAAACACTAACTTGTTGCCCCTCCAAGACTCGAGAGGGTCATGAACCCTCCCATGCAGCTTTGTGCAAGTGTGAATCCAGACGAGAGGTAGCCTGCAGCAGCCAGTTCCCCCATTCCAAACGCATGGCCTGTGGGGCCGGGGTCTGCTGCACTCCATTCTACACGGGCTGAGGGGTGTGAGTGCGCCAGAGGGTCAGGCTTGAGCTTCCTACCCTAGCCCGTGGGTTTGTTACCCAGCGTCTGAGTCTTCTGTGTGAATTAAACAGTTGGGTTTGCTGTCTGCACTACCTAGAGAAGTCCTCAAGCCATGCAGACCAGAACTATTGGTTAGTCCCTCCCTCGCATCCTAGAAGGGAAAAAAACTAGTTTGTTACACTCAGAAGTTCTCTGTGTGTCTGGCCGCATGGCGAAGCGAGAGAAGGGAGGCTAATGCATGGTCACAGTAGGTCTGTATGTAGTCTGTATGTAGTCTGTATGTTCTCTGTATGCATGGTCACAGTAGGTCTGTATGTAGTCTGTATGTTCTCTGTATGCATGGTCACAGTAGGTCTGTATGTAGTCTGTATGTTCTCTGTATGCATGGTCACAGTAGGTCTGTGTGTAGTCTGTATGTTCTCTGTATGCATGGTCACAGTAGGTCTGTATGTAGTCTGTATGTTCTCTGTATGCATGGTCACAGTAGGTCTGTATGTAGTCTGTATGTTCTCTGTATGCATGGTCACAGTAGGTCTGTATGTAGTCTGTATGTTCTCTGTATGCATGGTCACAGTAGGTCTGTATGTTCTCTGTATGCATGGTCACAGTAGGTCTGTGTGTAGTCTGTATGTTCTCTGTATGTATGGTCACAGTAGGTCTGTATGTAGTCTGTATGTTCTCCGTGTGCATGGTCACGGTAGGTCCCTCCCATGGCCTGCGTTTTCACACTAAGTGGTTCCAGTGGGTTGTGGCCGTCCATGGTTCAAAGCCATCACGCTGAAAATTCAGGAGATGAGTATTTCACAGATGTCAAGTGGCATGCCGTGCTGAGCAGCATGGTTGGAGGCTGAGCTGCCATTCCATTCCTCTGGGGTCTGAACTTCCCTTCATCCAATGAGAATCAACAATGCATATGCTACCCTCCTCTCACCTGTCAAGCGCGCCCTTGAAGCTTCTGTTCAAACAACCCCGTCCTGTACGTGCTGATGTCCTCCAAGCATGAGAATACGGGCGCAGGCTGTTTGAATACGCCAGAGGAGCTTTAGAGGGTGTCCTGTAAGGTCTGTCATGTGCATATATGTGTGCAGGAAAGTGCATGTGTGTGTGTGTGTGGTGTGTGTGTGTGAGTGTGTGTGTGTGGTGTGTGTGTGTGAGTGTGTGTGTGTGGTGTGTGTGTGTGAGTGTGTGTGTGAGTGTGTGTGAGTGTGTGTGGTGTGTGAGTGTGTGGTGTGTGTGTGAGTGTGAGTGTGTGTGAGTGTGTGTGGTGTGTGTGTGAGTGTGTGTGCGTGTGTGTGAGTGTGTGTGCGTGTGTGAGTGTGTGTGGGTGTGTGGTGTGTGTGTGTGGTGTGTGTGGTGTGTGTGTGAGTGTGTGTGTGTGAGTGTGTGTGAGTGTGTGTGGTGTGTGTGTGAGTGTGTGTGGTGTGTGTGTGGTGTGTGTGTGAGTGTGTGTGTGTGCGTGTGTGTGTGAGTGTGTGTGCGTGTGTGAGTGTGTGGTGTGTGTGTGTGGTGTGTGTGTGGTGTGTGAGTGTGTGTGTGTGAGTGTGTGTGGTGTGTGTGTGTGGTGTGTGTGTGAGTGTGTGTGTGAGTGTGTGTGAGTGTGTGCGTGTGTGTGCGTGTGCGTGTGTGTGCGTGTGTGTGTGAGTGTGTGTGCGTGTGTGTGCGTGTGTGTGTGTGCGTGTGTGTGTGGTGTGTGAGTGTGTGTGTGTGCGTGTGTGTGTGGTGTGTGTGTGGTGTGTGTGTGTGAGTGTGTGTGTGAGTGTGTGTGTGTGGTGTGTGTGTGGTGTGTGTGTGTGTGAGTGTGCGTGTGTGGTGTGTGTGGTGTGTGTGTGTGAGTGTGTGTGTGTGGTGTGTGTGTGGTGTGTGTGAGTGTGTGTGTGAGTGTGCGTGTGTGTGAGTGTGAGTGTGCGTGTGTGGTGTGTGTGTGGTGTGTGTGAGTGTGTGTGAGTGTGCGTGTGTGTGAGTGTGAGTGTGTGTGCGTGTGTGTGAGTGTGTGTGTGAGTGTGTGTGCGTGTGTGTGCGTGTGTGCGTGTGTGTGTGCGTGTGTGTGGTGTGTGAGTGTGTGTGAGTGTGTGTGTGTGTGAGTGTGTGTGTGAGTGTGTGTGCGTGTGTGTGTGTGCGTGTGTGTGGTGTGTGTGTGAGTGTGTGTGTGAGTGTGTGTGTGAGTGTGAGTGTGTGTGCGTGAGTGTGTGTGTGTGTGTGATGACAACTGCCATCCATACAGGTTGCCATGGTGATAGGCGTGTGAGGTAGGTGGTCACACTTCATAGGCGGCAGAGAGAATAAATGCCAGTGTTCCATTCACTTCATCTTTTTTGTTTTGTTTTGTTTTGGTTTTGGTTTTTGGTTTTTGGAGACAGGGTTTCTCTGTATTACTTTGGAGCCTGTCCTGGAAGTCGCTTCAAACTCACAGAGATCCTCCTGCCTCTGCCTCTGCCTCTGCCTCTCAAGTGCTGGGAAAAAGACTTGCGCCACCAATGCCCGACTGCATCTTTTTTTATTCACTGTAGGACATCCAGGGTGGGTCCTCTCCCCTCAGTTAAGCCTCTCTGGAAACACCCTCATGGTGATCCCAAGTCCTAAGATTAACCATCAAAAGTGCTGTGAACTGATCTTTGCTGACAGACCTTGGGATGGGAGCATTTGGAAAAATAAAGCTAAGGGGCATACTACTTTAGTGAGATAATGGGGTTTTGTTGTTGCTGCTGTTGTTACGCTGGTTTCATTATGACACAGCAAGCCCCATAGCAGGAAGGCTCTCTGAGACTCGTCTCGTGCAATGTGTCTGAAAACTCTGTCAGGCTGAGGGAGTCTCCACCACAGAGGAACCGTCACTAGGACATGGTCACGCAGCTGAGACAGCTCTGCTTCAGGCAGAATCGTTACCCCTCAGCCTGTAATTCGATCCCATGGCTTGATACTAAAAATAGTCTATTGCTCAATTCTTGAGATTGGTTTGGTTCTAGTGTCTGTGTACATACACATGAGTTTGAGCATATTCCACACACACATACATCCACAGACACAGACACGCTCACACTCAGACACACTCACACACACATGCGCATGCACGCATACACTGTTCTAAGTGAGCTGTAGAAGATGCTTCATTCATCTTCCATGTAAGCTGACCTTCCTGTTTCAACTTCAACACAGGAGGTGGGTTTGCTCCTATCCATCTTGCTCAGGACCTGTTCCCGGTCTGAGGCTCCTGTCCAGCCCCGAGCAGGGTTAGCCCAGCTGGAGGAGCACAGATCCCGACTGCTCCTGAGATGTTTGATATCACCCCTGGGTTGCCAGGGTCTCTAAACTGTGGCTCCTGCACAGCAGATAAAAGTCAAGAACTGTCCTGAGAACAAAGGAAGCCACTGAAAGATCCGGTCAGAACTGGATCTCTCCCATCCGCCAGCCGCTAACTGAAAGGCCACGGAGGCAGTGGCGGCCGGGGTGGTGTGAGGAGCAGTGAACCGTGGGGCACCCCTCTCCAAACAACCAGAGGAGAAGCACCTGGAGATGGAGGGAACTTCCCCACCTAACGCCAGGAACAGGAGTCCCCTGAGGTTTAAGAGAAGAAGAAAAATGAGGGAAAGGCGCCAGCTTCACTCTGGGCAGTGCTAACGCAGAACACCACGCACGAGGGACCCAGCTGACCCCACGCTCCCGCACTAGCTGCACGCTCGGTGGGGTGTTTCCTTGCTAGCCTGCGTGAATCTTCGTGTTATTCTCTGGCGGGGATCTGAAACCTCTGTTTGGGCGTCTGGTGAGGGAGCCGTTGGCTCTCTTCCTCCCATTCGTTCCCGGTCATTCTCTCTCCCACAGGCCTAGCGGAGACCCTCCACAACAGGAGGAGCTTCCCTGAGGGAGGCGCTCCTCGGGGTCTGGCGTCAGGTCTTCTTAATTGTCTCCTCTGCTCTCGTTCAGCAACTTTTCCTTCCTTTTCTAACTATACCAAACGCCTAGGCCATACATCGGTCTTAACTCTTGAGAGACAAATAAACCACTCCTAACGCAGGTTCATTAAAACCCAGAATAAAAGTAGCCAAGACGTAACCGGGAAAAGTCTACACGTAAGCCAGCCAGCCTGTCTCTGAGGAGGGGACGCAGGAGCTGCTGCCTGGCTGCTGATGGAGGACTTTGCTTTCAAGGCGGCCATGGTGACGCCAGCGTGATGAAGGTGGAGGCTGGAGCATGAGGGAGGAAGCTGGAGATGAAAGGAGGGAGGCAGGAAGTTGCGCAGGAAGTGATAGATCTCCGGTGCCCGCGCGGCAGCATCTCAGAGCTTGGATGCGGTCCAGCTTCCATGGACTTTCTCCGAGGCGCCTGGGAGAGGCAGCATCTCAGGATGAAAGCGAGGCTTCCGGAGGCACAGGGAGGAAGGACTCGACAGCCCAGAGACGTGGAGAGAGACAGGAGGGCTGAATGGAGCCACCGGCAATCCCAATCCCATCTGTCCTCTCAGACTCGGCTCCTTTAGGATGCTTTTGCTGACCCCCCCTCCCCGGGACAGATTGGGGGACTGGTACCCAGGGCCTCCTGCCCTCCTTCTGGGGGCACCTTCCTGTCTTTCGGAGACTGCACAATCGCACAGTGGCATTCCCAGCCGCTCTGCAGGTGCTGGGGTGCATTCCCGTGCGGTTTGAAGACTCCCTTCAGCTCTCCTATGTCTAGTCCCCAGCGAGGCGGAAGAGCCAGAGCTTCCAGGGAGCCGTGAGCTGGCCCAGCCACCGTGGGGACGTCTCCCTCCTCAGCGGCAGCCACTCCTGAGGCTGTGTGACCCCGGACTTCTTCCTGAAGCCCAGCGCCGAGTCAGCACCTCATGGCCTGTCACTGACCTCCCAAGTCCCCTGTATTAGACCACATTGTGCTGGGACTGTCCTAACTACGGGGCCCATACGGGGGTCCGTCTGAGCTCACCTCCAGCTCGCCAGGAACGGCACCGTTCTCTATCACAGCTAGAACGACCACATCAACAGACGGTCCGAGTCCTGCCCTAGCTGACTCACCGCGAGTGGAATATGTAGTGGCGTTGCCCCCATTTTACGAGTGAGAAGGCTAGCCCGTGCTTAGGAGTCTGTTAGCAACAGAAGCGGGCTTGCCACCCTGCCTCCTCGGAAACGGGGAGAAATTACTCAGGAAGCAACCAAGGGGAGACTGGAGACAAGGGAGCCCCAGGGTTGGGGTAAGACAAACAGAATAAAGGAGAGCAGGAAGCGTGGGAGGCGGGACACAGATGCCGATGGCAGGCAGGTGAAGGAAGGTCACGGGCGGGGCGGCAGGAACCAGGGTCCTCCGAGGCACAAGAGAATGAACGAAGATGTCCTCTGCCTGGACGGGGAAGGCCAGAGTCTTGAAGAGTGCGTGGAGAGGAAACAGCCCAACGTGCACGCCCAGCTGCTGAGTTAGGGTTGATGGAGAGCTGGCACAGAAACTGCCCTCCTGGGGCGGCTCCTGGTGGCCTTGCTCTGCTCCTATGTGGTTCTCATCCCTTCTTAAGACCTCCGTCTGTGGCATTTCCTACCTCCGTGCCATGTCCGCAGAACTAGAGGAAGGGTGTGCAGCTTCTCAGTGGGTAAAAGGCCTGATCAACACAGGGCACAGTGACAACAGTGCCCACCTGACGGCAGGACTGGATTTCTAAAAATGACTGACAGACCAGACCGTCTCCATCCACCTCAGTCTAAAGACCGCTCACACCGTCTGTCTACTCCATCTAAAATCTGCCCACATCGTTTCTCCAATGCTCAGAGCTTGCACACAAAAGCTAAGCAGTGAGTGACCGAATGGGCGAGCGGGCGAGCTCTTCTCCAGCCTTGTCAACACTGGAAATGTTAAAGACGCCAACAAAACTCTGCTTCCCTCCACTCTTCCTCGTTGCCCAAAAGGTTTACAGCAGATTCAGCGGTTTCTTTCCCGCGTGCAGTAGATAACACAACACCCTATTTTCACTAACAGCAAAAACAATTCACATTAGAGGAGGCCCTTCCATCCATGGGGTTAATTTTTTAAGTGGATAAAGCAATTAAAGATGCCAAGTAGATTAAAATTGATCCCGAGCACAAAAGTTGTGATCAATGAAAACGACCGTCTGTAAATTCGATTGCATAAATCCCTTTTACTTAAGCCCACCATAAGCATAATCTCCAGGAAGGCGCCTTTCATCTCCCTGAGAAAGAAAAATGCAATAGAGGTCGTAGCCTTCAGAAAATGGCAGAATATCTGTTCAAAACCTCGGAAGCGTCCTTAGGAGACGAATGAGTGCCATGATCAGCTCATGCCGCTCACCAAGGAAAACCATGTGATGTTTGAAAAAAACAAACAGTCAGTAGCTAAGTTTCCAAACATGGAACACCAGGGAAGTGCTCTAAGAACGCAGCTTGCTTCACTTAACTGGTTCCAACTGCTCCTGACTGGTTTTCATGGCCGGGGCAACTTTACTACAATCTGCCCTTCAGCTTCTTCGTGAGGGCACAGCTTGGGCATCACCTGCCTTCTCCTCCTCCTCTCCCTCCTCGCCCTCCATCAGCGAGGCGTCTTGTGGCACTCCCAGGCCTCTGCGGGACCCTGCAAACGCCTGCTACTGTTTTTACTTCTCCCTGCTTTGGTTCTGAGAGACGCAGACTCGGGCTCAGACTTCTGCTTCACTCTGCCACCCATCCCCCACCGCTCAGCTGCAACTGCCGCATTGTCAGTGGTCTGTCTGTCTGTCTACCCAAGTGTTCTAAAAGGTGCCATATAACTGCTGCATTGTCAGTGGTCTGTCTGTCTGTCTACGCAAGTGTTCTAAAAGGTGCCGTATAACTGCCCCATTGTCAGTGGTCTGTCTGTCTGTCTACGCAAGTGTTCTAAAAGGTGCCATATAACTGCTGCATTGTCAGTGGTCTGTCTGTCTGTCTACACAAGTGTTCTAAAAGGTGCCGTATAACTGCCCCATTGTCAGTGGTCTGTCTGTCTGTCTACGCAAGTGTTCTAAAAGGTGCCATATAACTGCTGCATTGTCAGTGGTCTGTCTGTCTGTCTGCGCAAGTGTTCTAAAAGGTGCCGTATAACTGCCCCATTGTCACTGGTCTGTCTGTCTGTCTACGCAAGTGTTCTAAAAGGTGCCGTATAACTGCTGCATTGTCAGTGGTCTGTCTGTCTACACAAGTGTTCTAAAAGGTGCCGTATAACTGCCACATTGTCACTGGTCTGTCTGTCTGTCTGCGCAAGTGTTCTAAAAGGTGCCGTATAACTGCCGCATTGTCAGTGGTCTGTCTGTCTACACAAGTGTTCTAAAAGGTGCCGTATAACTGCCGCATTGTCAGTGGTCTGTCTGTCTGTCTACACAAGTGTTCTAAAAGGTGCCGTATAACTGCCGCATTGTCAGTGGTCTGTCTGTCTGTCTACACAAGTGTTCTAAAAGGTGCCGTATAACTGCCGCATTGTCAGTGGTCTGTCTGTCTGTCTACACAAGTGTTCTAAAAGGTGCCGTATAACTGCCGCATTGTCAGTGGTCTGTCTGTCTGTCTGTCTGCGCAAGTGTTCTAAAAGGTGCCGTATGACAGCCATCAGCTACGGAACTAATTACCCACACATTGGTCACACGGGATACGAATACTATAGATGCAGGACACAGCTTTGACTCTGCGCCACTGTGGAAGGGGAAGAGACTTCCCTTCAGTTCCTTGCAGGCCGCGTCCCTATACCAAACCACCCTGGCTTGCAGGCCGTGTCCCTGTACCTAACCCTGGCTTGCAGGCCGCGCCCCTGTACCTAACCCTGGCTTGCAGGCCGCGCCCCTGTACCTAACCCTGGCTTGCAGGACGCGTCCCTGTACCTAACCCTGGCTTGCAGGACGCGTCCCTGTACCTAACCCTGGCTTGCAGGACGCGTCCCTGTACCTAACCCTGGCTTGCAGGACGTGTCCCTGTACCAAACCACCCTGGCTTGCAAGCTCCGACAGATCCCGAAGTCTTGACCCCGAAAGGCTACGCAAGAGCGCTGGGCGGGTCACTGAAGCTGGGCACACAGGTCACCCGTATACTCCAAGTTACGGTTCAGTGGAAAGGCTGGAGGATGAGCACCACACAAGATCGGAAGGGTGGGGACAGACAGGAGGCACAGCCAGGGTCTGACTTAACTGGCTCCTTGGCCTGTAATCCTAGCTGGAGAAGACGACGCTTGAGAACCTTGAATAAAAATACCGAATGCATAGCCCACACCTGTGAAGATTCTCTCTCTACACACGTGCCTTCCAGTGGGCTGAGTGAGGGTGAAATGAGGCAAGAAGGTTATCTCCAGCTCCCTCACCTCATCCACAGCCGGCGAGGACCCCGTGACCGCACATGATCACGGTTCTGCATTCCCACAGCTATTGCGCGCTGGCTACTGCAGTGTGCACGCTACACGTTGCCCCTGCTTTATGGACAATGAGGCACGGGGAGGCTAAGTGACTTTCCCACAGTCACACGGTTAGTCACATGGCAGCCCAAGATCTGCTCACTGTTCACTGTCTCCCTTTAAGGTGTGGCTGTTACATTACTTCCTGTCATTTAACAAATGAACGCTACAGACGTCTGAAGGTCCCCCAAAATATGTCCTTGAAGGTAGATAACAGAGGCAGTCCCTGTTAAATCATGACCTTGTGAGGGCTGACTAGGGGCACCCCACTTCCAGTTCCACGGTTTGGCTGACTGGGGGTGGGCAGATAATGGGAGACCACTCCCTCTTTCCCATTTTCAAGAAAGGACTAAAGAGGCACAGAACATAAAAACAGGACTCCACCATTACGACAAGCCCTTTGTATTAGTTACTGTTCTCAGGCTGTGACTAAAGACCTGATAAGAACGAACTGAGGTTCAAGGCCATGCAGCCCGGCCTGGCAGGGAAAGCATGGTTGGCAGGGGGCGGCTGCTCACACACACGCATCCACAGCCATGCACAGGAAGTGGGACCTTAACGCCACTTCCTTCAGAGAGCTGCCCCCTCGTACAGGCTTCCCGAACAGCGCCACCAGCCAGAGACCAGCGTGAGCTGATGGGGGACGCGTCATACTCAAACCACAGCAACTTTAGAAGCAAACGCCCATGCACGCGTTTGGACGCTGATTCAACTCGGAGATTCCAGCATTCGGTTGTGCAGTAGGCATTTTTCGGTTGCTGTGAAAAACACCATCACCAAAAGCAACTTACGGAAGAAAGTTTATTGGGGACCATGGCTGTAAGGGGTCAGAGTCCACCGTGACAAGAAGCCGCAGCATGGGCTGGAGAGATGGCTCAGAGGTTAAGAGCACTGGCTGCTCTTCCAGAGGCCATGAGTTCAATTCCCAGCAACCACAGGGTGGCTCACAGCCTTCCGTAATGAGATCTGGCGCCCTCTTCTGGCCTGCAGGGATACGTGCAGGCAGAACACTGCATAATAAAGAAATCTTTTTAAGAAACAAAAGGAAGCAGGTCATGGCAGCGGGGACAGGAGGCTGACAGCACACACTCTCCACCACAGACACAGAGGCATGAGCTGGGACTGGGGTGAGCCTCCCCAAAGCCTGCCTCCAGTGGGGGTCTTCTTTCAGCAAGGCCACACCCCCGAGCCTCCCCAGATGGTGCCACCAGCTGGAGACAAAGAGTCTATGTCTGAGCCTACGGGGACATTTCTCTGCAAAGAGGAGTAAGATGGGGCCCAGGTGGGCTAAGCTGGGGAGCGGGCGAACAGCGTAGAGCATGGGGTTTGCTTGCAGAGCCCTGCACCAAAACCACAACTGCTGCCTGCAAAGGCTTCCAGTCACCAGCACTCTCCTCCACTCGTCTCCAAGACTGACGAAACTACGGGAGTGCTAAGGACTGCGTCGCCGCAGCCCAGGCCCACGCACTGAGGTCACGGGCATCATCCCTAGTTGTAAGGGCGTCATGACCCTGTGTGAGAGAAAGTGAGAGAACCTGAGATCATCCCAGCCAGGAGCCTGAGAAAGACGCCAACCACACGGGTGACCTGGCTGAAAGACACCAAGTGGGAGTGTGACCAGGCGTCCAAGTGTACAAACGAGGGAAGGGTTGGGGGGTGGAGGAAATGTCAGGAGTAACCAGGCAAGCACCACAGGGGGCAGGCTCAGGAGTGACCATGCGTGTGTGTGTGTGTGTGTGTGTGTGTGTGTGTCTATGACTGTGTGTGTCTGGGTCCATGTGTGTGTGTGTCTGTGTGTGTGTGTCTGTGTCTGTGTATATCTATGACTGTATGTTTGTGTCTGTGTGTGTCTGTGACTGTGTGTGTGTGAATGTGTGTGTCTGTGTATATCTATGACTGTATGTTTGTGTCTGTGTGTGTGTCTATGTGTGTGTGTCTGTGACTGTGTGTTTGTGTCTGTGTGTGTATCTATGTGTGTGTGTCTGTGTGTGTCTATGTGTGTGTCTGTGACTTCATGTGTCTGTGTTTGTGTGTCTGTGACTGTGTGTAGCTGTGTGTCTGTGACTATGTGTAGCTGTGTGTCTCTGTGTGTGTGTGTCTGTGACTGCATGTGTCTCTGTGTGTGTGTGTCTGTGACTGCATGTGTCTCTGTGTGTCTGTGACTGTGTGTGTGCGTGTCTCTGTGTGTGTGTGTCTGTGACTGCATGTGTCTGTGTTTGTGTGTCTGTGACTGTGTGTAGCTGTGTGTCTGTGACTGTGTGTGTGTGTGTCTGTGACTGTGTGTGTGTCTGTGACTGCATGTGTCTCTGTGTGTCTGTGTGTGTGTGACTGTGTGTAGCTGTGTGTCTGTGGCTGTGTGTGTGTGTGTCTGTGACTGTGTGTGTGTCTGTGACTGCATGTGTCTCTGTGTGTCTGTGTGTGTGTGACTGTGTGTAGCTGTGTGTCTGTGGCTGTGTGTGTGTGTGTGTGTTGCATGGGGAGAAAATGCTTCTAAAGCTTCAATCTGAATCCAAATAACAAACGTTTGGGCTGAGAAATGAGAACATCTAAAGAAAGAACAATTATCACTCAGGAACCAGGCTGAATGCCACAGTCAAGATGGCTGTCCTCGGAGGAGTACAGATGAAGGCCTTGCCTCTTCGTGTAACTATCCCCAGCAGAGCCAGGTAACCACCTCCAAGGATTAAAGCCAAAGGGGAAGCCTGAATGTCTGATTCCAGTTATCAGTAAGGTGACCCTGTCTGCCCGGGAGTTCACATTTTTATCAAGAGTTTCACGGGCCCAAGAAGCTTTCCAACAAACACCCTTACTGGAGATGAGGCAGTCACAACCATCGCCTGTGGATTGAAACCCTGACTAAGTCCAGATCACAACTAAAGAGCACTTCATGGGGGGGGGGGGGGGAAGCTGCAGAGCAGGCGCTGATGCTGGGAATGAAGACACAGTTTCTCCACGTTAAACGCCGAGGCGTCATTTTGTCACTCTGCCCCTCCCTAGCCCGTGCATTCAGACGTACTTCAGAAGCCGTCCCGATCGCTGGCCCACGTCCACGCCCAGCCTGGCGTGGAATCCTGGGGACTTGCTCTCCCCCTCCTCCGAGAGGCCTCCCTTCCCCTGGCAGGCCACACCCAGGGCTCCCTGTGCCCTGAGTTAATGAACCGGGCATCTCTCCCAGCGCAGGGCTGGGATCAGGTGTCACGGTTCTTACACGCCCTGGATCAGCCGTCCTCGGCAGGCATGCCAGGGAGGGGTCTAATTAGCTACTTGAAGATGTCACGCTCTGTGAGTGATGATCAGCTCCAGTACAATTTTAGACATGAAAACATTCCCTCAGGCACGGCAAAGGCCGCGTGCCCGCCTTCCTGTGCCTTCTGTGTGCGCCGTCAGCCACAGCCACCGGGGGCTGGTTCTTATTTTGAGAATTCATCAGGGAGTCACCTGACTCACAGTGACCTCCTTTCCCCCGCCACCCCTCTTCATGGCAAGCACACCGCTGTCTTACTCAACACCGACATACAAGTCTGTCCAGGGCCATTCATGTGTCTGAATGCTCATCCAATTTGCCTGGCATGGAGAAGCTTCCAGAACGTCCCTGAGCAGACGCCCTCAGTTGTTCCGGGAGGCAGCTCCACTTCTGCGCCCCCTGCCCCCAACCCATCAAGACAGCCTGCTCCCCCACAGTAAGACAGTGGCTACTACCCGACTCCCCCACGGGGCGGCTGCACTGTGTACGCTCACCTTGCCCACCGTTACGGGAAACCCTGCTGTGATTTCTAAAAGGCAGCGGGCATCAAGGCAGGAGCTGGGCTCCTCTCTGGTGTCACTGGAACTGGACCAAAGGCACGCTGTGAATGACAATGAGTGAGTGTTCACATCCTTAGCGCTGCTACCTGACCTGCCCGTCACTGAAGGCTGTCTATAAAACGCGGGGGCGGGGGCCGGGGGGGGGCTCTGAAGCACTGGCTCCACAACAGTCTTCGTAATCCGGCTTCCTTAAGAAACCCCAACAGAGGGGCAACTCGAAATCCCGAGTACCCGGTGTCTCTTCATTTTAGACACTTAAGAACAACACAAAGACATTGTATCTTGACCACGTGCATGCCAACGACGACTAATAATGCAGAGTAACAGTCTCGTTAATTTAGAAGTCCCTGCCCCAGAAACCAAGCAGGAAGGAGCGCAGGTCTAACTGGTGGGAGCCGCTGGCATATGACTCTTCAACGTCAAGCTCACAAAATCATCAGCAAGGGTATGGAGACCACACCCCCTGCCAGTAAGGCTGGACAATGTAAGGAAAACCATGACACACCGTGGTCCAAGGCAGAGAGGTGAGTGATGAAGTTTACACGTGAGAAGGGTGTGACTTTGGAGACAGCATGACTGCAATCACGAACATCAACGCAAACAATGGAAACCACTCTCAGCTCCTGGACCTGGGGAAGTGTAGTTCTTATGCACTCAGAGACAGCAACACTGGAGTGTGTGCGCACGTGTGTGTGTGTGTGTGTGTGTATGAGTGTGTGAGTGAATGTGAGGGTGTGTGTGAATGAGTGTGTGTGTCTGTGTGTGAGTGTGAGTGAGTGTGTGCATGTGTGTTAGTGAGTGTCTGTGTGAGTGTCTGTGTGCGAGTGTGTGACTGTGTGTGAGTGAGTGTGAGTGTGTGTGAGTGTGAGTGTGTCTTCAGACAGATGGACATCCCGAAGCCACATGTGTACGTACATGTGTGTTCTCCACCCCAGCAGCATTAACAAGTAGAAAACTGCACAGCACTGCCTGTTATTTCAGGGAGAAAGTCCTAAAGCAAACACTTATTTCTCTGGTGTCAGGCTGCTAGATCATGAGGTACACCTGTACCCTGTTACCACAACCCTGGAAGAGCTTCCCAGCGGGCTGGAGGCCTGCAGACACAAATCTCAGTTTTTAGTCACCCGATATGACTCACAGGAGAAAGTGAGGCTGCACCCTAACTAGGTCATCAGACTAAGTAAGCATGGTTTTATCTGAGAAATTCACAACAGCTCATAAAGTTACTTATCTTAGAACTCCACTCTAGCTTTTACAAACTCACAGACCAGAGATCTCTGTATCAGCTAACGTTTACATTTAAAGGCGAGACTTAGTAGTCCCACGGGCTAGAAAAACTTCTCTAAAGAAAAAGTGAGCAGATGTCTTTAAACAATAACTTTATATCTGAAGGAATAGTGCCTCCCTAAGCAGTGAAGATGTCTTTAAACAATTAATAACTTTATAGCTGAAGGAATAGTGCCTCCCTAAGCAGTGAAGATGTCTTTAAACAATTAATAACTTTATAGCTGAAGGAATAGTGCCTCCCTAAGCAGTGAAGATGTCTTTAAACGATTAATAACTTTATAGCTGAAGGAATAGTGCCTCCCTAAGCAGTGACGGGGATTTTAGAACATCCTCCAAGAAAGACGACGGGAGTTATCTAAGAAAAGATCCATCTGAAGGAATTCTATGCTCTTACCATTCGGGTGCTTAAACTGCGTGTACAGAAGTTACGAGGCTCAGATAATAAACATCTCTGCTGTGTCCTGAATGTGTGATGCCCCCCCTCCCCACAGGCTCATGTGTCTACATTTGGTCCCCGGTTGGGGGCACTGCTTGGGAAGGTATAGAGAAAGGCTTTGCTGGAGGAAGCGTCTCTCTGGGGTGAGTCCAGCCTCACTTTCCTGCCCCTTAAACTAAACTCGCTTTTAGGCTAAATTTGTAATGTTCCTTAGAAAGAAATGTTAGGAATTTGACTTTTTTTTTTTTTTTTTGGACAGAGGGATAGAGAAACATACAAAAAGGAACTGGGGTGAATGAAGTTTACAGGATGCAAATTATATCCCAATTTACAATTTTAAATAACATTAACTTACGGTTTAAGATGACAGGGCCTCACTACCTAACCCTGGCTGTCCTAGAGCTCACTCTGCCTGCCTCTGCCTCCTCAGTGCTGGGATTAAAGGCGTGCGCCACCTCGACACACCGGGCCTTGAACACATCCTACAGACAGCTCCTGGGTAGACTGGGGGCGGACAGGGGTGGGAATATGAGGGAAGGGGTGGGGTAATGAAAGAGCTGCCGTGATGGGTGGGGGCACTTGGGAGCCAGGCAGAAACCTGGTGCACGGGAAGCTCCGAGGAATCCACACGGATGACCCCAGCTGAGACTCCTGGGAATAGCGGAGAGGGTGCCTGACCTGGGTGGCCTTCTCCTATAAGCAGATTGGTGACCGCCCCAATTGTCATCAGAGACCCTCCATCCAGTGACTGATGGAAACACATGCAGAGGTCCACGGCCAAGCACTGGGCAGAGCACAGGGAGCCCTGCTGGAGAGAGGGAGGAAATGCTGTATGAGCCAGAGGAGGCCAGGGTCATCTCAAGGGAACAATAACCTGGGCTCACAGGAGCTCCCACCCTCTGGACAGACAGCCAGGGAGCCTGCACAGGACTGACCTAGGCCCTCTACACATGTGTGAAACTCATGACTGGCTCTCCTGTGGGCCTCCTAGTGTTGGGAGCAGGGCCTGTCCCCAGTGCTTTGGCTGGGATCCCAGGAACCTATTCCTCATGCTGCGTTGCCTTGCCCATCCTTGGTACAGGGGAGGAGCTTAGTCTACCTCAACTTGATATGCCATGCTCTGCTGACATCCATGGGAAGCCTGCCCCTTTCTGAACAGAAACAGAGGAGCTGTTGATGGGCGGGGGAGGGGTGGGGGAGCACAGGAGGGAGGAGAAACTGTGGTCTAGATGTAAAATAAATGAATAAATTTAATTAATAATAATAAAAAACAAAGTTGTCAGTAATAATGCCCCTCTACACTGATGGTAAGCACGGTGGTTAAGCTCGGATGCTGCCGAGCAACGCTCCCTCCGGCACTTTTAACACACAGAGTTGCCAAGACAGTGAAACTGTTCTAGAAGAAAAACGCGTGGGTAGATCCCGGCCGGTATGTATATATGCGGTAAAATCTACAGAGTGCAGAACCCAAGGAACAGACGCTGGCATAAAAGAGGAGGACTTACTAACGTGGTGCATCAACGGAGGCTTGTCAGCGATAAAAGGCCCCCACAGCAGTGAAAAGTCGCTTGTAACAGGGAGCCAGGGACGGGAGTGCAGCGGGGTGGAAGGAGCCCGTGCGAGCCCCCTGTGAGTCTGAAGCTCCCCTGAGGAGGCTGGACCATGGCCCCGCCACCTGGAGCACACGCTGCTCCTGTAGGAGACCCAAGCTTGGTTCCCAGCGCCCCATCTGAAGACTCACAGCTGCCTGCAACTCCCGTTCCAGGGATCCGATGCCTCTGGCCCCCTACACTCACATCCCCACACAGAGAAGCATGGCTAAAAAAGAACAAGATCAAAAGCAAACCCAGAGAGACTCCTCTAAGAAATGAACACAACTAACTAAAACAAACCCACCCTCCCACCTTTTCTTTTTAAAAGTTCCCCTACTTCACTCTGTTTGCAGAGAGCACTGCCACGCGGCAGGGGAAAGCAAAAACCCAAACAAACAAACAAACAAAAAAACCCTGTATCCAAGGCTCTGCCCCGTGCATCAGACAGTTTTCCCCATAGCCGGGGACCCCAGACTCTGCTTATGAGATGCGCTACGGAGAACGCCTAGCGTGGGTGTCTTTTCTTATCCTTTCTGTACTGGCTGGCGGGCTGCTCTGCCTGAGAACACATAATGCAAGACGTATTCAAATAAAAGCAGGGACGAGGGTGGGCTTGGATCCCTCGGAGAGAGGTGCAATCGACTGGACCCACAGGGAACGATGCAGTCACTAGGTGCTCCCTGATTACAGCTGCTTTTGTGGGCAGCGTGTTGGCGAGGCAGATGTGGGAGGCCATTAGAGCCCGGCTCCAACATCTGTTTACAATTTCAGGGCAATTGTAAATACAGCGGAGAAGGTCAACTGGGCCAATTAAGGCCGATGTGCAAACCCACCACTGTAGATTCCTTTCCGAGCTCACATAGACTTGACTCTGTTTCTATTTTCCACAACCACGTTAGAAAAAAAAATTAACACAGGAAAGGAGCTTAATAACAACTTTTGTCCATTTCGACGGCGACTTTTTTTTATTAAATAAATACATAGATAACAGCAGCAAACCTCATGTTCACGGCCGTTAAGTGTGCACCCTGGGATTTCACAACACCCATGTTGCTCCCTCTCAAACCAACGCTGCCTCTCCACTCCATTCCAGGGGGCTTTTGTGAGCCAGACCAGAGAGGCAAGGAATGATGGTAGACACTTCCTTTTTCACGGCGTCAGAAAAGCCAGCGCCATGACACAACCCCACGATGCTCTCAGACATCCCTTGGAACATTCCTGCTGCTTCTAGACAAAACTGGAACAACCTTCCGGAACATTCTAAAAGCCAGTGTTGCAAAGACCAACGCTGTTAAGTCACTTGTTCCCGGTGGAACGAGACCAGGACAGTTGGTGGAGAAGAGAACAAGGTGTCCACTGTGGGACAAGGTGAATTGTTACCAGTCTGTAGAGGGGCGTTTGAGCCAGGTAAGGAATAATCATGGCGAATCTACCAACTTTCTTCAAGGTCACAATGATAGTCACTCAGGGACATTTTGTACCGTTTTTCGGTAGCCCAGGCCTCTAAATTCCTCTCTTTATGGAGAGGGGGAAAGAATGGTTGGGCAGCCTTGGATTCACGCTCTGCATCTTCTGGCCAAGGGGCAGCAAAGCCTGCTTGCTCATCTGTAAAATGGGCGTGCTACCACACGCTGGCACTCAACAGATGCTGGCTTCGCGGGGTTGAAGCAAGCACTCTATAGATGCTGGTTCCTCAGGGTGGAAATGCATTAGACACCTAGCAAATGCTGGGTTCCTTTGTCCTCTTCTGAGACCTTCAGACCCCATCAAGACACCGACCCAGGGACTGGATCTGAGGTCCCAGATTCTACCTATTTCTAGGGAAGGGTCTGTGCAGGCTGTGGCGATGTTGCTGCTACTTAATGCTACCTGCTTTGGTTTTGGTGAAGCACAAAATGTGGCTAACGAAAGCAAGGGATTCGTCCTAAGAGGACGCCTCTAGGCGGCGTTATGGGGAGACACAGTACTAAGGGTATCACAAACGGTAAAGGAAAGTCAGTACAGCCCTACGTTGAGAAACAACTTTTTTTTTTTTGTTTATGTCTTCTTTTTACTCTTCCAACTTGAGGCTCACTCCCTCAGGTCTGAACTCAAATAAAGGGTCGCCTATCTAAACAACTGCTAAATCTGCGCGCAAACAGCTCGACTCTGTGTGGTTCTGAGGCAACACTCATGTCAACAAACCGGGTCTCAGCTCGATTGGCCCAACAATGCCAGGCTTAGCAACATCCATTCATCCTTCCAGCATGGCAGGGGGGAGGAGGGGGATTTGCAAAGGGCCATTCCAAGAACAGCTCCTGCAAGGTTTGCAGCCTTTTCAAACATACAAAAATCTAACTAGTTCACTTTGCTGCTTTTTCCAGCCATTCAGCTTACGCTAGTTTAAAAACCTCCTGTTTTATAAATAGTGGTTTTGGAACAACACCACTGCCACGGTACAAAATGGCAAAAAGACCACAAAAAAAAGAAGAGTTCTCCCACCCCTCCACCCCACCCCCCGGTAAACTTTCATCCCATTTAAATGCATATGTGCCTTTTTAATTACAAAATTTGTGTAGCGCTGTGTGTATTTATTTTACTTCTGGATGTGTCTTATGATCTGTAAGAGCTATGTTATAGACCAAATGGTGTATAATTACTGTACACGGATGGTGTGTTTCTGCTTTATAAGCCACAGTGCAACAAAGATCCACACATACGCATTTTTGTTCTTACTCCATCTTCCTCGGGTTAAATTCCTGAGGACTGAGTTGTTAGGTTCAACTGCACACACATTTCAAGGTATTTGACACACAAGGTACGCATCTACAAATAAAAGAGCATCCTTAGCCCTTATTTGTCCGTTCGCCCAAAATAATCCGTGTGCCAGGGAGCGTGGGGTGTGTACTTGCTGGTGTGGGTATGTGTGGAAGCCAGAGGTTGACCTTGCGGGCGCCTTTTTCAACTCTGGCCAGGCCGGTGGGGCCAGCAAGTCGCGGGATCCCCCGTCCTCCTCACCCCGCAATTGCCGGGGCTGCGGATGCGTGCTGCCATGACCAGCTTCTCCCATGGATTCTTCCGATGTGAACTCAAGTCCTTATGCTTATACAGCAAGTACTTTACCTACTGAGCCATCCCTCCAAACATGCAAAAATTATGCCATTTCTGTTTTTAATCAGTAATGACATTTAGCTCATTCCCACATTTGCGCTGGTCACCTGACGTCTCTGGGACGCCGACTGCCCATTTCCTTGACCAACTGTGAAACTATTTAGGATCATGAAAATATTAACCGTCTGGTGACCGTGTCCCACAGGCTCCCTCCGGCACGTCACTTGAATGCTGGCAGCGTGAGCTGACTAATGCTCAGGCCTGAGCGTCGGCCACAGCCCGTCAGAGTCTTCAGTCATGCTTCTCTCTAAGCTCTAAAGGTCTTTCCGTTCTATGAGCAGACAATCTTGCACACGGTGCTGATGGTGTTGTCCTGACTTGGTATCCTACGGCTATGTCTCTTTTTATTGTTTGAGAATCTCACGCACGCATACAAAGTGCGTTGACCAGCCCCCCACCCCTCCCTCTCCTCTCCACTCTCCTCCCAACTTCATGTAGGGTACTCATTTTAATTGCAGTGATCAAGAGCGGAAAACAGAGTTGAGGAAAGAAAACAGAAACCCCAAAGGAGGGGAGGAAAGGTGGGAAGGCTTCTAAAGATAACATTCGGCAGACCTGGGCTAAGTGCAGGTCTAATTTGCTTCTTAGTTAATGAAGGAGAAAATGGAGGTTCGGAAAAAGAAAAGGTTCATTCTGGAAAGGCAATAATGAAATCCCGCTGAAGACAATAACAACATTCTTGTTATACACGGAAACCTAACCCTAAAATAATAGGGGGATATATTGATACAACAGTGCTGTGAATAAATTCCATTTAAGTGATGTTATTCTAACAATGACCCAGAAAGAAAGCGCTGAACTAAAGTCATCCGTTACCTGTCCCAGGTGTGGGACAAAACGAAACCCACTTAGAGAGCCCCGAGCTTCCAGGAGCATATAAACATGGAGAGGAACGTTTCGTGTGCGATCAATCAATCAACCACGACGTGCTGCAGACGTGTGTGTGTGTGTGTGTGTGTGTGTGTGTTTGTGTTTACAGACAGCTTAGGCACAAGTATATGTGCATACACACATAAGTTCTGCTTCTATCAAAACATTAAAAAAAATTATCAAGCTCGGCGTATGTTGTCCGGCCATTAAATGTAATCATAATCTCATCAGAGGTGAATGGCTGGCCACCGCTGTTCCCCCCAAAGGGGAAGGGGAAGAGGGGGCCTCAGGAGTGTCTGGCTGGAAGGAGGCCGGGGAGGCTGGGGAAGGTGAAGCCTGTTCAGTGTGATAAAGCTGTCTGGAACAGTCTAGACCCTGCTGAGGGGCAGGGACGGAGGCGGCCAGGGCACCACCCTCCTGCCTTCCCGAGTGTGTGTGGAATTCTGGCTCAGCGCGGGTTCTGTTTCTGACTTAATCCCCCAGGTGACTGCTGGCACTGCCAGCTTCCCTGCCCTCGTCCTTTCTCTTAAAAACGTGTGCATGTCTCGGTGCATGCGTGCCTGGATGTGTGCAAGTGTGCATCTGAGTGTGTGCGTGCCTGTAGGTGTGTGCGCGCAGGTGTCTCTGTGTGTGTCCATCAGTATCTAGGTGTGCAAGGGTGTGGTGTGTGTGCGCGAAAGTCTGTGGGTGGGTGTGCAGGACTGTGTATAAGATGTACATGTGTGTATGCATGTCTGTAGGTGTGTGTGTGTGTGTGCATGTCTCTGTGTGTGGGTGGGCAAGTGTGTGGTGCATGTGTGTGCAAGTCTGTGTGGGGGTGTGCAGATCTGTGTGCAGGTGGAGAGAGAGAGAGAGAGAGAGAGAGAGAGAGAGAGAGAGAGAGAGAGAGAGAGAGAGAGAGAGAGAGAGAGAGAGAGAGAGAGAGCGGGCATGTCTGTATTTGTACGCATGGGTGTAGAGGGAAAAGACAGCCTTGGGATCGTCCTTCAAGAGCCTCCATCTTGTTCTTTTGAGACTGGTAACTGGAGCTCACCACACAGCTACGCTGGTGATAGCCCGAGACCCACCCGCCTCTGCCTCCCTAGTTCTAAGCACACAGCAGCATGCCCTGCTTCCGTGTGGGCTCTGGCCAACCGGGTCACATCTGAGACGCACCACTTCCGCTTGCTACCCAGGCTCACGTCTGCTCCTGACAACCACAGGCATTCACTTGCACACTTACTGGTTTCTGACACTCGGCGGAGAAGCACACACGATCTGTTAAAAGCCACTTGGCTTGGGCTCTTGCTTCTCTGGGCCTAGTCTCACATTTTTAACTTAATCCTTTTATCTGTCTGTCTGTCTGTCTGTCTGTCTACCTTCGTGCTGGGACCTCGTCTCCTTAGGAGGAGCCTGGCGGCAGAGCCGGGGTGAGAGTCGTGTGAGATGCACAGCAGCCGCAGCCTCCCTTCCGGCAGCTGTTGGAGCTGAACTTCCCGATCTTCTGAACGTGTTAAAAGTGAGTCAGACTTGAACTTGGCCCTTGACATCACTGACCATGTTTTCCCACCTCATGTCTTCGGTGAAAAGAAAGGAGACGTTGAGTGAGAGGGAGGATGGGAGGCTGGGAGGCAGGGGTGTGGAGGGTTCTCTCTGGAATTCGGAACCCTAATAGGTGCACAGAGGTGTTGTAACCCCGCCCCCGGGTGCTTTGGGAGTTAGCAGGACCAGGAGAACTTCCAAGCACAGTTCCCTCCCTCCCCCAAGCCTCCCCAAAGCTGTTAGGGACTTAACTTTCTTGCTTTGTAAATACATTAAGTGACTACAGCTATCACAGGAAACCCTTGTGCTAGGCCAATGCCCTGTCCACACGACAGCAAGCATGGCCGGGACACAGGCTGGAGAAGGCACACTGCCTGTCCTTAACACCTACAGTCTGAGACAGCCCCCTATCCCCATCCCCACCCCACAAAGCTCCCTCGTTACTGCAGAGCAGAGGCAGCCGGGCCCTCAAAGGGTTGGGCGCTGTGGCCGCCCACTGCCTGACTTCCTGTGAGTTTAAAGACAAACTCACACCCGAGAACCCATGCATTCATCAGTTCACCTGGGGTCCCTGACAAGCTGCACAGAGCCCGGGGCTCCCCCCTCTCAGCACCACAGGAGACTAGGGGTTCCTTCTCCTGCCAGAGTTCCATCGCCAGCTCCGAGCAGGCCCTCATCACTGGGCAGCTGATTTACTAAATAACCATTGTCCACAGCCACAGCCTGGGTCCTGCAGCCTAGTGCCAGCCACTTGCTGTCCCATGGATAACAAGGTCCTTAGACGGATTCCCGCGTCACACCCACGCATGCTCAGCACGCCTCCCCCAGGGTGTCAGAACAACCAGCATCCTTGATCTTTCTTCAGGGAGGAGGCGTCCCGCTACACCTGTTTCTCGACCCACACTCTGGGATCTTGAAGATCCCCACCTCAAGTCCTGGTGTGTAACAGTCTCCTGAGCAGACACCAAAGCTGCCTGAAAATGGCCCTCGGGCACAGCCAAGTGCATACACACACACACACACACACACACACACACCACACACACACACACCAAACACACCACACATACACCACACACCACACCACACATACACCACACACCACACACACCACACACACCACACGCACCACACACACACACATACACCACACACACCACACACCACACATACACCACACACCACACCACACATACCACACACACCACACACACCACACACACCACACACACACACACCACACACACCACACACACCACACACACACCACACACACACCACACCACACACACACCACATACACCACACACACACACCACACACACACACCACATGCACCACACACACACACAGCACACACACACCACATACACCACACACACACACCACACACACACACACCCCATGCACCACACACACACAGCACACACCACACACACCACACACACACACACCACATGTACCACACACACACACACACACACACACACACACACGGCTGGGTGTCCATCCCACAGCTTCCCCTCTGTCCATCTCAATTCAAAATCCGATTTAAAAAATTAACCCTTTAATGACACACCGTAAGCCCAGCTGTCTCCCGTAGACACATTTGTGTACGTGTGCGAGTTCGTGTATACAAGTACACGCTTGTGTGTACAAGCGCATGCCTGCACGTGCACACGTGCACATGACTGTAGTTGTTATTCACCAGGACAGGGTTTCTCACTGACCTGGAACAGGCTAGGCAGGCAGAGCCCCAAGGACAGGACTATGTCTACCTCACTGGCGGTTGTGAGCACACCGCCGCCACGCCAGTCTTTCACACAGGTTTTGGGGGCTGAACGCAGACCCTCGGCCCTGGCGAGGTCTTTACTAACTGAACCATCATCTCCCTGGCCTGCATCTCAGACACATTCCCGTTAGAGGAGGCCGTGGCTTTCAGAAGCAAGACGCTCCGATCTGGGAGGCATCTTCCTCCGTGGAGATGTCTCATGCATGGGGTGGGGCAGACCGAATGCAGACAGCTTTTGTTTAACCATCTGGAACCTTCCATGACTGGGCCGTTCAAGAATGCTTGACCTCCAAGAGAAGCGCAGAGGAGGGCTACAACACAGGCACCTCGCTATCTCTGGGGACGAACGCCAAGCCACATTTACCCACCTAAGGCCGTGGGATCCGGACCCACCTAAGTCTCCAGGAGAGGCAGTGGGACCCCGTCATGAGAGCATGAGAACCAACTGCTCGTCCGAGAGGTAAATGTGGACTCTGACGGAAATCTGATGTGGCTAACCGGCACACCGTGAGGATTGGCTTCGCTAAGTCAGGTACAGAGTGGACACTTTCTATAAACATTAGCTCAACCCAACCCCAAGGCCCATTTTAGGAGGCATATTGTATTGACGACAGTGTTTTGAAATGAGAGACTTCAACTTCTTAGCTAGATCCAGTACCTTAGATTGAACCAGTTAACTCTGACAAGTAAAGGCTCAAGAATCCTTCAGGGATTGCCAAGGTGACCGACTCTAATGACTACCAACAAGTCCGCCCACAAATCAGCTGGTTCCCAGCATTTCACCGAAACTGAAGTAGGTCCTGGCTACTTTATAGCTGACAAGCTGGCAAAAATAATTACTGATGGGAGAGCAATGTAACTTTTGACATTTTACTTGTAAACATTTCAGAAGAGTGATTGGAGCTGAGTCTTTAAAAAAAATTCCTTCCATTCTGATGGAGTCCACGTGTGTTTTTGCTACAGAGGAACAGCCCAGGGTGACCAATAAAAGACTCTTCAAGCATGAAACCGGATCACAAAATATAATCTACGGAGCAGCAGAATGGAAAATAAGACTTCAAGGAGATAAAACGCCAGTGTGAAATTGTAACTCTTACAGAGCTTCCGGAAACCCGCAGCAGATGACGGGTTCAGCTGAAAGCTGCTTTGGAGAGATATGCCGCTGTGGATGAACGTCGTACGTATCACACTGGGAGCCGTGTTCTTTGGAAATATTTAAACTTCTGATAAAACTGGTTACGTGTTGGTCTAAACTCACGTTAGGGGATTTAAGGATTTTTCTGAACTACTTGGGGGCACACAGAAACAAACCTGAGGAGTCACAGCGGTCACGGCTCCACACACAGCAGTCACGGCTCCACACACAGCAGTCACGGATCCACACACAGCAGTCACAGTCACACTCCACACACAGCAGTCACGGCTCCACACACAGCAGTCACGCTCCACACACAGCAGTCACGCTCCACACACAGCAGTCACGGCTCCACACACAGCAGTCACGGCTCCACATACAGCAGTCACGCTCCACACACAGCAGTCACGCTCCACACACAGCAGTCACGCTCCACACACAGCAGTCACGCTCCACACACAGCAGTCACGCTCCACACACAGCAGTCACGCTCCACACACAGCAGTCACGGCTCCACACACAGCAGTCACAGTCACACTCCACACACAGCAGTCACGCTCCACACACAGCAGTCACGCTCCACACACAGCAGTCACGCTCCACACACAGCAGTCACGGCTCCACACACAGCAGTCACAGTCACACTCCACACACAGCAGTCACGCTCCACACACAGCAGTCACGCTCCACACACAGCAGTCACGGCTCCACACACAGCAGTCACGGCTGCCCACACAGCAGTCACACTCCACACACAGCAGTCACACTCCACACACAGCAGTCACGCTCCACACACAGCAGTCACAGTCACGGCTCCACACACAGCAGTCACGGCTCCACACACAGCAGTCACAGTCACACTCCACACACAGCAGTCACGCTCCACACACAGCAGTCACGCTCCACACACAGCAGTCACGCTCCACACACAGCAGTCACGGCTCCACACACAGCAGTCACAGTCACACTCCACACACAGCAGTCACGCTCCACACACAGCAGTCACGCTCCACACACAGCAGTCACGGCTCCACACACAGCAGTCACGGCTGCCCACACAGCAGTCACACTCCACACACAGCAGTCACACTCCACACACAGCAGTCACGCTCCACACACAGCAGTCACAGTCACGGCTCCACACACAGCAGTCACGGCTCCACACACAGCAGTCACGCTGCACACACAGCAGTCACGCTCCACACACAGCAGTCACGGATCCACACACAGCAGTCACGGCTCCACACACAGCAGTCACGGCTCCACACACAGCAGTCACGGCTCCACACACAGCAGTCACGCTCCACACACAGCAGTCACACTCCACACACAGCAGTCACAGTCACGGCTCCACACACAGCAGTCACGCTCCACACACAGCAGTCACAGTCACGGCTCCACACACAGCAGTCACGCTCCACACACAGCAGTCACAGTCACGGCTCCACACACAGCAGTCACACTCCACACACAGCAGTCACGCTCCACACACAGCAGTCACAGTCACGGCTCCACACACAGCAGTCACACTCCACACACAGCAGTCACGGATCCACACACAGTAGTCACGGCTCCACACACAGCAGTCACGCTCCACACACAGCAGTCACGGCTCCACACACAGCAGTCACGGCTCCACACACAGCAGTCACAGTCACGGCTCCACACACAGCAGTCACGCTCCACACACAGCAGTCACGCTCCACACACAGCAGTCACAGTCACACTCCACACACAGCAGTCACGCTCCACACACAGCAGTCACGCTCCACACACAGCAGTCACGCTCCACACACAGCAGTCACGGCTCCACACACAGCAGTCACGGCTCCACACACAGCAGTCACGCTCCACACACAGCAGTCACGCTCCACACACAGCAGTCACGGCTCCACACACAGCAGTCACGGCTCCACACACAGCAGTCACGGCTCCACACACAGCAGTCACAGTCACGGCTCCACACACAGCAGTCACGCTCCACACACAGCAGTCACGCTCCACACACAGCAGTCACGGATCCACACACAGCAGTCACGCTCCACACACAGCAGTCACAGTCACGGCTCCTCACACAGCAGTCACGCTCCACACACAGCAGTCACGCTCCACACACAGCAGTCACGGCTCCACACACAGCAGTCACGGCTCCACACACAGCAGTCACGCTCCACACACAGCAGTCACGCTCCACACACAGCAGTCACGCTCCACACACAGCAGTCACGGATCCACACACAGCAGTCACGGCTCCACACACAGCAGTCACGGCTCCACACACAGCAGTCACGCTCCACACACAGCAGTCACAGTCACACTCCACACACAGCAGTCACGGCTCCACACACAGCAGTCACCACAGCAGTCACGGCTCCACACACAGCAGTCACGCTCCACACACAGCAGTCACGCTCCACACACAGCAGTCACGGCTCCACACACAGCAGTCACAGTCACGGCTCCTCACACAGCAGTCACGCTCCACACACAGCAGTCACGCTCCACACACAGCAGTCACGGCTCCACACACAGCAGTCACGGCTCCACACACAGCAGTCACGCTCCACACACAGCAGTCACGCTCCACACACAGCAGTCACGCTCCACACACAGCAGTCACGGATCCACACACAGCAGTCACGGCTCCACACACAGCAGTCACGGCTCCACACACAGCAGTCACGCTCCACACACAGCAGTCACAGTCACACTCCACACACAGCAGTCACGCTCCACACACAGCAGTCACGCTCCACACACAGCAGTCACGGCTCCACACACAGCAGTCACGCTCCACACACAGCAGTCACACTCCACACACAGGAGTCACGGCTCCACACACAGCAGTCACACTCCACACACAGCAGTCACGCTCCACACACAGCAGTCACGGCTCCACACACAGCAGTCACGGCTCCACACACAGCAGTCACGGCTCCACACACAGCAGTCACACTCCACACACAGCAGTCACGGCTCCACACACAGCAGTCACGGCTCCACACACAGCAGTCACGCTCCACACACAGCAGTCACGCTCCACACACAGCAGTCACGGCTCCACACACAGCAGTCACGGCTCCACACACAGCAGTCACGCTCCACACACAGCAGTCAGCTCCACACAGCAGTCACGCTCCACACACAGCAGTCACGGCTCCACACACAGCAGTCACGCTCCACACACAGCAGTCACGCTCCACACACAGCAGTCACGGCTCCACACACAGCAGTCACGCTCCACACACAGCAGTCACGCTCCACACACAGCAGTCACGGCTCCACACACAGCAGTCACGGCTCCACACACAGCAGTCACGGATCCACACACAGCAGTCACAGTCACGGCTCCACACACAGCAGTCACGGATGCACACACAGCAGTCACGCTCCACACACAGCAGTCACGCTCCACACACAGCAGTCACGGCTCCACACACAGCAGTCACGGATCCACACACAGCAGTCACAGTCACGGCTCCACACACAGCAGTCACGGCTCCACACACAGCAGTCATGGCTCCACACACAGCAGTCATGGCTCCACACACAGCAGTCACGCTCCACACACAGCAGTCACGCTCCACACACAGCAGTCACGCTCCACACACAGCAGTCACGCTCCACACACAGCAGTCACGCTCCTCACACAGCAGTCACGGCTCCACACACAGCAGTCACGGCTCCACACACAGCAGTCACGGATCCACACACAGCAGTCACAGTCACGGCTCCACACACAGCAGTCACGCTCCACACACAGCAGTCACACTCCACACACAGCAGTCACACTCCACACACAGCAGTCACGCTCCACACACAGCAGTCACGCTCCACACACAGCAGTCACGGCTCCACACATAGCAGTCACGGCTCCTCACACAGCAGTCACGGCTCCACACACAGCAGTCACGGCTCCACACACAGCAGTCACACTCCACACACAGCAGTCACGCTCCACACACAGCAGTCACGCTCCACACACAGCAGTCACGGCTCCACACACAGCAGTCACGGCTCCACACACAGCAGTCACGGCTCCACACACAGCAGTCACGGCTCCTCACACAGCAGTCACACTCCACACACAGCAGTCACGGCTCCACACACAGCAGTCACGGCTCCACACACAGCAGTCACGGCTCCACACACAGCAGTCACGCTCCACACACAGCAGTCACGCTCCACACACAGCAGTCACGCTCCACACACAGCAGTCACGGCTCCACACACAGCAGTCACAGTCACACTCCACACACAGCAGTCACACTCCACACACAGCAGTCACGGCTCCACACACAGCAGTCACGGCTCCACACACAGCAGTCACGGCTCCACACACAGCAGTCACGGCTCCACACACAGCAGTCACGGCTCCACACACAGCAGTCACATTCCACACACAGCAGTCACACTCCACACACAGCAGTCACGGCTCCACACACAGCAGTCACACTCCACACACAGCAGTCACACTCCACACACAGCAGTCACGGCTCCACACACAGCAGTCACACTCACGGCTCCACACACAGCAGTCACACTCACGGCTCCACACACAGCAGTCACGGCTCCACACACAGCAGTCACACTCCACACACAGCAGTCACGGCTCCACACACAGCAGTCACGGCTCCACACACAGCAGTCACATTCCACACACAGCAGTCACACTCCACACACAGCAGTCACGGCTCCACACACAGCAGTCACGGCTCCACACACAGCAGTCACGGCTCCACACACAGCAGTCACATTCCACACACAGCAGTCACACTCCACACACAGCAGTCACGGCTCCACACACAGCAGTCACACTCCACACACAGCAGTCACGCTCCACACACACCAGTCACGGCTCCACACACAGCAGTCACGCTCCACACACAGCAGTCACGCTCCACACACAGCAGTCACGGCTCCACACACAGCAGTCACGGCTCCACACACAGCAGTCACGGCTCCACACACAGCAGTCACGGCTCCACACACAGCAGTCACGGCTCCACACACAGCAGTCACATTCCACACACAGCAGTCACGCTCCACACACAGCAGTCACGGCTCCACACACAGCAGTCACGGCTCCACACACAGCAGTCACACTCCACACACAGCAGTCACACTCACGGCTCCACACACAGCAGTCACGGCTCCACACACAGCAGTCACACTCCACACACAGCAGTCACGGCTGCCCACACAGCAGTCACGGCTCCACACACAGCAGTCACGCTCCACACACAGCAGTCACGCTCCACACACAGCAGTCACGGCTCCACACACAGCAGTCACGCTCCACACACAGCAGTCACGGCTCCACACACAGCAGTCACGGCTCCACACACAGCAGTCACTCTCACGGCTCCACACACAGCAGTCACGGCTCCACACACAGCAGTCACACTCCACACACAGCAGTCACGGCTGCCCACACAGCAGTCACGGCTCCACACACAGCAGTCACGCTCCACACACAGCAGTCACGCTCCACACACAGCAGTCACGCTCCACACACAGCAGTCACGGCTCCACACACAGCAGTCACGGCTCCACACACAGCAGTCACGGCTCCACACACGGCAGTCACGGCTCCACACACAGCAGTCACGGCTCCACACACAGCAGTCACGCTCCACACACAGCAGTCACGGCTCCACACACAGCAGTCACGGCTCCACACACAGCAGTCACGGCTCCACACACAGCAGTCACGGCTCCACACACAGCAGTCACGGCTCCACACACAGCAGTCACGCTCCACACACAGCAGTCACGGCTCCACACACAGCAGTCACAGTCACAGCTCCACACACAGCAGTCACGGCTCCACACACAGCAGTCACGGCTCCACACACAGCAGTCACGCTCCACACACAGCAGTCACGCTCCACACACAGCAGTCACAGTCACAGCTCCACACACAGCAGTCACGGCTCCACACACAGCAGTCACGGCTCCACACACAGCAGTCACGCTCCACACACAGCAGTCACGGCTCCACACACAGCAGTCACGCTCCACACACAGCAGTCACGCTCCACACACAGCAGTCACGCTCCACACACAGCAGTCACGGCTCCACATACAGCAGTCACGCTCCACACACAGCAGTCACGCTCCACACACAGCAGTCACGGCTCCACACACAGCAGTCACGCTCCACACACAGCAGTCATGGCTCCACACACAGCAGTCACGCTCCACACACAGCAGTCACGGCTCCACACACAGCAGTCATGGCTCCACACAGCAGTCACGCTCCACACACAGCAGTCACGCTCCACACACAGCAGTCACGCTCCACACACAGCAGTCACGGCTCCACACACAGCAGTCACACTCCACACACAGCAGTCATGGCTCCTCACACAGCAGTCACGCTCCACACACAGCAGTCACGGCTCCACACACAGCAGTCACGCTCCACACACAGCAGTCACGCTCCACACACAGCAGTCACGCTCCACACACAGCAGTCACGGCTCCACACACAGCAGTCACGGCTCCACACACAGCAGTCACGGCTCCACACACAGCAGTCACGCTCCACACACAGCAGTCACGGCTCCACACACAGCAGTCACGCTCCACACACAGCAGTCACACTCCACACACAGCAGTCACGGCTCCACACACAGCAGTCACGCTCCACACACAGCAGTCACGCTCCACACACAGCAGTCACGGCTCCACACACAGCAGTCACGCTCCACACAGCAGTCACGCTCCACACACAGCAGTCACGCTCCACACACAGCAGTCACGCTCCACACACAGCAGTCACGGCTCCACACACAGCAGTCACGCTCCACACACAGCAGTCACACTCCACACACACCAGTCACGCTCCACACACAGCAGTCACACTCCACACACACCAGTCACGCTCCACACACAGCAGTCACGCTCCACACACAGCAGTCACGGCTCCACACACAGCAGTCACGCTCCACACACAGCAGTCACACTCCACACACAGCAGTCACGCTCCACACACAGCAGTCACGGCTCCACACACAGCAGTCACACTCCACACACAGCAGTCACAGCTCCACACACAGCAGTCACGCTCCACACACAGCAGTCACACTCCACACACAGCAGTCACGCTCCACACACAGCAGTCACGCTCCACACACAGCAGTCACGGCTCCACACACAGCAGTCACGCTCCACACACAGCAGTCACGCTCCACACACAGCAGTCACGGCTCCACACACAGCAGTCACACTCCACAAACAGCAGTCACAGTCACGGCTCCACACACAGCAGTCACGCTCCTCACACAGCAGTCACAGTCACGGCTCCACACACAGCAGTCACGCTCCACACACAGCAGTCACAGTCACGGCTCCACACACAGCAGTCACGCTCCACACACAGCAGTCACAGTCACGGCTCCACACACAGCAGTCACGCTCCACACACAGCAGTCACGCTCCACACACAGCAGTCATGGCTCCTCACACAGCAGTCATGCTCCACACACAGCAGTCACAGTCACGGCTCCACACACAGCAGTCATGGCTCCTCACACAGCAGTCACGCTCCACACACAGCAGTCACAGTCACGGCTCCACACACAGCAGTCACGCTCCACACACAGCAGTCACGGCTCCACACACAGCAGTCACGCTCCACACACAGCAGTCACGCTCCACACACAGCAGTCACGCTCCACACACAGCAGTCACGCTCCACACACAGCAGTCACGCTCCACACACAGCAGTCATGGCTCCTCACACAGCAGTCATGGCTCCTCACACAGCAGTCACGCTCCACACACAGCAGTCACGGCTCCACACACAGCAGTCACGCTCCACACACAGCAGTCACGGCTCCACACACAGCAGTCACGGCTCCACACACAGCAGTCACGCTCCACACACAGCAGTCACGGCTCCACACACAGCAGTCACGGCTCCACACACAGCAGTCACGCTCCACACACAGCAGTCACGCTCCACACACAGCAGTCACGCTCCACACACAGCAGTCACGCTCCACACACAGCAGTCACGCTCCACACACAGCACTCATGGCTCCACACACAGCAGTCACGCTCCACACACAGCAGTCACGCTCCACACACAGCACTCATGGCTCCCCATTACTCTCCTGAACCAATGGCTCCTCCAGGAGGCACCTGTGCCAGGGAGGCTGCACATGGGAGAAGACAGCTGGTCACATGGACCTGTAGACCGGTCCTGAGCACCTGGCAGTGACTTCTCCACCTGAAGAAGGCACCGGCTCCCCTCTCGTGTGAGCAGCCCAGCCCAGGAGCCTAAGAAACCAGAGTGAGCCACACAAGTCACAAAGCAGAGCTCACCCAGCACTCAGAGGTCATGTGTGTGCATGTGAGAGAGTGTGTGTGTACATGCTTGCACTCACACATGCCAGTCCCTCCCCAGGGGCCACTGCAGAGCTCCTCCCTTTGCTTGTCTGGCTGTTGTTCAGGTGACTGGGACTTGTGTTCAGAGGGGTCAAGGACTTGCACTGCCTTGCTTCACCAATGAAACAAAATTTGAATTCCACTGAACATTCACAGAAGATGGAGCGTAGAGTCTACCCACAACTGTCCAGTTTGGGAGCTTCATTTTTTGTTGTTGTTAATTTGCTTTTCAAGACAAGGTTTCTCTGTGTAGAACTGGCTGTTCTCCCCCCCACCCCGAGGGCTGAGATTAAAGGCATGCATCACCACCACCTGGCTTGATTTCATTTTTGAGTGTGAACAGAAAGCATCTTTCGTACAGTTTTGTTACACACTAGGTGTTCCAAAGATGCTACCACCACGTAAACTGGGGTGAGCCAGGCAGGGTCTACACAAGGCGCCGGATCAAACTCTTATCGTGAGAAATGGGGACGGCTGGCCTGCCAAACAGCCTGTGACTCTGAGCGGTGCCTAACTACCAAACCCCATCCTCAAGAGTGACAGAAATGAGCATGTGCATATCGGTTTATTTAATAACGTACCCCATTCCTTACTTCCTCTGAAGTTTAAACATTACACTGGTTTTTAAAACAATGCATGCAGACAGGTCATAGGACCTACAAATTTATCAGCAGAATGTTGAAGACTGTGATGTAAAATATTTATTATGAAAAAGAGAAACGGACATGCCACAACATGGATAAGCCTATGAAGAATTCCCGTTGCAGGCTGGGTGTACAGGCCAGGGGCAAAGCACTGGCTTACAGGCACAACACCCTGGTTTTGATTTCCAGCACTACGTGCACACACATACTGTTACACATGTGCACACACATGCAAATGTACACACACACAATGCACACATACACGCATACGCTCAATCACACATGCATACATACATGCATGCACACACTCACATTCACGCACACATGCACACATGGCATGCACATACATGTACAAAGATGCACACACACGCCGTGCACATACATGTACACATATGCATACACACATGCACGCACGTGCCCACACACTTCAGGAAATAAAGGATGACCGACACAGGAAGCTGACGGCTATAAACACTAGTTGTATCCAAGGCCCAGAACAGGCAAACCCGCAGCAACAGATGGTGGCTGCCTAGGCTGGGGAGGGACCAGAGGGTGTGCCTAGAGTGACCGCGTATGGGTACAGGGATTCCTGGGGGAGGAGGAAGTCTAAGGCGGGCTGTAGCGAGAACATGCTAAAAGCCTCCGAGTTGACTGCACGCGTACTATAAGTACCCCAATGTTACAGGGTGTGAACTGTATCTCAAACAGGCTGTTTTTAAAATGGAGTCAGAAACCAGGGGAACAGCAGTGAGTGGGGCACACACCACTGGTGGGATGCCCGCAGCATTGAAACTGCTGCGGAGCCACAGAGCGACTCCGCTGTGCAGGGTGGGAAGGCTAAGTTCCGAAATGGCATACGGATGCAATAAACACAGGTGAACTTTCCAAAACAGACGGTCTCGGATTTCAAATGAAAGCCAGGGCTTTTACGGGTCAGAGATAGAGCGTGCACACCACACCAGCAGCGGTCCCCAGAAAGTCCCTGCAGACCCCGTCAGCACGCCGAACGGCCTTTCTAGGAAGCACAGCATCAGGCAATGTAATGCGGCCCACGGAGCGAAGAAACGAAAACAGCAGGGAGAAAACCCACGAATGCCCCAATAGCACCCAACACCAATAATCACCCAGTTAAGAGCAAACCACATCTAGGGACTGTGTTCTCTCACCTCTGGTTATGAGGTGGGCGCAAGCCAGTGCATGAAACAGATAATGTATTCCAAAGTCAGAAACGGTTTATTAGCATGGAAAAATCTAACACATGCATACACACACCCCACACACATACTTACACACCATACATACATGCATGTACACACGAATACATCATACACGCACAGACGCACGCACGCACGCACACACTCTCACTTTTGCAGGCAGTGCCTTTCTTTGATTGCCTTAAATTTATTAGTACATTAACAAAAGCAGTGGGCACTTTGAGCGGCGCCGCAATGGCACATACACAGGAGTCATTCGGTCGGTCTTGTCGATATTGTCTTCGGAGACGGTCTTTCACTGACCTGGACCTCACTACGCTTGGATGACCGGCCATCAAGCCACAGGCATCTGCCGGTCTCTACCTGCCTAGTCCTGGATTACAAATGCATGTCACCTCATCTGACTTAACTACGAGAGTTCTAGAGACTGACGGGCTTCTCACGCAGCGTGCGAGCCTGGGCATAAGCATAGCCCAGTAAGGATGTAACAGGGAGGCGGTGTCCGGGTGGGTGCTATGGCCGGGGGAAAGCGACCCTGGAGAAGCATCCACCAGCCACGCTGCTCAAGTGGGCCGGCCGGCACACGGGAGGGGAGAGGGGCAATTATGCAAAGACCAGCGGCTGCTGAGGACAGGGCTGGCCCTGACCCCTGACCTGGAGTAGTTCCTTACAGGTCACCGGCTCACACCGCTGACACGCACACGGCGCCAACTCAAGGGCAGTCAAATATTAGATGGGACAGGGCGGCGGGTCTGTGCACACGCACCCTGTTACACAGGACACATAGGGGACCCTAACTGAACGCTTGACCTAAGCTTGTCCCTTCTCTCTGAGTGCCCATTATTACTCCTGAATTTTATTGGCTGAGGAAACTAAGCAGAGAGGTCATGGGGCTTCTCCGAGGTCACCTAGTGTCCCCAAGTCAGTAAGTGATGGATAGGACTCTGGGAGGCCACGCCCACCAGAAGGCCACGCCCACCAGAAGGTCACGCCCATCCGAAGGCCACGCCCACCAGAAGGTCACGCCCTTCACGAGGCCACACCCTCCAAGAAGCCCTAGTAATTTTCCAAACTGGCCACATAGAACAAAGCTTGAATGAATGAGGTAGACCAAAGTGAGGGCTTGTTGACATAAGGTTCAAGTCCAAGTCTTACACTTTTAACTCTAAGCTACAGCTGGCAGAAATACACTGTGATGCTCTTGTGAACCAAGTAACACCGCTAGCTGGGTTTTGGACTGAGGAGAGCCTGAAGGAAAAAAAAACCAATAGATAAAAAGGCAAAAGAATTACTTCTCTCTGAGGGAATACTGAGTCTTCTAAAGCATGTCCAGTTTGGATACAACACATCTGAGGAGCGGCAAATGTTTCCCGGAGTTAAGATAAACGCAGTGGCGGCTCCGAGTGACCGGGTAATTTCTCCCCAGTAGGAGGCACTTACCTACTTTAACTCGCTGCCACTTAGAAATTATCACTCAATCAATTACCGTCCTCCTGGGTTTATTTTCACAGAGCGCCTCAATAAAATGAGTGTGAAAACAAGTTAAATGCATGGTATTCATTTTCCTGATTTTTCACCTCTCCCAATGGTGGATATGTTGACAGAAAAATTACCTGACTTTATTTCCGTGGACATTGATGGAATGCTGACCAGGTTCTGTGCCCAGGGCTAGAGGCACTCAAGGACAGACGGGAGAAACACAGTCCCTACCCTTCAGGAGTGCATACATGTCCCCAGACCAAGACACCCAGAGCGAGCCAGCCCACAATCTTCCAGTCACACCCCCACTTCCCCCAACACCATCTTCACTGTGCTCAGACACATATCTGAAAAACCTCAGCTACAGCCAGACGTGGGGATACAACTTCACCTAGAGATGGTTAATATATTCTGTTTTTTGTCGTTGCTGCTGTTTTTATTAACATGATAGCCGGTTATCCATGCCAGCTTCAAACTCACTGTTGTTGTTGACAGTTCTGAAGTTCAAGGACAGGCCACCAGCTTCCACTCTGGTCTGGTGAGGGCCTCCAAGTAAATAGAATATGGTGGGAATGTGCACCTCCCACACAGACTACAGGGAGCCAACAGCCATTCACTCAGAGGAGCCAGGAACAAGCTTCCACTCACCACACTCTTAACAACCCACAATGAGGACCAAGCTCCCCCAGCTCCTGAGCCCTTGAAAACTCAAATCCCACCCACACCGAGGCTGAGGGGCTGGAATTGGAAGCTAAGCCCGGGATCTTGTTAAATGGAAGGCAGTTCAGCAGCACTGACTCTGGTGAAGGACCAGTATTCCCATCACTCCATGCCGCACCGCCATTTCTTAATTGCTACCAATTCCTCAGTTCTCATCAATGGGGAGTGAGCATCACAGGAGTCACAGCATCCTCCCAGACTGCTGCCTTCCAGGCGCACCCGCAGAGGTAAACACGAAAACCACACAGTGTAGCACGTAGACCAGCAGGCAGGACTACAAAGCACCAAGGAAGGGTGCTCACCTAGACCAAGGAAGGGTGCTCGCCTAGACCAAGGAAGGGTGCTCACCTAGACCAAGGAAGGGTGCTCGCCTAGACCAAGGAAGGGTGCTCGCCTAGACCAAGGAAGGAGTGCTCGCCTAGACCAAGGAAGGGTGCTCACCTAGACCAAGAGAGGAGTGCTCGCCTAGACCAAGGAAGGGTGCTCACCTAGACCAAGGAAGGGTGCTCGCCTAGACCAAGAGAGGGTGCTCGTCTAGACCAAGGAAGGGTGCTCACCTAGACCAAGGAAGGGTGCTCGCCTAGACCAAGAGAGGGTGCTCGTCTAGACCAAGGAAGGGTGCTCACCTAGACCAAGGAAGGGTGCTCGCCTAGACCAAGGAAGGGTGCTCGCCTAGACCAAGAGAGGGTGCTCACCTAGACCAAGGAAGGGTGCTCGCCTAGACCAAGGAAGGGTGCTCACCTAGACCAAGGAAGGGTGCTCGCCTAGACCAAGGGAGGGTGCTCGCCTAGACCAAGGAAGGGTGCTCGCCTAGACCAAGGAAGGGTGCTCGCCTAGACCAAGGAAGGGTGCTCGCCTAGACCAAGGAAGGGTGCTCGCCTAGACCAAGGAAGGGTGCTCACCTAGACCAAGAGAGGAGTGCTCGCCTAGACCAAGGAAGGGTGCTCACCTAGACCAAGGAAGGGTGCTCGCCTAGACCAAGAGAGGGTGCTCGTCTAGACCAAGGAAGGGTGCTCACCTAGACCAAGGAAGGGTGCTCGCCTAGACCAAGAGAGGGTGCTCGTCTAGACCAAGGAAGGGTGCTCACCTAGACCAAGGAAGGGTGCTCGCCTAGACCAAGGGAGGGTGCTCGCCTAGACCAAGGAAGGGTGCTCACCTAGACCAAGGAAGGGTGCTCACCTAGACCAAGGGAGGGTGCTCGCCTAGACCAAGGAAGGGTGCTCACCTAGACCAAGGAAGGGTGCTCGCCTAGACCAAGGAAGGGTGCTCACCTAGACCAAGGAAGGGTGCTCGCCTAGACCAAGAGAGGAGCGCTCACCTAGACCAAGGAAGGGTGCTCGCCTAGACCAAGAGAGGGTGCTCGCCTAGACCAAGGAAGGGTGCTCGCCTAGACCAAGAGAGGGTGCTCGCCTAGACCAAGGAAGGGTGCTCGCCTAGACCAAGGAAGGGTGCTCGCCTAGACAAAGGAAGGGTGCTCGCCTAGACCAAGGAAGGGTGCTCACCTAGACCAAGGAAGGGTGCTCGCCTAGACCAAGGAAGGGTGTTCGCCTAGACCAAGAAAGGAGTGCTCACCTAGACCAAGAAAGGAGTGCTCGCCTAGACAAAGGAAGGGTGCTCGCCTAGACCAAGGAAGGGTGCTCACCTAGACCAAGGAAGGGTGCTCGCCTAGACCAAGGAAGGGTGCTCACCTAGACCAAGAAAGGAGTGCTCGCCTAGACCAAGAGAGGAGTGCTCGCCTAGACCAAGAGAGGATTGCTCGCCTAGACCAAGAGAGGAGTGCTCGCCTAGACCAAGAGAGGGTGCTCACCTAGACCAAGGAAGGGTGCTCACCTAGACCAAGAGAGGAGTGCTCACCTAGACCAAGAGAGGGTGCTCGCCTAGACAAAGGAAGGGTGCTCGCCTAGACCAAGGAAGGGTGCTCGCCTAGACCAAGAGAGGAGTGCTCGCCTAGACCAAGGAAGGGTGCTCGCCTAGACCAAGAGAGGAGTGCTCGCCTAGACCAAGGAAGGGTGCTCGCCTAGACCAAGAGAGGAGTGCTCGCCTAGACCAAGGAAGGGTGCTCACTTAGACCAAGGAAGGGTGCTCACCTAGACCAAGGAAGGGTGCTCGCCTAGACCAAGAGAGGATTGCTCGCCTAGACCAAGAGAGGAGTGCTCGCCTAGACCAAGAGAGGGTGCTCACCTAGACCAAGGAAGGGTGCTCGCCTAGACCAAGAGAGGATTGCTCGCCTAGACCAAGAGAGGGTGCTCACCTAGACCAAGGGAGGGTGCTCGCCTAGACCGAGGAAGGAGTACTCGCCTAGACCAAGAGAGGAGTGCTCACCTAGACCAAGGAAGGGTGCTCACCTAGACCAAGAGAGGAGTGCTCACCTAGACCAAGAGAGGAGTGCTCACCTAGACCAAGAGAGGATTGCTCGCCTAGACCAAGAGAGGAGTGCTCGCCTAGACCAAGGAAGGGTGCTCGCCTAGACCAAGAGAGGAGTGCTCGCCTAGACCAAGGAAGGGTGCTCGCCTAGACCAAGAGAGGAGTGCTCGCCTAGACCAAGAGAGGAGTGCTCACCTAGACCAAGGAAGGGTGCTCGCCTAGACCAAGAGAGGGTGCTCGCCTAGACCAAGGAAGGGTGCTCGCCTAGACCAAGAGAGGGTGCTCGCCTAGACAAAGGAAGGGCGCTCGCCTAGACCAAGGAAGGGTGCTCGCCTAGACCAAGAGAGGAGTGCTCACCTAGACCAAGGAAGGGTGCTCGCCTAGACCAAGGCTTCCAGAACAGAGAGGACTCACTGACCGCCCAGTGGAATGAGTAAGATGGGGAGCGTGGGCTGGGGAGACCAAGTGAGGAACAGAGCTTTTGAAATAGCAGAGCGAAGTGAAATTGAAACAGTATGAAGATCACGGGAAAGGTGACGGTGAACTGAGCCAGGGCCAGCTGCTGGCCAGTCTTCTCCAAGGGTCATGACTTTGTAGGCTGTGAGTGTGAGTCCTGTAAGCCTTTCAGAAATGGGAGGGGATCGTGATCTGATTTGTATTCACACTGTAGTGTCACCAGATTGTCAAATGGATAGACTTTTTTTGGTACAGTTACAAAAACCGGAAAGTTATTTTAAAAAATCACCTAAACTAAAGATCCCCTCTCTCCTTCCTCCCCTCCCTCTCAGGTAACCCTGCTCTCACCTCCTAAGGACGTGGGTGTATGTGCCACCACCCCTATTTTATACAATGCTGGGGGTTGAACCCAGGGCCTCCCACAAGCTACCACCTCACCCATATCCCCAACCGTCTTGCCCACATTACAAATACTTATATAAAAACTAAGTGTTTTAAGTTATCTTATTTCCAGTGACCATGAAATCCTAAACGTCAGTTTTTTAACTGGGCAACCATTCAGTTCTAATCATAAAAGCACAGAACTGCTTAAAACCATAAGTGTTTACAATTTTGATTAAAACATTACCTAAAATTTTTGAAAGCTATTGGAAATAATATTTTTAAACTTTTAAAACTTTGAGATCCTATTATTGGTGTATGTGTCTGTCTATGGATGGGTGTCATGGCATCTGTAGACACGTACACACACACACACACACACACACACACACAGGTCAGAGGACAACTCTGAGGTCTGAGGTACATGGGTTCTGCTTGCAGAACTCACATTGCCAGGCAGGTATATTTACACGCTGAGTCATCTTTCCAGTCTGGAAATATATTTCTTAATTAGACAAAAAGACCTTTAAAAAAATTACAGCCATGGAGGAATGCTGCTTCTTGCCAGAAGAAGACAGGCATCGTTCAACATCAGTTGCATTCCTGCTTTGCATTTGTGTTAGATGCAATTCACTTGGAAAGCTAGCCTGTGCCGGGGAGAAGAGGGAGTTTTGCTATAGCAATGCCTCTCAATTCTTTTATCTCCTTCCGACTTGTCTACCTAAATCACACCTATATCTGCCAGCTGAGTCTTTTTAAATGCTCTGTCGGGTGACTGGTTGTCTAAATAAATCCTCCTCCTATTTGTCCTAAGTTAAAAAAAAAAGAAAAAGAAAAAGACCCTATCGGGTGAGCAAAAGGAGTTGCCCCTCTGTCACTTGCTTTCCTGGGCCAGCATCCCCCACAGCCTTTTTACGTGACACCTGGACACTGCTCCATTCAGAGAGGCCAAGTACCTCGAGATTACGAATGGGTAAAAAAGGCACTGGCGCAGGGGTGAAGGGGGAGTGGGGGGCCGAGGTCACACAGGCTGCTGTGTGGACAAGCATTTCAGGAAGGGGTCGTGTGGAGCCTGGGGGGCATGAAACCCCTAACACTTGCCACTCACGTACCCCGAGTTCAAAGACGCTACACCAAGGTAGGCTGCAGACTTCTGGTCTACCACAGTGGGCTTGACCTTGAAACCAAAGCTTTGTTACTACAGGGCCCAGCAAGGCCACGGAAGCAGAGAAGAAGGGAGGTTGGAAGAGACGAAACCAACAGGAGATTCTGAAGGAAGCTCTACGAACTACACGGCCTTTCGCCTCACGTGGAACCCGGCAGATCAGAGATCTGACCCGCACGTGACCTTACTCGTGTCTGCAGTCTCTGATTGGTTTTTCATTGCTGTCGGGTTTTTCTCCCTCATTTTTTTTTTTAACAGAAGGGTCATCATTCCAACCGTGGTTTCTCCAAACAAACAGTAAAATGTGATAGAAAATTCTGAACATTCCACCAGCAGTGACCCTTAATATTCTGATATGGTCTAATAACTCAAAATTATTCCCCGTCATACACACTTCACATGACATCAGCTACCACACAAGTTTTTAATACACAGTAAGCAGGTGGCCCCGGCAATCCCCCTCATGTCTCACATCTGGTATTGCACTCCATATAAGGTGCTGAGTCCGAGTTTTTAATAAAAACATGTCCTGAGCTTGTAAAAGTTCAAGTAAAAATATACCTTTAAAACTGCCGTGTTTAATTTCAGTCATGAAAGTCTAAAATTATTGTAAAATAATACTCAACCTTTTTCATAGTTCCTTTCAATGAAGCTTCAAACTGCTCTCCTTTTGGGAGGGGGGAAAGAGCCTCACAGCTCACAGCTTCCCGGGAGCTTGAGCGGCACAGGGCGTTACAGTCTTTCAACGTGTGCGGAATTAGTTTGGTGAGGAGTGTGAACTACTAACCCTCAGTTTCTGGAGTGTGGGCAGCAGGAGGAAAACTGAAGGCTACTTTGATACTACAGGACTGAGGGGCTTTTGTTGTCAAAAATGAAATTCAGACTTAGAAGGCAGGCACAACAAGGGGAAATATTTTTAATACATGCATGTGGTTACAAATCTCTTTTTAGGTCTGCTTTTGTGTGTCTGTGCATCTATGTGTACATGTCTGTGTGTGTGTGTATCTGTGTGTCCGTATCTGTGTGCCTGTGTGTGACTATTTGCCCACTTGTGTATGTAGATACCCAGAGTGGCCAGAATAAGGCACCAGGTCCCTTGGAGCAGTTTGCGAGCTGCCCGATGTGCTGGCGTCTGAAGCCTGGTTCTCACGGGTGAGTAACAAGTGTCTTAGCAGCTGAGCATCTCTCTAGCCCCACGGGTGGCTATAAACCCCGCGTGGAAACCAGAGAGAAGACTGTTCTGTTGTTACACTTCTCAGGACGTTGCTGGAAAGTGTTTACAAGATGGCGAGGATATCTGCCAAGTCCCTACTTGTGGCCATGTGCAGACAGAGGCTCGGATGTAAGCTGCTGCACCCCCTCCCACACCGGCCTACAAAAGGCAGGCATTCTCATGTGGATGGCTTTCCATGACTGGGCAGATCTCTGCTTAAAAACACCCCGGGGTCGCATGCCTTCCATCATAAACTCCTCAAAGCTATCTCAGGCTCCAGGGCCACTGTGTCTAAATCAAAAAGTAACTTTCATTTCCTTCAAATGATTCAGTTTCATCTTTGTCATCTTCAGCTACAGACTGGAAATTGATACTAAATGAGGGCTAAGTAGAAATAAATTAGTAATCGAAGCTGGCTATAAAACAAGTCATTCTAAAAAAAAGTTCTCTGCTCTAATGAGTCTATTCAATCATAACTATTTCCCCAAAGGACTGTATACTAGTGTTCACGTTTTCATTTCTAGAAAGCTGAAGGGGATGGTTATCCACACCCCCCCCCCCCCGGCGTCGTCATCATTAAAACATAAAACCAGCCACAAGCCTTTGCGGAGTAAAGGTCCTCTCTATCACAAGGGCTGAAGTACACCCTGGAACCCCTTCTCAGTTTAGGAGCAGTTCAACAGCAGCTATCAGCCCTGAACGCACATCCCTGCCAGCCCAGTCCCCACAGGAGAAGGACACCACACCCGTGCCAGGGGCCAGGGCTGTCACACGGAATGAAACTAAGTGCTTTCTCCCATTCTCTCTGTGACGGGGATTGAACACACGCACGTGTGAGCTACGTGAGTGCTCTGGTCTGGGTTACAATCCCCAGACTCTCGGTTTTAAAGACAAACTGTTAGCTGAGTGTGGCGGCCCACACCCGGGACACCAGGTAGCTACTTCCCGAGGCCGAGGCAAAGGGAGAGAAAACTTTGAGGCCAGCCTGGGCAATTCAGAAGGGGCTGAGAGTACATCTCCATAGCAGAGAGCCTTCCTAGCGTGCGCAAGGCCAGGGGTTCGACCCTAACGGAAAACTAACCAAATGAGTAAATGAATAGACAAACTGTTGATGGGTAAGGCTCTGGCAATTCAGCCTTTTACCCTAATATGGGTAGTCCATATACAGCACTAGTTTACATGTAGCTGTAGATAGTTTACGTGTACTACTAGATAGACAAGCCCTAAGAAAGGCAGACACGTCTCTCAGCAGTGACTGTGGAGGCAAGGACGGCAAACAGGAAGGACAAAGATAGAGAAGGGGAAAGAACAGGGGTGTACTTCAACGTCAAGTGCAGTTTTTAGTTTTATGAAAAGAAAATGCACCCCTGTGTTGAATGACAAACTGGTAACACAGAGCTCCTAATGATTTGAGTACTGATTTCACAGCTCCTCTAAGGGTTTCATTAAGCTTCTATTCTGACTCTATGATATAATTCCAGATAATTCCTAAAGTATAAATAGTAATGATGATGATGATGATGATGCCCAAAATAAAAGCTGTACTCACGGGAAGAGTACAAAATAATTGGTTGGAACAACCAAGGAACTTTGTCTCTGCCAGGCTACCGTAGGAGCGTGGCATCTGTGTTTCCAGAACCCAGGACAGTATGTATATACACTGAAGTCTGGGAGAGAGCCCTGAGCTGGAACGGGATGTGGGGTAGAGGTTTCACCCTGAGAACAGGAAGCTCACAGGAGGGGCTCTCCAAGCTCCAGCAGCTTCCAGAGACACAGCGCCCGGGACGGGCGGGGCCCGAGCTCAGCCTCCCTGGTCTTGGCTAAGACATTCTGTGGGAACAGTTATACAGTTATCACTGTTTGTTGTTGTTGTTGATGAACCAACTGATTAAAAGAGAGATGCTTAACGTTACAGAAATATTCTTCCGGGCAAGCCGTGGCACAAGACTCTTGGGCTGGTGACACGGCTGGGTGGTAAAGTGAGGCCCCCTGAGTTTGACCGCTGGAACCCACATAGACAGAGCTAAAAGGGGAGATCCCCTTTGCAGAGCTGCTCGCCCACGGCAGGCACCCCTCCGCCCCACCCACACAGTCATAACAGTCTTAAAGCAGGAGATTTTCACTTTCAAAACTAATCTCATTCCTGAAACGACCCCTACGCCCTGCATTTTGCATTTTGGGATTTCAAAACAGTCCCAGGAGAACATAAAGCAGGATGCAGAGGTCTGGTGACACTGAAACAGTCTCGCTGACACCAGACCATTCCCGCCTTGACAACGACTGGCCTGTTCCAGTATCTGCGCTGTAAGAACGTCCTCCGTGTAGGCCTCCATAACCTTGTTTCGTTCACTCTGAATTTTAAGGGCATTAGCATCCTTATCACACGTGGGTTAAACTCTCAGACTTTTAGTCCCACCCGAGGGTCCAACCCAAGCCTTGACCTTAAAGAAAACAGGGACTGAGGCTTTCTACCTGGAATCGCTTTTGTTTTATTTTTTTAAATTTTGCAATGTGGGGGTGGGGCTCTTAGCAGAAAAACCCAGACTGCTGCTGTTTAGCCTCTTTGGGGAGCACAGCAGGGAAAGGAACCCGAGCAAACTGCATTTAGAATAGCACCCAGGAGGCCTTAGTTACAGTGCCCCGGATTGCAAAGAATCTGAAAAGTTGTTTTATCGAGACTTTAAAATTAACTCCACACCAGAGCATGTGTGTTTTTACTTAAGAGACTCCAGAAATCGATACTGAAGGACTGTCAGCAGGAGGCCGGGCTGCTTCGATTCCGGCCCCAGGACTACTGGTAGGAGCGGGGCCTGTAGCCACGGTACGGAGCTCCTTGTGGGAGGACCCCCTCCTCGCCCACACTTTAGGCTTCTCCCTATCCTAGAAAGTTGAGGGGAGGGGGTAAGGTCACACCAAGTGCACAGAAAGAGCTCACCACGGGCAGGGTGAATGCTATCACCTCCTGACGGCTACTATAGACTCACTCAGGATCCTTCACTCCTATGTATTCTCACCGTGTGTGTGTGTGTGTGCGTGTGTGTGTGTGCGTACGTGTGTGCATGTGTGTGCATGTGTGTGTGTGTGATACATGTTTGTGTGTGAGAGTGTACACATATGAGCAGGGCATGTGGGTGGATGTCACATGTCTTCCCCAGTGGCCCTCTGTTGTGTCGTGTTCTTATCTTAATGTTTACGGTGGAGCTCATGGATTTGGCGGGCCTCCCCAGGACACCTGTCTTTTTACAGGAGGGCTGGGGATTTGAACTCAGGGCCTCGCGCTTGCCCAACAAGGGCTCAACCCACCGAGCCATCTCGCCTGTCTCCTTTCTCACATCTTAAATGCATCGGCCAAGCTACCAACCAGATAACTATTAATCTAAAAGCCAGGGTAAACGACAAGAATTGGTCTCTCTGTATGTCCTCAGACACTGACTTCACTCACGTTGGAAACGAGAAGCGAGGTGCTTTAACGCACACCCATCGTGAGAGGAAAATCACCTCAGGGATCAACTCCCAGGGAGAAACTTCAACCCAAGGCTTGGAGACAGTGCCCCGGCCTCCTGGGTCTGGGGGACAGGAAGCTCAGGGGTGGGAGGGTCTAGGAAAAGCATGGGGAAGAGGAAGGAAAAGCATAGGAAGAGGGAGGAAAAGCATGGGAAGAGAGAGGAAAAGCATGGGGAAGAGGGAGGAAAAGCATGGGAAGGAGGAAGAAAAGCATGGGAAGAGGAAGGAAAAGCATGGGGAAGAGGAAGGAAAAGCATGGGGAAGAGGAAGGAAAAGCATGGGGAAGAGGGAGGAAAAGCATAGGAAGAGGGAGGAAAAGCATGGGAAGAGAGAGGAAAAGCATGGGGAAGAGGGAGGAAAAGCATGGGAAGGAGGAAGAAAAGCATGGGAAGAGGAAGGAAAAGCATGGGGAAGAGGAAGGAAAAGCATGGGGAAGAGGGAGGAAAAGCATGGGGAAGAGGAAGGAAAAGCATGGAAAGAGGAAGGAAAAGCATGGGAAGGAAGGAGGAAAAGCATGGGAAGAGGGAGGAAAAGCATGGGAAGAGGGAGGAAAAGCATGGGAAGGAAGGAGGAAAAGCATGGGAAGAGGGAGGAAAAGCATGGGAAGAGGGAGGAAAAGCATGGGAAGGAAGGAGGAAAAGCATGGGAAGGAAGGAGGAAAAGCATGGGAAGAGGGAGGAAAAGCATGGGAAGGAAGGAGGAAAAGCATGGGAAGGAAGGAGGAAAAGCATGGGAAGGAGGAGGAAAAGCATGGGAAGGAGGAGGAAAAGCATGGGAAGGAGGAGGAAAAGCATGGGAAGGAGGAGGAAAAGCATGGGGAAGGAAGGAGGAAAAGCATGGGGAAGAGGGAGGAAAAGCATGGGGAAGAGGAAGAGCATGGGAAGAAAGGAGGAAAAGCATGGGAAGAGGGAGGAAAAGCATAGGGAAGAGGAAGGAAAAGCATGGGAAGGAGGAGGAAAAGCATGGGGAAGGAGGAGGAAAAGCATGGGGAAGAGGGAGGAAAAGCATGGGGAAGAGGAAGGAAAAGCATGGGGAGGAGGAGGAAAAGCATGGGGAAGGAGGAGGAAAAGCATGGGGAAGAGGGAGGAAAAGCATGGGAAAAAAGGAGGAAAAGCATGGGGAAGAGGGAGGAAAAGCATGGGAAGGAGGAGGAAAAGCATGGGGAAGGAGGAGGAAAAGCATGGGAAGAAAGGAGGAAAAGCATGGGGAAGAGGAAGAGCATGGGAAGAAAGGAGGAAAAGCATGGGGAAGAGGAAGAGCTGGGCGCCGACCCCTGCTTGCGTCTGAACCCCACTTCCTCCAGAGGCTCTTTTGAGGGATTACGGAATAAAATGACATCAGAATATGCATTAATGAGAGTATTTTCAATAATGAGAACACTGCTAATTGTATCTTTTCTTTTTTTAACGCGAGGTAGAATATTTTATGGCAACCCGGAGAGCAGCCAGGTGCCCAGCGGGGAGCCCCATATTCTGCACACTTGTAAAGGCCATGACAGGAGGTGGCATGATATGAGGTGTGAGAAATGAAAACTTTATGTGCATACAAATTTAGATTTTTAAAATATTTTCACTAGGGGCATAAATAAAGAGAAAGTAGGCCCCTGGGTTTTCAGAGAGTGAGAATACAGACTGAGGTTTTTGTTTTAAACTTGAGGACTTGGGGCCCCTAAGACCTAAGGAAGTCACCAGAAGCAACACTTCAGCTTGACTCTATGCCTCTCATAGAACTTACACTGTTTTCTTCAAGGAAGGAGAGAAGGCTGAACACATTTAAGTGAGAGGGTGGGGGAGGGGGAGGGGGAGAGAAAACAACACGTGTGTACAGGTAACCATGCATCTCTCTCCATGAAGCAGCTTTTACAGACACAACGAGAGTGACCAAAAGTTTACTTAAATTCATTTTTTAAATTTTAATCTACTTTAAATATAATATCACTGCTATTTAAAAAAATGTTGATTTGCTCATTATAAAAATTTTGACACATTAGAAGGAGGTTGAATTTTGGCAGGAGCACGCCTGTACCGGCCACCTAGATTCTGCCACCTGTATTCTAAAGTCTTGCTTTAGTGCACATCAAACCGTCTGTCGGTCCATCCATCCATCCGTCAGTCCACCCATCTTACTACCTTACCCGTTTCAACACGGTCACAGACAGCCTCCTCTATGTCAGTCTCCGAGTCATTAGCTTCGGCCCAGTGTTTTAGTTTTTATGTGGCACTGGCTGACTGCAGTGTCCCCGGTCTGCTGGACTCGGGCAGATGGGCACACTGGGGTCAGCACAACCTGTAGAAGCCTACACACCACACACACACACACACACACACACACACGTGCGCACGCACACACACACACGCACGCACACACACGCTCACACGCACACGCTCACACGCTCACATGCACCGTGACTGCTGAGCAATATTCCTCTTTCCATCACATGGATTAATCTGCATGTGTGTATAACATGTGCATATAACATGCATGAGTGTACACATGCTGCAGCACATGCATGGACCCCAAACAAGAACTCCCAGGAGTTCTGTTCTCTCCTGCCATGTAGGTCCCTGCGACTGAACTCAGGTTGCTGGTGGTAAACACTAATATAAGCCATTCAGCCATCTCGTCTGTCCCGACTGTTTTTCCTTTCATAGCTCCATTGTAAGCACATGCTACGATTTCTCCACTCTATCTGAAATGTCTGCATGTAAGACGCTATGTAGGAACATGACTGTGTCACCGACTCACAACGAGAGCTTCCAAAAGAAACCGCATTCGTGCCTGGTAGCCGTATACATTAGGAGAGGGCATTTGATCCGCTGGAGCTGGATTTACAGATGGCTGGGAGCTGCCGTGTGGGTGCTGGGAACCGAACCTGGGTCCTCTGCAGGAGCAGCAAATGCTCCTACCTGCTGAGCCGTCTCTCCAGCGCCTCAGCTTGGCTTTTGACTGCATCTACTCTCTTAGGTCTTCCTGGCTACCCTAGGGATTACAGCATCCGTTCCTAACCCACACCTCCTCTTAGCATGACGACTGGGTTGGGCGGCCACAGTCGATTTCCCGGCTTCCCTGACCTGGAGGCTGGAGCTGCCATGGGCACCGCGTCTGTACACAGACTGCCCAAGACGGCAGCAGAAACTTTGCTTCAGGCAGACGCCCACAACATGTTTAAGAAAGTGGGCAGAAAGGGATTTTTTTAATACACCCAGATAGCCTTCTGGATTAGTTACTTTCCTCGCTGCTCTGAGAAGAGTGAAATTTACAAAGGAAACTAAAGAAGGAAGGGGTTTATTTGGGCACAGTTCGAGGGTCCAGTCCATGGGCGGGGGAGCAGCAGGAACGTGGACAGCTGATCACACCGTGTCGGTAGTCAGCAAACACAGAGCAGAATTTAGTTATCAAACCAAAGGCCTATCCCTAGTTGTCCACTCCTGCCAGCTACCCGCCACCTCCTGAGGGTTCTCTACATCCAAGACAGTGCCCCCAGCCGGGCACCAAGTGTTCCCTCCACATGGAACCCCGCCTCCGTCTTTCCCTCTGGTGTGCATCCTCTGACTCCTAGGAACTGGCTCTCACCTGCACCCTGGCACGTCCTTCCCTGTAGAAGCATGTTCTGTCGTGTGTAAAGTCTGGATTGACAGCTCTGTTTTCTTTGAGCTTCTAAAAACACAGTTCTGCCCTGTAAACATGGTCTCTGGGCTCTGCGGCTTCTGGGGTGGGGAGCGCCCCATCCTTCTGTACCTGAAGTGCTGGCTTCCTCCAACTGGCTGATTGACACATTTCTTTGTGATTTGGGGCTCTGGCAATGTGTGTGGTGTGCCTAGGTGATTTCATCGTGTTTACCTTGCTTCGGTTAGCTGAACTTCTCAAACTTGCAAATTTATGTCTTTTGCCAAACTGGGGGAACATCTGGCTGTTATTTCTTCAAATATTTTTTTTCTCTCTCTCTTGTCCTCCTGGACCTCCGATTATACATGTATTAGACATTTTCATATTGCCCCACAGGTCTCTGGCACTCTTGTTGGTTTTCTAAAATCTGATCATTATTTCAGCTCTGTTTTCAAGTTCACGCAACACGAGAACGAGACCTCCATAATTGCATTCATGACCTTTGAAGGGTTACCGCGAACTCAACAGAAGCTAACAGGAAGGCAGCCACAACTCTCACAGGAAGTTGTATTAACTAGAAAGGTCTTAACCTAGCTGCCACTCAAGGAAACAAGAGAGTTCTGTGGGTCAGGATTGGGGCTGGCAGCTGCACAGGAGCCCCTGGGTGTGGCCGCCATCACCCTCGTGTAGACCTTAGAACCAGCCTGTCGGTGTCAGCATCCATACTTACAGATAATGGCACAGAGGAACAAACAGCCTGTCCCACTAAGACGGAAACGATTAGAGAACAGACTATATGGGATGAGAAACTCCTTAGTGGCAGTCAACATAAACTCATAAAGACGCCACAATCACTTGGGGCATAGTTGAGTCACAGAATCACGGTCAGACTTCCACTGTGGAATGGGATGGGTCTATGAAGAACCATTCAGACACACAGAGCTGTCGTGAGATCAGCATTTGTTACCTGAACCCGGGACAGGTGAGACTCGCTATGGCTGCCCAGAGCACCGAGGGGCATCCTCTGATGGGAGCCTGGCCTTTCGGATGCAAGCGAGGATGAGGGCTGGCAAACACTGCTGGCTGATGTGGACATGGGAGACAATGCCATGATGGAGGGGACTTGTGTGTCACAACTGTGTTCTGGGTAGCAGCAGCATAGGTAGACGCTGCTGCCATCTCCTAAAGGCCTTGATTCCTCAGAGACCCCTGTGGGTATTTAGCAGTCGGCAGGCAGGAAAGGAACAGAAGGGCAAGGGAAGAGGAGACTAAAGCCAGAGCCTTGCTGGCCCCTTACAGAGCTGGTGAAGGAGCTGCAGGTTCTCGCCTGAGGTCACAGTCACGGCTCCAACACCTAAGCTCCTCCACAGACATCACTGAATGCTAAAAGTCAGATGCATTTTGTCTTGTGTCCCTTTGAAAAGACAAAGCACCACCGAGTGGTTTCAAAAGCAGGAAGGACGTTGAAAATGAGAGGAAAGAATCACAGATAAAAACCCCAGGAGGAGAGAGATGGCAGAGCTCGTGGAAGCCTCCAACCTCAAACTCTACCCCACTCTAAGCATGAGTGGCCTCGCTCGGATGCCAGGCAGGACCTGGATGGTATATGCCCTTCAGCCAAGCAAGTGTTGAAGGAACCCCAAGACCTGAAATGTTAGAAAGACCTCACTGAGAGCACCCCCAGCCCTGATCCTTCCCCTCCCTCCACCCTCCTGTCCTTGTAAGCCTCCACGTGGTTCCATGGGCCCAGGGGCAGCTCCCAAGGCAGCCGAGTTCTCAGTGCGGTCTCTCCCACTCCAGCAGTCTGTGTAGTTGGTCAGTTGTTTATTTAGACAGGGTTTCACATATTCCAAGCCGGTCTCAAAGCCTGCTATGTAGCTGAGCGTGACCTGGAGCTCCTAATTGTCCTGCCTCTGCCTCCCAAAGGCTTGGATTACAGATATGCACTACCATGCCAGGCTCCCCCAGCTCCCTGCCCGTCCCCTGCACAGTCTGGATGTTTGGCTTGAACGTGAACCAAGGACAGACTTCCTTCTTGGATGTCCCGTAACTCCAAGGGGCAGCATTCAAGCACTCACCTAGACAACTGCTCCCCACTCCCACCCATGACAGTAGTCACTTAGCATGACAGGGACGTGGAACCCGCCCAGATTTCCCTGGACCCCAGAAGGAAATTCTAGTCATCCATCACTCCTGCAACCCTGAAGAAGTCAAGAACTATGTGCTGTAAATATGGCATGTACACATGGCTTTCCCGTGACACAGAGCATCCATGTTGGCTGGGCAAAAGACTTAGAAGAGCAGCAGGTTCCCTATCGCCTTAAATTCTTTTTAGAGCAGGACAAGGAATAAAGGGAGTAAGTTGGTAAACAAGTGAGGGCCAGCTTGATGACTTCAGGTACCTTCCGGCCGCCTCTACCCTCAAGCCTAGTGGTTGAGAAAGCCCTGAGGCCGTTTGCATTGGGGACTCCTGTAAACTACCTCATTCGATAAAGACTTTATCTCTTAAAAAAATAAGCCACATACGCAACACAGCCTTCTCGTTGCACAGACAAGGAAACTGGCCCAGAAAGGGCGTGAGACAAGAGTCTGCAGCCCAACATTTCCAGGCTGCTGACGCGGCCAGCCACTCGGTGCACTTTCATTTTTAGGTCAAGGCTGTGCACACATATTATCCAACTTCAACTGCGAGAACTCTGTTAGCATTCAGGTGACCTCTGGAACCCACAGGCAGAGGGGCAGGGAGAGACCTTTCCTTTCCAAGCTCCCTGTTTCCCCCTCCCCACGTCCTAAGAAAAGCCCCCACTGCCAGCCAATGACCTCACCGCTCTCCTTCTCACTAATTTGAATACTCTTCAGGGAGAACCAAGCCAAAAAAAAAAAAAAAAAAGAAAGAAAAGAAAAAAGAAAAAGAAAATGATGAATGACTTCTTGTGCAATGCAGAAAAAATGTGGCTTTGGGCTCTCCGAGTGACGGAATACCCTTCATGCAGAAACAGACCTCTGTGCCCAAGGTGAGGTGTGCCGGTGTATAAAAGCTTTGAGGGGGGGGGGTCACTCACTCTGCCTCCAAAGCAGGTAAAGTATTTTTATCTGAAAGAAAAACAGAAGTTCTAAATAAGCCACAAAGCAAAGTTAGCAGACAGGTGGAAGCCAGGAAAGGAGGTTTAATAAACAGAAGGGAAAATAATCTGCTTGATTACCCAGCACGATATTAGGGTTATTTTTTCTTTACACATTTACAGGGGTTTAATACGATGCATTTGTCAAGGGGGGGGCGCTCAGCCTCTGTCTCCACCAAGTGTACACAGGAGAGTGGTCATGCCTCCGTAAACACTCCATTCTAAACCCATCTGAAACGTCTCACGTTAGGACTCGTGCTAACCCATAAACCGACTTGTGAAAAGTTTCTCTTACCACGGGTCTTAACCACACCAGACCTGTTCACAGCCTTTGACTACAGGTAAAGTTGGGATCTTGTAGGCAGGCTGGCCAGTAATGTTCCCACGTAGGACCAGAAGTATGATCAGATCCCAGTCTGGTCAAACATGATGTAAACGGTAAAGAAAAACCCAAAACAACTACACAAATGTTCTAAGTCTTGCCTTTTCTCAGTTTCCAATTAAGTGGCTGTCTGTGTTCTCCAAGGGACAAGCAGGCTAAACCACTACTCACCAACCTTCCCCTGCGAGTCAGAGACCCTGGGAAGGGCCTTGGCATGAACTACCCGCTTGCACCTCTGAGTGGGATGAGCAGGCACAGCGGACCTGACGTGTTCACAGTGGAAAGTCATGAGATTCGGCCCAGGCCCAGTAGCCAAGGCTGTGCACCAGCCTCCCCCATGCTCAGTGTCCCTGGCTGACGGGCCTGGTGGCTAGTAAGCAGACCCTGGGTTGGCCCAGGTCAGGCTGCGGCCCTGTGGGTATGGGCTACCTCCTTTGCACCCGGTGGACTCCAGTGAACATGCTTCCAGACACCACGGGGATCCACGTCACTTCTCAACTGCAGTCAACTCCTCGGCATTTTTCTCGAAGGTGAGCCTGAGCTACAAGAATTAGATTCTAGAGACATCCTCGAGGTTCTCTTCATTGAGTTTGTCTCTTTTTTTTCTTTCCTCTCTTCTTTGTTTTTAATTCTTTCCCTCATTGTAAGACACAGTCTTGTGTGGCCCGGGCTAGCCTTAAACTCACTATGTAACTGTGACCTTAAGCTACCTCCTCCGTCAGAGTGCTGTGGTTACAGGTGTGTAAGACCATGTCAAGTTTACACAGTTCTGGGAATTGAGCACAAGGACCTCACCCCACCAACTGGGACCTACATTCGGCTGGTGCTCAGGCGTGATTAGCTGAGTGGCTGAACTTCAAATTAAAACAAACGAATGATTACCAAGAACACAATGCAGAGAAGGAAATAGTGTCAAGTTATCCATTTTCTGGGAGCTACTGGTCCTGAACATACATGTCCACTTCTAACTGCACACGCCACCACACAGGACAATGCCAGTAATTTGCTGCCTGAGGCGCCGTGGCTCGGATCTGAGACTAGCATGTTATGAACTGCAGTGGGACATGCAGATTTTTCTGCTCTTACAGAAACATAAGGTTTGATTACGGAAAACAGGACGTTTCCTGTTTGCCTGCTAGCCTCTATCTCACAAGCACCCAATCAGTGTGAGTGTTTTAAAGCACGACCGTCACCTACTTATCGCGCGTGAGTGTGCAGTGCATGTGTGGGCACACGGATGTGATGGCACGCGTGTGGAAGTCAGAAGACGGCCTGAGGGAGTCCGTTCTCTCCTCCTAAGACAGGCGCCGGCTGCAGGGACCAAATTCAGCCCTGAGGCTTGGAAGCAGCGGCTTCGACTGACTCAACCATCTTGCCAGGCCTCGAGTTAGTCTCTCTTCTGGTCGTGTTAGAATGTCTGGTTTTAAACTTTCTATCTGAGTCGAGTTTCCTTTAAAAAACATCATTCTGTAAATTTTGACTTGGAATTAGAACAGAATTTCCAACGATTTGTGAACTGGCCCTGAACATACTTCTGTCTCTTTGTATTTAAGCAAAACAGTGTTCTCAGCGTTGATGACTACAAAATCAAAGTACCAATCAACTGTGGAGAAAAAAAAAGGGAGAGGCTGTGTTTCCTACAGTATCAAATATTCAGCCAAAATTTGCCCTTATGTAAAAATAAACAAGGCCAGGCATCTCAGTGATACGCAAATCTTCTTTTGTATTAAATAAATGGTATGCGTACGCACTGAAGAACTGTTTTTAAATAAATTGCTTTATGATTTGCTTTTATTAAATGCTTGATTCGCATAGCTATTTTATAAACTTCTATATATATATTAAGGTGACATTTCATTGGAATGGACCTTCTGGGTTTCTCTCAAAATTCTGGTGTCTTCTTCGTCAGGGGATGTGTTAACAAAAATTCCCTGGGGAAAAGAGGCTCTGAATGGAAAAAGTTGAGGCAACCTGGTCTAGTACATCCTGGAACCATTATCCCAAGACAACAGGACCCGTTACACTATCCACCCTGAGTGCTGGGGTGAGGGACTCACAACAACTACACAGTTTCGACACGTACTTTCACGGCGATTTCCTGAAGGTCTCGGGTGAACTCGAGGTTCAGACTGCCACCACTGAGAGTATTTAAAAGACCAGGCTGTGGCTTAAAAAGCCTCAACAGGGCCTCTGGCCCGCCCAGCCTCTGCTGCGGCTGAGCAGGTGGCCTCCCCTGAAGAATGTCTGCTGCATCCCCGGCTACATCCACCTGTACTCTGGTACAGCGAAGGTCGGGATGCTTCGGGTCAAACAGTACAGTGGGCTGAGTGTCTGCAACTCCTCCACCCCGGCTCACCCCCATGAGGGGGAGGGGCCCAGGAGAGGATGAGGTTGCAAAGGCTGACCCTTAGGATGGGGTTGGTGCCGCCCTCATACAAGAGGCTCTGAAGAGCCTTCTCACGCATCCCCACCATGAGAACAAACCACACTGGAAGGCAGCTATGTGCGACCCAGAGAGGGCCTCAGCACCCTGGGCCACCCTGGCCTCCCGTTTCCGGCCTCCAGCAGGGGAGGACCAGAGCGCGCCAGCCTGCTATAGGGTCTTCTTCCCTCTTTGCTACAGCAATGCAAACTCACCAAGACACCAGATTTGTGAGAGAAGCCTAGACGGCCCATGCCAGTGAAATGTCACCTAAAAAGAACACACTGCGGACATAAAACGGTTACCGCCTCAGTAAGAAAGGGGCCTCTGCCTCTCAAATTCTTAGTCGGTTCCATGCTTACCACTCAAGCACACGGAGTTTGGATCCCACCCACTCATACAAAAGCATCATACACTGGACATCCTAGGGCTGGGGAGGGGGAGAACTTAGCCTAGCTGGTCCCATAAGCTCCAGACTCGGTGAGAGACCCTGCCTGAACAGAAAAAAAAAAAAAAAGCAAACAAAAAACAGGTGGAGAGCCATTGAGGAAAATACTACATCAGCATCAGCTTCTGGCCTTCACATGTATACATGCATGCACTCACATGAACACACGCACGCGCGCACACACACACACACACACACACACACACACACACACACACACACGTAACAACAACAAACCCAGAATGCTAAAAACAGGCCCCTAAAGTAACTCGACGTGAGTGGCCTGGCGTGTGAAGGGTTAACTTAATTCAGGTGTCGAAGTGGATCGACCAAATAAAATTCCTGGAAAACTTGCCAGAATAACCCTTCAGTCGTGACCGCTGCAGAAGTCAAACCCTGGAATTATATCCTAAACTTTAATGTAGATGTAAACATTCAAATAAGGGGAAACTCGCCAATCACTTTCACTTTTTAAAAGTACTAAATTGGCCCATTTTTTAAAAAAAAATCTCACATTAATTATTCCAAAGCAATCAACTTTGTAAAAAAGCCCTTTTTTTATTTCACAATTACGCTAATATCCCATTAATTTGGGACACTTACCAACAAGTTTATTCCCTGCCTATTACCTGTGTGCACATTAGGAGTGCGTGGATAACACAATACAGGCATTAATATGTAAAACACCAACAAAAGCCATCTGGAGAGCTAATGAATAATCAAGGGATTTCAAATTAAACTACAGGATTTTCCCTTAGAATCTTTAGGACAACACTGTCAGCTCCAATCTATTCGCCCGGCCTCCAGAATCAATTTTTCAAAGTTTCTGACAGCTCTAATCTCTTCCACCTGTGCTTCCCGCCCGACTCTCGACTGGCACGCTACCAGCCAGGGTGGGAACGGAGACAAAGCCCCCTATTAGGATCCGGCTGTTTCTCCACTGTGAGGTCACTCAGCCATTAAATTAGTTCCAGCCCAATTTTTGTCCTCTCAGGCTTGGACTTCATGGGAGGAGGGTACAGAGCAGAGGGAGCCAGTTCCCGGGGTAGATTCAGAAGGGGAGAAAGGGAAGAGAGGGCCAGGGCTGCTAGGGAGGAGAGCCCGCGGCTGAAGAGCTGGGCTAGCCCAGAACTCTCAAGATCAAGATATCCTCCCAAAATAACAGCGGCTATCCTCATTAATGTGATCCCACACACACACAAAAAAAAAAAAATTATAAAAGTTTTGGAGACGGGGTTTCACTCTGTAGCCTGGAGCCCATGTAGCCTAGGCTAGCACTGAACTTGTAGTAATCCTCCTGCCTTCGCCTCCTCAGTGCTGGGATTACAGACATGAGCTTGTATCCATGATGTCCAAAAGCAGTTTTTCACGGCTCTCTCACAAATTGTTTTTTTTTTCTTGCTTTCCCCCTTGCTAGTAGAGTCAACTGTCTCCTAATTGTTCCTTCCACCTCAACACCACCCAGAAACTTCTATCCTTCTGAAAGCACTGGTGGTCACTTGGAAACAGCAAGAGTGGTTGGTGGCGTCTCTGACATGGGGACACTTCCAGGCCAGATGAAGCTGTTGAAGGTGCCAGGGTAGCACCTGCTGCTCAACTTCTGTGTTCTCACAGCTACGAGAGCGCGGGGCTGAGGGAGGGGATGCCGCCAATGTCTCAGAGCTGGCTGGAGAAGACAGTCATGGTTCCATCGTTTCCCCCACTGACTACGAGCCTTATAATGGAGGAGCAACACTCAGTAAGGAGTAACCACGCAGAAAAGGCCCACTGACCCGCTGATGAATCTGCTTGTCGCCCTGCATTGTCTCTCCCGTACCCTCCCCTGGAACAAACACGGGAGCACATCTCCTCAAGTTCAGTGTCACCAGAATGCACTTTGGGGACTCGCCCTGAGGCAAGAGTAGTGGTACCTGGTGAGCACAGTGCCCGGCTTATCCCAGATAATGCTAGAGGCAAAATCCAGGGACTTGCACAGTGGCAATTAAACGTTAAATAGGAGATTCGGAATTATTCTTTACGAATAAAAAGCAGCCAACCCCCGGTGAGTGCACGTTTACACACAGTTTGTGTTCATCTGGCTGCCCACACGAAGGCTTCGCATGTTTTCAGTTCAGTATCTGACAGAGACTTGGCATAAGTCAATCAAGAAAGACACTGTGACTCTGGGAAAAGACAATTCCAAAAATAACAATGACTCACGATCCAGTGCTCTGTGGTCAGCTGTCCTCCCGAGCAGACGGGCCCCTCATCTGACCGGTAAACAGAATGCACAGGCTCCCTGAATATCCCAGCAAAGCAAACAGGTGGGAGGTGACGGCCTTGTACCTATCCGCACCACACGGCACCATGTCTGCAGATGGCTCCCTGGCACAGCTGTAGGACGTGACCAGGGAACGCTCGGCGGCTTGCTGGGCCAGGCACAGCCTGGAGTCCATTTCTTGGGACTCTCCCCAACAGCTGAGCTAACTCAACATGGAAATAGCACAGGAAGGAAAATAAAGGATCTGGCCTCCCACAGAGCCAGCAAGGCAGACTGAGGCATCTAGAACACTCTCCCGCTCCCCTCAAGGCCAGAGAAAAGGACGGGGCTAGGGGATGAAGGTGCAGCTACCCGTCCAAACCAGGGGACTGGACGGAACTGGACGGCATGTCCACACTGTCCACATCTAGTGACCGGGGAGCATCAGCCAGAGGTTGGGTTTTGACGCTTTGTCTTTGGAGGGGAGAGCCGCGTGCCCTTTGACTGCCTTCGGTAATGTAATGGGCAAGTAATTCTCACTGCCTCTAGAATCAAGGGGTTGGGACAGAAGGTGAAGGGTCTTCCTAACTTGCAGATGAGCCCAGTGTCACACCCAGATACCACACGAGAGCGTCCAGCAGCCCCTGCCACCGCACAGCGGTTAAGTGGGCTTTACAGTGAAAGCCAAAACACAGTGAGCGCCTAGGCCATTGTCAGATGGGAGATCCCCAAGGTACAAGAACAGGACAATGCCTTAAAAAGGCAGCAAAACAGAGCCAGCGTTTCCTGGAGTAACTGTCTCCACTCTCCACTGCGACTCTGAATCCTATGGACGTGGGCTACGGCATAGTCACCGCACAGGTCCCCAGACGCCTTCCTGAATAGACTGAAACACTTCCCTGGAGACTGAAGCACTTCCCTGGAGACTGAAGCACTTCCCTGGAGACTGAAGCACTTCCCTGGAGACTGAAACACTTCCCTGGAGACTGAAACACTTCCCTGGAGACTGAAACACTTCCCTGGAGACTCCCAGTCACCCCACCGTCTTCCCACCCTGACCTTAGAAGCGAAGCCCGCCTCCAGTTGGAGCCACAGATGCCCAGTGGGGGAGGAGAAGGCTCAGCTGGTGACGTGTGAGACAGGCAAACCCAGTGTGGCTCCACAGCACCAACAGAAAGAAGCTGGGTGTGGCTTCGCACACCTGAGACCCAGTGCTGGGGAGGAGGGCACACAGGCGGGTCCCCCGAGGTTTGCCGGGCAGCCCACCCGGTCAAAGGGATAAGCGCCACATTCAGTGAGACACTCTATCTCAGAACAGTGAGGTGAAGGGCAGCTAAGGAGACGGCGACCTGTGGCCTCCACACATGTGCGTGCACATGCACGCGCGCGGGCACTCACACACGCACTCACATGCACACACAAACACACACGCACACACATGCACACTAGCACACACACATGCACACACACACACAAAGTACACGTACATGAAGGCCACATTTGTTCCCTTGTCTTTTTTTTTTCTTTTTAATGTGACTAGGCCTGGCATTGAGATACGAGACACAAAAGCCAAATGTAACTCCCAGTAAGCTCCCCACAGATATCAGCCCAGCCTGCTTTGCTCCACCCTCCTGTGGCCGAGCACGCTAGGCACCACGACAGGGATACATGACTGTCCGCTGGTGGCTACCAAGCACCGAGAGATGATGAATGGCGTGGCTGGATTCAGGGACGCATGGCGAAGAAACGTCTAGAAGGGAAAGCTTCTGAATCGCCAGCTAAGCGCCACATGTGTCTCCATGAGGTGCACGGTGTGGATCTGTGGAACCTCAAAGGAATGTCTCCCACAGGCTCTAGCCTTTGAACACTTGGTCCCCAACTGGTGGCTCTGATTGGGAAGGGCCTAGGAGGTGTGGCCTAGCTGGAAGAAATATGTCACTGGGGGGGCGGGGCAAGTTTGAGGTTTCACAGTCATTTGCCACCCCCAGTTTATACTCTGCTTCCTGATTTCCATTTGAGACGTGAGCTCTCGGTTGTTCTGGTTCACCGTACCTGCCGCCGCCTTGTTCCCTGCGGTGGCGGTGAGAGACTCCTTTCCCTGAGGAACCACACAGCAAACCCTCTCTTCTGCAAGCTGCCTTGGGTGGGGTGAGAGAGAAGCACCTAACAGAGAAGTTCACCCGCCATGCCTGCACCGGAAATCCTTCCGGCTGCACTCTTGGAAGACACACTCCGTCACTCGATCCCCGTGAGCTACTCTGGGTCCTGCCAGCACTAAGCAGACCTGTTCCTAAAACAGCCACAGCCTCTGAGAACCTCTGATCCCTTAGGCTGTTGTAAGCAGCTTTCCCTGGGAGTACAGGTAGGGAGCCCACTGGACAGTGGTGGAGGACAGCTCCCGTGAGGGACCAACCAACCAAAGCCATCCCACCGGCCATGCTTGGCACAGACCAGACTAGGAGAGAGAGAAGGATTCCTCACTGCCCGAGGAAAGCAGAAATACTTTTCTCTTTGGGGAAAATAAAACTGAAAAAATAAATACCTACAGCAACACAAACAACTCAATAAACAAAACCCACTAGTTAACACGGCTCAGTCACAGCTCACTTATAGCTGTGTCTCCCGCTCTGTCCATCTCTGCCAATTCCCTACATCACTGCACACACCAGCCGCCCCTCTGCCAACTTCCTGAGAGTCAGGACACACCAGCTACTGGCTTTATTTTGTACCAACATAAGCATATAGCCAATTAGCTCCACCCCAGATACTATTAGAACGAAGGCAACAGCATTCCTGTATGTAGAATTACCCGTCCAATGATCCCTGTGTGTAAACCCTAGAAACTGTGAATTCAGTGATTTCTGGAGTCTGTGGTTGTCAATTTTGGTTCCATGCACAGGGAAGACACTTTTCTGAGTTTCTCTCTCTTCCACCCAACACCTTAAACTAAAACCATCGTGTTAATTAGTACAAATAACGAGTGGCATTTAGGAAACTTCCTTTCACCTGTTTTCCATGTTTTGACTCCGAACTGAGGCCAAAGAACAGAAGTAAAAGTGAATGCTTACAGTAAGAATAAGTTTCAAACACACAAATGGGATTAGAGAAAGCTTAGGAAATGACTAGAAACGGACTAGAACTGTTTTCAAAACACACATTCCCAGTTGTCTCCATCTAACCCAGCTGTGTCACTCCCATTTCACTCTTTTAACGTCCAGCAGAAGATTCCAGATTAAAAGTTTACCACTGATTACCACAGCACAAAAAAAAAAATGGTCCCCAGACCACTGCCACCTGTTACACTTTTTTCCAAGGACACTTTTAAACGGCTGATTAAAGGAAGCACAACCCCAGCCACCAAAGCCACGTATAAACACAACCCCAGCCACCAAAGCCACGAATAAAACACAACCCCATCCACCAAAGCCACGTATAAAATACAGACTCTGATTGAAGCGGGGGATGACACGGGACAGAGTCTGTCTACCCTGCTCAGATGATGGGCGGATCTGTCCCTCTCCCCTGGCACCGGGTACATAGGACAGACATCAGTGGACACTTTGGCCAGGCCAAGTACCTGACTGGAACTCACCCATCCAAGAGATTCATGGTCGTAGAGGTCACTTCTGCAAACAGAATTACTTTTCCGAGCTGCGAGGTCTGCAGGTTTCGCCGATATGTCTCTAAGTTAAAGTGCTCTGACGAGAAGGTTTCGGGGTCGGTAACCACAGGAATAGAAGATGGGGTGATCTCCATTTCAGACGTGTAAGAGGAAATGAACTTAAGGGAGAGCTTGCTGGATTTTATGACTCCTTCAGGATCCACATGCCTCCCAAGCCACTGCATAAACGGATCCTGGATTTCCTACATCATAAAAAGGGGAAAGGAAGTTGTGATGTGAGGTTTATTTACTGAAGATGTTATCTGGGTAACGTAGGTACGTCCTACTTCATACATTAAAGAGTCAGGGAACATATTTTTACACCTAAATCAGCACAAAACACTAGACTGAGCACTGAAGATTGAACATACATTGGAAACTTAATTCCCAAATTCACTCATTAATGGTATTTTGGGATGAGACTTCTAAGATATGACTGAGTCAAGGGACCCCTGACCACCTCAAATGGATTAATGCATGAGTGAATTACTGAGTTACTAAGTGAGTTAGTTATCATGAAAGTAGGTTGGGCCTCTAGTAAAAGCTAAGGTAGCCTTTAGCTACCTTTCATCGGCCCCTTAGCATGGACTCCCTATGGACTACATAGAGTCCTGTTTTGTGTGTGTCCCCCACTCACCAGCAAAGAGGCCTTTACTCAGTGAGACACCCACCACACACATACACATACACACATACACACACACACACACACACACACACTCAAACATGCACGAGCACACCTCTAAATTCTCAGCCTTCAAACTGTGAGGAATTAATTTCTTTAGAAATTACCCAGTCCTCCTGGGCAGTGGTGGAGCACACCTTTAATCCCAGCACTTGGGAGGCAGAGGCAGGAGGATCTCAGTGAGTTCAAGGCTAGCCTGGCCTACAAAGTGAATTCCAAGGCAGCCAGGACTGTTATACAGAGAAACCCTGTCTTGAAAAACCCCAAAATAAATAAATAAACAAATAAATACCCCAGCCCTAAGTATTTGGTGATGGTAAATTAGAGATATTAAATGTGTTTACACTTTAAGAATTAGAAACCAGGATCCAAGGAAACAACCTGAGTCCATTATTTACTTTTTGTTGTTGTTGTTGTTTGTTTGTTGAGACAGGGTTTCTCTGTATTGCTTTGGAGGCTGTCCTGGAACTCCCTCTGTAGACCAGGCTGGCCTCGAACTCACAGATATCCACCTGCCTCTGCCTCCTGAGTGCTGGGATTAAAAGCGTGAGCTACCAATGCCCACCATTATTTATTTCTAATCCAGTTATACGCTAGCACATCTCAGAAGTGCACTCCAGCTCTGCAGCCCCTTATCCAGTGCTCTGTGCAGTCTACAAAGAAACGGGGGGAGCCGGGCGGTGGTGGCGCACGCCTTTAATCCCAGCACTCGGGAGGCAGAGGCAGGAGGATCTCTGTGAGTTCGAGGCTGGGCTGGACCAACAGCCTCCAAAACAATACAGAGAAACCCTGTCTCATAAAAACCAAAAAGAAAAAAAGAAAGAAAGAAAGAAAGAAAGAAACGGTGGGGGGGGGGGAATCACTCTTACATCTTTATACTTTTGCCTCCCGTGAGAATTTATTATCCTACCTGGAAACAAACTCCAAGCAGAAGTCTCAAAACTGAAAGCGCGTTAGGCTTGGTCTCAGGGGGTACAGTGCCCTCGTGTAAAGATTGTTGGACATTTGCCACCAGCCCAGGGGAAGCCGATTTTCCCACAGGAAAAACCACACGGCACCACACACTCTTCATTTTATCCTACTTATGAAAACAGAAGAGACGATGCTTAACGCAGAGTCTCTGGTGGTTCTGAAGCTTGGAGGAGGCTCACCAAGCTTATCAAGAACCATGTAGACCCCTTCAAAAGAGACCTGCACAAAACAGACCCAGGTGTCTTTAACGGATTGTATCTACCATTTTATTTTATGTGTATGAGTATTTACCTGCATGTACGTTTGTACATCCCGTATTTACAGCGCCCACGGAGGCCAGAAGAGGGCATCAGATCCCCCTGGAACTGGAGTTCCAGACATTTGTGAGCCAGCATGTGGGTGCTGGGAACCAGAACCAGGTCTTCTGCAAGAACAGCCAGCCCTCTTAACCACCGAGTCATCACCGCAGGCTTGAGAGCCAGGGTTTTAGGACACCCTCATGCAAACGTCAGGACTTTCAAAAGAAAATAAAAAGGGGTCCCTCCTTTGTTAATATTAATTAGTAGTATGTCCCAAAGTTCCCCATGCTCCAAATGAAGAAATGACAGGACGGGATTTCATTCACCGAATCGCGGTCTGCCAGCATTCAGAAATCACTTCCGGGTTGTAGGAAACAGTGAGGAGAGGAGAAAAACTAATAACATCAGAAGAAAGCCAGATAGGGAAACCCATTACAGGACCACAGGGCCGGGGTCCTGAACAAGATGTCACTGAGTAGGGGGAAGATATGGTGTGAAGGATGTGGGCTCTGTCCAGATGACTATTTCTGAACGCACAAGGAGCCAGAGTGGGCGGGGTGGAGAGTGTGTGTGTACAGCTGTAGCCCTGGCACTCAGGAAGCTGAGACAGGGGGATTATGAGTTTGGGGGCAACCTGGACTAAGAGCAAGACCGTGTCTCCGAAGACAAGCAAAAGGACCTGGAGAAATGCAGCTAGTGACTCTTTATTGGACTCTGACTGGAATAAGCTAGCTGGAAAGAATGTGAAATAATCAGGCAATGTGAACACGGGCAGCATGTATAGCAAGTAACAAACTCATTCGGGTAGGTGCGGGAAGACACTGTGACAATACAGGAAAATGTCCTTACCACGCAGAGATGTGCATATGTCACAGTACATGTGATTTATCTCCAACATGGTGGAAGCCAATCAGGCCACATGATCGGTGACACAGAGGTGACACATGCCAGGAGGGTTTGTTGCTCCTTCTTCAATCTCCTCCATGTTTAAGGATGGGCATAATAAAGTTTGCTTTGTTTTTAAGTGGAGGAGTAAAATAATAAATTTCAACTAAAACACATTAGCCGCCTATTCATTCAGCCAACGGTCCGACAATATCCCAGGCATCTGAGGATTTGGTGGGAAACATAGGGGCCACCTTGGTGGGGGTTTTCTTCTCCCGTGAGAGTCACAAGGTGAGAAGATTCACAGGCCCAACAGGCAGGGTGTCGGGCAGAGAGGAGGTGAAGGAAGGAAGGGATGGAGAAAGGGGGCATGTTGGAAGCTAGCCGCTGGAAGCTGACAGTGGGTGATCTTACTGAGAGGGCAGCATTAGGAAAGATCTGGGAGTGAAGGAGGAAGAGAGGGAGGGAGGGAGGGAGGGAGGGAGGGAGGGAGGGAGGGAGGGAGGGAGGGAGGGAGGGAGGGAGGGAGGGAGGGAGGGAGGATGGGAGCATGGGAGCATTGGAGGATGGGAGGGAAGATGGGGAGCATGGGAGGGAGGGCGGGAAGGAGGGAGGGAGGATGCGAGCATGGGAGCATGGGAGGATGGGAGGGAAGATGGGGAGCATGGGAGGGAGGGCGGGAGGGAGGCTTCACAGCGTGATCTGCTCATAGTCAGACTCGGCTGTCTAGTTTGTGTCAGAGTTCTGTGATGTTCCCACAGTGAAGAAATCAACACTTTTCCCAGAACGCGTTCCGCCACTATGCAACGCTTGACTGCAATGATATCATCTGTATTTATTATGTAGAAAGGATTCCAGAGGGGCAGGGCAGATGGTCCGATGGAGACAGCACCGTAGGGGAAGGGATCCGGAAAGACTGAGCGGCCAGAGGTGAAGGAGCAGAAGTCGGTGGAGCCCACGTGGGAAGCAGTGGGGGCCCCTGAGAGCTCTGAGGAGTAGGGTGAGCCCTCCGGCAGCACCCGCCCCCGCCCTTGCTCCGGGTTGAGCTGGCTGAAGGGGAAGAAGCAGATGGAAGAGGAAGCGAGATGGCGACGCCTCAGCCAGCGCGACAGCACACGCCGTGAGAACACACGGTGAGAACACGCTCTCAGTAGAGGCTGCATGATTCGCCAACAGGTCACACTCGGGACGTCATCAAATACGGGGAGGTCAGGCTCTGCGAGACGCCTCAGAAGGAAAAAAGGCACTTCCCAAGCAAGGGCGAGCACCTGAGCTTAGTTAGTTCCTGGAACCCAGATAAAGGTAGGAAAATCCACCAAGTTGTCCTCTGGCCTCCACACACATGCTGCGTGTGCACACATACACAAGCGCGCGCGTGCACACCCACACCGTCATTATGTACACACACAAAGAACCATAATAAATAAAATTTTAAGGAGGGAGATCGAATATGAGCACACATCCCAGTCCAGACACCTTGAAGGACAGCTGTTGCCAGCACTCACACAGAGAGGTAGGCGTGGGAAGAGGAGCTGGGGGTCAGCACATCCGAATTTGACAGGGCTACTGTAAATGCAGAATGTGGCGGTTAGAATAGGAATGGCCCCATAGACTCACGTGTTTGTGTGCTTGGCCCACAGGGAGTGGCGCTATTGGGGGGTGTGACCTTGTTGGAGTAGGTTTGTCCTTCCTGGTGGACTGCGTTACTTTGGGGGCGGGCTTCAAGGTCTCACATGTTCATTATGCCCAGTATGGTATACAGTTCACTTCTGCTGCCTGCAGATCAAGGTGTAGAACTCTCAGCTACCTCTCCAGCACCGTGTCTGCCTGCAGACCGCCATGCTTCCTGCTATGATATCAATGGACTTAACCTCTGACCTGTGAGCCACCCCATTAAACGTTTCCCTTCATAAGAGTTGCCATGGTCACGGTGTCTCCTCACAGGAATACAATCCCTAACTCAGAGCTGGGTAAAAAGCAAGGGAGGCTCTGCAAGCCAGGAGCCCCAGGGAGAGTCGACACAGGCCCATATTTGGGGACCATCAGGTGTAGATGGTGGCTGAGAGCCAGATGAAAGCATAAGATATAGAAGAAGTTGAGCTGGGCGGTGGTGGCACACGCCTTTAATCCCAGCACTCGGGAGGCAGAGGCAGGCAGATCTCTGTGAGTTCAAGGCCGAGCTGGACCGACAGCCTCCAAAACAATACAGAGAAACCCTGTCTCGAAAAACCAAAAAAAAAAAAAAAAAAAGATATCGAAGACGTCAGGTGCATTAAAAGGATATAAATGAGCTGAATTCATTCTCTGGGGTCCAGTAACCAGGACCACACAACAAGGAGCTTTAAATGACAAAAAATGGATCATAGCTGTCAAGGCCATAGGTCACATCATGGTGTCAGCAAAACCAACCAGGCTCCCTCTTAAGGCTTGCTACGGTTTGACTACGCTCCCTAAAAGCATGTGGGAAGCACAGTTCTCGGAGGAGACCATGTTGAGGGGTGAGGCCTTTCAGAGGCGAATTGGTTATGGCTTTGGGGGCTCCACCCAAACCTCCCCTCTACGCTACCATCACCCCTGAACAGCAAAATACAAGTGTGTTTGCGACCTGCCAGCTATGTCCTTTCAGACACACTCAAACGACACGGATGACCTGAGGAGAAAGCTGTCACTAGAACATGCAAGGGGCTACGGGTTGAGTGTGGCCCCCAAGTCCACTGTTGGTACCTAAGTCCTGAAGCAACAGAGTCAGAAGTGGGGCCTATGGGAGCTGACGAGGTCAACGTAGCTCAGTGGTCAACCAGTCGCTTAGGGGTGTGCCTAATCAACGGACCAAAACCTGTCTGTCTCTCTCTGTCTCTGTCTCTCTCTCTGTCTCTGTCTCTCTGTCTCTCTCTGTCTCTCTGTCTCTCTGTCTCTCTCTGTCTGTCTCTGTCTCTCTGTCTCTCTCTGTCTCTCTCCCTCTGTCTCTCTCTCTCTCTCTCCCTCCCTCCCTCCCTCCATCCCGCTCTTCCTTCTGCCACCGAACACAACGAGGAGGCTCTCACAAGACGAGAGCCTCCTGACGCTGCAACTCTGCAGCCTCCATGATCATGAGACACAATTTATTTTCTTTTCTGCAGTATTTTGTTAGTAAATTAGCTAAGTCTACTTAGTTAGCAAAGTTAACTATAGCACAGGACAAAAGAAATTATTCCCAATTTCTCAGATCATTTTTACCAGTAACCACTAAGGCAGTATGAAAATGTTACTGAATAGACAAAGTCTTGGATTTTGTATACATAAATGCACACACACATACATTTGTATTGCACACACATATGCACATGTGCACACATACGTGTACTCATGTGTGTGTGCTGTCAAATGGACGGAAACATAAGAAGGACGGCCCACGCTCGACCTCCAAACCCATCTCGTCCGGAGCTGAGCCGCACATGCAGAGAGACTGTCCCTTCTTTAGAATGGCCCTGTCCAGAGCGCTCACAGTCCAGGTCAGACCTTCACAAACCTCCAGTGACTTTATAGCGCTCGCCGTAATTGCGATTTGCGGGCCACACATTCAGTGTCCCTCTGTCCTGTTAGAACAGGAATTGCATGAAGGCCACGCATGGATGCCTGCTCTCCTGTGCCCACGGCAGGCTTCCGGGCTCAGGCCTAGCAAATGCCTGACAATTGTTCACAGTGGAAGTCCACACCAGGTTCCTAACGAAGGAAACCGCACAAAGAACAGACACGTGTACATCTGTCTGGTTACAGGCAGACCGCTTAAAGGACGATGAGGAGACGCCGTCTTTCCTTGGGGGGGTGCACATGCACCATGTGAGTGCGTGTGCGCGTGTGTGTGCAAGCACATTTGCACTTGCGGGAGCTGGTTCTCTCCTTTTACAGTGTTAGTTCTTGATCTACAGGTTCAATGCATTTCCAGTTCAACTCACAAGCAAGCTGTCTTATAGAAACTGACTTAAAATGTATACGGAGATAACACTTAAAATGGTCAAAGGAATCTTGGAAAGGAGGTGATGGGGGACATCCTTCTGTGTATATATTATCTTATTGGTTGATAAACAAAGCACTGTTGGCCAATAGGGAAGCAAGACAGGTGGGGCTAGGAGTCAAGGAGGATTCTGGGAAAGGGAGGCACAGTGAGTCACGAGGTAGGATGCAGGAAGAGTAAGAGGTCTGGACCCTTCCTCTGGTAAGAGAAGACCTCGTGGAAATACTCAGATTAGCAGTTACGGGTCAATCACTAAGTCAGAGCTAGCGATGAGAAACCAAGCAAACAGCCAACAGCTTCATAGTTAATGCAGCGCCCTGTATGTTCACGTGGGACTGACGCGGATCAGGGACCCAGGCGGCTGGCGGGAAGACTACGCGTTACAAAGAAGACCTTGGAAGATTGTGTGCATTACCTGTTTCGAGGCTTACTACAGAGCTGCAGTAGTGTGGTCACAGTGACTCTGACGGACACACAGACACAGAGCAGTTCCCCACATCTGACTATCTTACAAACGTACTAAAAACACAGCTAAATCATCGAAACAGGGCAATGCCTTTCTGATTTTTCTTTTTTCTTTTTTTTTTTTTGTTTTGTTTTGTTTTTCAAGACAGGGTTTCTTTCTCTGTGGCTCTGGAGGCTGTCCTGGAACTTGCTCTTGTAGACCAGGCTGGTCTCTAACTCACAGAGAACCACCTGCCTCTGCCTCCTGAGGGCTGGGATTAAAAGCATGTGCTACCAATGCCTGGTACCTTTCTGATTTTAAGATATATAATTTCTCAGATGGAACAAAACATAAACTAACTCTAAAATGGAGGAAAAATGTGACACTAGACTTCAAAAGCTGGCAATCCCAAAGGAAGAAGAAACAGTACCAAGAATTAGCATCAAGGGCCCTGGCTCAGTACAGAGCACTTGCCTGGACCATGCCTGGACCTAGCTTTGATCCTCAGCACTGAAGGGAAGAAAAGGAGGGAAGATGAGAACATTACAGAAAAAACGACGGCCCGGTGGTGGTGACACACACCTTTAATCCCAGCACGCAGGAGGCAGAGACAGGCGGATCTCTGTGAGTTTGAGGGAAGGAAGGGAGGGAGGGAGGGAGGGAGGGAGGGAGGGAGGGAGGGAAGGAGGGAAGGAGGGAGGGAAGGAAGGAAAAGAAGACATGTGAGAAATTATTTTCATTACATTATCAGACAAAGAAGTTTTATCTAGCATATATATTTTAAACTCTTAAAATTGTTAAGACAACTTAGCCACTCTGGCTGGCCCAAACTCTGTAAACCAACTGCCTGCTTCCTAAGTACTGTGACTAAAGGCGTGAGACATGATGTCCAGTTCTAGAAGTTTCTTATTCAGGTATACACTCTTAAGAACATAACGTGCCGGGCGGTGGTGGCGCACGCCTTTAATCCCAGCACTCGGGAGGTAGAGGCAGGTGGATCTCTGTGAGTTCGAGGCCGGGCTGGACCGACAGCCTCCAAAACAATACAGAGAAACCCGGTCTCGTAAAACCAGAAAAAAAAAAAGAACATAACGCCAATCAAAAAGACAAGAGAGTACAGGGAGCTGGTAAAGTGCTTGCCCTGCACAGGAATGAGAACCCAAGTCCAAGTCCAGAGACTGCCTTAAAGAAGGTGGATGTGGTGGTGCACACTCAGCACGCTCAAATCTCAGCACACACTCATCACACATTCAAATCTCACCACACACTCATCACACACTCAAATCTCACCACACACTCATCACACACTCAAATCTCACCACACACTCATCACACACTCAAATCTCACCACACACTCATCACACACTCAAATCTCACCACACACTCAAATCTCACCACACACTCATCACACACTCAAATCTCACCACACACTCATCACACACTCAAATCTCACCACACACTCAAATCTCACCACACACTCAGCACACACTCAAATCTCACCACACACTCAAATCTCACCACACACTCAAATCTCACCACACACTCACCACACACTCACCACACACTCAAATCTCACCACACACTCACCACACACTCACCACACACTCAAATCTCACCACACACTCTAATCTCACCACACACTCAAATCTCACCACACACTCAGCACGCTCAAATCTCAGCACACACTCAACACACACTCAAATCTCACCACACACTCAAATCTCACCACACACTCTAATCTCACCACACACTAAAATCTCACCACACACTCAGCACGCTCAAATCTCAGCACACACTCAAATCCCAACACTGAAGAGGGGCAATTCCCGGGCTGTACTGGCCTCACCTATTTTGCAAGCTCCAGGCGAGTAAGAATCCTGCCTCAAAAAAAAAGAAAAAGAAAAGAAAAAAAGCAGAAAAAAGGTGGGCCACACCAGGGGCTTCCACATGGGCGCACACACACACACACCTGAGCACACCCAAACATCCACACACACAGCGAGATGAATATGTACAACACAATCCCATTTAGACGGCATTGCAGAAAGACCAGGCTAACGACCCATGGTGACAGAGGGCGGAAGGGCGGTTGCCTGAGGCCTGGCTTGTCGGTGAGAGATCCACAGAGACCGGAACAGGAAACAAAAGCGCTGTGTCTTGACTGGGAAGAGGACTGCACGACACACTTTCATTAGACTGTACAGCACAGCAGGCGCGTTTCCTTGAGCACAAACCACACCTGAATAAAAGGGCAGCAAGCTTGAGCCACGCAGAAGCTAGCACCCAAAAGATGGTCGGCTCGCTAGCGCTCAAAGGAACGCCGTGGGCACTCGCATTTGCACCAGTGTGAGTAACGGAAGTGGTGTGGCCAGGATCAGAGGCCCGATGCTTCCTGCCCCCCTAGAGCCATCTGTCCATCTAACAGCGTCGGATTAAAAGCATTTATCACAGTCTGCATTTGCTTCTGGGGTTCAGTTTCCTGATCTATAGAGTTGGGTTTTTTTTTATCTCGGGGCATATTTGGCTCATGATAAATAATTAGATTAGTCCTGCTTCAGTGCTAGACGACCAGAAGCGGGCAAATCAGAAAAGGAGTCATCAAAGACGAGGCACGCAAGCCCTTTTTATGGGCGTCTGGTTTTTAAGTACTTCGGGGAATGGGAACAAACGTATGTCTACTCTCATGGAATTCACACGAAACAACCCAATTCTTCTTTTAAAAAAAAATGCCTATTCAACAACAGCAAAAAATATTAAAATGTTTAAGGTTGGGTCAATCTCACTGACCTATTACCCCAGCCCCAATTTAAAAAAAAAATGTACTGAGCCTCTACACAGCAGCGTTGTGTTGACACCTGTAAGGACGACCCTGCCCTGGAGGAGGCCCTGACCTGAGGAGGCAGAGAGTTCTTAGGGTGCCGTCCGGGGAGCACTCGCTGGCACAGCCAGTGTGAAGAGTGACATTTTCCCAGGAGAGCGGCGTGTTGACAACGGCCTTCCTAAAATGGAGTATCCTAAAACACAAAGGAATGGCTCCCTGACGAGGCTCCGCTGATCTCAGGGGACAGGCAGGGACCCCCAATCCTGCTCAGGCACCCCCTCTCCTCCCCCTGTGCGAGTGGAAGGTGTAGACCCTGGGTGACTGCCGATCTTCATATGGGACAGCAGGGACCTGGGCAGAGCCAAAAGGCGCTGTGGGGAGCGCAGTTGTTCAGGTCGTTAGCAGGGAAATCAAAGCCCCAGCGAATTCTTCTTATGACATCCCCCACGTCTCACCTGTCTGCAGTTTTGTTTGGCTTTGTTTTTTGGAAAACACCGGTGTTTTACTAAGTAGTTCTGGCTGTCCTGGAACTCACATGGCTGGCCTTGAACTCACAGAGATCCACCTGCCTCTAGTGGCACTCCTGAGTGCTGGGATTAAAGGTGAATGCCACCATACGCAGTTCTACAGCTCTTGAAAAGAAAGTCTGATTTAATTTTTATCCCTTTCTCCAAGACCACGCACACAAACTTCACTCTTTCCAGAAGTGACGGTCTGGTCCCGACTTCACTTAAGGGTGCGATTATGCACAAGGAGCACTCTCAGGGTGAACTTTGACCCCAAGCCAGGAAAGCAGCGTGTCAGGAAGAGGAACCTGAACTTGAGGCTTGGATTTACCATCTCCCTGCTGTACGTGTCGTGATAAACCCTGGGAGGGCATCTGTCACACAAAGCGTCGATTTCATCACATGGCTCAGTTACTGCTAGCCTCACGGCAATCCAGTTTTGGCAGGAGGTGGCACACTCAGAAGAATCCAACAACGGTCACTTCTCGGCACTATGGGCAGAGGTAAAAAATCAAACAGTGACGCGGGATGTCCTTCTGCGCGCTGTGAACACTTGTTACCGTTATTAGTTGATGAGTGAAGCTGCTTGGGCCTATGGTAGAGGAGAAATCCGAGCGGAGAAACAGGGAGAGAGAAGGCAGAGTCCGGAGGAGACACCAGCAGCCGCTTGAGGAGAGAGATGTCCGAGCATCACCAGTAAGCCACGGGCCACGCGGCAATACGCAGATTAATAGAAACAGGGTAATTTAAATGCAAGAGCTGGCCAGTAATAAGCCTGAGTCATCAGCCAAACAATTATAATTAATACTAAGCTTCTGAGTGGCTATTTGGGAGCGGGAGAGAAACCTCCAGGGAGGGAAAAGGAGACACCTGGGGTCTGCAGGACGGAAGGAGCGGAGGGGAGAGCCACCCAACAGAGTTCTGAACACGTTCTTCCATCTGGTCACCGGCTCCTACCAGAACAACCTCACAATGGAACCAGCCGTAGGCGAGGACAGGAGGGCCAAGATCCATTAGCAGCTCAGAGGGCAAGGGAGGGCTGTGGGGTGACCAGCAAACCTGTGCTGTTGGGAGCTGGCTGGGGAGGTCCCTAGGCAAAGGGCTCCTACTCACACGCCAGGCCTGGGGTGCAACGCTGTCAGCCCCTGCTGCAGAACACACCTGGTCCTTTGCTAACACCCAGGCCAGACTGGGGTGGCCAGTCTTCAGAAGCCTACAGTCCTCGCTCCTCAGAGCAGGGGCAGGACGGCAGACAGCAAGCGTTACGGAAAGCTGAAGGGCGCACCTCCAGCTGCAGGCAGGAAACACAGAGGGGACCCTAGGAGAAGTTAGTCCAAGGATCTCCCTCCATCCTCCTCCAGTAAAACCACATACCCACTAAGACCATCGCCAGCCACCAAATGGGGCAAGTGTCCTGGAAGCCAGAGGCTATGGGGACACACCTCATTTAAACCACCAGGGTCTACCGAGTATGTCACCTGTGACGCGAATCCGAGGGGTCATAGCTGTCACGGTTTCCATCCACGCCAATGCCTGCCTGCACACAGTAGGCACTCAATCTGTATCCGTTAAGCTGTCTTCCTTTTCTTATGTAAAGTGATTGCCCGGCTCCCTTGCTCTAAGAGACCCCAGATTTATTAATTGCCCCCCCTTTTTTTGTTTTTGTTACAAGCCAACTAGTGAAGACCACAAAGGACTTGAGGGGGGAGCAGTAATAGGAGAAATGAGTAAGTCGATTCTAACAAGGCTGGTTTTATGGGCCTCACACCTCCTCCAGGCCAAGCAGGCTCGTTTTAGTTCTATCCTGGAAGCACGGGGCACAGGGACAGGGGAGGGGGGGAGGGCTCTAAGACAAAAGGAGGCTTTGGGCAGGGATCAGCTGCTGCGGGGTACAAGAGGGCGAGCTTACACTCACAGGACCCTCGGGTGTGGGTCGACATCCGCAGGGGGCTCCAAGGCCTTGTGTGAAACACCATCAGAATCCAACACACCCGCTCCTGAGGGTGGGGAGCATGAGGGGGCAAAGCCAAGAGACCTGCGCCTGGGGTCCCAGGGGGGAAGCCCGCTCAGCCGTCCTGGACTCAGAAGCAACGGTGAATACTTCCTGCTATGGCCTGGGCGTAACCCAAGAGTTCACATAACATGCGAGCTTGCGGTAGTGTTGGGAAACGGGGGCTGTGACTGGAGCTCGGGGGGTAGGGGACTGAGGAGCCCAGGTGTGGATTTAATTAGTCCCCTTTCTCTCCAGCCTGCATGAGTTACCCAGCAGCCACGGGGCAAGTCCGCCACCCGCTAGTGGTTCACCTCTTCAACAGGTATGTTACAGTTTGACCGTGACACGCCCCCCCACAGGCTCACATCTAGGTAGATGCTTTGGGAGCAGACGCGCCCACCCCCCCCCCCCCCCCCCCCGCTAGCAGATGGAGACAGCTGGGACAGGCCTTTCAGGTCAGGTCTACCCCCGCCACTGGTCCAGCCATGCTAGGGAGGGGCTCATGCACACAAACACTCCCTCTATCACGGAGCTACTCTGGCCTTCTCTGCCAGGATGACTAAAAATCCTCGGAGTCCGTGATCCAAAATAAATCCTTTCTCCTTAAGTTCTTTCTGCCCATTACTTTGTCTGGGAGTGAAAAATGTAACCTGAGACTCTTGCTGCCCACCATGAACTAAGAACACACGTCCTCTGCATCCCAAATCTCGGGGTATGTCACGTGACACCAGAAGCCACTTTCCACGTGGTGTCTTCTAGCCGCCTGCCTCTGACTTCTCTGGAACACCGCCAACGGCAGGGGACACTGGATATGGGGTCAGGCAAACCAGCCTGCCACCAACCAACCAACCACAAAGTCTGGTGAGACACAGCCTGAGATAGGCCTCCATGTCTTCAATACCATTGGGCTGTTGTTTGATGGGAGATATTGTTCTGTAAATCTTTCTCTCTTATTGGTTGTTGAATAAAGCACTGTTGGCCAATAGGGAAGCAAGATAGGTGGGACTAGGAGTCAAGGAGGATTCTGGGAAAGAGAGACAGAGAGACACCATGCAGACCGCCAGAGGAGTAAGAGGTCCAGACCCTTTTCTCCAGTAAGAGAAATACTTAGGTTAACAATTATGGGTTAAATACTTAAGTCAGAGATAGCCAGTAAGAAACAAGCAAACGGCCAACATTTATAATTAATACAGCATTCTGTGTGTTATTTGGGGTTCAGACAGTGCGGCAGGGCCCGGGCGGATGGCAAGGAAGACTATACTCTACAGTTGTTACCGTTATCTGTGGTTTGCGTCTGCTTGTTTGGTTGGTGGGATTGGGTCTCTCTACGTGGCCCTGGCTGATCTGGAACCTACTATGTAGACTAGGCTAGTCCGGAACTCAGTCCCGCCCAGTGCCCAGTAGAAGCTAATACCACTCTCTGACAACCCTAGAAGTGCTAACGGCTGCTTCCTACCCTGTAAGAAGCTGCTGGGGGGCCCTGGGCTCTGTTTTCCTTTTAAGTAATAATAACACAAGCATCTTTAAAAATAAAAGATGGGGCTTGCGGGATGACTCCATCAGGAAAAGGCTTGCCATAGAAGAATAAGGACCTGAGTTTAACCCCCAGGGACCCGGATAAAAGACTAATGTGGCAGACCAGGCCCGTGATCCCAGCAGGAGTGGAGAGTCAGAACAGGGGCTCACTGGCCGTCACTGGCCAGCCTGTCAGGATGAAGCTCCAGAGCCAGTGAGAGCCTGTGTCAAAAACAAAGATGGCGAGAACTGAGGAAGCCAGTCCGTGTCCACCCCTGGCCTCTGGAGCACACGCATGTACATATACCTGCAAGCACACACCTGTAAACACACACACACACACACGAACACACACACCTGCATGCAGACAGACACACAAGTCTGTTTATCAGCAAAATGTCAATAGCAGTAAACTTGGGCTAAGTGGAGCCTAGAAGCTGTCATTTGTCCAAAACAGAAATCTGCATTGAGGGTGCCAGCTCTGGAAGCACTGGCCTGATGCTTTTGTGCTACTGTTAATCCTGGAATTGCCAAAGATGTGGCCATCTTGAAAAGAAAACCAGCCGAGTGTGGTGGCCCACACCTACAATCACACTAGAAAGCAGAGGCAGGAGGACTGCGGCTTTTGAAGCCAGACAGGCAGACAGAATGAGACCACGGCTGGGGAGAAAAAAAAGAGAGACCTTCCCGTCCTCCAAATCAGAACACAAGAAAAAGCATCCAGGCACTATGCGTACAAGCTGGTGTGAAGCTGCCCCTCACCCCATCCCCTCGCTGTCTCAGGCCCAGAGATGACAAGACTGCACAGAACCCCGCCGTCATGGAGCCTTCCCTCTGGAGTCTGGACCTGGAACAGTTCACAGACAGGCAGGACGCGAGGGATCAGAGAATTAATAACCGCTTTCTGGCATGGAAAGAGACGCACACATAGCTGGATCCCGGGACTTGAGCCCTGTCCAGGTCCTACGTAACAGCCGGCTCACGGGGCTGCAGCTTGAGCCTGCTTGGCGGCCCCAGGCCGCTTGGTGGGACCTGAGTTTTGGAACCAGGGTTGGTAGCTTAACAAAATTTACAGATTGTAGAAAAAGTCCCGGGGCCTCCAGGGAGGAGAGCTCTGTCTCACCTCCCTGACAGCGGCCCCTGGTGGCCGGCTTAGTAAAAAGTGTCGTCTCACATGCTGAAAGCTTTGACTGGCCCTTCTTAATGAAGGCTGCTACAGCCAGACAGTCATTCCAGGAAACTACTGGGGGTGACTGGGGAAGCGGGAAAAACCCAAACAGAGACGAGGCTTTGGGCCACATTAAGTGATCGCCCCCTGTGTTTAAAAAATAAAAACATTAAAGGTCCTATCTTTCAAAAATAGAAAAACTCAAGCCGTGTGCACGGCTCTGGTCCATCCCAGCACCCACGTGTGCCTCCAGCATGTGAGAGGCTCTGGTCCCCACCCCCAGGCCACACGTGTGCCTCCAGCATGTGAGAGGCTCTGGTCCCCACCCCCAGGCCACACGTGTGCCTCCAGCATGTACACGGCTCTGGTCCATCCCAGCACCCACGTGTGCCTCCAGCATGTGAGAGGCTCTGGTCCCCACCCCCAGGCCACACGTGTGCATGAGCCACACACATGTCAAGTGTGCGCATTTGGTGTGCACGCACACACGTGTGCGGCTGCATGCCTCTGCATGGGCCTGGTGAGGCCAGAGCTCAACATCTGCTTCTCCTTGTTGTTGGGGAAAGGGCCAGAGGCCTCCAGGCATCCCCTGGTCTCTGCACCCCAGCGCTGTCCGGCTGTTGATGTAGGTGCTGGGCATTTACACCGTTTACCCCCTGAGCCCTCCTCCCAGCCCCAAGGGTCTATGTTTAAAGGGCCAGAGCCAGAGGGACAGAGAGACTTATTTTTTTCCATTTCTTTGCAAAGCACTGTACATTTCCCAACTGCATGCCGTCTTCTGAATCTGGGAAGTTTTTTACTGCAGCATAAGGAATTGCTCCTTGTGGCAGAAACTTCTGGAAGATGGTGCTAGCAGGGAACGAATGCACATCTGGCTCCGCGAGGCCTCATCCCTGGCGCCACAGAGTCACAACATGTTGAGACACAGAGAAGGATGACCAAAGGCTGACGGCCCCGAGAAGTAGACAGACAGAGCCATCGGCTTCTCCCCACGGCATACTCCGTCAGCAACCACCAGAGGACAATCTGGGAACAATCGGCTGGGCAGCTGCCCTCATCAACAAACTGTTTATTATAAGAGAGTGGCTGGGTCAAAGGCCAAATGTAAACTGAAAGCATACGGATTAAACTCAATACAGTCCCGGCTAAGGAAACCGGGCCGAGAAACTCACACTCGGGGTCCTTTCTGAAAGGGCCAGCCTGGGGACAAACCCCGTACACGCCGACATGCGCTGTTCCACGCTGACACAGCTAGGTATTCACCGCTGCCTTCAGATGTCACCTTTCTGTGTCCCCCACCAACCCCCAAACCGCTACGACGGCTTGGCTTCTCCCAGCTGCTTCCTTCCCTCCGTTGTCACCCGCCAGGCTCGGCAGCCTGTGCATCGTTCATGGGCAAGCGTGACAGCCGGCTTTTAAATGTGTCGGAACAGAAGCACAGGGGACAGCCGGAGAGGGGTGCTCCTCGCAGTTCCCTTTATGAACAGAGCTGTTGTCTTTCTAGAGACACACCCTGAAGTATTCACAAGGATAGGCAAATGTTATCTGGGGTTTGGTTTGAAGTCTACCACTGAAGGCGTGGGTGGGAACAGACGAAACGAAACTGGCTGTGGACAGCGGCGAAGGGGCGCCATGACCACAGGGGTTCGCCGTGCTCTTCATCTTCCTCTGAATACTTGACATTTTCTACGAGGACGTTTTTCTTTTGCTGATGTGCATAGCTCAGCAGTTACTCAGAGGGGAGAAAAAAAAACATTCTTTTCGACTATAGGAAAGTACTGACCTATCAAAACAAACGTATGAGCTTCCCCACGAGCAGGACGGACGTGTACCACAGTGCCGCCAGGCCCCGGCACGATCTCTCAACAGTGTCTGAGGCACAGCCGTGGCAGCCTCTCCCGAGCACTGGAAAAGCAGAGACGATAGATTCCCCACAGCCCCCAGCCAGCCAGAACCGGCAGACGGTATCCAACAAGACCCGGAAGTGTTGTTGCTCGGTGTTGCTCAGGGACGGCGCAGGTGCCCAGCATGGGTGAGGCTCTGGGGTCGACTGCTACCAACAGACACGGGAGCACGGCAAACATGAACCTGCACCGGGGAGCACGGCAAACATGAACCTGCACCGGGGAGCACGGCAAACATGAACCTGCATTATGATAAACATGAACCTGCATCGGGGCGCACCTTCACTACACTGTGGAACAGGGGAACACGCCATAAGAAAGCCCAGTATCATAAGCGACAGGGACCAAGCTCTACCACATACCACAGACAGACTTCGAAAACATAACTTTGTAAACTTGAGACCAGTATGGACCATACTGATAATTCTTGCAGTATAAGTAAATTAATTTGAGAACGTGCTTGACTTTAAAAAAATAAAATAAAAAAACAGAAAGCGAAATACTTATGTAATATAATTACTTCAGTATAAAAATGAAAGTGGCAGTAATTACAGAATTTTAGGAAGGGCGCATTGCTTCAAAAGTTTTTGTTTTGTTTTACTGGTTTTGGTTGTTTTTGTTGTTTTGTTTGCATTTAAGCCTTGGTGTGTCACTTGGTAGCAGGACGCCTGCTTAGCAGTTGTAATGCTGAGTTGGTTCCCCAGCAACACAGACACACATGCAAATGTGCGCACATGTGCATGCACACACACACACACACACACACACACACACATGACTTTTAGTCTAACTATTTTGCCAGTTCCAACATAAAACACCTCGAGTTACCAGAAAGGGTCCAGGGACCATCTCGCCTCTCAGCCCTCCTGACAGAAAGAAGGCTTTGGGCTTTTCAGTTTCTGTCTTTTACACGGCTGTCTTCTATGAGAGACCCGGGGTGGACGGTCTGCAATGCTGTACCTACAGCCTACACCGTGGAAGGAAAATATTCCAAAGAGAAGAATCTTCTAAATTATAGACTGTGGGGAAACACACACACACATACACACACACACACACACACACACACACACACACACACACACACACACACACACGAATCGGCCAGTACATCAAGGATACCAACAGACTATCCTAGTGAACCTGTCTGGGCAGTTTCTGCTGAATAAGATTAAATATGCCCCTTGCCCTCTCCAAAAATTAACCACCATTTTTAAAATAGGAAGCCACTGTTGGATGCCTCTTTTTTTAAAGTTGTATTTGCTTATCTGGGGAAATTAAAAACAGGAAGAGGCAGCTGATTTAAACGTTATACAGTATACACGTATATGTCCAAACATGCTTTTACTTATCAGTTAATTTTTTTATTTTTAAAAACTGGGGAGGGAGACCATGATGCCATTATTTTTCATCTCTTTCTCTCTCTGATAAATGCCGTTCTGAGACACAGGAAAGCAAATCTTCTCAAGTTTTTTAAAAATTATTATAGCTTTTAATTTTAGTGTTCTAAGCTCTCATTTGGACGATGGAGGTAAGTTGATGACACATCTTTAAAGTTCAGGGTGCAAAGAAAGCCGTTCAGCTTGCAATGCTGACAGACGTCTGTCCTGACCGGCAGTATTTCCATCCTCACTCATGTCTAGAAGTTAAATGTCACCCTCAGAAACACAACGGTCGCTGTGCTAGAGCAAGCCTCCACCTTCTCCCTTCCCTCTCTCTCTCTACCCTGGCAAACACACGCAGGAGAGACGGGCACACACGCAGGAGACCGGCACACACGCAACGCCCCTTACACTGCCAATCTCCGTGTGTCACGGGGAGACGTGTGGCTTCCCTTTGTGGCAGAGACCCTCAGACATTCTAACCTACATTCTCTTGTCCTAGGGCCAAGGAAGGAAAACTGCTTCACCAGGGCAGGCTCAACGCTGGCCGGTGAACTTACCTTCTCTGCGGCTTTAGCTAAAGGAGACGTGCGTTTAAATGCATAAAGGCATAGAGGCACATGCACGTGGCTGACTCAAAAAAAAAAAAAAAAAAAACACCGCTAGCATACCAGTTAAAAGCAAATCTTCCAAAGGCTAGGTTGCTTTCACTCTTGTTAAAGACACATTCCTTGGATGAGGAGAGACTGGGGCTTAAACTCTAGAGCTACCTCGTGTGGGACACTACTGCCTCTCACGACCGGTAAGAGCTGGCACTGGAGTCTTCAACTCCAGGACCTCCCTTTTATTCGTTTTCCTTGAGACACTGAAACTGTGACCATTTATAGTTTCCTGAAGTGTGTCTAAGGTCCAGGATGGAAGTTCCAACACTTCTTCCTCTGCTTAAGTTATTAAACCAGAGCCTGAAACCCTTTAAGAAAGGAAACTACTTTTAAGAAAACCTTCAAGAAGGGTGCCCCCAGCAGAAGCCTGGAGAATAATGCTAGAAGCCGTCCCAAAACGCTGGGCACCCAACACACACCGATCCCGGCAGCAGGGCTGAGAAACTGAACGTCTGCAGAAACGCGGGCTCTCGTCCGCAATGTCGTACTGGTGGACAGATGGACGGCCCAACCTTGACGGGGTGCCCTGCTTTCCTGAATAAGTCAGAGAAAGGTACCCAGAGAACCTAGTCAAACTGCAGAACCCTAACCCTCTCGGCTCTCTTGAGCGCAGTGGAGGCTTGACCACCACCCAGGCACAGCTCCCATGCTGGCCTACCCATTTTGAAATTCCTACAGTATCATCCATGTCTGTCCACTCCCGGAGCCACGTCCCTAAATTATTAGCATGAGCAGGAAGAACACATGGCCCCCCCACTCCTTCCCTCCCCCCACCCCCGCTCCAATGCACACATTTGTCAAGCGGCTATCAGGCCCCAGACCCTCACGTTCCCGCACTGACGTGGAATGCCGCGGAGCCGGGCCAGGAGAAGCAGGTCTGCAGGCCTTACCATTTACCACAGGTGCCCACAACCAGACACCCCAAATCCAGATCTCTCCTCCGTACCTGATCACAGGGTAACCCCCCAACCCCAGTACCAGTGGCCCGATTCCCCGAGATGTATTTGTTGGACCTGAGAGACAAATTTACTAGAGACAGCTTCAGTTGGCTTCCCGGGAGGTGAGGCCTTAATCCGTAGCCGCTCACACATGGCAGCTATTAGGGAGCTGGTGTAGGAGACAGAAAGTATTAGCTCTTGGAGGACTTTTTATTCCAAATGAGCCTGTTTCCCATCCACAAATCTGTGGCTGCATAAACGGTGGATATAAATAGTCTAAGGAAACAGAGCCGCCCTTCCTATCCACAGAGCAACCCTGAGCAAGACATTGCAGAGCAGTGTGGGGTCCCACCTCCCCCTCCAGAACCCACGGGGGGAAAAACACAGCTCAGAGAAAACCAAAATCACACCAAAACTCAAAACTCAATGGGGCTGGAAAGAAACGGGGGAGCCGTGTGTGTCTGCGTCTCCCACAAGCGTTTTCTTCCCTGCCTGAATGTTTTGCCCTGAAGCGTGGACCCACAGGCAGCCTCCGAGGATGCTTGTGAGAACAAGATTCAAACACCCGGTAGCTCAAAGGCCCTCACAAAAACACCCCGTAAGGAGGAGGTTCTAAGGCCTACACCCCACATATTATGCCTTCTGCATCTCAGTGTCAAAAGGAATCAAGTCACCTTTACATGCGTATTGTATCTGATAACAGGAAGTCAGTCAAAATGAACAAAAAAAGAAAAGAAAATTTTCCAGTTTTGGTGCAGGGAGAAAGAAGAAAGGAGAGAGAGAGGAGCATATGAAAGACCCTTCAAAACATTCGTAGCTGTAAAAGCTTTTAAATGCTGACTTTAATCTGCCAGCTGCTCCGAGCTGTGTGTTCTGTAAAGTAGCCGTCACAGGCCTCAGCCAACAGACAGCACACATCACAAGCCGTGCGTGCGGCGCACCTGGGCCCCAACTTTCTCTCCCATCCGGATCTCCAAAAGGGACTTCTTTAACTGCATTTCAGAGCATCGCTAGGAGTTTGTCTCTTATTAAAGATTCGGAACCAGGACTAAGGCAGTAGAGGGAGGATTCCATGTCAAAACTATGCTAAAAATAATGGCAGGCAGAGGTTTTGTTCTGTTTTGCTTTTAATGGAGAATTAGAATTTAAAAAGCAACAACACTAGGCACGCTATACTCGAAACACCTAGTTTGCAGGCTGGGGAGGTGTCCCGGTGTGTACGGTGCGTACTGCGCTGTACAGCATGAGGGCAGTTTGAATCCCAGCGCTCACATAAAAGGTGGGCGCACGGGGCGAGCCAGTAACTCTAACACTGGGAGACGCAGCCCGTCTGTCAGCTAGTCCAGCTGCAATGGTGGTCACCAGGTTCAGAGAGACCCTGTCTCTAATAACAGCAGTCACATGGTTGTTACGGGGAGAGGTGACTGAAGAAAGGCGTCACTGTCGGTCCCTGGCTTCCCCACATGCCACCCACACAAGAAAGAACCCTACTTTCAGGCTGAGGACAGAGGTCAGTGTTACAGAAGGGAGGCCCTGGGTTTGGTTCCCACCTATGTAAATAAGCAAATGAAAGCTCGGGTTCCTCATTCCAAGGTAGGTGAAGACACAGACGACACAGACACAGACACACACACACACAGGTACACACCTCATCCAGACGAGATCATGATGCATGCGAGAAGTCTCAGTTAACCGAAAAGCATGCCACAAAGATAGGAAACTACCAAGTCTCCCCAACCGCCGCAGCGCCAGCTCACCCTCAATAGCTCTCGGACGTGTTCAGAATAAAGCAGAAGGTGCGGGAAGAGAGGACCGCGTGGGTTGACCTAGTCTACGTGTAGCGAGCGCAACAAGACCAGAAAAGAAGTTTGTGCTTTGATGGCTATGTGTCCAAACACCATGCTAAACACCTGAAGGGTAGACAAGCAAAAATGAACTAATAAGAAGGGACTCCCTGGGCACAGAGGTCAAGCTGGGGGCTTTTTGAGAGACCCACAAATATTAAGGACTATTGCTACCAGCAACGGCTAATTGCCGGCAATAGCTGGAGTCTGGGGAAGGAAGTGAGCTTTCTCGGCACATAATTTTAGGCCGAATCGAAATGGAAGCCTGCGCCCACTTTTCCCTTAAGTGCGGACTGTGTGTGCCACGACTCCCAGGCCGTCAACACGGCACATACTCGCTGCTGTGGCTTTGCCCAGTAACTCTAACAACAAACGCAGTTGTCACTTCTTGTTATGGTTACATCTCGATCCCCAAGGGCAAAGCAACCGGACACCCGCTCAAAGGAGTCCCACCAAGAGTCCCGCCAGAGCGTACTTCCCAGGTCGCCTACACGTCACACCTCCCGGACCCCACACACACCTAAAAGTCCCCAAGGTGGACCCCACACACACCTAAAAGTTCCCAAGGTCCTTCTTTTGGGCGGGAGGGTGTGCTCCTCAGATAGGGGCGGGAGGAGGGGCTGGGGTGGATCTGCAAACAGTGTGGGTCCCTCAGAGCCATGGCAACTCCCCTTGCTGGAGGTAGGGGCTTCCATCCGCTTGGGCATCCTGCAGCCACCCAGGGAACATCACCGTGACACTCTGGCTGGCCCCTGGAGACTACAGCGTGCCTGCCCTCTTCCTTGTCACCCTTCCTCAGACAGGGATGGGGGAAACGGAATAAGACAACTTTTCACTAGGAAAGAGCTGTGGGCTCATTTGTTTGTTTATAAAACTCCATCTTTGTGCAAACTAAATGTGAGCCTTTTCCATACAGCATCACAGAGAGGGGCCCCTTCTCTGTCTTCTCCTTATAAATCTGTGCCTCCCTCCGCCATGCCCCACCGTGACACTGCATTCCTGCCAACTCCCTGCCCTCCGCTGGAGGGGAAGCTCACCTGGAGGCCACCATGTAGTGCCAGCCCATAATATACCCTACACCAACCACACGGCCAGTCTGCCCCGCCCTTCACTGGCCCCCTGTAGTGGGCACCACGAATGAGTTTACGTCCCTTCAATCAGGGGTTCTCAACCCTCCTGACGCTGCCACCGTTCCTCATGGTGGGGCCACCCCAACCATAAAGTTACTCTTGTCGCCACTTCGTAACTGTAATTTTGCTACCGTGATTAACTGGAATGCAAATCTGTGTTTTCTGGTGATCTTACGTGACCCCTGTGAAAGGGCTGTCCCACCTCCAAGAGGGTGGCAAACCCTGCTCTAGATAATTAATTTCTTGAGGTTGATTTCTAAGTGAGAGAGATGTCAGATTTTAACCAAGGGTCAGCATCTACAGAAGAACCTACACACTCAGGGTTTAAGTGCATGTGGGATACTTCCAAAGCCTTATGACACATGCTAATTTATTTTCCTCTTTAGTTCTTAACAACTTGTTTGGCTCATTATGAAAGTAACAGACCAAAGAAAAAAAAATTAAAAGTAACAAACATCCACCGAAGGCAATTTGAAAACAAGAAAGAAAATGCCAAAGTATTATCAAAATTACCTTAAGCCTACCACCTGAATGTGTATGTATGTACATATATATGCATACATATATGTGTGTACATATGTATACGTATGTATAGTGGGTATGTTTGTATAGGTGTATGTGTTTGTATGTGTATGTGTGTATATAAGTGTACATGTGTGTACACGCACATGTATTCACGAATCAAAGCTCTCTCCACCTTGTTGCAGTGAACACGGGTATGTGGCACGCAGTGTCGATGGTTTTCAACACACCGCACTCTGCTGAGGGCTCTGCGGAAGGCCTTCCTAGGGGGACACAGCAGACTCTCGTCAGAATGCGAGGCCGGCTTTGCCCCCGGGCAGTCTCACTTTATCATGGTGGGTTTTGGTGGGAGAGTCCCACGCTGGCTGTGGTGCTGAGGTGGAGGGACGCCTCGGGGCACACGCCTCATAACCACCGAGGGTCCCCCCCTCCTTTATGGATCTCTTTCTATCACGATGACACAGAACCGTGGGGGGGGGGGTCGTCATAAATCTTCCGCGCCCCTTGCCGTCAGGGCTCCAAACTGAGTAAACACAGCTGCTTCGCAGTGGAGTCGTTCAGATGGTTTCTCTATTTATTTTGCTCTCTCTCGGCCTGTCCGAGAGCAGGACTTAGTGCTGCATGGATCATGAATGAGTGGATGAACTTTACGAACTGAGGCACTGGAAAAATTTCTACTGGCCCCAAAGAAAGTGCCACCAGTGCAACAGCACACGTCAAAGTCACACTCACTATGCGACACTGAAATGGGGGCGGGGGTGGGGGATAAATAATTTCTGAGCTACTTTACAGTGAGAGGGTTCTGCAGAGGACGCAGCCTAGCTCAGCAGCGACACCATGTGGGGAGAGCGTGGATTCCCAGAAGCAGAGTGCTTTCCGGAAGTGGTAGACTGAACGTCTGCACAAACTCCTAACCTGCAAGGCCACGCCAAGATCCTCTCCAACGTGTGACCTAATCCAAGAGGGATCTACTAGAGAGAGATGCAGGAAGGAAAACAAAACACAGCTCAACCCCGTCCCCACCACTCCGGCCTACGCCGAGCCAAGTGCACAGGGACAAGACGTCTTCAAACGTCTCAGCCTCAGCATTGGGAAGAGGTTGAGAAGAATCTTCTGGCTGCCCCCAGAAAGACCATCTAGTTCTGCTGCTATTTTCAAATGCATTTTCCTCATAACTGTTTGAAGAACGTTTGACCCAAGAAAACACAATACTTGATCAGTACTACAGAAGAAAACCCTGACCTCTGACCCCAACCTCTATGGCATATGCAGAGCGTTTCCAGAGCGTCGAGAGGCATCAAGCAATGGACACACACCACAATCACACGCGTGTGCTCACTTCCTTGAATTCTCAAACGTAACACAGAATTTGGTCAAAATCCAGCAACGGGGAGGCAGAAACAGCCCACAGAGCTGACACCAAGTCTGGTCAGGAAGACTAGATGGGGGAGTCCTGAATGAGAAGGGAGAGTTTGTGAACACTACGCTTTCCAAGACTATATGTAACCAGGTCCTCAGTGGGGAGAGGTCTTTGTATGCTGTATACAGAGCAAATATTGGCTTTCACCTTTTTCAAGAAGTTCATTAATATTTCTCCAGTCAATTACTCAACAGGGAAACATATACCATCCCCACTGCCTCTGGCTGTCATGGGACATTTTAAAAAGCCAAAATCACTCTGCGTGTGCGTGTGCGTGTGTGTGTGTGTGTGTGTGCGCGTCTGTGTCTGTGTCTGTGTGTATGTGTGTATGTGTGTGTCTGTGTGTGTGTGTGTGTGTGCCTGTGTGTGTCTGTGTATGTGTCTGTGTGTGTGTGCCTGTGTGTGTCTGTGTGTCTGTGTCTGTGTGTCTGTGTGTCTGTGTGTGTGTGTCTGTGTGTGTCTGTGTGTCTGTGTATGTATGTGTCTGTGTGTCTGTGTGTGTGTGTGTGTGCCTGTGTGTGTCTGTGCATGTGTCTGTGTGTGTGTACATACATGCTACATTATATGCATGTTTGAATGTGTGAGAACACGTATGTGTGTGCACACATGCAGAGCCCAGAGGTTGACATCAGAGGTCCTCTTCATTTGTTTGCCACTTTATTTGCTGAGCCGGGGTCTCTTGCTGAGCCTTGCTGGACAGTTTGGCCTGTGGTAGCTATCAGCTTGCCCATGGAGGCTCTGTCGCCATTCCCCGTGGGCTGCGATCACAGGCAGGCTGCTATACCCGCCCAACTTTCTATTCGGGTCGGGGGCGCCAACTTGGGACCACCTAGTGCTTATGGATCAAGAGTTTTCGGGTCTGCAGAGATGGCGCAGCCCCCCAGACTGGCCTGTTTAGTGGCTGCTCTCCCAGAGATCCTGAGCTCAACTCCCAGAAACCACATGGTGGCTCACAACCATTTGTAGTGAGATCTGGCGCCCTCTTCTGGCATAAAGGCATACATGCAAATAGAGCACTCGTGCATAAATAAATCTTAAAAAAAGGACTTTGTCCACTGTTTCAAGAACAAAAAATTAAAATACCAGTTTCTCTCCAGTGTCCCTGTGACACAGAACCTCAGCTCAACTTTCAGCTGCGTGTGTTCCGAAGAGTATACCTGAACAACAGTGTCCAGGACACTGGACACCTGCTGGTGGGGGGTGGACCGACACTGAAGCCACTTCTCTCCATTTCTCTGCCGGACCAAAAAGCTTAGATCCCAAGGCCCCATAGTCAGTCAGGACTCAGAAAAGGGCTCTCAGCTGCCCTCTGACCTCCCGGGCTGGGAGCCTGAAAGCAGTCACAAGCCTGACTCATCCCCAGCTGCAACCCTCCATGTTCTGGAAAGGAAGTAAGAAGCCAGCCTAGGAGGCTCGGTCACACCCACTGAAGACAGCAGCCCCGGCCCGCACGGCCCCTACTCCCTCCTCCATGGCGTGTGTCTAATAGCTTGAAGCTCCGAGCTTCAGCTGGCATCTACATGCCAAACCTTCTGCCTGATGAGCTGAACGTAACGCTGGAGTTCCTAAGATGAAGGCACAAACACTGGAAACAGGGCAAACTGCAGAGACCAGCTTGGTGGCGCATGTCTGCTGTTTTGGGTTTGTTTTGTTTTGTTTTGTTTTGTTTTGTTTCAAGACAGGGTTTCTCTGTGTAGTTTTGGAGGCTGTCCTGGAACTCACGTTGCAGACTCAGCCTCTGCCTCCCGAGCGCGGGGATTAAAGGTATGCGCCACCATCACCACCACTGCCTGGCAGATGGCTCGTGTCTATAATCCTAGCACTCAGGATGCTGAGGCAGGGGGATCATGGCAAGTTCAATGATTGGCCCTTGTCGCATAGTGAGTTCCAAGCCAGTATGGGCTGGTGAAAACTTAGCTGAAGATAGATAGATAGATAGATAGATAGATAGATAGATAGATAGATAGATAGATTATAGATAGATAGATAGATTATAGATAGATAGATAGATAGATAGATAGATTATAGATAGATAGATTGATAGATAGATAGATAGATAGATAGATAGATAGATAGATAGATAGATGCTGGCTAGAAATTAGGTAATGAAAATGTAATAGAGGACTGATTTTTAAATGAGAAAAGATCACCCTGTGTTGATGTTAATTTTCTAGTTGAAAGCATTGCCTTCGATCTCCCTAGACTGGCACCAGGAACTTGTTAAGAAACCTGTTTTCAACCTCTCAACAACCCAATGACCAATCTCAGCTCTCCCAAGATTTTCTCCTCCCCCTCACACATCTCCAGGGTCTGCATCTGTCTCTGTGAGTCAGCTAGCAACAGCCACACAACGCACACAAGCAGCAGCCACACAACGCACACAACCTTGCTCTCCTCCGCAAACCACGCTCGTGCAAGGGCAGAGGCCAACGGGAAAGCCAGCACCTCCCTCCTCCCGGCGCAGGTGCGAAGGGTGGGTTTTGCGCTTCTCAAGTGGCACAGGTGGGTCCGGTGTGTGGCGTCCCCTGACCACCGGAGTTTTGCTTTGTGTTGGCATCACTAACCCCACACACCGGCCTGTTAGCGGCTGCAACAGAAAGAGCCCCCACGAAGTCATGTGTCACCATGAATACGAAACTGACAGCATGTCACCATGAAGAGATTAGTAAGAACACACACCTGGAGAACCTGGCAGCCTGCCCAAAATCGAGTGTCCTCCACAGAGCAGCAGTGAATCCAGGCATGAGCACACTCCTGAACACATCTCCAACACCTCCATGTTCCTCTTACACTTGAATGACAAACACGAAATCCAAAGCCTTTCTTGCCACAAGACAGCAGACATCAGCACACAGCAAACAGAAACTGTGATTTTTTTTCCCACTCAAAGACCTGCTGACAAAACCCCCTGATCACAACAACTGGTTTTGATTCCAGCTGACTGCAGATTCCAAAACAGTTGCCCTCCAGCAAGCACAGAGGGCTGGTTCTGCACTCCCTCCCACAGACACGGATTAGCACAGCGCTTGCGTGTGGCCTGTGACATCCTCCTGTGGACTTGAAACACCTAATACGTTGCCAACACTGAGAATTAAACAACCAGTTATTTCAACCTGTACTGTGTGTCGTTCAGGTAATGACAGGAAAAGCAGTCTGCGTGTGCTCAATAGAGGCAGGATTGGTTTCAGCTGTGTACACGTGTGTGTGATGTGGATGTGTGGATGCGTGTGTGTTGTATGTGTGTATGTTCATGTGTGTGTACGTGTGTATGTTATGTGTGTATCTATGTGTGTATGTGTGTATGTGTGTATGTACATGTATATGTGTATATGTATGTGTGTGTTTATGTGTGTACGTATGTGTATGTGTGTATGCATGTGTGTATATATATGTACATATGTATGTGTGTATGTACGTGTGTATGCACATGTGTATCTATGTGTATCTATGTGTGTATGTATGTGTGTATGCATCTGTGTATGTACATGTGTATGTATGTGTGTATCTATGTGTATATGTATACGTATGTATGTATTTATATGGGTATGTATGTGTGTATATATATGTATGTATGTATGTGTGTATTTATGTGTATATACATGTGTATCTATGTGTGTATGCATGTATGTGTGTATGCATCTGTGTATGTACATGTGTATGTATGTGTGTATCTATGTGTGTATGTGTATATGTATGTATTTATATGTGTACATGTGTGTATGTGTGTATGTATATGTGGATGTATGTGTGTACATGTGTATATATATGTGTATGTATGTGTATATGAGTATGAATGTGTGTATGTATGTGTGTGTACATGTGTATGTATATGTGTATGTATGTGTATATGAGTATGAATGTATGTATGTATATGTGTATGTATGTGTGTGTACATGTGTATGTATGTGTATGTATGTATGAATGTATATGCGTATGTATGTGTGTACATATATGTGTATGTATGTGTATATACATATGTATGTATATGTGTATGTATATGTATGCATGTGTATGATGTGCTATGTGTGCAATGTCTCTGTGTGTTCACACAGGTAAGGCTGAGTGTGTGCGCGGCACTTGTGCGGGTCAGAGGGCATCTGCGTGTTGCTCTTCACTCTCCTCTGCCTGTTGCAGACTGGGCCTCCTCCACTCCCCACCATGCAGACCAGAGCTGGCCGAGGGGCCTCCAGGATTCCCAGCTCTGCCTCACACACACACAGGCACACGCCACTGCACCCAGCTTTACCACGCACAGGCACACGCCACTGCACCCAGCTTTACCACGCACAGGCACACGCCACTGCACCCAGCTTTACCACGCACAGGCACACGCCACTGCACCCAGCTTTACGCGGCCTCTTGGGGATTCAAACTCAGGTTCCCACACTTGCTCGTCATATGCTGGCCACTCCCTGGCCCACAACAGGGTCTTCAGGTTGGTGGTTGCATCCACAGATACAGACCACAGGCTCAGGAAGAATCCGTGCGCTTTGGGCATCTGAGACAGAGCTTCCGCTTCCTCATAAAGGGGCCACAAACCAGACTTCACACCCCAATCCACAGCCACCTCTGCTTTCCTTGCACACGCACACACACGCGCACACATTCACACGCACTCACACACATACACACTCACACATGTACACACTCACACATGCATGCACACACTCACACACATACACACATGTACACTCACACACTAACACACTCACACTCACATACACATTCGCTATCACATGTGTGCCCAAACACTCACATGTGAACGCGCACACATACTCTCACACACGCACACACGTGCACTCACATACACACGTGCACTCACACCAAGACACACACTCTCACACACGAACAATATACAGATGCTGTCATACTGTTATTATGGTGTCCAAACCAGAAGTGAAAACAGGGATCAAGGCTGAGAAGGGTCATGAGAGGGGAGTCAAGGAAGGGAGTCACGGTTCTGAGGTGAGGCCGCCTGAGGCAGGAGAGGTCCAGCTGAGCCCACACTCACCTCAGCAGCCAGCAGCAAGTACAGAGGTGTTAAGGCGGGAACTTGTCGCACATCACAGCTTAGGCCGAGGGTCGTCAGGATCTCCTTAAGGACCTCGTGCCTTCTCATGTTGCTGGATTTAAGCACGTTAAAGTCTTCTTGGGTTTGCACCACGGAGGCACTTGGAGGGAGTTCCAGGTGCACCTGAGGGCAAGACAACAGCAGTGAACCGTGGGCGCATGCACCAGAAAAGCAGTTTCTGCCCTGGGTCTGACGAGAATCTGAACATGACCCTTCTCCCATCACCTCCAAGCCCCATCATCGGCGAAACCCACCCCTGGGTGGTCACAGACTCTCACGGCGAAACCCACCCCTGGGTGGTCACAGACTCTCATGGCGAAACCCACCCCTGGGTGGTCACAGACTCGCCCTGGATCATGGCTTTTATCACCGGTCACGTGACATGGACTGAAACATTTGGAGACACAATTACCCACACTGCTGAGGCTAAGGAGTCACGACCACTCTGCCCTGCGGTCGGGAGGGGGACGCATTCATCACTGCAGACTGTTCACAGGACTTGGGACGGGGAGAAAGGACTTCCCAGACATCAGAAAGACCTTCCTGACCCCCCCGCCCCGCACCTGACTGAATTCTAAAGTTGGGGTCTTCCTACACATAGTCCAAGTGTTAAAGTGTGATCTAGGATACACACTGGAGGCCACACGAAGGCTATAAATATACAGACATCTCCAACAGCGTCCCGGGCGGGCGGGATGAAGGGCCACACCGGAACTTCCAGTTCCCACGGGAGCAGATTCTGACTGTGTGTGTCAGGGTCTGCAGGTGCCTGAACGTTCAGCAAGAGCAAGCGGCTGTGCTAAGTTTTATCCTGCTTTTCTGTACTGACTTTGCACCCGGCGCACTGGGAAGCTGAGACAACATGGTGCCACCCGCGGGGTCTCTCAACCACTCGCCTGAGCCAAGGCAGACACGTTGTCCAAATGCTGAACGCTGGGGCCATTCTGAACAGGCTGGAGGACGTGGTCAGGTGGTCGGCAGACAACGGGTGGGCCTGTCCCCCAGACGAGGGACAGACAGAGAAGGAAAAGATGCCAGCGAGAGTCCACACCCTGACCAATGGACCACGACACCACTGACCACGTCACCACTGACCACGTCGCCACTGACCACGTCGCCACTGACCACGTCACCATTGACCACGTCACCCACCTGAGCACATGCCGCCCTCTAGGCTAACCGACACAAGTGGCACGGATGGAATGAGCACGTTATGTTCCTACAGGAGCTCCAGGGAGAGAGGGAAGGACATGGCTGAGCGCACGTGGCCTCACCGGCTGGTATGGACACCAGGCGTTTGCGCGCTGCGCCGAGCTGATCTGCACGCAAGGAGAACGCACAGGGAAAAGGCTTCCACCAAGCTGCAATGGGCCAAAGAGGCCACCACGGAAGCTGGGGAGATGCTTTTACTCGCTGGGCCGGGGAGGGTAGCTCCGCATGCTTGAGACCCCGGGGGCTGCCCTCCCAACCAGAGACAAAACAGCACACCTGACGCTGCGCAGGGGGGGGGGGTCGGTAGCCCTGACGCAAGCCGCAGTCATTGGCTGGCAATGCTCATTTGTCCGCATCCTGGACCTGGCCTCTTCTAAGCTAAGGCTTCTCAACCAGACTGGAAGCCATCAGTAAAAACGTCTCTCGTGACAAATGCAGAGCGGGGTGGCTGGCGTCCAGTGGGCGGAGGCCAGGAATGCTGCTAAATGCCTGTAGTCTATATGACCACACCTCACCAACCAAGACTGACCTGACCCAAAGTGTCAACAGGGCACAGCTGAGAAACCCTTGCTATGAAACTTCCTCAGCTAAGCTGGGCAAACAAATGAGGTATCTTCAAACCCACTTTCAAGCTTTACTTGGGCGACTTCACACCAAAATCCAGGCCCATTTGGCAATCTTGGACTTGCTTGCCTTAATCCTCGGTTTAACGTTTTCCCGGAGTGCAATCTGCCCATCACCAGCCCACCCCCTCTTTCTGGTCACTGTGAACGAAAAGACAAGCAAGCAGCTCGCAGGGCTGGGATGCCCCCCCCCCCCGCCCAGGAAGCAGCTCACAAGGCTGGGATGCCCCCCCCCCCGCCCAGGAAGCAGCTCACAAGGCTGGGAGGCCCCCCCCCCCCGCCCAGGAAGCAGCTCGCAGGGCTGGGAGGCCCCCCCACCCGGCGCCCGGGAAGCAGCTCACAAGGCTGGGAGGCCCCCCCCGCCCAGGAAGCAGCTCACAAGGCTGGGAGGCCCCCCCACCCGGCGCCCGGGAAGCAGCTTGCAGGGCTGGGATCTCCCCCCCACCCCGCCCTGCTCCCCCACCCCGCCCCGCCCCGCGAGCAGTTGCACTCTGCCCTTGAAGTATTTGCCTTCTCTTACTGGGTTACAGCATCACTAGATTTATTACAAAGATGAAGGCTATGAAATTGAACAGAGGAGGAGGAAACTATGCAGCCTGTAATAACATCGACCTGTTGGTTCCAGCGAGGTGGTAACGCAACAGAGGCTGGGGGGGGGGGAAGGAAGCAGGGACCCTGCCACACAGGAGACTGAGGTCACTTAGAGCCAAAAGTGCCCATTCTAATCCTCTGACCGTGATTTGCGAACCTGCCTCAGACTGCCTCTCCCTCCTCCAACGGCAACATACTACAGTATCAAGTTTTATGACACAGTATGGGGTCAATTTAAACGGTGCAAACAGGCAGACGTGCCCCGGAGCTGAGAGAAATGGGTTGCAACGTGCCAAAGCAATTTTCTAGTACAAGTCCATGCACAGAAGTGAGAAAAAAAAAAAAAAAACTCTTCAAAACTGAAACACAGCTCCAGGAAGTGGGTTTTCAAGCAAAGGTTCTGAGATCTCGTGGTTACTATAGTGATCATGTTTGCAGAGGGGAAGATAAGAGGAGCATCTGACTAGCCCATGTGGTGCACAGCCTCACAGGAAACCTGCTGGCTCTCTGTGTGAACGCCAGCCCCAGTGCCCGGATGTTTGGGGCACCTTGGCCTGACCATGGGCTTAGTAAACAATAGGTTTCAGAACATAGGACCAGGGGTGGAAGGGCGGCCTGAGTGTGAGGACCTGTACCCCCAGAACCCACACAAAGCCAGACTCCGCCGCACGCCTCTATAACCCCAGCGCTCCCACAGAAAGACAGGAAGTGGAGACAGGGCAGTCCTGGGAAGCCTGCGGCCCAGGTACCCTGACACACGCAGGAACAAACAAGAGACTGTCAGACCCAAGGCAGAAAGCAAAGGTTGTGTCCATAGCTGGCCTCTGACATGTGCATACCTGCAGAGACAGACAGACAGAGACACACAGAGAGATTTGTTACATCTGTATGAATATTTGCGTGTCTGCATGTGTGTGCAGGCATGCAGTGCCTGTGGAGACCGGAAGACGGAGGCTGATGCCCTGGAAATGGAGTCACAGACAGTTGTGAACCACCATGTGGGAGCTGGGAATCAAGGCCGGGTCCTCTGGGAGAGCAGCCACTGCGGTTAACTGTTGAGTCATCTCTCCAGCCCTAAGCGCTTAGGTTTTAAATGTTAACAAATCCTAAGTAAACAAGAGAGGCTGTGAAGATCTGCCCAGCATTAAATGCATACAGACATGACCAAGAGCGTCACCTTTACATGATAGGGGCTGCTCTGGATTCCCTGCTAAGCCTCTGAACTTCCTGCGTTAAGCAAGGTCTTAATGATATTAACCAGGGTGTGCTTGGAGGCAAGAAAATAAATCATATGTTAGGAAGACTGCTACCAATAATGATTAAAATGAAAACGTTTCCTGGCTAGTCCTTGGTTAGCCTGAAGGGTTAGCCGACCTTGCCACCTCCTGCTTCCGCTCCTCAGTCACATGCAATTTGGTTGATCAGGGTTTGCATAAAAGTCCTCAAGCTAAGCCTTCCACACACAGCAGAAACTCAACCAAGAGTACAACTAACCACTGGCACCTGAATTATTGAATCCTTGTGTTTGTAAGTGTGGTGTGTGTGTGTGTGTGTGTGTGTGTGATGTGTGTGTGTGTGTGCTCTTGAGAACACATAAGCCTATGGGCGGAGCCCACAGGATAATCTCAGTTGCTATCCCTCAATGCTGTCCACCTTGGCTTTTGAGACAGAGCCTCTCACCGGCCTGGAACTGACAAGTAAGGCACGCTGGTTGTCCAAGAAGCCCCAGGGATCCACCTGTCCCCACCTGGCCAGCAGCTGGGTTACAGACACACACCACCACGCCTGGCTCTTTTCAGGTGGTTCTCACGCTGCTCTTCCCCGTCCCCATACCTGGCAGAGAACGGCCTCTCCTCCGAGGCTTCCAAAAGGCACGTGCACAATCATCTTGTCCTTGTCTGGGTTCTCTAGGTGGCCCTGGAGTTTGCCGGGACTGAGGCCTTGCTCATAAACACAGCCGCTGCTCAGGACACTAAGCCGTACCTCACTCCCATCGGCCTTTGAGAAAACCAAGTTCTGGGCTGTGTTCCGCAGTGTGTCCCTGCTTGTCACCTGAAAGCCACCACACGTGAAGGAGGAAGACAGGCCCAGCACCTTCCCTCCCTGAGAAAGATAGGCCATGAACTTCTGGTGTACGTCTTTGGGGATAGGTTCCCTGGTGGCAATAACCAACAGCAGGCAGTTGTCGGGCCACGGGTCCCTGAGAGCACTGTCTTCCGACAGGTGGTAGAGAGCATAGCTGTCAGTGTCCACACAGTCAGTCAGGACAGACCGCACCTGCTGGAGCCGGCCAGGGGCTTCCTCGGAACTGGAGCCCACGTACAGCAGGACGTTGGGCGCCTTTCCCAAAATGTTGCCTCTCCTCCGTTCCTGTTCAGAGCAGAGTTCACTGGTGGCGCCGTCCACAGGGCTGCTGTCATCACAGGGGAGGTCTGGAATGTTCTCTGCCGATGCAAACCTCACCGACTCGATGGTGCTGTTCTCAAGTTCCAGGCACTCGTGGCAGCTGGACAGGTGAAGCTGATGACACTCTGCTGAGCTCTGCCCGGGCTCGCCCCCTGCAGGCGGCGCACCTCCGGAGGCGCCACCTCTCTTGAGTAGGCAAGAGCCTCCAGCAGCCCTGGAGTCACCCTGGCCACAATGCTCCATGATGCCCTGCACGGGCTCGGCCTCAAGGGAAGGTTCTGGGCTCAGGGGCCGGGCTTGGACTTGCTTGGTGGAGGCCCCGTTGACTTCCTTCAGAGCCGGGTCCTTTAAATGAACTGCTGGAGCACCAAGGGAGAGGTCGTTAGTCAGCCCTACTGATGAGGGTCTCAACAGGCCAAAGCCTGTTTCCTGTCCACCCCGACCCCCGCACGTGTTAACCGTACACACGTCTACGGTGAGATCAAACCTGCCGGCTGGAACGGAAAGTAAGTGTGGTCCTAAGTCATGGCCCTGGGAAGTGACACCGGTCCTCTGGGAACCACGTGACACCCCATGGCAACACTTCCTGAAGTCACTTACAAACAATCTTCTGGGCTATCAGGCCATTATCCATCTGGAGCCTCTCCTCCATAAACGCCGCCCCCAGCTTGCTGAAGTTGTCCAAGCTCGCTCTGGCAATCAATTGGTAGGGATCCCCGGGCCGGCAGGCTAACGGCACACAGCAGTCAGACCATCTTACAACCTGAGGGAAGGGCAGGGGAGGGAGAAACAGAAGCCGAAAGTTTTCATTTCTCCAATGACCAGACACTTTACCCTCAGGCTACACCACAGCCTCACGGGCTGCATTGGTCCTCACACTATGTCACAGCCAGACAGGCGGCATCCAGCAAGTTACTAGATACTTCCTTTGATCAACGGCAAAGACGTTTGGGCTCAGACATCCTCAACCTGACCTAATAAGAGTGACTGGTTACAAAGCACTAAGCAGAGCTCAGATGTGGAGACACACGCTTCTCACACCACCTGCTGGAGGAGGCTGTGGCCTGAGGGTCTCAAGTTCAAAGACAACATAAGCCACACACCGAGATCCTCAAAATCCAAAGGGGAGAACTAAGGGATGGTTCTGTGGTTGGCTGCTTTCCCAGAGGACCTGGGTTCAGTTCCCTCTGTAACTCCAGGTCCAGGGAATCTATTGCCCTCTTCTGGCCTCTGTGGGCACCACACCCACGTGGTGCACAGTCATATGTGAAGGCAAAACACCCATACAGATAAAATTAAGTGTAAAAGCTAATAATAACATAACAATAAGTGTAACTTAGAAATAAATAAAGGTGACCAAAGTCTCAACTGCTTTAGGCAAAAGACACAGTCTCCAGACATGAGTAAAACCTAACTGCCCTCTTGGGAGGGGCCCAGGACAGGCGGCTCCCAATCACCCAGTAACATAAAGGAAACCTGCCCACCAGCTATTTTAGACAGCACATCAGACCCTCTCATCCACCCCAGAGTGCAACTGCCTATTGCTGCATTCCAGGAAAAGGAACCGTCAACCCCATTGTTGCATTCCAGGAAAAGGAACCATCAAACACATAGACAGTGGCAGGGACTGGAAAGACAGCGCGGACAGTTCACAAGCCTACCACTAGAGGGCGAGAGAAACAGCCTTCCAGTTTGGTTCTCAAAGAATTTCACAAAGGAGATGCGCGATGCCTGGGCTATTCCTGGGATTCCTGAGGATTCCTGAGGATTCCCAGCCAGCGGAGAAGAGGGTGCAGCTGAAGAGGAAGCCTGGCTGCAGAGTCCGGGAAGCCTGAGCCGGACTCAAGCTCTACTCAACGCCGCTCCCGGGCCCTGTGCAAGAATCTGCACCTCTCAACGCCCTCTTTGTAAAGAAGGAAAAAGGATAGTGTTACTGCTCATCGCCTCAGGTCTGTGTGGCAGGGAGACTACATAGAGTGCTTAATGCCCCTAACGGGGACGGGAGCCGTGCTGGAGAAAGTCACCCCAAGAGCACTCTGGCTGTTTCCGAGGACCCGAGTTCAGTTCCCAGTACCTGGGATCCAACCCCCTCTTCAGGTCTGATACACATATTCATAAATAATAAATCCAATCTCTTATGATGGTAATAATAAAAGGAGTAAACCTTTAGCTAATGTCCTCAGTTAGTGCGAGCTGTTTCTACAGCAACAAGGAGCGAGGCAGCCTCCGATGAGTCCTCCACGCCCCCAAAATGTCCGCAAGGGCAGACGGGCCCCCGCAGTTCACAACCAGGGGTACAGAATTCTGGACTCCAACTTCTAAGTTGAGGGGATAGGTTTTTAGAAAAAATTTCCCCCTGTAAACCCACAAAAAGAAGACACTGCTGGAATAACCAGAAATTGAAACGGAGAAGGATGAAGATGGGCATCTGCCTCAGGCCACTACCCAAGACCTCCTCTTCAAAACATAAGTCCTCAGAAGGAACAGGTGCAGACTGTCAGAACCCAGGATCAAGGAACAGTTTCTCAGATATGAAACTAAAAGTATAGGCAACGTAAGAAAAAAAAAAAGATCAGGGGCTGGAGAGATGGCTCAGGCGTTAAGAGCACTGCCTGCTCTTCCAGAGGACCCGGGTTCAGTTCCCAGCACCCACACGGCAGCTCGAGACTGTCTGCGACTCCAGTTCCCGGGGACCTGACACCTTCACACTAATGCACACAAAAGGAAATAAATTAAAGAGAAAAAAAAGGTAAACCGGAAGTCGCCAATGCTTTTTGTACGTCAAAGAGCATTATGGTGGGGGAAGTATCTGCAAATCACGCGACAAACTCCCACAACCCACAGTGACAAAGTGAGCGATACATTCTTACCGCGAGCAGAGTGGAATTTAATTGTATTACTCCCCAGAAAATTATAATATTCAAATGGCCAACAACAAAGCAAATGCATAACCAAGCTGCAGAGGGATACCACCTCTGCGCCCACTGGGCTGGCTAGCGTAAGGACAGGGACAAGCACCTCGGGTTGAGGATGAGAGGAAACTGTAAATCCCCAGCCAGCAAGAGGGCTCAGCAGGTAAAGGCAATGGCCACCAAGCCTTACTGGTAACCTGACTTCAGTCCCCAGAACCCACAGGTGGACGGAGAGAACCGACGCCGGCAAGTCAGCCTCCGGCCTCCGACTCCCACCTGCGCGTGCTCCATGGAACGTTTCTACACTCGCACACGCTCACACACAGGTGCTCACACACAGGTGCACACACACAGAAAAAATGTAACAAAACAAAATTTTAAGAAACTGGAATTTGCTGATGGAGATGCAAAACGGCTCAGCGGCTTCAGAAAAAAAAAATCTGAGGGTTCTTCAAAGAGTTTAGACATTGAGTAACCACACGACCAAGCAATTCCACTTGCGTGTGTATGGAAGAGAATGAAAAACAAGTGCCACACACACCCTGTACATAAATGTTCACAGTACTGTACATAATCCCCTAAACCAAAAAACAAACAAACAAAAAAATACCCTGTGACTGACTAAAATGTACTAATACATGACAACACAGATGACTCATGAACAGCTGTGAATGTATCAGAAACTATGTAACTGAATTGTATATATTAGGAGAGGAAGTCTTATGACACGTAAATTACATAGCAACTTTTTAAAAGGATTTATTATTTTTATTTATGTGTCTGTGTGTGTGTCCGTACACATGCACACCGCTGCCATCAGACACCAGCAGAGGGCGTCAGATCTCCGTGGGGCTGCAGTTACAGGTGGTCAAAGCTGCCCTGTGTAGGTGCTAGGAACGCAAATTCAGTCCCGTGCAGAAAAGCTCAAGAGTTTTGTTTTTTGTTTTTTGTTTTTCGAGACAGGGTTTCTCTGTATTGTCTTGGAGACTGTCCTGGAACTAGCTCTGTAGACCAGGCTGGCCTCGAACTCACAGAGATCCGCCTGCCTATGCCTCCCGAGTGCTGGGATTAAAGGTGTGCGCCACCAACGCCCGGCCGAGCTCAAGAGTTTTAACACAGTTTTAACTGCCTCTCCAGTCCCATACACCAATCCTTTCAGGAAGCCAGCTGCCTAGTTCCCTGTCTCTGGGACACTGGAGCTCCGGCAAACTAAGCTGAGCATGTCTGATCTTCTCTGCACTGACATCCTGTCTAAATGTCGGGTAGGATGAAAGCGCCTACCTAGAAGCTACCGGGGAATTTAAATGAGACGCCTGAAAGAGTCAGATGCACACCGGTGCTCCGGTTATCCCAAAACATGAAGTCCTCAGAGCAGTTTCTCATAACACAAAACAGGGAGGCGTAGAAAGTGAGAGTCGGATATTACAGCCGTTCCTGGCCTCCAACTCAACCTACCACATGAAATTTTATTCCTTAGTAGTCTTAGAACTTAAATTGAACTGAGTTTTTCCTTAGAGAAACAAAGGAGAAAAATAGAAGTTAACAGGCGCTGTTAAAAGACATAGCAGGAACAGTCATAAATACAGGGCTCTGGTCAGTAACTGGCAGAGCATGTGCAGAAAGAGAAACTCAAGAATTCTCTTTTACATAAACTGAGACCTTCCCTCCTCCTTATCACCTAATTCCCTGGTCTCCTGAACACAGCTCACATGTGGGCTTCATGCCCCATACACAGAGCCCAGGCCCAGCCTTTACACACACACATACACATACACACACACACACACACACACACACAAAGCCCACACAGACTTCATCCAGAAGGTGTCAGCTGTGCAGTGTATAGCAGAATTCCATATTTCAAAATTGACTTCTTCGTTGGACATGATGACTCATGTCTGTAATCCTAATACTTAGGAAGCTGAGGCAGGAGGATTGCCCTGAGTTCAAGGCCTATTAGAGCCACAGAGTGAGACCCTGTCTTCAGAATTTTTTAAACTGCAAATGCATCTACACACACACACACATACGCACACGCAAACGTACAGGCACATGTGCACGTGAGCATGCATGCACGCACTCACACACGCCACACGCATACATGAGAAAAAGAAGGAAACAAATAAAAACGCATAAAACCCTGATCAATCGGATGCCAGTACGGCAGTTGAAGCAGGCCTGCACTGTGCTGATGCGGGCCAGGGTGTCTGTGGAGGAGAACGGGAGGGATTGCTAACACCCAGGCAAGGGCAGGCTTTTCAGATGAGGGTGGGCAGGAGCCCGGCAAAGGACCAGAGCCAAGGAGCCCTGGCCCCTGAGTGGGGGGGCCAACAGCATCATGGGTGTCAGCTGCAGACAGCGGGAAGTGCTCAGCCAACCGGGCTGCCCCAACCGCCTCTGCACCCGCCCGCTAGCATCAGGTAAAAGGAGCCAGTGGTTAAAATTCTCACACAGATCAGAAGGGGGGAGAGAGACCTGGGGAGCAAAGGAAGAAGGAGGAACAGGGAACGGCCACAGAACAGTACACACATGTCCCCAATCAAGCCTCCCAACTGTTCCCTCACCTACACATACTTCCTCTCTCTAGGAACAAGGTCTGTGAGCCACGGGACACAGAAACTCCTTTGAGGAGTGCAGGGGGCCTGGATCAAAGCCTCTGTCACTGATACTGGGGTGGGGGTGGGGTGGTGGGTGTCACCTTCCGGTCAATAAAAGCAAACAGGGAGATAGAGACAAAGGGGCAGAGGAGAAAGGGGAAGCCAAGGAAAAGGCTGACCCCCCCTCCCCAAAGATCAAAACCGAGGAAGCCAAGGCTGGTGTGAGCCCAGAATTCCCTCTGGCACCCGCCACAGACAGATTATCTCACCCGATCACCAAAGCTCTGAACGCCTTTGTCATGGCTTACGATGCAAGGATTCCCTATGGTACTCCACTTAAAACTCCGCTCCCAGAGGCACAGAGATAGCAGCAGCCGCTCATTCGGCAGAAGCCCCTACAAGCTGTCCAACTGCACGATTGATACCGTGCTCATTTCTATGATGAGTCATCTGTCTGCCTCCTAACCAACCGAAAGTGCCTGCTGGGTTCCTCAAAGTTCTGGTTAGCAGGGACGGTGGTGAATGCGTGGAATCCTCAACACCGGGGAGGCAGAAAGAGAAACACTAGTTCGGGGCCAGCCTGGGCTGTGTGCTGAGACCCCCACGTCTCAAAACTTAACAGCTGGGCATGGCGGTACACACCTGTAATTCCAGCACTGGGTAGGCTGAGGCCTCAGTTATAGAGCAAGACTGAGTCTCAATAACATGAACAGAAAAAAAAGCAAAACAAAAGATTCCAGTAACAGATTAGAGGATGGGGGTGAACACAGAGCATGGCAGGGAGTCGGAATCTGTGGTGCAGGTTACTCAAGACTGTTATCCCCGCTGCCTTTCGGGCTCGGGAACCATGTGAGACATGGGTGCAGACACGGAATGTCCTCCCCAGGCTCCCTCACTGAACACTTGGTCCTCAGCTGCTGACACTACTTTGAAGCTGGTGGTGGTGGTGGTGGTTTTTCAAGACAGGGTTTCTCTGTATTTGGACGCTGACAGGAATGTGTGTCAGAGGCTGTTTGCCTGACCATAGACAGAGAGAAGCAGGGATGGCGGCAGAGGGGTCTGAGACAAGACAGGACCCCGGAGGACCTACCCCAGTGACCCACAATTTGATCCTACCTTCTAAAATTTCCACAACACGGATGCTGAACCACAGCTATTGCAAGCACACATGCCACATTGCTACAGAGCTGGCTGCAGGAACCTTCCCTCTGCTGAGTCACTGTAACCTCTGCTCAGGAACCTTCCTTCCTCTGCTGAGCAGCTGTAACCTCTGCTCAGGAACCCTCCCTCTGCTGAGGGGCTGTAAATTCTACACTGGAACCTTCCCCCTGCTGAGTCACTGTAACCTCTACACAGGAACCTTCCCTCTGCTGAGTGGCTGTAACCTCTACACTGGAACCTTCCCTCTGCTGAGGGGCTGTAACCTCTACACTGGAACCTTCCCCCTGCTGAGTCACTGTAACCTCTACACAGGAACCTTCCCACTGCTGAGCGGCTGTAACCTCTACACTGGAACCTTCCCTCTGCTGAGGGGCTGTAACCTCTGCTCAGGCCCTCGTACTCATGGGAGGTAGGAAAGGCAGATGAAGCAGAGGAAGGGACAAGATGCTGGAAAACTGTACAGCCTGTTGTCCCAAACTGTGGTCCTTCCATCCCGCGGGCATCTGACAACCGAACCTGAAATCTTATGTGCTAACTCCCACATGCACACGTCTATACAGCCAATCAATCACTGTAAAGGAAACAAGAAAAAAAAAGCCTATATAAAGTAAAAAGAGAGAGACTGGGGAAATGGTTTGACCGGCTGCACGCTTGCTGTGTTTGCAGAGAACCTGAGGATGACCAAGTTACAACCCATGCCAGCTAGCGCTCCTTCAAACACATTGGGAAGGCGGAGACCCGCAGACTGCTGAGCCTCAGGTCCTGGTTCCAGACTGTCTCAGACACAAGGTGGATAGAAACTAAACACACACACACGTGCAAACACATACAACACATCCATGTACACGCACAGGCAAAGAAACAGACAACAGTAACTTCACTAGCATAGTTTACATGACTCAATATATCCCAAAAGGAAGACACCCATAAAGTCCAGGAAAGAACATTCATTAAAAAAACACAAACATAAAACAAACAAACAAACACTCAGGTTGTCCTAGGTCACACCTTAAGGTACACAAGTAGAACATGGCACTCACTGTTTCTGAAGACGATGGCTTCTGGAAACTGTCACCTTGTGCCCAGATGCTCTCTGTCACAAATGCTATATGTTCTGCCTCAAGTATGAAGGGAGAGACAAGAAACAGGACCCATTTGTTCAAGTCTTCAATAGACTACAAAGAAAGAAAGGAATACGGGATTCAAGGTCATTTCGGACCACTCATCTCCGCATCCTGGCATGCCCTCCCCTTGCTTCCTCAGGTAAGAGCTGCCCAAGCGTCTGCGACACTCTGCAGACCCTTCAACCTCCCCCTTTGTCCAACTGTGGTGACTTAAACAGCTGTCTGGCTCATGAGAATTTCCAAGTCTCTGGATATTTGTTTCCATGCAGGTAATTCTGACGGTCTTTCTGTTTAACATGTATGAGTCACACATTTCAGGGTGAGGCTTGGAAGTGCTTGCCTGAAAGTCACATAATCGTCAAACTCAGAGACAAACTACTTCAGAGAAGTCCTTTCTGATGCAGACACTTTTGAGGAAATGTGCGTCCCCAGTGGAGAATTCGGTGAGGTCTGTAAGGGCGGATTAAACACAAGACTGGCCCTTTTTACACATTCAAACGAAAAAGTAATTGTCCTCCATACAAGAAAAAAAAAACTCACTTTTGTTGTTGTGTTAATCCCTAAAGTACGCTGTGTAATAGTCATTTCCACAGCCTTTGCCCTGTCTCAGGAGTGGGAGACCTGGAGAGGATTCAAACACCATGAGGACCCACATGCAGAGCAACGATCATGTCACTTTATACGGGGACTGGCCATCCTCAGGTGCGGGCAGCTTGTTTTGGTGAGCGTCTACCTTGAAAATTCATTTCCTTTATTTTCAGATTTCTGGAGGACTGTAATTTGATTTTAAGAGGTTTTTGTCTGCAGAGTGGTGGTGGTGCCCACCTTTAATCCCGGCACTCGGGAGGCAGAGGCAGGAGGATCTCTTGAGTCAGAGGCCAGCCTGGTCTATAGAGCGAGTTCCAGGGCTACACATCCCTGTCTGGGTTGCAGGGGGTGGGGGAGATACTCAGAGATACCCAGAGCAGAAAAAGCAGAACTCTAAGGCTGCCTTCTGGCAGTCACAGCCTTGAATCCAAAAACAGACAGCAGTGAGGTGTGAGCAAAACTCAAGGCGACAGGAGCGACATCGGGAGCAGGTATCCGCAAGGCTGTCCCTACTTGGGTTCTGAAGCAGGTAAGAGCCAAGTCACTAGGTTAGCATAGTTACCAGGCCCAGGAGGACAGGGAAACGTTCAAAGGTGTCTAGGAAAACTTATCTGGCAAAATCTCTACTCCGACATAAACCGTAAAGATTTTGTGTTAAATAAATAGCTTAGAAACCACCACAGTGGGGGGAAAAAACACCCTCACTAGCTTTTCAGTTCTGTGATCCGCCCCTCAAGCAGTTTAAGAGAATGTAGCACACCTGTCTCGTTCCGGGTGGTACTAGGGGCGGCCAGGCAACCAATCTTAGCCATGAACTTAGTGCTAGTCACGGCCAGGCAACGGGAAACCTGGGAAAACTCAGTGTGCTGTTCATGCCGTATTTTTCTTTGTATTTACTTAACTTCATGCGCACAGGTGTGTGGCCCCCGTGTGTGCCTACACCACCCGCATTCCTTGGACTCCCTGGACCGGTTATAACCCACCACGTGGGGGGCTGGGGACTGGACGCCGGTGACTCCCGAGAGAGGTGGGCTATCTGCAACCCCAGAGCTGAGTTTTGTTTTGTGTTTTAGTTTTTGCTAATTCCCCGGAAGCACAATTCACACCCCACACCTAAGCAGTGTGGCTAAAACCTCCACCCTCAAGTCGTGCGTGACTCTCACACGGGTGTCAGGGCCTGGCGTCCACGAGAGGAAAAACTCTCGCTTCCAGGGCTAGGAGGGAAGCGGAAAGGGCAAAAGGCCGCTTGGAGAAAAGACCAACGCTGCGCGCCCGACGTCCGCGAAAACAAGGGATGCCCAGCAGCCGCAGCCTGCAGCCGGCCCGTGCAAACGGCCATCGCCCTCCGCCCTGGACCGGGAGCCAGCCCGCGGGAACCGGCTGGGGAGTCCCGGGTGTCCCCGCTGCAGCAGCAGCAGCAGCAGCAGCCGCGGGGCGGCGGGCGGGGCTGCCCAGGCCGCGGTGCAGGCGAGCCGAGGCTCTCGCCCGCCTTGCCCGCCGAGCGGGGGGGGGGGGGAGCCGACGCTGCCGCGCGCGCCCGGTCCCCGCGGCGCCCCCGGCTCGCTCGCCCGCCGCCCACCTGGCTCTCGCCGACGCAGAAGACGCGGCCGCCGCGGCTCAGGCACACGCGCGCACCCCGGGGCTGCGCCGCCGCGCGGCAGAAGGTGAAGGAGCAGCGCGAGGCGCGCAGCCGCCGCACCGTGGACAGCACCAGCGCGGCCGGACGGCGCCCCCAGCGCGCCCACAGGTACAAGTAGCACAGCGTGATGAGCATGGCCGGAGCCCGCCCGCCACGCTCGCTCCCCGGCCGCCCGGCCGCTCGCACCGGCCGGCGCCAGGCCCCGCCCCGGCCGGAAGCGAGCCTGGGGGGGGGGAGGGGAGGGGAGGGAGGGGTGCAGTGCGCGTGCGCGGCGGGACCGGTGTGCTGCCCAGGGAAAGGAAGCAGCTGCGGGGATGGGAAGAGAGCGAGATGCGATTTTGCATTGAAGGGATGCGGGCTGCGGGGGAGCTGGGGGGGGGGGAGCCAAGACCACGGAGAGGGTGCAGAGAGGGGCTACGGGAATGGCGAAGGGAAGGGAAGGGAAGGGAAGGGAGAAAGAGGGAGAGTGATTGGAAGTGTGCTCTACAGGTGGACTCGAGGCCACACCACTAGAGGGAACTGGGGTTGGTGACCGAAGCTGTGCTGGGAACTCAGAGGGACAGGGGCCTGGAGGAACCGGGGAGATCGCTGGGGGTGGAGCGTTGATGAGGTTGGGGGGTGATGAAGAGAGTTTGAAGAGCGAGGGGAGATGGAAAGGGGGTAGTTTGATGCCGGAGAGTGACTAACTTAATCAAGTCAAAGCCCACCTTACTTCAACAGCCGATAATTGCTATCTACCCATTACAAGTCAGAGAGCTAACACAGCCTCTACCTGGCCCAGATGGAAAAACAGGAGTCCATTTTATTAGATCATGCTGAGCCTTCAGAGTTCATATGATGCTCCAAAAAAGGCAAATGGGGCATTCTCACCACACGTCTGCCGCAGGTTAAACTGTGGGCCGGGTGGGAGAAGGAGACATCAGTTTTCCACTCTCAGTGGCCCTGCCCCGGGGGAATCACAACTCTCCCCCCCCAGTTGAGACCCAGAAGCTTCCTTCCCTGGAGCCTCTCATCCACAATGCCCTGAACAAACCCTGTCCAATGGCTTGCTGCCTGACCCCTGCCGCCTCCATAGGCGGCCTAATTAAGAGCGATCAGGTACACCTCTCCCGTGTCATGCCTAATCCGAGGGTAGGTTTTTTGGGTTTTTTTGTTTTCCAAGTACATTGGCCATGGATCTGTCTGCTCACCCTGGGCGGCGACGGGGCATGCTGTTAATCCCAGCACTCAGGAGGCAGAGGCAGGCGGATCTCTGTGAGTTCTAGACCAGCCTGGACTACCAATCGAGTTCCAGGACAGCCTCCAAAGCCACAGAGAAACCCTGTCTCGAAAAAAAAAAAAAAAAAGGGGGGGGGTGGGTGGGGACACACTCTGACTCAAGAGAAGGAATCTAAAACACAAGTAATCAATAAAGGGTTCAGATCCGGAGTAAACAAAAAAATGCCAAATTGCAAGGCGTGGTCGGGTGGGAAGGAGAGGATAAAAGACACACTAGGCTTAACGAGCACTTCACAGGGGCATTAGAAAACAAAGTCCTGACGAGAACTGGTTTAAACCCATCTGTCCAGCGGTGACCCCCTTTGTAAGCCCCTAAGTTCACTTCTGCCCCTACTGCAGAAGTCATCGTGCTGACTTTACAACCCCTGGCTTTCTTGACCACATTTTCACCAGACAATAGAAGCCACGACTCAGACAAAGGGGATTTAACAGGGAGCTTGACCGGGGTGCAGCGCTTTGGAGACTGAGCCGGGCAGACACCTCTGCACCGTGCAGTGCAGCCGCTGAGAGCAGCCCTACCCTTAGCCCCCGGGGCCCAGGTCACACGATGGGAACCAGAAACCACCTGTCTCCCCTGAGGAGGACAGGACACCGGAGGACCAAGACACCAGCAGGGGCAGGAGGAGGGAAAGCTCCCTGTTCTCGATGCATAAGATCCCTGTGGCGAAAGCTCCCTGGACTCAAAGGGCAGAGGCTCTGGGACCCATGGTGAGCAGCAGCCTCCGCGCCTCCTGACTCAGCTTCCAGCATTCTAAGTCCCGCCTCTAGTCCGATGTTTACGGGAACCGTGGCCCCTCTAACTCAAGTCCTCAGCCTTGGAACTTCGCAAGTAGCCGCACGTAGAGGCGAAGCCTTTTCTAAGAGGTGACTAAGGTAAAATGAAGGCGGGCACATGAGTGGCCGGTAACCCAGTAAGTGTGAACGGCGTCCTTACAAGGGACGTGGGTGTGCAGAGGACACAGAGAGACGTCATCTACATCCAAGGAGAGAAGCCTCAGACAAAACCAACCCCGGCCGCCCCTCCATACGAGACGACCTCAAACCGCCAGGCCTCCTGGGTCAGTCTCTGCCCCGCCCTCCAGCCTGCCCCGCCCTCCAGCCGGATATTCGTGGTCTTCCATAAGGATCCTGCCCCCCCTGCTGGCTTCAGCCCCCTCCACCCCTGCCGCTGTGAAGCTGTCCTGTCCCAGGCTTCGGATGCCACACTGTCACCTCCACAACTCTACACTTGCATAGTCGGTTGGCATCCCGAGGCGGATTGAATATAAGCCAATGCGTTTTCCTCCAACAAGTTACCTCTTAGCCGGGCGGTGGTGGTGCATGCCTTTAATCCCAGCACTCGGGAGGCAGAGGCAGGTGGATCTCTGTGAGTTCGAGGCCGGGCTGGACCGACAGCCTCCAAAACAATACAGAGAAACCCTGTCTCGTAAAACCAAAAAATAAAAAGTTACCTCTTGACCTCTTCTCTCTGTTCTACGCTCATGACAGCACATTCTCTGTTACGCTATCAACCAGAACTTAGTCACTCTGGAGTCCTAACGTCCTCCTGCCCCCCCCAACGTGTGTCCGCAGCAGGAAGTCCTCCTTCCACTCCACTCCCAGAAATGAACGAAACGGCCTCCTTGGCGGTGCCCGCCGCCAGTCCCCACGACCGTGTTACCCAAATAGGCTACATTTGGCTTTCTAGAGGCTCAGCTCGGATCCTGCTGATCCCTTTCCAGAGGCCTGCAGTGCCTGACCTCAGAGAACCCTGGTCTTTCATGCCCGGCGTTCAGGACCATGTACTGCGCCTGCCTAGCCTAATCTCCCATTCATTCTCTTGCTGCTCGCATTCAGCGGCACCCACCACACACCAGGAGCTGCGACAGTCATTTCACACATTCAGGCCTCTCAATGAATGTGTGCTGTGACTCCATGCTGTTTGTCCCCGTGTGCTAGAGCAGCGGTTCTCAACCTGTGGGTCACCGCCCTCTTTGGGTGTTGAAGGACCCATTCGTCGGGATCGCCTATGACCATCAAACACACACACACACACACACACACACACACACGTGTTTACATTATGATAGCAGCAGCAAAATTGCAGTTACGAAGTAGCAATGAAAATGATCCTCTGGAGCCGTGCGTTGGTGGCGCACACCTTTAATCCCAGCACTCGGGAGGCAGAGGCAGGTGGATCTCTGTGAGTTTGAGACCAGCCTGGTCTACAAGATCGAGTTCCAGGACAGGCTCCAAAGCCACAGAGAAACCCTGTCTCGAAAAATCAAAACAAAAAAGAAAATGATCCTCTGGTTGGGGGTCACCGCTGCACAAGGAACTGTGTTACAGGGTCGTGACATCGGCAAGGTTGGGAACCGCTGCTCTAGAGGCTTGGTCCCCAGGGCAGCAGTCATAGGAGGCGCCTCGGTGGAGCATTAAAGACTGAGGCAGCAGCAGGCACGTCCAACCTTCTCACACTGCGGCAGACATTTTCATCTATTGCCCTCACATTGGACGACCGGACAGTCAAGTCACCAGGGAGATAAACCGGACAGTCAGGTCACCAGGGAGATAAAAATGGTATCTCACAATGTTGCCGGTAAGTTTATGATCTTGTGTTGGCCTCCATCCATAGCCGTCCTGGGGCTGTCCTCGGGCTCTAGGGTGGACCTGTCTGTCTAGCAGAACGAGGGTAAGACGAGGGGGATTGGTGTCCCCAGAAGGGATTAGTGTAAAGCCCCCAGGACTCAAGTCAGCTCTCACGGAGTGTGATGTTGCAGAGTAACAGACTGACCCGGGCTGCCCGACCTTGGCCTTCAGACCCCAAATAACTGGGAGCTGAATACACTTCAGTCATGGCCCCAGCATCCAGTAATTTGTCATAACAACAGACAACAGACAGGCACAGGGACACAAGCTACGTGGGAGGTTGAGGTGGAAGGGTCAAGACCAGCCTGGGCGCATAAGGAGACCCCTCCATCACAAAATAAAAAACGAAATAACAGAAAGCTGATATCTCTGCAAAAATGGCTATTACGGCCACCTTCTTGCAGAGGAGAAAAGTGGGATTTGGAATACCTTACCCAGGGTCTCAGAACCAAATGAGGACGCTGAGGTATGGGTTTATGGCTTTCTAGCTCCCCGGGTAAATGCCAGCTGAGGGCAGAGGGTGTGCTGTGCACGGCAAACCACAGAGACGAACCAACAGCCAAGGCTTGCACAGCGGCTCGGGGATAAATGCACTCGGCACACAAGCCGGAAGATCTGAGTTCAGTCCCTGGGACCCATATAAAAAGTCTGTACCGTAAGCTGTCCCCCTGTCCCTCACACACAAGGTGTTGATGCTCACACAATTGCTCACACACTGAGTATATACACATCATCATCACCATCTTCATCACCATCACCATCATCATCATCATTATCATCGTCAAGATCCACAAGGCAATCTTGCAGAAGGTCTGGGGACAGCCTTTCGTATCCAGATCAGAGGAGCTGGGACTGTCGCTAACTTGGGCACACACCCGAAGGATGTGTGTGGGAATTATCAAGGTCACCTGGGGAAACACTTCCCTCTGAAGGTGTGATCTGTGAAGAGATGGCCTGGGATGGCTTTCTGTACAGTGAATGAATATCAGTAATTCATTACCGGCCACAGGAACTCCAGGGAGTGGAAAACTAAAGGCAAAACTTAAAGGGCTCGGCCGGACGGTGGTGGCGCACGCCTTTAGTCCCAGCACTCTGGAGGCAGAGACAGGAGGATCTCTGTGAGTTTGGAAACCAGCCTGATCTACCTAGCGAGTTCCAGGACAGCTTCCAAAACAATACAGAAAAACCCTGTCACCCTGTCTCAAAAAAACAACAAAAAAGATGATGATGATGATAATAGTAATAATGATAGTGTTAACAGTAGTGCTTTTGCAACTCTTTTGTAAGTCTAGCACGATTTCAGAGTAAGTGTTACAGAGTAGCTTTCTCCTTAATTTCACTAGCACTGCTTTTTTTCCTGTTCCTAAGTAGCTGTGTAGCCATAAGCAAGTTACTTCATCTCGCTGGATTCCGGTTTTTCACCTATTAAAAAAACAAAACAAAACAAAACAGGCTGGGCAGTGGTGGTGGCGCACACCTTTAATCCCAGCACTCGGGAGGCAGAGGCAGGTGGATCTCTGTGAGTTCGAGGTCAGCCTGGTCTACAGAGCGAGTTCCAGGACAGCCACAGAGAAACCCTGACTTGGAAAAACAAAATTAAATATACAAATGAAATGAAAGCCGGGCATGCTGACGGATGCAGTCTGTTACCTAGGAGGCTGGGGAGGGAGGATCTGGCATTGGAGATCAGCCTGGGCCACAGAGGTAGACTCTCATCCTCAGCCAGAAAGATGGTTTAATGGGTGAAGAGCTTGAATATTTATTAAAGAGAAGAGATGGGGCAGGAGAGGTGGCTTGGAGATTAAGAACACTCGCTGCTCTTGCAGAGGACCCAGGTTCCAATCCCAGAGTCCACACAGTAGCTCACGACTCTCTGTAACACCAGTTCCGAGGGATCAGCAGGGATCAGCTGGCCTCTGCAGGCCTCTGCAGGCACATGGCACACACATACATGCATTCAGGGGTATACTTTTACACATAAAATAAGAAGCTTTTAAAATAAAGTGAACATTGCTTTAAAAAAAGAAAACCTCCCAAGCTCAATTTTTTTAAAAAGGAGGAAAACAAACTAGAAAGTTTCCAGTTGCCACGCCCCACCCCCCACTCTGACACTCAGATGCCCCCGTACCCCCCACTCTGACACTCAGATGCCCCCTCACACCCCCACTCTGACTCTCAGGTGCCCCCTTACCCCCCCTCTGACTCTCAGATGCCCCCTTAACCCCCACTGACACTCAGATGCCCCCTCACACCGCACTCTGACACTCAGATGCCCCTTTACCCCCACTGACACTCAGATGCCCCCTTACCCCCCCCCCTGACACTCAGTGTCCACACAGCTGCAACATGACTCGGTTTGCTAGGCGGCTCCACATCCCTGGTGTCTTTGCCTGCACCAGTAGGTATTCAACAGAAGTTTCTAGAACTAAAACTCCATTTTTTAAAGTTTTTTTCAGCGAGACAAAACTGGCATCTCTTGTGCCTACTTGGCTACTAGAAAGCAAAGTGCTCACCAAAGTTTCTACACTGCTAGGAAACCGATCTTCCCCCTGCAGAGGACAGAATGCACAGAGGCGAGCGCCTGGGCGGAGGAGAGCCCCATCCGAGCACTCCGAGGGGACCTGGGGTGTGGGGTGAGCAGGACACGCGGCTTCCAGGGGACCCGCCCGCCCCGCGCCCACCTTCCGAGCATGCGGATGGGGCTGGGAAAGGGTGAGCCCCGCGCCCACTCCCTCAACGGGGGCGAGCAGCCCCCACGTTCATAAACAGTGAACGCCCGCCCGGCCCGGGGGCGAGCAGCTGACCCTGCGAGCGAGGCCGGGGACCTGGTGCAGGGGGTTGAGCGAGCTCCCTGCAGCCCGTTTCCAAACAGATTTTACCCCTGGGGCGGGGGGGAAGGGAGATAGTATCCAGACCCGGTCAAGCAAAGCCAAAGGGCCGCGCTGCGAAGAAATTATCCTGCTATAAATAACTCCCCTAGGGGGACAAACAGAAACATCAAAGCCAGGGCACCGAGCGCAGGCTGGGCGAGCCGGCGAGCTCCTGGGGGACAGAAAGGGAGCGTGTCCCCCGCGGGAGCCGCCGGCAGCGGGCAGCACGTACCTCTGAGGCCCGGGCGTCCGCGGCCCCTCGCGGGTGCTCCCGGCCCGTGCCGCCGGCAGCTCCGGGAGCCGGTATCCAGCAGCCAAACGCACGAGAGTGGGGCGGTGCGTCTTCACCAACCACAAAGCAGGTGGCGGCCTCGTGAGCAGGGACGGAGCATGGGAAAGGGCCAGATCCCCGCAGCCCCAGGTCCTGGCCACCGCCAGGCTCAGGCAGTGCCCTCGGGCCACCAGAGCCCCCTGCACACAGGGTGGCTCGCAGAAGTGCGGCCTGTGCCCCAGCAGGGCGAAGAGTCCCCACTTGTCCCTTAGGAGTGCTGGTCAAAATGCCACCCGGCTGTGGAAGCCTGCGGCACCCCACTGGCTCCGCAGTGGATTGCTGCACACCTGTGCCTGCGTGCCCGGGCTGAGAACCCGCTGCGGGAGGACACTGGGGCTGTTTCCCTGGAATGTAATAAACCCTGTAAGAGAAAAGAACGCAAATCCAGCCCCTTTGGAGAAGCTACTCCTCCCGCCTCTCAGCTGGGGGAAGGAGATGCTGAATTTAACTCTTACTCTCCACCTTCCCCTCCTCACCCCAAGTAAGGATGGGGAGGGTCTTGATTCTGACCTCTGAACTCCGGTTCCTTCATTTTCAGGTCAAGAGTTTCAAGAGTCCTCCCACCCCTTGTTTCCAGACTCCAGAATTGTGTGACTTGTGTGTGTGCTACAGCTGCTGGGCGTTGGACCTAGAGTCTCAGGCACCCTAGGAACACTGCTGCTGCTGCTACTTCTACTACTACTACAAACACACACACACACACTCACACACCATTCTCACACACACACTCGCACACACCTCTTTATATTATTATTTTTGGACAGGGTCTTAGGTTGGCTAAGCCAGCCGTGAACTTCCACTGACCCTCCTGCCTCAGCCTCGCCGTTAGCTGAAATTACACAACTGTGAGCCAGACTGTGTTACAGCACACCCCTCATTCTGGGCGTGGCACAGACTGGCACCTGACATTGACTAAAACCCCCTCCCTGGTGGGGAAATGAGACAAGGAAGCACGCCGACCTCCAGGGCCCTGCTTGTGGATGATTTGCACAGTCACCCTATGCTCAAGGGAAGTCTCCGTGACTCCTGTCCCTGCTGGGGCCGGGGGCCGCTGAAGTTCAGGGGTGACCGGAATCCTCATCCTCCAATCACACAGCGTCCGGTGGCTACAAACGTCCTCCACCCCAGGGTTCTGCGGTTTGCCCCACCATTCTCCAGTGCTTGCCGGTCACTCCCAGTGCCGAAGGGACCGCCCTCCTCACACCCACTTAGAATGCACCCTTGCTAATGTCGGTGGGTTTTGTGTGAGTGCACACCACTGCAGGCACTGTGGAAATCAGTATGGCGAGTCCTGAAAGCAACAAAAATAGAAGAGATTGGCCACATGACCCAGCATAGCCCAGGACTCTATGTCATGCTCTGTGGACTCAGGAGGACTCCGGGGAGGGAGAGTAGAATATGGTGAATTATATGGAGGGGAGGACTCTGGGGAGGGAGAGTAGAATATGGTGAATTATATGGAGGGGAGGACTCTGGGGAGGGAGGTTTAGCTAGAGAGGGATGGAGGGATGAGGCTGAGGAGGAGACAGGGGAACGGAAAACTAACACTAAGAATATTTGGAAAACCCTGGTGGAAACATTATTTTATGTGTATTCGTCACTTCTCTGTTGCTGTGATAAACATCAGGTCTTCAACTGCAAGCTAGAAGCAGGTGGTGACCTGGATTTGGGGTGAGGATATGAAGTCTCAAAGACCGACTCCAGGGAGGGGGCGCTCTTCCTCCAGCAAGACCACATTTTTTAAACCTCCCAAAACAGCGCCACCAGCTGGGTACCACGCGTTTAAATACATGAGCCTGTGAGGGACATTTCTCATTCAAACCACCACAGTAAGCTTTGTGTGTGTGTGTGTATGTGTGTGTGTGTGTGTGTGTGTGTTCCTCCTGAAGCCATAAGTCAGATATGGGACAATGGGACACCTCCCTTTGAGTTGTTGGTCGGGAGTGTTTCAGAACCCCCCCAAAATAACACGAGCTACTGCTGTTCTTGATAGACCCTCAGCTCTCCCGGCGGTAAGATCCTATTGCTGAAGACGATGCATATAGTGGTCACCAGACATGGAGAAATCACGTTAGTATTGACCAGTGAGTTTACTCCTGCTAGCTAGCTTTCATCGAGCTACTGTGTAGGCTGTGGTGATATTTTGTTTATGATCTAACAAACAAAGCTTGCCTGAAGATCAGAGTGCAGAGCTAACCACTAGTCAGCCAGAGGCCAGGCAGTGGTGGCTCCCACCTTTAATCCCAGTACTTGGGAGGTGGAGACAGGAAGGGACATAGCTGAGTGGAGAGAGGAATGTTATATAATGCAGGAGGACAGGAGCTCATTGCAGCCTGAGGAGCAGTCAGTCTGAGGATGCAGTCTGAGGACAGGATCGCCCCTTGGGTCTCAGCATTGGTAGAGAGGGGTAAGAACTCTAGTGGCTGGCCACTCTGCTTCTCTGATCCTTCAGCTTTAACCCCCGGCTAGCTGACTGCGTTTTTATTATTAAGATCAAAGAGAATCCATGCTATATTAGGCTGCGTAGGGGAAATTCACGAATAATCATCCCAGCTTCAAACCCTGTAATTTGTAATGATGAGCAGCAAGGCAAGATACGCCCATGCATGAACTGTTGGCTCACATGCTACGAAGATAATTAACCACTTTATGACTGGATTTAAGCCACTCTCCGTGGGAGGAAATCCGTGCGTGGTACTGTGGGTCTGGCCACAAAGCTGTGGTTGAGAGCTCATAAGCCCCAGGAGTGAAGCTCTTGCTGTTATTCTGCTGAACGGAAATAGCATCAAACCACCCTCCAAACTCTTACTCTGCACCCATGGGTTAGAGCAGCTCCCCGACCTCAGAGAGGCTGCCTCCTGCAGGTGCACAGCCATCAACACAGAAGCCACAAGTGGTCAATGCGCAGAGAGTAAGTGCGGTGGAGGGCTCTGCCTGTGTGCTGTGCACTGCATTATACGCTCACAATGCTCACACACACTCGCACACTTGCTGTCACACACATACACACTCTTACACTTGCTCTCACACTCACACGCTCATTCTCACACTCACACACTTTCACACTCACACATGCTCTCACATACTCACACTCTCACACTCGCTCTCACACACATACTCACACACTCACACACATTCACACTCACTCACATTCACTCACACACTCGTACACTCACACACTTGCTGTCACACACAAACTCACACACACTCTTACACTTGCTCTCACATTCACACACTCATTCTCACACTCACACACTCACACATGCTCTCACATACTCACACATGCTGTCACACACTCACACTCGCTCTCACACACACATAACTCACACACTCACTCTCACACATTGACACTTACTCACATTCACTCACACACACTCTCACACTCACTCTCACACACCCCTGAAGTGTAATCACAATTAAATACAATTAAGATAGCAATAAAACACCTTCGAGGGGCTGGGAAGTTGCTCAGCAGTTAAAGGCACGGCCTGCTTTTGCAGACGACCCAGGTTCAATTCCCAGCCCATACATGGTGGCTCCGGTTCCAGGGCATCTTCTGGCCTCTGCGGGCCCACAGACATGTATGCAGGCAGAACACCGCAACACATAAAATAGAAATAAATAAATCTTTGAAAAGCAAACAAGCTGCAACTCTCCAGGCAAACCTGGAGTACTTGGAATCGGCAGCCAATGAATGTGGCGTAGATTTTGAATTTACATGGTGGAAGGACAAATGTGCGCATGCTTCTGACAGCACATGTTCACACGGAGGCAGCACTAAACTCTTCCAAGTACCGGCGTTGACCCACATTCCCACTATCAGTGATTTTCGTTTTCAACTCAGTATTTTTAGGTCTTTTCCCCACCCCTGTGACTTTTAGACGTCTCCTGATTTACACAGCTGCTTTTCTCTGCACGCAAAGCTCCACACGGTGGTGCCTGGGAAAATCTCCCCGTGGCAACGCACCAGCTAATTACAAACACCTCATTGTCCAAGCTGTAAATGTAGGTCAGGGCAGGCCCTGGGATAAGGGCAGGGACTTTATTAACCTGGAGAATCTGATGTAAGTTGGGGGTGAGGCCTTCCTAGCAATTCAAGGCCCCCTTTGCACAAAGCACGAACCTGTGTACAGAGAGGACAGCTGCGGTACAGGGAGCACTGCTGTGTGGTACAGGGAGCACGGTTATGTGAGTGCTCTGCTCTGTCTCCGATGTGTCTAACCATCTCATGATGGGGGACATCCTTCCATATGTGTTTCTCTTATTGGTTGGTGGATAAAACACTGATTGGCCGGCAGAGGCAGGAAGTATAGGGGGGCTAGGAGAGGAGGAGAATACTGGGAAGAGAGGCAGAGTGGCACCCTGTAAGGAGACGCCATGTAGAGATCGGGAGCATAGGACATGCCAGGCATTCTCTAGCAAGGTAAGGTCATGTAGAAATGACATAGATTAGTAGTTATGGGTTGGTAATTGAGACAGCTAGCCAATAAGGAGCCCTAGCCATCGGCCAACAGTTATAAATTAATGTTATGTCTCCATGTGTTTCTTTGGGGGCAAAGCGGCTGTGGGACCGGGCTGGAGAGAAACTCTAGCTACAGTCTTGCATTTAAATCAGCCCTTCTCCTTACAGACCATAATATTTATGCTTCTGTATTTGATATTCACAATCTAGGCATTTACCTTAGACATGGTAACACAGGAAGGAGAATAATAATTTACTGATTGATTTTTTTTTTTTTTTTGGTTTTTCGAGACAGGGTTTCTCTGTGGCTTTGGAGGCTGTCCTGCAACTCGCTTGGTAGTCCAGGCTGGTCTCGAACTTACAGAGATACTGATTGATTTTTAAAAGAGTCTTTCTTTGCAGATTTGGCATTCCTGGCACTCTCTTTGTAGACCAGGGTGGCCTTGAACTCACAGAGATCCGCCTGGTGTGCCACTACCGCCCAGCTGAGGGCAATGTTCTGAGTTGGGGATTTTTGTGTGTTCACCATTGGGAATGTGTTCTGCAGATGCTGTGCGTCCTACAGAGGCGTCCAGAGTGATCTGAGATTAAACTGCAGAGATCATGACCCATCGTCCACAAGCATTCGGGGTGCATTTCCTAAGAACGTTCCTCTTACTCAATCACGCTGCAGCGACTGAATTCAGATTTGCATTACCCCACAGCTAACATCTGCCAGATGTAAGATTTTCCCAAGAGTATGAGATTGTATCAGCTGTGGCTTGGATGTGTTTCTCACCCACCAAGTCATGTTGTTAATGCTCACTTGGGCCTTGGGGATGTGGGACTTCAGGGGAGGCGTGTTAGGACATGAAGACTGCAAAGACGGTCATGAAACCACCCATTTCATACGTGGTCTCAGGCAGGTCTCAGGGGAGCTGTGTTAGTTCTCCTGGAGGTAGATTTTCTTTTTTTTCTTTCTTTTTTTTTTTTTTTTTTTTTTTTGGTTTTTCGAGACAGGGTTTCTCTGTGGCTTTGGAGGCTGTCCTGGAACTCACTTTGTAGACCAGGCTGGTCTCGAACTCACAGAGATCCGCCTGCCTCCCGAGTGCTGGGATTAAAGGCGTGCGCCACCACCGCCCGGCTTGGAGGTAGATTTTCTATACAGTGACCTTTCTCCGCTGTATGATGACATCTTGGGTTATACGTTTTGGGCACTATGGAATCAGCTCCACCTCACTGGTAATGCTGACTCTGATTACACTGTGTAGGTATAGCCAAAAAATTCCTTTTTACTCTTTATAAAAAATTAACTGTGGGGTGACACTCTGAAACTGTGATATTCTTTATTTCTCAATTATTATTTTCACCCAGTGGTTGTTACCATTGTGCTGGGGTGTGGGTGTGCCTGCGCATTGGGTGCTGGGGTGTGTGTGTGCTTACACATGGGGTGCTGAGGTGTGGGTGTGTCTGTGCATGGGGTGCTGGGGTGTGGGTGTGCAGGCGCATGGGGTGCTGGGGTGTGGGTGTGTGCTTACACATGGGGTGCTGGGGTGTGGGTGTGTGCTTACACATGGGGTGCTGGGGTGTGGGTGTGTGCTTACACATGGGGTGCTGGGGAGTGGGTGTGCCTGCACATGGGTGCTGAGGTGTGGGTGTGCCTGCGCATGGGGTGCTGGGGAGTGGGTGTGCCTGCGCATGGGTACACATGCATGTGGAGGCCTTACTCATTGAGGCAGGGCTCTCAGTCAATCTCAGAGCTCAGTGATATGGCTAGTCTCCTTAGCCAGCTTGGTCTGGAGATCCCCGCCCCTGGCCTCTGAGGCTGGAGTGTGTAGCCGCTTCACCCACAAGAGGCTTCTGTGTGGGATCTGCGGCTCTGAACTCCAGTTCTCACCCTTGCATGGCAAATGCTGAACCTCCAAACCATCCCCAGCCCAGTGTCCTTTACACTCAGTGTTATTATTCGGTCTCGCCACCGTCCAGTCTCCTTCTCAAGCTGCACCAGGCTTCACAACTGCAAGCTCCATCACAGACTCCCCATCACTTTGGCATCTCTGTGCTTTCTGGCAGGAGCCATCCCTGGCTCATCTCACTCTCCCGGAAGGAGGCCTGTCTCCAAGGGCCTCTGGCTCCTTTTCACAGACCATGATATTTAAAAACCAAGATACGGGCCCAGGGGATGCCCTGTGCTATGGCTGGCCCTGTTCCCAGGCTCATAGAAATAGTTGCTTAAAAATAAATTCAAGCTGGGCGTTGGCGGCGCACGCCTTTAATCCCAGCACTCAGGAGGCAGAGGCAGGCGGATCTCTGTGAGTTCGAGGCCGGGCTGGTCTACAGAGCAAGCTCCAGGACAGACTCCAAAACAATACAGAGAAACCCTGTCTCGAAAAACCAAAAAATAAATAAGTAAATCTATCAATAAACAAATAAGTTCAAATGGATCAGGCAGTGGTGGTGCATGGCTTTAATCCCAGCACTTATGGGGCAGAGGCAGGTGGATCTCTGTGAGTTTGAGGCCAGTTCGCTGGTCTACAGAGTGAGTTCCAGGACAGCCAGGACTGTTACACACAGAAACCCTGTCTTGAAAAAAAAAAAAGCAAAACAAAATAAATAGACAACACTTTCCAATCCATGGTGTCCCCACCCCCCTTTTCTCCCAGTGAGGACCCTGATTCCCAACACTATCATTCAATTTAATGGTTTAATTATGTCTGTAACACACACACACACACGCACACACGCACTCACATGCACAAATACTTAGAAAATTGCCTCACAGAACCATGACCAAGGACCAAGGTCATGACCCCTCTGACTTTGCTGCCTCGTTTACATTCAGAGGGCTGTGGACAGAGGAAAGCTGCAGGTGTTGAAGACGCTTTGGGCTGACTGGTCAGAGCTTCATGATCGTGGAGAGTTGGGAGGACACAGTCAAAACCCAAAACTATCTTGGGCGTTTTTAGTCCCCTTAGCAACCTTTTCGCATACACCTGTCCATCCTAGTGTCCTTCTGACTACGGGTGGGACCTTTGGAATGTTCTGATTTAGCAGACTGCAAGCTTCCAGCAACCCAGAAGCTAAAGTTACCGTAAGATAGTCTGAAACCTGGAGCGGCGAGCTCTCCACTCTGAAACCTGCCCACCTGAGGCCCCTCAATGGGCTGACTTTTGACTGTCACTTGTCCTGTGACTATGAGACATCACGGAACTGCTTCCACAGTGGAAGATGGCATGCAGGGCAACCTCAACCCATGTTTCCAGGTCACCCGTGCTCAGCTCTTACTCCCTTTGGGACGAGAGCTGTCCTTGGCATCGATAGTACTGAGAACCACAAAGAACCCAGAGACAGTCCACTGCCACCTTTGGTGCCCTTGCCCTCTCAAGCAGGAGGGGTGGGGCTTCCTGGAGCTCAGACTCCCTCTGGTTGAGTGCTAGTGCCTTGGCCTCCTGAGCAGGCTGCTGGACTGGACCGTTTCTATTGTCAGAACCTCTGCTGGCACTCGGTCTCCTGCTATTTTTAGAAATTCCATGAGTGCCTGAACATAAGGAACTGAAGGTAAGAGGCACTGCCCCGTCCACATGTATGTTCCCTACCCCATAGTACATCCTAAGATGCCCAGTGTCTATGGTACCTTTGCTTCATCTCCAAAGGGTTCCCTGAGGCACCGCAACTCTGAGATCTCTTTACGTCTGTCGCAGATGGTCTGGTGCCTCTTCTGGGCACTGAAGACACCGCACACATATGGTGCATCTTCCGGCAGGCAAACACTCATAAAATCAAGTCTTTTTTAAAAAGGAAATGCGGAATTACCTGGGCATGGTGTCATATGCCATAGTTCTGCATTTTGCAGGCAGAGGCAGGTGGATCTATGTGAGTTCAAGGCCAGTCTTGTCTAAATATCAAGTTAAGTCCCAGACCAGTCAAGGCTAAACAGAGACCACGGCCCCTCCCATCCCCTGCAAAAAGGAGAAAGAAACAGAGGAGAAATGGAAGGAAAGAAGGGAGGGAGGGAGGGAGGCAGGCAGGCAAAATACAAAACAGGTTTCTCTGTGTATCCCTGGCTGTCTTAGACCTGGCTCTGTAGACCAGGCTGGCCTCCAACTCTGAGAATCTCCTGCCTCTGTTTCCTCAGTGCTGAGATTAAAGAGTGCAGCACCACTACCCAGCTGCAAATATTTCAGTTTTAAATGATGTTTCTTACCTACAAGTGACGGCACTGCAAATAAAATATGAAGTTACTTCTGCTTTGCTAACTACTGATTTTTCTTCTTTTAAAGGGTGTCTCATGCCTCACCCAGGTTGTCCCCCGGTCTAGAGACTTCCATCGCTGTGATAAATACCATAACTGTGGTGGTCTGAATGAAAGTGGCCCCACAGGCTCACATCTGAATACTTTGTTCCCAGTTGGAGGACTTGTTTGGGGAAGGGTTAGGTGGGGTCTTGTGGGAGAAGGTGTGTCACTCGGGGAGGGCTTTGTAGTTTTAAATGACTGGAAGGATTCCAGTGTTTATTCTCTCTGTCTCTGTGTGTGTCTCTCCCTCTCTCTGTCTCTCCCTCCCTCCCTCCCTCCCTCCCAGCTGTGGATCAACATGTGAGCGCTCAGCTGTCTCTCCACTCTGCCATCACGGACTCTAACCCTAAGACACTGTACGACAAATTACATGCTTTCCTTTATAGTGCCTTGGTCATGGTGTTTTATCACAGGAATAGAACAGTGACTAAGACTGACCAAAAGCAACTCGGGAAGCAGAGGGGTTTATTTCAGTTTATAGAGTCACACTCCATCACTGAAGTAAAGTCAGGACAGGAATTCAAGGCAGGAACCTGGGGGCAGGAACTGAAGCAGAAGCCATGGAGGGTGCTGCTCACTGGCTTGCTCTCTGTGGCTTGCTTGGCCTGCTGCCTTATAGAACCCAGAACCAACAGTGCAGGGGTGACCCCACCCAGTGAGATGGGCCCTTTCCCAAGTCAATCAATCAGGACAAGGCCAATCAAGACAAGGCCAATCCTTTTGTTGTTGTTGTTGTTGTTTTTCGAGACAGGGTTTCTCTGTGGCTTTGGAGACTGTCCTGGAACTAGCTCCTGTAGACCAGGCTGGTCTCAAATTCACAGAGATCCGACTGCCTCTGCCTCCCGAGTGCTGGGATTAAAGACGTGTGCCCCACCACCCGGCTGACTACAGGCCGATCTTTTTTTTTTTTTTTAATATTTATGCACAACAGAAGAGGGCACCAGATCTCATTACAGATGGTTGTGAGCCAACATGCGGTTGCTGGGAATTGAACTCAGAACCTCTGGAAGAACAGCCAGTGCTCTTAACCTCTGAGCCATCTCTCCAGCCCCCTACAGGCCAATCTTACGGGGGCATCTTCTCAGTTAAAACCTCTTCCCAGATATGTCTAGGTTTGTGTCAAGTAAACAAAACCCAACAAGAACAGCCTCCCACTCCCTGAGCAGCCAAGACTGCGACTGAACTCCAATCCTCTTGCTGGGATTATAGGCGTGCGGATTTTTCTGGGATTAAACCTGCTCAAGTGTCTAAATGTATATCCCTAACTACAACACATCCTTTAACAAAATCCAAAATAACTAATATTTACACAGACAATCACCATACCTTTGGAGCAGTAGGGGACTACAGCATACTACAGAAACAGAGTTCTAATGTCCCCAGGCCAACCTGCTCAAATGGCCAACAGATATCAAAACTGTTTGCCCAACTGATCAGCTATTTTAGAAAGTACTTTAGAACCAGAGAGCTGTCTCAGTGGTTAAGAGCACTGGCTGCTCTTCTAGAGGACCCGGGGTTCCCTCCCTAGTACCCACCCGGCGGCTCACACACCTGCAATTCCAGTTCCAGAGTATCAGGCATGCTCTTCTAGCTGCCTCGGGCACCAGGCAGACAATTTCAAACCCTTGGCTCCCACATTTAAAAGCTTGGCATGGCCACACACACACACACACACACACACACACACACACACACACACCGCATGGCCACACACACACACACACACACACACACACACACCGCATGGCCACACACACACACACACACACACACACACACACACACACACACACACACCTGTAACCCAGCAGAGAAAGGAAGATGGCTGGAACTCGCTGGCTGCCAGCCTAGGACCCTATCTCAAGGGAATAAGGCAGGAAGTGAGAGCAGGACACCAGACACCCTTCTTACACACACACACACATACACATTTCAGAATCGTTCACAGAGTCCACACACAGTGAGCTCCCGGGAGACAACGGCCTAAGTGAGTAAGAGTTAAAACCAAAAACCAGGTGATTTTGCCCGTTTGGGGGTGGGGGTTGTGAAGCCCCACACTGAAGACAGAAAGGACCCTAGAAAATGACTCAGAAAACGCAAACGAGGATAACGGCATGACAACCCTCTTGCTTTGCTTGAACCAAGTCTTCATTTGGAAGAGACTTAAACCTCTCACGATCTCTCGTTTTTTAAGTCTGATTTATTTTCTCTGGAGGTAATATTGGGGACTGAACCTAGTCCGACTCACGCTAGACAAAGTCCTCCTCCGCAGTTACATCCCTTACCCCGGTATAATCTGGGGGAAGGTAAATCCCAGGTTTGGGGACGGCAGGCTGGTTTTTAAATCTCCCCTCCATCCTGCTGTTTAAAACACTCAAAGTGTGTCCGATATTGGTGGCCCTCGCCTTTAATCCCAGCACTCGGGAGGCAGAGGCAGGCGGATCTCTGTGAGTTCGAGGCCAGCCTGGTCTACAGAGTGAGTTCCAGGACAGCCTACAAAACAATACAGAGAAACCCTGTCTCGAAAAAAAAAAAACTCAAAAGTTTTTTTTCCTAGCTCCCCCGTGTCACACGAGAATAACAATGACACGGCACCCGTGTGCGCGTCTCGCTCCCTCCCATCTGACAGCGGGGTCTACAACTCGGATGACATTTGTTTTTTTTAAATTCTGCACAACTGCTCGGGGCCGCTGCCTGCAGCCGACCGCAGATGCGCGTGCGCGCTGGCGGTGACGCCGCTGCTGAGAAGCGGGACGCACGCGCCTCCCTGGTGACGGGGGTGACGCGGGACGAACGCGCACGACCGGTGCTGGGCGTCCCCGAAACTCCCTCCGCGGGAGCGACTCCGCCTCGCGTGCGCCCCGGGGTCCGAGCCTGATTTCCCAGCCGAGCCTGCGGCGGGGGGCAGAAACCGGGCGTCGCGCCACCCGACGCCTGCGCCATCGCTAACTCGACTAAGCCGCCTTCACGGCCATCTGCGCCCTGAGGGACGCTAATCCTTCGTCGCCGGCGCACACCGAGAGCGCCCGGAGGTCTCTCCCGACAGCCGGGCTTCGCTCCGTCCTCTTCCGGGAGGGCGCGCCCCAGACAGTTCCGGCCTCGCGGGGTGGCGGCGGAGCGAGGTTTCCCCTCCCCCGGACTCGCTCCCCCACCGGAAGTCACCCCCGGCGCGCTGAAGCCGTAGTCCGCAGTGCTGTGGGCGGGGCTCCCCCCGATTTACAAACGGAACTGCGGTGCCGGGGCGACATCCCGGCCAGGCTCGCCTGCCCGTCGAGCGGCCTCAGCCCTCCGGCGAGCCCCCCTTCAGCCGCCGGCGCGACGCCCCGCTTACCTCGGAGCCCGGGGCTCGGCAGGACGCTCCGCACGGTGGTCGCGCTGGGACCCCGGTGCGCCCCCTGGCGGCAGCGCGCGGGAGTGCGCACTGCGCCAAGCTGCCTGGGGCTGCGGGGACGCGCCACCAGACTGCTGCAGCATCCCGCCTGCACCCTGCAGTATCCCGCGCGGCATCCTGCAGCCGCGACACCCACGCTGCACCCTGCAGCATCCCGCGCTGCAGCCGCGACGCCCGCCCTGCACCCTCCCGCGCGGCATCCTGCAGCCGCGACACCCGTGTCGCACCCTGCAGCATCCCACGCTGCAGCCGAGACACTCGCGCTGCATCCTGCAGCATCCCGCGCCGCACCCTGGAGCTGCAAACTGACTCCGTAGCGCCCCACACCCCTCAGAGCCATGCTTGCCATTGGCGCTGCACCGTTTGCCCACGGGGTCCTCAGACAGGTAGTTAGTTGCTCGGTCTCCCCACACAGCATCTAGCAGTCCAGTTCCTAAGCCGACCCCCGCGTTACCAGGTCCCAGCTGCTGCAGTTGAAAGCCCGCCCCACTCGAGATGGCAGCCCCAAGTGGGTATCCAAGCTACCCTCATTTCTGCCCATCCAGATTGATGCCCAAATGAGATGCCAACCCCCAACCCCCAGCCTCAAGCAGCTCCCCTAAAACAGCACTTCCCAAACTGTTTCCCGCTGCTGTCACACATCACCTCTGTCACCTGAGAAGTTTCCCCAAACCCCCGGATGTGTAGGTATATAAAGTAGTTAACACAAACCAATCATTTACTAGACATAAATTACAAGGTAATTCTTTGGCATAATCTTGGTTTTATCATTTATTAAAGATGACAGCAATTCTGCACCCTAGTAGGCTTGGATTTTCCATAAATACTGACCGAATACTTAAAGCTGTGAAACACAGAGTGTTGTGCGAGTTAGGTTTCTACCGATGTGGCAGAGACCGTCGCCAGAAGCAGCGTGAGGAGGGTTAGGGTTTATTTCATCTCACACTCGTAGGCCATCAGGCCAAGAAACAGAGGAAGAAAGGATGAAGAGGCTAGGATGGGCGTGGGAAGAGCTTGCTGGCTGGCTCTCCTTGGCTCGCTCCAATAGCTTTCTTAACCCAGGATCACACAGCCGTAGAGCCATGTGCTGGCCAAGCACATACATCAATTAGTCAAGCAAACACCCCCAGGAACTTGTCTAAAGCAATCTTCTGTTTTGTTTGCTTTGTTTTTTTATTTATTTATTGTGTATATAGCCTTCTGCCTGTAGGCCAGCAGAGGGCACCAGATCTCATTCAAGGTGGTTGTGAGCCACCATGTGGTTGCTGGGAACTGAACTCAGGACCTCTGGAAGAACAGTCAGTGCTCTTAACCACTGAGCCCCCTGTTTGCTTTTTAAGACAGGCTCTTTAGCTCCCACCGGCCTAGAACTGGTGGTGGCACACGCCTATAATTCCAGCACTCGGGAGGCAAGGGCAGGCGGGTCTCTGTGAGACCAGCTTTGTCTACAAGAGCTAGTTCCGGGACAGCCTCCAAAGCCACAGAGACACCCTGTCTTGAAACCCTTCCCCCCCAAAAAAGACTGACTTGACTCGAGCCAATGGAAACCCAGCCTCTGCTGGCCCCTCCCCTCCCCACTCTGCAAGCCAGTCTTGTGGAGCCATTTCGTACATTGAAGCTTCCTCTTCCCGGAGGAACCAGCCTATCTTGTGTCAAGTTGACAGGAAAGCTAACTGGCAGTCCACCACAGCCAGTTTTGAAAATGGAAACATACTGACACAGTTCAATCCAAGCTGAGAATGACAGTGGGGAACTATTGAAAGTTTTTGTTTCCTGTGGTTAAATCGTGAAGTTTCTGTAAGAGCAGAAGACTGTGTCTGTACCATTAAAAACACTGAGTTGGTACGGGGCTGCCCAGGGTGACAAGCATGTCATAGCCAAAGCTGCCATGAAGTCCTGAAACGATTCAGGCAAGTGCTGCCAGACTCACCAAACTGATTTGGGGTTAATTTTTCATTGTCACTTTCAGAAACTTTTACTGTTGCCGGTTGGGCCAGGGCGACTCGGCACACACCTGTTGCTTGGCTGCAACTGCTGCCAAGCCAAGGTTCATGGAGACCAACCAGAAAGTAGACCTGAAGTTCGGATTTACCCCGGGGCAACACCTGACTCCAAGAGACACAAGCTGCGGCCACCTGGGCACTAAGGGGAGAAAGTACCAAAGGAAATTCCTAACATTCCAACCACTATAGATAGGATCACCCGATGTCCCTCAGCCTAAACACACACCCATCCCCTTTCACCAAGACACGCCCTAGACAAATGTCAGCCAATCAGGGTCTTGAGTCCTGAAAGTCCCCTCACCCCCAACCGCTGCCATGACAAAAACCCTACCCAGCTCTCTTGGCGCTCTCTGCTATCAACTGCAGTGTCAGACAGACAGACAGAATCCAAGCTTAAGCTCAAATTAACTCTTTGTTTTTACATCCAGGAGTCAATCTTCTCGTTGGTTTATGGGAGACTCCGAGATCTGAGCATAACATTGTCAAGTTTTTAGAAACTAGCATATATGGGGTTGTGTGCCCAACTACATGGGTTTTGGTTGATTCTAGAAAGTCAAGTTGACAGCCAAGATTAGCTATAACAGATTAACTTGAGTCCAGGAGTTCAAGGCTAGGCAGGTCAACATAATAGGAACTTATCTCCCGCCTGGCAGTGGTGGTGCACACCTTTAATCCCAGCACTCGGGAGGCAGAGGCAGGCGGATCTCTGTGAGTTCAAGGCCAGCCTGGACCGACAGCCTCCAAAACAATACAGAGAAACCCTGTCTTGTAAAACCAAAACAATAAAAAAAAAGAACTTATCTCCCAATTGGGGCAGGAAAACTAGGTGTAGTAGCACACGACTTTAATCCCAGTATTTGGGAGGCAGAGGCAGGCAGGTCTATAGATTCAATGTCAACCTGGTCTGTGCAGAGAGTTGCAGGCCAGCCAGAACTACAAGGTGAAACCCTGTCTCCACTGCGGGATGGGCAGATGACTCAGTGGTTAAGGGAACTCACCGCTCAACCATCAGGACCCAGTTCAGATTCTAGCGCTCACCATGGGTAACTCACAAACACTCGTAACTCCAGCTCCAAGGGATCCAAGATGCCCTTTTGGTCTCCGGAACAACTCACACACACGTGTGCACACATACAGGACACATACATAAAATAAGAATAATTTTAAGATGTAAATTAGTTAAATAAGTGAGTCTGGATGTGCGGCTCAGTGGCTCCACACCTGGCTGGCATGCATGAGGCCCGGGCCCTAGCTCGGCAAAAAACAAGTGTAAAAGAACATTACAGCTGAGTTTTTAAAGCTTCCTGTTGCTCTCTGGAGCAGTCCCCACTGATAACATCCTCTACCTCCAGCAAGTGTCTATTGAGCGTCGCATCTTACAAAACCGGGAAGATTTGAGGTTGTCTCTTCATGTCTGTCCTAGTTTTCCTCTAACTGTAGCGCCTTCATCTTGATGCAGAATAATGACTGTGCTTCCCAGCAAATGAGTGTGGCCTTGTGATCAGGTTGGCACCAAGACATGAGCAATTTGTGCCATCCTCCAAAAATCCATGTTAAAGCCTAATTCCCTGTGCAGTCTCGGGAGGCACTAGGGTCCCTGGGAGTAATTATTTCACGGGGACGAAGCATCCTCAGTGGGGCTGGTGCCTGTGGTGGTTAATTTGATTGGTAACTTGACAGGACGTGGAGTCACTAGGAGACAAAACTCTGTGTCTGTGGGAGAACTTCAAGATCTGGCTAACTGAGGTGGGAAGACCTGCCTCAGATGCAGATGGACCATTCCAAGGACTGGGATCTAAGGCTGAAAAGAGACAGAAAGAGAGCATTCACCCTCTCTCAGCCGGCGACACAATGTGACCCCCCACACACACTCTCCTGCTGCCCTATTTCCTCACCACAATGGAATCCACTTGGTTTTTCGAGACAAGGTTTCTCTGTGGCTTTGGAGCCTGTCCTGGAACTCTCTCTGTAGACCAGGCCGGCCTCAAACTCACAGAGATCTGCCTGCCTCTGTCTCCAGAGTGCTGGGATTAAAGGCGTGCGCCACCAAAGCCCGGCTAGAATCCACTTCTTATTGTAAGTCAAAGTGTAAAAAAGCTCCTTCCTTAGCCAGGTGGTGGTGGTGCACGCCTTTAATCCCAGCACTCGGGAGGCAGAGACAGGCGGATCTTTATGAATTCGAGACCAGCCTGGTCTATAAGAGCTAGTTCCAGGACAGCCTCCAAAGCCACAGAGAAACCCTGTCTCGAAAAAAACAAACAAAACAAAACAAAACAAAAAAAAGTTCCTTCCTTTTGTGGCTTTCATCCAGTACCAGTGCCTACTGGATCACAGAAACAAGAAGAGACCACGCTGTCCCTCATCAGAGAAGCCCCGGGGTTTGCCTTCTTTTCTCCATCAAATTGAGAGCTGGTGGCTATGACAAGGTTCTCATCAGATACAGAATCCAGCAGCCCCTCAACCTCGGAATTCCCAGCCTTTACAATTAAGAAAGTAATAGACCCCATAAGCCACCCAGTATTCAGTGCTAAAACAGAGTGAACATAGACTCCCCCCCCCACACACACATGCACATACACACATACACACAACCCAGACTGCTTCTTGGAACAGGGACACAGGGAAATGCCATCTTGGGTCACGAGGACCCAAGTTGCACCTTCCAAAGATAGCATCCCAAGACAGGAGGGGCCCACAGACCTGCATAGCCCCACTGAACTGAGCCTCCATGCTAGACTTCTATCTGATGTAGGTCACTGTGTGTGTGATCTGAGGGCAGCTCAGCCATATACCCCGTATACAACACAGAGAGACTGTTCCGGGCTCTGGGGACCAAAAAGGAGTAAAGAGGAACTTTATGTTCATTAAGATGTCCGTTACGCACCAGCAACATGTAGCCATTGGCAGCCCAGGCCTGGCCTAGGAGTGAGTGTCCTTACTCCATAGGGAAGGGTGACATGCTGGACAAGTTTTCTTGCTTTTTTGTTGTTTCAATTCCAAGGCGTGCCTGGAACTTGCTGTGTAGCTGAGGATGTCCTTGGTTCCCAGTCTTCCCGCCTCTCTCTCTCCTGAGTCCTGGGATTACGAGTGTCTGCCCTGATTTTAATTTTATTTCAAAGGTTAGAATGTCCACAACATTTCTAAGACTCGTGGATGCCTCTGAGATGCTCGTTCTTCCCTCCCCCTTGCTCTCCGTGCATCTGCAGAGCCATCAAAATACGCATGCAGTTATCTGTGTGTATCCTCAGGGGAGCGGCTCTGGGACCCATGGTAGATTCCAGATCTTACATAAAGTGATGAAGATGCTGAGCAAGTTGTTAGCTTAGTGGTCTAGAGAGAGCACTCTGCCAGCTCCGTACCAAACCATCCAATCGTGGGACTGTAAGGGAGGGGACCACAGGGAGGCAACAGGAAGACCTCCCCGTGCTCAGCGGCACTGGCTGCACCCTTGAAAGAGTTAGGATAGCAAATTTTAAGTTATACACACTTTTTAAAGAAATAATGTCACATTAAAAAAAAAACCTAACTTAAAATGTATCTCTTGTTCCCTTGGAAGAAATGCACTATTGTTTCTGCTTTCACTTAAGGAAATTATGAGCGCTGACAAGGTGCTTGCCAGGGAGCCTGGCCAACCTCAGTTTGCACCCAGGAATCCAGATGACTGATCCCCAAAGTGGCCACCCGTCTTCCACAAGCACAGCGACAGTGACGCAAACCCTGCCTCATAAGTAATTAAATGTAGTTAAACAATCATTTTAAATCTTGAACTCAGATTTAAGTGACACCCGCTGGGGTGTCTCTCAGCGGTAGAGTCCTTCCTAGCGTGTGTACGAGGTCTAGTGTTTGATTCTCAACAGTGAAAGAAGTAATAATAATTAATAAAATGATAATAATAATAATAACCCATGACAGTAACAATGGCATCTTGCGGCTTCTGAAACAGTGTCCAGAGCTGTGCAAGACTCTGAAGAGCAGGTAACAGGAAGTGAGGCTGGACCAGAAAGAGCAAAAGGAAGTTATCACCCCCCCCATTGTCTTCCACACTGTTTATGTAAAAATACTCCACCCTCTCGGATGTTTTGACTTTGGCATCCTACTTAGAGACCTGCCGGAAGCCCTCTGATGGACAACTTTACTCTTTGTCTCTGAAATCTCACCAGAGGTCAGTATCTGAGCAAGAGTTTTTAGTTTAGGACAAGAGAGCACGAAACAGGGTTTCCATGTGTTTCCTGCTTCATCACCTGAGATAGGATGTGACTTTGTGACTTCCCCAGATTACGAGGCAAGGGCCCCGTGAACTTTCTGTCTCTCCTGCCCCACCGGCTTGTGTGTGTGTGTGTGTGTGTGTGTGTGTGTGTGTGTGTGTGTGTGTGTGTGTGTGTATAAAGACCTGCCCTGGGCTCAAAGTTTGGGAAGCTATTATTCTCGGATGCTCTGTAACGCAAACAGCCTTTACATTCTCAGTGACTTTAACTGTAGATTGTTTGGCTGTAGCAATCTGCCACTGAGATTTGCCCCAGCCATTGTCTGTGTTTTAACCTCTGTGTCCATAGAAGGAACTAAAAAACAAACAAGAAAGAGAGAAAGGAGTTGCTAGATTACGGTTCAAAAACAGCAAAGAGCACCGGATGCTCTTACAAAGAGCCTAGGTTCCCATCGCTCACAGGGTGGTTCACAAACAACCAGGCCTCCATTTGCAGGAACTCGACACCCTCTTCTGCCTCAGTGGGACCAGTCATGCCTGCGACGCAATTACACATGGAAGGAAGGAAGGAAAACATTCATCGTGTGAAATAAAGTAGACTCTCGTCAAGGAACCTCTTTGCAACAGATGGAATCCACAATCACTCAAGACACAGAGCCGGGCCCAGCTAACTGGCACATCTGCAACCCAAGCCCTGCACCGAAGGCTCATGGGTATTTTCAAAAGGAGTAGACTGCAGGAATGGAAGCAACGGGGAGTTTGCTGTGAGGTTGCTTCCCCTAGAAATGCGAGAAGCTACACCCATGAAGTCACACCAGCATAACTATCTAACCATGACCCAAACAAGGATGACACCAATAGATACGCTAACATGGATGGGGGCAGTGTAACGAAAAATAAAAGGCCCAGAGACGGATTTTGGGGTTCAAGCTTCAAGCTGCAGATCAGGAAAGCAAAGCAGCCGGCCGCTAGCTCTTATGTCTACCTCAGACTGAAAGGCAATCCTGGCTCCACCAAACCTCAGACTGCTGCCTCTCCTTAGTGTGGCTGGAGAAACCTGATTCTGACTACTGAAGGCACTGCTTCTGTTTTTTATACTTCTCTAGTGCTGGGATTAAAGCTGCGACCTCTGTTTCTATTTTAGACTGATTCAACACTCATGTAGCCCTGGGTGACCTTGAACTCGGAGCTATCCATTTGCCTTTGTCTCCTGAGTCCTGGGACTAAAGGTGTGTACTACCACTGCCTGATCTCTGTAGCTTGAGGCTTGGCTTTCAGAATCCTCAGGCAAGCTTTAATAAATCATAGATAATATATCACTGCAGGGAAGGGAAATCATGAGGCCTCCACCCTAGACAAAGAACAGGGAACTAAGGAATGCTGAGAGGGAAAGAAATAATTTTCCCTAGAGAAGAACACACCAAATGACTATCTAATACCAATTGGTCATCCCTGAAAACATGCAAATAAATAACATTTATAAATATTGAGCAGGTTATATTTATGTGTGTGTTTCACAATTAAGGAAAAAAAAGTTGGCTAGGAGGTGGTGGTTGCGCACGCCTTTAAACCCAGAACTCTGTGAGTTCGAGGCCAGCCTGGTCTACAAAGAGAGTTCCAGGACAGCCTCCAAAGAAACCCTGTCTCGAAAGCCGGGCGTTGGTGGCGCACGCCTTTAATCCCAGCACTTGGGAGGCAGAGGCAGGCGGATCTCTGTGAGTTCGAGGCCAGCCTGGTCTACAAGAGCTAGTTCCAGGACAGCCTCCAAAGCCACAGAGAAACCCTGTCTCGAAAAACCAAAAAAAAAAAAAAAAAGGGGGGGGGGTGCCTGGAGAGATGGCTCAGAGATTAAGAGCACTGATTGCTCTTCCACAGGTCCTGAGTTCAATTACATGGTGGCTCATAAACATCTACAATTCAATCTGGGGCCCTCTTCCGGCTTGTAGGCAGAACACTGTATATGTGATTGATAAATAAATCTTTTTTTTTTTTTTTGAGACAGGGTTTCTCTGTGGCTTTTGGAGACTGTCCTGGAAATCGCTCTTGTAGACCAGGCTGGCCTCGAATTTACAGAGATCCGCCTGCCTCTGCCTCCGGAGTGCTGGGATTAAAGGTGTGCGCCACCACCGCCCGGCTTCAAATAAATAAATCTTAAAAAAGAAAAAGAAATGAAGGAAGGGAAATAAAAGGAAAAGAAGCCAAGAATTTGACATTTGAAAGAGAGCAAGGGGTAGTTCACGAGAGGGTTTGGAGGGAGGAAAAGAAAGGGACAATGGTGAACTTATGTCCCAGTATTGGGGAAGGAGAGGCAGGCGGACCTCTGAAACTGAGGTCAACCTGGTCTACACAGTGACTTCCAGGACAACCAGGGCTATGTAGAAAGACCCTGTCTCAAAAACAAACCACCAACAATAAGCACAGGCAGTCGTGCCAGCGAGACGGCTCAGTGGGTAGAGACGCTTGCTGCTCATGGATGCGATGGCCCCACAGAGCTGCTCTCCGTGTTAAACTTCTAAACTCACGGAGGTTGAGTCTGACTGGTTGTGCTTGCCTCGAGAGGGACCTCTTCTGTCGCTCTCTTCTCCACACTTTGTATACTTTCAGATTTTCATTCACTCAGCGTACGTTGATGTAGGAACTTCCGGACCATGCTCCCTGGTGGTCTAGTGGTTAGGACTCGACTCACCGCCGTGGCCTGGGTTGGAATCATGTGAGCAGTCTCTCCTTGATAGGCAGTGGTGGCACAGATCTTTTTCTTTTTTCTTTTTTAGTTTATTTATTATGTATACAGTGTTCTCTCTGCATGTATGCCTGCAAGCCAGGAGAAGCATCAGATCTCATTACAGATGGTTATGAGCCACCATGCGGGTGCTGGGAACTGAACTCAGGACCTCTGGAAGAGCAGCCAGTGCTGTTAACCTCTGAGCCATCTCTCCAGACCTGGTGGCACAGACCTTTAACTCCAGCACTCAGGAGTCAGAGGCAGGCGGATCTCTGTGAGATCAAGCTCAGCCTGGTCCACAGAGAGAAGGTTGTTACACAAAGAAACCCCGTCTGGGAAAAGAAAAAACAAATAAAACAAAGAACTTGTGGACATCTATTTTATACTTTAAAGCAAACACTCTGTTACTCAAGCTGCCCACGCTTTCACCACGGAGATCTTACATTTCTCTTCACATAAGTGAAAAAATGATGACAAATGAACGGAGACCACATGTCACTGTGTGTGTGCATGCCCTGTGCCAGAGCCTTTAGCCTTGATATTTATTTTGGGTGCTGTTCAATCCTAGCTTATTGAATCTCTCCGAACGCCAGTGTCTTCTACTTTTTAAACTATTGTGTTTGTATGTCTGGAGGGCTGGTATGTCCTGGGGAGTGCAGGTGCCCACAGAGACAGAAGAAGGCGTCAGATCCCCTGGAGTTTCAGCCCTGATGAGAACCACCCTGTGTGAGTACTTGAAATGAGCCCTGGTCAAGAGGTCAGTTACAGGCTCTTAAACCACTGAGCCAATCCCTGAGTTTCCCAGTCTGCATACTGAGGATAAAGCCTCATTCGCAGGCTTTGGGTGAGGATCACAGACAGCATTAGCAAGAGCTTCGAGAAGGAGCACAGCGGTTACATTCATAGACACGGGAATGAGTAGTGGTCGCCAAGGTGGGGTAGGGGAACCTGACGTTGTTCAGCAGGGACAGCCTCCATGCTGGGTGACAGAAGGTTGTGGAGATGAGGTCGTGTGGAGAGGCCAGATGAGTGCCCTTTGTGTCACCTAAGTGTAGATTGGAAAGTGATTAAAACAGTAAATTTGCATTCCGTTTTGCCACAGTAAAAGGTAATTTTTTCGCTGTTGAAAATGTATAAGACAGTTTTTAAAAGCCTTTCAAAGTCCTTAGTAACCCAGGCCAACAAAATAACTCAGGGAATAAGGATGCTTGCCATCGAACCCGACGACCTGAGTTTGAGCCCAGAATCCACACTGGGGGGGGGGGTACGGGGCAAGAGAGAGCACACCTTGCCCATGTAAACAAACAAACAAATGTAAAAACAAATTAGTCCTTAGTAGACCCTCAGGAACCACTTCCAGTCTTTTAAAACCTTGTATCTAGGGGAGAGAGAGGTTGGTCAGTGGTTAGAGAGGTTGCTCAGTGGTTAGAGAGAGAGGTTGCTCAGTGGTTAGGAGCACTTGTTGCTCTTGCAGAGGACCTGGGTTTGATTCCCAGCACCTGCATGACAGCTCACAACTGTCTGTAATTCTAGTTCCATGGTTGAGAGGTTCAGGCATTACGCTGGCCTGCCCTGCTACCTGGCAGAATGCATTCAGGCAGCACTCTGGTCAGCCCAGGGTTCCATGAGAACCAGTCAGCACGCAGGTGCAAAGGACCCCTTTAAAGGACTGACCCCTGCCTGCTTACAAACAAACAAACAAAAAACAACACATGGGACCAACCCAAAGGGCACCACCACACATGCTAGTGGAACACACACACACACACACACAATAACAGAAATAAATATAAATAAGATTTTAAAAACTTTGTATCTATTTCCCCCATAGTGTCCACAACTCAGTAGAGGCCACGGATGAGGACAGAAAATAAAAGACCTATTTGAATTGTTTATTTATTTTGTTTTTTCGAGACAGGGTTTCTTTGTGTAGCCCTGGCTGTCCTGGAACTCACTCTGTAGACCAGGCTGGTCTCGAACTCAAGAGACCCGCCTGCCTCTGTGATTAAGATGTATTTTCATTCTCTCTTCAAAAGATGCCTTTAGTGCTGAATTGAAGTCTAACTTCTGGGCTAACAGATACATGCTATCAAACTTAGAAAGCGCATCCAGATATTTCGTTATTACAAAAACAAAAACAAAAAACAAACAACAACAACAACAACAAAAAACCTGACACCTTTCTGCTCTGTGCCGTCACTGCCTACCCTTCAGTGTCCTCCCCTGGGCTCGGGGTTTCCAATTCCGTGTATAAGGTTGTCATTCTCCCTCTTCTCTGTTTGCCCTTCCTTGGGGTTAAATATTCCCCCAGATCTTACAGAAACCATACGGAAACATTTTAGTCCCTGGACATCTTCAGTTTTTAAAAAACAACCCCTTGTGAGTCCCAGTCCTCACCAGACACTGGGAGCAGGTTACCGGGAAAAGGGGTGCTCGGGGTCTTCGCTGGCGACTCCCCCAGGGAGCCCCTACCACCCCCATCCTAAGGCCCCTGGCGGATGAAGCGGCCGCGCCAGTGTCCTCCCCTGGCTTCCTCGAAACCAGACATGGCAACCTCACTCGTGGAGCTAGCTGTCCCGGGCCCTTGGAGTCGGGAGTTGAGGAAAGGGAGACCCTGGGGAAACTGGGGGTGCGGTGGGGCGGGCTCGCTGGGATCATCCCGCACGCCGCGAGCTGCTCCGCAGCGGGGACAGCCTCCCGGGGGCGCAGCCGCCACCGCCACCCTGGAGGGCCCTGAGCTTCCCGCTCCGCCCGTGACCCCTCCGGGTTTCCTTTTGTCCCTTCTCCACTCTGGACGCGCACCCCTCCCCGTCGTCTCCACTCCACCCTCCGCTTCCTCCAGGCCCTGTGCCCGTCCCTGGCCCTCCCGCTCCTCCCACCCCCGGGGGTAGGGGGTGGAGCGCAGGTCCCCGAGTCCCCGCCCCTCTCCGCCCCGCCCCTCCCCGCCCCTGCTTTTAAACCTGGCGCGCAGCGTGTAGGTGATCGCGCAGGGCGAGCAGGGCCTGGAGCCGTCGGGTTGCGGGGCTCGCGTGCCGCCCGCACCATGAGATTCCAGGCGGCTGCCGGAGCCCGGGAGGCGCGGGGACTCCTCTGCCACTGTCCCGGGGATGATCCCGGAAGGCCAGCGCTGCCTCGAGGGCCCGAAAGGTGAGGGTGTCCCTACGGCCCCCGGTGGAGGTGCACCCACCCAGACACGGAGCGAGACGCACCACCGCAGAAGTCCCGCCTGAAGTGCAGGGACCCCCGCGGACACCTGGCGAGGAAAGGGGCCAACGCGTGTGCGTTTGGAGCATCAGAAGCTCGTCCAGCAGGGAGACGCTGCTGGGACCTGGGGTCGGGTGGGAGGCTCTGCGCAACTTGGGTCCTGCGCGCTCTATCACCAGGCAACTGTCTCTCTCTCTTCCCTACACCGGGACTCCGGGCTTGCCCCTCCCTGGGACCCAGCTATCTTTTAAAAGCTGTGAAGTTCGAGGGAATCAAATTAGCCGGGGAGGAGGGGAGGGCGCAGCTTGGTGATGGAGAGGCACATCGCCCCTCGGCGGCGCGGAGCGCTGTAGCATCAAGACCAACAGGCAGTAAGGGAAAGTTTTGAGGTGTCACCGGGAGCTTAGCTGGGAGAAAAATAACCTCGGCTGATGCCCGCCCCAGGGATGAACGGTGTTAGATCAGGCCCTGGAAGCAGAGGGCAGGGACTTCTGCAGGAGACGGGGACACGTAAGGTGCTGGCTGGCCCGCCCGCCTGCAGACGCGGTGCAGACGGCTATACTCTGGTAGGAGCTTTTTTAAGGGGCAGCAGAAATGCCCGGGGTTCAGTCTCCTGGCGCTTGTTTCCAGTTCCTCTCCAGCTCTGTGGAGACCGTGGATGCCGCGTCCGGGAGATTCCGAGCTGACCACAAACGGAAGCCCGGTAAGTTAAATGGTGGGTGTGGTAAGTGCCAGAAAGTGGCACGGCGTCTATAGTAATCAAAAAACAAAAAAACAAAACAAGGAAGACCGGAAAGGTCTCCTCCTCCATCTCGCCTCGCTCGGTCTTCTAACCCACAAGTGCCCGGAGGTCTAACAGGTAGAGCCTGAGGGAGCAGAGGTGCTAATGGGCCCATTGGGCTCCTCCTGATTGCTTCTCCATCCTTGAAAAGAAACCACCGAGAACATAGCTGTTGCGTGGTAATTACTCGTGTGTGTGTGTGTGTGTGTATGGGGGGTGTTGCCTCTTCTCTAAACCAGCCGGTGGAGAAGGGAGGGGCAAAACCCAGCCCCCTTCGAGAAAAGCTGTCTGTCCCTTGAGCAGGGCTGCTGGTGCCACTGCACAAAGAAAGACAGACCTGACCTGAGATCCACCTCCGAGTGCCCGGGAGGGGCAGTTAAGAGCCCCCTCCCAGCGTCTGGCCCCTTAAAAAAAAGCACTTTCGGCCCTGTCTGCAAGAGCTCCGGGAGGAACTGTCGTCTGTGCAAATACACTCAAGCCGAGAGCTTTGTAGGCAAAGATCGATTGCCACTACTATCCGTTTATCTTTGCATTGTTACTTAATTGCTTTTAACTTGTTAAGGTAATGACTTGCTCACATTTGTTACGGTTTCAAATATAAGTTAGCTTTTAGAACAAAGGACTGAGCCTGATTAGGGAGGGGACTATGAATTTCATTTGCTTTACGCCTGTGGGACACAGCTTAAAGTACAGATGCGTGTAAGACAAATGGGGTGTGGGGAAGCAGCCCTCCTCACTCTCTTACATTTAAGTTAGCGTCTTTGAATACAGGGCGCTTTAATTCAGTTAGCATCTATTTGCTTAAGAATGAAGAAAATAAAGGAGTAGCAGTCTAATAAGTAATGTTTTAGCCCTAATTATTACCACTCCAAATTTCTAAGCGATGGGAGAGATTTTCTATTCTATTGCATCCAGACCCAAATTCTTAGGAGTCAGATTTTAAAGGGGACGCTCACAAGTTACTGAATTTTCCTGAAACTGAAACACGACTGTGGGGTCGCTCATTTGCACGAGAGTCCAGAAGTACTAGACAGCGGCCAGCCTCCAGCAGGTAGCGTCTCCTCTGTTCTGATGAGAACACCCCTTGGGGTGACTGGTATTAAGGCACAGCCCTTTCTAGCTGACTGCACTTCACAAAGCAGCCGCATCCAGGATTTGGGTGGGTGGGGGAGCCTGGTGTTCTGTACTGGTTGTGGAACTGGCTGCCTTCCCACACCCTTGTCAGGGCGGGATTCGGGATCCACCCCTGGGTCTTACATTGTCACTAGGTCCCAGCTTTACCAGGGAGCCAAATTCCCTGGTAAGAGAAAAAAACGTAGTCTCTGTAGAGGTCACAGCCTGGTTCTCTGCAGGCCTCGTGAATCCGGCTCCCCTGAGCGAGTCAGGTGAGTGCGCTTGGCTGCATCCAGAGCTCTGGTTAATAACACCCCCTTTTGACAAAGCAGGACAGTACCTCAGCCCAAGTCTCCATGCCATTTTATAGAGAATTATGAGGGGCACTGAGGCTTGGTGAACCTGTCCCAGGACTTCCAGCAAGCAGACTGAAATTACAATAAGATATAAAGTCACTTGTACCCACTTGGTACCGGTAGAGAAGCTGTACCCTGGACTGGGAAAAAGTGATAGACCAATTTTTTTTTTTTTTTTTGGTTTTTCGAGACAGGGTTTCTCTGTAGCTTTGGAGGCTGTCCTGGAACTCACTTTGTAGACCAGGCTGGCCTCGAACTCACAGAGATCCGCCTGCCTCTGCCTCCTGAGTCCTGGGATTAAAGGCATGCACCACCAACGCCCGGTGTGATAGACCAATCTTAGAAAAAAGTTTTTTCTTTTGTCCTTGAGGATGGAACCTGGCAACTGGCGTACCTGGTGACAAACCGGTCCTATCACTGTGCCGCTTGACAGCCCCTAGCCTTGATGCTTCTGGGCCTCAGTGCGTTTCCTCCCTGGCCACTTGTCCACACTGCCAGGACCTGGGCCCGTACTACTATCCAGGCTTCCCACACAGCCTTGCAGTCAGAGGCCCTTGGCTGAAACTCTCTGCCCTGCCTGTTCTTTGGAGCTTAAAAGATGCACACACCTTAAGCATGGTGCTTAGCTGGTTTGCTTTTCTAGTCCCATTTAATTACCAAAGTGTGGGTCCTTCAGTGCTTCCGTCCCCGAGAGCCCATCTTTCTCTAAGATGTTCTTGAGAGCCAGGTGTGGGGGCTCATGCTTGTCATCCCAGCACTTGGGGGGGACCTCAGAAAAATCGAGGCCAGCCTGGTTTCTGTAGTGAGACCGTGCCCTGAAAAGTCAAAAGGAGAAAGAAAACGGCATGGGAAGGTTGAGGGCACGTACGTTTGTGGGGAGATGAGAGGTATTGCACTACCCCAGTGTAGTCAGGACGGGACACCTGCAGGAAGCAGCCTCTCTGGTCAGAATGCACTTCGCCATCCATCACAAGGTGCATTGTGCCCAGCCACAGTCATCTTCAGCCAGACGCGATTGCCTGCAGCGTGAATGTCCCCGTTTAGGGACTGCTTAAAATTACAGATGGCTAGCCGGGCATTGGTGGCCCACGCCTTTAATCCCAGCACTCGGGAGGCAGAGGCAGGCGGATCTCTGTGAGTTCGAGGCCGGGCTGGACCGATAGCCTACAAAACAATACAGAGAAACCCTGTCTCGAAAACCAAAAAAAAAAAAAAAAAAAGAAAGAAAGAAACAGAAGATTGTAGAGAGAAGCCTTTTCCTTGCCAGCCTCTTGGTTTTTCCCCACCAGTTGCCTGGGCTCTGCCACGTTGTAATCCCCAAATAATTATGAAGCTGTTGGCCTTGCTTGTTTCTTACTGGCTAGCTCTGACTTAAGTATTTATCCCATAATTGTTAATCTAAGTATTTCTCTTACCAGAGAAAGGGTCCGGGCTTCTTACCCCTATGGCGGCTACATCGTGACTCCCTGTGTTTCTCTTTCCCAGAGTCCTCCTGGACTCCTAGTCCCACCTATCTTGCTTCCCTATTGGCCAACAGTGCTTTATTGACATATACACAGGACTTCCCCCATCAGACGATGGAGACCAGAGCATTGAACCCGTCTTAAAAGTTGATCTCTGGGGCCGAACCCAGCTCTTTTAATTCATGCTCAGAAATTTGCCTCTATTTGCAGTCTTTAAGATCAACCCCAAGCTAAGAACTTAGTGCTGGCAGAACTCTGGAGATCTCTCTGCCATCCCTGTGTCTCGTTCATTTCACCTGGGCTCCCTTATCTGTCCTGTTTCCCTGCCCTCCTGCTTCAATCTCCCAGGAAAGTCCCATGCCTGGGGAAAGATTCTCATGTATGCAAGTAACACAGTGTAAAGTGTGAGGTGATAAGACTTGTTATTCTAAGTAAGGAGGAGGGCCACACGTGGTCTTTAGGTAGCGACATCTGTGACAGTGTGGCTAACGCCCACGCCTTTACATCTTTATCATTGACATTATTCGTTATTATTGCCTTATACTCATTGTACATGATGCTGGGTTTCACAATGACAATTTTTAAATTTTTAAAAAATTTTTTGGTTTTACGAGACAGGGTTTCTCTGTATTGTTTTGTAGGCTATCGGTCCAGCCCGGCCTCGAACTCACAGAGATCCGCCTGCCTCTGCCTCCCGAGTGCTGGGATTAAAGGCGTGTGCCACCAACGCCCGGCCACAATGACAATTTTTTTCCCAGACATAGAATGCATATTCCGTTCCTTTTGTCTTCCCTATAGTCTCCCCTCCCACTAGTCTCCTTTCCCTCTGTCCCTTCTGCTTTCCTGTCTCGTGTGTGTGTGTGTGTGTGTGTGTGTGTGTGTGTGTGTGTGTGTGTGTGTGTATGTGTATGTGTGTGTGTATATGTGTGTGTTTACCTGGACATACACACAAACATGTGTATATACATACAAAAACATACACACTCAGGTGGTTTACACAGCTACCTAAAATCTAGGACCTAGGCTCAGTGGGCAAAGTGACTGCTGTGCAATTATGAGAATCTGAACTCTGATCCCCAAAACTCACCTACAAAGTTTGGTACACACTAGGGACTGAGACAGGGGACTCTCAGAGCTTGTTGGTAAGCCAGTCTAGCTAAATAGGTGAGAAACCCCCGCCTCAGCAAGAGACCCTGACTCAAAAACTTTGGGGGGGGGGAGACACTGGACATGAACCTCTGGTCTCCACACACACTCAAGAGCAAGCATGCTTGCACATACACCATGCTTCCCCCCACTACACACACACACACACACACACACACACACACACACACACACACACACACACACACACGGATTTAAGGTCTGACCTCTCACCGTACCTGGACTACTGTGGATAAACATTCTAGGAAGCAGAACCTGTGACACACACAAGTGTCAACCCTGAGGTTCTAGTACTGTCAGCAGTCGCTACAAACGGCTTAACTTGTATCTTTAAAACTTCAAGATGGTGGCCAGGTGGTGGCGGCACACACCTTTAATCCCAGCACTTGAGAAGCAGAGGCAGGTGGATCTCTGAGTTCGAAGCCAGCCTGGTCTACAGAACGAGTTCCGGGACAGGCGCCAAAGATACACAAGAGAAAACCTGTCTCTAAAACAAAACAACAACAAATCTTCCATGGTACAGTCTGTGACTCCTTGACTACATCTGTGTTTCCATGTTTGTCTTTGCAGTGTGAGCCTTGGGGGAACCAACAAACTTTAGGATCAAAGGGAGCCTTTGGATTCCAGCACCCTGTCAGGTAATATGCTGCTTCATGGTAAAAAGCCTGCGATGTCTAGATGTTAACACACATTAGCATTTCCAACAAACTGGATGATTAAATTTGTTATTTATCTAGTATCATTTTGTTTCCTTACCAAAGAGTCTCAAGGATATTTTGTTATATTTCTAGAATCTGTTCATAATTTCATGCATTCAGTGTTTCATTACAAGCTGGGACTGGCTAGGCAGTGGTGGTGCACACCTTTAATGCCAGCACTCGGGAGGCAGTCAGGCAGATGTGAGTTTGAGGTCAGCCTGGTCTACAGAGTGAGTTCCAGGACAGCCAGGGCTACACCGAGAAACCCTGTCTCTAAAGACCAAAAAAAAAAAAAAAAAAAGAAAAAAAGAAAAAAAAAGAAAAGAAAAGAAAAAAGAAGGAAGGAAAGGAAAACAAAGCTGTGTGCTCGCTTCGGCAGCACAAATACTAACCCTGGAACGATACAGAGAAGATTAGCATGGCCCCTGTGCAACACTGACAGGCAAATTCGTGAAGCGTTCCACATTTAAAAAAGAAAAGAAAAACAAAGCTGGGATTGACCATATGACAAATCCTACTTGCTCTTCAAACTCACTGGCGAATACGTCCACATAGTCGCCTGACTTTAAACGTGGACCAGCCTAAGCCTTGCTTTTATTTCTGTTTTCGATGCATTGATGCATTTTGCATGTTTCCCTGTCTACTGCAGGGCTCTGACCACACTGGCACACAGGCTGGGCAGGACTGGGTGTGGGGATGGACCCCAGCATGGCAGGGTATTTGGCAGTGCTTCCGGCTCCTGCCCAGAAACACCAGGAGCTGGGGAAGCACCGACCCACTGGGGTCTTAGGAAGCTATAACCAGTGTATGCTCTCTTCCTGTCCTCTAACCGGGAAAGGGGACACTAACTAAAGCCAGCAGCAATCAGTTGACACAACTGACACCGATTCCTCAGAAGACCATGGGATAAGGAGGAGCAAATGAATTATTAAGTGAAAAACATTAAGAGATTATTGGGGACATTCAAAAATTATTTTTAAAAACTTTTTATAATAACTAGAATCTCCTGTTTTAGAAAACTTGAAACTTGGGGGCTCCAATTTTTTTGGGGGGGTTTTCGAGACAGGGTTTCTCTGTAGCTTTGGAGGCTGTCCTGGAACTAGCTCTTGTAAACCAGGCTGGCCTCGAATTTACAGAGATCCGCCTGCCTCTGCCTCCCGAGTGCTGGGATTAAAGGCGTGTGCCACCAATGCCTGGCCCGGCTCCAATTTTTATATTTAACTTTTTCCCTTCCTGCCTCTCCCCCTTTCCTCCCTCCCTCCCTCCCTCCCTCCCTCCCTCCCTCCCTCCCTCCCTCCCTCCCTCCCTCCCTCCCTCCCTCCCTCCCTCTTTCCTCCTCTCTGTCTTTCCCCAAGAGAGAGAGAGGGAGGGAGGAACCCATCTCTACTTCATGTCTGGAACAGTCAGTTACTCCTCCAGGCCAGAAGGACGTATGGGGGAGGGGGGGACGGACACATTTCCCCTCCCGGAGGGCTCAGGTCTTCCATCTGACGGAAAGTGGGCCTTTTAAGATTAGAGCCCAGTTGGGGCTGGAGAGATGGCTCAGTGTTTAAGAGCACTGACTGTTCTTCCAGAGGTCCTGAGTTCAATTCCCGGCAACCACATGGTGGCTCACAACCACCTTGAATGAGATCTGGTGCTCTCTGCTGGCATGCAGGCAAAAGACTATATACACAATAAATAAATAAAAAAATTAGAGCCCAGTTAATGTTGACGTCTCTACTGTGGGTCTAAGTTGATCAGTGTGGGTTTATTAACTAGTGCCTCAGCAGGTGTCCCGGTCCATGCTCTGGTAACTTAAAAAAAAGCACCGTGTACAGGGAAAGCAAGAGTGGGACAGAAATGGCGGCATTAAGTGCTTCTGCCAGGAGCTTTTTAAGGTGGTACTAACGGCTCCTTTGTTTCTTTGATATTAGACTCTACTTACCCCTTTCAAAGCGTCAAGAATACCTGCAGAGCTCTGGGGAGAAAGTGCTGGCCAGCTTCCCAGTGCAAGCCACCATTCATTTCTACAACGATGAATCGGAGTCGGGGTCTGAGGAGGAGGAAGAGGGAGCCCAGGCCAGTCATCCTCAGTGCCGGGAGCAGGAGGACAGTGCCGTGGCCCTGGAAGACAGGACAGAGTAGAGCTGGCAAGCCTATAGGGGGGAAGGGATGGCCTCAGGGTGACTCTGCAGGGGACAGTGAGTGCTCCAGCAAATGAAGTGAGTCTCCCATGCTGGTCCCCCTGTTCCCACCCACGCTGGCCCGTCACCCCTCCTCTCCTGGGAACAGCCATGCCAGGACTCAGACTCTTGTCCAGTTTCCTCTGATGGGAGGTCAGAGGCAGTGACTCTGCCCAGCACCTGCAGAAGCCGGGGACCTCACTTTTTTGATTTCCTGCTCTCGTGTGTGTGTGTGTGTGTGTGTGTGTGTGTGTGTGTGTGTGTGTGTGTGTGTTCCTATGTATGTGTTCCTGTGTCTGTATGTCCGTCCATCTGGGACTTCTCCCAGCACCTACAAAAACCAGGGACTTTGCTTTTACTTTTGATTTCCTGGTTTTGTGTGTGTGTGTGCACCTGCGTGTATGTGTGTGTCTGTCTATATGTGTGTTCCTGTGTATGTGTGCTTGTCTGTCTGTGATCCATGCCTTTGGGGAAGGGTGCCTGATGGAGGTCCCTGTCAACACAAACTGTTCTCAGGAAGAAGGGGTTCAGAGCTCACTCAGCTCTCACCCCAAAAGTCACTGCTTCATCAGCACACCCTCCTTTGCCCAGAGACCCATTACTAATAATTAGATATAAACTCCCATTTTAATGGTTCATTTGAGTGCTCAGTAGCTGTCTGAAAAAATATTCTTTTACTTGTGAAAAAAATGCAATGCTGAATATTCCCACTGGAATAAGAAGCAAGAAGACGTGATCCTTTGAGGGATAAAAGAGACGTTTCCCAGAACTGGGTAAGAGCTGTGTGTGTAAGTGTTTAAGTTGTAAAGGGTTAATTTTTCTGACTTGGTGACCAGTATGATCTTGTTGTTTGCATGGAATGACACTATTTTTAATTAAAGTATCTTGTGTAAAATTACTTTGAGTTTTATCATTTGACAACCCAAGGACTGTGCTCCTCAAAGTTTCCCTGAATTATCTTACACTGTCTTCCTGTATATACCACTTTGTATGAATTTTGACTTGGAATAAATATTTCAAAAGATCATTTGATAATCATCTTTTTGGGTAAGATGTTCTTATAGCAAATCAGCTCCTGTTCTAAAGATTTTAAAGGTTTTTTTTAAATACATATTTAGCTCACATTATTTTCACAAATGCAAGAAGAGGTCAGAACAATGGCTCAGTAGGTTAAAAAAAAAAAGCACTTACTGCCAAGCCAGACACCTGAGTTTGAGCCTCCAGAACTGGAGTGGTAGAGAGAACCAGGTAGGGGGCTGGAGAGATGGCTCAGCAGTTAAGAGCGCTGGCTGTTCTTCCAGAGGACCCAGATTCAATTGTCAGCACCCCCACGGCAGCTCACAACTGTCTGTAACTCCAAGATCAGACAAACATGTAAGCAAAACACCAATGCACAGCCGGGCGTTGGTGGCGCACGCCTTTAATCCCAGCACTTGGGAGGCAGAGGCAGGTGGATCTCTGTGAGTTCGAGGCCAGCCTGGTCTACAGAGCGAGTTCCAGGACAGCCTCCAAAGCCATAGAGAAACCCTGTCTCGAAAAACCAAAAAACAAAAAAACAAAAACAAAAAAAAAACAAAACACCAATGCACATAAAATAAAAATGAATTTTTTTAAAAAGAGACAACTAATTCCTGCTAGATGTCCTCTGACCTCGAGGCATATACAGTGACATGCGCACCCGTACCACACACATACACAGGATGAATGAGTGAATGAATGAATGATAACAAAAAGCATAACAAGTCCTGACTCCCAGGCCTGTCATCCCAGATACTTAGAGGTTGAGGCAGGAGGGGCACAAGCTCAAAAGCCTGCTATGGTTACAGCGTGGGGCTAAGGCAAGCTGGGTACTCAGTGACACTTTCTCAAAAGAACAAAAATACAGGAAGAGTTAGGGATACAGCTCATTGGTACAGTGCTGGCTAGGCATGCAAGAGGCCCTGGGTTCATTAATAGTGACATGCACATACACACACACATGCACGCACGCACACACACACGCACATATGCACAAAAAACAAAATAGGCTGGAGAGATGGCTCAGCGATTAAGAGCACTGCCTGCTCATTCAAAGGTCCTGAGTTCAATTCCCAGCAACCACATGGTGGCTCACAACCATCTGAAATGAGATCTTGCACCCTCTTCTGGCCTGCAGGCATACATACAGACAGAACATTGAATACATAATAAATCTTTAAAAAACAAAATAACTACACCTTCACCAAATGCCACATTAAAAGAACTGCAAACAATACACGAACTGTAACAAACCTAGCAGCCCAGACAGCTACAAAGTAAAAGGCATTCTTAGTGTCCTCCCTTCCTGCCTCCCGGTAACAAACATCAAATGTTATTTCAGGCAGGGCCTCACTAAACATCTCTGGCTGGTCTGGATGTCTCCATGTAGACCAGGCCAACCCCAGACTCGCAGAGACCAGCACCTCTTCCTCAAGGGCTGGGGTTAAAGTGCAGTTCTACTTCCCCACCGAATGGCTTTGTTTCTGTTTCCTAGCTTTGTTCAAACTGCTCCATCCTTTAAAAAAATAGATGTCTCCCTCCCTTCTCTCTCTCTTTCAGGGCTGTGGTTCAATGCTAGGGCCTCTAGACAAGTGCGCTACTAATGAGCTCAGAGTTTCAGAGTAAAATTGGCCATTCAGGGTTTTGTGGTTTTGTTTTTTCTTTCTTTCTTTCTTTCTTTCTTTCTTTCTTTCTTTTTTGTTTTTTTTTTCCAGACAGGGTTTCTCTGTATTGTTTTGGAGGCTGTCCTGGAACTCCTTCGGTAGACCAGGCTGGCCTCGAACTCACAGAGATCCACCAGTCTCTGCTTCCCGAGTCCTGGGATTAAAGGAGTGTGCCACCAACTCCCAGCTTCTATTTATTTTTTAAGTACATTTTTTTTCCCTCATGTTCTGTGGGTGAGCTCAGCACCCTGGCTTCACTGGTGACTGTTGCTAAATGTAATCCCTAGTCTGAAAACTATGTACTTCTTATTTCTTTTTCTTAGTTTTATTTGTGTGTGTCTGCATGTGTGCCTGTGTATGCATGGGTGTGCGCACATGCACGTTCAAGTACACTCATGTCCCAGCACTGAAGCAGAGGTGAGAGGATAATCTTGGCTGCCAGCCTTCACCTGTCAGCTTGTCTCTTGTTTACTGAACACAGCTGTGCCAAGGAGCTTCTGAGGCTCTGTCCCCGCCACCTGTCTTTGCTGCAAGTACTGGGTTTCAGACACACTACAGAACGTGGCTGTATGTGGGTTCTGGGGATCCAAACTGGATACCCACACTTTCATGGCACGTTCCATACACCAAAAAGGATTTTGTCACTTACTAGCAGGTACAAACTGCACATTGGGGTTCAGTGTGGCGTTACCATTTGTCCTAGGGTTTCTATTGCTGTGAAGAGACACCATGACCATGGCAACTCTTATAAAGAAAACGTTTGAGTTCGAGACCAGCCTGGAGACTACCAAGTGAGTTCCAGGACAGCCTCCAAAGCCACAGGGAAACCCTGTCTTGAAAAAACCAAAAAAAAAAAAAAAAAAAAAAAAAAAAGAAAACGTTTGCCAGGCGTTGGTGGCGCACGCCTTTAATCCCAGCACTCGGGAGGCAGAGGCAGGTGGATCTCTGTGAGTTCGAGGCCAGGCTGGTCTACCAAAGGAGTTACAGGAAAGACTCCAAAACAATACAGAGAAACCTGTCTCATAAAAAACAAAACAAAACAAAAAAAACCCAAAAACAAAAAAACAAAACCGTTTAGTTGGGGTGGCTTACAGTTTCAGGGGTTCAGTCCATTATGATCATGACAGGGAGCATGGCAGCTTACAGACAGACGTGGCACTGGAGCTGAGAGTCCCACATCTTGCAGTCAATAGGAAGTCACCTGACTGTCACACTGAGCGAAGCTTGAGAAAAAGAGATCTCAAAGCCTGCCCCCACAGGGACACACTTCCTCCAACAAGGACAGGCCTCCTAATAGTGCCGCTCCCTTTGGGGGCCATTTTCTTTCCACAGCATCACACGTAATAATCTGACCCAGCCTCTCTAACCACCATCCCTTCCCAACATCCTACATTCAGGTGGACATAAAGTTATACACGTACACACACACACACACACACACACACACACACACACACACACACACACACACACGGGTGTCATGTGTACACATGTGCACATATGTGGGTGGAGAGGTCAGGGACTTCCAGGAGTCATTTCCTCTTTCTACCGCGTGGGTCCTGGGGACCAGACTCGAGCTGTGAGGTCGGGTGGCAAGCATCTTTATCTGCTGACCCATCCTGGTCACTCTGTCCTTCTGTGGTGTACAGAGTATGTCCCTACTGCGTGCACTGTCTGCCCCTTAGTCACACAGTATGTCCCCACTGCATGCACTGTCTGCTCCGTAGTCACACAGTATGTCCCCAATGCGTGCACTGTCTGCCTCGTAGTCACACAGTATGTCCCCACTGCGTGCACTGTCTGCCCCTTAGTCACTCAGCAGTCATCGTGTGGATAGCTGGGGAACAGCCGTGCTTTTCGGTGGGACTCATGATCTCAAGGACGAGGATGGACGACTGTACGTTTACACGATGAGATACTACGAATCTGTGAAACAAGAGATGAGGAAACGTGAACGGATGCTGGAAACTTGCTGAGAGAACCTGTGGAGACTACACAGGATGGCTCTTTCTTTTCCCCCTTTGGTTTTTCGAGACAGGGTTTCTCTGTGGCTTTGGAGGCTGTCCTGGAACTCTCTCAGTAGACCAGGCTGGTCTCGAACTCACAGAGATCCGCCTGCCTCTACCTCCTGAGTGCTGGGATTAAAGGCGTGCGCCACCACCGCCCGGCTAGGATGGTCTTTTTACACATATACTTTCTTCCAGAGAGAGAGGGAGGAAGACCAGGAGAGGGTACTTGTGGTGATGGGAGTGGAACAGTGGCTGCCAAGTGCTGCTCCTGGGACACGGTTACCCATAAACAGGCACAAGGACACTATGGACTGGGGGACATGTCCTAGAACTGGAATATGGTGACAGATAAGTATTTGCATTTCATGAACCAATAGGCAGATATATAATGTATGGATTACAGTCTGAAATCATTTAATACAACCTAGATTCTTCTATTTAAACATTTTTTTCTTTAGACACTGAGCTATTCACTACAGATTAGTCCTCCACCACACGTCATGACAGAATTTAAACGTTTAAAAGTGACTCTAAGGAGAAAGTTCTAAGTCAAGCGAGCATTCCATTCTTAGGCCTTTCTTAGTGTGACTCTGGGGTTTATTCATCAAGGTGCTGTCTTCTGAAGCCTCTCAGTGACCTCTGAGCCGTCCATCACGGAAAGGTGAAAAGGTCTCAGGTGTAATTTAAGGATAATGAGTTCAGTTCCAAAATAAAACGTGAAGAGAGGAGCAACCGCCCAGTTCCGGGTGAACCTGAGGGTAGGTTTGTGTTCAAGGACATAAGTTACTTTAGCTCCTTAAACACCATGGTAGGGCCAATACACAGAATTAAGATAGGTATGAGACATAGGGTCTCTTGTATCAACAGTGCAAAATGACCGCAATCTCCACTGCCCCTGGGGCCTCCCTGGATGGGACAACACCTGCAAATTCAATCATCCCCGAGCAGGGTTTTGTTTTGTCTTAATAAAATGCCTCCTTGAAATCCTTAGTCACCACACACATTGTTAAAAATAGATACTTTTAAAGATGCTTATCTTAAAGTACACTTTTCAGCAACAAATTAGCAGACGTGGGGAAGTGAAGTCCTGAGTGCCACCCGATAGCCTTCAAATCTAACACATCTTCCAAGACGCCAGCCACGGGCGGTGGTGGCGCAGACCTTTAATCCAAGACGCCAGCTAGCTGCCTCTTCGGGTCTCCTCATTCCAGATAGCTACTCTTCTGACTTCTGATACTGTAAATTTTCCCGATTTTAATCACATGTAAACACCAGTCATGCTTGCTCACTTGTATATGGATTCTTTCACTTGACGCAATGTGTTGAGCACCCATCTCTTCGATATTCTACTGTAGGAACACCGTGCCCCTTCTCCACTCTGTTGGTGGAGGTTTGGATGGTGCTAGGCTTGGGCTGCCACGAGTAATGAGACTATGACATGTTTGATATGTCTGTTGTGTGCACATGTGGAAACGTCTCCCGACTGCCCATCATTGTGGTGAGTCGTGGTAGAAATCATTCTATTTTGCTAGCATCTCCAAAGCCACCTGAAGTGGCTTCACTGTAAACAAACCTAAGCGCAGAAATTTCCTAATGTAAACAGATGTTCATTCTTCTCTAGAAGTGACACGGGCAAACACCTGTCGCAGGCAGAACAATCGAGTATCAGTCACAAAGTTACTGGACTGTGGTGTCTCACAAACATGGCTGCTTCAGAAGGCGTCATCCTGTAGGGATTCACAGAGTTCCCTGAGGCTTCCATGGTGGAGTCTCATGAACATGGCTTGGACCCAAAAGAAAAAAGTGTGCTTCATTTCTCCCTAAGGTCTAGACATCTATTTACCTAAGAGTTTGTGCATGTGTGTGCACATGTGTGTATATGTGTGCACATGTGTGTATATGCAGCATAAGGAATGCATACGTCAATCTTAGGCGTTCCCCAGGAATTATTCACCTTGGAGTTTATGCTATTGTTGCTTTAAGACTATCTTTTAATATTACTTGACCATTTCACAGACATGTAAAACGGGGTTTTGTTTCTTGAGACAGAATCTGTCAGTGAATCTGGAGCTCAGTGACTCAGTTAAACTGTCTGGCCAGCGAGCCCCAGAATCTACCCATCTCTGCTTCCCCAGTGCTAGTCCTCCACATCTGGGGCTGCATGCACATACCTCCTCCACATCTGGTCTTGCATGCATGTGCATGCCTCCACATCTGGCCTTAAATGAACATGCCTCCACATCTGGACTTGCATGCATGTGCGTGCCTCCACATCTGGCTTCTTTAAAATGTGGGTTCTGGGATCCACTTCAAGTCCTCCTGCCTGTAAGAGGAATACATCACAGACTGGACCATCCTCTCAGCGTGCTACAAGTTAACTCTTGTGTTTTGGTTGGAAAAACAGTCCAATGGGACTGGAGAAATGACTGTGTGGTTAAAAGCACTTGTTCCTGCAGAGGCCTTGAGTTCAGTTCCCAGCAACCACATCGAGTCTTACAACCATACATAATTTCAGTTTCAGGGGATGAGACACGCTCCTCGGTCCTCCATGGGCACCTGTGATGGCCATTCTTGGTTGGTAACTTGGCCACATCTGGGATGAAGTACAAGCTGGATCTCCAGGCTGGAAGACACATGCCTCTATCTCACATCTTGAGGTGGAAGGGTGCACCTTTCATCTGGCCTGCGCCCTCTTCTGGAGGCCTGTATAAGGACAATGGAAGAAGGGAGACTTCATTCTTTCTTCCCTCGCCTGCTCTTGCCTTTCCAGCATACCCTCTCCTTCGCTGGCACTGACGCCTGCGTCTTTGGGATTCCCACACACACAGAAGACCACCTGAGGCACCCAGTCCCATGGGACTGAGCAACTACTGGGTTCTTGGGCTTCCCATTCACAGGCCGCCATTGTTGGACCCCCAGCCTGTAAGTTATTCCAATAAATGAGCTGTTAAGTGATGAAAGTTCTCCCGGGAGACAGAAAATACACCTCTGCTCACCCCAGATAGAGATCCTGTGACAGACCGAAGAATGGATACCACAGACATCCAGCTTGGGGAACCAGTGAGTTTCACGGGGGTTACTTTCAGGAATATGATGGGAGGGGCTACAGAGAAACCCTGTGTCGAAAAACCAAAAAAAAAAAGTAAATAAATAAATAAAAAACAGTTTGGGATGATGATTGGCTCATGAACATGGCTGGCCTTAGTTGCTGGGAGACCCCTCTCTGCTGTTTTACGGCTGCTGGAGGCTTATGCTCTTCCTCCAGGGCCAAGGCTCTTGACTTCGGCCAGTTTTTCCTGGGTGGCTGTATGTCCTTAAACCGCCCTGCATTTAGTCTGTCTGTGACCTGTGACCTTGGCATCAGGATCCAAGCCCGAGCATGCCGCTCTACCCACAATGCATCTGGTTCTACCCACAGTGCCTCCTTCAGGATGCTTTTAGGGACAGGTTGCTCAGACAATCTGGATCTGTCTCCAGTAGTCCAAACTCTTCAGGGGTCATCCTCGTGTTTCTCCCCTTCACGGTCACTGGACTGGGCAAACACATTTGTGAAGGACCGAGGAAACAAGAATCCCTCTAACTTGCGGCCTCCCCAGGGGAAGCATTCTGAGATGCTTCGCCCCCTAACTGACCAGGCCAGACAGCCTTGCATTTTATTTTATTTTGTTTTTTCTTCAGTGTCCTCACTTTTTAGTCTGAACCTTAGGTAGCTTCCTTATCTTCTCTAAGACTCCAGGGCATTTGCTAGCATGCAGAAGCAGCAGCCTCTTGGAGGCGTCCATTCCCTTTGTCTCCAAATTAAGTGCTAAGCATGGCATCTTCCCCCCCCCTGTGCCCCTAGTGTTCAAATAGAGCACTGCAACTCCAGCTTTTAACAGGGGCTGCAGGGACAGCTCAGTGGTTAAGAGGACCAGGATTGGATCCCCAGCAGGCCATTCACAACTGCCTGTAATTCCAGCTCCAGGAAATCTAGACCTCTGGTCTCCTCAGACACCTGTATTCACAATGCACTCACACACAGACAGCTTCCGTACACACAGTTAAGAATTAAGCGTGAGCTGGGCGGTGGTGGCGCACGCCTTTAATCCCAGCACTCGGAAGGCAGAGGCAGGCGTATCTCTGTGAGTTCGAGGCCGGGCTGGACCGATAGCCTTCAAAACAATACAGAGAAACCCTGTCTCGTAAAAACCAAAAAAAAAAAAAAAAAAAAGAATTAAGCATGAATATTACAAAGAGAATGTACAAGATGCTTTTTTAAAATCTGTTTTATTTGGTTTTAAAGGTCGTCATTTTTACCTGTATGGGCTTCTAGAACCTGTGTGTGTGTGTGTGTGTGTGTGTGTGTGTGTGTGTGTGATAAGCTCTGGACATGTCCTAAAACATGATTTGTGGAAAACCTGTCATACCAATGACATACAGTGTTAATCACTCATTTTCATGAGTTAATTGTAGATACAGCTTATTCTGGACTTGTGATAAAATGACATTTAGGGATTATTATTATTATTATTATTATTATTATTATTATTATTATTATTTGAATCAGATGCAGTGCGGTAAACACAGATCCACTCTGCATGAGGCTAGTTAGGTACTAGCAAGGAGGCGACTTTGTCAAGAGGACAACAAGCCAACCAGCAAGCGGCCTTCCTCAGGACGCTCGTATCTCGGGACGACATAAATATGAAAAGGTTCAAAGCGTCTTAAAGCTTCCTTCTTCCTGTTAGCAGGTTTCATTTGTTCACTTTGTAAAAACGTGTGTGTGTGTGTGTGTGTGTGAGAGAGAGAGAGAGAGAGAGAGAGAGAGAGATACAGACAGAGACAGAGACAGAGAAAGACAAACAGACAGACAGACAGACACACACACAGAGACAGAGATAGACAGACACACAGAGATAGACACACAGAGAAAGACAGAGACAGACAGACAGACACACACAGAGACAGACACAGACAGACAGAGAGACAGACAGATACACAGAGAAAGACAGAGACAGAGACAGACAGACAGACACACAGAGAGACAGACACAGAGAGACAGACAGACAGAGAGAGACAAACAGACACACAGAGACAGAGAGAGACAAAGCAAGACACAGACAGACAGACAGACAGAGAACCTGTGTGTGAGCATTGGTGCACATATAACCCAGTGTGTATCAGTGAGCTTCTGAAAACCACACTTTTAGGAGAGAGTTCCCGCCGTCTCCTGCCTTGTTGAGGCCAAGTCTGTCTTGTCCAGCTGTGGTGTTGCACAGGCCAGCCTGGCCACTCCCAGCCACGGGGTGGCTCTCCAGTCTCTGTCTCCCACCTCCCCGTAGGACTGAGGGCTGCAGCCGTGTGCCCGTGCTCCGTTGCATCTGGCTCCTTAGGACCAGGGCTCGTCAGGCTTGTGTGGCTCCTGTCTTTACCCTTTGCCCGCCTCCCCAGCCCCATTCACTCGTTCAGTCATTCATTTTTAGCAGCATACTGAGACACTCTACAGCTTACCTGAAGTACACAATTTAGTGATCGCGTCTTCACAGATATATGCGACCATCACCCCAAACAATTACAGGACCTTTGCCCCCAAAACAATCGCCGTAACTTTTAGCTATCAATCCCTGTTACCCCACTCTGGCCACACCTATACATATTTTAAATTAATTAATTATTAGCAGAGACTGCTTTAAAATGAATAAACACAACTCCATCTTTGCACACGATCTCTGTGTGTGTGTGTGTGTGTGTGTGTGTGTGTGTGTGTGTGCATAAGCGTGTGGAGGTCACAGGTTGACGAGGTTGACGGCAGGTATCTCTGCCTTAGGTTTTGAGACAGAGCCCCTTCGCTGTACCTGGACCTTCCAATTCAGCTAATCTGGCTGGCCTGTGAGCCTCATGGGCCCTTTGTATCTGCCCCCTCCTCAGGGTTGGGACTACAGGTGGGTCCACCATGTCCACCTAGCCTTTTGTGGGTGCTGAGGACGGGACCTCGGGGCCTTCATGCTTGTGCGCCATGGTCCTTGTCCGCTGAGCCGTCTCCCTCACACTGCTCTCGACTCTTTCCTGTGAATGGAATCGGATACAGCAGAGCTCTTGGTGAGTGGGATTTTTTATGAACGATGTTCTGAAGGCTCACACAAGCTGTAGCGTGCATGGGTCTTCATTCCCTGGTCTGGCTAAGTTTGCTGGGCTGTTGCAATGCTGTGATTTCTAAACATGAGGTTACCCTGTCCAAGAGTAGCTAACATTTAGCAAGAGAATTGTCAATGGAAACTCTGGTGTTTGCCTCTTACTAGACTTTTGCCAAAACAAAACAAAAAAGCATCTGGCTTGCATGCTGGCCAGATCCTCCACATGCGTTCTTCTTATTACTAAATCCTAAGAGAAAAAAGTGGCTTTCTACCTTCTTTAAATAAAATTACAGGTCGGGCGTTGGTGGCGCACACCTTTAATCCCAGCACTCAGGAGGCAGAGGCAGGCGGATCTCTGTGATTTCGAGGCTAGCCTGGTCTACAGAGTGAGTTCCAGGACAGCCTCCAAAGCAATACAGAGAAACCCTGTCTCAAAAAAAAAAAAAAAAGACAGAATGACTCTCCTTCTCCCCACTCTCCAGCCAGCCCGTAACAAAGTTTACCCTGAATGCCAGCACACTCATTTTCTGCACACTGGAAGCCACGGTGCTCGGTTCATAGTGATTTTGCTTGTCGGACTGTTTAGTGTGATCTGACCTTTGCCAAGCATGTCACTGGAAAATCTGTATCAATAGCCTTCATCTTAAACATTGAATTAACATTGTCACATTGCTTAAATTTCGACAAGGAGACAGCATTCGAGACTGTGGTAGTCAGCTTTCTGTTTCAGCTACAAAATACCTGCTATAAGAAGAAAGGTTTGCCAGGTGTTGGTGGCACACACCTTTAATTCCAGTGTTAGGGAGGCAGAGGCAGGAGGATCTCTGTGAGTTTGAAGGCAGCATGGTCTATAGAGTGGGTTCCAGGACAGTCAGGGCTGCTAAAAAGAGAAACCCTCTCTTGAAAAAAAAAATGGGTTTGCTTACAGTTTCAAAGATTTATTTACTTGTTGTGTGTGCACATATGTGTGCAGGCCAATTGTCAACCTCCAAAGTTTTCTTCCTCAATTTTTTTGAGACAAAGAATCACCTCCTGGAGTGCATCAATTGGGCTAGGCTGGCCAACAAGCGAGCACCTGTACCTCTGTCTGTGTCCTCCCGAGCACAAGGATTCTGAGTGCACACTTTTCCCTCATGGTTTTGTTCTTAACGTGTTCTAGGGCTTCAACACCACCCTGCATGGTTGCATGGCTACTTGTTTCTTAGACTGCCAGTCCCCAAATCATTGACACAGAGAGACCACGTAATCTCATAGAATTCAGTCATATTATTCTACGGCTATGGCTTACATATATTTAAAATTCTATAATTATAACATAACCTTTGCACAAATCTTACAGACCTTTAGTCAAGTGTTTTATGGCTGTTTTGTTGTTTGGTTGTTTTTTTGGGGGGGGGCAGCCAGCCTGCCCACAGAACATCCTGATGGGCTTCACTGCTGTCTTCCCATCGCCATAGCTGTTTGGCTCTTGCCTTCGTCATGACTAACCCGACACAGAAAGTCTGATTTTCTCCACTGCGGTAACTACCACTGACCCTGTGGTGACAAGGAGGAGCTGGGGAGGTGAAAATGAGGGCAAGTTTGGGGACTTCGCTTCAACGAGGGCATTCTCTTTGAAGGGCTGGATATTTGATCCGATTCCCTTTACCTCAGATCTCTAACCCTTGAACAGGTGTGCTGGGGAGGGAGGAGTTTGTTCTGGAAGCAGCGCTCTGCCGGGTTTGTTTGGGGGCCACTTTATTGACTTGGCTGCTGACAGCAGTGAATGCTTTTTAAGTACCTAGATGGACGAAAGCAGGCCGTCATGAAGCAATCAGGGGGCAGGTAGAACCTGGTGATTCCTCTGCAACCATCTAAACGAATGTTCTCGTGGGGGAAAGAATCCAAAACAACACAGATTTAAAAAAAAAGTCACCTCTCAAACTCGTTATGCATCTTTGCCCTGCTGTGTGGTCTTGCCCAATGTCCAGGATGGTTTAGGGAAAGTTATGTGTTTTGTAAAATAAAGTTTAAAAAGGCAGAGATGTCATCAGCTTAGACTTCGTATTCAAACACTGGAGAATGGGCTGGCATTAGGTCCTCACACACACTCCTTGTTTTGGCCAGGAAGGGTAGAGTTATTATTCTCAAGGTCAAGTAAAGGCCACCTCTGTCTGCCATATGGCCGCTGGGGTCGTTACCTGGAAATTTCACTTGCAAGACGAATGGCCGGGGCAGTCTGTCTCTGGGGTCACCTCGGGTAGGTTTCCCACGATTGTCCTAGGTCACCTGATGAGAGAGATGCCAGATTCATCACTGATAGAATCTCTGCCAGGCAACAGTCCTTTAATTTGGGTGCCGGCGTGGCCAGAGGCGGTTATTTCTGATTGCCTTTCGCCCTGCTGTAGTTCATCTGTCCACACACACCACATCTGATCTTCACGTGAGGCGATGGCGGGATTCTCCATGAAGTCGCCATCAGACGAGTTTCAGAAACTGCTGTGGTAACTTCAGGGGGAAAAATGATGAAGTCAACAAAATCTGAAAGTTGTTGGGAAGTACTTTCTGGTAATTCTAGGTCATTGTAGGCTCCCCACACGGGTCCTTCTAAACACCAAGGTCCTTACAGTCTACTCTTTCAAACACTTCCGACGATTTCAGTCAGAGCCTCTGGGGCTGTTTTTGGAGGAGAGGGCTGATGGGAATTAAACCCAGGGCCTTAGGAGGACAGAGGCAAAGCTATACATGAGTTAGCCCATCCAGGCCGACGTGATGGAGGAGGAAGAAACGGGGAGCAGGAATGGCCAGGTTCGCTCGGCAGCCATGACATCGCACCCGTCTCTGCCATGGCGATTTTGGACATGCGTGTGTTTCTCTTCCCGGGCTTTTTGCTAAGCCTCTGTGAGCCGTAAGGTGAGAACAGCTGAGATGTCAAGCTTCAGAGCTGAGGCAAGCAAATGATGTCAGTCTGTCCTTCTCCCCATCGTTTAAAGCCAGGGTTCAGCAGCCAGCTGGGGACTGAGGACCACAACAATCTTTGCGTCTCTCCACACTGGGGCTACTCCTTCAGCCCCGTGGACTTCCACCAGAGCTCCCCCGCAGAGCTGACGATGAGAGGTCACAGTGTCCTTGGCCTAGTGCAGCTTGCACAGGACAAAGGTGAAATGGCAGCTGTGAGGAATGTTCCAAAGAAGGCAAGAATGTGATTGCAGGCTGGGACAGGAGGAGCCATCCTGGGGGGGGGCACGAAGGGTGAGCCGCAGGAGGTGGGGTGTCCTGAGCAGAGGAGATGGGAGGCTCAGCCCTGGAGGACTGGAGCAGGGCCTTTCTGACGCGAAGGAGGTCAGTGTGCCAGGTCTCCTAAAAATCCTTAAGAGCTTTATCTGTTTGCAGTGTGCAGGAAAGAGGGACTAACAGACAACCACACACATGGAGGACCCATGAACACAGAGAACCACATGAACACAGATAACCACACCCATGGAGGACCCATGAACACAGACAACCACACGCATGGAGGACCCATGAACACAGACAGTCACATGCATGGAGGATCCATGAACACAGACAACCACACGTATGGAGGACCCATGAACACAGAGAACCACATGTATGGAGGACCCATGAACACAGACAACCACATGAACACAGACAACCACACGCATGGAGGACCCATGAACACAGAGAACCACACGCATGGAGGACCCATGAACACAGAGAACCACACGCATGGAGGACCCATGAACACAGAGAACCACACGCATGGAGGACCCATGAACACAGAGAACCACACGCATGGAGGACCCATGAACACAGAGAACCACATGTATGGAGGACCCATGAACACAGACAGTCACATGCATGGAGGATCCATGAACACAGACAGCCACATGCATGGAGGGCCCTGAGTGCTTATATGTACATAGCGCATGTACACATACACAGACGCAGAAGAGGGACATTAAGTTGGACAGTGCCGTTTCCTCCCCTCTCTCGTTTCTCTTCTCCTCACTTCCTTTCTTCTCTTTTTCCTCGTTCTCCTGTCTCTGTTTCTTGCCCAACTCCCCTGAACCATGGCAGTGGGTGCTTCCAGGAGTGAGGCATTCTGTGTCATGGCTCTGCTGCTGGGATTCTGATGTCTTTAACACACTGGCTTCATTCTCAGGCTTGAGGAAATCGATTACTTTAATTAATTAATTAACTAACTAACTATCTAATTAATCAATTTTGAGACAGTATCCTACTACATAGCCCTGGATGGCCTGAACCTGGCTGTGTAGCCTGGGTTGATCTATTTATTTATTTATTTATTTATTTATTTATTTATTTATTTATTGCACTATGGTTTAAACCTAGGGCCTTGAGATTAATGGACAAACACTGTACCAGTGAGGTATATCCACAACTTTATTTTGAATTGTGAATTGTGCTTTAGGACAATATTTTAATAGACGGAAACAGCCCTCAAAGATATCGGACCTTAAGTGCTGCTGCCTGGGTTCCTCTCCCAGCTGCTGTGATACTCTAACAAAAGGCAAAGGATAAAGGGCTCATTTAGACAGTTCAGTGTGGGGCAGCCAAGGCTGCTGGCGCTCAGAGCAGCTGTCTCATCGCGTCCCCAGCCAAGAGCGCAGGAAATGCACGGGCGCACCACGCTGCTGTTCCGCTCCCTCTCTTGGTCCCAAGAGTCCAGTCTGCTAGCCAGGAAATGGCACCACCCACGGAGGATAGGTCTTTTCATCTCAACGAATGCAATCAAGCCAATCAACGAGGCATGCCCAGAGGCCCATCTCCCAGGCGATTTGAGAGTCTATGACGTTGACAATCAGTTCTAACCATGGCTGTTACCATACCGGGTAAAGGGGGCTTTCGGGAAACCAGCCTGGATTATGCAGGGAACCCTAACTCTAATCACAGTGCCCCTGGTAGGGGAAGGGCCAGGGACATTTGACACAAGAGGCCACTGGGACACCAGAGCTAAGAAATGAAACCACCAGAAGGGATGGGTGGTCCCCCCAAGGCCTCTCTCTGCAGGGCAACCCTAAAGGACACCTTGGCCTTCACAGAACTGCTCTCGGATTCTTGCCACGGGAGACTGGGAGGGGTGGGCAGGAGCGGGGTTCAGGGCGATGGTCCCCACAAGGACAAGACATGGGTGCAACAGCGAGCATTCTGACTTAGGAGCCACTTGAGGGAGAAGAGCTTTCACCGTCTTATGGATTTCCTGTCTCCCAAACTCTGTAGGATGGACGTTCCTTCTCTCACAGAGTAAGAACCTGAGACTCAGAGAGGCAGAGTAAACCACAAAAGGCCACGCTGGTGGGGAGTAGTGCGGCTGGGATTTCAACCTGGGCCCGAGGGAGCCAGACTTAACACACTCTTCTTATTCCCCTACTCGGAATTTAGCCTTTTAATTGCGTGCTCTTTTGCTAGTTGAACATGCATACCGCACCTCATTATTATTCAAGCTTGCAAATTAAAGGTGCATGCTGTTCCTTTCCTTCCTGTCTTAGCGTGAGTGGGACAAGTGGTGATTACTGCGTCATTCCCTGACATGTCACTCACCCCCTTATTGCTGTGGATTGGCCAAAGAAGAGATATGGCATCTTCCGCATCAACAGCCCCAGGGTTGAGGTTACGTCGGCGGGGAACAACACTTGTGTGCACAGTTGGCACGTCTGAGTCTGCGTCTGTGTGTCCCGAGGGAGCCAGGATGGGGACCACTCAGGGATCAAGGTCTTGTGGGGATGGAAGATGTTCTGGAGCCTGGGGCCCAGTTCCACCCAGGCCTCTGGTTCTGGAGACCCCGTTCCCTCCCAACATGTGGCCCCCCCCCCCGCCTATCTCAGGTCTCCAGGGCTCTTGTCGAGAGCGGTGAAGACTCTAACGACTCCCAGGTTCGTTAGACCCAGGAACCTGCCTCTGAGGGCCTCCTTACACACCTCTTGGCGGCTTCAACGTGGAGAATAGAATTCCGTTGTCTCCTGGAAGTGTGTGGGCTTTGCATTTGGAATAGTGAGGAGAACTATATTAGTCTGGCTTTGTTTGGACTGTAATTAGACAAACCAAAAGAACAGAGGCCGAGGCAATAGAGAAGTAGATTCGGAGCAGGTGGCAGCTTTGGGACTCTGCCTTTTTGCCCTGTCTTTGCAGGGTTTCTGTTCCCAGGACACTCACGCTATAGTCCGAGGAGGCGCCTCAAACGCATGGTTACATCCACGTGCCAGGGAGCAGAAATGAGAGGGCCGAGAAACGACAAGCCCTGCTCCATCTTTGTTTCGTTTTGAGGACCAGGGCTCATTCTGCAGTCCCTGCTGGACTGGAACTCGTTTTGTAACCCACACAGCCTTGAACTTGAAACTTTTTTTTTTTTGCCTCAGCCTCTGTGCGAGAGCCAGGATAAGGGCATGAGCTGCATTTCACAGAAGCCCCGTGAGCTGTTTCTCCTCCCCTCTGCGTGACCTGAAGAGACTGAGGTCCCCCTGGCCTGCTGTGACAGGGAGGGCCTCCAGTTTGGACTACGGGTCCTGAGACCGGGTGAAGGGACAGAGGCCGCGAGAGTGGGAAGTGCCCAGGCTGGAGACTTGACGGAGGGTGGTCTGCTGCCCACCAGCAATAAGCACTAAGCTTTGTGTCCTCACAGAGAACCACAGAGGTGTATGGGCACGGCAAAGCCACAGAGGCGGTGACAGATGAACGCCAGGGACTGAGAAGTTCCAACTGTCTTGTTGTCTCAGATAAAATGAGCAAACACAAGCCAGGATGGGGGGTGGAGTGGGCGGCAGATGTCCCACAAACGGATGATTCTGACATTCTTGCCCAAGAGGGACAGTGGGGGCATCAAAACAGTCGGATGTGGAAAAAAAATGCAGTGTCGTTACACTCCATCACTGCACTTCTGAGGACCGGGGTGCTCCTAGTAGAATCCCTGCACTGACTGACTACAGGTAAACTGCCTAGAGCCTGAGGAAGCTCAGTCTTGCGGCAAATAGGAGCATCTTACGACACACTCGGTCCTGTGATCATCCAACAAGCTCAGCACTCCAGCCTTTGTTGGGCTGATTGCTCAATCAGCGGAGACCACCCACGCCACGCGACGAAAACTCTTCTACCTTCTTGGGGACATACTGCAGGAGTCCCTGTCACTGTATCTACGCCACACTCTGCGGCCCTGGGAAGAAGTACACTAACCCAGAGGGTGTCTGCCCTGTCAGCTGTTCCCTCCCAGCATCTTCGGCGTGTAGTGGTGGCCCGCACCGCCAGGCCTGTAGGCCCAGCTTCAGGTCTAGATGAAGGAAAGAAGGCCTGACTTTAGTTTGAACTTGATTCGGCATTTGGAACTCTGGCTGTATCAGTCATAAGGTAGGCATTGCAATGCCATCCCCGGCAGGTGCCTATGCCCTTCACGTAACGGTGAGTGACTGAATCTCTTAAAGGACGTACCAACTCACAGAGCACTGAAGAGCTGGCATGGGAGACCAGTGTCACAGGGAGAGGAAGGGCCTCCGAGGACGGCTGTAACAGCTGATGTGGGCTGACTCACAGTTGGCGTGTTATGGCAGGCCCATGCAAGCAAGATTTCTGACACAAGTGACAACTTCGGCCAACTGTATGACCAGGCTAATGTGGCCCCGAGGAAGCCTTTGTCTGGTGATGCCTAGCTCTGACTGCCGGGTCTCCTGTCACTGGAGTTTATACAGCAAGGTTTGTGAATGTTACCTTTGCAGACATAATTCAAGACGGGTATTACATGACTGGATGTAAGTTCCCCGTTGACGTGCTCACATGCAAGTCTTGGTCTACATGCACACGTGGTCCAGAACTGTTTTCGGGTGGCCACTGTTCTGAATCCTGGACTCTGTTGGCCCCGAACTATATCCCCACCATATTGCTAGCTCTCAGAAATGTATGTTAACAAGGCATTAAGGTCCTCGGCCATGGGCCACGTAGGTAATGATGGACACGTCTGCTGTTCTCCCTCAAGTGCATCAATCGGATCTGACAGCATCTCAGGACTGTTCTCAAAAGTACACGGCAAAACAAACCGCTGTCCCGTCAAGCCACTGAAATCCTGCTAGGTCGAGGCAATCGTATATTTAGACTCTTAATTACGTTCTTCCTATGACTTTTAATCACTGGAGGGGGCTGAAGAGATGGCTCAGAGGTTAAGAGCACTGGTTGCTCTTCCAGAGGTCCTGAGTTCAATTCCCAGCAACCACATGGTGGCTCACAGCCATCTATAATGAGATATGGTGCCCTCTTCTGGCCTGTGGATATACATGTAGACAGAATACTGTATACATAATAAAAAAAAACCATTTGAAGGGCTCTATTAACATTTGTGCCTGGTGGTGGTGGTGGTGGCGGCAGGCAGCAGCAGAGGCGCTTGCCTTTAATCCCAGCATCGGGAGGCAGAGGCAGTCGGATCTCTGTCAGTCCAAGGCCAGCCTCATCTACAGAGTTAGTTCCAGAATTACACAGAGAAATCCTGTGTTAAAAACAAACAAAAAACGTTTGTAATATTTTCATAATTGACATTCTTTATTTGGAGTATTTTATATTACCTATTACTTAGATGTATTGCATCATTCTGTTTCTTCCAAACAGCTTTTCTTTCTTTCTTTCTTTTTTTTTTTTAATATGACAGGGTTTCATCCAACCCAGGTAGACCTCAGATTCACGATGCAGCTGAGCCGGGCCTTGAATGTGGGCTCCTCCTGCCTTTACCTCCCCGGTGCGGGGATTATAAACAGGTTCTATCACATCTGGCTTGCGGATATTCTTCTTGAATTTTGACAGGCAGCAGGGAAAGGGGTTGTGCATGTCAGCCTCACGGCTGACGCACATCTTCACAAACAAGAACGCCCCAGTGGAAGGCCCAGCTCATGACAGAGGTTTCTGGGTGGGCGGTTCATTGCAGAGTGACAGCTAGGATCAGGAGTGGGTAGCAAAGGGAGCCAAGCTAGCAGGAAGACAGGCCAGCACAGGCCTGGTGACTCAGCTCTGTTGCCATGGCAACAGGGTGATTCAGTCTCACAGACCTTCAGAGAAGCTGCTGGAACATGGCTCAAAACGGCGTCAGAGGGGGGGAGGGAGTGTTTATCTACTGGTGTCTGCCTATTTGGGGCTTTAGGTAGTGTGTAGGGGCTAACCCCTTCCTTCTATGGTGGGCTACAATGGGTCCCGTGTGATCTGACTGAGGCTTGAACAGAGCTGTCTGGGGCTTCAGTACCAGGGGTGAGAGGTGAACCGAGTGAAGTGGCCAGGAGAGGAGCTGCAGTACAATGCGCGCTCCCAAGGCACAGTATGCCAACAGACACAGTCTACTCCAACTCCCTGTGACAGTGCATAGGATACATGTGTTCTACTCCAGCCATCACATGAGTGTGATCATGCTCTACTCCAGGTATCACAGTGTGATCATGTTCTACTCCAGCCATCACAGTGAGTGTGATCATGTTCTACTCTAGCATCAAAGTGAGTGTGATCATGCCCTACTCCAGGTCATCACAGTGAGTGTGATCATGTTCTACTCCAGCCATCACAGTGAGTGTGATCAGGCTCTACTCCATCATCACAGTGAGTGTGATAACGGTGTACTCCAGCCATCACAGTGTGATCATGCTCTACTCCAGCTATCAGTGTGATCATGTTCTACTCCATCTCATCACAGTGTGATTATGTTATACTCCAGCCATTACTCTGAGTGTGATCATGTTCTACTCCAGCCATCACAGTGAGTGCGATCATGTTTTACTCCAGCTCAACACAGTGAGTGTGATCATGTTCTACTCCAGCCATCACAGTGAGTGTGATCATGTTCTACTCAAGCTCATCACAGTGAGTATGATCATGCTCTACTCCAGCATCACAGTGAGTGTGATCATGCTCTACTCCAGGTTATCACAGTGATTGTGTTCATGTTCTAGTGCAGCATCACAGTGAGTGTGATCGTGCTGTACTCCAGCAATCACATGAGTGTGATCATGTTCTACTCCAGCCATCACAGTGAGTGTGATCATATTCTACTCCTGCTCATCACAGTGAGTGTGATCATGTTCTGCTCGAGCTCATCACAGTGTGATCATGGTCTACTCCAGCCATCACAGTGAGTGTGATCAGGCTCTACTCCAGCGTCACAGTGAGTGTGATCATGGTCTACTCCAGCCATCACAGTGAGTGTGATCAGGCTCTACTCCAGCGTCACAGTGAGTGTGATCATGTTCTACTCCAGGCATCACAGTGAGTGAGATCATGTTCTACTCCAGCATCACAGTGAGTGTGATCATGCTCTACTCCAGGTTATCACAGTGATTGTGTTCATGTTCTAGTGCAGCATCACAGTGAGTGTGATCGTGCTGTACTCCAGCAATCACATGAGTGTGATCATGTTCTACTCCAGCCATCACAGTGAGTGTGATCATATTCTACTCCAGCGTCACAGTGAGTGTGATCATGCTCTACTCCAGCATCACCGTGAGTGTGCTCATGCTCTACTCCAGCTCATCACAGTGTGAACATGTTCTACTCCATCCATCACATGAGTGTGATCATCTTCTACTCCAGCCATCACAGTGAGTGTGATCATGCTCTACTCCATCCATCACAGTGAGTGTGATCATGCTCTACTCCAGCCATCACAGTGAGTGTGATCATGTTCTACTCCAGCCATCAGTGAGTATGATCATGATCAACTCCAGGTCATCACAGTGAGTGTGATCGTGTTCTACTCCAGGTCATCAGAGTGAATGTGATCATGTTCTACTCCAGCCATAAGTGAGTGTGATCATGTTCTACTCTAGCATCAAAGTGAGTGTGATCATGTTCTACTCCAGCATCAAAGTGAGTGTGATCATGTTCTACTCCAGCATCACAGTGAGTGTGATAACGGTGTACTCCAGCCATCACAGTGTGATCATGCTCTACTCCAGCCATCAGTGTGATCATGTTCTACTCCATCTCATCACAGTGTGATTATGTTATACTCCAGCCATTACTCTGAGTGTGATCATGTTCTACTCCAGTTATAACATGAGTGTGGTCATGTTTTACTCCAGCCATCACAGTGAGTGCGATCATGTTTTACTCCAGCCATCACACTGAGTGTGATCATGTTCTACTCCAGCTCATCACAGTGAGTGTGATCATGTTCTACTCCAGCTCATCACAGTGAGTGTGATCATGTTCTCCTCCAGCTCAACACAGTGAGTGTGATCATGTTCTACTCCAGCTCATCACAGTGAGTGTGATCATGTTCTCCTCCAGCTCAACACAGTGAGTGTGATCATGGTCTACTCCAGCCATCACATTGAGTGTGATCATGCTCTACTCCCGCCATCACAGTGAGTGTGATCATATTCTACTCCAGGCATCACAGTGAGTGTGATCATGCTTTACTCCAGCCATCACATTGAGTGTAATCATGTTCTACTCCCGCACATCACAGTGAGTGTGATCATGCTCCACACCAGCTCATCACAGTGTAATAATGTTCTACTCCAGGATCACAGTGAGTTTGATCATGCTCTACTCCACCGATCACAGTGAGTGTGATCATATTCTACTCCAGACATCACAGTGATTGTGATCATATTCTACTCCAGCTCATCACAGAGTGTGATCATGCTCTACTCCAGCATCACAGTGAGTGTTATCATGCTCTACTCCAGCCATCAGTGACTGTGATCATGTTCTACTCCAGCCATCACAGTGAGTCTGATCATGCTCTACTCCAGCCATCACAGTGAGTGTGATCATGTTCTGCTCGAGCTCATCACAGTGTGATCATGTTCTACTCCAGCCATCACATGAGTGTGATCATCTTCTACTCCAGCCATCACAGTGAGTGTGATCATGTTATACTCCAGCCATCAGTGTGATCATGCTCTACTCCAGCATCACAGTGAGTGTGATCATGTTCTTCTCCAGCAATCACAGTGAGTGTGATCATGTTCTACTCCAGCCATCAGTGAGTGTGATCATCTTCTACTCCAGCCATCACATGAGTGTGATCATGTTCTACTCCAGCCATCACAGTGAGTGCGATCATGTTTTACTCCAGCCATCACAGTGAGTGTGATCATGTTCTACTCCAGCCATCACAGTGAGTGTGATCATGCTCTACTCCAGCTCATCACAGTGTGATCATGTTCTACTCCATCCATCACAGTGAGTGCGATCATGTTTTACTCCAGCCATCACAGTGAGTGTGATCATGTTCTACTCCAGCCATCACAGTGAGTGTGATCATGCTCTACTCCAGCTCATCACAGTGTGATCATGTTCTACTCCATCCATCACAGTGAGTGTGATCATGTTCTTCTCCAGCCATCACAGTGTGATCATGCTCTACTCCAGCTATCACAGTGAGTGTGATCATGCTCTACTCCAGCTCATCACAGTGAGTGTGATCATGCTCTACTCCAGCCATCACAGTGAGTGTTTTCATGTTCTACTCCAGCCATCAGTGAATGTGATCATGATCTACTTCAGGTCATCACAGTGAGTATGATCATGTTCTACTCCAGGTCATCACCGTGAGAGTGATCATGTTCTACTCCACCCATCACAGTGAGTGTGATCATGCTCTACTCCAGCTCATCACAGTGTGATCATGTTCTACTCCATCCATCACAGTGAGTGTGATCATGCTCTACTCAATCCATCACATGAGTGTGATCATGTTCTTCTCCAGCCATCACAGTGTGATCATGCTCTACTCCAGCATCACAGTGAGTGTGATCATGCTCGACTCCAGCCATCACAGTGAGTGTGATCATGCTCTACTCCAGCTCATCACATGCGTGTCATAGATTACGTACTACTCTAACATACCCAACCCCGATTACTGGTTCTCAAGGTTATGGTGTGCAGAGTAAATCACAGGGCCTATGAGATCAAACCTGTTTTCAAAACAATAGTAAGCTATTACTACTTTTTGTTATGCTCATTCTGAGTATGCACTGTTTTCTGGAAAGTTCCCGATGTGTGTTAATGGAGACTGACTGAAGAAGCAGGTTTGTACCCATCTTATTCTATAATCCTGGCATTGAAGAGATTCACAAAATTCTAAGAGGATTCTAGTTGGGCCACAAATTTTGTGCAGGAAAATACAGGTATTTTTCATGAAAGTACATGAGTGTGTATGGCTGTGCATGCTTGTGTGTGTGAGAGACCAGACACTTATTATTAGTTATTTGTTTTTTGAGACAGGGTTTCTCACCTAACAAGACACTATTTTTATTTTTTTATTTTTTTGGTTTTTCGAGACAGGGTTTCTCTGTAGCTTTGGAGGCTGTCCTGGAACTCACTTTGTAGACCAGGCTGGCCTCGAAATTACAGAGATCCGCCTGCCTCTGCCTCCCGAGTGCTGGGATTAAAGGCGTGTGCCACCAACGCCAGGCTCTAACAAGACACTATTATGTGGTAAGAACGTGATGACTTGCAAAATTACCTTTACAACTAAAGAGATTGGCTTGTTTATTCTTTGGTATGTGTGTGAGTATCCATGCCATTGCATGTGTGTGGAAGTCAGGAGACAACTTGTGGTAGTTGGTTCTCTCTTCATCATGTAGTTTGGGGATCTGACCCAGGTTGGTAAGCTGCTGGTAATTACCTTCACCCAATGAACCATCATCTCACTGCCCCTGGTTTACTATTTATAAAAGCACTGTATAAATCACACAAAAGGTCTTTGGAAGTTCCACTTTTTACAAACTATTGGAAAGGTCCTGAGGTCATTCAAGGTGGAGAGAAGCCTCAGGGAGTTCATCCTAACCCTCAAAGGAAATACAGCCCATAGTGTGAGACATCCTGGTCCTTGACAGTCCCTGATAAGGAGACATAGCACGAAAGCCGATTTTGAAGCTGAAGTGCCAGGGAGCACTATGCTCACTGTAATTCATTTCAAAGCGTCGGCCCATCACTGGTCCTTGCAAAGGTCAGAAGGATACTGCGAACACGCGTGGTAGCTCTGATCACTTCCTGCTTTCTCCAAGGGAGTAGCCAAGGCTGAGCTAAGGGCGAGCAGCTTGGACAGTCATTGTCAGCCCTGGCTGCACGATAGAAGGCTTTGTGAGACACTGTGCTCGGTTGCTTGACTGTGTCGTGTTGCGCTGCATATAAGACACCCTTAATTCATTATTCTGTACTTAGAGAGGGTTCCCTCAATCACCCCAAGTCCCTCCTTGTGCTTTCTAGAACCCTATACGACCTCAGTCACTCACAGACAGTATCTGCTTGATCTGTCCACCACCCTCTAAAAGCTCTTTGAGAGATATTCTTAGTCACCCTTCCCATGCTTAAAAAGTCCCTGGCCACAGGAAACACTAAAATTTATGTTAGGTAGGGAAGGATGGCTTAATGGGTACAGTATCCAGACTGTACAAGATGAGGACCAGAGGTCAGCACCCACATAAAGGTAGTGACAAGATGGCAAGTTTGTGGGCTAGCCTGGCCTAAGTGGTGAAGTTAGGCCAATGGGAAACCCTGTCTCAAATAAAGGGTTCCTGAGGGGACAACCTAAGCGGTCCTCTGACCTTTACATACACTGTGCACGTGTGCACATGCAGATATCCTCAAAGTTCATGACAGTATAGTGTGGTCTCTTATTTATTCTCTCAATTAAGAACACAAACCTAAAACATTTACAATGTTAATTGAACTCAACTTTCATGTTTTTACATGTCAATATTGAGCATTACAAGGACAATTATAGTTATGTTCAAAATTATGCACTCCCAAACGAATGACTGTTTGGTGTTAGGATGCTTACGCACAGTTCAGTTTTGGGTGTTAAGTCCTCGCCTCTCAAGGAAGAACATCCTGTTCACTTCACTGATGGGGACGTCTCTCAGCGCAGGGATGGCGTCTTCCTGGTACTTCTTCCACTGCTGACTTTTAGCATAGTTATCTGCCAGAGAGAAAAGCTCCGCTCAGCCAGGCGTTTTCTTTCTGGATTTCTGTGGTTAGTTAAGACCAATAGAGCTGTTTATCCGGCTGATACGAGACTATGGCCAACACCATGTACTAGGAGTTACTTGTCTCATGCTGTAAGGGAATCCCTAGCGAATGCAACTCGAGGGCTTTGGTTTAGTTACACGGCTGCAGCTCGCCACAGAGGGGGAGGAGTGTGATGGGAGCAGGAGGCGGCTGATTACACCGTGTCCAGGCAGGGGACAGACAGGGATAAACGCTTATATTCAGCTCATTTTCTTCTTATTTAGCGCTAGAACTCACGGGACGGTACACTCCACATTCTTACTCAATGAACCTCACAGAGTGCTCAGATATTGGTTTCCATGGGGATTCTAAGTCCCACCAAGCTGGCAATCAAGATTAACCCCCGTGCCATGTCTAATGTGACAAGATCACCGTGTCTCAGAGCATTTCTGTAGCCTATTGATTGCTTTTCTGACAAAAGTACTAATACCTCATTCTTCTATCCCTTCCCAATTTTATTCACACGTAAGCTTACCTGTGATGGTATGAATGGAGTTGAGTGGAGAGGTACTCATCATGTTAATTCCAAACAAGAGGACATAGCCAATTACAACAGCAATAAGGAGGTAGACAGGCAATGCAACCGCCCAGTATCTGCAGGAGAGAATATCGAGAAGTCGCAATTTCCAAGAGGCAGTCACGAAACACACTTTTCTGTTTGTTTTCTTGAGACAGAGTTTCTCTGTGTAACAGCCCTGGTTGTCCTGGAACTCGCTCTGTAGACTAGGCTGGGCTCGAACTCACAGAGACCTGCCTGCCTCTGATAGCATCTTTTATTAACTGCTATCCTATTTTATTTCTGTGTGCTTAAGCCTTTAAAAGGTTTTTTAGCATCAGCATCGTTTTAGCAAGACTTTAGGGAGGAAGGGAAATAAATGCGTTTGCACCACCATCTGAAACTAGTGCTGTATTAGTAACCTTTAGGGAACTTTCAGTTTCTACTGGGGTACGGCTCACTGGTCAAAGCACTTGCTGCTCCAGCATTGAGGACCTGAGTCTGGGTTCCCAGAACCTAGGTGCATGCTGGGTGCATGTGTGGCCCACCTGCTGCCCTAGCACTAGAGGGCAGACACAGGGAACTCTGGGGCAGGCTGGCTTTGTTCAAGTGAGAGGCCTTGCCCCACGAGTAAGGTGGAGAAGGAGGATGGGGAAAGACTCCTGGACCACTACACGCACATTCGAGTATGTTCAACTGCACACACCGGTGTGGCCAGACACATGAAAACACCCCCAAACCCACCACACCCCGACACAAAAATTAAAAAAAGTTTTTCATTGTCAACAGTTACTTATGGATTGTAAAAAACGACTTAAGGTGTGTTAGAAAGAACTATAACCCTTCAAAACAGCATAGTTTTACCCTTAGGGAGGGAATTATTACACTTACTTTTGAGGCCAGTAAGTTAAGCCTAAGGAGTTCAGCCAAGATTCGGGAATGAAAGCCCACACGAGATAAAGTACTGCAGGATGAAGCGGGTAAGGGAAGAGAGAGGTCAGTGAGACATGGATGCAACCCACATGGTTCAGATACAACCAGAACGTTCTGACCGGGCTGTGCTCCCTCAGAATTCAGCCTCCTTAGCTCCTTATCTGCGCCATTCTTGTAGACCATAACCACCATATTAGTAAGTTGTCAGTGTCTCAGCCCTCGCACTGTTTTAAACAGCCTAAGGGCTGTTTTTTTTCAGCGCCTAGTAAGTTGCTCTGCATGCTGTATGTCCAACCCTTCTCCACGGGTCAGATGCGATTGCATTTAGTTGCTTAGGGGAGCTTGTCCTAGATGGTTCTGAGTGTCCCTTAATACTCAAGTGTCTGTGACCTCCTTCTCTGCAGGTTCTACTTCACCTTACCCTCAAAACAATCCTGAGATACGTGTGCACATTTTATACATGGGAAGTGCTAAGGCCAAGTGTCAAACTACAGCAGTAATGAGGGTCGGTTTTCCTACGAATGCAGTGTTGTAGAGCGCTATGAGTCAAGACTGTGGGATAGATGACTCCTGAGGAGCTGGTTTCTGCTTTCCTTTCGCATCTGGTGCTGAACAAACGTGGTTAAACTGATCTTTTCCCTACACTTTAGCCCTAATGACCGAGCGCTAAAAGACGGCGTACGGCACAGGAGAACGACCTTCTTCTACTCCTTTCCCTTCTCCCTGTGGTTTTGCTTCCTGGGTATGTTTGACTCATCTCCAGACTCTCCAACCATGATGCTGGAAAGCTCAACCACAGCAGACAAGGCTTGGCTGTTTTGCCACTCCCTGGGGCTGTAACACCGCCTGGCGCATAGTAAGTGCTCAATAAATTCCTGAATTAACTTTTGGTTGTATCTTAACTCACCGGTTTAACTTGTTTATATAGTTTCTAATCCTTAAAATATTTATAAAAAATAAACAGCTAACACTTCTTATACACGGTTTCTTTGCATTAAGTACTTTACGTAGAATACCCGAGTTAATACGGGAGTCCAAAGCGGCAGTAGAGTGAAGTCCGCCAGTACGCCTGTGTTCTAATCCCAGTCCTGCTGTTTATTAGCTGTGTGGGTTTGAGCAATCTACTTAAACCCAGCATTGTCATCTTCAAGTCCAGGAGGGCAGCACGGAACCTACTTCATGGGATCACTTTATGCAAAACATCAACAACAAACACTATCACTATCCCCTTACGGGTGAGAGCACTTTAGGCCTGAGTAAGTTAAACACTCTTAGGCCAAACAAGGTCTCCGTGAAAGAGCCAGGATTTGAACTCAGTGACAACTTTCATCTTCTTCCACTTGGTTGAGGAGGGGCATTGAGGACAGGCATTGGTCCTCTTTGTGTGAGTGGTGAAGTCGGTTTTGTTTTGTTTTGTTTTTTTGGTAAGGCTCAGTGTCCTCATCTAAAAAAAAAAAAAAACCCTGGACATTATGGGGACCAAAGCAGACCCAGGATATAATAGGCCTATACCTGCATCTCTAGCCATTCACTCCTCAGATCCAGGGGGCTACCCTGGACCTGTAAACTCCTCACTCCCAAACCTCCGCAGGCCTCCTCCAGGGACTGTCCCATGGTCCTTCCGGCTGGCTTTATTCCTCTCTGGTACATCTGCCAGGCAGTGGCCTGGAGGAAGCCAACCTGACTGCTCTCCCAGGGCATGCTGCATGCGGCGGGTGCTACACTTATGCACAAGACCTCCAGGGCAGGGACCGGGCTTTATTCACTGGAGTGTGGAGCCTGGAGCTGGATTAAACACTGGAGGGCAAACCTGCTGTATTGGGTATATAAGAGCTGGATAATCACTGGAGGGCAAACCTGGTGTATTGGGTATATAAGAGCTGGATAATCACTGGAGGGCAAACCTGGTGTATTGCGTATAAAAACACCCTTAGCAAACGGGCTCCCTCCAGAGCTCCCTAGGAAGACACAGGCGGAGAAGGAACCAGCGGCTCCGCCGTGTGCACTTGTTCCCGGAACGAATGCGTTATTTTCCTGGTCCTCGAACGCACCAGGAAAACGCCCTGGCCGTCCGTCACCCGTTCCCGTTTACTCACTGAAGCCAAACTGCGAGCTTAGGAAAAGGACAAAGCCGTAAATGGCCCTTTCTGGCAGCGGCGACGGCGAATTTTCCACCATCTTCCCGGTGGCTTTGGGCAATCTGGGGGGGTAAAGGAGCAGCAGCGCAGGCGTCGTCAGGCCGGCATCTCCCCCCCGTCCCCCGCCCTCCCCCGCTGGAGTATTACATAACCTCGCGGCGCTGCGGATGCTCGCCCGCCCGCCCCCCGGCCCCCACCCCACGCCCCCCCTCCGCGTGCGCGCGCACCGCGGGGGAAAATGCGCCACTCGGACATCCCGGAGGCGAGGACCGGGCCCCGGGGCCCTGACCGAGGCCGGAGAGCCCCGCCGTCTCGTGAGGGGCCCGCCCCGTCCTCACCTGCGGCCCAGACCACCCTGCGGACACCCACGCCCACCCTTCCCCACCCCGCAGCCCCTCCTCCGCGCTCGGCCCTCCGCGCAGGCGCGGCCCGGAATGCCGCAGTGGCGACGAATTAAAAAAAAAAAAACCAACCAAAAATCCCGAGGAACAAGCGGGGGAGATCGGAGGGGATGGAGGGGTGGGGAGGGAGGGGCGAGAGCGCCCCGCCGGTTGGCGCAGGCGCACAGCGCGGGGGCTAGCGCAATCTCACCACCCGGCCCGCGGAGCCCACGGGGGTGGACGCGGCGGCTGCGCATGCGCGCCCCGCCGCCCACGTGACCCGCCCGCCTCCGCTGCGGCTGTGCGCTCGCCCGCCCGCTCGCTGGCAGGCTAGGCTGGCAGGCGGGCAGGCGGGCTGGCTCGCTCGCGCTTCGGGTCTGCTTGACGTGGAGGGCCGGAGGCGGCGGCGGCGGTGGCGGCCGCCCGCGTCCGAGGCTCGCGGGCCGCGGGCCCCGGGGTGAGTGGCGACCCAGCGCGGAGATGCCCGGGCCTCGGGGCGCTGCACACCTCCGCGCGTGGGTGTGTGGTGAGTCTGGGTCTGCGCGTCCCGCCGGGGGCGCCCGCGCGCTCAGGGGGTGTGGCCGCCCGGGCCCGGGGACGGTGTGTGTGTGTGTGTGTGTGTGTGGCCGCCCCTCTGTCCCCGGGGGTCCCGGGCTGCCCCCGACGCGGGGGTGGTGAGCCCTGCGGGCCTTTTGTGTGCGCGTCCGCGCGGCCGGCCCCGGGGCGCGCGTAAGGGGTAGCACGGGGGACAAGGGGGTCGTCCTGCGCGCTCGGGGACGCGCCTCTGTGCCCGCCCCGCTTTGTCCCCGCGCTCGCCCTCGCCCGCGGTGGGCGGCCCCCGTCTCTGTCTGTGGATGCTGCCCGGGTGACGCGCGCCTCTTGTATCCCCCCCCCCCCCCAAACCCCTGCAGGGACAGGCGCGCGGGCGCGTCCTCGCCGCGTGTCCCCAGAGCCGCGCGGGTCCGGGTTCCTGCGGGGACGCGCGCGCGCGCGGCCACCCCCGCCTTCCCCCGGTGTCTGTGTACCTGTGCGCGCGCGCGTCCCCACCCCCGCGTTGCTGTCACCCACCCCTGAAGGGACGCCCGCCGAGCGGCCCCCACCTGCAGCCTGGGCGAGCATCTTTTAGCTGCGGCGGGGGCTGCGGCGGCGGTGACGTCACCAGAGCCTGGCGGGGAGGGGGCCCGACTGGGGGGGGGTGGACAAAGGACCCCAGGGATGCGGCAGGTGGGCAGCAGCCGGCGGGCGGCGCACGGCACCTTTTCCGGAAGCTTCTAGCATAGGTCCTTTTCCCGGGGAGAGCCGCCTCGCCGCGCGGTGTGTGTGATACAGACAGGTTTTACTGTGTGTGTGTGTGTGTGTGTGTGTGTGTGTGTGTGTAATTAGACAGGTTGTCACTGCTCGCCCTGGTGTGTGTGTGTGTGTGTAATTAGACAGGTTGTCACTGCTCGCCCTGGTGTGTGTGTGTGTGTGTGTAATTAGACAGGTTGTCACTGCTCGCCCTGGGGGCGCGGTGTGTGTGTGTGTGTGTGTGTGAAATCAGACAGGTTGTCACTGCTCGCCCTGGTGTGTGTGTGTGTGTAATTAGACAGGTTGTCACTGCTCGCCCTGGTGTGTGTGTGTGTGTAATTAGACAGGTTGTCACTGCTTGCCCTGGTGTGTGTGTGTGTAATTAGACAGGTTGTCACTGCTCGCCCTGGTGTGTGTGTGTGTGTGTGTAATCAGACAGGTTGTCACTGCTCGCCCTGGGGGCGCTTTCCTCATTACCTGTCTCCAAAAAGCCTGTGTTCTAAGGATGCAAACAGGGAAAGAAAGGTTTAACCAAAAAAAAAAAAAAAAAAAAAACCCTTTCGGTTATCCGCCATCGCCGTCCTGGTCAAGGGTTTGTGCTTTGCAGAAAAGCTCAAGGACTGCTGTTTCTCTCTGTTTCCCTCCTGCTCCATTTCCTTGTCACTGTTGCCTGATTTCCCTTTTGATTTTCTGGAGTGCTTCAAAGGTCAAACATAGGTAGATCCGATCAAACCAGACATTTCATTTACCAATAAAATTTACTTCAAATCCTCCCAAAAGAAAAAAAAAAGAGACTTAAAAAAATTTGGAGGCGCTCAGAGCTCTCCCCCTCCTTGCCTGGAGATAGCCACTGTGTTCAGGTCTGTGTGAGATTTCCTTGCACACTTTACAGTTCGGTAATGGTGAATTTATACACAGTACATGGTATTGGTTTTTAAACCAAAGTGATGAAATTGTGTTTGCAACTTGCTTTTTTCACTCAGCATCACATTTTGATATATATATATGCATATATATATGCGTAAATCGAACAATTGTATTTTGAATGATTATAACTGTTGGTGTAGCACTGCGTTGTATGAATATACCATAATTTATTTTTAACGTCTCCTCTTGGTGGACTTTGGAATTGTTTATAGTCTTGACTCTTTAAACCTTCCTGCAGTAGCTATATTTGTACCTGTTTGTTATGCACACTTTTGGAGTTTCTCTAGGAAGTACACCTAGTCGTAATTTTGCTGGGTGGTAGGATCTGTGTATCTTCCAGTTAACCAGATGAGAGAGACACTCAGGGTTATTGTACCCATTTTCACCATCACTGATACTGAGAACACCCATTTCCTCTCATGCTTGCTAACAGACTACTTTTTTTTTACTTTCTCTTTACTGACCATCTTCATGACTAGCTTACTGCTAAATTTGCTTATAGCTTCGCCTCTGTCCAGCTATGTGACAGCAAATGGGTTACTCTCTCACAGCTGATGGGTTTGGTCTTTATTGGGCTTGGTCTTCATAATGTTAATTCCAACGAACATTTTGTTATGTTATCTAATGTTTCTATGGTTGATGTAAAGATAGAATTTCATGGTATGCTATATGTACCTCTCTAGTAGCAAGTGAACTGATTTAATTAAATGCATTTTAAAGATACGACGTTTCTCTTTAAATCCTTTCTTCTATGCAGTAGTTCGTATATTCAGAACACATGTAACATATATACAAGCTGTGAAGTAAAACAAATGAACACTTGCAAATCTACTAGTGCACCCAAGAGTCAACCTAACCAATATTGAATGTGCTCACTTTCAGAAGTCATTATGCTGAACTCATGTTATTCTTGTATTTTAAACACTTTAATCAGATTTTTGTGTATCACTCAACACTGAATTGTATGTTCGGTTTCTATGTTTGAGTAAAAAAAGTGGGTGTAGTCTTCTGAAACTTGCTTTCACTCAATGCTGTATTTCTAAGTTACTAATATTCAGTACAGATGTAACTCATTAATTCTTTACTGTTGTGTAATGTTGGGTGATATGCATTTTCCTGTTGGCAGGCATTTTGATTGTTCTGTTTTATATAAGAAAAGTAAACAGCACACCCACTTGGAAAAGTAGGAAAGCAAAGATAATTTAAGATGCTATGTACAATGCGGAAAAAGCCTCTCTTAATCCCAGCACGTCCTCTCTCCACTTCTCCAGGAAATCGGTATCATTTCTTCTGTTAATTATCAGTGTTTATAATTGCTTTTATTCTACTCAGCTGTATGGTAGGAGTAGCTGTACTTATCTCAAACATCTTGACACCTATTCTCTTTGTGTGGGTGTGTGTGCCATGGTACATGTATGGAGGACACCTTGGAGTTCTTTCCTTCCACCCTGTGGGGCTGGGCGATTGAACCCTGCTGGTTAGGGTTGGTGGCAAGCGCCCCTACCCACTGAGTCATCTTGCTGGCCCACTTATATGTTTAGAAGAATCACAGTTTGACTTTTAAATGTCTTTATGGTACTGTAGAAATTACCCTTTGCCATCTCACTCAGTGCTGAACCGTTTTAGGCATCATAGCAGCATGTGGGAAGCACATGATTTTCTTTTCTTTTCTTTTTTTTTTTTTGGTTTTACGAGACAGGGTTTCTCTGTGTTGTACTGGAGGCTGTCGGTCCAGCCCGGCCTCGAACTCACAGAGACCCGCCTGCCTCTGCCTCCCGAGTGCTGGGATTAAAGGTGTGCGCCACCACGGCCCGGCAGCACATGATTTTCGAAAGCACTTTTGATGCTTTGTGGACAAAAGATAGGTTGGCGCACGCAGCATCGGAAGCCGATGGCTAGAGTGGGATTGCTGGTCTTTAAGTGGGATGGACGCTCACCTCACACAGTGATTTCAGGCTGGTTGTGAAGCGGTTGTAGCTTACATACTTAGGTCACTTACATACTCAGGTCAGCGTTCTGTGAGAGTTACAGTCCACCTGGAACCTCTCCAACACTTACCTTAGATTTCTCCTATTTGCCAGTAGTTCGATGTGGTGATCATCAGGGCTTAAATCTGCATTTTTTTAATGAGGTTGACAATCTTTTTCATATATTATGTATCAGGTGTTTCCTTTGTGAGGAAAGCATGACCATGTTTTTTCACCCACTTTAAAAAAATACTGAATTGTCTCTTAAACCTGAGAAATGGGCAGCTTTTTCTTTTCTTTTTTTTTTTTTTAAATGTACATTGAAAAAAACCCAGGGCCTCATGCATCTGACAGAAAATTTCTACCACTAAACTACACCCTAGATCCCAACTCTCAGTTCTAATGTAACCTAATTGTAAGTGTCCTTTGCTCTGTGTTCCGTTTTAGACGTTTTTAAATGGTGCATCCCCTTCTTAACTCCATCTCCACCTGCAGGCAGTTTTTGTGAATGGTGTTGAGTTAGTGACCCACATTCATTTCATCTCTGGCTCTATTGAGTTAGCTTCTGCAGAGTCGTCCCTGCTCACTTGCCTGCTGAGCTTCCGAGTGTCGGTCTGCCCCTGGGTTGTCCGTCTGTATCTCTTGTCATCTGATTTCTGTCTGCGTTTGTATCTGCACTCTCTTAGTCACTATCACTGTAGCTTTGCCTGAAGTCTGCGTTTGGTTCTTTGGACCCCAGCTGGCCTTAAAAACTCAGTGAGGGCTGGGATTACAGGCATGCAGCAGCTCACAACTGGCCAAAACCTTCATGTTTCTAACATTTGCTAAGTAGTTCTGAGGGGCTGGAGAGATGGCTCAGAGGTTAAGAGCACTGCCTGCTCTTCCAGAGGTCCTGAGTTCAATTCCCAGCAACCACATGGTGGCTGTAATGAGATCTGGTGTCCTCTTCTGGCCTGCAGACATGCAGGCAGAATACTGTATACATAATAAATAAATCTTAAAAAAAAAGTAGTTCTGAGCCTTTGAGACAGGTACAGTACCTGTGAGCTACACTCTTAACCCCTCAGTAACCTTCATGCCCTGGAAACTCTTGAGACTCCCCTGTCATGAAGAGCCCTCTGGGGCTTAGTTAAAATAAGTCCGGTCAGTTTTGTGAAGAAGTAAAATTGGTTGCTGTCATAAATAATACCCGCCCCCCCAAGATTCCATTTGTGACAGTAATCAGTAGATAAAAATTTACAGCGTATTTTAAGATACTGATTTTAACTATCTTCTTTGCATTTTATTTTTCATATTTCGGAAATCCATTGGATTTTCTGTCATTTGCAATGGTTGTTTATTTTTTACCTTTCCAGGTCCTTAGCAAGAGCAGCCAGAGCCCTATCCTGCTCAGCACCTTTCCAGGCCTCCACATTTATGGACTTGAATTACATTTTTAAGTTCTTCCTGGAGATAGAGCCAAATTGGCCCTAAGATTTTCTTTTTAATGTACTGCAGGACTGAGTTTGATAATGTTTTATTTAGGGTTTGGTGCCTTTCTATAAACAGAACCTCCCCCCTCTTTTTTGAGACAGAGTCTCACTGTCTAGCCTTGGCTGGCCTAGAACTCTGGATGTAGGTCAGGGTGGCCTCAAACTCACAGAGATGTACTTGCTTCTGCTTCTTGAGTGCTGGGGCAGAGGTGTGCTTCTCCACACTCGGCTCTGGTCTTTCTTTTTTGACTGGTTGACGAAGGGAGTTACTGAGTGGTTTGGATTGCAGCTATCAGTTTATTAAAATTTTCATGGGATTTACTTACAAAATGGCTTAGGTCTATTCTTTTCATGTGTGCACATTTAGCAGCAGTTAAACTTCAATGGAATTGTTCATGTTTTCTATTTCAGTTCCCTTTCAGTAGTTTCAGAAATTTGTTTATCCATCAAAAAATTTTAAGTTTATTAGTATCAAATTCATGGCATTTTAATCACTTAAATGTTTTGCTTTGAATGTTCTGCCTTTATTTCTCTCCTCATTTTGAATATTATTTATACTGCCTCTCTCTGTCCCTTTTTTTCTTTTGTTTTTGTGACACTGGGACTTGTTTTGTATCCTGGGCTGTCCTGGAACTCAAATAGCCCAAGCTAGCTTCAAACACAGGGTAATCCTACTGCCTCAGCCTCCTGGGTGATGAGATTACAGGCCTGACTCACATAACTGGCTCTTTTTTTCTTGATTAGTCTTGATAGAAGTTTATCTACTTTATTACTTTTGGCAAAGGAATAATTTTTCTTTGGTTTTTATTTCGTTGTCGTTCAGTGTTCTGTTTTTTTTTCTGTTTTGTTTTGATTTCTTAGCTATATTGTTAAAATGTGGTCTGTATTTTACCTTTATGGAACCAGTTTTTTTCTCATGCTTTATGGCCTTGTTTGTGTAGGATTTAATAATTATTTATGAATAATTTTAATGTTTTATGTGTAGGTGTGAAGACTATGTTTTGTAATTGTTATGTATCTGTTAGATATAAAGATTAGAAATTACAGCTGGGCATTGGTGGCACATACCTTTAATCCCAGCACTCGGGAGGCAGAGGCTGATGGATCTCTGTAAGTTCGAGGCCAGCCTGGTCTACAGAGCAAGTTCCAGGATAGGCTCCAAAGCTATACAGAGAAACCGTGTCTCAAAAAACAAAAACAACAACAAAACAGATTAGAAATTACGTTGTTCAGTCTTTATTAGCTTTTGTTCATCCTATCCTACTTACCCGAGTCTGCTCATGTTTCTTCAGGGCGCCAGACTAGAGTCAAGCTGACCGGCGTCGTCTTTGCCTGCTCATTTGACCAAGCCGATACTGACGCGGCTGCAGTTGCTGGATAGTAGTTAGGAGACTGAGAATATTATGAATCCAGGATCTGTTGATAGTCCCAACAGCTTTTCTTGTTACGTATGCTGAGACTCCTTTAGTAGATGCATGCAGGCTTCTCTTCTTCGTGAGTTGGACTTGTGCCCTGTTGTTGTCCATCCTTAAATGTGCGATAAGGTCTCTCTTTTGTAGACACTACCCAGAATATCCTTTTATTTTAGTTTCATTATTTTAGATTGTTTACAGTTTAGATGTTTCTTAATAGAGAATATATTTTTGGATTTTTCTTTTTTAGCCCATTAGACAAGATGTCTTTTAATTGTTTTGTTTAGAAATTTCTTGATTGATGGTCAACTCATTTTTTATCTAAAACAATTTTTATTTTACTCTTGAATTAGAGAAGTCGTTTTGATATAATTCAAGGCTTTTACTGTCTTTTCTGTTAATATAACAAAGATGTGCAATCTTTTGTCAGTTTTATTTATGTTTTTTTGAAGAAGATATTGTCTTGTTTTGGAAGTGTCTTATTTTACTCCCAAGTTTTAAATACTGTGTGTGTGTGTCTGTCTGTAATCCCTAGAGAACTGCGGGCCTTCAGTCTACATTTAAGTCCCAAATGTGTAAATTCTAATACCCGTCAAGGAATGTGTCAGCAAGAGAGGAGATGACCTTGTCAGCTAGAGTGAAGGCAAGCAGGCAAAAGCAGAGACTTCCATTTTCCATGTCCTTGTATGTGGATTCCCATCAGAAAGCGTGGTCCAGATTTAGGGTGGGGCTTCCCACCTCAAATGATTCAGTTGAGAAAATCCCTCACAGGCTGCCCAGATGTTTGGATTTTAGCTAATCCAGATATTGTTAAGTTAGCAACCAAGATTAGCCATCACTTTTCTTTTAAAGTGTGTACAAATTTTAGAGGTTTATTTATTATGTATACAGTGTTCTGCCTGCATGTCAGAAAAGGGCAACAGATCTCATTATAGATGGTTGTGAGCCACCATGTGGGAGCTGGGAATTTAACTCAGGTCCTCTGGAAGAGCAGCCAGTGAGTGCTCTTAACCTCTGAGCCATCTCTCCAACCCTAGGCATCACTTTTTAAAAAAAATGGCTATTTAAATTTGTTTTAAAGATTTATTTATTTATTACATATACAGTGTTCTGCCTACATGCCAGAAGAGGGCACCAGATTGAATTGTAGATGGTTGTGAACCACCATGTGGTTGCTGGGAATTGAACTCAGGACCCCTGGAAAAGCAGTCAGTGCTCTTAACCTCTGAGCCATCTCTCCAGCCCCTTCAATTTTTTTATATGTATGTGCTGTGTGAATATATGCCATGTGTGTTGACCATATATTCACAGGTGCCTCTGGAGACTGGAACAGGGCATTTGACCATCTGGTGCTGGAGTTCCATTCAGCTGATGTGGATGCTAGGAACTGAACTCTGGTCCTCTGGGGAAGCAAGAAAGTGCCTTTAACCACTGAGCCATCCGTGTTTCTAGCTCCTGCTTTTTAAATAAACAGTTCTGATACATGATCTGTCTTCATTCTGAACTTTGCCTTCCATGAGATCTAGAAGATTGTACGATTGTAAGTCCTGTATTATTTAAATGTCTGGTTTTTATCTGTTCTTTTGAAGTTTTGACTGGACACGTGTATTGTCTCTTTCTGTGTCACTTTTCCTCTTTCATATTTCTCATCTTTTCATTTCTCCTAGGTGCTAGGTAGTTTTAATGAGTTTATCTTCTGATTAACTAGTTTTGTTCTTTAACTGTGTTAGTCTTTTATATATATCTCACTTTTAACACCTAGCTACATACGTATCAGTTATCCGTCTGTATTGTATTTGCTGAGACAGATCCTGCAGTGTAGCTCAGGTTAACCTTGGACTTGTAATATCCCATCTCTCCCTCCCGAGTTGCTGAGATTATAGGTATGTACCACCATTCCTGGCTAACTTTTAAAATTTCTTTGTGGCTCCTTTCCAGTCATATTTAGTCATTCTTTTAGTCTCATAATGTATGTTCATTTTTAAGTCTATAGCTTGTTTTGTGTACTGTTTACCCATCTCTGTCTGAACATTGGGGGCCGGGGTTCTAACCCTAGCCCTGTTTTCCTCTGTGTTCTCTCACGATGGGTTGGTTCTGGTGGTGGTTGGTAATGGACAATTTGATTCATTTTTGTGAGAATCTTGAGTAACTTGGGAGTGGTTTCTTTCTGAAAGCATTGTCTCCGTTTTGGCTGAGGCTTACACATCAGGCTCCTGGGCCATGGCGGCTTTTAGTAGCACTGCCTCTAGCTCATAGGTGTCAGTTAGCTTCTGACTTGAGGCTTGTTGCTTTTGGATGGAGAAGGCAGCTTTGAATGTTTTCCTCTATCTATGAATGGATAGCATCTAGTTTTAAAAAAAAATCTATGACCTGCCAGACGTGTGGGAACACAGCTTTAATTCCAGAATTTGGGAGGAGGAGATAGGTGGATCTCTGTGAGTTCAAGGGCACCTTGGTCCAGTCTCAAAACACAACCTGGGACCCACTTTTTCTCCCCCTTGGTCGAGTTCTTTAATATCTAATAGATTCCTTTATTTTACTGTTTAACTATGGTAGTTTTAACTTGTACTAGAAAAAAATTTTCATCAAATAGGATTTCTTAGTAAAAATTTTTATATAAAAACAAATTTAAAATTAAACCATAGGTTAAGCCATTCTAAAGGAAAATATTAAGTAACTCCATAATGTGTTGAGTTTGTTAACAGTTTATCCCCTAGACCCATGGTGATATAATCAGATGAATAAACCTGTATGATCGAGTGATATGAAAACTGCTTCCAGTGATGTGGCTACTCTAAGCTTACAGAGAAGAAAGAGGTGAACATGGGGTAACCAGGAAATGCTTCCTGAACTGAGTGGTACTGGTGGGCATTGTCATGGTTACAGAGTCAAGTTGCTAAGGAGGGACCAGCAGGCAAGTGTGGCTGAGTGTAGGCCGTGGAGTGAGGACTGGGCCTGTACCAGGCCTTGTCCTGCATATGGTAAGGAAGAAGTGCTGTTTGACGCTAAAGAGGTTCTGCTGACGGGCTTCAACAGTAGGCTCAGCTCAGAGAGAGGCGATGAAGGTCTGACCCAGGCATTGGCATTAGGCACAAAGGTTCATTCATTCGTTTGGTTTTGTTTTTAGAGAAGTAGCGGTGTAGGTGAGTTATATTGAAATAGGAGAGTGGGCAGTTAATGTTGACCTGCATTTTTGGTTTGGATAACTATTTGGCATTTAGAGCAGTCAACTGATAGTGTACAGAAAGAGGAAAGAACTTGGTTTCTTTTGAGTCTTTGTTTGTTTTGTTTTTGAATTTCCTGATCTGAGGGGCTTGTGAGACATTTTGGTTAAGATCTAGTAGCAGTTGACATAGACGTTCTAGAAGTTGAGAGATGTGGCCCTAGCCTGGAAAGATTTGGGACTCTTTAGCATTTGGAAATGTGGAATCCAGTGTTTCCTATAGTGCTACCTGAGCTAATTTAAATGATACATAAATAAACACCTGAAAGGTTTAATAGTAATGTAATGTGTGAAAAACTTGTATCTCAGACCTGTGATTATCACAGACATTATTGTTTAGGCCAAGTAAACTCCGTGAAAGAGAAACACTAAGTGAAATACTTGCAATGAATGCAAATGGCAAGAGAAGCCGTGCGAATGCACGAGGCTCAGGAAGTGTGTTTTGAGCGGTGGGGTGGTGGGGAAGGGTACTCACAGGGAGTAAGATGAGAGTTGACATTGGGTGGCGGGAATGGAGAAGAGGAGCCGTGAAGGACACTGAGGAAGAGCAGCCAGACCAGTAGGAGCAGAAGCAGAAGATGGTCTCTGGCGTCCATGAGAAGAGTGCTCAGAAGGAGGAAGTGGTCCACAGTGTCAAGTAAGTTGTAAGCTGAAAAGCGCTCTTTGGATGTAGCAGTTAAGCTAGACTGCATAGCCGGAACCATCTAAACATAGGTCTTAAAAACTCATCTCCAGTGTTTGTTAATGATAGCTAGTATTTAGTGTGTCTCCTAACATGTCTGGTACCTTGAGAGCACTTAACACGTGTTAGCTGAGGAAGCATTTGTCACTCACGCTTGGTGTGGGAAGAAACTGAAGCACACAAAGGTCCAGTAACTTGCCCCAGGTCACACACCTAGGCAGCGGAGCGTCAGGTTCCAGTCCCAGTGTGGCCACATCGCCTCTCTAGTCAGTCCACATGGAATATTAGTAACCTACACCAGCATTGTAATCACAGTCTAGTTGTTGCTGTGCGTGTTATCATGAGATCTGATAGACTTGAGGGACTAGCGTCCTGTTAGAGACTTGAGTCTGACATTCGTATTGTAATGTACACCATGGTGGTGATTTTGTGGGTTATGACGGTTCTTGTCTCTTTCTGTATTAATAGTAACAAAATTGTGAACTTAAAAGTATTTCTGAGGATAACATGTCATATTGTGTGCCTGTGTGCCTTGTTTTGGGTGCTATGATGCCTGTTTTTTCCATCTATTGTGTAAATTCCTTAAACTCTGGAAGTGTTGTTCATGCAGAAGAGGTAAACTTCTCAGGTGTTACAGGTGACCATTTTATTGTGGGTGTCATTAGTGACTATATTAAAAGCAGTTTCCTTCAAACGGTAGAAATGGAACCACATTGCAGGAAACCAAAAGTGAGTGAAAACGGAGGACTCTGGGACGGAAGAAGACAGCTGTGAGGATGGTTGGTGTGGCCAGAGAGGGGTCGCTCAGAGTGAGGGTTTACGACTGCTCAGACGGCAGTGAGGAGTGGCCCTGCGCAGGAGGAGCCCTGGGAGGCAGGCGGTCACGCGCTCCTGTCAGCTGAGAAGGCCTCGTCTGCAGAGGCCTTAGTGTGGCTGGGATGGTGCACTTGGAAGAGAGGATGCTGAGAGAAGAGACTGTGAGGCCAGAGGACAGGGTGTGACTTTTTCCTCACTTGGTGACCTTGAACAAATTACTCGATTTTACCCAAGTGTTTCCCCATTTGTACAGTAGAGGTGGTGAATGGGTCTACTGTGAACAGTTGCTGTGAGGCTTATGTGAAGTTGCCTGTAGTGACAGGTAGTGCGTGTAGTTACTGGGGAAGCTTGCTCCTCACTGTTGATCAAGCTGAACAGACTGCTGATTGAAGAGACGGGGGTATTCCACTGGTGGTGGTCTATTTAAAGATTAAGTTGACCTAGCAACAGTAGGGTTGAAGAGACAGAGGAGGGTGTTATGATGGTGCTGGTGAAGGAAAGAAAAGAGTGTGGTTGCTTGTCAAGAACTAAAAGTAATGAAATGCTGAGTTTTCAGTGATGTAGCTCTAATCTGAAAAATCCTCGTTATTGAACTTTGTTGGGGCCGGGGGTAGCCTAAACCTGTAGAGTAGTTTTCCTCTCCCTGCACTGGAATGCATATTAAAACTATCTTTTGCTAGAGTGATGGCGGTTTCTTACTTGCTTTCCTAACAGCACAGGCTGTGCTTCTGGTAGTTGAGAGTGGCAAGCAGGGATGCTTGGGATGGAAGTCTGGACACGGTCATGGAGAGCAGAGTGTCACAGTGAACCACTCCAGCTCTGCCCTTTGCCCAGGACAGACCTACTGAGAGATGAATAGGACCTAGGGACGTATGAGCAGCTAACTGGGAGTGGTCTCTCAGTAGAGTCAGGATGGTTGAGACTAGCAGTTTGTATGCTGTGAAATGTGTATTGTAGGGTATGCCATGCAGCAGGTAGGGAAGTACATAGCAGGAGAATGTCTTTTTACATCCAGCAAACACTTTTTAAAGGTGTAGTTTGCTAGGTACATGCAAACTAAGATGCACTTAGTTATCTTGTAACCGAGGGAGACATGTGTATCATAAGTTCAGAGTAGAGCTGGTGAGTATGTGAACTCAAAAGAAATAGATTAAGCTGTTTGGAAAAGTCCAGGCGGGGGTAAGGAACGGTGGATTAGGGATGAGACTCTTCAGACCTCAGTGTTCTGGTTGGAATCACTGCCTCAGGATACAGGCCCCGATACTTGTCTGATGTTTCCTAGGGAGACTGCTGTTGATGGTTGATCTGAGTGTGTGTTGTCTCCTAGGGCTGTGCACCATGGATGATTTTGCTGAGGGAGACTTCGCTTTGGCGGATGATGCATTGTTGGAAGGTTGCCCTTACGAGGATGACTGTATCTGTGCTCCCGACTTTACCACTGACGATTATGTCCGAGTGACCCAGCTTTACTATGATAGAGTGGTAAGTAGGCTTGCCTACTTTTTGTTGAAAGTGTTGTGTCCCAAAGGCTTTCTACCCAGAGGGACTTTTGTGGCATGTGAGTGTGGGCCCAAAGGTACACGTGCCTGTGAGCGGGTGAACCCAGAAGGGAAGGGAAGTAGCACCTCGAGAGAAGGGTGTGACGCGAAGTGGAGAAGAAGAAGCTGTTTCCACTGGAGGTTAAGCACCTGAGGGGAAGCTGTAGGAGCAGACAGGGCAGACCCCAGGAGACTGCCCAAGAGGAGTGCAGAGACCACGGGCCATACATACTTACACATTCTACTAGATAAAAATCAGAATAATTTTCTTCTTTTAGGGTATGCAATATAAAGATTATGCCCAAAGTGAGAAAAATTTAGGTGAGTATATTAACACTTTAATGCTAATTTGTTGAAGACTGTAAAGGGATGTCTGTCCATCTGGTCATAGCAACATAATAATTTATCTTTTAAGATGTGTTCTTAGCTTGATTTAGTAAGGCAGACCTGTAATCGCAGCACTTGGGAAGGAGGTTGAAGCAGAGGGCTTGGAGTTGAAGGTCTGCTTTGATCACCATGCTGAGACTCTCATCTTAGACTAGAGACTGTAATCTTTGTTAAGCTAGAGTTCAGCCAGTACTTAAATATTGTTAACATCTAATAGAGTAAATATTTTATTTTAGTTTTTACCTTTTTATATCTATTTTACTTTTTCCCTATTAATGGTATTTATTCATTTGAAAATACTAATTTTAAACTTTTTAATTTTAATTAAGAATATGACATCTGCAATATATGGTGTAGTAAGCCACTTTCTATCCTGCAAGATTACTGTGACACCATTAAGCTATATATCTTCTGGCCACTTCTTTTTCAACATCAACACAGTTCTATAATATCAAGATTGCATCCCTGTGTGGAAGCCACGTAAGTTACTATATAATAGTCATTTTTAAGGACTGTGGTAGCACATGGCACAGTATTGAGGGATACCACATACAATGGGAGGCCTGTACCTCATTCTTGAACGCTGTTTAATCTTTTGTTTGTTTACTCGGATAGAAAAAGTAAAGACTTGGATTTGAGTATAAATGAATAATTATAGCATTTTAACGAATTATCTGAATACTAATAGATTGTAAGCTTGAAGCTGAATAAAAATATTAATAAGCTTATTTGTAAATAACCGTATTACAAGAGAGAGGAAAAAAATAGTGTCTGGTTTGTTTATTGAACACCTGATGTATTGTTACCTAGAGTAAAGAAAAAGAACTTTCCACATAGTTTAAATAGAACTATAAATATAAAGTTCATATAAAATGTTAACATTCAGTAAGTACATTTGGGATCCTAATCTTAAAAAAAAATTGTCTTTAAGCCGTTCTCGTGCCGCTGAGCTAAGTTTGAAGAAATTACAACATCTTGAGTTGATGGAAGACATTGTGGATTTGGCAAAGAAAGTTGCAGTAAGTGGTAGAATGTGAACCTACTCGCTAGAGTGTAAATGAGTAGGAGCTGGGGAGGCGGCTCCGTGGGTAAGAGTGCTTGCTGTGTGGACCTGGGGCCTGGATTTGGATCCTGGCACCCACGTAAAAACGTGGCCCTATAACCTCAACACTGGTGAGGGGGTGGAGACAAGAGGGTCACTGGGGTTGGCCGGCCACCAGCCTACTTCCAGGTGGAAAGTGATAGACAGCAGGCGTCTGGGGTCCTCCTCCAGCCTCCGCCTGTATGTGTGCACACGTGCATAGGTGTGTGCACCACCACACACATGCTCATGTGTCAGACATGCATGCACTGTACTGCGTTCCCAGCACAAGAATGTAAACATGCGGTGTTTGTCCTGCAGTTGATAGCAGTTAGCAAGACAGTGCCTTTATTTTCTGTGTTTATTTTCTGTGTTCTGTGTCCATGTACTGTTCATGGACATGTGCAGTACTGAAGTGATAAGGCCATTATACTGACTCTGTGGATCCCAGGGGGTATCAGGGTTGCATCCCGCTAAGGAATAGGAGCTGGGACTAGTCGTAAATGAATGCAAGGCCCGGTATGTGAAGCCTCTGTCACGGGCTCTGACACTAGTGGTAGCCTTTTGATGTAATTTGTGTGTGGAGGTGGCACTCTGCACTGTGTTGTGAACCTGCCATGCTTTTTTCTTGTTGCAGTTTTGGTGCTGTTCTAGCTGAAGCTTATGTTTGGAAAGGGTGTTTGTTTTCTGCTAAAATCAGTTGTAATAGCATACAGCTGATGTACATACCTTTATTAAAAGTCTAGGTGTAATGAACTTCAGAAATCTGTACATTTTATGTTATACCATATATATAATTTTTTCGAGACGGGTTTCCCTGTGTAACCTCCCTGGCCATCCTGGAACTCACTCTGTAGATCAGGGTGGTCTTGAACTCACAGAGATTCACTTGTTTCTGCTCCGTGAGTGCTGGGATTAAAGGCATGCACTACCACTGCCTGGCTTACAGTATAAATTTTTTTTGTTTGTTTTTGTTTTTATTTTTATTTTTTAAATTGTATTGTATTTCTTTTTTTTTTAATATTTTATTTATTTGTTGTGTATACAGTCTTCTGCCTGCAGGCCAGCAGAGGGTACCAGATCTCATTCAAGGTGGTTGTGAGCCACCATGTGGTTGCCGGGAATTGAACTCAGGACCTCTGGAAGAACAGTCAGTGCTCTTAACCGCTGAGCCATGTCTCCAGCCCCCCAGTATAAATTTTTTAAAGATTTATTTATTTATTATGTATATAGTGTTCTGTTTGCATGCATGCCTGCAGGCCAGATAAGGGCACCAGATCTCATTGTAGACGGTTGTGAGCTGCCATGCGTTGCTGGGATTTGAACCCGGGTCCTCTGGAAGAGCAGCCAGTGCTCTTAACTGCTGAGCCATCCCTCAGCCCCACAGTATAATTTTTAGCTAGAACTGTATAGAAGAATATTTCTGAATTGCATTAGGATGATGAAGGAACAAATTAACCATGTCAGTGTTTGTGTCCAGTACACTGCTATCTATGTGTGTAGAGTACTCAGACATCACTTAGTGAAGGGCACATGCTGAGGACTGGGTCATTGTAGTTAACCCCGAGCAAGGTGGTAAGCCTAAGCCTCGTTGTAAACAAGAGACAGGGTGAACATGGTTGTTGGAGACTGCTGCCAGTACAATGTGGCATACTGTTTTACAGTAATGTCTCTTCTAAAATAACTGTAAAAATCGTATTGTAGTAAATACCCAACCTAGTAGTGTGGCTGTTCATCATTGTCAAGTCCTGCGTGCTGCATTTGACTGTGCGTGCTGTACTTGCACAAGTGATAGTGCAGGAAGTTGTGCTCAGGCGTGAGCACAGACTTGTGAGCGGTGCACCGGGAAACTGCAGACCCGGTAGTATGTGTGTGAAGAGTTTCAGGTTTGCTACAGTCTTAGGGAGCTTTGGTCCCGTCTGTGGCTCCTGGTTAATTCAGATGCCAATGTGTGTGTAGCTCATGACTGTTGGTAAAATGTAGTTCTTTTGTTTTCATTAGAAATCCAGTTCCTAGGCTAGGGAGATGACTCAGTGGGTAAAGTGTTCGCCAGGCAAGTGTGAGGACTGAAGCCTAGGTACTCCACGGGTGTAAAAGATGCTGGGAAGGCGTGGTGGCCATCTTATATTCCTGGCACTTCCGAGGACGGACATGGGGTCACCAGAGCGAGCTGGCTGGCTGAAGTAGTGACATAGTGGGCTCTGGGCTCAAGTAAGAGACCTCACTTCCCTGTGTAAGGTGGAGAGAGATCAGGGGAGACATCCGCTGTTGACTTCTGACCTCCACGTGCACACGTGCACACATATGTGTGTTCACGACACACATGCCACCCCCAAAAAGGAACTCAAATAAAATTGAAAGAATTAAGAAAATGTGTGGTTTTTGTTCTTTTTTATTTTGCAGAATGATTCATTCCTTATTGAAGGCTTACTGAGAATTGGTTATAAAATAGAGAATGTAAGTGTTAAAAGTGAGAGCCCAGCACACCCGATGCAGGTGAATAATAGTCTCCTTGTACGTTCCCAGATAATGATTCCATAGCCCAGCCTTTTACATGAAGTACTCGGTAATACCATTTTCTGTATAGAATAATCTTATTTTACAGATTTACCTTTTTTGCCATATATATATAATATATATAACATATATATATATAGTTAGTATAATTTTAAGACTTTCACAAGTTACTTATTTTGTCTGTAGATTATTTGCCTAATATATATTCCTCCAATGAAATTAAGTCCTTTATTTTTTAAATTTTTTTTATGATTGTTAGGTAATGTTCAGGTGCAAAGATAAGTCTATTTGTAATGTTACTGGAGACAGGAGTGTCTGTATAGTTCCTTCAAGCCCAATATTAACAGTTGAGCTGCTTACTTTTCAGGATGCTCTTGGGAACTCCTGATGAATAGGAGTACTGATGGTCTGTGTGCCCTGCCAGACGCTTGTCAGGCTTTGCCACAGATCATGTGACCCTTTTCTGTGCCTCCAGCCTTGTGCTCAGGATAGGCCCCTCATTGGCATGTGACCCAAGAACCCTCATCTGCATTCTCCCGCTAACTCAGCAGCCCAGGGTGTAGACCTCAAGGTCCACACCTGTAACTAATGAAGAAACATTCTTGATCTGCGAGAGTGGACTAAGGGAGTTCACGTGACTGTTCTTAGCAATCCAGCTCTTGTCCATTACATGACAGAAATGAAAATAAGTACAGGATTTTTAATAATGTTCTGAAATACTGTAGAAGGTAAATCCATAAAGCCACATAAATTTAGAACTAATACCCACATATACCCCTCTTCATTCCTCTTTTGAAACAGAAAATCTTGGCAATGGAAGAAGCGTTAAATTGGATAAAATACACAGGTGATATAACAATTCTACCTAAATTAGGATCAGTTGACAGTTGCTGGCCCATGCTAAGTATTTTCTTTACTGAATGTAAGTATAAGTGCTTTAAATGTTGAGTGTGTTTTAAAGGATGTTGTTTGGGAAGATGGGATGTATACATAGATGGTACTTGATTTGTCTTAGGAATAGTTAAACTTTCTCTTCTGGTATAAGGCTCAAAAGTGAGAATTCTAGCATTGCAGTTGGTTTATTTGCTCCTTCTTTTCTCACTGGTTTTGTGGCAGTATGTTCTTAAAGCTGCCGCTTCATGGTCGTCCTGCTGTTTTACATGTGCCACTCACAAGCAGGAGCCCACGGCTGGGCTCTGCTGTGTTGTGGTTCACCAGTGAAGGCACTGATGCCAACACGATTCTCTTTCCCGATGCAGCCACTCTTGGAAGTAAGAGGAACTGCCTGCCTTACATTCACTTTTAAAGATGTTTTACTGTAGGCATTTGAGTATCAGCAGGGTTTTTACAAAGACAGGAAACATTTGGCCCTGTAGGAGAAGGTCAGCAGAAACTTGCCACCTCCACTGAGAACAGCATATTTTGTCAGTTGGTTTAAATGCTGTAGGTTAATAGAGACAGAACTTTCTGGTCGGGTTGTTGGCATTATATCCAGAGTGTTTAAAGTTTTGTTCACATTGTAGTTTTGAGGGCTTGTAATTACAGGGAAGGGCACCAGTGTGGGCTCATTGCTGATTGCCTCTCGCGTTCTACGGGGTGGTGTTTTCAATAGTTAAGTCGGGATTTGAGGGTTAGATCAGTGGCTCTCAACTGGCAGGTTTTGACCCCTTTGGGGTCCAATAATCCTTTCACAAGGTCGCCTCAGATCATCTGCATATCAGATATTTACATTATGATTTAATTAGTGTTATGATGTAGCAACGAAAATAAGTTTATGGTTGAGGTCACCACACCATGAGGAACTGTATTAACAGTCACAGCACTAGGAAGGTTGAGAAACCCTGGGTTAGACGATTTCCTTCAGTCTAATGAACACTAGAATCCAGACAAGAACTCACTCACTCTGTCTGGTGACCATCCCAGATCTTGCTTGATTCTTAATTGTTAAGTATTGCTTTAATCTTGGAAATTAATAATTGGTTAGATAGGAGCTTAACTATAATTTTGATGTAGTAAAATTTTAAATCAGATTTTAAAAACCCTTCTTATGTCATAGCTTAAAGTACAAAAAATGAGGATAACCTGTGAACACAAAGTTCATCTATTGCATTAGAAATGTAATTCAAATGATTTCTCACTAACTTTTTTGTGAAGTCAAATATTAAATAAAGCCTTTTAAATACTTCATTTGTCACAGTAGGTACATTCTAGAAGTAGTTTTCCAGGTTTTTATTTTTATACATTTTTATTGTACATTCTGGCACTTTGAAAGTACTTGATACTGTTTTTTGAATTGGCTCTAGTAATTAGGAGCCCTAATCAAGTATGTTATGAAAGAAGGGATAATATTGCTCCAGTGATAATGTAGTAACAAAGATTTAATTGCCAGAGATAAGAGGCAGATTTTATTCACAAAAGCAGTAAGTGTTTTTCTGGTTTCTGTTGTTTTTTGCTCTTTTTTAACAATATTGATTGATAGAGGATAAATGTGTTAATTACATCCCCAGCCCTTTTTATCCTTTACACACTTAACATGTATGTAAGATTACAAAAACGTACAGACGCTTTAGAATGTTCCACAGTAAAATGAGCATAGTAGACATACCTATTTAACCCAAGAATTGGAATATCATCAGTACAAATTTAAAACTAATACTCCCTTTCTCTTTCTTCCGATATAAATCTCAGACAAGTACCATATTACTAAAGTCGTAACTGAAAATTGCAACTTGCTTGAGGAATTTAGAAGGAACAGTTGTATGCATTGTGTGAAGGTAAGGATACTTACCTGTAGATATTTTAAGATCTGTCTGTTACAACATCTAATAGGCGTGAATAATAAAACTAGAATATAAAATAATGGGACTACTGTAAAGTAGCATGCTTAAGGGAAACTTAAGAAATTTTGATTTAGAATATTTTTAAGAAGAAATACTATCTTAATCAAAATTTTCTATTGATTTAAAAGTTAGAATTTTTTTAAAAATCAGGCATGTAATGCATTGAAGAATATGATTTTCTTTGGTAATACCCTTATTGAGATATAAACCATGTGTCACAATTCACTCAGAGGAAATGCTGATTCCTAATTAAGTTTAAAGAAAATATTTAGGAGATTTTAGTGTTCTATAAAGTTTTATAATTAAAGCCATTGATAATAATTTTCATTAATTAAAAAGTATGAGTATCTAGAGTAAAAAAATTGGTTGTGCATATAGCATCTTTCATATATATTCTTGCTGACCTGTGATGCTGTTCTTAGCAGTTAGTCAACATTGCTTGTGAGTTAATGATTTATATATATCTGTATCTCTGTATATCAAGGGTTACTGGATAATACTACACTTGCTAAGAACCCAGAACTACAGTTTTACCATGCATCTCATTTTAGACCACTATATGGATAAATTCTTTAAAATGTATCTATTGTAAAATACTCTACACAACAGAAAATTGATTTATTATTTAGTTATAATATATTGGTTTTATCTTCGGGTTCAAGGAAATATGGTGGAAAGACATAGAGGAGGACACCATGCATGTACCTGCCTCCACATGTGCACGTACACACACGCACACATACACACAGTAACAAACACACATATCTGTCCTTTCTAGATTTCCTCTTCTGGCTTCTGCAAGGTTGCATAGGGACATGAGCATGCACAGGTCCCAACATACGAACACAAATGCACACTGCACACAAGATATCAAACACATGCTCCTCTCTAGACCCCTTACAATACCCAGCAAATGTAACGCTGTGTATGTTTGTTGTACTGTGTTTTAGGGGGTGATGACAAAAAAAAAGTACATGTTTAGTACATTTTTTCCCAGGCACTTTTTGACTGCAGGATTGCAGATGCAGAAACCATGGATATGGTTTCAGTACTAATTGAACATATCAAAATACTAGAGATTACATTCTCATTTTCTGTGTAAATAACCCCATGGTACCCTAACAGCAAGGACAGAAACCACGATCCACTTTTCCTGGGTGTTGGGTTCTCGATTGTCTTTGGAGGTAACTGATGGGTCTTCTTTCACTTCGGTTTCTCAGCAAGGAGAACTAATGAAAATGAGAGGAAATGAAGAGTTTTCCAAACAAAGATTTGATCTAGCTGTCATTTTTTACACCAGAGCCATTGAATATAGGTAAGAGCAAAGTAGAACAATAAAAATAAAGGCCTTTTATGTGGTAGATCTAGTTAGAATGTTAGGAGGAGTGCAGCAGGCTTTCTCATCTGTAGGGTTAGCAGTGCTGGCAGCCTGAGTAGGAGAACCAGCAGCATCTCAGGCACCTCAGGCACGACAGTGAGCCCCTCCCACTGTGCTGTTTCCCAGGCGCCCGGAGCCGCCCTCCACGGCTGTTTTCCTCTTGTGTCAGCTGTCCCTTCCGTACTGCTAACTGACTGTAGGGAGGGCGTTTGTTCCTCACACTTCAGATGAGACAGGCGTTCTTTGAACAGCCTTCATGGTCCTGGAGCTCACTCTGTAGACCAGGCTGGTTTTGAACTCATAGATCCTCCTGCCTCTGCCTTAAATACAAGAGTTTAAAAAGAAGAAAATAAGTATCACCAGTAACCCAAGCACCTTGGAGAATACCGCTGTATTAACGTTATGCAGCTTTTAGGGATTAAAGTCGTGCACAGCCATTGCCCTGCTCTTGGGGGAACATTACAAAACAGTAGTTGTAGTTGTTGAGAGGCTAGATGCATGAAGTCTCTGCACGAGTTACTCAATGCTGGGTGTTTGTGGCTTTCCTCCAGGTGTCTTAATGGTCGTTAGTTGGCTCCTCTGAGCTGGTCCACCTTATACTTAGCAGGTTTAGGGGTGCCCTGTGGACCGCCTCCTTTCCTACTCTGCTCTTCACGTGGATTGAGGGAATCCATTTGTGGGTCATCCCCGAAGCCGTCCGCCTGTTACTATTGCTGTCAACATCTTACAAGTTTCTTTTGCCCGAGTCGTTAGTGTCACCTTCCTGACTTACATAAGTCATCTTGTCTTCCACAGTTACATACTTTGCAGCTGGCCAGCTTTTTACTAATGGTGCTATGGCCAGGTTCTCTGAGGTAGATGCAGAGTAATTATCTTACTTTCTTTTGAACAAGGTACTGAGAATGTTAAAAAAAAAACTGGATTTCAGTCAATTAAGGTTCTAGATCCTGTATTCTTTACATAGTTGTAAAGTTTTAGGAAGATTTTTTTTTGTTTTAAGTTTTCAATATGACTTATAAAGTTTGTTTCAGATACATTGTGTTTTACTGACTAAATGTTACTTCTTTTTAAGACCGGAAAACCATCTTCTTTATGGTAACCGAGCTCTCTGTTTTCTTCGTATGGGACAGTTTAGGTAAGTTGGTTAAAGTGATCTAATTACTGAATTTTTATGCCCAATATCTACTTTAGGGAGACATTTATCTTGCAGGTATGCAAGAATATCCCTGATAGTTCTTTGTCTAAAATAGTTAAATGATTAAAAGAATTGGTTTCATTTATAATGACTGACAGATTGCAAGTATTTGTCATACGTTATTTTAAATACTTGACATGCTGAGTCTCACAGCACCCTAAGTAGGCATGTTACGTTATTTTCCACATTTTACTTGTGGACAGTTCCTACTGCTAGTGAGTGGTGATGGTAAGATTTAGGCACAGATCCTGCTGATGACATCTACATTTCATAATTTTTATTATACATTCCATCCCTTTGCTCTATCTGATCTGCATAATATATTTTTTTGCTGTTTACTTTGTCTTGTTATATAAAATTAAGTAAATATTTTCATAAGTGAAAGAATGCATAGAAATTTAATGGTGTTAATGGAATAGAACTGTAATTTAGTTCCTTATATTGAATTTGAAATTTGCTTTTGAGTTGAGAAAGACTGAAAAAAATATACTCTACTGTGATTTGATTGTCCTTCATTTAAAAAACTTTAATATATAAAGTGTCAATATTAAGCAATATAGATTGTTGTATTCAATTATGCCCTGTCTTATTGTAAGTGGGTGAGTCTGAAAATACATCCATACACAGGAAAATAATCAGAACACATCGAACTAGAAAACCAAGTTAGAGCCTGGGACCCACAGAGCAAGGCTGCCTGGCCAAGGTCTTACATTGATACTAGTTACAATTTATTTTTTGCCTTTGACTTTCTGTTGCCTAAAATAAAAAAGGAAAACTTGAAAAGTCATGAGATTCTCATTATTAATAAGGAAAAATTTACAGCCGTTGTTTGGTTGAAAGTGGTTTCCTCATATTTAACCTAGAAATTATTATGTGTATCACTACTAATGTTAACTACATGATAGAGAAAAATTCCAGAAACAATTGTAGGAAAATCTCCGAAAAATGCAGTTTGGGGTTCCACAGATAACTTTTTTCTTTGAAGTATTGAACACCGAGAAGTCCTATGTCAGGTGTCTTTAGTAAAGATGCGAATCTGGGCTGTGGGAGAGGGAGGGGGGAAGATGTAGTATCTTCCAAGTATGTAGCTTTTAAAAAGTAACATTTATTGTGTTTCTCTTTTATTATAAACAGAACACATTCTCATGGTAGAAAATTTGGAAAATACAAGAGTTTAAAAAGAAGAAAATAAGTATCACCAGTAACCCAAGCACCTTGGAGAATACCGCTGTATTAACGTTATGCAGCTTTTAGGTGGCTTAAGCCGTGGATAACCCGAGGCTATCTAGACTAGAGGAATGGATGGCCTTGACACAGCCTCCACCCGTACCACTGTTCTCAACCGGTTCTGACAAGAGATGAGCTCCAAATGTCTAGGTTATTGTTTCTGGCTAGGTCCAGAGTTAATAGATAATCTATGTTGTTTGAAGGTGACTCTGTATGCTCTCAAGACAGATGACTAGGTTTATGACTTGGCTAGCCTCTTGTGAAAACTGAGGATTCTAACTGAAATCTTGTCAGGCAGGGTCACCTGCTCTCCAGCTCGGGAGCTGAGAGGCAAACCCGGGCGATTCTGCTTGTATGAGTGTTTGAAAGATAGACACACAAGGAAGATCTTCTCAAACACCCTCTGCAACAAGAGGTGGCAGTAGGAACAAACGGCCTCTGGATAGCGTGAGGTGAAGGCTAAGAGTAGAGCCTTGGACCTACCCATGCTCTGGCTTGTAATGAGCACATCTGGTGTCAGGACAGGCTTAGTGTACCTGAGAGTCACTGATTTTTACCAGGCAGTCACCAACATGTATCTGATGCCCCTGTAACATATAAAACTGCCACACTGGTTTTTGTGCTGCCTCTCCTTCTCACACAGTGCTTACACGATTTTGCTCAAGAATGTAGAGATGAGGCTTTCAGGGTCTACACCTCCTGGTGCAGGGAGTAGAGATAGGACACAGAGATATGCTGCCAGTGATTGCCATATGCCTGGACATAGGAGTTCTCCAGCTCTGAGATGGTGTAGAATTCTCACATCCTGTGAATGCCAGCTAGATCTGTCATGGGGATCTGGTCAAGCAGCTGCAGGGACAGCTGGAGATAAAGTGTCCCCGAGCTGACTCTGGGAGACAATGTCATCCCTTTTTGTTCTCAAAGCCAGACTTCCTATTTATTTTAAAAAGCAGACATCCAACTATAAAAGAACTGAAATAGAAAAAGGTTAAAGGTTTGAATGAATGCTAAAATTCAAAGTGATTCCAAAATACTTTAATCTTAAAATATTAGAAAATGAAAACATTCAATTAAAAAAATAACTTTGCTTATAGAAAAATCCTGTCTCGAAAAACCTAAAAAACAAACAAACAAAAAAAAAACAAGCTTTGGCAAGATTACTCTCTAAAAGGTAAACATACCTACATTGATGCTTACAACAGGCTCCATCCAGAGTACATTATACGTACTTATTCCTAAAAACCTTCCCGACCCTGGGAGGTAGTTGCGGCTGTCTCCTTCACATGAGAGAGAGAACAGGTGCAGTGAGGCCCGGCACTGTCACGGGTGCTTAGATGAGTGTGATGCAGACAGCACTTGAGCCCAGTCTCCCTGGGTGTGGTCTCTACTGTTAATCACTTTGGAAAGGTGACTATGATACAACAGAAATGCGAACGTTGGAAAAATTTTAAAACAAATGATCCAGACAGTCACACATTTATGAGGACCTGCTTATCCTTACATATCATGCAGATTAAAAACTACAGGTTTTTCTTTCGTGCCCATCAGATTGGCAAAAAATCTTTAAACCTTCGTAATATCAAGTATTTGAGAGGATGTGGAGCGAAGGAAACTTTCGTGCTCGGCTGGAGATGTTAATGGGTACAGTCGCTGTGGAGCGCAGGCTGCGAGGTGAAGATGTGCACTCTGCAGTCCACGTCTAGGGCCATGCCTTCCCAGCTGTCACACGTGTACCCGAGAAAACATGTGCAAGCCTTCATGTAGCATTGTTTGTAAGAGCTAAGATGTGGAAACAATGTAAATGTCCATGAGGAGGGGAATGGATAAATGCATTATGGTATATTCATACAAAGATGTTTGAAGTAGCACTTAAAATGAGTGCAATGTTGGAGTGTCAAGCAAGTTGCAGAATGATTTGTACAGTGTGATGCCATTTATATACTGTGTAAAGTCACGCAAAACGATGTGCATATTCATATTAACATGAAGTATGAATTTCAAGTGTTTGTAAAATGTGTGAGCATGTTGTATACCAAATGAGTGGCTATCTCTGGGAGAGAAGGTGGGGAGAAGGGTTCGGACACGGGAGAGGTGGTACCGTGGGTGCCCGCTGTAACGAACCTGCAAAAAGAGCTGGAGTGAATATGACAAAACGCTCATTTCCTGCTAACTTGGTAATAAGTGTTCTTCGTGTTAACGTTATGTTCTCTGCATTGTGTATATTGAAATATTTGATAGAAAGTGTGGCGAGTACAATTCAAAATGCACATAGAAGGAGAACTACAGCAGTGAAGCAGGAAGGTCAAATGAGGAATGGTCTTGAGAGAAGCGCTGTCACGGCATGGTTAGTGGTGCAAGGGGGCAAGCCAGCGGCGAAGGGGAGCGCTGGGAAGCTGATGCCCCACCCCAGAGTGAGGGAGGGATCTGTGCTGGTGATAGGGTTGTAGTACACGGGTTGTCACTCAGACCCTTGAGAGGACACAGGTGAGGCCAAGAGCCAGGACAAGTCCTTCTGGGGCTGCACCAAGTGAAGAGCTGGGGACTGCGTGGCTGCTCCGTCTTCTCCCTTGGAATTGGGAAGTGCGTTCCATGCACTCAGGACTCCTGACTTGGAATTCTTGGGGCTTGGGAAATGTGTTCCATGCACTGAGCACTCCTGGCTTGGAATTCTTGGGGCTTGGGAAATGCATTCCATGAACCGAGGACTCTTGACTTCGATGAGATTTTATTTTAGTCTGGTCATCCAGAAGCACACTTTACAATTTTCAGTTTGTAACCATAGGGCATTATAAGAGTGACAGCTGTAATTGAAGTAACCAGAAAGTTTCAGATTTATATACAGGAAAAGGAATCAGACATGTCGGATCTAGGTGGTTACAAAAGCTTATGTTAATTAAGTACATGAGTAATTTTTGTCTACTCTGTCTCACTCTTGTTTGTAAAGCTCATATTTGGGAAATTTAAATTCTTTTCAGGGGTATAATGAACATTGCTAAGGGGAAATGTAACTAGATGTTGGATGTGTATCCCTGAATATTCTAATTTGTTTTGGAAAACCCTCACCCTTTTGATATTTAGTTACCTGTCTTGCAGTGTTCCTTCACGTTAGACCCCAGCTATGATTTGTATAGCAGAGAGACTTTAAGTTCTGCTGACTTGTTTTCTGAATTTCTAAGATCAGAGATAGAGCAACTTAACCATGCTTCTGTGAGAGTTACCCTCTCAAGTGGGGGGGGGGAGCGAGCACTTCTGTGAGGGGTCCACAGGTTCAGTTTTAGGGTGTGTTATTTAAATTACTTGTAGTGGTTCTCTTAGTTGCATGATCTGTTTTTGTTTAGAAACACTGAATTTGCTCTTGAAGAAAACATAATTGCCAGGTGTTTGGGGATGTGCCCCCTCTTAAAAAGATGTAGTTTTATTTTACATGTCCAAGTGTCTAATTTATGTATGCACCATGTGCTCCTAGTGCCCATGGAGGCCAGAAGAGTGTGCCGGATCTCCTGGGATTGAAGCACAGACGGTTGTAAGCAGCCCTGTGGGTTCTGGGAACGGAACCTAGGTGCTCTGCAAGAGCAGCAAGTGCTCTCAACCCCCGAGCAATGTCTCCAGCCCCATTCCTCCCCCTTTTTAAAAAGAAGTGGTGCATTCAAAGGGGGAAATTCTCTCAGGAGCGTGGTTAAGTGGCTGTGTCTCAGAAATGCAGAAAACAAATCAGAATCCACCCACAGCTCTAGTGTGCTTATTCATTTCCTACTCTCTTCAGACCCTGTGTTTCCCTCATATCCATAGACTGCTCATGTTGAACCAGTGATTTTTCCATTTTATATATCAGAGTATTGGCAATTTGAGATGATTCAGTGAGACACAGCCTTTTAAAAATCATGAGTGGAAAAAATACTTTGTATGTTGTTGTATAATTGCTTTTTAAATGTTGAGTCTTAGAGCTTGTGTATTAGTCAGTATGTATCACGATCTTGTTCTTGTTTGTGGACAACATTTAATTGGCTGGAAACTCAGGTGATCCATCAAGTTGTATTAATATATGGTTGACTAGGCTACTTGGATTAGTCTATAGATTACTTATAATGGCAGGTTATTAGAATATAGGTTATTTTCACTTAATTAAATGCAGGTCTTTAATGACTCTCCTTTTGTATTCAGTATTCAGGTGTTAATGTATTTGTAGGATAAATTTTTGATAAGCTTATTTTGTTGTTGGATGAAGGAGCACAGAGACTTTAAAGTCTAGGAACTTATATCTTAAACATCTTCTGTTGGTGGTGGTTAGTCATATACTTGACAGTAGCTGAGTGATTTTTGTTTTTTTTTTTTGTTTTTTTTTAAGATTTATTTATTTATTTATTTATTTATTATGAATATAACACCCTGCCTCCATGTATGTCTGCACCCCAGAAGAGGGCGCCAGATCTCATTATGGATGGCTGTGAGCCACCATGTGGTTGCTGGGGATTGAACTCAGGACCTCTGGAAGAGCAGTCGGTGCTCTTAACCTCTGAGCCATCTCTCCAGCCTGTGATTTTTGTTTTATACTTAATAGTAACATTAAGTTACTTGGGGAATAGTTAATTGTTTCTTCTTTAATCTGACCTTAAAAGTAATGATTGATAATACTAGGGGGAGGTTCCTTGACAGCCATCAAAGTGTCCTATACTTCACTGTGTGCACACATGTTGTGGTTGAGGACTTCAGTAAGTAGCCTCTCCTTCCTTGCCCTGTCCAGAATCAGTTACCAGATGGGTGTGGGGCATAGCTAATGCTGACCAAATACCACCTTCCTCACTGCTGCAGACATCGAGACAGGAAACCTTATGTCTGATTGTTAAATGGTTCGTTACTGATTCATTCATAGTCACAGGCAGAAATCAGGCAGCCAGGGCCTGTGAACTGTAAGTCTGGAAGAAAAAGTAATCTGATGTTCTGTCTATATTAAGGTCCCAGAGTAGTAAATAGAAAAAAAACCCAATATTTTATGTAAAGTGTTAGATTGCATTTTGCCTGGGGAGATACAGTGCTTTTGTGGTAACTATAATAAGCTGGAGCACTTGGACTTCCCACTGTCACAGACTTGTATTCCTTGCCCAGTCTCAGCCCCACTCACTTGGCCGCGGTGGTCTGCGTGAGCAGCACTGTAACCTACTCTGTTTGCTTTGCTCCAGCTATAAGATGTGGCTACATGCTAGGAAATCTAGCTTAATTTAACGTTCATGTATCACCAAATGGATTACTGATAATTTATGCTGTTATAACAGAGTGGCATTCTGCTATGGTACCACTATATTAATACCATTCAACCATGATTCAGTGAGTCATACCAGGATTCTAGCTATAGCTGATGCCAGAAATGGGGCAAAAATAGACACAGTCCCTGTGTTCTAGGCAGTAAGCCAGCAGTATGAAGTCTGCAGTTGGAAGTGGTGTGCTGTGTTCATGGGAGAGAAGGCGGTTAGGGTCTAGACTTTGTAGGTTATAGAAAGGCTGTTAGCCGCTAAACAGGGTGGTAAGATGCCAAAGAATTTCAAATGAGTTGAGGCTGTTGCCCGTGGTCAGTACCTTTAAAAGTATATTCTGGGGAGCCGAGCGTTAGTGGCACATGCCTTTAATCCCAGCAATTAGGAGGCAGGGCAGGAGGATCTCTGTGAGTTCAAGGCCAGCCTGGTCTACAGAGCAAGTTCCATGACAACCTCCAAAACAATACAGAGGAACCCTGTCTGACTCCCCCAAAAGGGTGTGTTTTGGTTACAGAAAATGACTTTGAAGGGGCTACAGCTAGGCTGAGGCTGGGGGAAGGTAGTGAGAGTAGACCTGGAAAAGAGAAAGGAGCCAAGATCTTCAGAGGTGAAGTTGACAGTAATGGCTTAGTGCTGGGGTTTGAGAGACGACAATGTGGTTTGTGTCCTTAGCAGATTCCTGGATTCTGGGCCACTCGCTGGCAGTGGGGGGTGGCCATTGGAACAGGAACAAATTTGTAGGAGGTGGAGTCTGACTGTATATATATTAATTTCTACTCCATATACGTATGTGTTCAGTGTTTGGTATTTATAAATGTATGTGAGCACATATATACACATTTTTATATCTGATTATATATGTGCGTATATAATATACAAAGCACACCGAACACACACACATACTGAGTGGAAATGCCTGGGAAGCACCCAAATTGGAATGTTGTATAGAGATGAATTACGAGGGTCTGGAACTAAAAAGAGTAGATGACATGTATGGGATAGGTGACAAGAAGCTTGAAGTTGGAAACTACTTGATATTGTGTAGGAAAGTAGGTTGCACCCTTGCCTGCATATTTGGGATCATTGGAACTTTGAACTCCAGACATGGTAGTTTAACTGATCTACGGTAAGCTTGCCGAGTGGGCTTTTTGACACTTCCCCAGTGATACTAGTGTGTTAGCAAGACTGAAACAGCCTCAGGTCCTTTCTGAGAGCACAGCCTAAGAGAAAAGAGGAGCCAAGATGAGCCTCAAGTGTCTATCGAGAAGGGAGAAACCTGGCCTGCAGACCCCTGAGAGGTGTCCAGAAAGGCAGGAAACCATTGTATGGGAAGAAGTGAGAGAGAACAAGTGTCTGGCTGCCGGGACATGTGAGGGGATTTGGGTTTAGCCATACGGACTGCGCTCTGTAGCCAGAGAGCTCTCAGTGGAAGGGCTTTGAGCAGAAGGTGGTTGCTGAGAGGTGTGAGGACACAGTAGGTGTGGACAACGCCTACAAAACGCCTGAGCAAAGAGACTTGGTGCCTGCAAGGCTGGGTTAGGTCTAGGTAACAGATTGAATGGCTTAAATGGGTAAGCAACGAAATTCCCGGGCTCCAGAAGAAGGTGGCTTTAAGAGTGTGTGTGATGGCTCAGCACTGCCTCTAAGACCTAGATCTGCAGCCTGAACGACTCGGTCCACCACCACCCCACCCCTGGGCATGCTGACTCCTGTGACATTGCTGTTGCATTCTCCAGCAGAAGAAAAACTAGGTTTATTGTGACCTTTTGAAAAGGGTCTTAGTGCACATCCTGGGCATTCCTGTGTCCCAAGGGAGTAGACGGAATTCTTGGAAGCCAGTCAGTGTGAAACAGCATCTAAATCTCAACAGAGCCCAGCCGCCCCTCTCCCCAAGACATTTGCCTAGACTTCCACTGGGCAGTTTTACTTTTCGTTTGTGTTTTGAGACAGGGTTTCTCTGTGTGGCTCTGTAGACCAGGCTGGCCTTGAACTCACAGAGACCTGCCTGCCTCTGCCTCCCTGGGTGCTGAGATGAAAGGCGTGCGCCACCACCGCCCGGTGGGTAGTTACATTTTTTATGCAATGTAAATGGGATCATGTACTCTGTGCTCTTCCTGTGTTTGGTTCTCATCAGTGTTTTCTTTGGGGGTGGGGCATCCGTGTTGTTTGCACACACTTGTAATGAGTACTATTGCATGGATATACCATATTTTATCCATTGTGTCATTCTTTGATGGCCATTTAAGTTTCTAGTATTTGGACTGTGAGTGGCATCAGTTTCTGTAGAGTGAACAGTCAAGGACAGAGGGCATACTTGTGTTCTGCCACAGTCCATAGCTTTCCTGTGGTCATATCATTTAGTGCACTGCAGGGCCAAGCGTTTCAGACCATGTCCTCACCAGCACTTAATTTGTATCTTTCATTTTAGAAGTGGTAGGTGTGGAGAGGGGTAAGCCTAGTGCTAGTCTGCAGTTCTCTAAGCTGGTTAAGGATACTTGGGTGTTTTCTCCTATGCTAGCGGCCTATTTGGATGTCCTCTCTTGTGGAGTGCTTTGATGGTCTTTTGCCATGCTCTCCCTGAGTTGAAGGCCGTCTTTATGCTTTGTGATCTGCATGCCAGTCACTGAGACTTAGACTTGCAAGTGTGTTCCCACTCTCAGTGGCTTGCCCCTCCACTACTGGCTTTTCTCCAAAAGCTGTTACTTCAAGGGTGGTGAAATGGTTCAGTGGGTGGCACTTGCCACCAAGCTGGAAAATCCCAGGTTGCAAGGTGCTGAGTTCTACGTGGATGTGGTGAGGATTTGGGAAACAAGCTGTTGGGGATGTCCTTGAAGACACAGGTGCCAGGAGACAGACGAAAGTGTGCATCTTTTAGTATCTGACTGTTTCTAATTTAGTGTGTACCTCAACAGAGCAGCCAGACCAGAGTTACCTTCCCCTTTCCATAGATGAAAGTGTGCTCAGAACCAGTGGCATCCCACAGACCCTTTCACAGGGTCACCTAAGACCATCAGAAAATACAGACATCTATATTCCATTTATAACAGGAAAATTATAGTTACAAAGTAGCAACGAAAATAATTTTATGGTTGGGGTCACCATACTATAGGGGTCGCAGCATTACAAAGGTTGAGAACCACTGTTGTAGACTATGCTCTGTTCCTTGTAACTTAACTGACATTGTGTGGGAGGCTTGGGAGTTACCTTGTTGAGAATCAGTTTTGTTAAAAGACAGAAATAGTATAGAAAATCATTAGAATCACATATCAAGCATATGTGTTGCAGAGACACATAAGGAAGGCTCTGGAAATACTAAACCTCATCGTTGGGTAGTTGTAATGGGATTGGGTGACTTTTCCCCTGTGTTCTATTTTTCTGCAATTTCTAACTTTATACAGTGGACATTTATTGTATGGATTAAAATTTCTGGTTAGATTATATTTAAAAATTCACAACGTGCAGATAGATACATGGCAAACAGTACTTTGCAGAAAAAGATTGGAATGTTAAACTGTTTTGTTTCTTGTTCTTTTCAGAAATGCACTTAGCGATGGAAAGAGGGCCATTGTTTTGAAGAACACCTGGCCAAAGGTAGGCTTCTTCTGCATTGTACAGTGAGAACCTGAGAATGCTAGGTGACGTCCCAGAGAGCTCCAGGACAGGACACGGGTTCATGGTTCACTCTACGTTCACAGCGTGGCTGCGAGAGGCGCTGCGTGGGGAAACGCAGCCTAGCAAGGCAGGAGCCTGGGTTTCATGGAAGGGAGCAACGGCGTGGAGGGCGGGAGGGAAGGAAGATGGGGAGTGGGAAAGAGGATCGAGTGAGAGACTCCTTTATGCCTCAGGGTTAGAAAGGTGTTCCAAAACCCCTGCCAGGTTTTAATTCTACTTTTACTTAGGTACACTTATCACAGTGTACAAGTATTCCCTCTTACCTCCAGCCCCACGTTTTATTGAGTGACACAGTGCACAGAATCGACAGCAGAAAACTTTGTCACACACAAGTTTGTGAAGGTAGGAGTGCAGGGAGAGGCGAGGGTTTGGTCACTGTCAGTAGACCTCATGCATAACTGGTGGCATTTAGATACTGCACATGCAGAGTGCTCTGAAAACGAGCAAGAAACCCGACTGGAGAGTGAACAGGGAAATGAGTGCATTCTCACAGAAAACTTATCTGGAATGGCCAGTAGACACGAAAGACTGCAGAGACAGAGACGTCTGTGGTGAGAAGTGCTTGCTACTCTTGCAAAGGACCAGATGGAGTTCAGTTTCCTGCAGCCAAGTCAGGTGACTCACAAACACATACATAAAAAACATAAAAGTACACATCTTTTTGAAAATGAGGAACTTTGCTCTATTTCTAATAAGTCGTAGGGAATAAAAATAGAGAAAAATCCAAATGGAACAGAACAGAGGACCTAAGGAGCACAGACCACATACACAGCTACCAGCAAATAAGGCTGCTGTCGATAAAGTGGTGTTTACATAAGCCTGAGGGCCCTGAGGGGTGTACTCATTGGGTAATAACCGGACTCCAGTAAACTGGTGGGAATGTGACTTGCTTATAACGTACTTGGGAAGAGCTAGGATGTATACACTCCATCATTACTGTATTCTATATGAATATACCTTAGAAAATTACTTGATCAAGTGTACGTACCCTAATAGTTTTTTATTTCATGTGCATGCACTGTAGAGGGGTTTTTGTTTGTTTGTTTGTTTGGTTGGTTGGTTGTTTGGTTTTTTTTGCATATCTGTGTGTGGTAAAATGTACAGTCTTTGAAGCAGTTTGTATTTTCGGTTCTGGGTTACAGTGAGTGACTGGCTGACTGTGGTAGTGGTGATTGGAAGTAAGAGGCTCACACACTGACAGACACCCTGCCACTGAGCTCCCTCCCCACTCAGCTTTCCTTCTCCATTTTTGGGACAAGGACTTCTTTGGTTGCCCTGGCTGTCCTTGAACTCGCTCTGGTCCAGGCCCTGGCCTTGTCAGCTTCCCGCCTTGCTCCTGAGTAGCAGAGTTACTGGTCTCTGCTGAAAGCTGTCTTACAGCATTGTTCTTGCCCTGCTGTCTAGTGGTAAAGCAGTAGGCGATGCCACTTTTCACTTAGCCAGAGTTGTTTCTTTGGTTTTTCTCATGTGCACACTTGACCGCCCTGACTTTCCGCCTCAGGCTGGCTGTTCTTTCTCTGATTCACTCTCTTCACCTTTTGACCTCCTCTCGTTCCCTGGAATGTGTGGGGCCCTTTTCACTTCCCGTGTGTCTTCTCTGTCTTGAATGTTTCCCCTCAGCATTGGTCAGCTTTTTTTATTGCTGGTCATTCTTCTTTCTGCCCCTGGTCAGCTGCTTCCTGATCACATCAGAATGCCAATCCCAACCCTACTAGGCATTTCCTAGTCTCTTTCCCGCTTTTCTCCCCTTTTAGCATGGGGCATTTTTTTTTAAAACAGACCTTGTGTCTAGTTAATATTCTAAGGCACAGGTTCTGTGATTCACTCTAGAACCGAACTGTCTTGACACTAGAATTAAAGGTGTAGGGCATCAGTAGACAGTTTAGAGTGAAACCAACAGAAGACCCTCAGGAGCACAGAGCCACACAGTCACAGCTGACTGTAGTGACAGGGGCGGGTGCCTGTGCTGTTTCTGGGTCAGTGAGTAGATTATCAAGTAAGAATTGTGTTGGAAACAACTTGACTGGCTTACCCACATTTATGGATTTTTAAAAGCAGTGTTAGCTGAAAAGAAAAAAACGGAAGCATAGCATAGGAGAATGCTTATTCTTGATAGTCTTTGCTTCTGGGTAGGAAAGGGAAAGGAAATTGTCAAGTTACCAAGGAGATTGTAGTTATGTCTGTAGTTTTATTAAATAAACGAGAATCTGAAACATATAACCTGCTAAAGCACAGTCTCTGTGTATGTTATATTAGTTTCTATTTCTCTAAATCATAAAATAGCTGATTGTAAGTGAAGTTTTAGGGCAGCTGGGGTGGACCATCAGGTGAAGACACTTGCCTTGCAAAGCCTGATGTCTTGAGTTCATCTTGTTGAAGGATGTAACTGACTCCTGAAAGTTGACCACTCATTTCCTCATGTGGGCTCTGGCATGTGAGAGGCGTGCGCGCGCGCACGCGCGCGCGCGCACACACACACACACACACACACACACACACACACACACACACACACTAGCACATGCCCCACAGCAAGTGTGCAGCTGTGTAGAGTGTCCTCAGTGTCTTGCCATTTCCATAGTGAGCCACTCTTGCTTGAAGTAGAATCTTTGTTGATCACTGAAACTTGCCTTTGGCAAGTATTTAATAAATATTTGTCAAATAAGTGAGTGATAGAATTCTCAGTACTAAAACCCAAGATCATATTAGTTTTCCATAGATCTCTTGTAAATTTTTTAGGAATATTAAAACTTTTTTTTTCCCTCTCTGAGTCAAAACTTTTCTGAGTATCTATTGTTCCCTACCCTATGACATCCCAAGAAGACGGTCTGTAATTCTCTCTCTAGGCTCCTGCCTTATACCTTCAAGTTGTTCTGTTAGTCCCGTTCCTTCGGTCAGTCTCCATTTTGGCTCTTGTTAATCCATCTTAGCTGAAAGTATAAACTAGTGTCTGGACTCCTTGATTTTACAGACTTTTAACATGCAGCCTTCTAATCTGAGGGGCACCCTAAGGTAGTCCTGATTGGGTAGGTGCTTGCCTACTGTAGATTCATCAGAGTGTCCTGGCAATTGGCCGCTTGCCTGGATCACAGCCGCGCTCTCACTCCACTGTATTGTCTGGGTAGAATACTGGAATTGTTGTCGGTTCTGCTGTAACAGAAGATTAGAAATGGCCTCTAGTTGAAGGCGTAGGAGAGCGACAAGCCTTGGGGGTGATGTCTTCTTAATGTCATAGATAACCAAGGCTTAAAGACAGAACAGAACCTTAGTAATTGGTTTCAAGAAAGAGGTCATTTTAATCTTAATTCAGACAACTTCAGCAAAACATCTGGGAACCCTTGTCGGTCATCGTGAGTTGCTCCCGGTAGTGGTGAGAGTAGCGGAGGTAGCGGGGAGTGATGATGGCGGTCTCTGCAGGGTCAGGTTGTGGCTGTCATTTCTTGTGCTAGCGTGTTTCACTCTTTTGAAGTGCTTGTCTAAACTCAAGTTGGTCAATGTCTAGAGGTGGGATTTTGACCTTGTAGTGTATCTACGGGATCTCAGCTGTCAAGAAATAGAGCGCCCACCCTTATGGACCAGCAGTGTTTAATGAGGTGCCATATGAATCAGTGTCTTTGACCTAAGACAAGCCAGTCTGACTGAAACGTCTTTAGAACTCTCACGGACAGGTCCCAAGGACCCATCAGAGAGGCTGCACACACATGCCACTGACATCTGAAAACTGATGCTTTTTTTTTTAAAGGAATATCTTGTTTTTGGATTCTTGTAAAGATAAATTGTACATAAGGAGACTCTGTAAGATCAGTTGTAAATAAGGAGATCCTGGACCAGGTATTGTGAATCAGGTTCTTTGCTTCGTTTGAGTGACATACTGCAGGTTCCACCCTTGTTTGCTGTAAAGTCATCTTCTAGTAGATCAGTTCTTGAAATGGGAGTTCAGTGTGCGAGTAGCCCAGAGACAGTGTTAATTCTGTTAGCATTCTGGAGCCAGAACTATAACTATTCTTTATAGTTAACGTTTGGAGCCAGAAAGCATTTTTTTGTTTTGTAACAACTAAAATCCTTGACATTGGAATTAAGAGTAAATAAAACCCGTGGCTTTCAGACCCCTCTTACATCTGGAAACTGTGCTTAGAGATAAAACAAAGCTGACCCAAGAGAGAAGCAGTGCCAAGAAGCGGCCCAGCCGCAGTTCTCACTGGTCTGTCTCTGCTGTGCTCTTGGAAGTGTTGGCAAAGCAGCATACTCGCTGGTGGGTCCTTCCAGCTCCAGGAACCTTCAACTTCTAAAGAGCAGGATGTCATGACAGAGACTTACTATGTTCAAATAGTTTGAAAATACTAAGTTGCTTATTTATAACTAATGACTTCTCTTCTTCATTTAGCTAAAATAATTATTTTGTTCCTTAATAGTAAACTATAACAAAAGTTAAATTATTTACTGGGGGTTCAAAAACTTTAAAATACTGGTTTTAGGTTACTTATTAAAAATCATTTGCTTATTTATAACATTTTATTTAGCTTGTTAGCCATTTTATTTTCTGGGATGTCAGTATTTTATTTTTCATTGAAAGGCCTAAAGTAATCCATTTCAACCACATTATTTTTCCTTATCTATCTTCTTTAACCTAAGCATATTTTTTTGAGAAAAAATTAAATTTATCTTTTTGGAACAGGGTCATTATCGTTATTGTGATGCTCTTTGTATGCTGGGGGAATATGACTGGGCCCTGCAAGCAAACATAAAAGCTCAAAAACTCTGTAAAAATGACCCTGAGGGAACCAAGGATCTAATTCAGCAGCATGTAAAGTTACAAAAACACATAGAAGACCTGCAAGGTATTTCACCTAAGATTCTTTTGGCTATAGTCGCATTCCCTTTTGAAAATGGGTTTCTTGGATTAATGGAGGACCATGCCAGTTCTCAGATGGTTTGTACTTGTGCTATATATCTTGGTGAAGTCTCTGGAGCACTCTGTTTCTCTCTGTGTACTTATGATAGTGCCATATTCAGCTAGGTAATTGAAAGTGATTTGTTTATTTGAAACACAATAATCAAGCTTTAATTTGTTCTGTAGAAAAGTACCCCTTCCTGCACTGTTGGATAAGTTTTTTTTAAGAAATTTGTTTTTTATTAATTTTCTAAGAAAAGGCCCTTTAGTATTGCTTGATGTTTTTGCACGAACTTTGCAACTAATTGTGTAGCATGCTGAGCATCTATTTATCTATCTATAATCTATCTATCTACCAATCATCTATCATCATCTATCAATCTATCCATCATCATCTATCTGTCAATCATCTATCCATCTATCTATCAATCAGCTATCCATCTATCTATCTATCTATCTATATCAGAAATTAGCTGTGCGGATTAGGAATTTTGAGTTCTCACTTACAGTTGCTAATTTCTGTCCTTGTCCTTGCTCATTTTTCTTTCTCTGATACTTAAAATTCCTGTGTCCCACTTGCAGCGTGTAGACCTTTCTTCAGGTATGTTTTCCCTTTGGTATTTGCTGAGCTGAGCAGTTCCGTTTATCCAGCAACTGTTATCCTCTAGCATAATGCAGTTCTGAGATTGTGAGCTCCTTGAAGACAGGCAGGACCTGGTTCATATTTATGTGTTGCTGGCATCTTACTAGTGATGATATGTAACGGGGCATCTGACAAGATCATGCAGTTTGTTGATACCTTCAAGTTAAAAGCATCTGGAATTATAAAAGTGCTAGGATTTATTTTTCAGCTTTCCAACTTTAATGTTTTCAACTATCAGCTTAAAAGAAACATGAAAATATTTTTAATGTCTGTGCTGCCAGTCCCCTGATTACTGTGCGTGGTTGGCTTTCATAGGTCGGACTTCAAACAAGAATCCACTTAACGCGTTTTATGACAGCAGGTGAGTTAACGTCAGGTCAGTGGCTGTTACTTGACAGACTTTTTTCCATGAATTTTGAGAATCACTGCCGATTTAAGAGCTAATAGCAACTTCTTTTTTTTGTTTTGTTTTGTTTTTTGGTTTTTCGAGACAGGGTTTCTCTGTGGCTTTGGAGGCTGTCCTGGAACTAGCTCTTGTAGACCAGGCTGGCCTCAAACTCACAGAGATCCGCCTGCCTCTGCCTCCCGAGTGCTGGGATTAAAGGCGTGCGCCACCAACGCCCGGCTAATAATAGCAACTCTTATGTGTGGTCTGGGCGTCGAACCTAGGGCCTTGTACATGCGAGGCAGTGCACACCACTGAGCTGTGTGCTCAGCCCCATAGTGGCATTTCATTAGGAATGGAGAGAGGCTTGCTTTGTATGCTTGGTGGGTGTGGGTGTGGGGGGGGGCGCACACTTGCATGTGTGTGCACAAGATGGTTTGTAGTCCTGTCCTAAAACTGATGACTTGGGGGTTCGCTATTCTGCTGTTTTTCTGGGCTTTTTGAATATATATAGCCTACACATGTGGGGAAAAGAATAAAATGAGATTTTAAAGTTGCCTGACTTGCATGGGGCCAGTGTGGCCATGCAGGTCCTGGCCAAGTAGCCTTGGGATAGAGTCAGTGCCTGTCACTTCCCAATGTCTTTTGAAGGCTACAGATAGACTGAGCGTGGTTATGGGTAAAGAAATAGTAACCAGGGTTCTACATTTAATTGTTGGCAGTTAAAATAGATCGGGAGGGGAAAGAGTATGGTCAAAATACACTGTATGGGAATTTAAAAATAGTAAGAAATGTGATAAAATTGAAATAGATCAAGCTTTTCCAAGGCTTGTTTAGATGCTTGGATACCAAAGCTGTTAGGACAGGGTGATTCGTTGCTTCCTGTTAGAACCAGAGCCGCTGTCTCGAGCGAGGCAGTCGTGGTTGTAGCTCAGTCTCAGGTTGAGAGCACTGTTGACGTGCAAAGCCTGCCCTAGCAGCGGGGGTTTTCTGAGAATGGACACTTGGCTTTCGAGACACAAGGGCTGTGATGCTGCTGCAGCTTGTTTGGAGGGCTGCTCGAGTTGTGCGTCACTGTAGGAATGACACGATGTTCCTTGTTGTTTTTGACCCCCAGGGCTTACATTCCGAGGAATTCATCAGCACCTGCTTTTAGAACATCACTTAACTTTGTGGAAACAGAAAGAGGCTTCCGAAGAACTAAGTACAAAATGGCAAATGGTGGCAATCAGAATCTAAAGGTGAGCTTGGCTAAAACCTGTGACCATCCCAGGTCTGAACAGCCTCGCTTTTTTTCAGGGATGCTTTGGCGGCTGACATCCCGGGGCCCTTTTCTCTATCGGAAAGATTCTCCCACCTCCACCTCAGGCCACCTCAGACAGCTACATGAAGCCGGTGTTCAAATGTCACATGACTTACCCTGAAGTTACAGCGGTGTGTCTTAAAAATGGTGTTCCTGATACGGTTTTGCCACCTGCTTTTGTCTGCGTGTCCTCCATTTCTCTCAGCCATCTCTTGGGGAAGAGTGACAGGAGAGTCCAGTAGCTGAGTCTCCCCAGCTCTTTCCTCACAGTGATTGAGGTTCTTTCTGGTCTTTCCTTTTCTCTTGTATGCAGTATATTCGGTTGATTGGTGTTCTGCCAACCCACCACCCGGGTTTGGTCAGGTTCCTAGGGGCTGCTTTGCCCAAGGTAGATCTGTCATTTTTGTTGCCCTTGGCAGCCATGATCCCAGCCTTTAACTCAGTGCTGTGTTCGGCAAGTGTGTTTGTCTAATTTTTCTTTTTTCTGATACCACATGGCCTCTAGCCTGACTGTCATCAGATGTCTTAGATGTATGTCTGAGATTTCTCAGACTCATAGTATTCGAAAAGCTGAATTCATATTTATATTTTGAGGAAGGGAGTAAGGGTGGGGGGTGGGGGAGACACAACTGGGTGGATGGATGATAAGCAGAGAAGGGACTTTTTCCGAATCCCATATAGTCATTTTGTGGATAATAGAGAATTTCACTCAGTTAGAGGGAGACGTGAATAGGCATTGTTCAACAGCTTATACATCAGGCATCACACGAAGCATCAGAAAGAGGGTTGTCATTCAAGAATTGTCACATTTGTCTTGATTTCTCATTTCTGAGTTACCATGGTGTTTGCTTGTTTGTACATTTAGGCTTCATAACCAGCTGCATATTCTAGGTCCTCGAGTGAATCCTGTCATGTTCCAGTTTAAACTCTTGTTTCTTACGTAACTGCTGACACTTCGGCCGTGTTGCTTTTAATATCTCACTGGTTTTATTTTCACGGGCAGGTGGCAGATGAGGCTTTGAAGGGAGATGATTGTGACTGTCATCCTGAATTTCTGCCCCCTCCAAGTGAGTAATCTTTGACTCATGTTGCCACCCAAACGCCTATGGCTGAAAGTTTGTGCAAGCTTCACTCGGGGGTGCTCTTGTTCTTTTATGTGATGATACGCGAGTGACATTTCATACCGAGGAGTTAGTGCTCTGCCCATGTTCGAGGAGTGAGATGTAGTGAGGTGAGTGCCCGAGGCAGCTTAGCTGTGAGGTGAGAGAGGTCTGCTTTGGCTCAAGATTCTGAGGGGTCACAAGTATGCTGCTTATGTTGGCTCCGTTCTGCTGAAGGCTGTGGATGGTGACGACCAGAGACCAGGAAGCCGTGAGAGAGAAGATGAGGCTGGAACCCCATAGCATCTCTTAATTACCCACAGCAACATCAAGGCCTTTCCTTGGGTCTCACATCTGTGAGGCCTTCACAGAGTTCCCATCCTGCCGGCTGGGAGCTTGGTGAGACTAAACTGCAGCATTGGTTTCCAGAAAGCACTGAGGGCAGGGAAGACCCACCAGTTACGAGCTCCAGATGCACTTGTAGAGGACTCAGATTTGATTCTAACACCCATTAGTAACTTCAGTTCCAGGGGCTCAGGCACCTTTTTCTGCCCTTGGTCAGGCACTATTGGTACACTCAGATGGTCACATACAAACATGCAGGAAAGACGCTCATACATGTGAAATAAATCTATAAAAGAAAAGACAGCATTGAGGTTAGTATACAAAGTTCCCCAGAGGAACAGAGTGGAATGGAATGAATATATGCCAATGGGATTTATTATTACATTGAGCTACACGATGTGATCTGGATATCCCAACATCTGTCTTCACACTGGAGAGGCTAAGTAGAGTACATGAGGCCGGTTCCTCAGCAGTGCTAGCCTGCAGCCGAAGGCCTGAGGATTCCTGCATCCTAATGTTGGTGGGAATTCTCACTGATCAAGAACGTCTTTTACCAGTATACCTAATACCTTGTCTATAGGTTGATTCCAAATGCAGTTAGACGGACAACCAAGGTTAACTATCACCATTGGTGAAGTGATTGTTACACACTCATAAGGACCTGAGTTTGATCCCCAAAGTCTTGTCTAAGAGCCAGGGGTGGTAGCACATGCCTGTGACCCTGCCACTGGGAGGTGGAGAGAAGAAGACTCTTCAGATCACTCGCTAGCCAGGTTAGCCGAGCCTGTGAGAGCCAGGTTCAGGGAGAGACCCTGTCTTTGAAAATGGTGGAGCGTGATTGACGAAGATGCCCAGAACTGAAAGCTGACCTCCACACACGGGAACATGAACACACTAACAAATGAAAGAGGTCAGCGGATAGTTATTTCAGATGAATTCTTGCTTTTTCATATTTTTAATAAGTTTAATTTTGTAAATCCAACCAAAGAAATATAAAACACATTGCTCTTCCTTGTCTCCCCTTAATTTCCTTTAGGCCATTGTTTCTCACTATTGAGAATTTTCACTATTCTCTAACAACAGGAATCCTTTGTAAGTATTTTTTCCTTAATTGGCCTCCCTCATAAAATTTAACACCGCAGGAATTGCTTTTAACTTTTGAGACGGGGGTCAGTCTGTAGCCGAGGTTGGCCTCCCCTTTTACATGCTGGGATCACAGGAGTGAGCCACCATTCCAGGCTTGCAGCTGTCTTTTTTTTTTTCCTTCAAGACGGATGGGGTTTCTTTATAGCCCAGGCTGTCCTAGAACTCTCAGAGATCGCCTACCTCTGCCTCCCAAGTGCTGGGATTAAAGGGTGCACCACCATCACCCAGCTGGGATCTGACTTCTCTATATGAAAAGTACTGTTGTTTGTTCTCAGATCAGAACGTCTAATTTTGACTCTGTTTAGGGATGATTTTACCCTGTTGAGAAAAGATGTTTTTCCGTTTGGAATAATGCAGCAAACATTCCACAAACTTGGGTAGTTTATTTCTGTGGGCTGAGAAATGGTCAGTGTATAATGAAGCTCCTCCCATGGCTCATAGATGGCTGTGTTCTCATCGTCTGCACAGGCGCTGCAAGGCTGAGGCATCTGTCCGGGACCTTGTAGAAAGTCGTGAAGTCACTCGTGATCCGGTCACTCCCTTGACGGGTCTACACGCTAACATTAAGTGACTGGCACAGAGCCATGTTCCCTGAGAGTGAAAGCAGTTGTATGGGCTAACCGCATGTGCTTGTCTGTGGATGAGATGTCAGTGTGCATGCGCCGTGTGCGTGTGGATCTCCTCCTGCACTGTACTTTGGTGAAGATCTTCTACGGTGGATCTGTGCACACGTCTGCTTTTTACAACTGAGTCTAAGGACATGCAGATTTTCTTGGTGGTTGCACACTGTGTCACGCAGCAGTTACTCGTCTCATGATGTCGTCGGCACTGCTGCCTCCAGGTTGTGGAGTTGAGACTGTTGGCCTTGCAGCAGTGACATCGAGTCATCCTCTTCTCTCCCCCTTGTTGCTGCCTCTCCTTCTCAGTGGCTTGGCTCCTGTCAGCCATTTTGTCTTCCCTGCCTGCAGCTCTCCCACATAGTGCTAGGAGTTTCCATGTGGCTGACAGTGAGACTTAGACTCTGGGAGTGCAGGCCACTTTCTTACCTAATGTAACCTACTAGCATGTGGCTGACAGTGAGACTTAGACTCTGGGGGTGCAGGCCACTTTCTTACCTAATGGAACCTACTAGCATGTGGCTGACAGTGAGACTTAGACTCTGGGAGTGCAGGCCACTTTCTTACCTAATGTAACCTACTAGCATGTGGCTGACAGTGAGACTTAGACTCTTGGAGTGCAGGCCACTTTCTTACCTAATGTAACCAACCTACTAGCATGTGGCTGACAGTGAGACTTAGACTCTTGGAGTGCAGGCCATTTTCTTACCTAATGTAACCTACTAGCATGTGAAATACCTTTAAGGAGAATACTTTAAAAGTTTTGTTGTTGTTGCTTGTTTGTTTTTCAAGACAGGGTTTCTCTGTATTGTTTTGGAGACTGTCCTGGAACTCGCTCTGTAGACCAGGCTGGCCTCGAACTCACAGAGATCTGCCTGCCTCTGCCTCCCGAGTGCTAGGATTAGAGGCCTGTGCCACCAACACCCGGCCACTTTAAAAGTTTTTAAAAACGGTACTATCAGGTAGCACATGTAAATAATTTTAGCCTTGTCCATCCATCAGCATTTATATTCAGGCAAAGAACTTTAGGTTCCAGAATTAGTTTCCTAGCTTTATCCATGCTCACACAGCAGAAATCAAGTTCCCAGCACCCCCATGGAAGTTCATGACCATCGGTAACACCAGTTCTGGGAGCTGCAACACCCTTCTGAGTGCCACTGGCAGCAGACACACGCTGTGCACCCACGCAGGCAGAACACCATACAAATAACATAAAAAACAAATCTGAGCATTAAGAAAATCAAAGCAGAATTCTGCCTTTCCAGAAGCTTTTATGTTTGAGGACATCAGAGCTGTGTTCTGTTTATCTGCTGTGCTTGTCCCTATCTCCCCAGCCTTCTGTCACATACGCCCTGTCCCTCTTGCCAACTCTAACACAGCTTTGAGGATGTCACTTCCCTGACTCCTAAAGAGATCGGGCTGTCTGCAGTGAAGGTCTGTAACTTACCTTTGTACCCATTTTTGGAGCTCTTTGGATGACATATTATACAGTATTTCTGAAATGAACGCCAGTCTTAGGTTGAGTAGTTTTTCCATATCCTTCTTTTTCTTCAAAACCAAACTGCTTTTCCAAAATACTCTGGCTAAAGTGATTATCATCTCCCTTCTGTGAATTAGAGAGGAATTATTGACTATGGAGTTAATATATCAACGGCAACTTAAGTGTCTTTTTTGGGGGCGTGGTAATGACTTGTTACTAAAGTGACTTGTGTTTCTTCCAGTCTACTGTAAACTCCCTGAGAGCAGGACTGTCGCCCATGTCCCTCTGCCTAGACCCAGATGACAGCTGTCACAACTTTCATGTACTCTTACAGCCCAGGACCAGCAGTAGCTTGTCTTGAGTTATTTGAAGTTGCATTCACAGACACAGTTGTTTCTTTGATTCCTTTATTCCAATTTACTTATTTTTTGTTGTTGTTTTGGGTTTATTGTTTTGTTTCTTTGCAGTCCAGTTAACATGCACTTTTATTTTTTTTACTCCTGGTCTTGGAGGTTTTATGTACAGGTTTCAGGAACAAATACTTTTATGTTCGCAGGTCAGCCTCCAAAACATAAAGGAAAACAAAAATCACGAAACAATGAATCAGAAAAGCCCAGGTTTGTTTTTTCTCTAATTTTATAGGGATTTTAATGGCGACCACATTGGTTTTACAGTTATAATTCGGGGCGGAATCAGCATGTTGGTAATATTTCTGTTCAGGAACTTCGGTCATTATCTGTTTACTCAATATTTGAAGTAAGTGTCGTAAATATACTTTCTTCTTTATGTAATATACTTTTTTCTTTATGTAAGTAGTACTGCTTTATTTTGGCACTGTTTTACAGTGTATACTTTTTTCCTCCTTCAGTTCTAATGCACAAGTGACTTTACCAGTAGATCTGAAAACCATTTTGGAGAAACAGTTTTCAAAATCTTCTAGAGCTGCTCACCAGGTAATAGAGAAGGCTTTTTTTTTCCTTTTGGTAGAGAGAGTAAGTTGTTTCCCTAAGATTTAATAATAATGCTAACTTCAAATATTTAAGTATTTAATAATGGCATATTAGCATGGTTAAGGATGTTTTTTCTAAATATGGGGGTCAATTTGAAAACCCTGTTATTTTAGATACACATAACAAATTTTATATGACTGAAACAGATTTCTAATTGTTTAGAACTTCTAACAGATTTTAGTTATGTGTTGATTGATTTTACTAAGTCTAGAAAACATGAAGTACTTGAAGCAGACTTGTGTATATTAGAGCCCTTTCCTAGATGAGAAAACTGGATCTGTGGTAAGAAGGTTCAGCCTGCTCATTGGGCGTGTGCAGTGCAGGGGAATCCAAGGTGGGCTGTATTGAGGGAATTCATTTTGGATAAAATTGTCTTGCTCTATTGATCTGTTTTCTCAGGTAACAAAGCAGTTAAAATTGGATCAATTCCTACAAAGTCAATAATGGATATTTTGGGGAGAACATCATGTTTCATACTGTTAAGTTCATGTCTTAAAAGTAAACACAGTTTCACATTGTATCTTAAATACTCTAACAAATACCAAGTGTATACAAAAGACCACTCTTCCTTGGTATTTTGAGAGGAGATTCCCTTAGATACTTAGTATTTCTGGTAGAAATCAGGCAACTTTTGCTCTTGTGTCAAGGTGTCTCCAGTGGGATCTTTGTGACATTGCCACCAGGAACTTGTCTTTTCTCTCCCACTGACTGGTTTACTCATGTGCGGCTCACTGTGACCTTCCCCTCCACTCTACGGGACAAAAGGCATAAAAGTACCGATACCTTTAGTGCTGGTTTTTTCTTTGTCTTTCCTTGAGTTTAACTTACTGATAAACATCCTAATAGTTTTGCTGGTTATATTTAAATAAATGTTGAACATGACTGGAGCTAAAACTTGAAATAGCTATCTTTTACTTAAACTTAAGGTTTGGTTTCAGGGCAAGGTGACAGTTGCTAAAATTCTGAGAGTGGTCAGTACACAGACTCCTTGTTCTAATTGTTTTAGTCCCAGCTGCAAAACTCACCTGTAGAAATTGTTAAAACTCAAATCCTGTGCTGGGTCTGGGAAAAGAAATAAGATCTACTAAAATGAGCCTCTCTTTCTTGGACGGTGGCACAGGGTGAATGTGCTGACGCAGAGCCTTGTAAGCGTATTGCTGAGAAAGGCATTTCATGGTAAGGGGGCAGCTTAGGTGTTTGCCGTCGTTTATGAAACGTCAGTGGTCACCCAGTGGGTGTTCTGACAGGTGCTCTCACCCACACAAAATAAATGGTGCTAATTCATCTTTTGAAGATCTTTCTTGTTACTGAGCAACTTACCGTCTTCAGTTTGAAACCAACAAGTCATAGATTTGGACTACTGATTTTTTTCCAGGATTTTGCTAACATCATGAAAATGTTGAGAAGCTTAATTCAGGATGGGTACACAGCCTTGTTAGAGCAGCGCTGCCGCAGCGCGGCCCAGGCCTTCACGGAGTTACTAAATGGGCTAGATCCGCAGAAGATACGGGTGAGTTTGATGGAGTGCCGCACCTCCCATGGGTTTAGAAGAGGACCTGGCTTTAGCGTCTGTAACATGCCCTAGACCTGTGAAGTCATGTGACTGCTCCTGTAATGCCCCCTAGATGGGCCTGTGAGGTCGGCTGACTCCTCCTGTAGTGCCCCCTAGATGGGCCTGTGAGGTCACGTGACTCCTCCTGTAATGCCCCCTAGATGGGCCTGTGAGGTCGGCTGACTCCTCCTGTAATGCCCCCTAGATGGACCTGTGAGGTCACGTGACTCCTGTAATGCCCCCTAGATGGGCCTGTGAGGTCGGCTGACTCCTCCTGTAAGGCCCCCTAGATGGACCTGTGAGGTCGGCTGACTCCTCCTGTAGTGCCCCCTAGATGGACCTGTGAGGTCGGCTGACTCCTCCTGTAGTGCCCCCTAGATGGGCCTGTGAGGTCACGTGACTCCTGTAATGCCCCCTAGATGGGCCTGTGAGGTCGGCTGACTCCTCCTGTAAGGCCCCCTAGATGGGCCTGTGAAGTCATGTGACTGTTCCTGTAATGCCCCCTAGATGGGCCTGTGAGGTCGGCTGACTCCTCCTGTAATGCCCCCTAGATGGGCCTGTGAAGTCATGTGACTGTTCCTGTAATGCCCCCTAGATGGGCCTGTGAGGTCGGCTGACTCCTCCTGTAATGCCCCCTAGATGGGCCTGTGAGGTCGGCTGACTCCTCCTGTAAGGCCCCCTAGATGGGCCTGTGAAGTCATGTGACTGTTCCTGTAATGCCCCCTAGATGGGCCTGTGAAGTCACGTGACTATTCCTGTAATGCCCCCTAGATGGGCCTGTGAGGTCGGCTGACTCCTCCTGTAATGCCCCCTAGATGGGCCTGTGAGGTCATGTGACTGTTCCTGTAATGCCCCCTAGATGGGCCTGTGAGGTCACGTGACTCCTGTAATCCCCCTAGATGGGCCTGTGAGGTCACGTGACTCCTGTAATCCCCCTAGATGGGCCTGTGAGGTCATGTGACTCCTGTAATCCCCCTAGATGGGCCTGTGAGGTCACGTGGCTCCTGTAATCCCCCCTAGATGGGCCTGTGAGGTCAGGTGACTCCTGTAATCCCCCCTAGATGGGCCTGTGAGGTCATGTGACTCCTGTAATCCCCCTAGATGGGCCTGTGAGGTCATGTGACTCCTGTAATCCCCCTAGATGGGCCTGTGAGGTCATGTGACTCCTGTAATCCCCCTAGATGGGCCTGTGAGGTCACGTGGCTGTCCTGGTGTGGGGAGCAGGTAGTGCTCCCAGTTAGTGTGGGCCATGTGGGGGTTCACTCCTGACCATTGCTCAGGTCTATTAGAAGCCCCGGCCTTTGACAGGTTAAGGATTTGGACTCCTTTTATTCTTAAACGAGGTGACACCTCAGTCTGTGTCTAGGCCCCGTTAAATGCAAAAGAAGGCAAGCTTTTCTAATCGATTGTGAGCTGTGCCTCATGATGCTCAGAGACAGTCTCTGTGATAAATAGCTACACACCATGGGACAGCTTCTTTTGCAAAATGTATCTCTGATTTATTTGTTCTGTCAGTTAGATGTCTTGCTCCTGTTGTAGCTAGAAAGTTACTCTAATGCAGAGTGGACAGGGTTATGTTCAGGTTATTAACCAGTGCATTTTTATTGACAGCAATTGAACCTGGCCATGATTAATTATGTATTAGTAGTCTATGGACTTGCTGTTTCTCTCCTTGGAATAGGACGACCTGAGGTAAGCTTTTAACAGAGATAAACAACTGAAATATGACATTAGTTGTGGAAGATATTTAGAAACTGTGTTCCTGTTTGGCTCATTTCTTTCTTGAAAGCCTGAAACCACCGAGTTTAACATAAGTGCTTTGGGCTGAGGCCTTAGACAGGGTCTCGCTCTCCGCCTAGTTTGGCATCAGCCTTGCTTGTCACTGTCCTCCTCCTGCTTCTGAACTGAGTGTAAACTGCTGGATGATTTGTTTTAGGGGAAAGTTTGGCAGGGTGGTGATTCGTGCCTGTAATCCCGGTACTGGGGGCAAAACCAGCAGAGGTATAAGTTTGAAAACTGCATGGACCAAGACCTTGTCTCCAAAAAAGAAATCAATCCTAGTAACAAAAGTCTATACTTGGCAGTTGCTAGGAGTCTATTGTATGTACACAGAAGTGAAGTTTAGCATATCAAGATACGTAGATTTCAGAAAAATATTGTCTAGGGCAAGGGTATCATTGTGTCTCTGTTGTTATGTATGGTGTTGTAAACGGCAATGCAGCTTCCTTAGTACTCAGACTGTAATAGTGAAAGTACCCCAGAACATGGCCAGATCACACCAAGTACTATTGTGTGTAGTGATAGAAGGTGGGGTGGGCCTGGGGAGGCTAGGAAGGACGTGTTAGTGTTACAGGGTGATGCCTCACTAGAGAATCACAAGTGAGAATGATGGCGAGGGCCTGACTTCTTGAGCTGCACCTAAGGTTTGGGTGTGACTCCCTGGGATCACATGGCTTTCATACCTTCTATGGGTTCCTGGGATGCTTGCTTAGAGTGTTACTTGGTCTTAGAGTCTTTTCTTCTCTGAAAGCTGAAATGCTTGCAGATGTGTTCAACTTTTTTGACATTGCAGTATGAAATTGAGTTTGAAAGAGTGTGTTGGGGAAAAAATGTGTTGGTAACTGTAGTTTTGTATTTGACTGTATTTATAGCTGTCCTTGTTTGCATGTGGCCCTGCATGCTGTAGATAGGACATGCCTATAAGAGTGATGTCAAATATAAAACATGCTCATGTAGTACGCCCTTTCTGCCAACCTGGGCTCTACGCTTCCCTAGCTACATGCAAGCTTAAATTCCCACTCAATTAAAATATAATGTAGGATTCACTTGCAAGGGTTCATGGTGCCTGGGGTCCTTTTCCTTGTTTGCAATGAGACTGACAGCAGGATTGTCTTCCATTAATGCCTGTCTGATTCCATTTTTTTTAATACATAGTTGGAGATAAGACTTTGTATTTTTAACTGTATCATGGTAGATTATCATGTTTTGCTTTAACAAAATTGAAGAAATAGTTTTATTGCAACTGTGTTAGTAGAACTTACACATTCAAAAAAATCTCACCAGGGTAGTATTCCTCTTTTTTCTCTACAGAAATGTAAATGTAATAATTTTAATTCTTTAGAATTTTTAGGCTTGTGTACAATGTATTTTGATTGTATTTATTGCGCACACACGCTTGTCCGTTAACTCCTCACACAACCCTGCCCAGCATCTCCTCAGGACGCCCATGTGCAGCTTTGCGTTCAAGCCTTCTTGGAGAACCATGCCTCCAAGCAACTCAGAAGCCCTGCCCACCCCCACTTCTCTTCACTCAGTGTGGTTGCGTTACCTCAGCTAGTTTCTTTGGTTTTTGTGTTTCAACAACAGACTTTATCTAAAGCAGAGATTCCCCTTGTGAGGATGCTAAGAATGTTCTCCAGGTTCTGTTAAGTTTAACACAGTGCTCTCTTGATTCCATAAAGCTTCATGGCAGTGTCACCGGAATGGCAAGTCTTCTAGGGAATAGTGCGCTACCATGTGTGCTGTGGTGTATCTGTACACAAACCATGAGTCCATACTGTTTGTGTTGACAGCAGTCTGTGCATCTGAGTAAATGTTTTCATCTGGCAGTCTGCTGTCAGCAGGATTAGCTTTGATGCTATCTGCATTTCCATGGGTGGCACGTGAATCAGAAAATTACCAAAGTCATAATTATGAAAATGAATTATAAAAGGGAAAGTTTTGCAATAGCTACTTTTTGACACAGGGTTTTTGTTTTGTTTTGTTTTAAGACATTAGGCAAGCATCATCTTTGAGATACTCTGTTTACCCATTTCTCTCACATAAGTAACCGTTCTCCCTGTTTTTGAAGGAGCTATCTGAAGCTGAAAACCAGTTTAAAAGGATTATCGAACACTATCCCAATGAGGGGCTTGACTGCTTGGCCTACTGTGGAATAGGAAAAGTATATTTGAAGAAAAACAGGTTAGTAGAAACCACGGTGAGCTACAGGTTGGTGATTAATTCATTTTATAGAAGGGATGGGGGATTGTGGGTTTTTAGGTGAGCATACGTGAGCATTAGGTGAGCATACGTGTAGGATAGAGATTGATGGTGGTGTCTTCCTCTGTGTTCACATTGATATTTGCTGCTATCTGGGAGCCAGTCCTCAGTAGTGCGTGGCTCAAGGGTAAGCCATTGAATTGACAGGTACTATAACTCTTCTATCTGACGAGTTACCGAAAAAGACACACACTTATCTCAATGGATTCTTTCAGACTTTTTCTTTCTTCTTTTGTATTCTCTATTATTTTCCTGGCGATTTCCTTCTCTCGTTCTTGACAGTTTCCTTCTAACTCTATCTTTATTCTTTTTCTTATATACCCCAGCAAAATCTTCCAGGCAATAAAAAATTACAATGCAGTTGCATTCTGTTTTTCAAGGGAATGATTACAATCAGTACAAATCAAACAGTAAAAAAAAAAAAAAAAAACCAAAGAAACAAAAACAACAACAGCGTATTTTCCATGTCCCTTACATGGTTAAACATTTTACATATTACAGGTGAAAAACAAATTATCCCAAGAACCCACGTACATTCATACCCAAGCAACTTGTTACAGACACGGCAACTCTTATAAAGTAAAACACTTAATTGGGGGTGGCTGACAGTTCCAGGGGTTCAGTCCGTCATGGCAGGAAGTACAGTGACACTCAGGCGGGCAGACACGGTACTACACAGGGAGCTGAGAGTTCTACATCTGCATCTGCAGGCAGCAGGAAGAGAGAGCCACACTGGGTATGGCTTGAGCCTCTGAGACCTCAGAGCCTGCCCCCGGTAACACAACTCCAGACCTACTCCAGTAAGGCCATCCCTCATGGTATTGCCTCTCCCCGTGAGCCTGCGGGGGCCACTTTCATCAAAGCCCCGCAATCATAGTGCGGCACACACTTGGCCTGGTGTTTACCCAGATCCCGGGGTGGGTTTGCTGTCATACGCTGATTTACTGAGGAGGCTGAGGGAATGGGAAAAGAAGCACCCTCGGGGACTACGGTTAAGCACTAGAGCCGCTCTCTGAACCTCTCTGTAGCGGTGTGCTTGCTCTTAAGTTTGCTAGGTAGCTGTTCTCTAGATGTCTCCTGTCTTCCAGTCTTGTCTTCCTAAGTTGACTGTAATGGCTTAGGATTGAAGACCAGTGTGTTCGAATCCTTGCAGTCAGAGTGGTGGGTGTATTAGGTTATTTTATAGGAAAAAAAAAAAAAGTAACCCTTCATAATGCCCAGTTAACCTTAAGTCCTTTACTTTTTAGAGGAAGTTCTGTGATAGTCTTGAGCTCTCTATCTTAGCATGTGTCCACAACTTCTATGCATATTTTTTAAGACAAAAAAGTTCTTTTCATTTCTAGTTACTGTCTGGCTGGGATCAGGTATGAAGGGCATTCCAGGACAGAGATGTGCTTCACTTACATTACTGCAGCAGGAAGTAGCAGCTATGTCTTAGGTTTTGTTTGCTTGTTTGTTTTGTTTTTTGAAGTTTGTTTGTTTGTTTGTTTGAAACAGGGTTTCTCTATAATAGCCCTGGCTGTCCCGGAACTTGCTCTGTAGACCAGGCTGACCTCAAAGTCACAGAGATCCGCCTGTCTCTGCCTCCCTAGCCTGGGATTAAATGTCTTAGTTTCTAAAAAGAAAATCTATTACATTGAATATTTATGTCTATTGATTTATCATGTGTGGTCTTTCTAGTAGGTTTGAGATCTTGGTGAATGCTACTGTGGAGTAAAATGTTATATCAGATCTCTGATATTTTCTTTCTTCCCAATTATGACTTTAGATTTCTTGAAGCTCTTAATCACTTTGAAAAGGCAAAGACCTTGGTTTATCGTCTCCCTGGAATTCTGACTTGGCCCACAAGTAATGTGATTATTGAGGAATCTAAGCCAGAAAAAATCAAGGTAACTGTTCAAGCATTTCATCCCGGCTGTGAGAGCCCATCTGTGTAGAGGATATAAGTAGCATTGCTCCATCCACACCTCTGAATGCAGATCGCTGAATGCGTTGAATGTTCCTAGTCTCGTACCTTCTTTTTGTTGTTAGTTTTCCTAAAGCAGTCCTGTGATAGAGGATCATGACCACTCCCATTTCACACGTGGGAAAGATGGAGTTGGGAGGGTCTAAGTGAGGAGCACGAGGTTAAGGTCCACTCTAGCTTCCTTGAGTCCTTGGATGACGTTTCCCAGTACTGTAAAGTGGGAACTGAGGTGTCATAGTTACATCAGTATAAAATTTGGATGCTACAAAATTGTAAAGATAATTTTCCCCCCAAACCTATTTTGACTTTCCTTAAAGAAAAAAACTTAGCAATCGTTTATAGTTTGTTCTTGGAAAGGACCATGTTTGATGGCAGAGGTTCTTGAAATCACTAGCATGTTTGTTGAAACATTAGTGTTGTGACAGTATTTATCACTTTCCCCACATTTTCTTTTAGACGATGCTGGAGAAGTTTGTTGAAGAATGCAAGTTTCCCCCAGTGCCAGATGCTGTTTGCTGCTACCCGAAATGCCGTGGATATTCCAAAATTCAGATTTACCTGACTGATCCCGACTTTAAGGTAGGTAATGAACTTACTATGTTGCAAAACCATCTCAGAATTAATTCAGAATGGATTCTGTGAATAGAGGATCCCAGGTTCTCTGGCTTGATAGCAGTTTTTATGTCCTCTTCCTTCCCATTTCTGTAGACTTCTTTATATCTTTGCTATTTTACATGGAAACCCAAAGCAACCAAAGTAAATGTCATGGATTGAGTTGGTGGCCCGAGAAATTGGGCTCAGGCTGCATTTTCTCTTCTAGCCACTGAATCTTGGAAAGTAAAATGATTGTTTCCTCTGACTTGTATTTTAAATACTCGTAAAATTTGAATATGAGAATTTAAAGGCCATTGAATTCTGAATTATCCCTTAAAGACCTAAATTAAGGCAAATCTGTCAGCTAACTAAATGATTAAATTATTGGTTTACTTAAGAAGGTAGCGCCTGCCCACTGTCCTGCTGCATCCAGCTAGTAGGTCAGAGGAATGATGTTTGTTCAACACTGTAAAAGTGAAACTGTCTGGACCGACAGCCTCCAAAACAATACAGAGAAACCCTGTCTCATAAATACCAAAAAAAAAAAAGAAAGTGAAACTGTCAAGTTCTTCAGTGCTGTATCACTCCATAAGAAAATATCAAGCCTAGTTATATAAGATCTCTAGTTATTACAGTGCATGCTATTATAAATGTGCTGGGCATGGGGTGTTGAAATCCCAGCACTCAGGAAGCAGAGGCAGACAGATCTCAGTGAATTCGAGGCCAGCCTGGTCTACAGCTTGAGTTTCAGGACAGCCTCCAAAGTAATACAGAGAAATCCTCTCTTGAAAAAACATAAATAAATAAATCTGCTAGTATAGACATGTTTAAATGCCTGTGTATTGCTTGTTTGTTCTTTAATCCCAGGGTTTCATACGCATCAGCTGTTGCCAATACTGTAAGGTGGAATTTCACATGAACTGCTGGAAAAAGTTAAAGACAACAACTTTTAACGATAAAATTGACAAGGTAAGGCATGAGGTTAGACTTTTGTATTTATGTGTTATGCTTGTATATTGATTCCTCCACCCACCTTAATTCTTTTTTAAGTCTTTACCAAGTGTATATTCCTTCCTGGGCATTACAGCCAGCATGAGGATGTTTTACATGAGATCAGTAACAAGGTAGGAAAGCAGTGTGTCTATGTTTTCTGTGACTATAAAAGCAATTACTTTTGCATTTTGACCATTGTTATCAAAAGTAAATGTTTCAGTGCTTCGTTTTAACATCCATATTTTAAACTGTGCTCTACGGTATTAGTTTTCTAGAGATTGTCATCAGAAAGTATTGATGAACAATTTAAGAAACTAAGTTAAAATTTATGTTATTTTTCTGGGGGGGGGCTTCCAGTTATCAAGAACACTTTGGAAGAAGGTATAATTTTATTGTTTAATTTGCATTCATAAAATACATGTATTGTCTGTATGGGTTTAGCCAAAGGAAACCTTTTTGGGGGCCGGAGAGACTGTTGTAAGTTCGCAGCAGGAATTACTCATTGGGGAGAGACAGACTTTTACATAGCTGGAGAGAATGCTGTGACTCAGCCTCCGTTGTCGCCTTCTGCTCTTTCTTACCAGTGTGCGCTCTCTGCTTGTCCAGCTCCCTTTAGTCTTCTTAAACAGTTCCAGACTTGTAGATGCCCACCTCAGCTCTTTGGGTTGCTCTGTCTTGCAGTGAGAAATTCATCTCCTGATTATAGACTTTAAAGTTTTCAGTTGTCGATCGGGGCCAAGCGGTGGCCACTCTGTTCCCCGTGCCACGTTCTCTGTCTCTGAAAGCAAGTTAAAGAGTGTCCTTTCCTGGGACATGTCCTGTGTCAGAAGGGAAGGGCAATGCCAGTCCATGCAAGGACTGAGCTGCTGCTTAGATGTGGATCACACTGTGTACGCTCACTTTGGTTTGACCAACGAGAGTCATGTGGTCAGAAGTGCACTCTGTATGGGACGCAGAGCTGCTGAAGGGGGCTGTACCTGTCCTAGCGAGTCTTTGTGGGTACAATGGTGCACATGGACTGGCTCATCCACTGAGACATGACCTTCTTCTTTTAAAAGGATTTTCTACAAGGAATTTGTCTCACGCCTGACTGTGAGGGAATCATTTCTAAGATTATCATCTTTAGCAGTGGTGGTCAAGTTAAATGTGAAGTAAGTATCATTATTACACCTTGTGCAATCATGGCTTGAATGTGTGGAGTTGTGTAGTGTGGACCCTGTGTTGGAGAACACAGGGATGTTGTGGTGTGCATTGCAGTGAGGCGTTCCTCGTTGTTGATACTTACTGGGAGGAGGGGTTTACATTTTAGTTCTATTGTTTTCGCCCTTTGATTATATTTTTTAAGTCCTTCAAACTTTTGGGGTATGAGTAGGATGTGGGCTTTTAGGCACCAGGGAGAGTGCCTTGGGTTATTTTGAACTTTGCAACCTGGGGATAACATCGGTGAGTGGTTGTGAAACAATTATAGCTTATTGGATTTTCTGCTTGCTTGTAATTTTCTAAAACTTCTTCTTAAAGTGTCTCCTGTTCCCTTTCTACTGAGTTTCTTGGCAGCAGCTTTCTGAGCACTGACTGTGTGCTTGTGTCAGCACCACTGTCTGAGCACTGACTGTGTTCTTGTGTCAGCACCGCTGTCTGAGCACTGACTGTGTGCTTGTGTCAGCACAGCTGTCTGAGCACTGACTGTGTGCTTGTGTCAGCACCACTCTTGGTGAGCACTGACTGTGTGCTTGTGTCAGCACTGCTGTTGGTGAGCACTGACTGTGTGCTTGTGTCAGCACCACTGTCTGAGCACTGACTGTGTTCTTGTGTCAGCACCGCTGTCTGAGCACTGACTGTGTGCTTGTGTCAGCACAGCTGTCTGAGCACTGACTGTGTGCTTGTGTCAGCACCACTCTTGGTGAGCACTGACTGTGTGCTTGTGTCAGCACTGCTGTTGGTGAGCACTGACTGTGTGCTTGTGTCAGCACCGCTGTCTGAGCACTGACTGTGTGCTTGTGTCAGCACAGCTGTCTGAGCACTGACTGTGTGCTTGTGTCAGCACCACTCTTGGTGAGCACTGACTGTGTGCTTGTGTCAGCACTGCTGTTGGTGAGCACTGACTGTGTGCTTGTGTCAGCACCGCTGTCTGAGCACTGACTGTGTGCTTGTGTCAGCACTGCTGTTGGTGAGCACTGACTGTGTGCTTGTGTCAGCACCACTCTCGGTGAGCACTGACTGTGTGCTTGTGTCAGCACCACTCTCGGTGAGCACTGACTGTGTGCTTGTGTCAGCACCACTCTCGGTGAGCACTGACTGTGTGCTTGTGTCAGCACCGCTGTTGGTGAGCACTGACTGTGTGCTTGTGTCAGCACCGCTGTTGGTGAGCACTGACTGTGTGCTTGTGTCAGCACCGCTGTTGGTGAGCACTGACTGTGTGCTTGTGTCAGCACCGCTGTCTGAGCACTGACTGTGTGCTTGTGTCAGCACCGCTGTTGGTGAGCACTGACTGTGTGCTTGTGTCAGCACCACTCTCGGTGAGCACTGACTGTGTGCTTGTGTCAGCACCACTCTCGGTGAGCACTGACTGTGTGCTTGTGTCAGCACCACTCTCGGTGAGCACTGACTGTGTGCTTGTGTCAGCACCGCTGTTGGTGAGCACTGACTGTGTGCTTGTGTCAGCACCGCTGTCTGAGCACTGACTGTGTGCTTGTGTCAGCACCGCTGTTGGTGAGCACTGACTGTGTGCTTGTGTCAGCACCACTCTCGGTGAGCACTGACTGTGTGCTTGTGTCAGCACCACTCTCGGTGAGCACTGACTGTGTGCTTGTGTCAGCACCACTCTCGGTGAGCACTGACTGTGTGCTTGTGTCAGCACCACTCTCGGTGAGCACTGACTGTGTGCTTGTGTCAGCACCGCTGTTGGTGAGCACTGACTGTGTGCTTGTGTCAGCACCACTCTCGGTGAGCACTGACTGTGTGCTTGTGTCAGCACCACTCTCGGTGAGCACTGACTGTGTGCTTGTGTCAGCACCACTCTCGGTGAGCACTGACTGTGTGCTTGTGTCAGCACCGCTGTTGGTGAGCACTGACTGTGTGCTTGTGTCAGCACCGCTGTCTGAGCACTGACTGTGTGCTTGTGTCAGCACCGCTGTTGGTGAGCACTGACTGTGTGCTTGTGTCAGCACTGCTGTTGGTGAGCACTGACTGTGTGCTTGTGTCAGCACTGCTGTTGGTGAGCACTGACTGTGTGCTTGTGTCAGCACCGCTGTCTGAGCACTGACTGTGTGCTTGTGTCAGCACCGCTGTCTGAGCACTGACTGTGTGCTTGTGTCAGCACCGCTGTCTGAGCACTGACTGTGTGCTTGTGTCAGCACCGCTGTCTGAGCACTGACTGTGTGCTTGTGTCAGCACCGCTGTTGGTGAGCACTGACTGTGTGCTTGTGTCAGCACCGCTGTTGGTGAGCACTGACTGTGGTTCTGAGACACTTGTTTCTGTGCTTTGGTACCCTGTGTCATGTAAGTGTGAGAACAATCTTGTCTCTGTTTTCTTTAAAGTTTGAACATAAGGTCACAAAAGAAAAGGTTCCTTCAAGACCTGTTCTGAAACAGAAATGTTCCAGGTAAGATTTTTCACATCACACAATAGTTTCATGATGTCTTGCAGAGTATAATTATGTCAAATGCAAATATATAGATTATGAAATTTTTTAAAGTTGCACACAAAATAAATATTGAAAATTATTTTGTACATATTTAAAACTAAAATGAACTAGCCTAAATACTAAAATTTTAAATACTAAAATCTTGACCAAAAAAAATTAGTGGTTTATAAGTAAAACTACATTTCATGTTGTGATGTTATATTTGTTAACACATTTGGCACTTAGGTAGAAATGGTCTATTCATTCTTGGTTGTTTTAGGTTTAATTCCAAGGCATTTAAAAAGTTTTTCATCTCTTCAGCAAACATTTTGAGCCAATAGCTAGTTCTTACCTTGAAATTCTCAGTGTATTGTCTAAACTATTTATCTCTGTGCATCTTTGTTCAGACCAAATAATTCTAGTCCTTTTTTCTTTTCTTTTTGGTCCTGCTTCTTGCCTTTTATTCTAAAAAGTGATTCTTCTCTCTTTTATTTGTATTATTTGTGACCAAGAAAAACAAAAGAAAAGATAAACGTAATTATTTGTTGGAAATATTTCACTGTAACCACCGATTTATCATGTGGTAGGTAGGGCCTTATTGGTTTATTAGGAGATACGACTTTGAAATGAAAAGTTACATTTGTCATCTTGCGGACTACTTGTTACTGACCAAGCCATTGTCTGTATACCTGGACATAGCACCCATAGGGTTATATTTGCTGCATCCTTAGATATCACTTATTTATTGAGGTGCTTGCTTTCATAAAATAACTTCCTTATTTTGACTGAACTGATGTTATAGATCAATAGGTTTTTGTGTTGAACAGAAATCGTAGGAGAATAGGTTCTAATTTTTAAAAAACGCCTTAACCTATTTTATATCAAAGACAAATTGTCACTGACTGTAAATGTCTATCAGCCTAGAGAAGTTAAGACTCAAAGAAGACAAAAAATTGAAGAGGAAGATCCAGAAGCAAGAGGCCAAAAAGTTAGCACAGGAAAGAATGGAAGAGGACTTAAAGGAGAGCAGCGCCCCCAAGAACGAAGAGCCCGAAGGTATTCAGAAGTGCACCTTACGAAAACAATACATGCCTGTCCCAGAGGACAGATAGGATTACTCATTTTATGTTTTCATACTCTTTTTACTACTGAATTGAGTATCACTTTCAGTTAACATTACAATGGTATCTTAATCCTGCCCTCTACCAGCTCCATGTGGTGATTGCACCTGCAATCCTACAATTCAGGAAGCTAAGGCAGGAGGATTGCCATGACTTTGAGGGTGGCTTTGAATACACAGCAAGAGTGTGTGCCTCGAAAAAGCAAAGCCAGCTGGGCGTTGGTGACGCACACCTTTACTCCCAGCATTCTGAAGGCAGGGGCAGGCAGATCTCTGTGAGTTCGAGACCAGCCTGTCTACAAGACCTAGTTCCCAGGACAGTCTCCAAAGCCACAGAGAAATCCTGTCTCGAAAAAGCAAAACCAGAAACCAAATACAGCCTGTTACTCTGGTATGGAACACACCTACTCTAAAGCAAAACCCCAGGGAGCTTGCTCTAAGCAAACCACTTCTCTGGTGGTGGCGACATAGCTGAGTTGCTTCTTATCATGTGTGACCGGGCGCTGTAAGGTGTGCCAAGTGGATCTGAGTTCCAGTGTCCTGAACCAAGTTCCTAGTTTTCTGGAACACTGTGACGTATTGTTGGGTTCTGAGCATCTGCTGTTTAAGTCAGGGTTTGGCAATCCGACCTTTCAGTTGATGCTCATGTTCTCATTCCTGAGCAGCACAGGAATGTCTCACACAAGCATTTTCAGTTTTGATTTGAAATCGTGGTTCTTCGTTTTGTGTTGTATATCCCTCAAATGAAATATTTTCCATATGCTCTTTCTTTTTCCCCATCTGCCTAGTATTTGGAAAATGCCTCAAAAGTAAATAAATTGTCTGTGGTTGTGAATTTGTTTTCAGCAGTGTGTTAACTTTGTGTGCCTCTCCTAGACGAAGCACACTACGTTGATGTTTAGTTGGTGAGAATGGGTTAGAGTAGTTAAGAGAAGAGAGCCCGCTTTGGAGGAAATAGGGATTTAAATGCTGTATACAAGCAATGTGAAAAGATCATGAAGTATTTGCTCTGGGAGTCCAGGGTGTGTGGGTTTAGCCAGGTACCTGGCAAGTGCAGTGAGCAGGGCTGAGCTCTGTCAGTCTGTCTGTCTGAGGCAGTTTCACTCAGTTGCTTAGCTTGGCAGTGACTGCTGATGCAGAACTTAGCGTCCACAGTGGGTCTTGAACCTGTGGTCCTGATGCTCCAGCATCCCAAGTAGCTTTTTTCTCAACTCTTGAATTCATTTGAAGTTTCCTGCCTTTTCAGGGTTACTGTAAAATTGTAAATGTGTCTATTCTACATTTAAAGTTTGCCAAGTTGTTTATGGCAGTACAAACAGAAATCGGACCTTGCCTTACAGGGGAGACCCCGAAATCACAAAGTTGGTTTTTCCAGGGCAAGGCTTATCATACATTGCCCCTGGGTGTGCCGATCCCTCTGGTTTCCCCAAATGCAAAACTGACTGCACGATTTGTGGTAGTGGGGATTGCACTCATATTCTCTCCTGTAGAAACAAACAACAACAAAAACACAAGCCAGGCATTGGTGGCTCACACCTTTAATCCCAGCACTTGGGAGGCACAGGCAGGCAGATCCCTCTGAGTTCGAGGCCAGCCTGGTCTACCCAGCGAGTGCCAGGACAGCCTCCAAAGCTACAGAGAAACCCTGTTTCCAAAACAAAACAAAAAAAAAACAAAACAGAAATCAGCTGTGTGTGCCACATTGTCTTCTTTGTATAGTTGCAAGTTAGCTTAACCCTGCTTATCCCTTTAACCTTTGTTTTCCTAGAAACCGTAGACAGCGTTCAGAGTTGTCCATTTCTAGATGACAGAATCCTGCAGTGCATAAAGCAGAATGCTGACAAGATTAAGTCTGGGGTATTGAATACCTCCACACTTCTCAAAGAGCTGCTCTCCTGGAAGGTTCTGAGCACAGAAGACTATACAACATGTTTTTCCAGCAAAAATTTTCTCAATGAAGCAGTAGACTATGTTATCCGTCACTTGGTTCAGGAAAACAACAGAGTGAAGACACGAGTATTTCTGCATGTGTTGAGCGAGCTTAAAGAGATAGACCCCAAGTTGGCTCCCTGGATCCAGAGACTTAATAGCTTTGGTACGTACCTTTAAATTCTAGAGTGCTGCTGTTGGGAAGGGTAAATGCAAGCCTGTGAGCTCTTTTTACTTTGCCATCTAACTACTTATGATGTTTTTTTTGGGGGGTCTTTTTTGGTGTTTTGAGAGAGGGTTTTTCTGTATTGCTTTGGAGCCTGTCCTGAAGCTCACTCTGTAGACCGGGCTGACCTTGAACTCAGAGATCCGCCTCTGCCTCCCAAGTGCTGGTATTAAAGGTGTGCGCCACCAACATCCTGCCTACTTGAGATGTTTTAAATGCACAACTATGTTTTTATGTGGTTAAAGATTCTTTCTCCACACAGGTGCTTCTAGGTTACTCCATAGACAGGTTTTGATAGTGTTTCAAAAGATGAGAGTAAGAAAGGCGGGCTTAATCATGTGAACTATTTGTGAATGTGTGAATTTATGCAGACATAGATGGAAATGTGTGCAAAAGTGTACTATGCAGTCTGCTGTCAGTACAGTGGCAGCAGGGATTTGTTCAGGCCAGCATCTGAGAAATAAAAACGGAAAATTTTTTCCATGAGAAAGGATTTAAAAGGACCAGTAGGCGGGGCTAATTGCCAAGGAACCAGGGGGGATTGACTGCACTTGCCTACTGTGAATGGCAGAGTTATGCACCTACTTTCATGCTGCTGTGACTTTGCTGATTTGACTGGGAGAAGGAAAGATTGATGAAACCTCCCCACGCAAGGATCGTAGATGTCGTGGTTGTTCAACACTGGGTGAGGGTGCTCTTGGCCTCGTGAGGCCAGCGAGAATGGTGACTGGCCAGGCACAATGCATGGTCAGCCAGCAGCTGTTGATAGACTTGAGAAGGAAAGAGCCCTCAGAGAAGAGAACACTGCCTCTCAGCTCAGTCCAGGGGTGAGGCCTGCCTGTCCTAGTGAACGATAGGATTGTCATTGGTGTCTGTCAGATGATAGACTCAAGAGTTGGAGAAGTAGTCTTATCTGGGTTATGCTTCAGAAGCTAGAAGACCAACCACTGTTTTTTGTTGTTCTAAATGCATTGTTTGAGGTTTGCAGTTCCTCACTGGCAGGGAAACTTAGCTCTTTTCGATGTAGTCCGTGCTTACTCTGGAGACAGTAAGCATAGTTTTAAATTCCGAAGTGAACTTAAGCTTTTATTCTAACCTGGACTGAAACACATTTACTTCTTAAAGGAAATACTTTCCAGTTCATGGAGTTTTATTTCCTTCTCATGAAAGTCCATTTAGTGGAATCACTCGTGTTTAACTTAGGAGCCAATGTATTTGATCAGTAAAAACGGGATGGAGGAAGAAATAGATTGCAAGAGGGAGTTAGCATTGGGAGGTGATGTCGTCTGCTCACATGCACCTGCGGGACACACGCTTTGTTCTGTCAGACTAGACAGGGAAGGTGAGTCTCTTTGGCAGCTCTCTTAAACTTCTATTGGCAGCATAGTTTATGTTGCCATGGATTCTTGTGTTTAAACATGCAGACTTCTCATGTCACGTGACTTCTGTAAGCTAAGTGTCTTGACCAGAGGAAACAGCTACCAGAATAATTTCAAGGAATGATGCCTTGCTGACTTGACACCTAGGCCTATGCTGAGGGCACCCATGAGGCATGAAGGGAAGCTGACCGAGTATTGCCATAGTGAGGAGTGGGCTTCCTCGTCGCTGATGTGGAGTGGGGTGGAGGAGGAGTCTGTACAACATAGTTCTGTTCAAGGCATTTGGGAGGATTTGGGTATTGCTGACATCTCGTTGGTGTGGAATACTTATAGGAAAACATTGTAACATCTCAGCAATTCAATTAGACATGAAAGTCAACAATTAGTCAAGAGTGGTATATTTTTAAGGGAATGTAGTGTCATTGTCTTTTAATGATAGAACCATTTGGCTCACCTTCCTCAACTACTAAAGGGTTTTATTATCATCTCTGTTTAATCTTGTTTGTGAAATACACGGTAGTTTTGACTAATTTATCAAGTATTTAAACATTTTCACTGAATATGTAAGCAGACTGTAAATAAAACTACTTCTAGAGGATGTGATGGTTGGGAATTTCACTGAAGAAGTTTTGGCTTCTGAGATGTGGGCTTTGTTCTGTTGCAGGCTTAGATGCCACAGGACCATTTTTTACTCGATACGGAGCCTCTCTCAAGGAACTTGATTTTAGCATCATGACTTTCCTCTGGAATGAGAAATACGGTCATAAACTGGATTCTATAGAAGGAAAGCAGCTCGACTATTTCTGTGAGCCAGCGTCAATGAAGGAAGCCCGCTACTTAATATGGCTGCTGGAGGAGCACAGAGACAAGTTCCCAGGCTTGCAAGGCGCCCTCGATGAGTTCTTTGATGTGATGGGTATGTGAGGCGTGTGTCTTCTTGGGGGGGTTGAGAGACTTAATGGAGGGAGGACTTCACATAAGGGCTGCTTTGATTCTTCCTGTGAAGTCTCTGGGACAGGGATGGTCTCAGGGGAGCTGCAGATGTGTGAGTGGAATTGGACAGGTGTGTGGAGCTTAGCAACTGGGTGGGGATGCAATAGTTAGACTTGTCAGAGTAGACTGGAGAGCAGCTAATTTATTTAGCTTCTCCTGGGCTTTCTTCATTGTAATCAACTGATTTATCTGTGTGATTCTGTTTTAAAGATTCTAATACCAAGAGTCTAAATTAATTTTAACTTCCCATCTTTTGTCTGTGTGACATCCATCCTGTGGTAGTAGCTTCATTCTCTCGGCATCCGAGTCTATACACTGTCAGGCACGAGCATTCCGGCTTTGTGCTCTTTATTTTTGAGTGTGCATTAGGAGGTCTGACCTTGTAGCACTGTCGTGTGTCACAGAGTTCAGTGCAGTGCAAGCTGCTTACTTGTGTTTGATATTTTTGAAAAGAATGCCCCTTCTAGACTGCAAGGGACGCCATATTTAATAGCCTTGGCTTACTGTCGTTAGTTCAGTGCTTGTAATAGCAGAAGGTGGCTGCATTCACAAGCCTGCCGCACAACACCTCTCGAGTGCACCTGACCCTCAGCACACCTTGCTGCCTGTGGCTCTCCTCCTGCACCCATGGGGCAGAAGGCCATCTGAGGCCGTCTTACCAAGTCTGAGAACTCCACATCCCTTTCTCACCTGAGGGATTTGTGGTTTTTTTCTATTCTTGTTTAAAAGGAGTATTGTATTTTTTAAGACTTTTCAAAATCCATTGGCCTTGTATATCAGGATGTTTAGTGTCTTCACCAGTGATAATTGGGAACCTCGACAGTCCTGAACTAGGCATGCATACTTCCATCCGGAAGTCTATACAGAGAGCCAAAGTCCCTTAGAAGAAACATGGCTGAGCTCACTTCCCTGATCTTATGTTCTTATCGATGAGCACATTGTTATAGATCTAAGTGGTAATCAAGAAACTTAGCATTAGTCTTGGCTCTCCTTTTTTCTGTTATTGTTGTTGTAAATACTTTGTCACCAGGCCAAAGAAACCTTACATTTGATCTGCCCTTTCCTATTCGTCTCAGTTCTGTAGGCCAAGGCCTCCATTGTTTTGTTTTGGTTTTTTTTGTTTTTTCCATGATCAGATGATTACAGTAGTGGTGACTCTGGCCTGTACGTTTCTACACGTGTCATACTGCCTCGAGTGACTCTCGTGGGAACACTTGCTGGGCATCTCCTACATGGTGCAGTCCCATCCCCACCACCTGCGCCGTCCCAGCACATCCTTCACTTGAATGACCAGACCCTTTTTGTTGCTTTTTTCACTCACTCATTCATTTATCTATTTATTTAGTTTTGGTAGCGGATCATGAGCTCATTGGCACCAGGCACCTCTGTATTCCCGTGTCCTGGCATAGATGGCACCAAGAAGGCCCTGAAAATGTGCTGGCTTTGGTTAAAGCTGCGTGCCTCCCTGTAGTTGATTTCCCACTTAGTCAGTTATTTTCATCTTGGTTTTTAAACTCAATTTTATCAGAGCCAAGTGAAGAAAGAGCACAGGCCATGCTGGTAGTCCCAAGGGTGGTTGTGTAAGGCTTTCGCATGTGATAATTGTGATAATAATAATTCAAAAGCGCGATGGCTGAGTCACCACACAGAGGCCTCTGTTCTCCCTGCAGATAGCCGATGTACTGTGTTACGGAAACAAGACAGCGATGAAGTGCCGGTAAGCCCTCGAATCCCAGGGTTTTCCTTCCGGGAGACAAAGGAGCAGAGGAGAGGCCAAGCCAGTGCTTACTTGCTTGACAGTTAACATTGCAGACCCCACGGAGGATCTGCCGTTAGAGCCATGCAAATGTAGCTCAGTTGGTAAAGAGGCCAGCGTGTACACAGGCCTGAGCCGCATCCCCAGCCGTGCGTAACGGGGCATGGTGAGGCAGGCCTGTAATGCCAGCACTCAGGAAAGAGAAACAGGAGGACCACATGTCCAAGGGCGTCCTCAGCTACCTAGTGACTTGCCACTTCCCTCGTGGTCCCACCCAGCCTCTGGCCGTCTGCTTTAAGGAGTGTCTGTAAAATGCTGTCATCGTCTACCTCAGAATTCCCAAAAATCTGCTTATTCATTTGAAGTAACATAAGCCCTGTTGAAATGGAGGTTAAAATGTTGGGGCGGTTTAATGTTAGTTGTAACATGAAGTGTCACTCATTAAGCCTTTTCTCAATAGTGCTTGGAGCGGTGCACGCCAGTGTGTGCATTCCACTGTAGTGACACTAAGATTTATTTAGTACATGGCTAGTCGAGGGAAATGAGTGTGGGTATTTCGTTGAGATTTACGATTCTACTATTCGAGCATTCATTGATGTTCTTTTTCATTTTTTAGTTTGGTTGTATCAAGGTAAAAAACAAAGGCAAGAAAAAGAAGCCAAAAGATTCGAAGGTAAGGAAAGTCTTCTGTCGAGATCTTTGGTGTCCAGTAGCTGACTTGGCTATGCTAGTGAGAAAGAAACAGCTCTTGGAGCAGTTTGAAACCTTGTGTGAATGAGCACTCGTGAGACCCCATGAAGGTGACAGTAGAACAGAGTAGGCAGGAGGGCTCTGGGGTCAGACAGGTCTTGCTACCAGCGCCTGTGTGAGCACCCAGTGCAGCTGGTACCCTAAAACTTGCTGCCAGCCAGTCCAGTCTACCCCGGGTACTCCAGGCCCAGTGAGACGCTGGGAAATGGCTGTGAAGATACCTGATGGCAACCTGTGGCCTGCACACACGCACGCACACATATGTCCTTGGACACCTGCAAAAACCCATCAACACACCCCACAGAATTCATGCACTTAAAGAAAAGAAATGACTGGATCCTTAGCTAGCACATGCTTATTAATAATACCACTTGACTGGGCATTAGGAGCAGATAAGAAAGAATGTTTGTCTTCATGGTATTCAGAACGTCGATGAAAGTTGTTTCTGTTCAGATGTTTATCTGAAACAGTCGAAGTGATGAATCCCAGCCATCCTGATGCTGTCACTCTCCTTCTATTCACGTCAGTCCTAAGCCCTGGAGCCCAAAGAGCCTCATTCAGATGCTGGGGGAGGCCTTCGTGGCGGCACAGCACAGAGGGAGGGGCAGGGGAGATGGGAAGAAGGGGTGAGCAGCTGCTAGAAAGGGGCGCGACAACTTGGGGTTCCACACGGCTTCGCCCTGCATCTTTGAGAAAAACAGGTGCTTTAGTGACTGACTTAAAGTCACAGTTACATTGTTTTGGAACATTGGAAACTACCCTAAGTTTTAATTTTCCGTCTATTTCTGACAAAATTATGATGCTGTCTCCTTTTTATAAGAAACTTTGAGTTCGTTTTTTAGAATTCACAGTTGGCATGCATGTGTTTATGTAAATTCTCATTAATTTCAAAGGTGAGTTTTTTTCTTCTATGGAACTTTAGAGTAGAACAGTGCCATTTTGAAGATAGAATATTTTTTTATCATTTACTGTAGAGTCTCACTTTTTAGGGTGGGAATATCATTGTCTCTTTTCTTTCTATTAAATCAGCCAATGTTAGTGGGATCCGGAGCTACATCGGTAGCAGCAAGCAATGAGACTGTCACCCCAGAAGACCATGGGTGAGTAAGCCGGCTCACCTCAGCACCACACCAGTGTTCACGCTTCAAAGTCAGGCCGGCTTTCTGTACACTGGCGTCTCCTTCCTTCCTTCCCTCCCTCCCTCCCTCCCTCCCTCCTTCCTTCCTCCCTTCCTCCCTCCTTCCTTCCTCCCTCCCTCCCTCTTTCCTTCCCTCCCTTCCTCTCCTTCCTTCCTTCCGTCCCTCCCTCCCTCCTTCATTCCTTCTTCTCTTAAAGATATAAATCTATCATGATAACTTATTTGGGTTAATGGCATGGGTTTAACAATTACAGCCTTAAGAATTCATTCAAGCTGTGTTAAAGTCACAGGAATAGGCGAAGAAGAGACTCAGGTAAAATAATTACTGAGACAGATAAAACAAAATATGTGACAAGAATGTGTGAGGATGTCATATTTGGAAACCCATTATTTTGCACAATTAGTGGGGCTCAGTTGGTAAAGCGCTTTCCGCATAAATAAGCATGAGGACATTTTTAAGGTGAGGGAATTGTCTTAATCTGAACTAACAAGGACCTGTCTTGGTCTGTTTGGGCTGTCAAGACAAAATGCCCTAAAATGATGTACTTAAAAACTAGAATTCTAGCCGGGCGGTGGTGGCGCACACCTTTAATCCCAGCACTCGGGAGGCAGAGGCAGGTGGATCTCTGTGAGTTCGAGGCCAGGCTGGACCGACAGCCTCCAAAACAATACAGAGAAACCCTGACTCGTAAAAAAAAAAAAAAAAAAAAACTAGACTTCTGAGCTGGAAAGCTGGCTCAGTGGTTAAGAGCACTTACTCCCGCAGAGGCCTGGGTTTGATTCTCAGCACCCACGTGGTGGCTCCCAACCATCCATACTCCAGCTCTAAGAGGTTTGCAGCCCTCTTCTCACTTCAAGCATACATACATGGTGCACGTATGTATGCTGGCAGAACATTAATAAACATGAATCTTTAAGTTGATTAAAAACAAACCATAAATTTACTACAACGATATACCCCACACTGAATAGCTTACAAACGGTGGAGCATTCCTCGCAGTCCTGGAGTCGGAAGTCCTAGTGTCAAAGAGGCCGTCCATTTCCTGGTGCATACATGAATGGCTCCATCTTCCTGTGTTCTCACAAATGGAAGAGTAAAGTAGCTTCTACCATCCTAAGCTTAATACAAGTCAGACATATGGCCTCATGACCTGATCACTTCCAAAAGGCCCGGCATCCTAATACTATTAGTTGGTGATTAAATTACGACGTAAGAATTTGGTGTGTGGGGGAGGTGTCACAAACATTTAGATCATAACATGGCCTTTACTGACATTGGCATGTACCAGTTTCTATTCCAGGGATTTAGACATAGAACTCATTTAATCCATTCATCTGCCACGGGACAGCAGTGTTCTGTGTCCTTGTGGATAGATAAAGACACTGAGGCCTAGTAGAAGGAGGGACTTCAAGTATAAAATGCCCCCAGATAGCAGACCCAGTATTTAAACTACACTTTCTGGTTTTCAAGGCCACATTCAAGATGTTATGTCCTTTTAGAGTGCTAAGAATCTAAACAAGACAGACCCTAGGCCTCAAAAGGCCCCTTTTAGAGGGAAGAGTACTGAAGGGGAAAGAGAGGATGGTGCTGACAGGGAAGGAAATACTCTAGCAAACAGATTGCAGAACAGCGATGGGGCTGGTCTTCACCGCAGTGGCAGTGGCTCACATAGGCTCTGTGTTGATACACGCTTGCTTCCTGAACCAGAATGCACACAGCTTCGTTAAATATGCTTTTCATGAGCAATCGCTGTGCTTCAGGAAGGACATTTATAACTTAAACCCCTTCTGGGAGAGCCTGCGAAAATCAGAAAGCCGTTGTAAAACCCATGAAGTGAGCTCGACATGGTGGTCTTGGCTATCAGGAGACTGAATTTGAAGCTAGATTGAGCTACACACCAAAGTAAGTTCAAGGCCATCCTGAGCTACATAGTTAGACCCTGTCTTACACATGTGCGCATACACACACACATACACACACACGCACACGCACAGTTCTCGTTGTGTGTCTGTATAAGGAAAGGCTGGCAGGTACACACATGCATGCACATACACATGCATGCACACACATGCATGCACACACACACAGTTCTCATTGTGTGCTCTGGATAAGGAATGGCTGGCAGGACTTCTCATGAGTCAAGTCTGAAAATGAAATGAAAGCAGAGTGACAAATCTGAAAACCTACAGTCTCAGAAAAGAACCACTGCTGTTCTGAGGATGACATCTTGATGTCACTACAAGGTCCACGTGGCCTGGCGTATGGGCAAAACTAGTTGTGTGGGGTCAGGCCTGACAGGTCTCTGGTTCAGGGAAGCTTACGTTTTTACATGCCAAGGAAGCTGCACCAAGGTGGCTGGCTGAGTTTCTCAGCCTGGGGAATCTTGGTCTCTTGGAACTGTCAGGGAAGGTGAGCTGTTCCACACCCATGCAGCTCTGGGGACACTCTGTTAGTGACGTACACTCTTTCCTGAAGCAGTAGAGTTCTCGTATTAACAGCATGGCTTCAAGACTTGTTAACCAGCCAGGAGTGTTGGGTTGCACGCCTTTAGTCCAGGCCTCAGGAGGCAGAGGCAAGTAGAGTTGAGGCCAGCCTGATCTACAGAGTGAGTTCCAGGATAGCCAGGGCTACACAGAGAGACCTGTCTTGAAAAACAAAAAAACAAAATTAAACATAAAATTTAAAGAGTCTCGTTAAAGCCTTGAGTAATGGTAGCTCATACCTAAACTGTGTTTAGGCTAAGGCAGGATGGCCGAAAGTTAGAGGTCAGTCTGGGCTTCATTATGAGATCCTGTCTCAAGTGTAAAACGTTTTGGTATAAAATACTTTATGGGGGATGGGTAGGGGGTGGCCGGTGGGTGGCATGGGAGGGAGAGGGAATGGGTGGATTGATATGTAAAATAAGATTTTTTTCTTAATAAAAAAATACTTTAAACTGTACAGTCACTGAAACATACTGTAACAGAAATGTCCACACTTCTCAGTGCTCTGCCCTGTTCTCTGCAGAGTCACCAGCTCCCCTTCCCCCTCAGGACCCCTTTCTTCTCAGGGGCCTTTTTAGGCTCAGGCTCTAGCTTTGGAGGAGCAGATGAGGGGAATCTGGGGCATTCTCTGTGACTTCCCTGTCTCCCTTAGCTGTCTTAACCACAAAGGTGGCCACTGCAGGGTGAGGCCTCAGTGCACACCGGTGAGTGTGGTCTGCATTGCTGCTGGGCTTCCCCTGTTCTTCATGATGCTGTTACACTCTTTTGGGGGTTTTCTCTTCTTTTCTTTTCTTTGAGACAGAATTACTCTGTATCCCTGGCTGCCCTGGAACTCGCCCTGTAGACCAGGCTGGCTTTGAACTCAGAGATCCTCCTGCCTCCACCTCATGCATGCTGGGATTAAAGGCATGTGCCACCACCACCAGGCTTATAACATACCTTTTAGAAATGCTTTTATTAATACTTTTACTTTTCTTAACCTTTCTTTTTTTTAAGATTTATTTATTTATTACATATACAATGTTCTGCCTACATGCCAGAAGAGGGCACCAGATTGAATTGTAGATGGTTGTGAGCCACCATGTGGTTGCTGGGAATTGAACTCAGGACCTCTGGAAGAGCAGTCGGTGCTTTTAACCTCTAACCATCTCTCCAGCCCTTCTTAACCTTTCTTAACTTAAATGAGTAGCAGTTAAAATTTTTATGTGCATTTGTCTCTAACTCTTCAATGAGTTATAATTAATGCAGCATTGATTTTGTTTTGTTGTTTTCTGTTTTGGGACAGGGCCTTTCTGTATAGTCCTGGCTGTCCTGGAACTTGCAGAATAGCTTTGAACTCCCAGAGATTCCCCTGCCTCTGCCTCCTGAGTACTGGGGGTTAAAGGCGTACACCTCCATGCCTACCCTTGATTTTTCTGTTTTAAATGTGGAGTTTGAAAATAACTATGCTCTTAGTAAATAAAATTGACTCGAATATAAGCTCAGTGTTTCTTGACTGTAAGTGGGTTTTAAGTTTTACTTATTTGTTATGTCAGTGTTTTACCAATCTGTGCATTACTGGTGCCTGCAGCTATCAGGAACTGAACCATGTCCTCTGCAGTATCAACAAGTGCTTTCTGCCACTGAACCAACTCCCCCAGTTAATTATAGCTGCTCTATATTAAATTCTTTGGTATAAATTGTAGCATAAAACTGAGATTACTAAGTGATTTTGGTTGTTTCATTTTTAAATTACATGGTTTTCTGTAGGATATTTGATTTTCCCTGTGTTCTGGTATCTTCACCTGCAATTAAATATTCCTTCCCAAAAGTTTATTCATAAAATTGTTTTTAACCCAGCAGGCGCAACTCGGATTCTGCAGGCCCGTTTGCAGTGCCTGACCACCTTCGCCAAGATGTCGAGGAGTTTGAAGCTCTTTATGACCAGCACAGCAGCGAGTATGTCGTTCGTAATAAGAAGCTGTGGGACATCAACCCCAAACAGAAGTGCTCCACGCTGTATGAGTGAGTATCTTCATCCCCGTGGCTTACTTCCAGGGCTGCCAAGTGAGGGTCCAAGCTGTTTGTGTCTTTTACACTTGTTAACGTGCTTACTGTTTGTCTCATCTCTGGGGGATGTGTGTTCACAACCTTTGCCGTGTATTTCACCAAGTTTATTGAGGGTTTTTAATTACTAAATTCAGAGTCCTGATCATAATTTGTTTGTCAATTTGAGCTCCTGAGACTGATAATTTTTGCTTTTAAAACTGTGCTGATAGGACTGGTAAACCAGACTTTCATCCATGGTCTTGGGGTTTTGAGAAGTGAAAGTGTGTGGGTAGATCTGTCTGTGCATTCACAGCACAGGAAGTCGCTCCTCGTGCCCCACAGGGTGTCTGTAATCCACTTCCCCATGAGGGTTCTCCTCACCACACCAACGAGGTCACCACAAGCGCCCCCACAGAGTCCTCCATAGTCTTAGTGGTGTCTGCTATGCTTTGCGTACAAGTTATGGTTTGACTGTTACAGAATAAATACAAAATTTAATTGGAAGAAGCCAGTTCTTTGAGCAAAATAGACCCAGAGCTGGAGTGAACAATCTCAGTTCACACCTGATGTCAGACTGAGCAAGGTCTCAGATCCTTCAGTGTGAACCTGGGTCTTGGGACAGAGTGGATTATTGATCAGGTGTGATGTGTTCGGTTCTTCTGAAGGATTGCATATTCCTGATAAGCGTTTTAATGGGTTTATTGTATACAAATTAAGTGTTTTTTTCTGAGTTTATTTTGGGGGCATGACTTGTTTGAGGTTAGTGAGATACTGAGGTTTTTTTGTTTCCCCACTTCTCATTTGGCATTTTTGTTACTATCATTCCTAATATTTTTCTAAAAAAATTTTCTTGATTTTTCTATTTTTACATATATTACACAATTATTAGTTGGCAGTTATAAAATAACATCTGAGCTTCTTTTCCCAAAGAAAGCATTAAGGGATTGTGTTCTCAGGGCAAGTGGGTCTCTGATTGTTGTATCATTGGTTTCTGTCTGGATTTCATTGTTTCCTCCGGATTTTGTTGTTAGGGGCATTGATACCAGAAGTAAAATATTTTTGCCTGGGGAAGAAGAAAAGAGAACCCTAGTACTTTCTTGTAATTCAATGTAAATACTGTCTTTTCTAGCTACTTCTCTCAGCTGTTGGAAGAGCATGGCCCCTTGGACATGAATGACAGGGTGTTCACTGAAGAAGATGAGTTCTTCCCTGAAGAAACTCGACAGATGCTAGAGAAAGCAGGAGGTTTGAAATCTTTCCTCCTGGGATGTCCTCGTTTTGTTGTGATAGACAACTGTATTGCATTGAAAAAAGTTGCCTCAAGACTCAAGAAAAAAAGAAAGAAGAAAAACATTAAAACTAAAGTTGAAGAAATTTCAAAAACAGGAGAATATTTACGAGTTAAACTGCCACTAAACCCAACTGCTAGGGAATTTAAACCAGATGTAAAGGCCACACCAGTGTGTGAGGATGTGAAGTCCGCACCAGGACCAGCTCCCGAGGACCTGAAACCCCAGCTGGACTCTGATAGCTCTTCTGGCTCAGCTTCTGAGGACAGCAGGCTGGAAGCAGTCTCTTCCGACTCCCCCACACCACTCTGTGAGGATGTGCATCCCGGGCCGGTTTCCTCCCCTCCCCCCACACCAGCTCCTGATGATGCCGCACCGGCTCAGTACTGGGCTCAGTCCCGCGTGGTCACCGGGTTCTGCACATACCTCCCTTTCCAGGGGTTCGACCTCAGCCAGCCGCGGCCAGCGTACGTCAACGTGCTCCCAAGCCTGTCCCAGTTCGCTGGCATCTACACGCCGTTGGCCAGAATGCCTCCTGAGTATTCCTTGCAGAGGCCCATGCCAGTGGTGCCACCCTTTGTAGCCACTGACAGAGCAGATAAAGGCGCTGCTGCGTATTTTGACGGTCATAATTTGAACCCCGAGAGTGACGCTGATCACCAGATTGCCTCTGGCACACAGTTCCTCGATGATTCTTTGGAAGTGTCGGCAACGTCCCGGAGCAGCCCAGATGATGCCAGTACAACTCTGAGTGAACCTGACAGAAACAGCGGGTGTGATGGGAGCACTGATGACCCATGTGAAGCTTCTCTAGAAGGTGTCAGTGACGTAACGCACACTCTACCTGCTCCAGTGGTTGCCGTACAGGTAAGACTTAAAGAGAAAATGTGTGTGTGTGTGTGTGTGTGCGCGCGCGCGTGCTGGTGCATGTGCACACATGCTGCAGCTCGCACACTCATGTTAAAGGACAACTTTAAGGGGTCAGTTCTCTCCTCCCACTGTAGGATCTGGGGACTGCACACAGGTTGTCAGGTTTGCTAGGCTGCACAGGGTGTTTGTTGGTACACAAGCTAAATTTGCCTTTTCATTTGTCATTGCCATTATGTTTGCTAAAAGAAGTAGTTGGCTTCATAGTGGTAATGAAAACTTTTTCTTGGAAAAAAAATCTGTAAACTGGATGGTGGTATTCCAGCACTCAGGAGGTAGAGGCAAGAAGATCTCTGTGAGTTCGAGGCCAGCCTGGTCTACAGAGTGAGTTCTGGGACAGTTAGGGAGAAACCCTGTCTCAAAAAGCAAGCAAAAAGATAGGCAGAGAAAAATATTTGTCAGTATGAGCCCTTCTTTTGTTGTTAAAAAGAAGTTTGGATTAAGCAATATATAATAATCTGTGTTCCCTGCCGAAGTTCTACACTGATAGAAATAGCATCACTCTCATGATTATAAAGGAAGGGGGAGAGGGCTTGTGGCTGCTCCCCTAGAGGAGAGCACACACTACTAACTGCAGCAGCTGCACCACACTGGCCTCTGCTGCATCCACAGCAGAGTCAGAATAGCGGCCCCTAGTCTGAGCTGACTGCCCCATAGAGAGAAGGTAAAAGGACAGGGTCTGATCGTGAGCTCAGTGGAGGGAGCTTGTTCAGCATGCACAGAGCCCTGGGCCAGCCACTTGATAAGTAATGAATAAGGGAGAAAGAGGGAAGAATTTGGACTACACATGCCCAAGTTCTGCCAGGTGGAGAGAAATGAGTGGTTTGTATGAGCACCTTCCTGACAAGCATGCAAATAAGTCAGGCCTCTCCACAGTTGTCTTTGGGTGTGAATTCACTGAAGTCGGTGTGGAATTCTGCCCCCCTGAAGTTTTCTGTTTCCTAGGAGCTTTGAAAAAAATGTTGAGCTGGGCAGTGGTGGTGCACAGCTTTAATCCCAGCACTCTGGAGGCAGAGGCAGGTGGATCTCTGTGAGTTCGAGGCCGGGCTGGACCGACAGCCTCCAAAACAATACAGAGAAACCCTGTCTCGAAAAACCAAAAAATACCCAGAAACAGCTGGCCTGACAAAGGTTAACTCTTGAATCCCAGGCATCAGCCTGGGAATCCAGCACGGGACTGATCAAGACCCCCTGAATCTGGGTGTCAGTGAGGAGGCCTAGGTAATCTATTGAGCCTTGGGCAGCAGATCAGTACCCATCCCAAGTATACACACGGACTTTGGACTCCCATAGAACAATGTGAGGTGCACTCTCACCCTGAACTCTTGGGGAAGGGTCTAGGCCCTGCCCTATATGAAATGACAGACTATGGACACCCCCATGGAGGGCCTCACCCTCCCTGGGGGAATGAGGGGATAACGGGGGGGGGGGGGTTGGGGGGAGTGCACGGGAGGAGGGGAGGGAATGGGAGAGGGACCTGGAACTGACTTGTGAAGCAACCTCGTTTCTTATCTAAATTTAAACTGGAAAATAAAATAAAAAAAGAAAGAAAAACCAAAAAAATAAAAAAAGAGAGAAAAGAAAAAAAATGATGATACTACAGAGCTAGCATTAATTTTGGTTACATTCTAAACGATGTTTTCCTAATAAAATCTTTATATGAAGAGAAATAATCGAAAAAAAATCCTTGGAAAAATCGTGGGCGTCCTTTGAACTTTACTGGTATGATGAAGTCTGTTAAGTTTTAAGTGGTCCGTTTGTCCCACAGGTGTCTAGGAGTGTAGTACACCAGGGCGTCAATACCGAGCCGTATGAACCTTTTGAGACACAGCAGGTGAGTCAACAGTATATTAATTGTTTAAATATTCCATTTTTATTAACATATGAATCGGTGCCAGCTAATCCCAAAGTTACTGTGGGATAAGCTTTAGGCTATGACAAAAGCTGTTGGTTTGTTGTTGAAATTTGAGAAGAAGCCAAGAAAAAGGTTAAGTTTTGTTTCCCTTTATGTGTTAATTCAAAGGATAATGACTTTCTTTTAGCTGAGTGATGAGCACGTATTAATGTGTAAATAAGGTAATTGACATGTACAATATCAGAAAATACAAAGACTTAAGCCACTTTAAGAGTGGTTCAGTTATCTTTTTTAAAGGTAAAAACATCACCACTAGTATTTATTATTGTTCTGGGAATATTAACTAATAAAATTTGGTATGAGAAAGAAAAAAGGAGGTATAAGTATCATTATTCATGGAAATTAAGACCAGAAGAAGTGACAGGTAATTACATACAAGATACTTTCCATGTACTAAGACCAACTTACTAACTTATTAAGAGAAAATATTCCATTCTTAGCAAAAATTTCATTTCAAGATAGCTAAGCTACTATTGAGAGACTTATGAAGAGATGGGGTGCCCTTGTACTTGGTTGGTTAGGATGTAACGAGAAGACTGATTTTCTTTTTTCCCCTAGTTTATTTCCTAATTCAGGATAATCTTACTACACGTGTGAACCTAAACCATGTTTAATAGTTATCTATTGAGGCAGGCTGTAATGGGCACACCTTCAATACCAGTACTCCAGAGGCAGGCACATCTCCATGAATTCAAGGCTAACCTCAAAAATCTAGTGGCTTAAAATAACAGTAAATATTTGCTCTGTCATCGTTTCTCTTGGTCAGAAACCCAGGAGCTGTTCAGGAATTCTGGGTCTAGAAGAGTAAATATTCTTAACACAAAAAGGGTTTGCCAATCAGTAAGAAAAAACTGCCTATCAGAAAAATGGGAATTAGCATGACTATACAAGCCACAATAAAAGAAATGTTGATGTTTTTAGACATTCACAAACAAACCAACCAATTCCATATGCCTGGTATTGGAAGAAGTAAAATGCAGCTTTCTGGGAAAGCTATACAGATTAATACACACTGATAGGTGTGTGGAGACCAGTGAAGAGACAGTTTAGAATTTGTTTTGTTTATAATTTTAACAGTCAAAAATTAGATACAGTTTGAAGTTGCACTATGTAGCTAAAAGTAGATACAGTGTTCATGTGGTGAAGTACTGTGGTGCTGTTCTTCAGCACAGACCCAGCTGTCGTCACAGAAATGTATTGTTCATGCTGTCTGAGCAAGACCGTCAGTTTTCATACACTAAAGAGCCTTTAAACTATTGAAATACACCGGGCGTTGGTGGCGCACGCCTTTAATCCCAGCACTTGGGAGGCAGAGGCAGGCGGATCTCTCTGAGTTCGAGGCCAGCCTGGTCTACAGAGCGAGTTCCAGGACAGCCTCCAAAACAATACAGAGAAACCCTGTCTCGAAAAAAAAAAAAAATTAAGTACACATTACTAGAAATCATGAGAAATTAAGTATCAGCTATATTCATCTTACACATGCTAAGTTTTTTGTTTGTTTTCGTGTTTTATTGAGACAAGATACTAACTATGTAGACCACACTGGCCTGGAGTTCATAGAGATCCACCTGCCTTTGCCTCCTTAGTGCTAAGATTTAAGGTGTGCACCACCACACCCAGCCCATGCTAATATTTTGATGTGCAGCCTTACTTGTTCATTTCTATGTAGTTAAGTGATATCTTGTAAAAGATGGAATCTTGTTTTAATGCATCTGGAATTTGCATTCTTCTGTTAGTACCTGTTAGAGAATCACAACATGTTTGCTTGTTTCTTTACAAGAATGTGTGGCAATTTGTTTGCTGTCTTAATTGAACACTTAGAATGTGTCTGCTTTGTTTGTAGACAGTACTATAGTAAACCAGTCTCTGTTGGACACAGTGTATATTCAGTTTATGGGCTCTTCTTATTTTTACTTAGCTCCAAATCAGGAAAGTCAGTCTGCACTGAGAACATTGACAGAAGCTGTGTTAAATTAGTCCTGAGTTTCGAGACTTAGACAGGTCCAGTGACCGGCGGCTAAACCCTCCACTGCTCCAATAGCTCACCCTTGTTTTCCAGACATCGTAACCTAAAGCTGCCATTTGATGTCCCAACTGTCTCTGTTGGTGCCTAGGATATAGAAGTAATCAATAATACCACATTCGCTGTGATTCTTTTACAAATTGAGAATAAAATAGAGGTAATTGAAGTCTTTGCTGTCAAGTTTTGCTGTCAAGTTTTGCTTGTGTGTCACAGTAGGCGTGAAGGTTTCACGTCTCCATCGTGTCAAATCTCGGTCTGGGCAGACATAAACTGAGCCCTGCAGAGCACAGCGGTTTGTCTGCCTGTGCTGGCTGTAAATCAGTGTTCTGATAAATCCTATAATTTCGGTTACTTGATTCCTTGTCTTTTTAGTTGTGAAGTAGTCTGGTGCTGTTGCAAGTAAGTTGTTAAGACGGCTCAGATTTTTGCCATCAGGGTTGATTACTGAAGGGGTCTGCCACAGGAGGGCAGTCTTCTGCACCTCCGGGTTTCCCAAATCCCCAGTGCTTTCTTCAGACACAGTAGCACTAAGCTACAGAAAGTGCTATCTGTTGTTTATCGGTATTTCACAGACAGTATCACATCCTGTCTTTCTGTTTGTTTTGATTTCAAGCTAATACATGGCAGATAACAGAAAGCAGTTCCTTGGTAACTTTTTTCTTTTTTTTAATTAGCAGCAGCTAAGTAGGGCAGTGGTGGTACACGCCTTTAATCCCAGCACTTGGGAGACAGAAGCAGACGGATCTCTGTGAGTTGGAGGCTAGCTTTGTCTACAAAGTGAGTTCCAGGACAGCCAGGGCTACACAGAGAAAGCCTGTTTTGAAGAAGAAGAAAAAAACCTACCAAAACCAAAGCTGGGTCCTTGTTTGAACAGTGTTTAGAGACTTTAAATTCTGAATTATTACAACAGTTCCCACATAAACTTTCCTTTTACCTTCCTTTGAGACAGTTCAAAACAGATGGCAGGTTTTAAGCCACTATTAATTGGTGCCTCTGGTTTACTCTTAGGGGGACCTCTCCTGGATTGAGAAGGAGCATTGCCTGTTAAGAGAGCAGCTGAAGGCAGCATGTGAGAACTATGAGCGGATCCAACTCAAGAGCTCAGAAGAGATCAGGGACCTGGAAGAAAAGCTGAAAAGGAACGAGGAAGAAAGCCAGGTGACCCTGCCTGAGACTCTCCTTGATTGTGTGTGACAGGGAGACGCGTGTACCAGTGCGAGTGGCTGGGTAGAGCCTTACACACTGCTTCTGAGAAGAGGACTGGGAATCTGTCGTTCCAAAGGCTCGTGTGAGGCCCAGACTCAGGCTTGCTTCTGTCCTGACCGTTCTGCTTAGAGCTGTTCAGATAGAGCAGTTAGGTCACTCCACTAAAGTTTAGTCCGCTTGTCTGGAGACTTTGGGGAGTAGTTGCATATTTTCCGAGTTTACTGTAGCAAGTGTGAAACTCCAGTGCACGCTCAGGGCTTAGGAAGCAATGGCTCCACTTCTGTCCTTCACCGTGTACTGCAGTCCCCTGGTGTCTGGGCTAGATTCTGTTAGTCCAGACGGGCCGCCAGCTACATCTATGGAGGGGGAGTGGCACCTTCGGGATAGCTGGGGGCTGCAGTGGGGCAGTGAGATTGCAGACGCCAGAAACTGCTGCTTCCGGCTCATAAAGGGAACGGAGACACTAATCCACTTCAGAAGGGAAAAATTGAGAGGTCTAAATTAACAGCTGGAATAATACACTAAATAGTGGAAAAGTACCTTAATGTGACTTTAACTAGGAAAACTCTTCATGGAGATTGGAGTATCCCCAGAGGAAAAGGGTGGATGGTCACAGGTGACTGTAATAACACTCCCCAGGACCTGTTTGCACACAGATATAACTGGGAGAGTCAGAGGATGAGGGGAGTTAGTCTTTCTCTTCACTACCTGTCTGGGAAAAATAAAATAGTAAAAGAAAAGAATTAAACCCTATTCAGCACATGACACATGGGATACACCCTTGAATAAAAGAGATATTCAGTAAAACAGTGATACAGATGTCGTATTACCTCAGGAAGATTTGCATGTAATCCATGTGGCCTCCTGTGTGATCACGTAGCAGGCAGATTCAGATGCATAGTCACTTCAGGGGGTTGTTTGATGAGTGACATTTGTGACAGAGACCTCCCCAGCTCCACAAAGTAGTGGTCAGACTGGGAACTGTATTTGTACAGTCCCGCAAGCCTGCCATGTCTGGGGAGATGGCGTGCCCAAGAGGACGGCAGGGACAGTATAGAGCTTGGCTGCTGCTCCCTGGCTTTCAGGCATGAGGTCTCAGGCATTTGAGAGAGGGTCTTACTGTGTCGTCTAAGCTGGGCTCCAATGCAATATCCTCGCCTCATTCATGTGGAATTCTCTCCTGCTTTTTCCTTTTGCAAGCTTTTGATCTGGTGTGCCAAGATTGCACTCAAGAACATGGCGGGTTCCCTCAGGACAGGCTTGTTCGGTTTCTAGACTTTTCCTAGTGAACTGTGTACCTCTCAAGTTGTGTTTCTGAGTTTGGCTGTGTTTTCACAAGAGTGGGTGGCAGTTAATATCATTTCCTTGTTAATTATGAAGCAGCTTTGTCATTAAGGGCAGTGAGTGCAAACAGCACTTGAACTTGGGGAATATTTTTGTTGGCAGAGCTGTGTGTGTGAGTGTGTGCACACAAATGTGATTATAATTCTTTATTTTTCTGTTACCTGATCTCCCAGAAGTACCTTTGCCAATTAGGTTCTCATGCCCTAGCATAACCTTGTGGTTGCACATAATCTCCTTTTCACAGAGCTAGGTCCAAGTGAGGTCATTGGCTCAGTATAAACAAAGTTGGCGTGGCTTCCAGCTGCACAGCAAGCAGACTTGATCTCAGGAATAGAAGTGACCGTGTAGAATACAGGAGCTTATCCGTGTGGTAGGCATGGGTCATCCTAGGCACTGTGGTGACGTAGTGTGTTTGGAATCAGCAAGGTTTTATTAGCAAGGAAAGTGTGAACAGCTCCCCACCCCAGCCTGAGGGAGAACCACAGAATGTGTGTGCTTCTGTCACTCAGGAAGAGCGAGCCTCTGCATGACATCCATCTAGAGCACTCTCTGACATAGGTCCCGGCTGTTACAGAACTCGACTACTTAGCAGCGCCAGCTCTATAAGCATCGGAACCCTTGGTGTCTGGGGGTGAAGAGTGAGAAATGGCCTCTTGGTCTGTATCACTTTTGACTGGAAATCCAATACTTCCTATTGTATCTGTGTAGGTTTATTATAGTCATTCTTTCTGAGGGAGAAAGCCCCATGTTTCTGTAGCTGAATCCTTGATCTGAGCATGTTCTAAACCTAGACAGGAAGAACTAAGAAATTAAAGTCTTTCTCTAGCAAATAGGAGCACAGAATTACATTAAACGTTGTTGGTAGTCATAGAGTTTCACACTAGAAACTTGTTAAGGACAGCTTTTTTCTTTGAGAGGAGCCTTCCCACCAGCCTGGTTCTAGAGCCACATCAGTCCCAAATGAACACACAGGAGGCTATATTAATTATGAAGCTGTTGGCCTTGCTTGCTTCTTACTGGCTAGCTCTGGCTTAAGTAATTACCCCATAATTGTTAATCTAAGTATGTCTCTTACCGGAGAATAGTTCCGGGCTCCTACCCCATGGCGGTTACATGTTGAATTACTCGTGTTTCTCCTACCCAGAATCCTCCTGGACTCCTAGCCCCACCTATCTAGATTCCTATTGGCCAGCAGTAATTTATTGACATATACACAGGACTTCCCCAACAGAAACTAACTTTTTTTATTTGTTTTAAGCAATGCTTGGATTGTCTGGTACACTTTAATTATCAGATATACCATGTCTTACTTGTGGCTGGTATTTTATCTAGAAAGGTATCCTACTCATATGCCTTGCACCCCCTGAGTGGATGGTCCTTCACTAATGACTGGAGACTTTTCCATGTTTATCGGGACAGACATTTCAAAAAGCAACAACTGCGTAAGGGGGCCGAGAATTAAGTCTGGGAGTGGCATTAAGCCTGACCCTCCAGGGGAAGGGAATTAGCATTGATTGCCTCTGTAGAGTTTCTCCAACATACTGCCTGGACTTCAGACAGGTATTCAATCCAGATGCCTTCATTGATCAGTCAGCAGTATCACATTTGCATTTCTGAAAGCAAGCAAAATCTGTTGGATGTGGCAGCCAAAACATGTGCAGTTACTTCCAGGTTAGGGAGCTGTGTAGGGAAGACTGCAGTGTACGTCCTGTGGGCACACAGGGTTCTCCAGAGGCCTCTCTTATGGCCAGTGCTCCGGTGGCTTCAATGTGGCTGGCTGTGCTGCGTGTGCTGAGCCCTAGGGCTGGAAGTGGTTGTGTGTCTGTCCAGAGTGCCAGCCCCGCTGGGCTTCAGTTGTTGCATGTGCTGAGACACTGTCACTGTTCTAGGCTTTGGGGATCTTTTGTCTCCGGAAAAAAGAATTGCCATGATTATTCAAGTATTTTCTAAAATGCTTTTAGATCTCCAAGACAGAATTAGACTGGTTCCTCCAAGATTTGGACAGAGAAATTAAAAAATGGCAACAAGAGAAAAAAGAAATCCAAGAAAGATTAAAGGCCCTGAAGAAAAAAATTAAAAAGGTTGTAAATACCAGTGAAATGTAAGTAACAGTTGAAGCGTGGTGCTGTTTACTATCTTGTGGTTTCTGATTCTTGTCACATTTTTTGTACTTAATTTCAAATACATATCAGGTAAAAAGCCTCGTATATACTAGTTTCACAATCGTTTTACATCATTTGAAAAGCATCCATTGAAGAATTCTTTCACCTAAAACTTTGAAAATTCTTTCACCTAAAACTTGGTCTGAAGTGCATGCTTTCAGATCAGTTACATAGACGTGAGATAGCATGTAGCTGAGTCAGCAAAGGCTCAGTTGCCTTTACAATTAAACATTACTGTGAACGTTTTCACTGCCCTACCATGCTGGCTGCTTAGTCACTCATTTATTTTTTTATTCTGAAATGGTGTCATCTCACTGTGTAACCCTGGCCGTCCTTAACCTGGAGATTTCCCTATCGTGTTCCTGAAGAGCTGGGGTGCCAATCATGTGCATTCCTGGAAACAAAAAACTAAAACTTGCTCTAAACAACACTACATGATGCAGTAAAATGGGGCTGTCTGAGTTCACGGGGAGCTTTGCATTTTATTTTCTTCATGGATGAGGAGTTATAGTGAAAAAAACCTGAAAGGTAACTAAGGTTTTGTGGCTGCTTTTATAGGTCTGCCTACAAAATTGATGAATTAGATACGGAATGCGGATCACATCTGGACCAGTCCCTGGGAATCAGGCAAACCAAGCTTTAATTATTCTTAGCATCTTTCACTACAATCTTGCTTATCTGTCTCTCTGAAATAATTCTCAAGCCTTGAATATGCATATATTCAGGTTTCTACTTTTGGTTGTTTTTTTCGAGACAGGGTTTCTCTGTATTGTTTTGGAGGCTGTCCTGGAACTCGCTCAGTAGACCAGGCTGGTCTCAAACTCACAGAGATCCTCCTGCCTCTGCCTCCCAAGTGCTGGGATTAAAGGTGTGCGCCACCAACATCCAACTTCGAGTTTCTACTTTTACCTCCCGTTGTCAGTATAAAAAATGGCCAGATTTATTGCTGTTATTTACTCCTTTTCTATTTTTGAAGTAGGGTCTTACTGTGTAGCCCAGGCTGGCCTAGAACTAACTTCCTGGATCAGGCTGGCCTTAAACTCATATAGATAGATCCACCTGCCTCTGCCTCCAGAGTGTGTTAGCCACCATGCTTGATTCTTTTTCTTTCTTTTCTTTAATTAACTTGAAGCTACAAATGCATTTGAAGCACTCTTCTGAGGTGTGGTGTGGCTCAGTAGTGGAACCACTTCCCAACATGCAGCAGTGTGGCTGGGTCCCCGTCCCGCCTGCAGAAAACACCTCTCGTGACCTTTAAGACTCTAATCTCAAAATGGAGATGGTTGCTTAACAGTTTTCATTGTGAACCTGTAGAGTTCCCTTTTAATCCTCATTAATGGACTCTGTAGATCAGCAGTGGTGTTTGCTTGTGAAATGCCATTCTGCATAATCTTTTCTGTTCTCATCATCTCCCGAGGCCTTCCTTGTTATTTTAATGTATGGCCATGGTGGAACAGGAAATCACAGTGAGCAAAACAGTCCAGGCTTACCACGAAGGGTGCAGTGTTTTCTTTTGTGCAGACTTTAGTTTTCATGTGTCCATTTTGGTCTTCGAAACTAGAGAGGGAAACATGGGAGAAAAAAGAGATCTTAACCGTCTGGAAAGTGAAAGATACTTGATATGAAAGCAAAAGGAGATTGATGGACGCGGAGGGCAGATGGGGGGGGCGTCCGAGGCCAGGGGCAGGAGTACAGGAGAAGAAACACAGCAGAGTCCTGAGAATGCCACAACGAAACACACTACTTTGCATGTTAATTTTTAAAAAGCGTGGCCATGAACAGCTTTGTACTGATCACCTTTTTCCTGTTTTATAACTGGTCCATGATGGAGTTTCTTGCTTGAAACAGAGAGGGTGTTTGAGGACAGCTACCTGTTTATCGAGATGCTACCCCTCATATCCTCCAAAGCCAGTGAATAGAGCTGGGAAAGTGCACGCCCCGTAAGGACCTGAGTTGTGTCCCAGCATCCACTCATAGCCACAGCTGTGGTCGTGAGTACCTGTAACACCAGGGCTGTGGAGCTGGACACAGGAGGATCCCTGGGGCTCACTGACCACAGAAAGCAAAGCGGATGGCCCTGTGTAATCACACCCAGAGTTAACCAACCTCTGGCCTCCAGACACCCACCGCTACCTGTGCCTGGATTCGTGCTCACACACGCACACACACACACACACACACACACATGCTCTCACATGCACACAACATGCACACACGCAGACGCTCACACTCACAGGGTGCCCTCATGTGATCCTGCTCACTTGTTCCAGACACTCCCTTTTGGTTTCTTACGTCCCTTTGTTCACTTGGGAGGTACGGAGCGCACGTGAGTGAATTCTAGGGTAGCTCATGAGGCAGAAGTAATGCTGGGAAACGTGATGTGATTCAGGGCTACCCTCACCTTTGACATCATTGTGATCTCACTGGGTGGATGTCTTCACAGTGTCGCACTCACAGATGAGAAGACGGCACTAGAAGAGTCTGTCCGGAAGGGGAGAGAACATTGTGAGGAGAGCCGTCAAAGAGCAGTGGCTGCGGAGGTGAGTCCAGAGGGCCTTTGGTACATATAGAACAATGCTGTTATAGAAACTGGGAGGTTAAGGACTAGGCTATCTAAATAAAACAACTTATTTTTCTTTGCCTAAGAACTTTTAGTTTTTATTCCTTCTCTTCAGTATCGGGTCCTCATGCTCTCCAGGCAAGCACACACTGCAGTGTATCCCCAGACCTGACATTTTACACTTGTTTCAGAGATGTGCCCGTCTATGTATCTCAGAGTTTATAACTTTTTCTTATTTAACAAAATAATTTAGTTATTTCTCATGCTTTTCATGGAATATCTTCATACTTAATCAAGTGGCATGCCGTGAGGTGTGTCAACATTTTCCAGTTCTTCAAAAAACGAAATCCACACCCTACTCCCCACACCTCACCCCACACCGCCCACCCCACCCTGGGCTGGAGAGCTGGCTCTCTGCTGGTAAAGTGTTCTAGCTTGCTGAGCAACAAGGACCTGTGTCCCATCCCTAACCCCTCCCACTTTTAAATCTGGCATTAGGCAGGCAAAGACAGACGGCTCTGGGGCTCACTAGCAATCCAGCTTCTCCTGCTTCACGTCGCAGGCTAGTGAAAGGCCTTGTCTTAAATATGCGAGCAGATGAAGGGTGGAGTGAACTGAGAAATAGCACAGAGATTGTCCTCTGGCCTCCGTGTGTATGCGTGTGTACACACACACATACTCCAGAACCTACTTACGTGTTGGTGACTTGTAAATGTAATCTCGGATACACCAAGAGAATCACGGGTTCAAGGACAGCCTCTCCCAAAATACAAAAGGTGTGTTTGTGTGTGTGTGTGTGTGTGTTTGCACATGTACATAGTCTCCAGTTCCCCTAGAGAAATACACGTTACTGTTGGTATACTATTTGAAAAACTGAAGCAAAAGAAAATGGTTGTGTTCAACACCTTGCTTTGTTTTTTTGTTTCTTTATAAGTGTGATTTTCGGTATTTATTTGAGAAACAAGTTCTATTTATTGTCACATGTATCTGATTTTCTGGGGAAATGAGAAAAGGAATGAGTTGGCCCGTGTGGAGATAGCAGGCTTCCAGTCACTAATCAGCCACGCTATGCCAGCCTCTGGTTTCCTGGCCTCTTCAGCTCACGCTTTGTGCTACTTGGCAGCAGGTCTGCCTGGAGGGCCCTGTGCAGGTTATCGACACCCGGGTTAAAATGAGGCTGATCCACATCTCCTGCACAGATCCTTATACAACAGCCGGTTCCCTTGTAGGGAAAGCTGAAAGCGTGCCCTGGGTGTGAGTCCTCACTGTGCCTGGAGTAGTGTAGATCTCCCACACTCACAGTAACCTGACTCTGTGTAGACTCCCACACTCACAGATAATCTGGCTCTGTGCTTGTAGTGAGATACAGAGAGTCATGGGGTTTCATGTCACTAAGTAGATATTTTTGTTGTCCTTTTTAAATCCCCAATTTTTCATTCCTGTTCACCTGATGACATTACAGCGTAATCATGGTCTCATGTGTCTGCCATCATACTTTACGAAAGAGAATCTGGAAAGTCTTTAATGTTTACACATATACTTTTCAAGCAGTTTCAGATTTTCATTTGTAAAATATTTATATATCTATGTGTTGACAGGTATCTGTGCTTGAAAACTGGAAGGAGCGAGAAGTATACAAATTACAGAGTATGGCATCACAAGCAGAAACCTATCTTAAAAGCCTCAAGCTGATGAGCAGGTACCGTGGCCTCCTAAGTGTCCTTCCCATCATGTACTTGGGAAGTAAACTTAGAAACATGAAGAAAAACTTTATTTAAAACGTTTTTCCTGAAATGTATTTTGATCATGGTTTCCCCTCCCCCAAGTCTTCCTAGAACCTCCCCACCTTCCTACACCCAACCGTATGTTCTTTCTCCTGTCTCTCTTTAAAAAGAAATAGGTGAAAATCAAGATAAACAAGTAAGAAACCAGTGTGACCAAAATAAAGGGTGAGGGGGACAAAGCAAACTGAAACAGACAAGCCCGGGAACAAAAGTACATTTTGTGTTGTCACCTACTCCAGGGCATCGGGGCTGCCCTGAGGTGAGGATGAAACACACCCAGTGAGATTCCGTTGGAAAAAACTGATTTTCCCTTTGACATTGGGTATCAGTTACAAATAGCTCCTCGGCTAAGGGGCTCTGCTTCTCCAGGGCAAAAACTAATTTACAGTGCTCCAAATTTACAGTGTGTCTGTTTCTGTTTGCCTTCTGTTTCGTCCTGTTTGTTCCTTGGTTTTTTTTCGAGACAGAATTTCTCTGTGTAGCTTTGGAGTCTGTTCTGGATCTTGCTCTGTAGACTAGGCTGGCCTCCAACTCCAAGATCCACCTGCCTCTGCCTCCCAAGTTCTGAGATTAAGGGTGTGCACCACCACATGGATCTCTGTTTGCCTTTAAATGCTTTTAATTTTTCCAGTCTGTAAAGTAGATGTTAAGCAGTTTTCTACTTCTGAAATTTTCCAGTGATTCTGCATCATATTCTGACATTGAGAGTGACATACACTCGTGGGAATCATTTCTTTCTAATGTAGGAGAGGAGATTGAGAGCACGAAGGTAAGCTAGAAAACCTGTCACCATTCCACCAAAGTCATTATGATGGCCTTAATTCTCAGGATGGAAAACGTGTCACAGTTCAAAGTCATTATGATGGCCTTAATTCTTTGGAAACTACTGTTGTATTTTAAACATTCCTTGATTTTTTTCTGTTGTCATTTTTGTTATTGTTGTTGAAATTACTAGGAATTTTTCATGAAATTAGTGATACTTTCTTAGTTATCTTAGAACATTTGCTTTGCATACATAATGCCCTGGGTTCACTCCTGAGTACCAAGAGAAGGAACAGGAGAAATTACAGGGTGCTTCCCAGCGCCCCGATGACAAGATCTTCCCCCAGCTCACTCTCCGAGAAGCAGTTGTCTTGCTTTAGGGGTCTCCAGTCTGAGGAGGCCTGCCGGGCAAGGGTCAGCTCACACTGAGGTCTTCAGCCTTGTCCTCGGTAAAATGGTGTGACTTTCTTAGAAAGATTATCTCAAAGCTTTAATCACACTAATATTTCTTGGGACTCTTCTGGCCATATGAATTATCTGACAGGAAAACAATATTAATTGAAACAGTGGTTTTCTTTTGGAATTGCTTAGAAAAACTTAACGTTTTCTCTTCTACCCACAGTCTCAGTTTGAAGATCAAATTGAGGCCATTAAGAATGGCTCTCATCTCAGTGAGCTTTCGGTTTCTGAGCTTTCATTCCCTGCTGAGACAATGGTGAGTGAGGAGGGATGCATTACCATGATCTCTTTAACTGTCCAGATAGTTGTGCTGACTGTTTTCTGAAAACAGGGACAGGCTAGTCTTAGTATTTCCAGATCGGTGCTGCTTGTGGCTGCTAAGCTTTAAACATTCTACCATAAATGGATCGGTGTTTGCATAACCAGGTATGAGAACAGCACCAAGACACACTGCCATCCCTGTGGTACCACGTTTCAAATGCCTTCATGTCTGTCTTCTTTTCTTGATGCAGGAGTGCGTGCGTGCGTGTGCATGTGCGTGTGAGTGACAGAGAGAGACAGACAGACAATGAACTATGTGTAGTCTAGCCTGTGAACAAGCACTCTGAGTGGCAGGTATGTGTGGCTGCAGCAGCCACCTCTGCCTGTCACCATCTGAAATTGAACTCCTAGATACTTGGAGGCATGCAGGTCTTGAGTTCAGTCTGTTTCCTCATCAAATGTAAAGCAAACAGTGCTGCACATAAGACGCAAAGGAGTTTATTAGTCTAGCTTATCATACTTGATTGCTTTTTTGAGGTACTTTTCAAATAAAAGTGCTTGTTAAATTTTATCTTTTTAATTTAAAGTTCTTTTTAGAAAAGCAGTTATTTTGTGGACTTTGTAGTAAGGCTAGCTACTTTATTGGATTTTGAGGTACCTGCTTCTGGGATTTAGACAGAGATGAGACTGTAAGAATTCCAGGCCTCACTTGGATTTCAGAGTGTCCAGTGTGATGTCACATTTCACGCCTGGTTGCTGCTTTCCCAGGGCCTGCCTTGTGCTGTCCTACTGTGGACGCATCTAGCTGGACCTTTGTCAGAAAGTCTCCCTGGTGCTTCCCCTCTCCCTTCTCCTCGTCTTTGGCTCAGTGCCTGACAGCCCGCCTGCTCTTCTAGAGGACCTGGGTTTGATTCCCAGCACCCACAGTGTGGCTCACGGCATCTGTGACTCTAGTTCCAGAGCATCTAATGCCCTTTTCTGGCCTCTGAGGACATCAACCAGTCACATAGACATAAATGCAAGCTAGAATTCATGCACATAAAATAAAAATAATTAAAATGTTTAATGTCTTAGGAATGGAAGGTGTGGCTTCTTGATCTACACTTTGCGTTGACTTTAGTGAAGAATAAGTTCTTGATTACACTTAAAGGTCACTTCACATTTTTGTTTTCTCCAAGTGACTACAGCAAATGTGGAAGGAAAATTTTTTTGACTTTTAGTAGAATATTTTACTATTCACTGTTTTATTTTTATAATTTTATAACTTCAAAATGTTTTCATATTCAAACTTTTGAGACTTCAGTATATCAGGAATTTATGTAAAAAAGTATCCTTAAAAACCATTTATGCCTAGTACTCAGGAGGCAGAGGCAGGTGGATCTCTATGAGTTTAAAGCCAACCTGGTGTATAGAACAAGTTCCAGGAGAGCCAGGGCTACGAGAAACCCTGTCTTCAAAGACCACAAACAGCAACAACAACAGCCAAGCACACAACAAAAACCATTACTTTTGTGCCTCGTTTCTCCTCGTTTGTTCCTGGGTATTTAGTGGTGATCAAGATTAAATGTGGGCTGGGCTCTCGGTACTGTGCACTTGGGGAAAGACAGACCTTACAGCAAAGAAGACACATGGATGTTTTCCCACTGAATGCTCCAGCGACATAAATCCTCATCTGGGTAGGAAAGGGACAAGAGGGTGGTGTTTGGGGAGGGCGGATGCCAGCGCTTAGCGTGAACAGAGCACTGCTGGGAGGCTGGAAGTGAAAGGGCACCCGCAGTCCGCTTCTTTGGAAGGGACAGAGGAGCACCTTGCCCCCGAGACGCCCACCAAAGTTGGGGCTATTCTTTAGGTCATTGGAGGGCTGTGGTTTAGGTTCCCCGTCAGGGAAAAGATGAACTGGAGGGAGGAGTAGGCAGACGTCGGCGTGCAAGGCTGGAGCGAGTTCCACTCGGCTCACTACGCTCAGCAGCGTTGGGGAAGGGGCTGTAGGTGGGAGCCATGTGGGGAAGACCTGTGCTGCTCACCACATGGGAGCGTATGGTTGTGAGATGAACCGGCTTTGAGCACATTGAGTCTGGTTTCCCCAGATCACCCAAGTGCAGGTAAGAGCCTCAGGAAAATATGCTAGGCGAGAGAGTGTGTGGTGGCCTGGGGAGAGAGGGGCCTAGGCTTCAGATTGAGGCCTCCAGCAGCATACAGAGAGCCACGGAGAGGTGTGGCCACACTTGTAGGTCGTCCTGTGCCCTGGGCGGTGGGGACAGTTACCAATAGCTCAGCTCCCAGGGCACAAGGTAATCAGGTAGACTGAAGGGAGCGCTGTCATTGAGGCAGTTTTTCTAATTTTACAGAGAAAAATGACAGTTGTTTACAAGTCACAGACCCATGTGTATTGTAATGAGAATTCACAGTTACTGATTCTTTAAAAATAAAAATTAATTTGCTGTATTCAAGTTTGCCGAGCACTGCATTGTGGCTTGCATACTTACCAGTTAATTTTTCTCAACAGATTTATCCTGAGTTCCTCTCTGAGTGTTCAGGTCTTGAGGATGAAGGGCTGGTGACTTCTCTAGACAGCGTGACTGGAGCGGTCTATAAGGATTCTCATGCAGAGCCTACCAGTGACTGCTCAGAGGAGGCTCCTGAACTGTCCCTAGGCTCACCCACCCATCATCCTGAAGTTGCTCAAGAGATAGAGCTCATGAGGGCTAGCCAGGTGTCTCCATCAGAACAGAGCCCTGAAGCTGACGAGAAACCACCTGCACAGGCCACTCGGTCAAGCCAGTCTCCAAAAAAGCCTTTCAACAGTGTTATCGAACACTTGTCAGTGGTGTTCCCGTATTACACCAGGTATGAATAGATGTTTGTCACTATTAAATACTTCATTAAGTGTTTCTTTGGGGTTGAGACAGATTCTTAACACTGTATAACCCTGGCTATCCTAGAACTCATCATATAGACCACTGTTCTCAGACTCACGGAAATCCACCTGCCTCTCCTGGGTGCCTGGATAAAAGGTGTGGGCACTATGCCTGGCCATTGAACTGCTTCTTGATAAGATAAAACCATGGCCAGTTAGGGATTAGTGTGAAAATGACTGTGTTACTTGTTCTGCTGAGAAAGGCATGAACTTTAATTCTTGTGACCAGTGTAATGTGATGCTGGATTAACCCAGGGCTCTTCATGGGAGCAAAGGCTCCAGCACTTCAGCTGCACACCCAAGCCACAAGTAACCGTTGTCACGCTCACATCAGGATTGAAAGTGCCAGGCTTGAGCCAGCTGTGGTGGTGCACACCTTCAACCCAGCACTTGGGAGGCGGATCTCTGTGAGCTTGAGGTCAGCCTGGTCTACAGAGTGAGTTCCAGGACATCCAGGGCTACACAGAGAAACCCTATCTGGGGGGAAAAATAAAAAATAAAAAAATAAAAAGAATGAAAGCTTGACTACTGAGTAACCCAAAGCAGAAGCCATAGGAACACAGTCATTTGCTAGGACTTGATGAGATCTGTAACACCCCAACATTACATGTTGTGAGCTCAGTAAATGAACTATAAAATAGTTATGTGTTCAGACAGTAAAGGACACACTAACATCTTCACATTTTGTAAGCAAGAAGTTTGATTTGTTAGCCGAGTGAAGTGAAAAGACTAAATTGAATTCATACTGCAAAGGTATCCGTGTGAGTCTCAGGAATTGCTGCTCATCAGACTGAGTCTGGCTGCTCGGGCTTGAGAGTGTCTCTGCTCCCCAGTCAGTGCAGAAGTAGAGGTCAGGGTGGGGCCCAGCTAAAAGAGAGCTCTGCACATGATACTTTGTACCTGCGTTGTTTCTCATTCTCAGTATTAATGGCAGGCTATCAAGTCGACATTCAGGAATAAAGCCGACATTTAAAATGTCTGGGGCAGCTGGGCAGATGACTCATTTTGGTAAAATACTTGTGCAAGCTTGAGAACCCAGGTTCAGAACCCACCGACCTCACAGGCAGGCAGGGCAGCCAGGCCGTAGCCCAGGCACAGCAGAGATCAGTGTATCGTTCTCAGAGATAAGCTGGAGAGTGATGAGAGAGAGACACCTAGGCTGCCCTCTTCCCCATGTATGTGTGCTCACAGCGTGACAGGCCAGAAGAAACTTTCATGTCTCAGGGGAGCCCTGCCCAGGAGGGAAAGAGCAATGCACACGCTTTAACTGCTGAACCATGTAGTTACTTGAGACGAATCATTCCGCCTTAAATGGTTCCCTTTTTTTTTTTTTTTTTTTTTTTTTTTTGGTTTTACGAGACAGGGTTTCTCTGTATTGCTTTGGAGACTGTCGGTCCAGCTTGGCCTCGAACTCAGAGATTCGCCTGCCTCTGCCTCCCAAGTGCTGGGATTAAAGGCGTGCACCGCCAACGCCCGGCTTAAATGGTTCTTTCTGTATGGTCACTGTGGGTAACTGGTCAACAGGCCTTTGGATGGTGAGTAGTCATAGTTATTTATCATCTGATTTTCTCTTTCAGCACTGAGCTTGCTGGTTTTGTTAGAAAAGTTCGAAACAAATACAAGAACTCCCTCCCTGGATTAAGTATTGAGGAGATTGTTGAGAGAGTAACGGAGCACATTCTAGAGGAACAGGAGAAGAAAAGGGTAAGGTGTTGGTCTTCATGCGTGTTTATAAAATGTGAAACCAGAGAAGCTGACCAGACTTTAATTAGTATCTGTACTTTCCCACATCGTCACCTCTGCAGCCAAATCCAGGAAGAGACAAGACATCCGAGGCTCTGTCTGCTGCTGCTGTGGCCAGGTCCTCCCAGAGCGCACCCTTCGCCGTTGTTGGACCAGCATCCAGAACCAAAGGCCAGAAAGGAGAGGATGTCCCTGTGAGTATCACCTGGACAGCTGCCTTGCTCATTTTCCTCTTTAATGAGGATGGCGGGACACAGAATTTTTAAATTATGAGGTACCTACCCACATAAGCAAGACTCATTTCTTGCTTCTTAGATGTTTGGAATTAAGAAGTAAAATAGGAGTCCGTGTCTACTGTAGGGTCAGTGCTGTCCTACAGAAAACACTGTGTGCTCACCAACTGCATATGGGAAGTCTCATCTCTGTGTTCATCTCCACACCCAGTGCTGCAGGCTCTTTATTGGCATTTACTGGTGAGCCACCGGTGTGTGCTGTTTGGATTTATGCTAATAATCCATGCTTAGATAAACCTGAGAAAGTAGCAAAGGAAAAAATTAAGTCTATCTTAGCCTGGCGTAACCTTGTTAACATTTTATATATCCTAGTGTTTCCTAGATCTATCTTTAGGTACATGTCTAATTTTTAAAAATTAATCACATAATAAGTATTGCCATCAACTATATTCATCCAGTGGTCTGTTATGACCCACTTTGTGTTGCTTTTTTTCAGTTTCAAACATTGTAATTGGCCATAGCATAGCCTGTCCAAGTCCCTGACTGATTTGGGAGTATTTAAGCTATTTATACTGCCACGTTTTTTGTTGTTGTTTGAGACAGGGTTTCTCTGGAGCTTTGGAGCCTGTCCCAGAACTCACTGTGTAGACCAGGCTGGCCTTGAACTCAGAGATCCACCTGCCTCTGCCTCTGAGTGCTGGGATTAAAGGCATGAGTCACCGTGCCTCGCTGGAAACTGTTTTAAAACAAGCTATTTTTCAACCTATTCAACCATAGTTGGAAAATAATCTGCGGCCTTTGTGGCAAAAACATGTTTAGACCTCTCATGTACTGTCATTAAAAGTTAGTTTATTATTTAAATGTGTTTGTTTCCGCAGGCACCAGATGCAAATTCCTGTGAGATATGCCATGAGATATTCAAGTCGAAAAACATGCGTGTGCTAAAATGTGGGCACAGGTTTCACAAAGGGGTAAGGCTTATCTCTTGACTGCTTATCAAGCATTTTGAAATTAAAAATGGAATTTTTTTTAGGTGTCAGTACTTGTGTGAAACCATTTTTTCTTTGTAAATATGCATAGTGTTCATAGGCCGATGTAAAAACAGGTGTTTCGGGAAGTGGTTGGGGTCTTGGACCACCCAGTGTGTCTGTAGCTCTGTAGACTGAATATGTAGCTGTATTGGCTCTGGGTCTCAAAGCAATATTAGCTCCTTGAAAGGTGGTTTCTTACGTGACTAAATAGTGTACAGGGTCTGTTCGGTGTGGCATAGAAAGCAAAGTCAACATGTTAGAGACAGGTTCTGTCTGGATGGGAGCATCTGGTGCGTGCCCTTATAGGATTGAGGACTAATTGTCTCAGTGGTCTGGGAACTGCAGGGTTAGGACAGATCCGCTCTCTTCTGACTTTTATTACCCTAGGAAAGGGTAAATGTGAAATGCTCACCAGAGGGAATTGAGGTAGTGCACCACACGCTTTGCCTTTCTCCCAGCTTCCCACGCCTGCCCAGCCGTGTGCAGCAACAGGAGATGTGGGACACTCAGGAGCCAGCATTGAGTGATTCTGTGGCCACAACACTGACAACTTGTACAGATGGGTGAAGGGGGCTTGAAGAGCTGACACTGAGACGGGGTGTCAGGGCGGACAAGACCCTTCTCGAGATCACCAGTGTGATTCTGGAGCAGGGTTGTTTTCTCCTGGGGTTTCATCTGTGTTCCCGCCCTAGGCAGACATTGGCTTGTCTTACATTGGGCAGCACCAGACTCGGGAGGAACGTTAGCCATACTCTTGCCAGAGAGAGCAGTGGTGACAGAGCCAGGGGCCCATTGGTCCTGCAGGCGCTCAATGATTTGTCTCTTCCTTTCTCAGTGCTTTAAGCAGTGGCTTAAAGGCCAGAACACCTGCCCCATCTGCGGCAGTGGGGACCTGCTGTCAGAAGAGTAGCCTGTTGCACCGTCCTGGCCAAGCCAGCCCAGCCCACGACGGAACCGCCTTCCTGTTGCTGTAGGTAGTCACTCTCCACTGATGCACCATTCACTCGCGTGATGCGTTGAAATAACCACAATGTCCTGTTACCAGTGTAAAACAGGAACATGTGAGGACTTGTACACTATCACAAAGCTAACACATGGAGTCGCGAATGCAGTACATACCAAGTTCCAAGCAAGTGACAGCCGTGCATGGCCTCTGCGATGCTGTGTCACCACATCCCTGCATGGTTGGGCTGCTGCAGGGAAGCTCTGAGATGAGCAGCTGCCTTCGGAAAGAGTCTTAGCCACTTCGGTTCTTACCTGGAACTGGAGGATCTCCCTCATAGATTTTTAAAGTGCTTATGATCCAGTTGACCCACATTTTGGAAATTAGTTATAAAATACTTTTTAAATAAGTGTGACCAGCCGGGTGTTGGTGGCTTACACCTTTAATCCCAGCACTCGGAGACAGAGGCAGGTGGATCTCTGTGAGTTCGAGGCCAGCCTGGTCTACAGAGCGAGTTCCAGGAAAACCTCCAAAGCCACAGAGACACCCTATCTCAAAAAACAAACTTTGTTACCCTGGAAACTGGCTACCTGTGGCAGCAGCTCCACACTTGAGGCCTACACTGAGATTTCTGTGCTGTCTCATTAGCTGACAGCCATGCTTGCTTGGAAGTGTCCTGTCCAGCTAGCTAGTGCTGAACAAAAGAGCACCGTGTAGAACCAGTCACCACGCTTCTTCCTTATCCCGCCACCAAAAACCAATGTACCCGACAGTCCTGTGGTGTTGGTGTTATTCAGTTGTTCTGCGTTTGACTTTTGTGTAAAGTGATGCATGCCGTCTTGTATTGTGGCCTGAAAACAAACTAACTGCATTAGAAACTATTCAAAACTAGGTGTATTTTAGTGACCTGTAGGCAGTGGCACATACAGAAGAAACTTGAACCCTGGATGCATTCCATTTCTCTCAAACAGGAAGAAACAAAACAAAAAAAAATGTTTTCTAGCGTGTTCTCTGTTGCAGTAGCAGGTTTGGTCACCTTCTTCTACCTGTTTCCGTGTGAGTTGTAGTGTCTAGTGACTTAGTCTATAGCAGTTGATTCCCTGTTCTGAGACATTTTCCATAGTGGTCCCTGGAACATGGTTTGCGTGCTCTAACAGTTGAGAGCAGTGCGCAGGGGCAGACTGCAGTATCCGGTACAAGGAAGAGTAGCTGCTGAGAGAACGGACCTCTGTGCTTCTCCTCAGAGCCTGTGAACATGCCTTATACTTGTCCAATACCTGTCAATAAAAAACCTGCAGAAATATCAGCTGTCCACTGTCATTTTTGTCCATTCTTTCCAGGTATTAAGTTTCCATTCTGATTGAAAATTCAGGGCTCCGTGCTGACACACACTGAAAAGGTGACTTCATTTGGTAAGAGCAGACATGCTGCATCTGAGGAGTCTTGACCAAGAATCTTGGGTTATTTTAGAGCCTAGATCAGAACATTTCCTTTGTGCCTAAATACAGCTTGGCAAACCCGGCTGTCCAGTCTGTGAGTAGAACGTTTATGCAGGAGACAATAGAGAGTTGACTGTTGGGCTCATTGGAGGGCTTTTCCATGTGGACACTCGGAAAGGTGCTGAAGACGGCGGCGCATCTGGGGCTTTCTCTCTGGGACACTTAGGGGTTCACGGATTGCTGAGGCTGATGGGGAGCTGTGGCTTTTTAAAGGGCCTTTTGGACATGCTGGGCACTAACAGATTATTAAAGCAGAGTTCATTAATAAATTTATTCAAAGGTGTTCAAGCTTGGGCTGGAGAGATGGCTCAGAGGTTAAGAGTGCTGGCTGTTCTTCCAGAGGTCCCGAGTTCAATTCCCAGCAACCACCTGGTAGCTCACAACCATCCATGAGATCTGATGTCCTCTTCTGTCCTGCAGGCAGAACACTGTATACATAATAAATAATTGAATTTTTTAAAAAGTGTTCAAGCTCATGTTGGACAGGCTAAGGATGCCAAAAGTGCCTGACTTAGACCAAAGTTGTCAGACACATTCTTTGGAGTGTTTTCATGCCACAATTTTGGAATCGTGAGTTAATGGCAGGGTACTGATACTTAGGACTCCCAGTCCCCTGCAGCTGCTGCCAACTCAGACTGAATTCCAGCACTCAGTTCTTAAAATGTGGTGGGGATGGACAAGGTGTGCACACACCCACATGCGCGTACACACACACACATACACCCCTTGTGGAAGGCCAAATGTGTCAGCAGTCCATGGTGGGACACGGCTCCAGTTCAGCAGTCTCCTTGTCTCCCACCCCCCATCTCCATGTTGACTACAGTGAGAAACAAACACATTTCAACCGTTACCCATTCAAGTGTTTTCAAACAGCATTTAATTCAAGTAGTGTCTAACTTGAAGCAGTAGCTGTGCCTTAAAATGTGGGATTATTTGTCCCCCTGAAGTGCCTGTGTTACGAGGAATGGATAATCAATGTCAAACTCAAGCGATGCCCCGCAATACAAGATGCTGTGTTTGTAAGGTGATATGAGAGACTGTGGTGGGAGCAAGTGGAAAGAGGGCTCTCGCACCGCCGCTCGCCCAGCAACACTAGCTCAGTCATTCCTCAGTCATGGCCCTCTCCAGAGACGATTCACAGCCACACAAGGGAGGGCAAGGGCAGACCCCCATGAGGCTGAAGAAGCCCAGGCCGCACGGTGGCAGGACGGCTGTTCACGACAAGGGCCAGACCGGCTCCTGCCAGACACTGCAGAAAGGAAGCAGTGGCCAGTTGTGACTGCAGCCTTTTTGTTTCCTCCATCGCAACCCATGGCCTACGCGCCCACCTTCATGCGGTCCCCTGGTGTCTGGACAGGCACTGCCAGTCTCGGGGACCAATGGAAATGGAGCCCTTCACTGCAGAGTGACTTGAATGCCTCTTGTGCGCGGCACCAGCAGGTAGAATACACGAATTAACCCCTGAGAATATCATCAGTGTGTGGTGTATGCACGAAAGACAATGTCACAGCACATTCTGTACAAAATTGTATCTACTACTGAAGTGTGTACTACAAGACATGGCAGGTGAGCCCTGTCTCCCCAGTGAATAAACAGCAGATCAAGTTATCGTCTGAGGCACTTAAGGTCGTCAAAAGCCTTTGAGTTACACTGGGCAGGCTTGGTCCTGTAGAAGTTTATTATTAGCTCAGGTAGCACCTCCCAGCATCATCTGAACCAGAACTGCATCAAATGTCTCAAAGTCGTGTTGAAAAACTCTTTGCGTTCCTGACCCCAGGACACTTGTGATCTGATCTTTTCTGTAACAGGATAATTTCGCCTATATCTGCCCCTAAGTGTCTGTGAGTGATTGAGTTAACAGGTCCTGTTTACTCGTTCAGGTTGAGGGAGGCATTTGCACTGGTGCCTTGGAAGGACCTGGGTAGTGCTTAGTGTGAGAACACTTCATCCTGTCTTAGCCCCTGCTTTAAAAAGGAAAAAAATTAGCAAGAGTACAGAAATTCTAGTCGACTAAAACATCACAATGAACGGACTATTAGTCTAGGTAGACTGATTAGTATCAAGCCACGAAAAGATTTTTGACTACATTAAAAATAATGTTGGATATCCTTATGGGACTCCTTTAACCTGGCACACTACATACAGACCAGATGGTTCCAGATGGACTGGTCCTAAATGAGTGTCGCTTCTACAAGACGACAGGTTATTAGAAAACCATAAGGAAGCCGGGCATGGGTGGCACACACCTTTAATCCCTGCGTTCAGGAGGCAGAGGCTGGAGGATCTATGTGAGTTCAAGGCCAGCTTGACCTATAAAGCTAGTTCTAGGAGAGCCAGGGCTACACAGAGAAACCTGTCTTGAAAAACAAGGAAGAAGGAAACCATGAGGGTAAGAGGCGGTAAATTGGCTCTTTCTCAGGGCTAAGCTTCTGAGTACGTTCCCACAAAAAAGTGAAGAGACAAGCCATAAAGTGGAGGGGGTGCGGGTGGGGGCAGCTGCTCTGCACGTGCCCAGGGCGTTCACCCACTTCCCGATACAGATCATAACCTCACTAGGATGGTGGTGTGTCTTGTCCAGAGCTTGCTGGACACCAGGATGAGGGCTTTGGGAGGGTGAGGGTCAACCAACAAGTCAGAGGTTCTGTGAACCAGCATTCGAATACTATATTAAAAGCAAAAGCAGTTACTTAATATCATATATTGCCCCCACGTCTTTGGATTGTTCAATGAGCTACTACATAATGAGTTGTGCTCAGCTGTGTCGTATTGGGAGTGCAAAACCATCAGTGGATTTGAGAAATAGCCAGGCAACCACAGGGCCTTGCCCGCTTGAAGGAAACTGTAGGTGTTCCTCCTCCTCTCGGATTTAAAAGGGTGGGTGAAGTCCACAAGCACGGCTTAGGCGATTCTCTGCTGAACAAGCTCCTTTCTGACACCCTCTGGCTAGGAGCCTCACCCTTGCTGTCCTGGAAGGACTGGGCCCGTCAGTTCCTGAGCCAGGGATAGAGATGGCCTATTTGAGACAGGCTCTTCACAGTTCCTATGTAATGTTGACCCCACTGCAGGTAACTCAGCTGGTCCCCGAGAGGGGAACAGTCAAGAACCTTCCAAGCAGAGTGGAAATGGCCTTCTTCCATGTCCCTCGGAGCTTCCAAAAGAGAACGTGCACTTTCTCATGTCTCTGTGTCAAACAGAGGCGCCATTGTTCTCGGCAAATACCCGGAGGCCCTAGTGAATAAACGCTGTCTGCTGCCTAAGGTCTTGCTCCTCCGTTAACGTTACGTATGAAGGCCTCCTGCCGAATTCCTTCAGTGTCTATTTCAGCTTCTGTTTATTTGGTGTGGCAGAAAGGTCCTAATTTAGACCTTCCTGCCACTGGTTCCAAGAAATCCACCACCAGCTCCAAGTTTCATGTCCTGAAGTGCCACCCCACTCCCGTGGGGTGAGCCGGCCGCCTCCAAAAAGAGAAAGCGGCGGACAGATGGCCTTTGTGCTTCCAGACGCCGGCTGCTGCCCAGCGCCAGCAGGACTCTGGCTTTCTCCTGTCCTCTGGGGAGGACACACTGCTTTCGCTTCCAGAGGCGCAACCACCACAGTCCCCAACCTGCCAAACAGAGGGCTGAAGCCAAGCCGTCCGCTCTCCTGGGCTTTCGGGCACTGAGGGAAAATGTCTTTCCTCTCCTCATCCTTCCCTCTACCTCAGACAGATCCTGGTGCCTTGCAGGGGCCTTGGAATACCCTGGCTGGTCTCCCTGGGAGCAAACCAAGTGTCTCTGGCCTCCATGATGGCTGAATAACACACTGACCTGTCGTTGCTCAGGCACTAATCAATCAAGTCTGCCACAGGCAGGCACAGTGCTGGTGCCCCCGTTACAGTGGAGCAGGTGACAAGGGAGGGGCGGCTGGCGTCGAGTAACACAGAAGAGCACGTGATGTGCTTGGTTACCAGAGAAGAATGGAATCGGGAAGGGATGAGGGAGCATGGGGACAGCAGGGGGAGGTGGGTTCCCGCTTTGGATGGAGGCCAGGGTCGGCAGCCTGGAGGAAGGGAAGGGGAATAGAGGTGGTAGAGTCGAGGGAAGCTACCCCACAGCAACCCCTGCTGGTGTGTTCGGTAGGTTCTGCAGAGGTGGGAACCGCTGCTAGGGACAGCGTGGGGTGCTGGACACCAGCAGGATGGAGGCATCTTCACAGCTGGGGGTCAGTCAGCTTGCTGGAGAGTTCTTAAAACACCAGTGCTGCGCCCAGCAGCCAAGAAGAAGAATTTCCTTACCGGCCTGCTGAGCCACTGAGCCCTGCTTCTAGTCGTTCAGTTGCTTGGGTTCTAGACCGGCAGGATGCCAGAGATGGTCTGCCCTGGCTGCCTCCTCACACGGGTCAGACTGCCCACAGCCTGCATCTGACCACACTGCCCCGTCACAACCCACCTCACCAAGCACTGGACTTCACACTCGCCAGCGCAGAACAAACGCACACGCCTTTCTCATAGCTGCTCAGAAATACTTCAGAGTTCCCAGGCTACAAAACATAAAACACACGTAATGGAAAACGGGTGCCCTTGGCCCTGTCTACTCTTCTCAACTGTACCAGACTCAGGCTCTGACCCTCACTGCCTCCCGACATCATTTTAACTAAAACCCACTGAGTATGGACATCCTGGTTTTTTTTAATATTTTATTATGTATACAGTCTTCTGCCTGTGTGTCAGCAGAGGGCATCAGATCTCATTACAGATGGCTGTGAGCCACCATGTGGTTGCTTGGAACTGAACTCAGGACCTCTGGAAGAACAGTTTGTGCTCTTAACTGCAGAGCCATCTCTCCAGCCCAAACATCCTGGTATTTAAATCTGCTTTTTGTACCCATTTTGCAGATGCAGAAACAAACCTCAACGTTTAAGTAATTCACCCGAGAATCATGTCTGAGTCCAGGTTTGCACCTGCTGAGTGAACTCAGTGATCTCACTCACTGCTGCCACCTCCCTCCCCAGCCATGGGTCCCCAGTCACCGCTGCGTGGTGTCTGACCCAGACAGGGCTTCCCGCGTGCTTAGGAGCAGCAGCTTCCGCCCTGTGCCCTCACCCTTCCTCAGGCTGCTTTGTGTTTTTCCTCCATGCTTGGCCGCCTCCTCTGCTCTGCTCTGCTTTCTTGCTTTGTTTTTCCCATGTGAGCCTTTGGCTTGTTCTCACAGCCTCCAAACCAGAGCTGCCTCCGTTGCTAATCCCAGATCGGACCTGTCCCCTCCCCTGCAGGCATGCTCTTCTCTTACTGGGTGTATGACCCTGCATTGCTGGAGTGTGTGCTCCAGAGACTCTGGGACATGCTAACACGAAACCAGGGAGCCTTGCCACCTGTGGTAGGCGCTGTTGGAGCGCTCTGCGAACACTCCGCTGGAGCTCCAGTGGGCATGCAGTGTTGCGTCACCTGGGATTTTCTTTCCATTTCCCTGAGGCTAATAACACTGAGCGTCTGTTCTTGGGCCCATTCTCAGTCGGTGCGTCTTTTGTTGAAGTAGCTGCTTAAATCTTTGATTCATTTTTTAAAAATCAGGTTCTCAAAGCTGTTCTAATAGTTCTTCATGCACTCTAGATCCAGGTTGCTGGATGTAATGTACTTTTTCTCCAACTCTGTGGCATGCATTTCCGTTTGTTTTCACGGTACTTTGGTATTTTTTTAATCTTTGTATGTGGATATCCTGCAGGTGTATGCATAGGCGTGTGCCCGCATGCACATACCATGTGTACATGTGAAAGTCGGGGCAAACCTGTGGTAGTTGGTTCTCCTTCACCGTGTGGGCCCTGGGAATCTAACTCCGGTCACCAGGCTTGGCAGCAAGTGCCTTCATCCACTGAGGGATCCTGATGGCCCCCCATTTTTGCCCTATGTTCATTGGGAATTTCATACAATCATATTTACCCCTCCCCAATTCCTCCCAGATCCACACATTCTTTCAAACACAAGAAACTCTGTCATCTTTTTTTTTCTCAAAACAGGGTTTCTCTGTATTGCATTAGAGGCTGTCCTGGAACTCGATCTATAGACCAGGCTGGCCTCGAACTCACAGAGATCCGCCTGCCTCTGCCTCCTGAGTGCTGGGATTAAAGGCGTGTGCTATCAATGCCCAACTAATGAATTTTATTTTATAACATCTCTATTATGGTATAATTCAAACTGTTATTAACTATTTTCCATCAATATAATCTTGTTCTGTGCCCAAGGTGGCCTTGGACTCCCCTGGAATGCAGGAGTCCAAGAGCATGTACAGCTTAAAGCAGGCCATTTAAATGTTCTGTGGATTCACAGAATTGTGTGCCAATAGTTACATCCTTACACTGTCTTCATCCCAGAGGAAGCCTTGCCCCCTGTAATGTCCACCTGTCTTACTCACAAGGTGATAGATGGCCTCCAATGTGTCTGTTGCGGATACACTACAGTTGAGATCTTTTGTGACTGGCTGCCTCCTCTTAACATAATGCTATTAGTGTAGGGTAAAAGGCCAAACAAAGAAACCCACCCTGACCCTGAAACCAGAGTCAGTGAAAGAAACGCACCCTGGCCGTGACACCAGAGCTAAAGAAACACACTCTGCCCCTGACCAGCTGAAGAGGAAACCAACCAGTCCCTGAGCATGATCCCTCGCCAATCTGAGCTTGTCTGAGCTCAAGGGGATGGAAATCTGAACAACTCTGTCCCTGAAAATCTCCCTAGAGCATGTCTGCCCTAAGAAGCCCCATATAAGCCCTGTGCCTGTTTAGTTACCTTCTCCATCCTGGCAGAGGCAGCCGGCCTCCCGGATTCCTCCTTCCCAAAGAAATCTCTTGAAAGAGTTTTGGGTGAAGACCTTTGCCAGCATGGAGCAGCTGGGAAACTCCCCCAGGGATGTGGAGCAGAGCTCGGCTGTTTTTTTTTTTTGTTTGTTTGTTTTGTTTTGCACTTGTGAATAGTGTTGCTATTTAAGGTTTTGTATGAAGTTAGGTTCCCATTTCTCTGTAGCAAATACTTATCAGCACCACCATGCTCATGTTTAATTTTTGTGCGTCTTCCAGACTGCTTTCCCAAGTGGCTGCCCGGTTTCCATCCCTGCCTGGAGTACGTTAAGCTTCCATTTCTCTGCGCGGTACCCGCGGTCACACGGGGTCCCCAGCCTCTCACTTCCTGTCATTTTAATGGACATAAAACAGTATGCAATAGTGGGCTTGACTTGCATTTCTCTGACAGCTGATGATGTCATCAACAAAAGTCTTAGCAGCCGACACGCATGCTCTGCACCCCAGCAGCCCTGCAGCTCGCTCCTCATTGGCAGGGACTTCTGGTTTCTACCCGATGTCACTCGTGCTGTTTGAAAGACGACCCTTACCATTTCTCCCTTTGAATTTATTCATTTGTTTTACATCCCGACCACAGTTTCCCCTCCCTCCTCTCCTCCTATTACCTCCCCTTTCTCCCCCTGTCCCGCCAACCCCAGTCCACCCCTCCTCTGTTTCTGTTCAGAAAAGCACAGGTCTCCCGTGGGTGTCAACGCAGCGCGGCGTGGCATATCAAGTTGACGCAGGACTGCTGAGCCCTTCCCCTTGTTTCAAGGCTGGGCGACACAATGCAGCATGAGGAATTGGTTTCCAGATGTCAGCCAAAGCATTGGGGCAGCCCTGCTCCCATTGCAAGAGTCCCACGTAGCAGGAGTTCCTCTCGGCTCCTGAGTGCATGGAGCACCGTCGCACTGTTGTGTGAGAGGTCTGTGGTGAGTGTGAGCGTTCGGGTTGCTGCCTGGTTTTCTTTGTGCCCTAAGTGTGTGTTTTGCTGCTGCTGGGTTCAGCGTCTGCCCAGCAGTTTCCCATCATTGTTAGCCTTCCTGGGAACGCTGTATGTTCTTTTCCCTGGATGCTGATTTGATTTTTCAAGACAGGGTTTCTCTGTATTGTTTTGGAGGCTGTCCTGGAACTCGCTCTGTAGACCAGGCTGGCCTTGGACTCACAGAGATCCACCTGCCTCTGCCTCCCCAGTGCTGGGATTAAAGGTGTGCGCCACCAACACCCCCACCCCTTTTCCCCACTATGTTTTATGGTTTCTCTCCAGTTCTGAGCCGATTTTGCTATGCCTCTTGCATCCTTTCTGCCTCACAGGCTTCTTCAAGCTTCCTCACGTTCTCAGACTGCTCACTCAGACTCATCTCTCCCCTTCCGTCCCTGTGGTGCGGCGAAGGGGCCTTAGGCACTTGTTCATAGTTTGGGTACTCTGCTTCACATTGATTGGTTTCTTTTAAAAAAAGCAGTATACATTTATTTGGGGGGCAGGGCACCTGTATTATCGTGTGTATGTGGAGGCCGCCCCAGGCCTGCCAGCATCTGTGCTCGTGCCGCCCCCCCAGCCTAACAAGCTGCCCCAGAGGTTTCCTTACACATGTCACATAAGTGAATAAGCCATGTTTACATTCTTACTTCAAAGGCAAGGGGAGGGCACTTGCTATGGAGTCTTGCTAGTTTTATCTCAAGTGGTCAAATGACTTGAGATTCGCCTTGATCTCTGGTCTCAAGTTCTTTCTCTCCTGAAGCATTTCCCCGTGCCAGGTCTTAAAGGAGGGAGGCGTTTTCCGCCTCAGGAGGCTCCTGCGTGTCAGGTCAGTGTGGCCGCCCGGGTGTAGGTCATTAAGCTGTAGTGAACTGCCGCTCTGACTGGGCGTCCGGCCTGAGCCTTTGTGGAACGGAACCCCAGCAGGGAAAAGAATGACCAGACACACTGCAGTCTGCTGCCCTGAACCAAAGCCACACCGTGTCTGTCAGCCTGGGGACCAGCCTGTGGGTGGAGAGCCAGTGGGGACTTTGCTGAGGTGCTGGGGACCAGGAAGGAGAGAGGACAGGAGGTAGCTGGCCCTGGTGCGTCTGCGTCCGTCTGCTTTGTCCCCGTTCGCTCCTGTAGCCCTCGCTCAGCCCCGGGTCCCCACTAGATTGCTGGAAGGAGCCCACGGAGCAGCCCCGGGGTTGTCAGAGCGAGTGCCAGGCCTGCGGGAACACCTCTGGCTTATAGACCAGTGCCTACCTAGGATATAGAGAAGTAACGCTGGATGGGGGTTCAGGGCCAGCCTGAGCTACTAAGAGAGTTACACACGGCCTCAGAAGGGAGGAGAAGGAGCATGAGCCCGCGTCTCATGAAGTAGGTGAAACACTGACGGCTTCTTGGCTGGGGTCGCCCCACCACTCCCAGACACAGTCTCTGCAGGTGGTAACTGCTTTACTGCAGTCTTAACTGCAGTCTGGCCATCGCCACCTGAGCTGGGGTATGGCGAACCCCATCAGTTAGTGCCTCTGGGCTCACACACCCCAGCAGCTGAAGCGTGCAAACGCGGGGCTTTAAAGTGAAGAAACTCGGGAGACGGTGCAGTGGTCAAGAATATGCGCTGCTCTTCCGGAGGACCCGAGTTCAGTTCCCAGCACCGGCATCTGTGGCTCACAACTGCGACTACAGCCCCAGGGGATGTGACACCCCTGGCCTCTTCAGGTGCAGAGCCATCACATGTACATAAGGAAAACAAACAAATCTTCAAAGTGAGTAATGTCACTGCCACCCACACTGAAGGGAGAGTACCAGACTGTAAAGGGAAGCCTCCCACCAGCCTGGTTCCAGAGCCGCATCAGTCCCAAATAACACACAGGAGGCTGTATTAATTATGAAGCTGTTGGCCTTGCTTGTTTCTTACTGGCTTGCTCTGGCTTAAGTATTTACCCCATAATTGTTAATCTAAGTATTTCTCTTACCAGAGAAGTTTCCAGGCTTCTGACCCCATGGCAGTTACATCTTGACTCCCTCTGTTTCTCCTACCCAGAGTCCTCTTCGACTCCTAGTCCCACCTATCTTGCTTCCCTATTGGCCAACAGTGCTTTATTGACATATACACAGACCAGCCTGTAGCTCCACAAAACAGTACTGGGTGCCCCCGCTGGCAGCTGCTGGGGAACGTCTGGCCTCCGGCTCCCAAGTTTACCACCCCAGGACGCAGAGCAACGACCACAGCTGCCGTCTCTCAGGAGCGGAGAAGGACTCGGCTTTCTTCACATCTTCAGATGAGAGCCGCAGCCACAGCTGAGAGGAGGAAGCCCAGGATGGGCCACGTGACCTCACGGCCGGCCGCGGTCTTCCCAGCGCACTCCTGTCACCAGGTAGGACGATTAGCTCTCCTCTGGAGTGTCTGACACTTCAGGTTTGCACCTTGGGCTTCAGTGTCTGATCTGTTCTGCTCCCATCCCCCGTGTCTCCCTGTGCTCCCCAGGATGAGAGCTTCTGGGACACCCTCGGGGTTGAGCAGAACAGTTTAAGGAGCGGTCCGCAGAGCTTTACACGCCAGCAGTGAGGCCACACAGTGTGCTTCCCGGGAAAATAACACCCTGCCCTCCCCGTTTCTCCGTGACTTGAAGAAGGAGGAGGACCGTGCCTTAGCAGGATGAAATGAGATTTACTTTCGAGTGTCCCAAACTTACCTCTAGGTGTTTGAAAGCCTGGTTACTTTCTGTCTTGACCCTAAGGCAAGAGGCCAAGGAGGATGAAGTCCTCTTCCCAGCACAGGAGTCCCCCACCCCCCGCAGCAAGCACCCTATTGAGGACACTGCTCCCATGCTGGAGGTCCCAACAGCCATCAGGACTCAGCACTTCAAGCCCAGGCCCTGGGCCAAGTGGTTGAGTTCACACGGCAAGCCTACAAGCTAAGGGTTCTTCCGGATAAGGATTTAGCTTGCTGTTTGCCATGGAGTGAGGCTGGCGCCCTGAATGCCACCTCTGAGTAAGTGTGGGTTGAGCTAATTTGGGTTGTAGCCTCGTCTTTTCCGAACAGTGTGCATTTGGCAGTACCGACCGCAGGCCCATGATCTCCCTGGGCTTCTTCAGGCCATACTTCGAATTCTTCTCGCCCAGCAAATATTTGCCGAGTGCCTGTTCCATGCAATGTGGGCTCAAGGGGATGGGTAACCTTGTCGCCCTGGGGTATCGATCGCTCTGTGTCTGTGAGGTTGCAGGACTGGTCAGAGCACACCGTCTCATAGCTTGCTATAGTTTAAGTGCAGAATGCCCTCTACAGTCCTGTATGCTTGATTAGTTGGTCACTAGCTCTTTGGAGACCTTACGGAACCTTCTGGACTTGTTCACGCTAAGGTGAGCTAGGCCAGTACTGGAGTGCCTTTGGTGGTTGTAGCCCAGCCTTACTTCCCATGCTGCTGTTTCCGGGTTGGTGCTGAAGGCCAGGCCATTGTGAGCCAAGATGCTCCAGGTACCATGTCTTCCCACCATAAAGTATTTCCTGCAGCTACGAACCAAAGCTGACCTCTTCCTGGAGTTGCTTCTGTCCACCGTTCTGTCACAGTAACGAGACGCCAAATGAGTTCCCACAAAGCCAGGTCCTCCAGCCAGGCACACCAGAGCCACCTGTAGAGCTTTAGTCGAAGGCTGTGGCCTGGACCAGTCACTGAGAGTTCCCACCTTTAGGCTTCCACAGTAGACAGTGTCGATGGCGGGGTGCAGAGGAGGGCGAGGGGTAAGGCGGGGAGGTCGGCTGCAGGAGGAGTCTGCACATGGACGCAGGGTGCTGTGGCTGAGTCAGCCTACAGCAAGCCTCTCTGAGAAGTGCCTGGTCGCTTCCCTCTTGGCGCCGGCTGTCACCAATGGGTCAGCTTCTTTTGCCTGAGCTTTTTCCTGTTACGGAGCAGGCGAGTCTGGAGCCCACGAATGACAGAAACAAGGCAATGTCTCCGCGTCTGGAGTCTGGCTGTTTGGCTTAACCTGAGACCTCTCTAAAATATCCTAACGTCATTCTCTATGGGTGGGACATCACTGTGAACGCGCACAGCATACCCTTTACTTACTGTCTGCTCAGACGCTTACACTCAGTTTATAACCGAAGTAAACATGGGTGAGCAGGCGTGTGCAGCGTGCTGGAGCGCGTGATGGTTGAGTTGCCTTGCTGATTTCCTCAGTGATTTCCGTCTCTGCCAGGGGTGGGTAAGCATCGCACTCCCGGCACCGTCCCAGCTGCTGTTCTGTTTTCCCTAATGATGGGCACTGTGACGAGGCGAGGGCGGGCATGGGGTCTAGTGTAGCTTTCATTCCCGCTTCCCTGATGGCGGGGGATGCTGAACGTACTCGTCTATCTATTGGCTACATGTTCTTCACCCTTTGATAACTACTTACCTTGTGGTTTTAAGGAGGACTGTTAGGGGTTTACTTTTGTAAGTTTTATATATTCTAGAGACTGACCACATGTTACATGTTGTCTTGGTCAGGGTCTCTACCGCCCACAAACACCACAACCAAAAGCAGCTGGGAAGAAAGGACTTCTTCTTTCGGCTTCCAGCTCAGCCCACAGCCCCCACTCAGGGAAGTCGGGATAGGGATTCAGGAAAGGAACCAGGGTTTGTTTTATGTATGGATGCCCTGCTGCCTGTGTGTAAATGTATCACGTGTCACAGTGTCCACAGAGGCATCAGACCCCCTGGGGCTGAAGTCGTGGGTGTCTGAGCTGCCGTATCAGCGATGGGGGTCCCGGTGTCACTCTCCTGCACGTGGACTGCAGGGTTCCCGGTGTCACTCTCCTGCACGTGGACTGCAGGGTTCCCGGTGTCACTCTCCTGCACGTGGTCTGCAGGGTTCCTGGTGTCACTCTCCTGCACGTGGACTGCAGGGTTCCGGGAAGCCCTTGCTGTGGAAGTTGTCCTCTCTCAGTTACGTTTTTTGGTGCTTTGTTTAAAAATCCAGGTGGCTGCGTCTGTTTGGTTTCTCAGTCATCTGCCCCCTGTGGTGGAAGGTGTCTGCCCGGTGCCCGTGCCGTGCCGTTTTGTCACTAGCATGATGAGCAGTGAGCATGTCCCGGCTCTGCTCTCTCTTCTCTCGGGATGGGCTTGTCTCTCGAGGTCTCTGTGCTTCTCACTGAGCTTCAGGGTTACTTTTTCTGATTAGAATCTTGAAAGTTTGCATTGACTCTGTGGGTCACTTTCAGTGATAAGGCCGTTTGCACAATGTTAACCCTGCCAGTCCTGAATCACAAGTTTCTTTTTGTCTTCTAGAGTCTTCTTGAATTTGTTTCTCCGGTATCTTAGGTTTTCTTTGTAGAGGTCTTTCATCGTCCTTGGTTAGGTCTATTCCTGGTTACCCAGTGGAATTATTTCTCTCCTTCCTTTCTCAGCATGTTCATGTCTGATGTTGTATGTTGTCCTTTCTCTGCACATTCGTGTCTGATGTTGTATGCTGTCCTTTCTCTGCACATTCGTGTCTGATGTTGAATGTTGACTTTGTACTCTGCTTCCTTGCAGTATTTACCTGATTTGGAACGTTCTCGTAGAATCTGGAGCACTAAAGCATGGCATCGTGTCCATCTTAAACAAGGATGGACGGACCTCTTCCTTTCCTATCCCAGTACTTCCTGTTTCTTCTTCCCATCCTGCTGCTGAGGCCAAGACTCGAACTCTGTACTGAAGAAGTTTCTTATTCCTGGACTTGAAGGACATGGTTTAATCTTCCCCCAGCTAGTATAATGGGGCTTTTGCTTTAAAATAGTCTCAAGACACTAGTGATGCTCCTTCTACTTGTAGTGTTTTCAAGACTCTTCATCAAAAATGGAAAAAGTCTCTTTCTGTGTCAATATGATCATGTGATCTCTGTCCTTGAGTTAATGATTACAGTGACTAATCTTTGCTGTTAACTGTATCAGGAAATCAACTAAAACCCAAGCATCTGGACACCTGTGAGGGATTTTCTTTCTTTTTAATTTTAAATATAATTCTTTATTGATTCTTTGGAAATTTCACATCATGTATCCCAATCCCACTCATCCTTGAGATTGTTTGCGTATTACACATTTAGAGATTTGGGGTGTTTTTTTTGTTGTTGTTGTTGTTTTGGTTTTGGTTTTTCGAGACAGAGCTTCTCTGTGTCACTTTGGAGCCTGTCCTGGAACTCGCTCAAAGTCACAGAGATCCATCTGCTCTACCTCCCAAGTGATGGGACTAAAGGCATGCGGGCCACCACTGCCCGGCTACATTTACAGATTTGTGTGTGTTGAGCTATCCTTCTAGTATTAGAACAAAACAAATCTGATCATGGTCTATGATCTTTATAACATGCTGCTGAATATAGGCTGCAAGTGTTTTCTTGAGAAGTCTGGTGTCGTGTTCATCAGGGGAATGGATTTAGTTTGCTTTTGTTGTGACCTCATCCAGTCTTGGCATGGGGCTAACACTAGCTTTGTGAATTAGTTTGGCACTATTCCTTCCCTTTCTGTTTCATGGGATAACATGAGGAGCATTGGTATCAGTTCTTTAAGGGCCTGATAGAATTCAACGGTGACAAAATCTAGATCCCAGTTTTTCTTTTTAGCTGAATATTACTGTTTCCATCTCATTGCTCATTATAAATATGCAAATTGTTTACAACCCCATATTTTATTAGACCAACTGCATGTACAAGTTTATCCATTCCTCCTGGATTTCCCAGTTTGTTGGAATATAGGTTTTCAAAGCATTTCCTAATGATCCTTTGAATTTCATTAGTATTTGCTGAATGTCCCCTTTTCTAGCTCTAAGATCAGTTATGGTCTTCTTTCCTCTGGTTAGTTTTGTTGAGTTTGTCAATACAGTTCACCTTTCAAAGAACCAACCTTTTCTTTCATTGATTCTTTGTAGTTTGTTTCAGCTCGCTGAATTGTCTTAGTGTTCCTGCCTGTCTAATCTTAGGCTTGACTTTTTCTTGTTCTCCTAAGACCTTCCAATGCATGTTTAAAGTATTTGAGATTTCCGATTTCTTTTTTTATTTAGGTACTTGCTATCTCCTAAAAGTTCTGGTATGTTGTGCTTTATTTCAATTTTATTTTAGGAACTTTAGACTTGCTGATGTTTGTATAGTTTATGTTTTTTTCTCTTGCTGTTGACTTATAGTTTTATTCCGTTACAAGATACAAGAAACTATTTTATCCTTTGTATCGTTATTTTTTATATTATTTTCTTTTGAGTTCAAATGTCTTCCAGAGCTGTTGTGTGGAATACTCCCCGGGTGTCAGTTAATCCATCTGACCTATGATGGGCTTTAGATCTCAAGTTTCATAGTTGATGTTTCATCCCTTGATTCCTGACCCTTCCATTTTTGTGGTTTTTTGAGACAGTGTTTCCCTGTAGCTTTGGAGGCTGTCCTGGAACTCGCTCTGAAGACCAGGCTGGCCTCGAGCTCACAGAGATCCGCCTGCCTCTGCCTCCCGAGTGCTGGGATTAAAGCATGCTCACTGCCACCTGGCTTCTACCCATCCCTTAATGACGGTGGGATAGAAGTTGCGCTGCTTCTGGGGACCTGTGTGTCCCTTGGGTCCCCAGCGTTATGAAGCTAGGTGAATGCTTGCTTGTGACGGTTGTACCTTGTTGATGGGTGTTCCCTGTGTGACTGCAGGAGACTCCTGCCTGCTCCCCGCTTGACTTGAAGTCTGTCGTCTCTGACCCCTGCCTGCTCCTCGCTTGACTTGAAGTCTGTCGTCTCTGACAGGAGGGCAGGCGTCCCTGCAGCTGCTTGGGCACCTACTTTCCTATCACGCACAAACAATTCTCTTTTTTTCAATAAAGCAAGTATGTCACCTTTGCCTTTTAAATCTAGGAGTATGGCATTAACAAACATCCTCATGTTGAAACCCTGAAAGAAACCTGTTGTTCATGTATACTGGCATTTTAATGCGCTAAAAACCAACCTGATATTTTGCTCTGCCCCTTTATAAACCATCGTTACTGGGTGTTTTGTGTGTTAACTTGACGCAAACTTAGAGACATCAGAGGAAGCAGCCTCAGCTGTGAAAATGCTTTGATGAGATCCAGCTGTAAGGCATTTTCTCACTTAGTGATCAGTGTGGGAGCCCCCAGCCCATGGTGGGTGGGGCCATCCCTGGGCTGGTGGTCCTGAGTTCTATAAGACAGCAGGCTGAGCAAGCCATGGTAAGCAGCTCCTGCCTCCCGGATCCTGCCGTGTGTGAGTTCCTGTCCTGACTTCCTTTATTGATGAACAGTGATGTGGAAGTGTAAACCGAATAATCCCTTTTCTCCCCAAGTTATTTGGTCGTGGAGTTTTGTCACAGCAATAGAAACCCTAAGACAACCATCCTCAATTTGGGGCTCTTCTGGTCATAGCTAAACTTAATCTTAAAAGATCAGTTTTGTTATTGGGGTCGTGCTTGATTCACCAAATTAACCAGGAGATGCCCCATCATGTTGTGTGACTTGTAACGGTTTAAACGGTCTAATGACACTGTAAAACTCTCTGACATGTTTTAGTGTGGTTTCTCTTGACACTTGTTTGCTGTTTCTTCAGTGGGCTATTGCTATATTAAGGTAGTCTACCTTCTCTAGAGCCCCTTTGCATTTTATTGAATCTCATACATTTATTATCAGGGAAGGAGGTAATGTTATAATTTCTAAACATTTTAAATCACATTTGTTGTATCTGTGTGCATGTGTGGGGTTGCAAACGAGCCACAGAGCACATGTGCAGGTCAGAGGACGATTTCCATAGTCGCCGTCCCCTCCACCACGTGGTCCTGCCATCCAACATCCATTTTCAGGCCTGGCAGCAAGTACTTTGCTCACTGACCTGTCTTGTCTTGGAGTCCACGGTGGCATTTTATTAGGCGTTCCTCATCTCCAGTTGTGCCGAAGAATTACGTGTTTGCCCTCCTACTTTGTGTTTTGTTAAAGATATGCTAGTCAAACTTGTGGTTTGTTTGTTTTTCTGAGACAGGTTTCTCTGTGTAGCCCTGGCCGTCCTAGGACTTAGTATGTAGACCTTGAACTCACAGAGATCACCCCTCTGCCTCCCAAGTTGCAGGGATTAAAGGTGTGTGCAACCACCACTGGGTTGAAGTAGTCTTTTTAAAGATCTAACTCAAGAACTTCTATGAACAGAAATACTGGGGATTCTGTTATTTTTTTTTATTTTGTCGATTCTTTCTCACTTAGATTTGTTTTCTAGATACTTTAGTATCTAGCTCACTAGTTTTTATTCTTTCTGATGCAACAACAGCAGTGTAGCTATGAATTTCCCTCTAATTACAGCACTGGCCACACTACAAAGCTTTCCTACATACATTCACTTTCATCAAAGAAGGCTTGGTTTCTCTTTGAAAAGTGTTCTGAAATTTACAAGCAGTTGTATTTATTTTTAGTTTGGGTAGTAATTTCTAATTTTATTGCACTATAGAACTCAGTTTGGGCAATTCCTACTAAAATTTTGAGATTCGTGGAGCAGGGGTATAACAGAATTTTCCAGAATGGCCATGGATTTAAAGTATACGTATTTGCCATAAGGTACAAAGGAATGTGAGGGTTTTTTGTTGCCGTTTTTAAAAACTGAGCTATACATTTTCCCCTATTCCCCTTGTCTCCTCCCCTCTCCCCTTCCACCCTCCCCTGCCCCCTGTGCTCCCATTTTACTCGGGAGATCTTGTCTTTTCCCCCCTCCTAGGTGGGTCCATGTCTGTCTCTCTTAGTGACCTCTTTGTTTCCTAGATTCTCTGGGGTGGTGGCCTGTAGGCTGGTTGTCCTTTTCTTCATGCCTAATATCTACTTATGAGTGAGTACACATTACATGTGTCTTTCTGGGTCTCTGTTACCTCATTCAGGATTTTTTTTTTCTAATTCCATCCATTTGTCTGCAAATTTCAACATGTCATTGTTTTTTACTGCTGAGTAGTACTCCATTGTGTAAATGTACCACATTTTCCTTATCCATTCTTCGACTGAGGGGCATCTGGGTTGTTTACAGGTTCTGGCTATTACGAATAATGCTGCTGTGAACATGGCTGAGCAGATGTCCTTGTGGTGTGAGTGGGAATGTGCGATTTTCTTTTTTCTTTATTTTATTTTATTTTTTTGGTTTTTACGAGACAGGGTTTGGGAATATGCGATTTTTAACTTCACATTTGGATTTGGATTTTCTTAACACACGGTTGAAGACTGTTTCAAGTCTGTTCCTTCCCGCCGTCTTCCACAGCTGGTCTGAGTCATCCTTCTCTTGTGCGCTGTGCACAGTAGCTGTAGCTGCTACCCATTCTCCAGAGGTTGCCCCACTGGGGCTGGCCCCAGTCCTTGAAGACAGGTTGGGGGTCTGGTCTTGGACCCAGGGGAGCGATAACGACCCCTGAGAACAGAGGTCATTGATGGGCATTGGCTGTAACCTGCCCCGTCTGCAGTCACTTCTTTGTGGCTGCTTCCCCCAGAGACTTCACCTTTAGCATGTAGCTCAGCAAGATGCTAAGGAGAAATGACAGCTGTTGCCGACCACAGGCAAACCGTTTAGACAGCCAGACCCTTGTCTTTGGGCACGCAGGTGCTCGCCAAAATCAGGTAACATCCTGCAGACACAGGCACAAACTGTCTTCGCACTCTACTAGGTACTTACAGTCTCCAAAGCAGAAATTATTATTATTTTTTGGTGTGCTGTATACAAGATATCAGGACCAGCTGGGTGTGGGGTGAAAACCCCGACTGTCAGAACCCGCTGATGGGGATGGCCACTGCGGCATTCCTGATGCTCACTGAGGAGGCCATCAGGAGCCCTCCATAGCTGTGAGTCCTGCTCTCCTCCCCCTCTGCAGAGCATTGTGTGACTGCCACCAACAGCTCTGCTTTCACACGCACGGTGAACACGCTTCTGTTTCTCAGGGAATGTTCTAGCCACTCAGGTAGCCTCCCCCCCCGGACACACACCATTTCCTCCTTCTGCTGCGACAGGCATGCTGGGACCACAGGACACTTAGATGGAAGCAGCCTTGCTTGGCAGCGTTTTCATCCATGGCTGTTCTGCTTCCAGCTTTACCTAGAACCCCAAGTGAGTGAGCGTCCATTGAGTTTGCCACGAAACAGATTGTGTCACATAAAAATTCACCGTGTCTTCTTGAAAGCCAGCTGGGAATCACGAAGAGCTGTTTCAGTTGTCATTCTCGACGTGCTCAGCGCTCTCACTGCAGCAACGACTGTGCCATAATTGTGGGGCGATGCTGGGTTAGTTACCAACACTACCTGTAGCTTGTGTAAGTCGTAGCTACCCGCATAGCTGTGAAGTAGGAAGAATAAAACTCTCTTCGTGGAGAAAGCTGCTGTGCTGAAAGCATGCTAGTGTTCTGGAAGGCTCTGACACACCCTGGTGTTTTCATGGTACCTGAAGGAGGGAGTCGGAGCCGACGTGTGTCTCAGCTGGGGCTTGCCCGGTGTCAGCCCTAACACCGATAGCTGCCAATGCAGGCCTTGTCCTCATGTCTTCACCTTGATGGCGTTGCTCAAAACAGGCAGTCAGACTGCTTGGCTCCTAACGCCTGACGCAGCAAGTGGGAAGCTGTTACTGCCTCAGTGACACCCAGACGAAGCCAGGAAACAGCTGCTTGAGGTTCTCCTCTTTATAACCCACAGGGATATAAAGCGACCGCCTGCATGCCTCTGGGCAGAGCAGACTGCATCAGCCGCCCAGGGTGAAAGACTTCAGGCTGAGAGCACTTTAGGGGACCATCACCACAGTGCCATGGCCGAGAGTGCAGAGCCAGGGACACACAGGGTAGATGAGCAATGCTGTCATGACAAAACAGTCTGGGTGCCAGCTGGGAACCCAACTCCTTGGTACCAACAGTGGCAGCGTGGAGGTAGCCCCACTTTGGTCAGCGTCACCAGAAATGCTAAGGTCATGGGCAGTGGCAGGGTGGGTCCAGACCCTGCCAGTCCTCCTTCGGAGGGTGGTTGAGAGTGCTACACACGTCAGCAACCGTCCCAACTCGGCTCGCCCTGCTCTGGCAAGGCGTGGAAGCACGTAGCAGCACGCTGGCCTGGAGCCCCACCCCATCTGCAAAATAATTAGGTTCCCCTCTCTTCATCTCCATCCCCGTTCACACTCTTGGTCTACTTGAGAGAATCCAGCAACCTTGAGCCCTGGACACTCGCCTCCAGCAGTAAGCTGCTGTCCGAGTCAGCCAAACACATCAGTAACACGATAGAAACTCAGGTCAAGTGGTGATGGGAAATGGCCAGCTTGAGGCCGCGGCCGGACTGCTCCTGACTAAATGTAACCCTAGCAGGGCAGCCGCAGGTGGTCATTACTGAGGAGCATGCTCTCCGTCTTTCTAAAGGGCAACTAAGAAATGGTGCAAGAATATGCACTCCACACCATTTTAAAAATCACTTAGCATTCTTTATTCATTGAAAAAAAAAAACTATGTCATTAAAGATGACTTTTCCTTGTAAACTGACCAGAAAGTGTGGCCTCTATTTTCGGCTACTTGATTGTTTAAATACATCAAGGATAGATAAGTATTATGATGTAAGCATAAAAAAGAGACAGATCAAAAATACAGCGTCTTGGAACCCACTGTCTGGTGGCTCTGTTATGTCTCCTCAGTCTCCCGGGGAGGCCCGGTTCCGTGTCAGCCGTCACAGGACAATGGCAGTGCAGGCAGCTGCCCCTCAGAAGCTGTGAAGGCAGGCCAGCCAGTGCAGAGTGCTCCCTGACCATGACCAACAGAACAGCAGCATGGGAGGGAAGGAAGCATTACAACACACTCTCCACGCAGTCTGCGGTACAGTGTGACGCGAGGGCAGACTCTTCACGTCACAACCCTGGGTCAAAGCACAGGTCCCTCGGGTCAGGGCCAGGCCAAGTCCTTCCTCAGCGTGGTCTCCTGTCACTCAGAAGTTACCTAGCAACAAGCAGCCATCCATATGTGTTCTTCCCTTGGGCACCCTCCTTGCCTTTAAGTGTTCTCTGGGAATATGGCAGATTTAAGTGTGCGTGCCGCTCAACAGGGCACAAGAACTCCAGCATTCACAGGTTCCCTCACTCCTGGGAGAACAAGGACTAGCTGTTGTTGCTTTCTTGATCCCTAAAGCCATCTGAAGTTCTAGTGAGACATTATCAAGGTGAAGTCACGGTCACTCCTTGGAGGGTTCCACAGGTTCAATCTGTGAGCCTGCTGACTGCCCACCCTTTGTTGTAGGAGTTGGAGAGGGGTTCAGTAAAGAGAGCTGCTTTACTGAACCTAAAAAGAAACAGGCACATCTGGGGCTGTGGGAAATGTTTTCTGTGATCTTGCAACGCACATGAGGAAATCCTGTTACATTCCAGAGGAAAGGCTGAGGCTAGGCACCTAAAGGAAACAAGCAATGAGCAGAAATCATGAAAATATAGACCCCCAGGGGTGGGGCCTCAGCAGCCTGTGTGATGTCCATGTGTGGGCAGATGATCACATAGATGTCCACGTGTGAACAGATGATCACATAGATGTCCACGTGTGAACAGATGATCACATAGATGTCCACGTGTGAACAGATGACCACATAGATGTCCACGTGTGGGCAGATGACCGCACAGTTGTCCACATGTGAACAGATGATCAGATAGATGTCCACGTGTGGACAGATGATCACATAGATGTCCACGTGTGGGCAGATGACCACATAGATGTCCACGTGTGAACAGATGACCAGACAGATGTCCACGTGTGAACAGATGATCACATAGATGTCCACGTGTGGGCAGATGACCGCATAGATGTCCACGTGTGAACAGATGATCAGACAGATGTCTACGTGTGAACAGATGATCACATAGATGTCCACGTGTGGGCAGATGACCGCATAGATGTCCACGTGGCCACCCTGGCTGTCCCCTTCCTGCAGCTGGACTATGTCCGGCAGAGCTTCAGCGGGAAGTTCTCTGTGATGAGGTGGTCAGCATGAAGAAGGACCACCACGTTGACCTCAAACTCTGCAGGGAAGAGAGAGATGGTCACTCTAACAGTGAGGAGGCAATGTCCAGGTGCCGCTTGGAATTCTGTCCTTAACTCCCATTCAGTGTCTCCCTGCACTTTCTGTAGGACCAGTGAGACCATGCTGATATGTGACTCCACTATAAACTTTCTACTCAGCTGGTGGGCCAGCATCTGGTTTAGCTACACCTGTACCTCCAGCGCTTGAGAAGCAGAGGCAGGAGGGAGGCAGGGAGCTTGAGGCCAGCCTGAGCTACAGAGCCAGTCCCAGTATGGTTTATGGTATGGGCAGAGACACCAGCACCACACTACAGAAACTCCACTCTGGGCAGGGCTCTGTGGTGTATATACTCATACACAGACACATAGATATAATTAAAAATAATAAATTACATAAACATGGAGAAGTGTTTTCCCAGGGTAAGTCACCAGGGGTCACAGCGGCCACCACATCTGTGGAAGGTGGCCAGTGCAGAAAACAACATGGCAGCAGTATCCACGCTGGCTTTACGGGTGTGCAAAACGCTGCAGTTACAGAGTTACGGAAATCTGTACACGTTTCACAGAGTCACTGAGGCCAGCAGGGTCAGGTTCACTAGAGAGGCCACCGTGTGTAGCTGTAAAATTATACCCCAAGCGCAGTGGGAAAGCCCCAGAATGTTGGAGATGCAAGGACTGAGAAACTTCTGCCAAGGGTAGCTGTGGCCAAGAAAAGTTGGCCATGCAGCCATTACTGCTGTATGCAGTAGAACTGGATGGGTGGGGCGACCCGAGGCTACAGGAACCCCAGGTGCTAGACATGGGGACAAGACTTGATGTTTGACTTGCTGGGTTAGTATTGCTTTGGTTTTTTTTTTTTTTTGCTTTGGCCCTGTTGCTGCTCCCTTTTCTGGATGGGAATGTGTTTTTCTATGCCTGTGCTGAAAGTACGCTGGTTGTCCTTTGATCTTACAAGGACTCACAGCTGCGTCTCAGAAGAAACTTTGGTCTTTAGACCTCTGTTAAACTGAAGATCTTGGGGACTTTTTGTTTTGTTTTTCGAGACAGGGTTTTTCTGTATTGTTTTGGAGGCTGTTCTGGAACTCGCTCTGTAGTCCTGGCTGACCTCAAACTCACAGAGATCCACCTGCCTCTGCCTCCCAAGTGCCGGGATTAAAGGCCTGCGCCACCAACACCTGGTTCATGGGACTTTTTAAGTTGAATGAATGCTGTTGTTGTAAGATGATGTGTTCTGGTGTAAGCTGTCAGAGTGGACTTGTGGTTAATCTTTATGGAGTCATGTAAGAGGCATCTCTCTTGGTATATCTTCAAGGGAATTTCTGGAGATGTTTAGCTGAGGAGGGGAGATCTGCCTTGAATGTGGGCGGCACCATTCATGGGATGGGTCTTAGCCTGGATAAAAAGAAAACCACCAAGAGAGCAAACCTGATGGCAGCATTCATCTCTGTCGTCCGGTCCACCTAGGTGTCAGCAGGCAGCCTCCAGTAGTGGCCTTCCCACCGCAATGGGCCAAACTCCCGAGCTGGGACCCACAATAAGCCCAGCTCCCTTCACTGTCCCTCCTCAGCATTTAGTCGCACACTGACAACTCTGAAGGCTTCTATAGACCCATGGTGTCTTTGAAGGAGGCTTTCAATAGGTGGGCTTGCTGAGCCAAAGGGCTGAACGCTGTGGGCTGTGACCACTGCAACCCTGTGGACAACGCCCTTCCCACAGGCCCCCGGGCCAGGCTGCTCACCCACTTTGAAGTTAGTGGTCTCCAGGGTTGGGCAGGTGAACAGTCGGGGGAAGACCATGTACAGAGGGACAGAAAGACCTCTACAAATGTCCCCATCAGCGATTTGGATATTCTGGATCTCTGTGGCATCACGGGCATAGCCTTCTGCACACCCTGGGGAAAGAGGAAACACCATGGGGTCAGGACACCATGACACCAAAGCAAACTGGTCAACAAACCCTTGTAGTACCGTACCAAACAGCAACAACACATTTACCTACTTCTCCAGTTTGTCCTTCAGGACTAGGAATCCCCCCACACACACACACTTCTCAATTCCTTAATCATCATCACGCTGGCCTTAAGAGCTCCCAAGACTCCCAGTGCTGGGGAACCTAATGCCCCATGTGTATTCCAATGACCACACGCAAGTGTGAGTAGGTCACGACGGTCACCAGAATAGCGGTGAGGTCCCAGGCACACCTGCTCTGTTACAATATGTTCTGCACCACGTTAGGACTACAGGGAGGGATGGCTTAGTGGCTGACAACATTTTCTGTTCTCATCGAGGACCCACATAAGGCAGGTCACGATTGCCTCTTAACTGCAGTTCTAAGGGATCCAGTGCTCCTTCACAGGCCCACAGGTACCTACACACGAGCCACAGACACACTAGAGCAGGGGACACATGACGGCTTCTGTTACATTACAACAGGTGAGGCACAGTTAGCCAGCCTGGGAGAGCTCCATATTATAACAGCCCTCTCCTGAGACAACCCCACAACCCGTCATGAAGACAGTCACCCCCCGAAAGCTCTCACTCAACACTGCTGTGCCGGGGGCGAGGCTCCCAATACACAACTCTCGGGAAGCACATCTATAGCTATTCACATGAATTTCCAGGCAGCCTAAGCCTAGGAACACGGTCATCAACTCAGCAAAACGAGGCTGCCATCTTCCCGATGTGTTGCTTCAGGCCCTTGCTTCACTGTGTTCCACGCAGGGTCTAGGAACCTCATGTACCACTCCCAGGAATCGAGGGGGAGCATTTTTAATCCCGCACCGCCTGACTCCCGGGTACCAGTCCACACCTGAATCAGAACCTTTGAGGACACAGCTTAGGCGTGCCCTCACTAGCAAGCTCCAGGGGAATGGGCACAAGTGAGCTAGAGACCATCTGCTCCCCGGAGCTTCCCGTTGTGACCGCACAGCGCCCCACTCCTCTCAGTGCCGCCCGAGGGGACACGACAGACTCACAGCCTTACCACAGGTCTCCACCCGGACCAGCTGAAGCTCTATGCTCCGGATGGCGGCGTCTGAGTGCTCCACCAGCAGCTCTCCTGTCAGGGGCTGTGTGATGGCACAGTTGGTGGAGTTCAGATGGCCTCTGATGAGGAACTTGGGGAGTGAGGCCCTCTATGACACACAGACATCAGGAACAAAAGGGAAAGAGCCATTGGTTATCACAGTTGCTTGCCTACAAATAAGAACTGAAAACCAAGTTGGGTAATTGTTCTAGAAACTATGCACACCCTGCTGTACAAAACAAGAAAGAAAAACAGTGTCACCATCTTTCAGTGGGCACCCACTCCTAAGGCGCCCTTCATCCACATAAAGGACAAACAGACATGACAGATCTGGAGAATCTTCACCAGGCAACAAGACAAAAAAAATGTTAAAAGCCTGAGAAGTTAACAAGAGTGTTTAAGGACAACCACCCCATCAACCCCAGCCTGAAAAATAAAGAAAAAGAAAAAAGAAAAGAAAAAAAAGATTTAAGAAAAAAGAAAAAGGTAGTCAGTTTTACAATGTTCCCAATTAGGAAGGTTTGAAGCCAATTATTTTCATTTCAAGGCTACTGAAAGAGTGGTGTTTCTCAATGCCTGATGAAAAGCTTTGGGACCCTTTTCTGTAGACAGGAAGCTGGCCAAGGGCAGCTGGCAGTGGCTCTGAAGGAAATAGCTGGGCAGCCACTGTAGGAGTCCTCATCTCTGTCAGCTCCCACTATCCGGCTCCAGGAGAAGCAACATAAGCCACGAATTTAAAATCATTCAGAATTGGTTATTTCCCAGGGGTATAATTAAAATTTTCTGGTATCTACACTAAAAATTTTAACAGTATATCCAAAATGTCATCATTTCTGCGCATGATCAATGAGAAATTTGACTGCTCGCCTGGCATGCATGGAGCTCTGGCTTTAGTCTGGAGTACCACAAACCAGCGTGGAGCACACGCCTGCCGTTCTAGCCCTCAAGTGGAGGCAACAGGACGAGAAGATCAAGGTCACCCTCCACTAAATAACTCAAGGGCAATCTGGGACACGAGACTGTCTCAGAAACACAAAGTATAAGCGATGCTTTGCATTCTCCTATTCAAACTGAGTCTTCGAGACCCGGATGCCACGCGCAGCTCACTTCCTGTCTTAAGTCAGCCAGCCACATCTTGAGTGGCCGCGGTCACACAGGGCTGGTGGCCACCAGATGGGTGCAGCTCTGAACACCAGCAATCTTTACTTGCCAAATCCACTAGAATGTGGGTGGGAGACAGAGGTTGAATCTGTTTAGATAGGTAGATGACAGCAGAGGCTCACACAGGTTTCAGGCAGCCTTGAAAGAGCAACCTCCAGTGCCGTCCTCAAGAGTCCTTCAGACACTCGTGTCCCTCTCCCCTCTCCCCAGCAGTGATGGTGTAAGGTGCACTGCACTTCTGTGAGCCTCATCTCTGCCTCCTGTGCTTTCTGTAGACTTCTTAGTCTACCCCCCAGTTCCTTTTTACTTAGGAAAGGAAAACCACCAGTGACATTTTACAAATAATGATGTGTTATACAAGTTATTCAAAATAAAGCATGTGCCTGGCGGTGGTGGCGCACGCCTTTAATCCCAGCACCCAGGAGGCAGAGGCAGGCAGATCTCTGTGAGTTCCAGACCAGCCTGGTCTACAGAGTGAGTTCCAGGACAGCCAGAACTATTTCACAGAGAAACCCTGTCTTGAAAAACCCAAAGAAAGAAACAAACAAACAAATACATAGAAATAAAATAAAGCCACACTTTTCTCATTTTCCAATACTAAGATGAATGTTTCTGTGTGACAAACACTGTTCACCCAGAAGAAAGGCTACCTACATACAGCTGCCACTCCCTGTATGACACTTTCGACAAAATTCAGTGTCCACTTAGATTCGGGAGAACAGTCTCACCAGGGCTGGCGGGAGACAATCTTATTAATAAATCTACACCAAGAACCAACATGTGAAGAACATGAAAGCGGGGGAGCCCTGAGGAGGTGTGTAGGGGTAGGGCGAGGGTGTTGTCTATAGTAGAAGGGGAGGGAGCGGCACAGGTCCCAAGAAAATACTGCACAAGGCGTACAAGAGTAGGGCACGGAAATCTGCCTGGCCCTAGGACACAATGGTCACTGCCTTCCAGAACCTTCTGAAAGGGGACATCAGTCACGACTCGTGTCCCAGATCTCCCGGACACGCCTTCAACCCGGTTATGAGCACGAGCAAAATGCAGACTTGAGTAAAGAAGCTGAGTCCTAGCCAGAAAAGAGCTGTGGACAGCGCTGCTTGCTCTGAGGACATTTTCTGGAAGTAGAAGGCTGGCCACAGTGGTCCAGAAGAGGCCTGCTGGGAGCTGCCACCAAGATCCCGGCATCCTTGGTTCTCACGTTAAGAAATCTGCTGGAGCTGCGCCAACACCTGTGTCCTTGCTGTCACCCCCACGAGCAGTTCTCTGACTGGAATGCCGGTGAGAGACTGCAGACCGAGCCTCAGTGAGGAGAGACAGGGCCCAGAGAAAGAAAGGAGCGGGCGTGGGGGCAGGAGTAGTGACGCTCAGGCAGGAAGACAGACCAGCCAGGGGCCTGCAGACCGGGTGACGCTGGAGAAGGCCAGCCTGGGCAACACAGTGAGGCATCATCATTTCACAAAAACGGGTCAAAAGCACATGGGGAGCCTTCAAAAGTGCTGTCCTTTCTTCCCCCTTGGTAATGACTGAGCTCAATATGAAATAAATTTGAAAACACCCTTGGGTACAAACGCCATCAGAAACCTCTTGTCACTGACATCTCAATTCTCAACTAAGAACAACTGGGCAGTTAACCGGTCACTGGGTCATGTTACTATGGGAGCCACACACACACGAGAGTGAGGAGTGAGTACCTCTTTGACGTTCTGCAAGGTTTCCGGGGTGATCGTGAAGTCAACAGGACTTGGGGTCAGCTTCCCCTTCTGAGGCTGAAATGGAGGTAAAACCAGTCAGAGAGGTGAGGATGGTGGACAGAGCAGCTTTCCCCCTCTGACTCAAGGAATGTCAGTGCAGGAAGCAAACTGGAAGAAATCAGGGATTTGATTCCAAACAAACAACCCAGGTCCACCCTCCCCCAGAACAGTGTCATCACCAGGGCCCAGATGTCTCAACCTGAGACCTTCCTGCCCACTGTGTGCAGAGTTGAACCACACTGGCTAGTGCTGTCTGCCATTAGCTAAATAGCTGTCCACCTAGAAGGAACATTCCAGAATCTATTCACAGCCAGGCTACACGGAAGCCTGCCTGGCACCACACCTAAGGGCCAGGATCCAAAAGGTCAGCAAGACCCAAGAACCACTCACTTCCCAAAGACTTATCCCAGAGTGCGCTTTTCAATACCCTCTAGATGGATGGGTTCACGTGTTCCTAGAATGTTCTTCCTGCTGCCGAGAGAACACTGAACTTGTAAACCACATGCCAGAGTGAACACAGCCTCTCTCTGAGGCCTCCACTGACAGCTCTCTTTTCTTTTCTTTACCTATTTTGAGACAAAGTCTCCCTACACAGTCCTAACTGTCTTGAACCTCACGGTGTAGACCAGGCTGGCTTTGAAGTCACAGAGATCTCCCTGGCTCTGCCTCCCTCATGTTAGGATTAAAGGCGTGCGCCACACCTGGCCTTCCTGGTTTTTTTGAGACAGTATCTCACCATTCTGTCGACAGCACAGGGCGGCTCTGAGCACACTATGTAGCCCAGGCTAATCTGGATTCCTGGTGACCACCCAGCTTCCAGCCTTGGCAGCACTAGAGTTACAAATATCCAGTTACTGGAGGCCCTGTGGTGACACAGCACCATGAGCAGAGACGGGCCCTGGGGAATGCAGCCACTGCCCTGGGCCTCCTCACCCTAGTCACGGGGGAGGGGCTTCAGAGAGGCCCTGGGCTGAGTTGAGACTCTGCTGGTCACAAAATGTAAGTCTGTTTCAGGACATAAAGCCCTAACAGGTGAGGGCCGCTGATGAAGGCTCTGAGGGACTTGTCATGAGCTCCCCCAAGTGGCTGCAGCAGCAGTGGCGGGGGTCCAGCTACCCAAGATGGCATGGACGGGCAGTCTTAAAAAATCTGTACTGCAAACTACGGGCTAAAAGTGCGAGGACGAGAAAGAGACAGGCCTGCGCCTCCCGATGTTCTCACAGGGCACCGAGCGCCAAGCACGAGAGCCGCCCGTGTCCGCTGTGTTTGCCACGGCAACTGGGGGTCAGGTGGGTGCTCCCTTTGCAGAGAGGGACAGTGAGGATGCTCGCTGAGGCTGTAAAACGGTGTTTCCGGGTGAGGTGAGACCCAGAAGGTGGTGTCACAGAGGCAGTGCCCACGCTGCTGCTCAGGTCTCCACTGTCTCATCCAGACCCAGCTTGCTGGCTTGTCAGCAGTGCTACCACAGCTCACGACAGCCGAGGGCCCCGAGGGAAGGCTTACAGCAGAGTGAACGATGAATTCACAGGTCTTGCTCAGGTCCTTGGCCAACAGGGACCGCCGCATGTCACAGCGCAGTGTGTACTAGAGGAGAAGCAGGAGAGAGACATCATCTCAGGAGACGTTGTTCTTATCTAGACACAACATCCAAAGTGATGAGCAGTCGACACATTTTCAGGACACTTTGGCCAATGGGTGTGTCTCACACAGTTGATATACGCCAGAGGAACTAGTGTGCAGTTAAGGCATCTCTAAACCAAACACGGGCAGCTGCCCCCACGGGCAGCGTGTAGGAGGTAAGAACCAGGCAGCAGAGCACTGGGGGAGCAGGCTCCATGCAGCTGTCCCCCTCTGTGTGTGCCCAGACAAACCACAACCCGAGTGCAGCTTCCCTCTGCAGCCCCAGGGATAGGTTGACTGTGAGGGGGTCCACGAGCCCCACGTGAACACCCAGGAGCAGCCTCGGGCGCCTCCCAAGTACCACACTGGATGCTAAGTGTGGGGCACCAGACTCAAGTTGGGCCACACTGTCCTGAAGAGTTCTTCATCTACAAACAAGGAGCCACGGGTGATCCATCGGATGAGTAAAGAAAACAAAACAGGACTACAGGGAATCCCAAAAACCATTGCTGTGTGTTAAAGAAGAAATAAAGATGGTATTTTTAAAGATTAGAAATTCAGAGACGCAGAAGTAAGAAGGCTGATATTGCCGGGCGTTGGTGGCGCACGCCTTTAATCCCAGCACTCGGGAGGCAGAGGCAGGCAGATCTCTGTGAGTTCAAGGCCAGCCTGGTCTACAAAGTGAGTTCCAGGACAGCCTCCAAAGCCACAGAGAAACCCTGTCTCGAAAAACCAAAAAAAAAAAAAAGAAAAAGAAAAAGAAGGCTGATATTAAGTTGCACATCCAGACACCACAGAGCCAGCCTCCTCTCCCAGCCCTGTCCGCTGGTCTCCAGTCAGAGCCTCTTGTGAACTGACGGGCAGGAGGGAGGGGCTCAGGAGACAGCAGCTTTGCCTTGCTTGTTCCTTTCTTGAGTGAGTGGTGGTTTTTCTGAGCTTGTCACTGCCAGAGTCCCTGCTGTGAGGATCTCTAGTCCTTCCCAGGAACCAGGTACTGCAGTGTGGTCCCTACTGCTTACTTGGTTGCAGCACAAAAACTGTGGCCTTAAATCCCTGGCCATGAGCTGAGGCAGCTCAGAAACCACCTTAGCGCTAAACTTTGGGAGCCAGGGTGTGGCCAAGAGGCACTTGCTTAATGTGTGCCTAGCTCTGGGTCCCTTCTCAGCATAACTTAGACCCAGACCCTCATACAACTGTTCAGTCAGGTTACTTGTTGCTTTAATCTTGTAGGAAAAACTTTTGAATTGTGTCAAAAGTAATGTTCATAGCCAAGACTGTATGCATAGCTATGAATCTTCTAGGATGCTACACTCTCAAAGAGCAACCTTCCCACATGAAATAAGTTCCTGTATATTTAGGTACTGCATGGAGATAAAACATTTTTATAAGAATCATCTCTTGCCTATAAGGATCTAAAAATGTATTTATGTGTATATGAAGTGTATATATATATATTCTCTAGGGAGACTGCAATCTGTTCTCCCCAAACCAGACAAGCTCACTTAGGAATGGTGTGTGTGTGTGTGTGTGTGTGTGTGTGTGTGTGTGTGTGTCTGGACTGAAGTGAGCCTCTCTCTCTCTGGCTTAGCTCGTCCCATTCTTTTCCCAGCCCTTCAACAGTTCAGAAGAGCTAGGTAAAGCCAGAACTATTTTTTCCTTTTTTGGTTTTTCAAGACAGGGTTTCTCTGTATTGTTTTGGAGGCTGTCCTGGAACTCGCTCGGTAGACCAGGCTGGCCTTGAATTTACAGAGATCTGACTGCCTCTGCCTCCCGAGTGCTGGGATTAAAGGCATGTGCCAGCCCAAGCCAGAACCTTTCTAAAGGACTCGAGGAAACAATTTTCTTTTTACTGAGTCATAGGCCCAGAAGATGTAAGCTACACCTGTCCCGTGGCCACCAGCTTTCTCTAACAAGGGACAAGATATCCAGGGGACAAAGCCAGTACACAAGAAAGCCAAGCTCAAACATTCTGGGGCCCTGGTATCCAATCTGGCCAAGCCACTCCACTCCCCTGGAATTTAGGCCAATTTAAGTTCACTCTACAATCTGTGAAAGGAAGGTGTGAGTCACAGACATCCACTTTGGTCTCTATACATGAAGGGCGAGACCAGTCATTTGTAAATGAGTGGATCATGTGATTTGTTGGGGCATAGCAAGGTGAACAAAGAGCAACTTCTCTGTGTGCTGTAGGAGGGGTCAAGTCCTCCCTGTCTTCTGTTTCAGTCAACTTACAGTACTGCTATTCGAGCTGTTGCAAGGGGTGAAGCTCGGTGGTTAAAAGCACTGGCTGCTCCTGCAAAGGACCTGGATTTGATTCCAGTGGCCACATGGTGGCTCACAACCATCTCTGTTTAGCTCGGGGACTTGATGCCCTCCATGGTCACTGCTTACATATGGTGCACAGACACATGCAGGGAAACACCCACACATGAATGAATGTTTTAAAAAAGAGTTGTTGCTTGTGCACGCCTTTAACCCCAGCACTCCAGAGGCAGATGCAAGTGGAGCTCTGTGAGCCGAGGCCAGCCTGGTCTATATATGACTTCCAAACCACAAAGAACCAAAGCAGTTGTTAAAGAGCTACTATCATGTGCTCATCACTCTCGGCTACTCACTGTGTGTGACATTCTGGTGACAGGCCATTTTCTCACTGACCTCCTAGCAGCAAGGTCAGCCTCCAAAGGCAGGCTGCCGGAGGAGGCTCACAGAGGCGGGATTTGAACTGACCCCTGCCCACTGCCAAAACCTATACCAAATCCTTGCACAACATGATGGCAGGGATGTAACTGGAGCCCAGATCTGCGCTGCTGTCAACCCTGGTCTTCTTACTTGTAACTAGGTTTCCCAGTCCTATGGGGTGAGCGTGTGGGGAGAGCCACAGAGGACAGCAGGAGGAGGCCAGGCTTGAGCAAAGTCACCAAAGGTTGGATTTCGCTAAGGTTCAGATTTATGTGTTTGTGTGTGGGTGTCTACATGTGAATATGCACATGTGAAGGGGGACGCTCATGGAGGCCAGAGGCAGGGGATTCCCCTGGAGCCAGAGCTACAGGAGGCTGCGGTGCTAGGAACTGAGGTCTGCAAGAGAGTACGGGTGCTTTTCACCACTGAACCATCTGACCAACGCACGCACGCACCACACACGCACCACACACGCACACGCGTTATACAAGAGCAGTACGGGTGCGTCTCACCACTGAACCATCTGTCCAACGCACGCTCGCACACACGCACACGCGTTATTTTTAACTATGAAAAGGGAGACTAGAATTTTTATAAATTAATTCTGAATATGAGATTTTAGCAGACATCTTAAGCAGTGAGAAACTCTTTACAATTTTTTTTCCGAGACAGGGTTTCTCTGTATTGTTTTGGATCCTGTCCTGGAACTCGCTCTGTAGACCAGGTTGGCCTTGAACTCACAGAGATCCGCCTGTCTCTGCCTCCCGAGTGCTGGGATTAAAGGCGTGCGCCACCACCGCCCGGCGCATCTTTACAATTTTTAAAGACACTTGGGGCTATGTACAGTTCCATTGTAGCTGAGGTTAACCCTGAAGCGGGGAAAGTCTGATGACCAAGGAAAAAGTTGGCATCATTAGCTGTGCTAGAGAACCAGTCACACATTAACACTCTTGCGTCTAAGAGGCCCAGTACATGCACTCATTCTACAGTTGTATTCTTAGCAGAATCTGGAAAAGGAGGAGACTTCCAATCTAACTTTAAATAAATCAGTTTTTTCTCTCATGTGACAATAAACAAAGGAGACTATGACCAGAAAAAGTGACCTCATTTCAATGGGTTTCCTTTTCAATTTCCTTTTGTGTGGTGAGCACCACGGTGTACCTGCAGAAGTCACAGGACAACTTCTACCATGCAACGCTTGGAGAAAGAACTCAGGCCTGGCAGCAGGCATCATTACCTGCTGAGCCGTGCAGTGCCAGCCCCTCACTCGGTTTTCTTTTTTTTAATTATGTGTATGTGTGCTGTGTGTCTTTGGTTATATACATATGTGTTCAGGTGCCCACAGAGAGGCATCAGATCCCCTGGAGCCGAGTTCCAGGTAGCTGTGGACAGCCCACGTGGGTGCTATAAACCAAACTGGGTCTCTCAAAGAGCGGTGCCCAGTGCTGACTGCTGGGCGCTCTCCAGCACCACTGCTGCTTCTTAGACTTACTTTATGTGTGTGCATTCGTGTGCCAGCGCCCGTGCCTGTGTGCTGCTGCTTCAGCCGGTGTGACAGAGGGCGCCGAAAACATTTTCTTCATGGGAAAGCAGCTTTTGCACCAGGACACACCAAGACTAAACCTTAAGTTAACTCTCCCAAATGTTTTGAAAATAATTTTTTTTAATGTGCTAGGTTTTTCAGCAAGTGAGTGGCACTGACTAAGTGCAAATGTGATGAACTTAAACTAGACCAAGAAACCAAGCGCCTCTCTAATTCCCTGCCTTTCTGTGCATCCTGAGACTTCAGGGCTTTTCACTCAGCACGAGCAGACCACACAGAGGTATCTTTCTTCGCTCTGAATGAAGGAAGCGGCTCTTTCCCTGGCTGGGTCACGACTGGGCTCTGCTCCTGAGACAATAGCAACTGTGAAAGCCATCCCTCACCAGTAGAGGTAGACAGGAAGTCATAAATCCACTTCCCCTCATTTACAAGGTTTCCTCAGTGAAGAGTACAGCCTGTGTTGGAGCGGCAGCCTTTGGTATTACACAAAGAGACAGTCATAAGAATAAAACAGACAAGTTACTGCGGGTGCCAGGAAGAGACTGAAGCAGTTCTGTGCCCCTGACGGTGCCACTGTGGCCTGAGGAAAATCCAGAGAAACAAAGGAACTTTCAGGAAGCATTTATAACCATGGTTCCTACTCATCACAGGGTCACCGGGGCTTAGGGTAACAACCGCTGCAGCATGGGTGAGGCTCAGGCTTTAATGTCTAGCACAGCAAAAACAGTAACTCACACAAGATGGAGTTAGCAGGACAGAACGAGAAGTCGACACAGCATGAGCACTGTTAGAGCCTTGAGCTCAGCTACCTCAGTGAAGGAGAGCAGGCAAGCTGGGCTTCGGCAGAAAAACAAATGCATCATGTCTGGGGCGGGAACTCACCTGGATGTTCACAAACACGCCGTGGTAGGTCTCGTACAGGACTTTGCTGCCCTTCACATGCAGAGGAAACTCAAAGGGAATCTCGGTCTTGCCGCTGGGCAGCTTTCCTGGCTTCAGCACGTCTATAGTACTGCTGAGGATCTGGATGGGCTGCAACACAAGTCCACGTCAGCCTCAGCGCAGTCACGCTGGCCGCACCAGGGAACACGCACACAGTCATGCTAGCACCAGGGGACACGCACACACAGTCACGCTAGCCGCACCTGGGGACACGCACACACAGTCACACTAGCCGCACCAGGGGACACGCACACACCGTCCCGCTGGCAGCACCACTGCTCCTGGTGTGTCGGCAGCTCGGGGCGGGGCTGGACACAGACAACAAGCTGCTTCTGGGTTTTAAGTCTGCACGGTAATGGTTCATTTTCTCACTACACTTAGTTAATGTAGTGTGCGTGCGTGCGTGCGTGCGTGTGTGTGTGTGTGTGTGATGCACACATGCCACCAGCTTACATGCTAGCAGGACACAGAAGTGACTCACACTGACTTCAGGCTGCTCTGTAAGAACTGAAACTGTGAGGGACACGAACCCTGCCAAGTGACCACAGCTACCAAGGCATGCGGCAAATACACAGCATCCGTCGGCACAGTGCGCCCACGGCAACAGTGCGCCCACGACAACAGTGCGCCCACGGCAACAGTGCCGTGCACAGCAACAGGGCTGCGCTGGCTCTTACCTTCACGGAATTGTAAAAGGCTTCGAACACGCCCACACTTTTGGCACTGAGCTGCAGGTTTACAGTCCCTTCCATTGTCAAGGACACACCCTGGTGCTGGACGGAGTCCTTGCTAGTGATGACCACCACACCAGAGAGCATTTCCTGGGGACAAGAGACAGCGTCCAGTCAGAACAGCACACCCCTGAGCAACCCGGTTGAGATCCACACACTCTGGAGATGTCCCCGCCCGACAACAGTGATGCCTGGACGGAGAACGCACTGGGTCCTCCCCCAATGCCGCCCTCCAGAGGCATCTTCGGTCCTGGCTGTTAAGGTCCCACCTGAAGTCTGGATCAGAAATACTGCCGGCAAACGGCACCGTGATGGCGGCACAGAGCTGGTGACAACAAATGAAACCTCCAGAGTGGGACAATGCAGATGGTCAGCCCACTCCGACTCTGCTGCTTACTTTATTCCTGTTCTCCAGGGAAGACAGTTTACCGTGTCATGTGCTCTGTGGGATTGCGGGGGAAGTGTGTACCTGTGTCTGGTAAACGTACTAAGTATGTTTTTCATTACCTGCTCCAGAGCCCTGAGATTGACTGAAAAGGGGCCAGCAGGACGGCACAGCGGGTAAGACACTTGCTGCCGAGCTCATGGCCTGAGTTCAATCCCTGGGACCCACGTGATGGATGGGAGAAACATGACTTCCACAAGACATTCTCCGACCTCCACATACAACCACAGAAATAACATTTTCTGAATGATCAGTATTATCTCTACTCTCATCAGAATCCCAGGAGAACTTTATGTTTGTAGAACATAAAAAATACCATAAGCAGATTTACATGAAAGTGCCTCTGAAATAATTTAGCTTCTAAATTTAATTTTAAAATAATTCTGGCCTGGCCTTTAATCCCAGCACTCGGGAGGCAGAGGCGGATCTCTGAGTTCGAGGCCAGCCTGGTCTACAGAGCAAGTTCCAGGACAGCCAGGGCTACACAGAGAAACCCTGTCTTGAAAAATAAAACTTATATACTATGAAATTCCTGTTAAAAACCACTCTTACCAGCCGGGCGTTGGTGGCGCACGCCTTTAATCCCAGCACTCGGGAGGCAGAGGCAGGCGGATCTCTGTGAGTTCGAGGCCAGCCTGGTCTACAGAACGAGTTCCAGGACAGCCTCCAAAGCCACAGAGAAACCCTGTCTCGAAAAACCAAAAAAAAAAAAAAAAAAAAAAACCACTCTTACCTAGACGTTCAACAGAAAGGGGAAAAAATGCATAGCTCCGATTAGCAGCCATGCCTTACCCCAGACATCAGACAGGGGCCTCGGCTGAGGAAACAGGACTTCAGAGGGGAATCCCTTTCCAGTTGAGGATGGCAACAGACCTGGGCATCTTACGAGAAACTCCAGAGGTGTATGGTATCTGGAGAAGCGCTGTGGCCCTGTCATATGAAGATGACCCCTGACCCACAAAAGCTGAGGTAACAAGGGTTAGGGAGAATGCAGCTTCCTGGTGCTCGTATGCAGAAAACATAGGTGGGCAGAATGTTCTAGGCTCTATGTAGGAATGTGAACCTGTGTTCTCCATCAAAGCAGGCAGCAAGGCGCCTCACTGACCCTGAGAAAAACTCAACCCTTCTTGAGGCATATGGCCAGAGTGTCCCCCCTGCTCTGGAGACACTGGAGGTGGACCAGGACCTCACTGCCCAGCCTTAACCAGATCCCCACAGATGAGCCTGGGTGTGCACACAGTGCAAGCTTCCTGTGCACCCCTGGCCTTGTGACCTTCACAGCAAAAACAAGCATCACCTTTGACCAAGAAGACACTTTCCCAACCTTGTCAACAAAACATAAGAGGCCACTCCAGACTGTGTAATGACTTTGTTTCCTGCAATAAAATGGTCAAACCATAGTTTGTACTAAGAAACAGACACAGCCGGGGGGGCAGCAGGATGCACCTGGCCTGCCTAACAGCCGAGGTTTAGACGTGTACCAGAACATTCCGTGTGTACACGTTACATTTTGCTACCATTCTTCTGTCGGTAGGCACACAGGCCGATTGCACACCTTAGCTGTCATGACTAGGGCTGTAAGAAACATTTTCAAAGTTGTACACTGCCCCACTTACTGGAGTGCTGGGGTGCTCTCTGGATGTGCTTTTGTGTACATGCTTGTGAAGAAGCTGAGAAGCTGGCAGATGTGACGGCAGAGCTGAAGGGATGAGGATGGGCAGAGGGGTCACTGTTACCTCTCTTGGAATGTGACTGCTTGAGCCATAAGAACTGGTGACCTATTACCGCAGTCAACTTCTCATTGGGGGGGGGGGTTGAGACAGGGTTTCTCTGTGGCTGTGGAGGCTGTCCTGGAACTAGCTCAGTAGACCGGGCTGGTCTCAAACTCACGGAGGTCTCCCTGTCTCTGCCTCCAGAGTCCTGGGATTAAAGGTGTGAGTCAACACCACCTGTGGACAATTCATTTTTCAGTAAAATTCCAGGATGGGACACCTCTAAGACCTGAGTGCACGGTCTCTTAGGTCTGGGTAACGGAAAGCGGGCACGCTCTCCGAAGACACAGCCTTCTCCTTGGACCCACAGGCAAGGGAGTGACACACTCCTCGAGACTTGGGCCGTGCTCCCTCCATCCTGCCAAGAGTGCTGGCAGCACGATGAACAGCTGTCAAAGTTCACTGCTGTTCTGAGCCCTCTGCCTTCCCTCCTGACATCCTCACAGCCACCAGGATTCTTCTGATGTCCGGTGGGGAAAAGGGTCACTAAGAGTTAACTAACAAGTGACCAAACCACAATTAAGTCACTGTGCTGGGTGGGGAAAATGAGGGAGGGAGGCCATGAACGACTTCTACTTCCTAGGAACGAGCGCTCGGCCCCAGTCTGGCTAGAAAACGCCCCCAGAACTGAGAGGATTCCATTCCCACCAGCACCAACAGCGGCATTTCCACCTTGTTTGCAAAGTAGGACAAAGCCATCGGGTGTTTCTCACACAAGTGACAGCCAGTGTGATATGTATCTACCGGAGCTCTGCGAGGAAGGGTTTTGAGGAGAACACGCTGTTGTCATGCATCAACAAAAGTGAGGTGCGGGGCTGGAGGGGCCCAGCAAGCAGACCTCATTAACTCCACTGCGGGACGGGTCTCAACATGGAGGGTCCCTGCAGGTACCTGCACTCACACGCGCGCGCACGCACTTTAACAACACAACAGAAATACTCTACGTGACATAGTGCTACCCACTTTGGCACTTTCATTTGCTTATCTTCACCCGAGAACTTCCGCATAACAGCTGTAGCAATTTTACTCCCATCTGTCCAGACGTCCTTCTGTGGATGGGTGCAGAGACTGGGGTTCATCCATACAGGGTTAGACAGCTCAGCAATAAAAAGGTAAGAACTACGCTAGGGGGTAACGGTACGCGCCGAAATCCCAAAACTGGGGCGAGGGGGTGTTGTGGGCCTGAGGCCAGTGTGGGCTCCGTAGTTCAGGGTTCTTCATGCACAGAAGCAGTTCCCCGGGACCCTTTCTCTACGGGTCTGCATGAACAACGTGTGGCGGGGCATTACTCAGTGAAAGCTCTCACTTTTCCTCACGTGGGACTCTTCAGTGTTACCACTTTACAGCTACAATGCAACTGTGAGAAGAACAGCCTAGAAACAGCTGATCCCGAAAATGCGGAGGAAAGGAGAACGCATCTGTAGCCACCTGCGTTTGGCAAGCAGTGCAGAGGCCTGAGTGTACACAACACACCCCAGCAGGCGGCTCTACCAAGGGATGCCGTGACGCAACAACCATGGACAGTAAACAGAAGAGTGGCTGCATCTGAACGTCTCAGTGACCCCTTGCTAAGGGGTCAGTCAGTAATCAGGGCAATCATATGACACTGAGGAATGGGCATCACGGAGGACTGTGCCCATATGTTCAGCTGCAGTCACATTTGCCCCCAACCGCCCACCACACGTCCTCTCACTCCTGAGCTGGCGGGCACTGGGACCGCCCACAGAGCATTCTGCCTTGAGTGCAGTGCAGGCCCAGGACAGACAGACAGACCAGTGGGCGCTGACTGGGCCTGGAGAGGAGTCAGCAAAGGGGGAAGGGTGCCAGAGGGGGGCTGTGAACACTGATTATTAACTTGATAGGGTTAGGCAGGAGACCAGCCTCTGCGCTAACACCCTCAGCTTCCTGACTGCAGAGGCCTCCCATCCCTCACCAGCAGCTCCCGCTGTGGACTGTGAGCCGGGAGCAGCCCTTGCTGCTTTGTCAGGGGACTTCTCCTCAGCAGAGTGGGAAGTAGCTAACACGGGGCCGGCTGCCCCACGGCCCTGGGCTGGCTCCACACAGCTGGGCATGGAGCACGGCAGAGGACGGCAAGAGCACCTGGGCAGAGGATGCGGATGTGGACCTCACGGAAGGCCCCGGTAGGCCCTGCAAGCAGCAGGAAGCAGCACTGGGTGAAGCTGGGAAGAGCAATGGCTCACTTGGCAGGGAGAGAGTCCAAGCAGCCCTGACCTGCAGGGTGCACGCTTAGCATGCTTGACCTAACCTGCGCCAGAGCCTAAGGGAAACACATGCCCTGCAGGGGACAGGCGGGCTACCCAGTGTCCAGGCCAGCACGAGAGCAGCAGTGACAAGCACAGAACCACATGACAATTTTCCTGCAGCCCAATTTTCAAACAGGCTGGGACAATTCTCCAAATACCTTCCAGGCATTCCATAAGGGCTAGGTTATGAATCAGGAGACAATCCTCTTCCGGGGTGTTAGGCTACAAGTGGGGAGTGGTCCACTTACAGTCCACAGCTGTGCTTCCTAAGGGTCAGAGCCACCATGACCCTGCAGTCTCTCCTAACTTGAAGATAGCCATCTAAAAATAGCACAGCACTGCAATCCACTTGTTAGGAATCTAGCAGGACAACTGTCTTAGTCACTGTTCTATTACTGTGAAGAGACACCATGGCAGCTTACAAAGCAGAGTGTTTAACAGGGAGTTTGTTCGGTTTCGGAGGGTGAGCGCATGACCGTCATGGTAGGGAGCGAGCGCGCAGGCAGGCGCTGGAGCAGTAGCTAAGGGTATCCTGACCCACAAACCCAAAACAGAGAGTCTGGGCCCCTGTGGGCTTCAGAAACCTCAAACCCCAGTGACACACCTCCTCCAACAAGGCCACACCTCCTAATCCTTCCCGAAAATTCGCACCTACTGCAGACCAAGTATTCAACTGTGTGAGCCTATGGGGCCGTTCTCATTCACACCACCACAGGGATACAGGTGAGCAGGGCGTTTACCTTCAAGTGTGCCTGTGCACCGCGCAGGCGCATGCCTGGTGTCCCCAACGGTCACAAGAGGATGAGGGATCCCGTGGGACTGTGAGCGGGGGAACCGGTTAGGATCCTCTACAAAAGCAGCCAGGGCTGTGAACTCAAGCCCCCTCTCCAGCCCTGGGCTTGCATCATTAAAGAGCATTATAGTTTTGCAACTTTTCGTTAAAAACAGTGAGCTGCTGCGTTTAGGTTTTCCTCTTTATTTTTTAGGAAGAAGTTACATCCCCGACAAGTAAGACAAAATGAACGCAGAGTCCTGGAATCTTTGGTTTGAGTAGGTGGGTAACAGTGACCCCCCCACAGCACAGAAGTCTCTTGTCACGGTGACCTGGCTGTGTTAGGAGTGATCTCCTTTGCATTTCACAACTCTAACATCCAATGGTGTCACATACATAAAACAAATGAATATTTAGATTACAGAAAGATGTACTACAGGGTTCCTCTCCCCAGTGAGCTCCTCCAGCACATCAAGACATAACATAACTCACAACGTCATATGTATTTTTATTCAAGTACCTGTTAGTGCACCACACAAATAACAGAGTGTTGCTACCTTGGGGCTCCAAAGTGCTGGAACCTGTACATCAGCATGGATGCTGACCCTCGGTCCTCCTGTCCACAGTGGGCAGGACCAGACAACAGCAAGCACTCAGGATGCCACGTGTGGAGTAGTGTGCTGCTGTAGTCATTGTGGCAATGGTGCCGAGGGTGAACAGACCATGGGGTGGAGGGGAATAGAACAATACGACTGCTTAGCGTCTGCACCTCTACCATGGTCAAGTTTATGGCCAGCCTGGAAGTATCATCTCGTAATTCTGAAAATACAGCATTTGAGGAGGTGCCATTTCCACCCTACAGATGAGAATATTAAGACTTAGACTCCTGGCCGGGCGGTGGTGGCGCACACCTTTAATCCCAGCACTCGGGAGGCAGAGGCAGGCGGATCTCTGTGAGTTCGAGGCCAGGCTGGACCGACAGCCTCCAAAACAGAGAAACCCTGTCTCGTAAAAAAAAAAAAAAAAAAAAAAAAACCACTTAGACTCCTGAACTTAGAAGTAAAAGGATGGTGACTCCTGACTGCAATCCCAGTATTCCAGACGCTACTACAGGGGGACTGCTGCAACATCAAGACCAGCTGCAGCTACAGAGAGTTTCAGGCCAACTGAGTGACAGACAGATGAAAAAAACGCAGGGAAGTACCTGTCACCAAGCACTACCTGAATTTGACCCACAGGACACACATGGTGGACAGAAAAGTATCGACTGACTCAGTGTCTGTCTCTTTCTGTGTTTGTGTGTGTGTCTTATACACATACTAACATACACACATAAATAAATGTTAAAAGAGAACAAAACAAAATGGAAGTCCGATGGTGGCCCACACCTTTAATCCTAACATTCAGGGAGGCAGAGACAGGTGGGTCTCTGAGTTCTGAGACAGCCAGGGCTACACAAATAAACCATATCTCAAAAACAAAATAAATAAACAAATAAAGGGCTGATTTTTTTGCTGTATCCAAAGTATATCTCTTTGTGTGTGTTTGTATATAAATTTTTAAAACTATTCTATTTATTATGTATACAATCTTCTGCCTGCAGGCCAGCAGAGGGCATCAGAGCTCGTTCAAGGTGGTTGTCAGCCACCGTGTGGTTGCTGGGAATTGAACTCAGGACCTTTGGAAGGACAGTCAGTGCTCTTAACCGCTGAGCCATCTGTCCAACCCCCCTATAAATTTTACCTCTACAAAGAGTAGAGCCACATAGCTTTCAACTGGACTCAGAACTGTTAGTTTTTGCTACATTTGCTTTTGTTCTGTACACACAGGCAGGCACATATTCACATCCAGGCTCTATGGCTAGGCCTTCTGAGGTTACTATGGCAAAGTTCAGTATACAGAAAGGGCTCCCTCATAACTCAGATGCACTGGGAAATTCAGCACTGGCACAAATTCACTGTTCGACACAGCTGTGCAGTATGTTTTGGCCCTCCCCTCCTCTTAAACACTTCCATTGCCTTGACTTTTAAAACTGCATTTGAAATTGTGTGCATACACTTGTATCTTGAGTGGATATGAGCGTGTGAGCGCAGGTGCAACCCAAGACCAGAGGTGTCAGACTCCCTGGAGTGGGAGTCCTGACAGGGTGGGTGCTGGGGAGCCGATCTGAATCCTCTCAGAGGTTAAGTGCCTGCTCCTAACGCCTGGCCCATCTCTCCGGCCCTTTACCTCTTCCGAGGCAGGATCATATGGATCCCAGGCTTGTATCAGACTTGGTATGCAGCAGATGATGGCCATGAACTTGTGACCCTCCTACCTCTAACTCCTGCGTGGTCAGACTACAGGCACCACCAGCACCACCACCACGACTGGTGGTTTTGGCAGCGCCAAGGACTGAACCCTGAGCCTGGTGCACGCTGGGAACTATTTTACAATCGCAGCTACTTCCCCAGGCCGTTTTTTTTATTCCCCTAAAGAATATGCCAATGGTTTGACGGTGTCCCTCAACCGGGTGAGTCAGGGCAAACTGTTGCTTTTATACACGGATGAAATATTGTGGCAGGGATCTAGCATGAGCTACTCTTTCTCGGTGCATCTTGCCACAGCACGGAGTGCAGAGCGGCTTTTACACCGTGTGCCGGCACCTCGGTGGTGTCTGGGCTTTTGTCATTTTTTGGGGGGGTGAGGGGGAGTCTTTGAATGCTGACGGACAGGAAACCAGAAGCAGCTCTTTCCCTTGGTGCGGTGAGGGTGGGAATGGGGGTGTGTCACCGGGATCTTTGTAACTACCGGGACCCCCGTTTTCAGCATGCACTTAAGATGTTGGCCGGCGCTGTGTCCCTTGTCAGCACCGACACCGCAGACTGTGTGCAGACGCAGGCCGTGCGGTGACTCTGGGGTGACGGCGGCTCCTGTTGGGGCGAGCGCTCCGGAAGCGGAGTGCGCATCGCGGGGTGGCACCGCGTCCAAAGCTCTTCTGCAGCCTCGACAGGAGCGAGGGCCGCCTGTCACCTGCTCCCCGTCCATCGGGCCTGGGCCTCGCCCGCCCGCCCGTCACCGCAGCCGCGGGAGCCCGAAGCCCGCCACTTACCCCGGCGTGATACACTTTATTCGCCCTCTTGATCTTGATGTCCAGGGAGGTCCCCATCTCGGAGCATCCGCACGGGCCGCAACTTCCGGCCCCTCGTGACCCGGCCCGCGGCCCCGCCCGTCTCCCGCTGGGTCCCTCGCGGAGCCACGTGACCAGCGTGCCTCCCTCTCTCCCTCCCTCTCCTTCCGGCCCAGGGGCGGGGAGGAGGGGGAGAGGAGAGCGCGCGCACACTTCCGGAAGGCTGCAGGGAGCTCGCGGGTCTCCCGGCGTGCACCGCGGCGAGGCGGGGGCGAGGCGGCGCTCTCCCGTCAGGCTGTGCGCGGAGGTGGGTTTCCGGAAGCGACGGCAGAAACGTGTCCCCCCGCCTCAGTCCTCCCCCCCTCCCGTCATCGGCTTCCTCCTTCCCCGCAGCGGCGCCCGCGCCCGGGTCCTCCCAGCCCTCGGGGCCGACTCGGGCTATCCGCAGGGGCGTGGCCCCGCGCTAGCGGCCTGACGGCTCACTGATTGGCGGAGGCCGCAGGCCACGCCCTCAAACCACGCCCCCTCAGGCGGCGCCCGGCCAAGGTCTCGGGCAGCGCGGGTCACCCGCCGCGGGGCTCGCGGCCGCGAGGGCTTCTGGGTCTTCCGGGCCGGAGCCGGAAATGCGGGAGGACTTCCGCCGGCCGGCGTTTGGGTCCGAAACTGCGTCCGCTCTTGAGTGTGTGTGTGAGCCCGGGACTCTCTCGGGACGTGGACGGCCGGGTCCGAACGCGGGGATAGACGAGGCCCCCGAGGAAGCGCTGCTCGCCGGCCGCTGCCGAGACGTCGCCGGGCCTTCCGGGTTGAGCTCCGTGCCCCGCCCCCCGGCGCCGCCCCCCGCCATCCGGGCTTTTCCTGGCGGTTCTAAAGCGAGGCCTGTGTGCAAATCCGGAAGTGGGTCTCGCGCTCCCGAGTCCCCACCGCCGCCGTCTCCAGTTTGTGCGGGGCGGGGGTGAATAATTCTGTCCGTGCAAAGAAATAGAGGCAGAGGAGCGCGCTCTCCGTGCGTCCGCGCTGCAGGCTTGCTCAGTGCCGCCCGCCCTTGGCAGTGACACGAGGTGAGCCGTCCCCCCCCCCCCCACCCCCGTCAGTTTCAGGTACAGAGTGGCAGACGACGCCCGAGAGACCCCGGGGCCTTTGGAGGAGCCGTCAAGTCCGTCCGTTGCGGGTTCAGGCCCGGAAGCAAGAAGAGGAAGCAGGCAGGCATCGTGGCAGCCGCGACCCCCAGGGTCGATCCCCGCCCGCCGCTCTTCCCGCATGGTTTGCGGGAGTCTGAACCCCTTCCTAAAGAACAGACGGGAAGGGGGGTCCGGCGGGTTCTCTTGAGCCAGTGAGAGCTCAGCGAGTAAGGACGCCTGTCACCACACCTGATGACAGCCCGGGTTCCATTCCTGGCGAAAGGAGAGAACCGAGTCCCATTAGTTGTCTCTGACCTCCGCGTATGCGCTCAGGCTCACACACACACTGAATAAAAGTTTGTTTTTTCAAAAAATGCACATCTGGCAGCAGAGGATACGGTCTTGTAACCATTCTACGCATTCATTCCTGTTTGATCTTGTTTTCTGTTGAAACATGAGAGTAAGCTAGTGTGGTGATGGAAACACTCTCTTGCCAACGGGCAGTGCAGATGCCTATGAAGGTCACCCTCCCATCCTGGGTCACTTCCTGCCACTGAATCACAAGGCCCCAGCCTCCCTGTGTTCCTTCCCGGGCCTTCCTGTATAGACCAGGGAGAGGAGGGGGTAGATGTAAAAATCGTTATGTTAAGTACTGGAAAGTGCCTCCGATTCTGGTACGATGGCTTGCCTGCGGGTACGTCTGCATGCCGCCTGTGTGCCTGGTGCTCCTGGAGCCCAAGAGAAGCCAGAGTGACAGACAGTTGTAAGCCAGCGTGTGGTGCTGGGCATGTAACCAGGGTCCTCTACAAGAGCAGCCCGTGCTGCTCTGCTGCCGAGCCTTCTCTCCAGCCCTCGATTTGTTTTGTCACTGCTGTGGTGAAGTACATGGCCCAGGAAGGAGGGGCGTGCTGTGGTTCACCTTTGGGGGTGCAGTCCGTCATGGCAGCAGGGGCCTGGGGCAGCTGGTCAGATCACATCCAGTCAGGAAGCAGAGGAAGAGGGCACTGGCACCCAGCCCGTGTAATATATTAATATATTGTGCTGTGTACACACACTCGGGTAAACCTCACCTCAGTCAGGCCAGAAAGCCCCTCAGACTTGCTCAGAAGTTCATCTCCAAAGTAGGTCTGGAGTCCAGCCACGTTTACCACATCAGCCATTACGCTCTCTTCCAGTTCTTAGCTTCCTGGGAACTGTGGGATGGCAGCAGCTGTCCCAAGGGGCATTTTTAACCAGGTTCTCTCCTTTGGGTCCTCCGTAAGGACTGAGGGCACGGCTTCCCAAGCTTCTAATTTAGTCTCACCATCTCTACCATGTCACTCCTCAAAACTTGCCTGTGACAGACCTGAACTTTCCCCAAGGTCACGTTTCCTTTCCAAAGAACCTATGTCTGATGGCTAAGCACTTCCTGTTTCCCCAGATCAGGACAACGCTGAAGGATTGCTCAGGAAAGCTCCCTCTATCCCAGTGTGGAATAATCAAGTTAGTAGCTTGAAACAACAAACATTCGTAATATTTAAGTACACGCAGGTCAAGTACAACTCAGTGGCTTACCCATGGTCTCCAGTGATTTGGGTCAAGATGGTGGACAGGGCTACAAACTTTCGTCATAGGAACGTCATAGTCTTCTCACCCATGGAAGGGACTAACAGACAAAATGAAAACACTTAGTACTTTCCTAAGGGTTGTAAGTCTGGCAGCCACCCCTCCCAACTACAGACACGAAGGAGGTCACGGCTGATCACTGCTTCCTTTGTGCTCAGTGTATCTGCATGGATAAAGGGCTGTCAATCAAATATGAAAGCAAGCCGGTGTGTGTGTGTTCACGTGCGTGTGCACTATCATAGTCAACAGAGAGTGGGGTACTGTTAACTGATAATGAAGACAGGACATCACACCATAAACACGACACAGCAGCACAGTGTGGTCGTTTACTAAGACTGCCCTGACGAGGACCACAAACTGCACAGCTTAAACAACAGAAATGTATCCTGTCATATTTATGCAGACCACAAACTTAAAGTCAGGCGTCAACAAGGTTGGTTGTCTCCGAGGACTGTGGGGGATTTAACCAGGCCTTTGTTAGCTGTCTGCCTGGGACTCCACGTGTTTGCTCAGTGCACCCTTCCTGTAGATAGTCTGTCCCTACACTTGCCTCTTTGTAAATGCCACAGCCCCTCCTATTAAGCCTACACCAGTGACCTCTTTTTAACTTAGAGATCTCTATGAAGATCTTATTTCCAAATACAGTAACATTCTGAAGCCCTAGGGGTTAGCGATTGGAGTGGGCAGGGACACAATTCAGCTTAAAATGTGTAGCAATAAGATATATGTAACAGAAATATAAAGGTAAATGGACTAAGACAATTGGTTGATTTTAACACTCAATTTTCCATGGAGGATTAAAAGTGAAGGCATTAAGAGCTATAATGGATAGAGTAAGACATGCAACAAATAAACAAGACAGCCTCACTTACTTGGTGAGCTCCACTCCAGTGAGGAATCCCATCTCTAGAGAGAAAAAGCCCATCGGAGGCTGCTCACACCTTTAATCCCAGCACTGGGAAGCAGAGGCAGGCGGATCTCGGTGAGTTCAAGACCAGCCTGGTCTACAGAGTGAGTTCCAGGACAGCCTCCAAAACAATACAGAGAAACCCTGTTTTGGAAAATAAAAAAAGTGAGCCCAGATACACAGCACCTGACCTCCAGCATCAGCATTTGCACAAACACATGCAAACAAAAATACCGATCACTGCTGAACATGGGGTGGGGACTTCTGTACATACTAGAATTCTCTCGAAGGAGATAAGTCACCTGGTCAGGTAACATTTTTTTTTCAATATAAGCCTAAAGTACTCTTAGTTCTTATTCTTTCTAGGTTCTTCCCAACTCTCAAACAGACTTTACCTTAGATCACAGACTGTGTGATAAACAAGGTTTCCTTCCAAATATTAAAAATGCCAGGTCTAAAGGAAGGAATATGGAAAGAGGAGAGAGAGAGGAAGTCCTGGGGTCTGGTCTCTGGGCAGTCCCTGTGGAGTCCGTGACCCACCTGGGGATGGAGAAGGGCAGGGCTACAGAAACCCTGACCAGACAGATCCCTGAGAGGCTGAGGGAGGGATCTGCAAGGGTGAGCTGTGGGCTGACTGGCCTAATGCCGGGCTCAGCCTAGAACAAACCATCCTTGTAGATTGCTGTGGTCCAGCACTGCTGAGCATGGCCATGGTCAGATACCAGCAAGCATGGCCTTTTAAACACTGCCTCTTTCTCTAGCCCAGGTGAAGATGTCAGAAGGTGAGTACGCCGGGTGTGAAGAGGGACTTATAATACGCCATCGAGGGGCCGGGCGGTGGTGGCGCACACCTTTAATCCCAGCACTTGGGAGGCAGAGGCAGGCAGATCTCTGTGAGTTTGAGGCCAGCCTGGTTTACAAGAGCTAGTTCCAGGATGGCCTCCAAAGCTGTCTGGAAAAAAACAAACAAACAAAAAACCCAATAGGCCTTTCCACTAGTTACAGCAATAAGCAGTCAGGAAAGACAAGGAGTACATTCTCAATAGCAATAAAAACACGAACCATTTGCAGTAGTTGGAACTTGCTATGTGCTAGAGCCACATGAACAAGGTCACAATGCTGACTTCAGCCGCATCACATGGAGAGAGACAGGGTTTCTGAATAGCATAAATGTCCAGTTATATTAACGCCTCTGAATGCCACAATACAATTGAACGAGAAAATTTAATGAAGTTATTTTAAAATTCCTTCTGGAAAAAACTGTTCTTGAATAATGTCTTTTTTTTTTTTCTTGAGTTGACGAACTGGGCATAGTGTTGCAAGCCTATATATTTGGAAAGCCAAGAAAGGAGAATTGTGAATTTGAAGGTAACCTTGACTACATATCAAAATGCTATCCCAGAATTTTAAAAAGAGATTAATAAGAATTAGAGCAAGGAACTGGAGAGATGGCTCAGCAGCTAAGAGCACTGGCTGCTCTTCCAGAGGGCCCGAGTTCAAATCCCAGCACCCACACGGTGGCTCACAAAGCATTTATAATGGGATCTGGTGCCCTCTGTCATGCAGGCATGTATGCAAATAGAGGAGGTTACTTCTGACCTCCATATGTGCCCTGTGCCCCCACACACAAACACACGTGCGCGTGCACGGACCTCCACATGTGCTCTGTGGCATGATCACATCCCACCATACACATCACATACTCGAAATAATAAAGGGTAATAGTAAAGTGAGCAGGATCTGAGTGCTGAACCAAGTGGCTGCACCGAGAAACCCCCCTCATCAGTCCACGCAGTGCTGCACGGATCTCATCTGACAACACCCAGCCCCAAGAAACCTGCCAGGGCAGGCGTCCCTGAGCACAGTTCTGTTGTTCTGTTTGGTCCGTGCAATATGGCAACACTGGGTGCTGTTTCAGAGAACGCAGAGGGAGTCAAGGAAAGTCCTCGGGTGGAATCCCCCTCTGCCCCAGGAAGAGTTATGGCAGGTGGGCCCTTGCTGCAGCACAGGTGACCCTGGGGTGACAGGACTCAGACAGAGGCCTGCATTGTGCCACCTGGGTTCAGGACAACACTGTTGGGAGCTGGCATGGCATTTAGACATGGGGAGTCCTAATCTGTCTGCTCTAATGGGTTGACAATAGGATCATTGAGGACATGACCTGCATGGGTCCAGATACAGGCCCCTTCCCCTTTGTCTTTCACAACCCAGCCTGTGATAAGTCAAGCAGTGTTTTGTTTTGATTTTTAAGATTTGTTTATTATGTATACAGTGTTCTGCATGCATGTATGCCTGCAGGCCAGAAGCAGGAACCAGATCTCATTGTAGATGGTGATGAGCCACCATGTGGGTGCTGGGAATTGAACTCGGGTAACCTCTGAGCCATCTCTCCAGCCCCCGGGTGAAGCAGTTTGGCTGTGGCCTCATTACAGGCCCAAAAAGCCCAAGGAAAACCAGCCGTGGACAGGGACCTCTGGAACTAGGAGCCAAAATGGCCTTTTTCTACTTATAAGTTAATTATTTCAGGTATTTTGTCACAAGAGTGCGTAACTCTGCTTATATGAAACATCTAGTAAAGGCGGAACCACGGAGTACGTTGGTGGATGCTGACTCAGGAGTAGCCGCAGAAGAGCAGGAAAAGCAAAAACAACCTTTCAGATGTTGGAAAACCGAGCTGGGGTGGCTCATAAGTGTACCAGTTTACTGAAACTCACCAAGTTGTGTCCCGGGATTGGTGACAGTTGGGGTATGGAAATTATGCCTAAAGTGGAGCTGGGTGTTTTGTTCTTAATTAAAAGATTCTTTAGGACCAACCTGTAACTGCTCAATGTGAGAGTCACAGCAGCCATCATACCTTCCAAGGGTGGGAGATGATACAATTATGTCAAGCCAGACTTGGAAACCTTCAAAAAACTAGACTATGCGATCTCTAAACATAATTCTTATGTTAGCTCACAATACCAATGCTGGGAAAAGAATATTAGCATGTTAAATTTAGGGCAACAAATGGAGCGCTTCCCTCATTTGGGGGGATGGTGATGGGCCTGGGAGCCAGCAGGAGCTCTGTGAGCTTTTCTGGACTGGGCAGCTGTTTAGGGCAGATCCCGGCATGAGGAAAGGTATTCAGGGTGTAGACTTAAATGCCTTCCCTAACAACTGTGGCATTGCTGAGGGTACACCACCATCACCACAGAAATGCCAGCAAATTATAATAGGAAAAATCCATCTGTAGGGCAAAAGAATGAATGGAACATTCTAGAACTGGCATTTCTGTCCATGGCGATTGGTTCTATGCTGTGCACATCAGAGTCTCCTGATTTGCTAGATAGGTTCCTGGGCTGAGTCCATGGAGCTGTGACCCTGAATTTCTGGGAAAGAGTCTGACTCCGTATCGAGCCCTGTAGGGGTTAAATTGACACCCCACAGGCTGCAGATGAAGGTATCTTATGGGGGCTCTGCTGTTTCAGTCCTGGGGAGAAGCTGGACTCGCTTCATAGCCTGGTCTCCCTGCGTGCCTCACACACACACACACACACACACACACACACACACACACACGCACGCACGCACGCACGCACGCACGCACGCACGCACACCTCTTTCTTCTGACTGTCCCACTTGAGGTGACTGCAGTGTCTGAAGAGTTTCTCTTGCAGGACCCTGTAGGACAAGGCTGTACTTCAGGCACTAAACGGCCCATAGAGGACACTGAAGGGCCTCCTGGTTGAAAACCCTGCAAGGTGGGGAAGGAAGCCGGACTTGGCCGAGTTTGCCAATGCAATCCTGCGCAGGGCCCTGCTAAGCCCACCTGTTTTGATGCCACATGGGAGAGCAGAACGCTGTCCTTTCTGTGAGACCCTGAACATAGTTGTTCACTGTTTTTTATTTCCGTCCCAGAGATAGCCAGTGGTGACCAATAACTTTTTTTTAAAGACCTTTGAATGGGAAATGTCCCCCAGGGGCCATTACAGAGGCCATTTACTGGTTTGGTGTGGTTTCCAGTGTGGGAGAAGGAACAAGGGCCTCATGCTTGCTCGGCAAGCCACATCTCTAACCTCAGCTGTTGTGTTGGACTGAGCTCCCCCACACTAAAAATAGAAATGAGGTCAGCCATGCCAAAGTTCACATCAACAAACAGACCTTGGCCTTCCAAGAAATCAGCAGTGAGAAGTGGCAGCCAAATTTCTGAATCAGGCCAGTTTCAGTGGGTGATATGACAGAATTCCCTCTGCTTCATCTTTACATAACGTTAGCCTGATGCTAGCCTATTCGTTATTTTTCCATTTCTGTCTCCCTGGCACCTCCTTCGGCGTCACCTTGGAGTGGTCCTTCTCTCTGTGTCTGCGTTGTGCTGCCCACCTCCCTTTATGGAACCAACGTCTTCTCAGCCATTGACCCTTGACTGTATGCTGTGCTGCCTAACACTAGAACCACAAGCAAATCCACCAGGAACTCTCCCTCTCTGTGGATCCCATCATGTCCGTGAGCACAGCAGGCGACAGCTCTGCCGCCGAGCAGCAGCCACATCCACCACCGAAGACCTCTGGACTAGGGGCTGGAGAGATGGCTCAGAGGGAAAGAGCCCTCAGTGCCCATGCAGAAAGGGCTTGGTCCCAGCACCCAAGGCAGCTTAGAACCACGTGAAACTGTTGGGAGCCCTAATCATCTATTACACAATTAGCAATTAGTATTCTAGGTATCAGCTCCAGAATATCGGTTACTAAGAATGTGGCTGCATGTAGAATATACACTGGGTGCTCTGTATTCTCACATAGTCCCCAGAGAAAGGAATTCCCTCTCACTGGGGCGTCAGCAGTAAGAGCTGCAGCCTCCAGATCTCACACTGCTTAGCCATAGTTTATCCCTTTGACATAGCTCAGAGAAGCCCCCTTCAATCAATTAACAGTGTGGTGCAGGTCATGTTCCCCACCAGCATTAATTTTGCCAGGATGTTTTGCAAGTCATGTCCAGGGGGAGACGTGAAGCACCTGCTTTTCTCAAGACCATACCCACCTTCCTGGCTCTGAGAGATATATATGTACGCCCTGTTGTCAGAGAGTTCTTACATGTTCCTGTGGGATAAAAGAGACCTCAGGAGACCTCTTAGAAGGAGGAAGTTTTGGAGACGTTTTAGAAAGAACTGTAGAGAATTTTTGAGAACTTTTAGAGAGAAATCTTTTTTGGGGGGGAGGGGCTCCACTGTGGCTTTGGTGGCTGTCCTGGAACTTGCTCTGGTTGAAAACGCCAAGGTTGAAAACGGGCCAGAGTTGACTGTGTCGAGCAGCAGCTAGCTAATCTCACTGGACGAGGTTAAGGGCAGTTCACTATATTAGTCTGCCTGTCTCTGTTATGTGCTCACAATTGTTGTGCTGGGTAACAGTAGCCGTCAACTTGCCACAATCTAGAATCGGCTGGGAGGCCAGTGCACTTGCCTGTGAGGGGTTATCTTGATTACACTCATGGAGGCAGGAAGAACTGCCCAGGCCAGTGGCGCCATCCTCTGGGGGACCCCGTAAGTAGAGAAAGACAGCTGAGCAGCGGTGTGCCTTCTTTAGTCTCTGTGGGCAGCTACCTCGAGCTCCTGCTGCCTTGGCTTCCCCATCATGATGGACTGACTGACTGTTCCCTTGACCTGTAGCCAGGATAAACCTTTCTCCCCTAAGTTGCTGTTGTCAAGGTGTTGTATCACAGCAACAGAGAGAGAAACTAGGCCACTTGCCGGGCATTGGTGGCGCACACCTTTTATCCCAGCACTCTGGAGGCAAAGGCAGGTGGATCTCTGTGAGTTCGAGACCAGCCAGGTCTACAGATCAAGTTCCGGGACAGCCTCCAAAACAATGCAGAGAAACCCTGTCTCAAAAAACAAACAAACAAAAAAATGATAATAAAAATAAAATATAAATAAATAAATACTCTTGTCCATAAATACTGATTTGGGGGCATTCCGAGGTCAAACGCAGCTTCTTTGGTCTGAGACCCTCAGGTGAAGTTCCAAAGGCCGTTGCCAGCTTGAGGCCAAGTCTTACACCACGTGGGGCTGGTGTGGGAATCAGCACCTAGAGTGAGTCCCCTTTCAGCTTGGGCGACATTGGTGTCTCGGGCTTTGTATTCAACTTACCTTTTAGGTTGTGATCCAAGTAGGATATTTGGAGGTCTGCAGGTTTCTTTTACAAACTAACCCCACCCCCTCCCCTACGCCAACTGTGCACTTACCTGGTGGGCTTTATTTAGTTAAAAGTTACTCGGAAGATTTAAGACTAAGAGAAAGTGCCTCAAGTGGAACATTTTCCTGATAGGTTGAAGCCATATGCGTCAGAAACCACAGCAGCATCTTGGGAGTTCCCCAGAAGCTGTAAAACGCCCCACAGATCCATGCAGACCCTCCTATTTAGGGGTAGGTCCACCTGCCTCTGCCTCCCGAGTGCTGGGATTAAAGGCGTGCGCCACCACCGCCCGGCCGTGATTTATTTTCTTGATGGACAGCCATTCCGACTGTTGGAATCTCCAATGGTTTAATTAACATTTTCCTGATGGTTAATGATGATGAAAACATCCAAGTGCTTGTTAATCATTCTATTTCATCTTTTTGAAAACTATGTTCGGGTCTAGATCCAGTTTTCATTGGATTGCTTGTTTTGTTTGGTTTCTCGAGTTCTTTGTATATTCTAGACACTAACCCTTCGTCACATATATTGCTGGCAAGGATTTCCTCTTACTTTGTAGTCTGTTTCTTCATTTGATGGGCCAGTTTCCTTTACTATACAGAAACTGTTTAATATCAGGAGGTCCTTTTTGCCCATTACTGGGCCTTATTTCCCGAGGGATCAGAGTCCTGTTCAGGAAACCGTTCCTATGTCTCTGTCATGATGTGTACTCCCTACTTTTTTTCCTTTAGCAACTTCAGAGTTTTGGATCTTATGCTGAAGCCTTTAATCCACCTGGAGTTGAGTTTTCGAGGGGTGAGACATAAGGATCTAGTTTCTTTCCTTTTTTTTTTAATATTTTATTTATTGTGTATACAGTCTTCTGCTTGCACGCCAGCAGAGGGCACCAGATCTCATTCAAGGTGGCTGTGAGCCACCATGTGGTTGCCGGGAATCAAACTCAGGTCCTCTGGAGGAACAGTCAGTGCTCTTAACCTCTGAGCCATCTCTCCAGCCCTCTAGTTTCACGCACAGCTATTCCGTTTCCCTGACGCCATTTGTGGAAATAGCTGCCTTTCCCTCGGTGTGTGTTTTTTTGACATCTGTGTAAAATAAAAAGTCAGGTGGCTGTAGTCACGTGACCTTGTCTGCGCCCCCTGAGCTGCCCCAGTGGTCTGTGTGCGGGGTCATGCTGTTGTCACCCACTGCACTCCGTAGTGTAACTTGAAGGTCACTCCTTTCACCGTGCTCTGCTGGCTTAGAATTGCTTTGGCTATCCAAGCTCTTTTGGGTTTCTATATAAATTTATTTTTTTGCACTCTGTGAAGAATGTCCCTGGAATGTTGGTGGGGATTGAACTCATCAATCTGTTGGTTGCTTTGGTTAGTTTGTGCACTTCCACAATATTAATCCTACTGATCCGCGGGGAGGAGAGGGCTTTCCATCTAGTCGTGTCTTCTTCAGTTTCTTTCTGCAGTGTTTAGATTTTCATCGTAGAGGTCCTTCTCTTCCTTGGTGAGGGCTATTTCGAGGTACTTTTTTTTTTTTGAGGCTGTTGTGAATATGATTATTCCCCTGAATTTCTTCTTCACTGTGCCATTGCTATACAAGAAGGCGACTGATTTTCGTATGTGGATTTTGCATCCTGTCACTTGGCTGAAAATTTCAGTTCTGAGTTTTCTGATGGTCTTCCTGGGCCTCCTCTGCATAGAGTCTGCAAGTCGGGGGACGTGGACTTGTTTTCCTGTTTTCACCCTTTGGCTGGTGGCTCCTGCCTTTCTGCTCTCACTAAGGCTTCCCGTGCTGTCGGGTATCCCGTGCTGTCGGGTATCCCGTGCTGTCGGGTAATGGCAGGGAGTGGACACCCTTGCCTTGTTCTGATTTTAGGGCTTTGAGCTTTTCCCATCTGACACAACGTTGAACATGTATATTCACATATTCCCACGTTATTTTGAGATCTATTCTGAGTTTCTCCTGCACTCTTGTTTGTTTGTTTTTCGAGACAGGGTTTCTATTGTTTTGGAGGCTGTCCTGGAACTTGCTCTGTAGACCAGGCTGACCTCGAACTCACAGAGATCCTCCTGCCTCTGCCTCCCGAGTGCTGGGATTAAAGGCGTGCGCGCCACCACCGCCCGGCTCCTGTTCCCACTTTTTTTCTGGAAGGAAGTTCTGAGTTTTTTCCCCAAGGATAAGTGGGAGATAAATATTCTGAGGCCTTTAGGAACCTCCTTTTCTTCATTGTAAATGGAGGCACTAATAGAGAACCCTCATATTTCTGAAGACTAAGCATGGTCAGTCTTGAAGATTTTAGTAGAACTCCTTGTGTTTTTGAAGCAGCCACTACATACCAGCTCCTTACTGTTGTTAGAAGCACAAGTTATATTATCATTTATAAGCAAATGTATGTTCAAGCCAGTTATAGGTGTGAACACCTTTAATCCCAGGCCTTGGAAGGCAGAAGCAGGGGGATCCCTGTGAGTTTGAGACCAGCCTGGTCTACAGAGGGAGTGCCAGGACATCCAGGGCTACACAGAGAGACCCTGTCTCAAAACAAAACAGGAAGAGAGAAAGGAAGCAGGCATGCAGACGCACACCCGGAGGCAGGATGGTGACATCAAATGTTGCAGGGAAAGGGCTTGCGGAAAAGCAGGTGACAACATGGTCACCGTCTTCAGCTTTACTCCTGGGAAAAGGATAACATGGAACCTCCAGTATGCTCTCTCTTGCCCGCTGTTCTGAAAGCCACGTGGATGTTGATAGTCACACACTCCATCTGTCCCCTGTGAGGTCATTAGAGTCTATCAGCTGTTGTGTACCTTAGCATGAGTCAGAGGTTCTGGGGGAAATGTCTTTGCAGTTACAAGGACAGACAATTTCGTTCATAGATAAATACACAGGGCACCGCACTCAGAAAGTGTAGGCTAAGCTTGAAGGTACAGCGGATCTCCCAGAAGGGGAGAAGCGTTTGCGGATTCCTTATACAGACCAAAATTTGTTCAGTTTATTCTTTGTTATTCATGAGCTAAGGAGAGGGAACAAATGGTTATGCCTGACACCAGATTTCAGGACTGGAATTTCGTATTGTGATTCATGTAGCTATATTTAATATTTGCAGAGTCATATAGTAAACCCATTCAGAGCCCAGGGAAGTGTTTGCCCAGAGGCTGTCCTCTCCCCTGCCCTCTCCTCTGCGGCCTTGCTCAGAGACCTTCCGGATGGTTTCAGTGTGGCGTCACCCGTCACACCCTCCAAGCACACGGCCTCTCGTGCCAGCTAAACAATGTGTTATCCATACCCTGATAAGGCATTGACTGCCCTTGGCTTTGCGGAATGAAATTACTTATTCTTACTGTATGTGTGTGAGAGTTTGCCTGTGTATGCGTGCACACTCCATGCACACCTGAAGTCCTCGAAGGCCAGAAGAAGTGTTGGATCCCCGGCACTGAAATTAGAGGTGTCTGTGAGCCACTCTGTGGGTGCGCTCAACTACTGAGCCAATCCTTCTAGCCCCCAACCTAGGGTTCCTAATAGGAGGGCATTTGGTAGTTTAGTGTTTTCAGAGAGCAGAGCTCTGCAGTCTGGGACCATGCAGGGAGAGAGAGAGGAAGGAAGGAGAGGAGGGAAATCCGGTTTTTAAACTCATATTTGTGGTCATTAAAGTAGGATATCGTGTTTAAATCTTCCTGTAATGTCCTGGTGAATATTGATGGCACAGTAGTTAAATGAAAAAAAAAAACCCCAAAAAGCAACAAAAAGACGCGGCTTCATCAATTTGCTCTTTAAGAGCTTTCGCAGGAGAGAGGTGAAGGGTGTCACGGCTAATGGAAGGAATGCAGGTGCAGAGTACACGGGACAGAACACGCCTGGTGGCTCAGGCTGGAAGCCTGGGGAGGACGTGAACACAGTCAGACCACTGGGCGGGCTCCGAGGAGGTAAACCAAAGCGCCCACCCCACGCCATGCATCTCCTACATAGAATCCAAGAGGAAAAACACAAAAGTGGTCCAAATCATGACAGAGGAATGGTCAAGAATTCTAATATTGTAAGTAGAGGTCTGGGTAGAGCTTTTCACACAAAACGAGAATAGGAAATAAAATCCTGAAGTGGAAACTAAGAGACAAACAAAGAAAAATGTTTCCAGAGGTTTAAAGTAAACCTTAACTTTAAATGCAAAAAAAAAAAAAAAAAAAAAAACCCAAAGTCATTAAGGCCTTTTACCAGACACTGACTACTACAGCAAATACACACCAGGCTTTCCGCAAGCGAACGAGAGTCTATGTTCCTTGAACCTGTGTTTTGGTGCTCACATGTGAGGGTGTCAGCATTCCTTGGGGAGTGAGAACACCAGGCCTCTCCCTTCTCCTGTTTCTCAAACACAGAGTTTATTTTTACCCTACACACCCAAGAGATACCATTGGGAAATGGAGTGCACAGATCCTGTCTTTCCTTCCTTCCCGGCCCCTGCCAGTGACAAGATTTATTTTTCCTGGTTGTCACTTAAGAATTGCTATGGTGGCACACACCTTTAATCCCAGCACTCTGGAGGCAGAGGCAGGCAGATCTCTGTGAGTTCGAGGCCAGCCTGGTCTACAGAGTGAGTGCCAGGACAGCCTCCAAAACAATACAGAGAGACCCTGTCTCGAAAAACCAAAAAAAAAAAATTGCTATGGAAGATTTCACACTGGCGTGTACTCCTCCTGCAACTCAACACTGAGTGGCCTCTGGCCGTCTTACTCCACCCTTTGAGGTTTGAAGCTCAGGTCTGAAAACGATTGCCAGCCACCCTTTCAGTTAGGATTCTGACCTGGTGTGAGCGTGGTCCCCGGGAGGGTCACTTACTCAGGGCTCTCTTCACTTACTTTCCCGGGCTATACATTTTAAAGTCCATTGTTTGAATCAGGACACACAATCCATAGCCCATTCGCTGTGACCAATCCGTCTCTCCAGGCTTTAAGAAAACCTTCCCTCGCCGGGCGGTGGTGGCACACGCCTTTAATCCCAGCACTCGGGAGGCAGAGGCAGGCGGATCTCTGTGAGTTCGAGGCCAGGCTGGACCGACAGCCTCCAAAACAGAGAAACCCTGTCTCGTAAAAACCAAAAAAAAAAAAAAGAAGAAAGAAAAGAAAAGAAAACCTTCCCTCTCCTCCTCTCCATCTGCAAACACTAACAGATCCAGGATTAAGACCAGGCCCCAAGTCTGAGGAGCCAGGGTTCAAAGTATGTAACCAGGACCCAGGACCCAGGATCCAGGACCAGGAAGCCAGGCCAACGGGCTGGAGAGATGGCTCAGTAATAAGAGTTGTCTGCTGCTCTTTTGGAGGGTTTGAGTTCTATTCCCAATATGGACATCAGGCAGCTCATAGTTACCTATAACTCTCACTCTAGAGGATCCAATGCCCCCTTCTGGATTCAGCAGTCACCCCACAGATATTGTGAATATGTGCCCCCCACATATTTGCAAATAAAGATGATCCATCCTTAAAAATGACGTCTTCCCCAAATAGTCAGTGTTGTGAGAAACAGCAACACCGAAAAGACAAAAGAAGCAAGACTGTGTGTGCGTGTGCAAGTGTGTGTGTGTGCTAAGGTAAGGTTTCTTTGTCTATCGCTGCTTGGCCTGAACTTGCCATGAAGACAGCCATGCCCTGGCCTTGAACTCACAGACATCTTCCTACCTCGGCCTTCCCAGCAGTGGGATTACCGGTGTGCACCGGCACACACCAGCACACACCAGGTGGCAGATGACCATTTGTAGCTCCTGTTCCGGGGAGGTGACACACTCTTCTGACCGTGGCACCAGCGCACGCGCGCGCACGCACACACACACACACACACACACACACACACACACACACGGCACACAGACACGTAAGGGAAATTACTTATGCGTTAATTATTAGTGTGTGTGAGGGTATGATGTCGTGCTTATGCTGTGATGCATGTAAGGACTAGGGGACAGCTTGGTTGGGCTGGCTCTCTCCTTCCACACTCGTGTGGGATCCAGGGATCAGGTCAACAGTTTGTCCACTGAACCAAATACTAGGAAGTACAGAGTACAGCACAAAGGGAAACAAATTTCATCTCCTAGCTTCACTTCCAGGTCCCGGGATCTCTCCTCAGAGTGAAGACACATCCCGATTTAAGTATGAACGCTCACACTGGTTATTGGTTGGTTGCTAATTTTATTTATTTCAATGCGTTTATGTATGCCTTTAGGAGCTTATGTGTTACCACACGTGCAGGTGCCCAATGAACCCAGACAACTTGAAATCTTCTAAAGCTGGAGTTAGGACAGTCATGGGCCTCCCAGAGTGGGTCCTGGGAGCAGAACCCTGGACCTCAGGAAGAGCAGCCACTGAGTCATGTATCTCTACAGACCATTAGGTGCTAACTTTAGGTTTATTAATTTATCAGCCAGGTGGTATTGGCGCACACCTTTACTTCCAGCACTCAGGAAACAGAGGCAGGCAGATCTCGGTGAGTTCGAGGTCTCTGTGAGTTCCAGGGCAGCCAGAGATACACAAAGAAATCCTGTCTTGCAAAGCCAGAAAAAAAAAATAATAAAACATAATTTTATTATTGTAAGTGATCATTTTAGCTTTCTTTATGCCTCATTTCCTTTCTCTCCATCCTCCCCAGTCTTGGTGTTGAGAAGGTCTGACCAGAGAAGCCCAAGGGCCCTAAGCCCTGAGTGATCAGGGGGTAAAATGTGCCACTGTAAATTGATACATGTATACATGTATGGAGATAATCACACTGTGCTCTGTAAAGTACGTACAATTTTATATGCTCACCAGAAATCTGAAGAACAGAAGTGTCAAGCGCTGTGATATCTTTTTCATGAAGAAAGGTGCTGGGTCCAGCAGAGGAAGAGAAGCTCGGGTGGGAGGAAGAAATGAGGGTACACACAGTAGGGCCCATGGTGAGCGTACACACAGTAGGGCCCACGGTGAGTGCGAGCTTCCCTGGGGACGGCGGCCAGTCCAGTCCCTTCCCGCTAGACACAGGGGTGCATGCATTGAGTCATCATTGAAATAATGAGACATGACTTCCAACGACAACAAAATTGTGTTGAGATCCATATTTTCAACAAAATTAAATGTGAAAGACCATACAACGACGAGCAGAAGGACAAACAATGGCTTGAGTTACTTTATGATAGGCCCTGTAATACTTTCTTCTAGGTCTCATAACCGCTGCATTTCTCCAGCTGCTCTGCTTCGCAAAAAAATTTATTTCATTCAATATGCGTTGGTGTGAGGACCCGGGCCCCCTGGAACTGCTGTTAGAGACAGTCGTGAGCTCCTGCTGCACCCGGGTGTTCGGGAAGAGCAGCCAGTCCTCTCAACCACTGAGATGTCTCTCCAGCAGGCTGCTCGGCTTTTAATCAACTACATGACGTGATTCCTCACCTAAAAATAGGTCCTGTGTGTAAAACCCCACTCGACGCCATCTTCCCCCAGATGATGTCTGCCAGTGTTTTTCTAGGGACACCTTAATTTTCTCCAAGTCGGCCGCGGCTACCACCCTCGACCCTCCAGGGCCGCCACTCCTGGGATTCCAGCGCACTTCTCCCTGGACCTCACTGGGGCCCACGTCTCCTCTGCTCCTTCATCTGAACTGAATCCCTCGCCCCTGCATGGTATGGCCCGCTCTCTGTCCAAAATTCTTGGGACGCCTTCCTCTGTCAGGTCCACAAAGTGTCTCAAGGTCGGCTTTTCACTTCCTTGTGCGTGGAGGGGCGTGGGGGGGCAGTCTTTAATTTGCTGCTTTTTTTGGTGGGCTGAGCTTTTATTTTTTTGGTTTTTCGAGACAGGGTTTCTCTGTATTGTTTTGGACCCTGTCCTGGAACTCGTTCTGTAGACCAGGCTGGTCTCAAACTCACAGAGATCCTCCTGCCTCTGCCTCCCGAGTGCTGGGATTAAAGGCTTGCGCCACCAACGACCGGCAAACTTTTTTTGTTTTTTATTTTTATTTATTTATTTGGTTTTTCGAGACAGGGTTTCTCTGTATTGTTTTGGAGGCTGTCCTGGAACTCACTCTGTAGACCAGGCTGGCCTCGAACTCACAGAGATCCGCCTGCCTCTGCCTCCAGAGTGCTGGGATTATAGGTGTGAGCCACCAACGCCCAGCGAACTTTTTTTGTTTTTAAAGCTTGGTTTTATTTATTTCTTTAGAAGCAATCTCATTATGTAGTTCTGGTGGGACTCAACTGTGGTGTCTTCCTGCCTTTGGAACTATTTAATTCGATAATTTTCACCTTTCCACTTTTCTCTAGTCTAACACACACACACACACACACACACACACACACACACACACACACACACACACACACACACGTGACAACTTGGAGTTGAGTCTAACCTTCTACCATGTGTGTTCCAGTTCAGGTCATCAGGCGTGGTGGCCAGCAGCCTCTGGCTGTGACATCACCGGCCCCCTGTCAACCTACCCCTCCCTGGAATCTCTTCCTGAGACTCTTTCCACTAGACCCTGAAGCTCCGGGATTGGCCTTCGTTTCTGGAGGCTCACGGTCTTTTGTTCCGCTCAGAGTAAGAATTGAGCAATGACCTTTCAGCCCTTTCACTGCCATCACATTTCTTACCGTATATGCTTGTTTTTGTAGCCGTCTGGTTTATTTGCTAGAGGGCTCGCCCCACCTCCGATCTGTCCCAGTTGAACCTTAACAGATATGAAACCTACGTCGAGGGAAAAGTAGGGAATATTCCCACAAGACTGGGAAGCTTGGCGGGTGTAGCTCAGTGGTACCCCAGCCACCAGGGACGTATTCCCTCCCCAGACACAAGGGACGGACTGCTCTTGCAGAGGACCCAGATTTAATTCCCAGCAGCCACATGGAGGCTCGCAACTGTCCATAACTCCAGTCCCAGGGATCCTGATGGCCTCTTCTGGGACCATCAGGCATGTATGTGATACACATACATACCTGCAGGCAAACACTTACACACATGAATTTAAATGAGCTGAGAGTTCCCACGACTTGGTCCACAGGCAGCAGAAGGACTCTGTGTGTCACACTGGGCGTGGCTGGAGCATATAAAACCTCAAAGCCCGCCCTCACAGTGACACACTTCCTCCAGTAAGGCCACACCCACTTCCTAACAGTGCCACTCCCTATGAGTTAAGCATTGGAACACTTGAATCTGTTCCTATTCAAACCACCACAGCATCTTTGACCTGCTTTGTTTTATTTTTGTTTTTGAGATGGGGTCTAACCTTGTAGTCCAGGTTAAACTTGAACTCAAAATCCTTGTGCCTTAGCCTTCTGAACATTGGAATTATAGCTTTATATATATAGAGAGAGAGATAGATATAGATATAGATATTTTTTTTTAACGGCAGTGACATTTTTTGTTTGTTTTGAAACAGGCTCTCTCTCTGTAACCCTGTCTGTCCTGGAACTCACGATGTAGATCACGCAGGTCTTGAACTCGCCACCCAGCCCACCCTAGTTAGTTTTACCTGTGACTGGTTGTATAGCATTGCTTCTTTGGAATTTTCATTTTGGTGGCCAGGGATGTAGCCCTTCATTGCCCGGGAATCAACTCCAGCCGGCTCCACGAGACTGTGTCTCAAAGAGGAAATCTGGCGTTTACTGAGCATCAGGGACTGCACTCAGAACCTCAGAATCTTTGGTCGGCACCATTTTCTCTCACAGTGAGGACTTCATCCTTCTCTGTGAGGCGGAGTAGGGGTCCCTCCATCCCAGCCCAGTTCACGGTAGTGTGAGGGAAATGAGCGCCCAGCCTCCGAGGCGAGTGTGTTTCTTACGTAGCACTCGGTGCTCTTGGATAGCAGGGCAGTGCCCGGACAGAGGCGGTAATATCCAGGCAGGCAGGGCTACCCAGCAGGGTTTGAGCTTGCTAGCGGCCTCCTCCCTGGAAGAAGTGGGGTAGAGCTGAGCAGGTTGTGTCTCCTTAGACCTACAAGCTCAATCAGGGCTGCCTCCCTAGTGCTGGAGGACACATCTCTGTTATAAAAGACAAGGTGCTGCAAAGTATTGCCCTTTAAGACAGACACATTTGTCTAACGGGGCCACAGTGGTGAGGCAGAATAGCTCAACAGTCAAACTGCTTGCAGTCATTCCCTGTCTAAGAGTTGCATGATGCCTGACCAAATATCATCCAAAGAGTAGCTAACTGTTGCTGCTCCAACACCAAGAGTTGCCAAACAACCTGTGAGCCAATTCTTACCCATTTTCCCCACTTTAAAAAAAAAATAACTTGTCGTGGGAGCTGGAGAGAAGGCTCAGAGGTTAAGAGCACTGGCTGCTTTTCCAGAGGTCCTGAGTTCAATTCCCAGCAACCACATGGTGGCTCACAACCACCTGTAATGAGATCTGGTGCCCTCTTCTGTGGCCTGCAGGCAAAACACTGAATACTTAATAATAAATAAATGAAAGAAAAAAACTTCCTAAAAAAGTAATAATTTAGCCGGGCGTTGGTGGCGCACGCCTTTAATCCCAGCACTCGGGAGGCAGAGGCAGGCGGATCTCTGTGAGTTCGAGGCCAGCCTGGTCTACAAGAGCTAGTTCCAGGACAGCCTCCAAAGCCACAGAGAAACCCTGTCTCGAAAAACCAAAAAAAAAAAAAAAAAAAGTAATAATTTGTTTTGGGGCCAGAGATACAGCTGAGTGGGTAGAGGGGCAGAGGCTTGACATCGAGGGCTGCTGATCATCTAACGTAACCAAAAGATGGCAAGTTCTGGCTTGGAGAGAGACTCTCTGTTACAGGGCGGGAACACAACTCCATTCCTGTGGTTGTGGGAGATGTCAGCAGGAACAGGTCAGCCTTGTAACCGCAGGATGAAGACAGGCAGACTCTCCAGAGACACGGGCTGTAGCAGTTCTTGTAGATCGAATCTCCATCATGCATCGTTGTCTGAGGACACTGAGCTATCTGCTTTTCAGGGCCTGTCTAGGAGGAATGTCCTTCCTTTGGCCGTGTGACTGGCATCAGACCAAGGGATGTGGATCACTTAAAAGCAGAAACTTCCATGTGCCCTTCCCTCCCCGTGTGGATGGGCACGTCTCGGAGGAAAGCCTCTGCTCTGGCGAGCTGCTGGGACAAAGAAAACATGGTGGACACGCGGCCTCTGCGACGGGCGTGCATGGTGGAGCAGAGGGAGGCTGCCATCTGCGGATGGCCTCTTCGCTGCAGCAGAACGTGGTGAAAACTGGTAAATAGCACAGATTTTTGGCAATTTAGCCGTGTCGCTGCTCAGAGTGCCGTATCTGTTCATCCCCATAGCTAAACAGTGTGGGGGCAGAGAGTTTAACTTGCCAGTCAGTCACCAGGTGGGAAGAACTGGAGGCGACCACGCCTCTCAGCTCACTAATATCTCCTAAAGCAAAGCGCAGGAGCATCACATTGGAAATACCCTTCTCTTCAGCGTGCACGTGAACGCAGGCGGTGGCCAGGAGGGGCGTCCAGAGCTGGGGCCGCAGGCAGTTTGACCTCCTCAATATGGGTGCTGGGAACAGAACTCAAGGACGGTGCAAGAACTCTACGAATCCCTAGCAGCCGAGCCGTCTGTCCAGCCCTGCGTTAGTAATATTCTCAACTCTTTCCTCGGGTCATTGAGACAAAGGACAGTGAAAACGTCACTTGAGGAGTTCACTAGTTTCTGCACTTAGCAGTAGACGTAGGTGAGCTGTTTGGCCAGTTGCTACTCCTTGGGGGCAAGAAGGAGACATTTAAACCTATAGACATAATCCACCGAGATATGGGGCTTTTTGTTTGTTTTTTTTTTTTGAGACAGGGATTCTCTGTATTGTTTTAGAGGCTGTCCTGGAACTCGCTCTGTAGACCAGGCTGGCCTCGAACTCACAGAGATCCGCCTGCCTCTGCCTCCCGAGTGCTTGGATTAAAGGCGTGCGCTTTTAGATGAATGGATCATCTGCTATAGCAAGTAAGACAAAGTAACAAAATGTCTCTACAACACACTCCCGAAGTGCACAGTGTAGACAGAATACAGACGCTGGATGTCCATGTAGTGGCACCTAGCCTAGCCAGTGTAAAAGCCCAGCTAGCTCAGTGGGTAGAGCGTGAGACTGTTAATCTCAGGGTCGTAGGCTCGGGCCTCACGTTGGGCACCACTTTGTAGTTTTCTTGTCCTGCCAGGGTCCCCCTGCCATTTCAGCCCCACATAAACACACGGACGCTATACTAATTATAAAATTGTTGGCCGATGGATACGGCTTCGAATTGGCTAGCTCTGTCTTAACTTATTAACCCGTTTCTATAAATCTATGTATTTCCACGTGGTCTTGGCTTACCGGAGAATGCCTGGACCTGCTACTCCTTTGGGGTCTACCCCTCTGTCTACCATTCCCAGAATTCTCCTAGTCTTCTAGCCCCGCCTATCTTCCTGTCTCCATTGGCCAGACAGTGTTTCATTCGTCAACCAATAAGAGAAACAGACAGAAGGACGTCCCCCATCACGTCCAAGGGCACAGACTTTACTGTGCTCAAACAGCATGGAAAAACGGGTCAAGTCTACCTGGCTAGAAAATGGAGCAGTAAGGCTGCGACGCCTTGACACTGCGTTGGTGTAGCCAGGATGGAGCTCTCCTGAGTCCTGAAAATGTTCCCAGTGCAGATGTGACTGTGGGGAATGGATCTTTGCAGACGTGCAGATCTGTCAAGCCGTCCAGTTGAGATTTTTCACTGCCTTTCCGTCTTCAGTTTGAAGGTGATTCACCGTGGGGCTGAGGGGTGGCCCCTCACACAGAGGGCTGCGTCCAGTTCCCGACACCCACGTCGGGAAGCTACAGATGTGTGAACCTCAGATCCAGGGGATCTGCACCCTCTTCCAGCCTCTGTGTGTGACATAACCACACAGCACACATTAGCTAAAATAAATTTAATTAAGTTCATCCGTGCCAGGCGTGCAGAGTGAGTTTGTATTGGCCCTAGCCTTCTTGTGTTGAAATCCTAACCTGGTAGTTCAGGAGAGGGGTGGGGGGAGGCCCTGTGGCTAGGGTTAGTGTGCCCTCACAGACATGAGAGTATGTCTCTGGTCTCCTCGTGGAGATACGGGGAGGGAAGGGCCTAGAGGGAGGAGAGCCTTCATCATACCCAGATTTACTATGACTGTGGTTGTGGCCTTTTGAGTTCAGAGAAATGTAAAAAGCAAACGTCTGATTTTTAGTCCCCTAGTCCGTGGCATTTTTATTGTAGCAGCAAGAAGGAAAACAACCTGTTTCCAGATTTAGTAACAAATGCTTGCCAGGGTTGGCGCGGGGCGCTTTGCAATCGTTGATTGAGAAATCCATTGCTCCGTTACCAGAGCATTTAAAACAAGCACTGAGATCCAGCAACAAATTGACACCCAATAGAAGAGCCCACCGGTCAATAGCGCTGACTCCCTAGGACGTGGGAAACTCAGATTATTAATTAATTGTAAAGTTCTTTGCTCCTCCCCAAAGGAGTGTCGCGGTAGAACTGGTAAACTCTGGTAAGAGACCATGTTAGATTCCTTCACACTCACGTTGGCACTGTGACCCGTTTGATGGCAGAGGGTATATATATATATATATATATATATATATATATATATATATAATTTATTTATTTATTTATTTTTTGGTTTTTCGAGACAGGGTTTCTCTGTATTGTTTTGGAGACTGTCCTGGAACTAGCTCTGTAGACCAGGCTGGCCTCGAACTCACAGAGATCCGCCTGCCTCTGCCTCCCGAGTGCTGGGATTAAAGGCGTGCGCGCCACCAACGCCCGGCTCCAGAGGGTATATTTAGATTGTGTGTGACCACAGCTGTTTAACTGGTTAATCAGCCCTGTTTGGGGGTCTTGTCAGGAATGAGATGTGGCGCAGCCTCATGTAAAGACTAGAGTGAGAGTGTGTTACAACTCTACAGAGAGAGAGAGACAGAGACAGAGACAGAGACAGAGAGACAGAGAGAGAGACACACACACAGAGAGAGAAAGAGACAGAGAGACAGAGAGAGACAGAGACAGAGAGACAGAGATGGAGACAGAGAGAGATAGAGAAAGAGACAGAGAGAGATAGAGAAAGAGACAGAAGAGAGACAGAGAGAGATAGAGAAAGAGACAGAGGGACAGAGAGAGATAGAGACAGAGAAATAGAGACAGAGAGATAGAGAAAAAGACAGAGAGATAGAGACAGAGATAGAGAAAGAGACAGAGAGAGAGACAGGGAGACAGAGAGAGACAGAGACAGAGAAACAGAGACAGAGAGATAGAGACAGAGAGAGATAGAGAAAGAGACAGAGAGAGAGACAAAGAGAGAGAGAGACAGAGAGAGAGAGAGAGAGAGAGAGAGAGAGAGACAAAGAGAGAGAGAGACAGAGAGAGAGAGAGAGAGAGCTCCTTTAAAGGAATACCTTCCCCGTGACCTAGTTTCCTTCCACAAGACTCTAGGTCCTAAAGGTGTCGTACCACAGACTGGATGGCAATCCTGTAACACCTGGGCCTTTGAAGAACTCTGCAGATCAAACCACATCAAGGACCCTGTAGACATTGTCAAATTCTTCTTTCTTTAAAGATTTATTATCTTTGTTTTTGTGTGGGATTCTGTCCGTGTATGTGTGTCCATGGAGGCAAAAGAGTGTGTTGTTGGATCCCTTAGAGCTGGGGTGTCAGTCATTTTCAGCCTCCTAATGTGGGTGCTGGCCGTGGAACTTGGGTCCTTGGCAAGAGCAATACAGGTTCTTAACTGCCCAGCACTGGCATGTCCACGTTTTACATATTCTATTTTGTTGACTTTCTTTTCTTTCTCTTTCTCTCTCGCTTTCTTTCTTCCTTCCTTTCTTTCCTTATTTCTTCCTTCCTTTCTTTCCTTATTTCTTTCTTTGTGTAAGAGCCCTAGTAGTAGCTCTGTAGACCAGGGTGGCCTCAAGCTCACAGAGTGGCATGCGTCACCGCTTCCTGGCTCAAACTGTATTTTTAAATTCTTAAATATTTTCTTCCAATAATGGTAAGGAGAAAATTTCCTGTCAACATCATTTGCTAGTATTATTTGTTAGTAAGTAGTTGACCCTGGTGTAAAATGCAGCTTTACCTGGGGCGTGTAGATGATCTGTTGTACCCAGACGCTCACTCCCACTGATTCCAAGCATCTCATTCTTAGGTGTGAGTGACTCCTACATCTGTCTTTACCTCTGTCTTCCCGTGGACTGATATCACACTCTTTCTAAAATCCATTCATTTATTCACTCGTGTATTCTGTGTACTTGTGAGCATGTGTGAAAGCCTGTGTGTGTGAGAGAAAACCTGTGTGTGAAAGCCTGTGTGTGTGAAAGCCTGTGTGTGTGTAAAAGCCTGTGTGTGTAAAAGCCTGTATTTGTGTGTGTGTGTGTGTACCCGTGTGCTTGTGGGGGTCAGAAGAGGACATCCAGTGTCCTCTCCCATCACTCCCTGCCTATCTATCCCGAGGCTCATTCCTCTCTCAGCTGGAAGCAGACCCCAGTGACCCTCCCGCTCGCCCGCTTTCCCTCCTCTCAGCTGGGGTCTCAGCATTTGAGGAGATGCATGGCTTCCTTACCTGGGTGCTGGGATCCAGACTTCAGTTCTCATAATTTTGGAGCCAACCCTCTTAATAGATGAGCTATCTCTCCTGCCCCCAATGTCAACATTTTTAATTCCTGTAGCTTTCTAATGCATTTTGATGTTTGGTATACAACCCTTAACAGCTGCCTCCTTCCTAGATTTTCTTGATTTTTATCTTTTGAGACAGGGTTTCTCTGTGTAACTTTGGCTGCCCTTGAACTCACCCTGTACACCAGGCTAGCCTTGAAAACACAGTGATCTGCTTGTCTCTGCCTCCCCAGTGCTGGGATTAAAGGCGTGCACCACCAATGCCTGGCTCACTGTTTCTTTTTTTAAGAACTTTCTATATCCTTTTTTTTCTCTCTCTCTCCCAAGCCTACATATACATACATACATACATACATACATACATACATATATATATATATTTTTTTTTTTTTTTGGTTTTACGAGACAGGGTTTCTCTGTATTGTTTTGGAGGCTGTCGGTCCAGCCCGGCCTCGAACTCACAGAGATCTGCCTGCCTCTGCCTCCCGGGTGCTGGGATTAAAGGCGTGCACCACCGCCCGGCAACCTACATATATTTTTAAACACACTGTAAGCCCTTTAGAGGTCTTTCTTCATCTGAAGCTGTCTTTACTGTGTATCTCTATCTTTTTCTGGCCAGGAGTCTTTTTTTTTTTTTTTGGTTTTTTTCGAGACAGGGTTTCTCTGTGGCTTTGGAGGCTGTCCTGGAACTCACTTTGTAGACCAGGCTGGCCTCGAACTCACAGAGATCTGCCTACCTCTGCCTCCCGAGTGCTGGGATTAAAGGCATGCGCCACCAATGCCCGGCTTGGCCACGAGTCTTTTATCTGCTGAACAGCATGGCTAGGATTGAAGTGGTGGCTGGCCCCGTTCTGTTCCTTGGCTTTTTTTGAGAGTCTAACTTCATTTCTGGCTAGATGCTTACTGCCACAACTCCGTGGAGTTTCTAGGTTCATGCTACCATGAAGAAGCATGCTGCTGGCGGCTCGTAAACACCACTTAATGGTTTGATACCAGGGACTCTTAAAAGAGCTCTGTGTTTTTTGCCGCTAATGCTGAGTCAGGAAGCCTCCCTTAAAGGAGCTGCAAGTCTCTGCTTGTCTCTAGCAAACAGAGCCCACCCGTAAGAGAAAATGCTGCTGTCGAGAAGCCGTGCTTGTTTTTGTTCTTTGTGTAGAATCTCTCTTTTTTTTTTTTTTTTTGGTTTTTCGAGACAGGGTTTCTCTGTGGCTTTGGAAGCTGTCCTGGAACTCGCTCTTGGTGTAGAATTTCTTTTAAAACTTTTGTTAAACCGGGCATTGGTGGCACACACCTTTAATCCCAGCACTCGGGAGGCAGAGGCAGGTGGATCTCTGTGCGTTTGAGGCTAGCCTGGTCTACAGAGCGAGTTCCAGGACAGCCTCCAAAACAACACAGAGAAACCCTGTCTTGAAAAACAAAACAAACAAAAAAACTTTTGTTACTTTTTATGTGGAAATCAGTGCCCCATGTTGGGCGCCATTTGAAGATAGAGGTGTTTGTCCCGCCTGGTCCCACAGTCCCTTTGCTCCAAATAAACAAAGACTTATATTAGAGCCGGCGTTGGTGGCACATGCCTTTAATCCCAGCACTCGGGAGGCAGAGGCAGGTGGATCTCTGTGAGTTCAAGACCAGCCTGGACTACCAAGCGAGTTCCAGGACAGCCTCCAAAGCCACAGAGAAACTCTGTCTCAGAAAAAAAAAAAAAAAAGACTTATATTAGTTATGCAATGTTTGGCCGATGGCTCAGGCTTCTTGTTGGCTATCTCTGTCTTAACTATTAACCCATTTCTATTAATCTGCGTATCGCCATGAGTCTGGGGTTTGCCAGTAATCTGCCATGTTACTCCTTCGGCAGCATGGCTCTCTTCTAGGCCGCTCTCTGCCTTCCTCTGGGCTCATTGCCCCGCCTACCCTTCCTGCCTGGCTACTGGCCATACAGTGTTTTAGTCATCAGCCAGTAAGAGAAACATATTTACAGAAGGACATCTCCCATCAGGTAGTTGTAAGTATTAGTTTACATATAAACTTTTGATTTAGTTTAAGTTAAAAAAGTAGCTTTGGGTTCTCTACCACATTAAATACATACTAAATACATACAATTTTGTTGAAGATTTTTTTTTATTTTTATGTTACTAAATCTACTTATTCTCAAATAAACGTTAAACTTCCTAATTTTTTTTTTTTTTTTTTTTTTTGGTTTTTCGAGACAGGGTTTCTCTGTGGCTTTGGAGGCTGTCCTGGAACTCCCTTGGTAGTCCAGGCTGGTCTCGAACTCACAGAGATCCGCCTGCCTCTGCCTCCCGAGTGCTGGGATTAAAGGCGTGCGCCACCAACGCCCGGCTAGCTTTCCCATTCTTAAGACAGTTTTATTGTTACTTATAATAATCCCATAGACCATAGACCGGGCTAAGAAAATCTCTCAGTCCATAAAGAGCTTGGGGGTCTGGTTTCCTATGTGGCCACAGCCACCTCTTCATGGGCAGTCTGGAAGCATGAGGAGCCTACCCACCTTTCCGGTAATAACTTGGTCCTGTGGCAGTGAGCCCCATTGTCATCCCTGTCTGTGGCTTACTGGGGCCACCCTCTGACACAGGCTTCCCACTGAAGGTCCCCATCATCGTATCTTCAGGAAGTTCTGTCCAGTGGGAGGAGAGGAGGGCCGGAGCAGATGGCCACTTCTTTCTGACCACACAGAAAGCCAGTTTTTGTTTTTGTTTTTGTTTTTGTTTTTTAAACCATTTCCGTGTCTTCTGCACTGACCTCCTGCTTCCAGCTCTCACTGCTTTTGCAATCCAGTGATGGTCTCGTTCTTTCAGAAGCGTTTATTTTGTGCTCTGTATAGATCAGGTGTGCCCTGGGCTAAGAACGGAACTGAAAACACAGCGCTAAGGTGTGTGCCCTAAAAGGCCTTCCCTTTTTCCCCCAGCAGACAGAAGAGGAAGCCTACAATGAAGACCCGGGAGAGCCTTGCTTTGATGGGGAAGCGGAGTCTCCCAGGGGAAGGACAGCAGCCATAACAGAACTGGTTGTGCTTTGGAAGACGCGACAAAGAAGACATAGGGTTCACGTGGTGAAGGGATGGGAGAGCCAAACACCAGAGCTCAGATGCTGTCCCCAGTGCAGTCAGCGAGCATTGGATTCTAGAGTCTTCCTGTGGGAGCAGGGCAAAGGGCAAAGGGGTGGGGGTAGGGGCAGCAGAGAGGAGGGCTGGATGCTTATCTTACTCTCAGTTCAGTTTGACTTTTTAGATGATGCACTTGATCTTTAAAAAAAAATGTAGCCGGGCATTGGTGGCGCACACCTTTAATCCCAGCACTCGGGAGGCAGAGGCAGGCAGATCTCTGTGAGTTTGAGGCCAGCCTGGTCTACAGATCGAGTTCCAGGACGGTCTCCAAAAACAACAGAGAAACCCTGTCTCGAAAAACACCAAAAAACAGACAAACAAACAAATCTAGAACGTGAGTTTTTATTATCTGGGACACGGGGATAGTGGCTCCCTCTGTGCAGCTTTCTTCTGTTCGTGTTGTCTAATAAGACAGGAGACATAATCAGTACTTCTGGAAGACCTGGGTTCAGTTCCCAGCACCCATACGATGGCTCACAACCACCTGTAACTCTAGTTCCAGGAGACCCAACGGCCTCTTCTGACCTCGGAGGCCACCGCATGTATTGCGATGCACAGACATTCATGAAGGTGAAAGCTCACACACACAAAGTGAAAAAACAAATGAGCCAGAGAAAGTTCTGGAAGCAAATCCAGATGTGGGGGTATGTTTGCTGTCCCTTGTGAATCCGATTTCGTTTTTTGTTTTTCTTTTTTGGTTTTTTTTTTTTTTTTTCGAGACAGGGCTTCTCTGTATGGCTTTGAAGGCTGTCCTGGAACTCGCTCTGTAGACCAGGTTCACCTCGAACTCACAGAGATCTACCTGCTTCTGCCTCCAGAGTGCTGTGATTAAAGGCGTGAGCCACCACCGTCCAGGTGTGAAACAGATTTATGACATTTCGCTTGGTCTTTGGGGTACAGGCAGAGAGATTTTTTGTGGGGACACCAGGCCTTGAGCAGAGACCCACTTCCCCATCAGCCTGGGAGTAGGCAGCTGTAAGTCAATGTTTACTATAAACAATACAATGCCTGAGGCAATAAGTTCCTAAAAAGGGCTTGCCCAAGGGAACCGCCCTGTCCTCGACCTTTTCCAAAGACTAATGGCATCCTCAGACCCACCCACCTTCACCTCTGGTGTCAGGGTATATAATAACCATCCAGAGTAGGAATGAAAGAGAGCCTTCTTGAGGAGCCTTCTGGTCTCTGTGTTGTCAATCCCTGACACCCTCTGCACATTCTCGGACACAGGCTGCACAGCGGGCGCGGCCATTTTTGTCTGTTAATTTTGCATTTTCAGGTACGGAAGTTAACACTCAGAGGTCTGCCCACATAGAGGTACTTTCTAGTCCTCTCTGTCCAAAGAACAGATGAGTCTGTAGTGTGTGTGTGTGTGTGTGTGTGTGTGTGTGTGTGCAAGTGTCCATCATCCCTTGTGAGCCATCTGCCTTGTTTCTTGACCCACGATCTCTCTTGAATCCAGAACTCGCCGATTAGGCTAGGCTGGCCGGCCTGTATGCCCCTGGGATCTGCCAGTCTCTGCCTCCCCAGTGCTGGGGTTCCACTCGTCTTTTTCATGAACGTGCTAGAGATGGACACAGGAAAGCACTGTGCTGAGCTGTCTCCCTGGGTGTCAGTTGGTGTGACATTGCTAACTGGACAGGGACACTGGTCTGAGACACTAGAACTAAGTGGGTGTATGGTGATCACCGTGCACATACCTTTAATCCCAGCACTCGGGAGGCAGAGGCTGGGGGATCATGTGATTTTGAGGCCAGCCTGGTTTACAGAGCGAGTTGCAGGACAGCCAGGGCTACCCAGAGGAAACCCTGTCTCAGTCTCAAAACAAATAAAAAATAAGAGTAAAATTCAAAATAGGGCTAGTGGTGTAGCTTTGTGGTAGAGCAGGAGCTGCTGAGCTCAGTCTCCAGCAAAAAGGAACAATAACCCAGACACACACACACACACACACGTATACATAAACACAACAGCCCAAACACACACACAGATAAAAAAACAGTGCTTACAACATGCCAGACATGCTCTTATGAGATAAAGATGAAAACCGGGGATCCGCAGGCTGGAGCTGTAGTTCAGTGGTAGGGCATTTGCCTAACTTGCATGAGGTCCTGGGTTCAATCCCCAGGTACTGGGAGAGAGAGAGCGAGAGCTGTAAATACAGCACAGCAAGGTGATGCCATTGGTGCAGTATTAACTTGGAGCAAAATCAGGAAAACAGCCAAGATGAAAGGCACCGGTGAGAACTGTTGTGTTAACGAGCTTTTGGTCACTGTCACCGGCTTGCTGTGGGGCCTCCCACCTAGCTATCAATTCCCGGGTCGATGAATTGTCAGCTCCTTTGGGGGCATTTCCCTTCAGCCTGCCGATCTGGGGGAAGCTGTTGCTTAGATGTTAGGCTGGATAGTTTAATGCTAACTTGACACAGGCTAAAGTCACCGAAGAGAAAGGACCCTCAATTAAGAAAATGCCTCCATCAGACTGAGGTGTAGTTAAGCTCGTAGGGCATTTTTTAAAATAGTAATTGATGGGGGAGGGCCCAACGCGTTGGGGGTGGGGCCATCCCTGAGCTGCTGGTCCCGGGTTCGGAAAGAGAGCAGGCTGAGCAATCCATGAAGAGCAAGTCAGTGAGCAGCTCCCCTCCATGGTTCCCACATCAGCTCCTGCCTCCAGGTTCCAGCCCTGTTTGGGTTCCTGTCCTGACATCCTCTGATGATGAACAGTGCTGTGGAAGTGTAACTCAAATAAACCCTTTCCTTTCCAACTTGCTTTTTGGTCTTGGTGTTTTGTTGCAGCAATAGAAACCCTAACTAAGGCTGGGCTTGTGCGGCTCCAGAGGGAAGTTTAAAGATTCAGGGCTGTTTGCAATTCTGAACTAAGAGTCTGTCATTCTGGTCAGCTGGGGCTGAAGAGTCAACAAAATTGACAAGAGACCAGCACCTCGGAGGTGAAATCTTTGCATCATCAAGACAATTGACGTTAGCTGGAGCTGAGAATCTAGCGGCGATTAGGAAGAAACCAGCGTGACTGAGGTGAATTATTCTGGGACGCGTTCCCTCCGAGTCAGCCCGCAGAAGCCGCGGTTGGAGAAGTGGACAAGCTTGTACCTCCTGCTGACAGCTGAACGTGGCAGTGCTGGTTTTGAAGGTATGAAGGGGACATGGAGAGCAGCTGAGGCTGGGCACTGGGAGGGGACAGGAGCGGCCAAGGGCGAACGTGCAGCCCAGTTGCAGCAGGAGACCCCAGCAGTTTGGGAGATGTCAGTGCCATGGGATGGCCACCAAAACCGGCAGCCGCAATAGAGCCAGCTAGAGCCCAGAGGACAAGCTGTGTGTGCTGCAGAGGGCAGAGCCAGAGAAGGGACCAAAGCTCCTTGGGGGAGCTCAGAAGACGGTGAGTGAATTCCAGATACTCGGACATTGGCTTATTACCCTGTAGGAGTTTGTTTCTGCTTTGATCTGATAGTGATTGTGCCCTGGTGCTTCCCTCTTGAAGTGAGAAAAGTATTAACTTCATTTTTATTTATTGTTTTTGTTTGGTTTATTTTGTGTTTTGACACAGGGTTTCTCTGTGGAGCCCTGGCTGTCTACGGAACTCGCTGGCCTCAAACTCACAGAGACCCTCCTGCCTCTGTCTCCTGAGTGCACCACCATGCCTGGCTAGTTTTGATTTTTAAAGGAGCCCACAGCTGAAAGACTTTAAACTTTTAAAAGAGATTTTGGATTCATTAAAGAGAATGGGCATTTTAAAGGGGCTGGATTTTTAATGTGTTTGAATTTGAAAGACTGTGGGACTTTTAAAGTCGTTTGTGTTTTTAATGAGAGACCTTGGGGGCGGATGAGAAAGAAGAGGTTGTGACTGTACAGTCGTGTGTGTGTGTGTGTGTGTGTGTGTGTGTGGTGTGTGTGTGTGTGTGACGTTGGTGAGGATAGGGGGGCAATTGCGTTGGATGGTTTTGTGTCAACTTGACACAAGCTGGAGTCATCTGAGAGGAAGGAGCCTCAATTAACAGATGCCGCCCTCCTCCGAGGCCTCTGCATCAGCTCCTGACTCCAGGTTCCCGCCCTGTTTTGAGTTCCTGTCCTGACTGAGGATGAACAGTGCCATGGAAGTATGAGCCACATAAACCCTCCCCTCCCCTAGTTGCGTCCAAAGAAACAGTAGGCCAGGCGTTAACCAGTGTGGGACTGCACTTCTTCCTAAGTGTCGCTCAAGTCCCAGCCCAGTTTCAGAATGTCCTCAAACAGTAGGAACCACGCATGCCCCGGATGGATCTTTCTCTGGGTCATCAGCTCACATAAAGTGACACAGAGACTTAACATCAGCCACGCCACCACTGCCCAGCACGTAGGCTCTTATGACTTAAGTTAGCTCATTTCCTACCAGTTGAGATGCTGCCTCCTGGCTCTTGCCTTCTCTCCTGCATGTCCTGCTTTCTCCTCTGGCATCTGTCTGTCCTGTACCTAGGCTCATCCCCTCTCCCTCTCTCCCTGCCTGGAAGTCCCACCTAACCTCTTCCTGTCTAGCCATTGGCCATTCAGCTCTTTATTAAGCCAATCAGAAGGCGCCCTAGCAAAGACACATCTTTCACTACAGTGTGTCAACCTAACAATTTCATGTTTTCCTTAAGTATTAAACATTTTTTAAAAAAAGCTGGGCAGTGGTGGAGCACGCCTTTAATTCCAGGCAGGGGCAGAGGCAGGTGGATCTCTGTGAGTTTGAGGCCAGCCTGGTCAACAGAGTGAGTTCCAGGACAGCCAGGACTGTTACACAGAGAAAATCTATCTGAAAAAAAAAATAGCATTACTATCGAGGAAGACAGTGTGTGTGTGTGTGTGTGAGTGTGATACACACACATGCGCGCATGCGCTCGTGCGCGCGCGCACACACACACACACACACACACGCATGTACGCACGCACGCAGTGCATGCATTGCCGTGGCACCCATGTGGAGGTCTGAAGACCGTTTTCAGGATCTGATCTCATCTCCCTCCTTGTTGAAACTTCATATTTTATATTCAAGATGTTTCCCTTAGGTTCCCAAGAAAAGGAATTATTAATAGTAATAATTGGTGAAATGATCTTGGCAAACGTATCTACCCGATGAGAAGGTAATGAGTGTTGCTTTCAGACAAGGGCACTGTTTGAACCCTAGCTTGGCTTAAAGCAGCTGAACACACATGTAAGAGGTAGATGCTGGTCACGCACTCTGTTTGGGACCGCTGTAGAGAGAGGCAGGGAGGCAGTCTGTGTCATTTATGCGGTATAAGGGTGGAGGTAGCCGCAGAGAAAGTGGCTGGGCTGCCGCGTCCCTGGCACTGGTACCTGCGGTCTGGCCTAACGTGTGCTTTCAATTCTTTCAAGCCTTACTTTTTGGCAGCAAAGAAGTCAATAGAAAGGTGATTCCTCCACCTGTCATGGTGGCGCGCGCCTTTAATCCCAGCACTCTGGAGGCAGAGGCAGGCGGATCTCTGTGAGTTCGAGGCCAGCCTGATCTACAAGAGCGAGTTCCAGGACAGCCTCCAAAGCAATACAGAGAAACCCTGTCTGGAAACTCCCCCATCCCCCAAATGATTCCTCTCTTCAGCTCCCTGAGTGGATACCAGATACACACAGAGGACAGACTGCTAATAAACACATTGGGGCGGGGGTGGGGTGGGGTCGTGGTGACCCAATGGGTTTGATTGAAGCTGCCCCCAGGAATATGGGTGGGCGAGAGATGACGTACTGAAGAAGCATAGGTAATTTATCCACTACCTACACCACTGAAGAGAATGTCTTTTCTCCCCGCAGCTACCATTACCAGCCCCGTAGGTCCTCAGGGAGGTGAGAGAAAGCAAACCACTAAAAACAAAAACAAAATTTATGAGTCTCGAAGAAGCAAACCCAGAGCACGTGTGGTGCGGGCAGTCACCCCCAGTTGCCTAGGAAACCCTGGAGGAGTGTGTGCCCCTGTCAAGACAGGAGGAGGTAGGTACCTTTGTGGGCTATCTCGTGACATTCCTGTCCAGACACAGTGCAGGTTTCCCTCTGGGTGCTGGTCTGCTGGGACAACGTACCCCATGAGCTGGGACCTCCCCAGCAGCCTCAAACGAGCCGGAGAAGGGACGCCCTCGGTGTCGGCCAGGAGAGGAACTTGGCTGGGAGGGAGACGCTTCATCCAGTGCGGCCAAGTGCGTGTCAGGCCGCCTTGTCTGGAGCTCGGGGGCTGTCCAGGGTGGGACACTCTGCAGGGACAGCCTAACTGTGCTCCCCTCTTGCCCTCTCTCTCAATCTAACCCTTGGGTCAGGACTTCTGCCACCACGGTCTGGGGTGTGAGTCACTGGACCGGATGCTCTTTTCCCCGGTGTGGCCACAAAGTATCACATCTCTGTACTCTGTCGCTATTGCTTATCTCCTCATTAGGCTTGTAAGAGCAGGGAAACTCTGGTGACAGTGTCTGCAAGTCATTTTTTGCCGCATTGGTCTCTTTCATGGGGTTAAATTGCTTTAACTGGCCACGTACTTTTGTTGTTCGGACCTCAGATGCCCAAGACTTATTAATGTCTTAGTTCATAGCACAATATCAATGTCAGTGTCTATAGGACCTTCGTCTTGCTTTTCTTTGCTTTTGTGTGTTTTTTTTTAAATATACACATGGATGGCTTTTAAAACAAGAGCAGTATGCAACAAAGCTTCCAGCAGGTGCTTCATCAGTCACAGATCTGTAAGGATGGAAGAAGTGCTGGATTGCAGGCCGTGTACTGTCCGGGGGCTGAATTTGGAATCGCTAACCTTCTCAACCTGCCCTGTGAGGGTAGAGGCGGGAGTAGAACACCAGTTCATTTGTCCTTGGAATATTTGGTTTAGCTCCCAGCAGGATTCCATCTACTCAATCTAATGGGCTTAAAATAGTGGGTCACCAAGATGTGTGGGGTAAGGGGGTGTGGGGCAGCCAGGAGAAACCTTGTTAGCCCCCAAACAAAGTATCACAAACTGAATAAATAGCAGGGATGCCCCGCTCCACAATTCTGAAAGCTGGAAGCCCACAAGCAAGGCAGGAACGGAGGGACCCTCTCTCTCTCTCTCTCTCTCTCTCTCTCTCTCTCTCTCTCTCTCTCTCTCTCTCTCTCTCTCTGATACAAGGGGGGATCGCTGCTGTTCTGTGGCCCTGGATTCTCCTGGTTCCAGGTTTTCTGTTCCTTGTCAGGGGTTTTGTTGTGTCTGTCTCTAGGTCCGGCTTGTTACAAGGACATCTGGGTCTACCCGAAGACCTTATTTTCTGACTTGACCACTTTGTTGTGGTGGGGACACGGGGGTTGCAAATACACTTGGACATGAATCCTGCCCTCATCACTCACTGGGGGGGGGGTGTTGCACCAGGACCTCAATTGTAGGGTGGGGTGGGCCATTTTCTGTGGGACCTGGGTGCTCTAGACCGAGGGGGATGGCAGCGGCTGAGACCCTGGGCTTTTCTTTGCTGTCCCAGGTTCTCGGATGGGAGATTCTCAGATAAAACCAAAAGGCTTAATTTCTGTATTTAACAGAGGCCACCATGTCCCCCTTGTCACCAGCTATAATTTGCAGTCCATGTGCAACATTTAATAGCAATCCCAACCCAGACATGACAATCCATCGACAAGGTTAGTTAATGTCGCGTTGGGTGGGAGAGCGTGCACCTCCCAGGTACGGAGACCGACGTTTCCCGGACCCTGCGTCACCCTGAGCGCCTTCTAGTTTGACCTGACTGACAATTTCTTGAGACAATGTCATAGTCGGCCAAGGTAACGCACATAATTAAACAGGTTTCCTCCTTTATGATCGATGCACGTCTGAAAGGAGTTTAGCTTTTAGTACTGTGTTAGAAAAGAAACTGTGGCCGGTGGAGTGAGGAGCCCTGAGGTGAGGCTGGGAGCCTCGAAGGAAGATTGTGTTTGGGAAGAACCAGTTGCTCCCCCCGGACACTCTAGGCCACTTTTTCTTACTAATTACGTTGACTGTGGACTTTAATTACACCAACAGTGCAAATATGAAAATGCCAGCCCAACGTGCTTTTGCAGAGTGCTGCAACTTTTTGATACCCCAGGCAGTCTAAAGCAAACTATTTTCCTTTCTGAATCCTACATTAGTTTTAGTATTTTTTTTTCTTTGCTGGCCTGTGTTAAGTTGAATAAGCTGCTTTAGTGTACTGACGGTGCACTAGCTGTAGAATGTTTGTTGGAAATCATTTAAAGCAAGTGTTTCCTAGGGCCACACGGCACGGAGACGAGTGTTTATCGGTGTTTTCACATTTGTTTATAAGACTGCATCTACTGCAAATGCTGCAAACAGCTTAACCAAAGCGTTAACATAAATATGGCAAAAAAAAAAACCCATCAAATTTAGAAGTCAACCCAGGGATTTTTTTGGGGGCGCAGCAGTGTCTACACCCACCGGACTATATCTCAATGCATATACCCTTGCAGGCCACAACCGCAGATGTTTTAGAACAGGTACAAATACAAATCGAGCCAGCGGCTGTCCACTAATTACAAAGTAGCCAGCACAGGGGACTCCGGTGTCAGTGGCAGGAAGGAGAGCACACCTAGGTGTATCCAGCTCGGCGGAAGACGTAGAAACACACACACACACACAGGCGTATCCAGCTCGGCGGAAGACGTAGAAACACACACACACACACACACACACACACACACACACACACACACACACGCACGCAGAATTCCGGCAAAGACTCGACGGCTCAGGCCAAGTGGGCAAATTAAGAATCAGGAAGCCGAGGCGGTTTATGACAAGCAAGCACCCCCAAAAAATAAATAAATAAATAAATAACCCAGCCCCGGGGTTGGTCCAGGCTGGGCATTCCGATGGAGAAGCCGGGGGAACCGGCGTCCGGGAGCGTGCCCAGCCTGGAAAGTTTCTGCGCGGCTCGGGCGCGGCCCCGATCTGATCAAGGTGGCGGCCGCGCGCACGCCCGCCCGCAGCCGGGGCCAGGATTCCTGAGCCGAGCCGAGCCGGGGGTGGGGGTGGCGGCGGCGGCCGGAGCCCGTCTCGTCGCGGCCCGGTTTCTTCCCTCCGCTCCCGTTCCCTCCCGGGCCTGCGCGGGCGGGGCTGCGGGAGCTCGCGACGCGGGCGGACGCGCGGCGACGGCCGGGCCGCAGTCGGCGTGGGAGCGCGCGTGCGCGCGCGGGAGGGGGGACGGGGCGAGCGTCCGCGGGGCTCGCTCGCCCGCGCACCGGCAGGCAGGCAGGCAGGCAGGCCGGCCACCGCCTCGCCCCGTCCCTCCCCTCCCTTCCCCTCCCCTCCCCTCCCCCGAGCGAATCACGCGCCCTCCTCTGACACTCGTAGCGGGGCCCGAGCTCCGAATTTATCCTTCACGTGACCTGAGGGGGGTTGGGTGGTTGGCTGGGGAGGGAGGGGGGAGCGCAGGAGAGCCGGGAAGGAGGGAACGGAATCTGCCGTTGTCCGGGCAACAGGCCCCGCCCGCCGGCTTGGGGGCCGGGGAGGCGGGAGGAGGACGTCAGCACGTCAGCCGGGGTTTTGCGTTTTGATTGACAGTTGCCATAGCGACCGGGTCGGTCCGTCGCCATTTTGTTGGTTGGTTTTTTTTTAAACCCTTTCGCTTCCCGCCCGAATAATAATAAAAAGCCCCATTGGAGTGAGGCGGGGGTGGCGGCGGCAACCGCGGCGGGGGGGAATCCGGGGAGACTGCTGCCGTCGCTGCTGCCGATCGCGGCCCGGGCCGGGCTGAGAGCGCGGACTCCCCGAGCGGGGGTGCGGGCGCCGCCGCCGCCGCCGCCGCTGCTGCTTCTGCTGTTCCTGCTGCTGCCGCCGCCGCCGCCGCCGCCGCCGCCGCCGGCGAGCGAGCGAGAGAGCGGGCGGGCGGGCCCGGTGTGAGTGTGAGGGAGCGTGTGCGAGGGCGAGTGTGCGCGCGGTGAGTGTGCGAGCGCGAGTGTCTGTGCGGGATCGGGGGCGGGCGGGCGGTCCGGGCTCTCCTGGCGGAGCCGCCGCCGCCGCCGCCGCTGCTGCCGCCGCCGCCGCTCGGGCCCCGGCGCCGCTCGCCCGCCCGCCCGCCCGCCCGCTCGCTGCGCAGCTTCGGAGCGCGCGCCATTTTGTGAGGCTTTTTTTTTTTTTTAATACAAAAATCCTCGTCGGGGAGAAGCGGCCGGCAGCGGCCTCGCCGCCGCCGCCCTCCGCGCCGGGCCCCGCCGCCGCCGGCACTCGGGGGCCCGGGGACTGCGGTATTTGCCGGGGAGGGGCTGTCGCCTACCCCGGCCCCGCCAGCCGCACGGACGGACGGACGGACGGACGGACGCACGGACCCTGCCTGAGCCAGCGCGGCGGCTGCGGCGCCGGAGCCCGGGACGCCGGGGGCGGAGAGAGACAGGCGGCCGGGGCGGCGCTGTCTGCGGAGGCCGCGGCGGCGGGAGCTCGAGGCTGAGACTCGGCGGAGGGAGCAAGCGCCCCGCCATCGTCCCGGTGAGTGTCCGCCCCGCCTCGCCCGCCTCGCCCGCCCGGCGCGGCGCGGCCCGGCCTCGGGGCCTTGCGAGCCGAGGCCTCTCTCTCGCGGAGGGAGGGCGGGAGGGAGGGAGGGACCTGCCATCTTAGGAGCGGGAGGCGGCCCGGGCCTGCCCGCCACCGCGGGAGGGAGCCCGGGGAAGGCCGGGTGGGTCCCCGAGGAAAGTTGCGGCGGCCGGGAGCCGCGGCCTGGGGCCCGGGCGGCGCCAGACCTCCGCCGGCCTCCGGGGCGCAGGGGAGGAGGCGGCCGCCCTCCTCCTCCTCCTCTTCCTCCTCATCCTCTTCCCCCAGCTCCTCCCTCGTCCCTCCTCTCCGTCCCCGCCGCCGGCGTGCGGGGCGCCGGCCGGGGCTCTCGGCAAGGACAATGCACGGGCTCAGAAAATGGGGCCGGCGGCCGGGAGGCGAGGAGGGCAGCAGGGCCCGGCCGCGCAGGGCCCGCGAAGGTCGGCAGGCCCCGCTGTCTGCGAGGCCCCGGGGGCCCGCGCCCGCCCCGCAGCCCGGGGCCTGGGGAACCCGGTGCGCCCGCTCCCGAGCCGGGCGGGGAGCGCGGCCGAGCCTGGCCCCCGGAGGGCCCGGGGTGACCTGCTTAGCTGCGGGGGGAGACGCGGATGAGCGCGGATACCTGGGCATCGCCGCACAACTTCGCCAGGCTATTTATAGGCGCAGACCCAATCGAGGCCCGGAGGCCCCGGGGCCGCTGGAGCTCACCCAGCGCTCAGCCAGAGGCCCCTCCCTAGCCCCAAATAGTTAAAAAAAAACCAAAAAACAAAAAACCCCGGCGGAATCCGCGAGGCGGTGACTCCGACGACCTGTCTTGTCTTTGCCCAGCCCTAGAGTCTGTGAATCCTGTCATGGAGGTGCAGCAGCATCGGCTTCCTGGGTTCTGCCAGATTGCCAGGAAATACACCTTGTAACCGTGTGTTCACACCCAGAGACTAGTGCCAGGCGTTCTTAACCACGGTGTGACATAGTCCCTGGCTTAACCTGCCAGGAGGGAGTGTTACCCATTGTACAGATGAGCAGACTGAGCGTAGAGAAGGCCAGTGATTAGGCCAAGGTCATACAGCCGGGACTCCAGGAGGCAGATGTCAGTTGTCAACCTGGGTTTCTGAGTCTCAGCTTGTGACTTCTTGTCGAGTGCTGTGTGATGACTCAGGGTTCCCAACCTACAGACCGTTTGGGGACAGGTTTTGCTGGAGTTAATTTAGGATTGCAGAAGAGCAGTTTAGATGAGAGCCCTCTTAATGAAACTTGTCACCCCCCTTCCCCCGAAGCAAACTAGTCAGCTTTTGCTCTTCACATTTCATTGTAATTATAGTATAGAATTTTTTTTTTGTATAGTGATAAGTCATAAAGTTCGGTGTGGAGTTATTTTGTTTTTCTGTAAATATTGGTTTCTATTTTGATGCTTTTGGACTTTGCATATTAAATAACTATTAGGCACTCTGATTTGAGATGTCAATAATGTAGTGGGATTACTTTCCGTTTCTTAAGTTTCTCTTTTTAATTACATTTCCAGATAGACTGTAAATGGGAGATAGGAACTCAAATTTCACTGGTTAAGATTTAAAAGGAATACTGGTTAAGAAACTTTACTTGGTTATATATAGTCACTGGGTTTTTAGGGGACTCGTTTAAAAGAGCCCTGCTGTGTGGAGCATTTGTCCCGGCTTGGTAGTGGTGTCTGTGGTAGCTGTCCAAGTAGAGTTAGATTTCAGATCCTGCCAAAAAGTTAGGATTCCGGTCAGCATCTACACAAGTTCTCCTGTAAAAATGGCTACAGAAAGTTCATTTTTACCTCAGAAGTTACTCTGGAAGGGTCACCCTTGTGTGTTTCTTACACCTGGTTGATGTTGAGATTGTTGTCTTTTAAGGAGTAGAATGGAATGAATGGTGATTATTAGTGAGGACAGGACATTGACCAATGATCTAGTGAGAGCTTTCTGACATATTAAGACCCTTGGTCAGAGAGTGTCCCTTGAGAGCTGGAGCTCTCTCACCTAGTGTTACTTACAGCTTCCTGTGTTGTGACTGAGACATGGGAGTGGAGTCCAGAGTGGGTGGGCGCAACCCTGTAGTCAAGGGGTGTAGGTCCTGCAGGCCTACTGTCCATGGGAGTAAAGACACCTTGTTACAGACGTGACACACCGTGGACTTTGTCATGCCTGTTATGTAACTCTACAAAGAATGTACTAGCACATTTACTTTTGGGTATTTAAACCCTTCTTACATAGCACACACATTTAAATCACACACATGTTATAGAGTGTGTGGTTAGCATGTGTCTATAGAATTTTGGGTGGCAAAGAACTGTTTTGTGCTACCTGACCTGGCAAATAAGATTCCTAGAGGATGGGCATAACCTGTGACTGTCTTAGTCCTGCGCTCAGCTGTGTGTTAATCTGTCATTTCCTCTTGTTACAAAGAGCTCCCACTTTGTACCTGCCTGTCCATGCCCCTACTCCCAGGAGCCCCCCTTCTGCCTCTCAAGACAGAGCTTGACGTCCAAACCCAGCAAGCACCATGAGCTTCCAGAAAGCCTCTGCTGGCAAGAACTTGGCTCTGTACTTGCAATTATTAGTCTTAATAATTTTGTGGTATTCCTAAGCAGTAACTTGACACTAACAGTCTACTTTCTGTTGAGTGTTTTGGTGGGTTTTTCTCCACCTGTACTTGTCTATTTTCATTTTAGAAGCAGAACTCTTCTTGCTTGGAAATATCAGTCAGGGTCACCTGAAACCTGACAGTGCACTTTCTCTGCCACAGTAAGCTGTACTACCAGAATAGTTAGGAACATGTGGAGTGGTTATGCATGCTAAAGACTGGGAGGGACCCTGTGTTGTCCTGGCCATTGGCAGTATTTGGTGGCAAGACCAATGCACACAATTTGGGATTACAAAACAGGGATTAAAATTAGTGTTTAATTACTTGGAAAAAAGTCATTAAATCATTTCAGGTTTACCTGAAGTTTTTCTTTTGCTCCTAAATGAAGGAATCTTTTGAAATGTTGCCTCTTGTTGATTTCGTAGGGTCGGCCTGGAGTATGAAGTCTGTTGTTGGGTATGTGAGAATTGAACGCAGGTTTCACATAACTGAAACGAAGGTTCATGTTAGATAATGTAGGCAAGTCTTATTTTTTAAATTTTAGTTTCATTTTGGCATATAAAACAAACTGATGGAAAATAATTGTGTTTATATAAAACAGCTATGCTTTTTAAAGTTGTACTTTGGATTTGAAATTGCCTTGGAGAATTGTTTGATGAGTTACAGTCTTGGTTGAGAGTGAACCTTACATTGAACATGGAAACGGCTGTGGTTCCTCCAAGGCATACTTTTGTTGACAGAGAGCCACATTGGGTTCTTGGCAGCTAGCTCTTCATAGATGGCACACTTTAAATAGTTGTTTTGGAAGTTTATATATTATCAATAAACTAAATTTTGACAAGATAAATAATTTTTGATTAACAGACATGTGCGTATGTAATACAATAGTCACTTTAAAAATATCTCTTGATGATGAGTCATTTTATCATCCCCAGTTGCATTCTCATGATTGAAATGCCTTGCTCGGTCCGGCATGGGGTGAAGCTGGCTTTCAGAAGGCATCAGCTCTTCTCTTAGTAACATTTTCACCGTCAAATAGGCACCGACTTTTTTTTTTGTTCCTTCCTATTTTTTTTGAAGTTTAAAAAACAAAACACAATTTCAATGATGAGTAGATTTTTTATTTAGAAGTATTAATGGGATCCATGGTTAGGTCTAATGTCCTGGAACACACGTTTGGGTAGAAGGTGTTGATTGTGGCATCTCTCCCAGATCTGCTTGGTGCTCAGCTAGGACTAATAATTGAGGCTGCATGGAGCTCTGGGGAGACCTGCCTTTGAGAGAGTGAACAAGGCTGGCGTCCCTTGCAGGCAGTGACTTCAGGACTCAGGTCCCAGCATGGTTTCCTCTCCTGTGACAGGGACCGACCCTTCTTCTTTCAGACACACTTGTCTTCCCTTCTCAGCATTACCGCTCAGAGGAGCCTTTGCTGGTGGGGGAGGGGAATCAACCCTGGGACTTCACCCACACTAGGCAAGCACTATTCCACAGCTCTCCCCCCCCCCCAGCCAAGCAGGACTTTCTACTTTCCTAACCTTTATTGCGGATAGCTGTATAGTGAGTCATCAGTGATTTATATATACTTATTCATTTAATGCCTGTCTCTTCCTCTCTATTAGTGTCAGGTCCACTTGGACAGCAGTGTGTCCTTTTTTCATGTGCTATTGATCAGATTTAGCTGCACAGGAGGCTGGGATTTGTAGTCTTTGGTAGGGTGGCTAAACATTGGCTTCTACTATGGACAGGTGCAGAATGAAGGAAAAATGAGCATTGCTTGTTCATTTCCATGCCTTTTGGAAGAACCCACTGTCTGCAAAGGCAGCTTATTGAACAGTCACTGTCTTGGTCATTAAGCTTTTGTGCTATAGTTTGCATATTCAAATAGGTTGTTGGAATGAATTTGTACATTTTTTTTGTAGTGGAGTTATTTAGGGCCTAATACTATTTTACTGGCACTATTTTCTGATAGAAACATATTCTTTATAGTTGTGATTATATCATGTAAATAATGTGATCTAAACTTTTGGATTTACCCTGAGTCTGCCCTGGCCCTCACTGTGTGCACGGCCCTGCTTGGGATAACAGCAGATGGCACTAGACTAACTCTTGGGTCTTGTCGGAGCTTTCAGTGTGTGAGAATCAGTGAATGTTGTGAGGATGAGAGCTGTGACTGAGGATACATCCACTACTGGGTGCCTCCCCCTCAGAGTCCCTCCTGTGAAGACAGGGGAGAGCGCTCTTCCTTTCAGTTGTCTGTGGGTCTAGCGGGGAGGGACTTGGGCACTTGATAATGCTCTCCTGGAAACCTGCCAGGGTGTTGGGACCCCCAAGCTTAGCTATTCGTGTGCAGTGTTGGGATTTCTCTGGGATGAGCTTCTTTCATAAGGATCCGGGTCATCCTGAGAAGCTCTGAGGAGATGAGTGACCCCGCCTGATGAGGAGTGCAGAGAAGCCGCTGTCTGAGTACTGGCCTCCACACTTGTGTAAGGGATTGCCGGGCTAAAGGTCCCTCTCTGCCTGCTCACCACACAGGAGCTTGTTCCCAGGAATGTCAGTCAGAGGAGTAGTTATAGCTTAGAACTGAACTTTTTGTAAGGTGTGGTTCGTAGCAGGACTCTGGTGGATGACATTGGGGTGGACGGGTTGGTGGGAACTTGCTGTGATTACATAGAACAAACACAGAATTACTGCCTCTCCTACTTATCTGGTTACTTATAGTTAGTTCTCACTTGTTGGAATTTGCTCCAATAGGTACTGTAATTGAAAATGGAAGGAAGCTCTTATCAGGTTAGCACTGATCAGAGGTCACCTGCACTAAATAAGAAAGAGAGCCTTTTGGGAAGGAAAAATGGTGTCTATGACAGCTGCCACTTGGTGGCATTGTTGTGGGCAGGCTTAGGAGCTGCTTCTGTGGGAGTTAAGGTTGGTGTCTTCCAGTCACTAGATATGGTGACACCCCTAGGGTCATTCTGCTTAGAACCTTCTGACTCTAACTACCAGACAATATTCCTTTTCTTCTTAGTGTCTCTTCCATCTGTGGAGTCTTAGTCTCACAACATAGCAAGCATTTAATGTGCAGTTCTGATCATGGAGGCAATTCTAGGTTTTTTTTTTTTTTTTTTTTTTTTTTTTGAGACAGGGATTCCCTGTATTGTTTGGAAGCTGTCCTGGAATTCGCTCAGTAGATCAGGCTAGCCTGGAACTCATAGAGATCCATCTGCCTCTGCCTCCCCAGTTCTGGGATTAAAGGCATGCGCCATCAATGCCTGGCTTTTTTTTTTTTTTTAAATTTCATGTGCATTGGTGTTTTGCCCCAATATATGTCTGTGTGAAGGTGTCAGATCCCCTGGAGCTGGAGTCACAGACAGTTGTGAGTTCCCATGTGGGTGCTGGGAACTGAACCAGGGTCCTCTGGGAGAACAGCAAGTGTTCCTAACCACTGAGCCACTGCTCCAGCCTGGCAGTTCTAGTTTTTTTTTTTTTTTTTTTTTTTTTTGGTTTTACAAGACAGGGTTTCTCTTTATTGTTTTGGAGGCTGTGGGTCCAGCCTGGCCTCGAACTCACAGAGATCCGCCTGCCTCTGCCTCCCGAGTGCTGGGATTAAAGGCGTGTGCCACCACCGCCCGGTGTCAGTTCTAGTTTTTAAAGATAAACGGTGCAAATGTACTCATTTAAACAAGTGCTGTGGGATGGATGGTGTCACACCACCCGTTCTCATGGTTCTTAGTAACTGCTCATAGTTTTTTCTCCTACTTCTGTGCATATTCATGTACCTCACACGTGCATTCCATCTAGTATGGACTGTTGCAGAACTGGGCTAGCTGTGACCCTTCCTCCCTCCCTCCTCTCCCTCCCTTCTTTGGGTGGCAGTGGAGATCAGACCCCAAGTGTTGTGCCCACTTGGCAAACATCCATAGTCTTGGTTTTAAAGTACAAAGTTATATATGTCTGTCTGTATGCAGTGTCTATACATTATAAATCAGAGACAAGCTGGGCAGTGGTGCCACACATCTTTAATTCTAGTTCTAGCACTCGGGATGAGTTTGAGGCCAACCTGGTCTGCAGAGTGAGTTCCAGGACAGCCAGGACTGTTACATTGAGAAACCCTGTCTCAAACCAACCAACTAACTAAAGACATTCTAAACGTAGTTTTTTTTTTACTTAAACTTAATACTTGGAAACATCCCCTTGTCAACTGACAGTGCTCTTTCTGTCTCTCTGTGTGTCCCCTTTACTGTGCATGTGCTTGAGTGACTGAACACTGGGCCTAGGGTGTCACCTGTTGTAGGCCAGTGCTCGACCGCTTAAGCAGCTCAGCAGGAACTCACTGGGGCCTTGATGTTAGCCTTGGATTCACTCTGTGTTCCAGGCAGGCCTTGAGCTTAGAGCCTCCTGCTTCAGCCTTTGGAGTAGCTGGGATTAAAGGCCTGTGCCACCTGACCTGGTTTTATTTATTAATTTTGGTGACTGACTATGGAATTCACTGGGCAACTCACACCTGGCCTCAAACTCCAAGTAGTCCTCCTCCTCTTTTCAGCTGCTGGGATTATAGAAATGAGCTGCCTCGCCTGACCTCCAATTTTTTTTTCCCTAAATTGTTTTTGTTTTGATGACAAGATCTCACTGTGTACATCTGGCTGTTCCGGAACTTGATGTGTAGACCAGATTGTCCTTGAACTTACAGAGATCTACCTGTCTTTGTCTTGGGGTGTCAGGATTACATTGCGTGCCCATACCTCTTGAAAAGAGTGTGTGTGTGTGTGTGTGTGTGTGTGTGTGCGCGCGCGCGCTCGCGCTTGCGCCATATGTGTAAGTGCAATGTGTCTGTGTGTGTGTGCCACCTGTGTGTAAGTGCCCATGGGTGCTGAAGAGCTCACAGCAGTTATGAGTCCCCTACTTGGTTCCTGGGAACTAAATTGGGGTCTCCTGGAAGAGCAGTGTGAGCTCTTTTTTTTTTTTTTTTTTTTTTTTTTTTGGTTTTTCGAGACAGGGTTTCTCTGTGGCTTTGGAGGCTGTCCTGGAACTCGCTCTGTAGACCAGGCTGGCCTCAGACTCACAGAGATCCGCCTGCCGGGCAGTGTGAGCTCTTAAAGCATGAAGCCGCCTTTCTAGCCCTTTCCTCCCCCTCCCCCTTCCTTCCTCCCTCCCTCCCTCCCTCCCTCCCTCCCTCCCTTCCTCCCTCCTTCCCTTCCATGTCTTTCTTGGTGGGATCTCAAGCCCAGGCTGTCTTGCCCTCCTGTCTCAGTCTCTGGGATGTTGCTACAGGTGTGTGTCAGTCATGCCCACTTTGTGCCACACGAGGGTTCAAACCTGGGGATTGATTCATGGGTTATAGGCAAGTACTCTACCAACCGAGGTACATCCCTAGCCCTTCTTGTCAAGTGTTTTGTTTCTTTGTTGTTTTGATTGGGAACTTTCATTTTATGTGTTTTCTTTGGTTTATTTAGCTCTCATGAAGGGACATTAAAATTGTTTTCATACTTCACTGTTTTAAACAGTGCTGCTCTGGTTCACTCATTGGGACATTTAATTGTACTCTGAGCATTTGCTGTAGGGTACCATTTATAAGGAAAACTGTGCCAGCTGTAAGCATATTTGAATGTATATTGCCAAATTGTCTTCTAAAATATAGTACCTTTTAGTATGTGTTTACCTTCAGTGTCTCAAGAGTGCATTTCCCAATCCTTTTTTTGTTTTTTGAGACAGGATTTCTCTGTGTAGCCCTGGTTGTCCCTGAACTCACTCTGTAGACCAGGCTGGCCTCAAACTCACAGAGATCCACCTGCCTCTGCCTCCCAAGTGCGGGGATTAAAGGCCTGTGCCACCGCCTGGCTAGGGCCTAGGTTTTTAAATAACAAAGTACTGACTCTTTGTTAGATACATAGTTAAGGATAGAGTTAATGATTTTCTGATTCCTTTATCCTGTTGAATAACTGATGTTTTGATAAGTTTAGAAAAGAAACTTCTTTTTCTGTTGAGAAAATGCCTGCATGTCCGCCATATGAGATGTGAGTGGCCCCTGTTGGTTGCAGAGGTCAAGGTGACCTCACTGCTTTCCGTAGATGAGCTTTCAGGGAAAGTGAAGTGCAAGACTGGCAGCGGGGAGTGTGAAGAGAAGAGCCAGTGTGCACAGGCAGCTGAGGTGGCTGTGGGCTTGAGCAAGGGTCTGAGCAGTAGGCACGTTTCCTGTGGCAGAATGTCTGTACGGCTGTGGAGAGGACCGGAAAGGGAAGAGAGGACGCTGAAGGGGAGGAGGGGGAGGAGACTCAGGGTGAGGGTACGGCAGGTGGTGCAGTAAGGAGTGTCTGAGAGACCAAGAAGGGAATAGTGAGAGACAACGGGAGTAGAGATTCTCAGTTACATTTTCAGTAGATAGCAAAATGAGTCCTGGCTTCATGCAACAGTGTGGCTGGGTTTCTGAAGGTGGACAGCAGGGGAGGTAAGCCAGGCTGTGGGAGGAAGGGCTGGGAGATTGCATAGGTCCTAAGAGTGAGTGCTTGTGCTGTGGTGTGGTTGTTGAGACTCCTTCCTGTGAGGACTGGAAGGCACCAAAGACAGAGTGTTAGTGTGTGTCTCTGTTATGGTGGGGGGACAATTGGCAGCACACTCAGGATGAGAGGGAAAGGAGGGTGGTGGGAAGACGGTTCTCTATAGACCAGGTTGACCTTGGATTTACTGAGATCTACCTGCCTCTGCCCTGGGATTAAGGTGTGCACCACCATGTTGGCCAGAGCTATTTATTTATTTATTGCAGATCAAACCCCGCCAAACATGGAATGCAGCCTGGAATCAACTCAAACAAGAACCGCTGCTGTCTTTGCCATTATGGAAAATCAATCTCTCTCTCTCTCTCTCTCTCTCTCTCTCTCTCTCTCTCTCTCTCTCTCTCTCTCTCTCTCTCTCTCTCTCTCTCTCTCTCTCTCTCTCTCCCCCTCTCCCTCCCCCTCCCCCTCTCCCTCTCCCTCTCCCTAAGGCAGGGTTTCTCTGTAGCATTGGAGGCTGTCCTGGAACTTGCTCTGTATGTAGATCAGACTGGCCTGGAACTCACAGAGATCCGCCTGCCTCTGCCTCCCGAGTGTGGGGAATGAAGGTGTGCGCCACAACTTGCTGGTTAGGAAAAATCTTTTACAGTTTCTTGTGTAGGTTTAAGGATACAATAGACATAAATTAAATTCTCATTAAAGGACATAGGATCTGTGATTTCATGATTTTAAAAATATTTTTGAAGGTACAAATTATCTTAGTTCTTTTTGACAGTTGTTTTGGAGTTATACTATATTTAGATATAAACAAGGCTCTAGTCCTTGAGTAATACTGTCTGCCAAGAAGTTTGTGATTTGATCCTTTTTTTCTTAAACAATTGTCAATGCCATGGTGACTTTTGCTTTATCTTCATTTATATCAAACACGTTTATTATTGATGGATAATTCCTTTTGTGATAGGAAAGATTGTGAAAGTTCTTCAAAATAGCAGGGATAAGAAAATGAATAGGATATTTTCTGTAGCACAGTTAAATGTAGGTAAGTTCATTCACCTCCGAAGTGGCCAGTGGTTAGTTACTTAGCAGAGTTGGGCACACAGAGGGAAGAGAGAGGGACTCATGACAGATAGTGTGGAAAAGGGCTGTTTGCTGAACAAGTGAAAAATGTAGCCACGTAAGGATGCAGGCCTCTGGAGGAGGTTAGGGAGTAGAAGTTGAGTTGAAAGGGCAGCAGCGGGAGAGATTTGACTGTCTAGAGAAGCAACAATTCTCTGTCATTAAAGAACAAAAGAAAACTTGTGGTTCTCAACCAGTGGAAGCCAGGGTCAGCCTCTGGTGAGGTTCCTCAGCGCCCCCCACCTTTTCTTCTGAGACAGTCTTCCCCAGCTGCATTCCCTGACTGGCTAGTCTGGCTGGTGGGTCTGATTCTACAGTGTGTGCCACCACCCTCCTCCTCAGTGCCTGCTAGGGTCAAACTCATGTCCTTGTCTAATTGATCTGTCCCGGTGACTGACTCGCCTCTGCTTTGTCTGCATCATGTGACTGACTTACCTCTGCATCTTTTCACTGCTGCCCTTTGGTCTGGAGTTACTGTCCTTCCTCATTCAGTTCTAGTGGAGATATAAGTATCTCCTCCCTAGGTTATCCTTAGTTTATAAAATGTTGTGTCTATTCTTTGTTCATAATACTAAAATTAGTCAGTGCTTTATTTCCTATTTAGATCCTCTGCAGACGTTAGCAGTGTTTTTCCCTCAGAGTTTTGTAGTCTTATGCATTTTAGGTACCTAGTATACCATAAGCACTAAATAAGCATTTGTTGAATAAATCAATAAACTTCTTAAAGTTTTTTTTCTTTAGTTAGTCCCAAGGACCAAAAGCTACAGCAGGGCATATTTGCATTTGAAATAAAGAGTAGGACAGGGATTTGGGAGCCTAGAAAAAGGAAGAGGAGCTGGGCGTTGGTGACGCACGCCTTTAATCCCAGCACTCAGGAGGCAGAGGCAGGCGGATCTCTGTGAGTTCGAGGCCAGCCTGGTCTACTGAGCTAGTTCCAGGACAGCCTCCAAAACAATACAGGGAAACCCTGTCTCGAAAAACAAACAAACAAACAAGCAGAAAAAGAAAAAGGAAGAGGTGAGGCCTTTAGAGATGAGTTAACTGGAACCATGGTGTGGTGGCGTAGTTACACCAGCTTTTAGGCCGGACTGTGGTGACTTCTGGACCCCAGGGTGAGACCCTCCTTAAAACCAAAGCCACCAGTGAGATTGGAGAACTCTGAGTGCTGGGGGTAGAAGAAAGAACATTACTTATTGTAGATGAGTGCTTATGGATGTCTGCTTTATGTTGGGGCAGGCAAAGCACGGGAATGATGAGTGGGAAGATGGTGCTCTCTGTGTTAGAGGAATAGCCCAGGTTAGTAGTTTATGGAAGTCCATACAACTCTTAGTGCATCTGTGGAGCAGTTTCATTTATTGACTGAGACCGACAGGGTCTTGCCAAGTGGTCTAGCTGGTGTCACACTCACTGCACTCCCTCCTCAGCCTCCAGAGGCGTGCGCGCGCTCCTTGTCTTCCCCACCGAGAGGAGTCAGCTTGCACAGTGCTCTTCAGTCATTGCTCCTAGCCCACAGCTGGAGTTCAGATCCACCTACAGTGCATCTAGCCTTGAAGACAGACAGAAGTAAGAAGCAAGCATGGATGCTTTCTGGCTTGAATTTTTACCTTTGATTGTTTGGATGGCAGAACATGAGGGAGGGAAAGTTTATTTAATGGAGATGTTTTCCTTTTTTTTTTTTTTTTTTTTTGGTTTTATATGAGACAGGGTTTCTCTGTATTGTTTTGGAGGCTGTCGGTCCAGCCCAGCCTCAAACTCACAGAGATCCGCCTGCCTCTGCCTCCCGAGTGCTGGGATTAAAGGTGTGCACCACCACCGCCCGGCTTAATGGAGAGGTTTTCAAAAGTGAATCTTGTACCTATAGGTAGAAACTCGTAAAACTGTCAATCTTGCCAGGTGCAATAGTTGCAAGTTTGAGGACAACATTTAAAAATGTTTTTTAGTTCAATTTCATGACTTTTCTCAGTGACTGGTTTCCAATTAATAGTATGGAGGCAAAATACAAACTTGGACATCCAACTTTTTTGCAGGTGGAGACAGTTGGTCTACTTAGCTCAAGCTGGTTTGGGACTCAGTGTGTAGCCCAGGCTGGCCTTGAGCTGAGGGTACCGCTTCTTCAGTCTCATAGGTCCTGGGCTTATGTTACCACACTTGTCTGTGAGATGAGGATGATTTGTAAGAAGGGCTTACGCAGACCTGAGTTTCCTTTCCCTGTGAAGAAGGGACTATTTAGTAGTAAAAGTGACCACTGTTGGTCAGTTTTCTGTATTATATAAGCCTTTACACAGATAATTCTTATTAGCTATTGACCCTGTTCAGCAGCCCTACAAAGTAGCTAATATTATCTGTATTTTTTTTTTTTTTTTTTGGTTTTTATGAGACAGGGTTTCTCTGTATTGTTTTGGAGGCTGTCAGTCCAGCCCAGCCTCGAACTCACAGAGATCCGCCTGCCTCTGCCTCCTGAGTGCTGGGATTAAAGGCATGCGCCACCACCGCCTGGCTATTATCTGTATTTTATAAGTTAAACAAGATACGGGGAATTGAATTTGCTTTATATTACTCTTAGTAGGTCTACATGCGGCTACCAGATAGGCCCAACTCAGCATTTGAAGGAATGCATTAACCTAAAAGGATCAGATGAGCTTGGTGGCCTAGAGCCCTGGGACAGTTCATCACTCTTTTTCTCCCCTGAGTGTAGTCAGCCCTGGCTGTCCTGGAACTCACTCTGCCTCTGCCTCCCGAGTGCTGGGAGTTAAGGTGTGCTCCCACTGCCCTCAAGTTCATCACTCCTGGTACCTTCCTATGGAGAGCTCTTCACAGGTTGGGTGTTGCTGGGAAATAGACTCTGCGTGTCTTCGTCTGTGCAGTTGGAGTACAGTTCTGTCACCCAGTTCCCATCCTGGCTGCCCCAGGAGAGTCAGGCACATTGTACAGTTTGTGCTCAGTGGTGTCAGGACAAATGGCAGTGGTTGAGCCTTGTGTCTTCATTGGATTGTGTCTATGGTTTCCGTCTGGTCAATGTGACTATGGGCCTGTGCCTGTGCAGGGTTTTCTTTTAGTTACTTTCAGGCTGGCCAAAGGCAGAGCTAGTACCTAAGTAACCCTTTACGTACTTAGACCATGCTAAGTAGGTAAGGTCGTCCTGGGGGGTCTCCTGGGGCAGGCTTACCTACCTATAGATCAGGTACAGAAGTTCAGTGTATAGTAGTAAAAAGCTTTTAGCAGTTTGTTGCTGATTTAGTTCGCTGAATTCGAGTGCCTGTTGCAGTCAGGGTACATTTCAGATGGGGATACCGGAGTGACTTGGTACACCTCTTCATAGAACTTATACTTTATTGTAAGGTACAGAGTGGGTAGGAGAACCAACTGATACAGTTACAGAGATGAATCTGGGTGGCATTGCAGAAAATGGGTCCCTCTGTCTGTAGAAGGCACGGTCTGTGAAACATTTAGTTTAAACTTAAATGACAAACATGGCTTCTGTCTCTGACTAGTAGACAGCATTTTAAATGTCAGTTCCTACCATACACATCTGGAATAGGCAGCACAGAAAGATACATACACTGCACTGAACCCGAATCGTGACCCCTGACAGATGGAAAATGAATGGGGCCCAACTCTGTGTTAGTTCAGGGAGGACGCCTCAGCTTCAGCAGTGACTGACTGTACTGATCGAGGACAAGGGCTGGAGTTGCAGAAGACCATGGGGTTCTCTCTGAGGACAGATAGAGGGAGAGAAGGAAGGAGCAGACAGCTTTACTTAGTGGTCCCCTTACCTGAGCAAGCGGCTGTCTGCAGTAGAGCATTCTTAGAGCCCACAGAGGGCAGAGAACTGAGAATTACTTAAGTGCCTTAATTCAGAGTGGAAAGATCTCTCTAAATGCAGTGTTTTAAGACCCTAGAAGGGCTAACCCAGTCCTAGAGTAAGAGACCAGACTGTAAGTATGGCATCCAGTTCAAGCTGTGACGTACAGGGACTCAATTGAAACTAAAGTAGAATTGTAAACATGTTAAAGTCAGTGCACAAGGACAGGGAGCAGTTGGAAAGGAGACACAAAGTGTGCAGAAGGAAGGTTCAGGTTAGTGATGTAAAAACTGTAAAGCGAGCCAGGCGGTGGTGGCGCACGCCTTTAATCCCAGCACTCGGGAGGCAGAGGCAGGCGGATCTCTGTGAGTTCGAGGCCAGGCTGGACCGACAGCCTCCAAAACAGAGAAACCCTGTCTCGTAAAAACCAAAAAAAAAAACAAAAAACAAAAAACTGTAAAGCGTGACATGGAAAATGCAGGGTGCAGAAGAACTTGGATATTTACTTTGTAAAGGTAATGACATCTGCATCTCCTTGATTGTATTTTCTTAGATAACGGCGAGCCCCTGGTCCTGTTCACACTCAGGGAGAAAGAGATAGACATGGGTGAGCACTGACTTAGTGTCATGGGAACCAGCAGAAAGCCTGTCACCAACAGTATGGTGAAGTGGTAGAAAGCACATCTGAGTTCCTGATTTTCAGTTTTGGCTTTGAGGACCAGCTCTGTCTTTCCCCAGCCATGATCTTGAGTTTCTGGGTCTAAGGATATGGACCTCCTGCTGTATGTAGTTGTGAAGAGGAAGATGAACATGAACTCAGCTGTGAGGTTCAGAGTCTTTACTGGCTCATTGTTGATGGCATCCTCCCCTCTCTGTTGGATTGTAAAGCGCCCAAGCTTGTTCTTTTCAGTACTTCATATTCTCCTGAGTTGTCTAGCTAAATGTATTCATTTGTTGGTTCTTTTTTCTGTCAGACCAGACTCTGGTCTGTATGTTGAAGGCCTAATGTGCTGGTGCATGGAGTTCTGACTCCTTAGTGTTGCTAGTGTGTTGTTTTTTTGAGAGGATCTTCATTGCCCCTGTATGATGTTCTGGTTTCTAGGGGGGTCAGACTGAGAGCTTGTCTCTCTTTCTAAGGTGAGTAGATGCTAGCAAGTTGTAAACACTTAACTGTCTGGCCCTTTTCATTCTCCCGTCTAGGGTCATTGTCATCTTTCTGCTTAAACTGCATCACTCACTTCGTGTAGTAATTTTTATTAATTTTTTCTTTTATTCTCTCATACATTACATCCTGATCATCCTGACCACAGTTTCCCTTCCCGCTACTCCTCCCAGTCCTTCCCCTCCTTGTAGTTTTTTCTTTTAAAAAAGGCTTTAAAACTGATTTTTGAGGGCTTGTTTTTGCGGAATCTTTGGTTCTCAGGGTTTTCTTTGCATATGTGTGTGTGTGTTGGTTTTTTTATTTCTTTTTTGCATTGTCATCCTTTTTCTGTTCCCGCCGTGTAGGTACTATGTTTCCTGCAGTCTATACGCTTTCATGTTTCTTATTACCATGGAATGAAAGCCAAGTTTATCACTAAGGTATTCAGACTCTGCTGCAGCTGGCTGTAGCTTGTCTTCCAGGTCATTGTCTGTACTCGTGCCTTGCTTCTGTCTTGCTGCAGCTACTGAGTTATTCGCTCTCCCTGCGCTAGGCTTTTCTGTCCCCCCTTTGCTCTTCGCTTGCTTCTACCTCGTCCATGGAGCAGGGAGCCGACATAGCAGATGCTTGCAACAGTAAACAAATGTCACGTTGTCTAATGTAATGCCACTCAGACTTTGTGTTGCTCATTATCATTTCCAAATGCTACATTATCTCATTTAATTGCAGTGCAGCTCTGCAAACCATTATTCATCTTTCATAAATGCTGTTGAGCAAATTGCCCAAGGTTGCATAGCTGTAGATATGAAGGTTAGACTTAACAAGTGTCTGTGTGCCTCGCTTAGGCTGAATTTTAGCTGGCTCAGGTGGGGACTAACACAGAAAATCATGTTCTTTGGAACCAGCATTAAAATTTGAACCCTGATGGAGTAGGTGTCAGAGGAACCTCGGTAGCCTTAGTTACTCATTTAGATACCATCTTTAGTTTTTTGTAACTTGGTAGGAGGGAAGTGAAGTTTTTCCCTGTTGTTTTCCTCAGTTTTCGTCTTATGTCTCATTTTATTACATATTTATAAAATTAGTAGTTGAATTTGGGACCTTTCTCAGTCCATTTGTGCTGCTATGACAACACTTACTCGGCTTGGGTAAATTATAAATACTACCTGTCACATAGTTATTGAGGCTGAGGAATTGAGGATTTGAGTCAGCAGCAGAGTCAGTGTGTGAAGGCTTGCCCACTCCTCCATGGAATGTTCGTCTGGCTGTCCTCACATGGCAGAGGACAGGCAGGTCACCAATACCCAAGCATCCTGGCGCGTTCCAGCAATCCCCATCTCTCTTATGTGTGTCTGTTGTGTGTGCACACATGTGAGTACAGACACCTCCTGGAGCTGGAGTTACAGGTGGTTGTGAGCTGTCTGGTGTGGGTGCTGGGAAGGAGACTCAGGTCATCCTGAAGAGCAGCAGATGCTCTTGAGCACTGAGACATGGCCCCAGGTCAGTTCTGTCAGGGTCTGACATAGAGTGTGGAGAAGACACTGGTGTGCAGAGCTGAGGGCAGAGCTGTAGACTGGCTGACAGGACGGAGGCTTGCTACAGTGCTGTACTCAGAGTCGAGATAAAGTGCTGGCAGGGCCACTGTTGAGTGTGGTCTGCTTCCCAAATGCAGTGTGAACATAGCATCCGGCAGATGGATGAAGTCTCCTGCCTCTGTGTGTGTAATGACCGGGACATGGGGTCTCTAGCCTTTCTTCTTTCTCAACGTTAGCTGTTTGGTACAAATTCCAAGTATCTGTTGACATACTGAATGGAGTGTGAGGAGGCAGCATTCACACCCTCTTTCTCAACTCCAGAAGACTATCTCAGACAGGAGACTGTTACTGCAAAGTAGTTTACAAACAGGTTCATTGTGATTTCTCCATATTTGTTGGTATACAGAATGTTGAGATTACTTACTCCTGCTTAACAGTTATTTCTGTTCCACACACTGTCTGCTGTCACTATACAGTCCCAAGTTGACTCAGCCTTCGCTTGTCTATAGTGTCTCAGTCATCTTCCATATTGCCATTTCCCTCACTGTCTGGGCTTTCTCACCAAGTTAGTTGTGGGAAGTTGGGCTTCCTACGGACTGACTGCTTTAGAGGGGCTGGGTTTGGAGCTGCTGGGCCATGTTGGCGTTTATATCTGCAACCATGGCATTTTCCCGTCTTCCTGGTCATGGGGCAAGTCAGTGTCAGGGAGGGGACTGTGCAAGGTATGGATGCTGCAAGAGGGGTTCATTTGAGCCAGGGGACATTATCTGACACCACAAAAGGTGACACCATTGTACAGTGATAGATTGTATCAGCTTGTAGCTGTAAGTACATTGAAGAGCTATATAATTAATGTAATTTCAAATTCAATTAAATGGTTTATTTGTAGTTTCAATAGAATTCATAAGCACAGATTTGGGACTAGGGCAGAGGTGATCATGAGTACTTTAATGGGCTTCTCAGCCCCAACTTACATGTCAAAGCACCACACTATGAGATAAAAGCCTGGCTGTGTAGTTTGTCAAAAATGAACCACCTCTTGGGTCATGTTGCAATCCATAAAACACCTCAAGTATTCCCTCAGTGAGCAGTGGCTGTCTTTTGTTCAGGGAAGGGAGTGTTAGGCATTCTCAGTCTCTGTAATTGAAACCCTGTACATTCTCCAGCTTCTAACCAGTGAGCCAAGGCCCTACCTACTCCTCAGCAGAAGACCAGGTTCTAACCCTCAGAGACAGGGGCCTTTCCCACCTGTTCCTCAGCCATGGCTGTCTCTTAGGGAGCAAGGTCAGATCGTGTCTGCTCCTACACAGTGGGGTTAGTGGAGGAAAGAGTAGAAGCCTGGGCCCTGTTCCCAGGTCCTGTAGGGAAAAGAATGGATGGCATTGATGTCTGCTTGTCAGCTTCTTTGCTTTGAGCTGGACACAAGAAGAAACGCTTCCCTGTTAGTGGGTGGGCTAGGGGACGGGTGTGGCAGAGATAGAAGTGATTTTTATCCTCTTACCTTTTACAAGAAAACTGCCAAAATGTCTGTAACTTTATGATCTAGTCGCACAGCATTGAGGGCCGCGGGAAGGAATAGACAATTAAGAGCTATGCCCAATAGTCGTGCTCCTTCCTGCTGTGCTCTCAAGACTTCTTGTCCTGTAAGCATCCTTGTGTATAAACTTGAAGAATCCGGTAGGTAATCTGAGCAGTTTTCAGGGTCCAGAATTCTGCTACCAAAATTTTGTACTGCATTAGAGGTACCCTAATGAGGGGAGTTCCTTGCACAAGGCATCTAAACCATTGTGTATTAGGGGCAGAAGCCACACTGCTGGAGCAGGTATTTGAGGGACTAGTCTCAAGGCGGGGGTGGGGTGGGGGTGGGGGTTGCCTCACTTGTTCATTCTTTTCTTTGAATCTTGTTCTGCTTTTATCCATGGGGGAGGTGGTCTGTGCAGGAGAGCACAAGGACTGGGAACTGTTCACTTTTCACACTGCTAAATTCTGTTTATGTGAAGTTAACAATAGTGACTGACTGGCCATTGATGGCCAACCAGGTGGCCAGGATCTCTGTATTTCCTCAGAACATTTTTTTTGGGAGAACTTTGTGTCTTTTTAAAAAAAGACTTTGTTTTATTTTATGTGTATCAGTGTTTTGCCTGTGTGTGTATCCATGTGCCTGATGCCTGTGGAGATTAGAAGAAGGCATTGGATCCCCTGGAGCTGGAGCTGTGGGTGATTGTGAGCTGCCGTGTGGTGCTGGAACCCTTGGCCATCTCCCCCGCACTGCCGCTGTCCCCTCCTGAGTTTTAATGAGTCGTGTTTCACACAGGGAGGTTACTGTGGCAGGTAGTGTGTAAGAATGCTGAGGATGGTGTAAAGAGAGATACACGAGGTTAATCATGTGCTTGCTTCATGAAGAGTTGTTGCAACCTTCTGTGCTTAGATACACATAGTGTCTTTATAGTGGAGGTCCTCTTCCTTGAGCCAGCCCAGAAAACCTTCCTGATATCATGCAGGCTTGGACTTTGGGTTCTCACCATAAACGCCCAATTTGGCCACGTGTGGAGATTGCCTAGGGATCTGTTGAGTTGTACACTCAGGCTGTGCCCTGAGGAGGCTGTGAAGGCTCTGTCTCAGAACCTGAATTTTTAACAAGCCCCTCAGGGTGATTCTGATGGAGCTGTAAGTAGTGTGGGAACCACTTCCATAGATAGTTGGTGTGTCATTTTCCCATGCAAAAGTGCTTCATTACCTCATAGGCTGAGAGCACATGAAATGAGCTATATTTGAAGTTGTTTTATAAACTGAAAAGTAGCATAAAGGGTTAGGAGCTTTGTAAATGGACTGTCTGCTGTGTGTTAGGATGGTTTGCACAGAGGTGAGAGGTGTCATTCCCTTAGGCAGGAAGGGCAGGACTCCTAATATTGTTAACTGCTCAGTTTAACTGCTATTGAAGCCAGATCACAAATAGATACTTTTGTTTTACATAGTTGGTAGGATAATGGATGACATCTTGATGCCCTAATAAGTTAACTATATCTTGAGTGTGGTCTGCATGGAAGACTCTGGGCTTTGTACTTTGTCAGGGCCAAGTTGAGTAAGATGTGCCTTGTCTACTGGTGGAGACAGGGTTTCTCTGGTTTTGGAGGCTGTCCCGGAACTAGCGCTTGTAGACCAGGCTGTCCTTGAACTCACAGAGATCTACCTGTCTCTGCTTCCCGAGTGCTGGCATTAAAGGCGTGTGCCACCACCCAGCTTGATACCACACTTAAAAGAATTGCCCTCTCCTGTAATAGGAGAGCTTGTGAGGCTGTCCTCATGTCAAGAGCATGCCTTGCAACAGCAGGGAGCAGTCTGTGGGAAGTGGGAGAGCCCTTTGCTGTGCTGGAGCACTGACCTGGACTAAGCAGGCAAGAGCACCCTGGGACTCTCCGGGGTGAAGTGTGTGCCTCACTTCCTGAGGGAAAGAAGGCTGTGCAAGCGGGCCCTCAGTACATGCCACCCTTGTCTTAGCAGTCCTGGGAGCGGAAAGAGCAGGATCTTTAGTGGACAGAACACAGGATTTTGAAAACTGAAAGCAATTTGTAATTGTGGTGCCAAATCTGGATTGTTTGTAGGTATTTAAAATAAATGGATTTTCTTGGTGAGACAGCAGTCTTAAACCTGGGCTATCTTCCTTGTCAATGAATTAGGTTTGGTTTGGTTTTGACAAAGAAAGGATAGCTGCTAACCCATTGTGACATGAAGGTTAGAGATCTGGGCTTGTTACCAAGCTGCAAGGCAGGGCAGGGGAGAGCAGTGTGAAAAGCCCACACAGCATTTGGTGTCAGGAGTTCACAGGAGACAGCTTGCCTCCTTGCTGCAGAGGCTTCCCTTAGCAGCCGCACCCAGGCGTTTATAATGGAATATGTGAGAACTTGCGAGTAGAGTAGACTCATGTTGGACTTGGCTGAGGACAGTGGTGGTAGAGTTTATAGTGTCTTCGTAAAGCTGGAATGGGCTCATTGGAAAGTACTCTGATGGGATGTGGAGTGCAGCTTTCCATTTAAGAACATAGAGCACTCAGGAGTGTTAATGCAGGCTCGAGCGTCTTCTAGGAGGCATTTCTAGAATGAGTATATTGTATGAAGATGGAAATGGCTTTCTTTGCTCCTAGTATTAGCTTCCTGTGGCTGCTTAAGAACTTATATGAAGACTTTGTGACTTGACGTAGATGTGCCCTGATAACTCTGGGCTCAGCCGAGCTGTGGGAACCTCTAGACTGTCATCCAGGAGGCTACAGGGAAGCTGTGGGAGAGACTCTCTTCCTTGAGCTTTTGGGTAGCCAGCTGGTGACTGCTAGCTGGCATTCCTGGACTTGTGGCTGCATTACACTAATATCTTCTGTGGTCACAGTCCTTTGTGCTCTTGTCATGTCGGCTTCTGCTTCTGTCTTAAGGAACACTTAGGGTGTTGTTTAGGGTTCACGGTGATGATTGAGGGTGGTGTCCTCTTCTTCAGATTGGTTACTTACCCCCATCTACAAGAGCCATTTCCCAAATAAGCTACAGTTTCTAGGTTCTAGAGATCAGGATGTAAATATCCTTGAAGATACTCTTGTAAATGATTTGAGAGAGTAGGAAGAGTGCTTTAGAAATAGTAACTTTTTTGATAATGTATCTTGCAACTTTTCAATGTTAGCTTGATGATCCAAATTTGGAATCCAAACTGGGAGGCAGTTCTCAGTCTGTAAGATGTCATTTATAGTAGTGAATTGATTGAGCTCCTTTTCTGTGATAGAAGTTAGTTCTTTTAGAGATGGCTTAAGATGACTGATAATTTTATATCAGGTATTTATTAGAATGAGTCAATTCCGGTATTAACACCTGTAAAAACGAGTCTAAATTTAGGGGAATGGTACAAATGCTGGAACCTGGTTAGGAGTCTCAGAGTCTGAGTGACTGGGGAGCTTGTGGAGAGTAGTGAGGACATGTGATGATGCTTTTCTCAAGATTTGTGATTGAGCTGAAGGCGAAAATAGGTAGTTAGCATTGGACTTCGTTTGTCCTGGAACTTGCTCTTTAGCCAGGCTGGACTCAACTCAGAGATCTGCCTGCCTCTGCCTCACAAGTGCTGGCATTAAAGGTGTGTGCCACCACCGCCTGACTCATCATTGCGTTCTTATTGTGCTATATTTTATGTAGTTAACTTCAGCATAGGCTAATAGCATATTTAAATAAGGCAAAAATATACAGTCAGTGATGGTAAAGATATGTATTTGAAAGCTGGGTGTGGTGGAGGTGGGGACACTCTCTTTTGTAACCCAGCACTTTGGAGGCTGAGGCAGGAGGATTGCCTTCTAGAAAGTCAAGAACACCTTGGGCTACCTAGTAGTTTCTAGACAGCCAGGGTACAGAATGAGACTCTTTTCTCAAAACAAGTAACAATAAAAAGGATGGGCATCCATGAAAGGGAGGGCAGTGGAGGGCTTTTGCAGTTACACGAACGTCCACTTGGAGAGGTCTTTCCTGATGTGTGCTTGGATGTTCTCTTTTTGGGTCCGTGTCCAGCCCCAAACTCTGTGTGTGCTGCATTGTTGTCTGCCTTGCCTCTGGGATGAGAGTGTGTGCAGTGTTGTGTGTGGTTACTGGGGCCTCTGTGTCTTGAGGGTGTTCACACACCTGCTCTTAACTGTTTGGAGCCAGAGCTGTTGCAGGTCCTATGTCACACAACTGCAGTGTGACGGCCCTTCCCCTAGGTTGTTGGCTCCGCCCTCCTCATGAGCACCGCCTGCTGCTTCCTCCTGTGTGCTTTGCGCACTAAAACCTCAGCTTGTAATCTTGCCGGGTTTGCTTAGGCCTGCGGCAGTAAATAACCTGCAGTTAAAGTTTTCGAACTACCAGTTGTTTCTTAATGAAATTAATGGGAGAAAAATCAGTTATGAAAATGTATCCATTTATTCTTCTACTACTTAGTGTAGATTTGAATTTCCATGTAGTATGTTTTTTCTTTAGACTGAAGAACTTTTTTTTTTTTTTTTTTGGTTTTTACGAGACAGGGTTTCTCTGTATTGTTTTGGAGGCTGTCGGTCCAGCCCGGCCTCGAACTCACAGAGATCTGTCTGCCTCTGCCTCCTGAGTGCTGGGATTAAAGGCGTGCGCCACCAACACCCAGCTTGCTCTGTTTTTTTTTTTATATTATACTTTAAGATTATTTTAGACAGTTTATTTTTATCATAATTCTTTCCCCTTCCCTATGTCATCCCAGATCCTCTCCACCTTCCTTCACTTTCTTTCTCTCTCAAAAAAAAAAAAAAACCCCACAAAACCCCTAAACAACAGCAACTGCCTCCAAGCAAAATAAAACACACAAAGACAGAAATCACCCAGTCGTGATAACAACAAGCAGCACAGAGAGCCGTGGAGTCAGTCACTCCTGAGTGTGAGGCCTGCTCTGGAGTGTGGCTGACACACCCACTGTCACCCAGTGGAGAAGAGTGGTTTTTCTTCCCCCACTTAGACGTAGCTTCTGGGTTAGAGGTAGGCCTTGTGCCCACTTCCCTCTGTGCTGGCACTTTTGTCTGGGTGGTATTTGTGGGGGCTTGTACGTGCCGTCACATTCTCTCTGATCCGTGTGTGTTAGTTCTATTGTGTCTGGAAGGCTTCCTTGGCCTAATCTCCCCTCTGGCTCTTAAACTATTTCTGCCTTGTAGTCTGTATAGCTTCCTCAGCTTTGAGAGGAGGAACTCCATAGAAACATCCATCCCATTTAAGACTGAAATGTCCCAGTGTCTCTGACTGACTGCACATGTGGGTCTGTGTATTAGTTTCCATTTACTACAAGAAGTTATTTCTCTGATGAGGGGTAAACACTGCAGTGAACTATGGGTATAACAGTATGTCACTAGGAGTTGTTTTATTGATATGCTCATTTAATAGAATAGTACTATATTTTCCCCTCGGGCACATGACCTGTCTAGTCTTGTGTGTTTTACCTCGTTGACTGTCAGGTCTGTGTTCCATGGAATGGAATCCAATCAAGGTGGTTGGTTGCTCCTGTAACAGTTGTTGCTACTATAACAGCAGTGTAACTTGCAGGTAAGTTGTTGACTGCTGGCTTATAGCTGGGTTGGGACTCATGGCGGCCTTCTCCTGCAGGAGCTTGTATAGTACCTTGTAGTACTATTTACAGTAGTCAGAAGGGGTGAGGATGCCTGTAGCTTGGCTTCTCCATGTTTAGTGATGTAAGTGGTGTGTTCCTCACTGAGGCCTTGCTCTCGTGTAGTGGAGGGTAACGGTAGCATTGGCAATAGCCTGTACTGTTGGGGGTGAGGCCTGTGAGACCCTCTTTCCCTGTTAAATGGGGATTCTATTTAAATTCCCTCTATATATTTAAGAGCTTCTACAGTAGTAAGTTTCCATGTGGCTTTTCAAATGGCTGTTAGTGTTAGTTGTCCCTGCCCACATCCCTCCCGTCTCCTGCTCTCCCACCCTTCTCCTTTAGTCCCTGCCTTCGTATCCCCCTGTATCTCTTCATGTGGTTTCCCCTGCCTTAGAAGATTCTTTCCCTCTGGTCCCTTACTGGATACCTACCCTCTGTGGATATTCTGAGTGAAACACACATCTCTGAAGCTTAAATGCTAACATCCACATAGAAGAGAAAACGTGATGTCTGTCTTTCTCGGTCTCAGTTATCCATCCCACTCAGGTGCCTGTGTCTAGCACCGTCCATTTACCTGCATACTTCAGACTCTTCTGGAGTGTAAGTGTACCGCTGCTTCATTCTTCCTTCATCAGTTGAGAGACATCTAGGCTGCTTTCAGTCTGCCTGTTGTGAATAGAGAGGCGGTGAGCGTGGGCGAGCAGGCGTCTCTGTAGTAAGATGGAGTCTGCCTTGCATAGGCCCAAGAACGGCAGAGCTGGGTTCTGCCTTAGGTCAGTCTCACCTTCTCAAGGAAGTGCCACATGAGTCTTCACAGTGGCCGTACCAGTCTGCACTCCCACCAGCAATGAAAGTGTTCCTCTTCCTGTATATCCTTGCCAAAATTAATATTGGCCACTCTGACTGGAGTAAGAGGAAATCTCAAAGTAGTTTTAGTTTGCATTTCCCTGATGGGTAAGGATGTTGAACATTTCTTTAGGTGTTTCTCAACCATTTCCATTTGGTCTTTTGAGAACACTCAATTCTATACTCCATGTTTAATTGGGTTATATGCTTTTCTTTTTCTTCTTTTGATGTTCAGTTTATTTTTTCTTTGTGTATTCTAGATACTAACCCTCTGTCAGATGTATAATTGGTAAAGATTTTTTCCCCATTCTGTGTTGATTCAGGCACCCAGTTTCAGGCTTTCAGAATAGACCATTTGCAGAGTGAGTATAAAACGGGAAGGCAGGGGGTAGATAGGCTCAGTGGAGGAGACGGCTTTCTTTCAAGACTCAGTTGTTCTGAGTAAGCATCCATCGTCAGAACATTGGCTCTAGAGAAGCTTCAGAATCTGAGATTCCTTGCACAAGTCTAATGCTTTATTGTGTACAGACTTCAGTTTTAAGCATGGAATTATAAAGAAAAAATTGTCACCTTTAGGCTCTGTATATAAAGTATATTAAAGTTGTAAAAGAATGTCATCTTTACATTTTTTTTTTTTTTGGTTTTACGAGACAGGGTTTCTCTGTATTGTTTTGGAGGCTGTTGGTCCAGCCCAGCCTCGAATTCACAGAGATCCACCTGCCTCTGCCTCCCGGGTGCTGAGATTAAAGGTGTGCACCACCACTGCCTGGCAAGAATGTCATCTTTACACTTTGGTCCCTAAGGTACCTCACATGCAGATATTGCAAATGGCGCCTGTATCTCTTCTGGTCACAAGCATTTTGAGCAGGGATATTGGACCTATACTATACTGCTTTAGTGATGCAGGCCTCAGACAGGTGGAACCAGGTCAGCCCAGTGAGCAGCTTAGCAGTGCTCGCCTAGTGCTGGGGTCTGGCCAAGGAAATGAGTGTCCTGGCTCCTAATCTCTGCAGACTAGGGGCTGCCATCCCTGAAACAGCTGCTTCATTATTGGATTTCTCTCCTCTGCTCTGCCTGCTCTCCTGTAGCCTTGCACAGCAGTTGCAGCCTGTTTGACTCCTAGGGAGCATGTGTCCTGTGTCTTTGTATTCTGTGTGTAATGATCTGGAGGCACACAGTTGCTATTCCTTCAGTCTTTGGTTGTGTTGACTGATCAGCTTAGCATGTCAGGATTCCCAACTCATTGTTTAAGTTTTGAATCTTCTTACGAACACCCCTGCCTTTCCCCTAGGGTTTCTCTGTGGAGCCCTGGCTGTCTACAGAACTCACTCTGCCTCCCGAGTGCTGGGGTTAAAGGCATTTGGTACCATGTCCAGTAAAGAATTGACTTGAATGTCAGAATTAAAAATACCCTAGCTCTTAAGTCTGATGCTTAACCCTCATTAAATAGGAATATTGTGCTATTCTGTATTGAGAGAGGGTGGAGATAAGAATGACGAAAGGAGAGTCTGGAGGGCTCGTTTGGGAGTGTGCTTGCCTAACATTCAGAGTCCTGGGTTGGGTCCCAGTGCTGAGTAAGCCATGTGTGGCACACACCTATAATCTCAGCACTCAGAGCTGCAGAGGCAGGAGAATCCGAAAAAAGGTTATCCTCCCCTCATAGACAGCTCAGGGCTAGCCTGGGTATGTGAGACTGTCTGAAAACAACAGAAGAGAGCGGGAGAGCTGTTAGAATCTGCACCAAGAGTCGGGAAAAGAGTTGTCATCTTACTAGGAGTATGGTGGAGCTAACAGCTGGCTCACACATCTGAAAGGGACTTTTGCTCTTAAATTAACTCCCTCAACTTTGACATTAAATATTTTTTTAAAACAAAAATGTGTGCTTTCAAAGAAGCCTCAGAAACCAAAGCTAAAGCTTAGGCAAATTTTTGTTAGTGATTGAAAGTAGTGTCTCATGGAAAATAATTTCCTAAGCAATTTTTGCCAGAAGAGGAACAACACCCGGTACCTTGGAGAATTTTGTTTAGTTTTGGTGTTTGTAAGCTTTTTGTAAAATGTCACTGAATTTTAGTTTTTTGTCTGACAGATCACTTGTTTTTGTACTTTGAGGATTGTTGTACTCTCACCACACAACACACACACACACACACACACACACACACACTGTGCGTATATACGAATACATACATATATTACATTATCTCCTTATCTACTGAACCATCTTGTGAGCCCCCATGATTGCTACTTAAGAGAAATTATTTTCAAGCTTTGAGTACTAGTTGTTTATAGAGTAGATAATTATAGAACAATTAATCTCTAGCAAAAGCACTAGGTTTTATGCTGTCTGTATTAGAATGAGTTACAGGACTGAGACATAGTAGACACTATCAGCTCATCTTAGCTGTCAACAGCTACCTTGCTTGTTTCTACAAAGTAAACCCATGTAGATGGTTTTGGAGGCAAATGGATTAATAATCGTGGTTTTCATGTTCCCCTTGGCTCTTGTCAGGTGAATAGGGATTTATTTTCCTGCATTCAGTGATGAGATACTGTGCATATAGTTACCCACAGTCAGCTCAGAGAAGACTGTTAGGTAGGAAGGAGTCTTGGAGTAAGAGTGCCTGTGTCAGCTCGATGCAGTGGCCCACACCTGTAACCCAACACTTGCAGAGGCAGGCGGATACCTGAGTTCAAGGCAGCCTGGTCTGCAAAGAGAGTTCCAGGACAGCTAGGGCTGTTACACAGAGAACCCGTTCTGGAAACAGCCATAGCAACAAAGAAGAGTTTCCGTGTAGGTAGCCATGTCTTTAGGCAGGGAAAAGGACTGGTGGTGTGCTTGATGGTCCTGTCAGCAGAGGTGGGCAAGAGTGGCTTCAGGAACACCGCATGGAAGAGGTGGCGAGGGAGGGATGAAGGGGCTGGTCCCCTGTGACTGTGCTGCAGATTTGGGAGTGAGGTAGAGGCCAGACTGAAGGTGAAGGCAGGAGGAGTGCGGATGACACAGCTGACTCTTGAACAGCGCTGCTGTGAGCTGTGCGGTTGGGATGGATTATCAGCCAGAACATACTTGGCCATGGCCCAAGCAGCTAGATTTATTAAGACAACAAAACAAACAAACAAACAAAACTAGAGTAAAGTTAGCTTATGAGCCTTTCTGATGCACTTTTCTTCTTCAGGTCATGCAATTGTAAGAATGTTAATTATTTCATGTTATTTGTAACGTAGAGTGTACCATAATCTGCCATAATTTCTTTGTGGTGAGCACTTGTATTGTAAATTTTTATTTTGAATGGCCAGCTTTTTCATATGAAGTTCATATTTTCTGTGGTGAAATGAGTTTCTAGGAGCAGACTGAAATTAGAGCACAACTGGGGACTGTGGAATGACTGAGTTGGTCATTGCTTGTCACTGAGTGTGATGACGTGGGTTTGAACTCCAGGACCACGGACAGTCTGGGGAGGTGGAGACAGGAGGATCCCTGGGGCCTACTGGCCAGCCTGTATAGCTGAATCAGTAAGCTTCAAGCTGGAGATATGACTCCCAAATCCAGTTCCCAGCATACATTTCACATCGATAGACACGTGCGTAAATAAAAATAAGTTTTAAAAGAAGTGTAGCATATTTGATGCTGATTTCTTGTCTCCACAGACACATTTGCATGCAACTGTGCACGCGCTCACGCACGCACGCGCGCGCACACACACACACAGAGTGTGGGTCAGTGCTACGCCTGGAGGACTGCAATGAATTTCTGACAGTGTTTGTGTACACTGTGCACATCAGAGATTGAGAATAAAGCATGAGATTTGAGCACAGAATTAATTGAAATTTAAGAATGATTGGGAGTTTTGCTGTTCAGTTGGAAATGAAGCTGAAGAATAAAATCTGTCTCTAAAGAGAGTTTTGTAGTCTGTGTATAGCTTAAAAAACCAAAACCAAAAAAAACAAACCCCAAATAAGAAATACAAGCAGCGTGTATCACCTCCCCAACTCCCTTGGCGAGGTGATTGGTGATTCAGGGTTGGGAGCCGGTAGGATGGTTCATCATGAATTAGATGTGTTTCCACATCTTCAGGACCATTTCCTACTTAAGGACAGGGGGTGGTAGCTATGATGATACTGAAAGCTTTCCCCCCAGACCTTATTTCCTTTCTTATTTTACTATTTTTCATCTGTTTTGTGTCAGCTGGTTTAATGTGGAGACTTGAGAGCGGCAGTCATACTTAGTGTGTGAAGGACATCAAAACAAGAAAGCAGATTCCATTTTGCAAGTGGAGGCTATCATGCTTGTGAGCATGGTCTGCCTTACAAGACTGAACCATGTCCCTCAAATTTGGATATTTAAATACATTGAGGCTAGTAGAATTTGAAGCATAGGTTTGGTGACATTAACTAGTGTATGAGTTAGGATTATGACAGTTCTACCTCATTTCCACAAAATTCCCATTGATAGTAAAATTACAGTTGAAAGCTTCAAGACGTAAGATTTTGTTTAGTCAGAAAACAAAAAATTAAAAAATTAATTTGACAACAGAAAGTGGAGAGGGTTGTTGGCATCTTTTGTTTTTTGAACATTTACTTATTTATTCATTTGTTTTATGTATGAGTAGTCTATTTCCATGTATGCCTTTATACCAGAAGAGGGTATCAGATCCCACTAGAGATGGTTGTGAGCCTCCATGTGGTTGCTGGGAATTGAACTCTGGAAGAGCAGCCAGTGCTCTTAATGTCTAAGCCATCTCTTCGGCATCTTTTCTTTGGAGGCAACTACAATTTGTATATATCATGCTGGTTCTTAGATAGTTTGTTTTAAATATGTAGATAGCACCTGCATACTGCTTTATAGTCCACTTTTCTCCCCCTCGAAAAGCAGCATTTTCATTGTTGGTCATTCCACTGTCCCAGTCTGTCCACTGAATATCTGTGGGAGACCAAGTAGTCTTTTCACCCAATGGTAGTGTCTCTGTGCTCAGTATGCAGCAGTCAGTGGAACACGCTGACTCACACCGGAAGGTAGTGTGGCTGTAAACTGCATGGGGAGGGGATTGAAGAGGAGCAGATGACAGGTGGATGGGGGAGACAAGCGCAGAAGGAGGTAAATACATCTACGTGTGAGATGTGATGCTGTCAATCATAGAAGGCTAACTCTGGATTGGAAGTCGTTTGTTACTGAAGATGTCTGTAGCAGCCATACGTGTGATGAGCCTGGGGAGGGTAATAAGACAGCCCCCACTTGCGCTTTGTGCAGAAAGCACCTGGAGTGGGTCTGTTGTCAAAGCCAGTTTGTAAGTTCTGCTCCTTTGGAGACTAACGTAGGGCTACAGAGTGACTTCAGGTCATCGTGGGCAACTTAGTGAGACTCTGTCTTAAAGAAAAAGTATAAGGAAAAATAAAAAGAGGTCATAACTCAGTGAAAGTGTGTGCAGGGGGCGGGAGGGTCAGTCCTGCCTGTGACAAAAACAGATTTTTGGATGTTTTCCTTGTTTCTTGAATCAGAATCTTAGATGTGCAGCATGAAGTTTGGTTTGAAGAACCGCTTGTGGTGTTGGCACACCAGCAGACCCAGGCAGGAGCTGTGTAATTCTAGGGGCCATTGCTATTACCTCCAGTAATGGACATGGAGAGAAGAATGGGAAGGCAATGGGACAGCTTGCAGCAGCGAGAAGTTTTATGTATATATGCGTGTGCCCGAGTGTATGTATGTGGGCCACGTGTGTGCAGGAGCCCATGGAGATCAGAAGAGGCATTGCATGCTCTGGAACTGGGGTTTGAGGTGGTGGGTGCTGGGAACTGAACTTAGTTGCTCTGCAACAGCAGCAAGTGCCCTTAGCCACTAAGCCATCAGTTCAACCCCTGACATTTTAAACATTTATGGTTTTTATTAAAATTGTTTAGAGTAGATGAGGAGGTCAGTCACATGAGGGATCCTGCCTGGTATATGTGCCTTTAAAATAGATGATAGGAGTCACGCTTGGTGGCACATACTTGTAATCTCTATACTTGGGAGGCTGAGGCAGGAGGATTGCTACCAGTTGTAGCCCAGCCTGTGTTTCACAGTGAGTTTGCACATAAGTCAGAAAGAAAAGGTGTCACAGTCATTGACTGGTGAAGGTAGTTCTGGGAGTGGAGATGCAGACTTCCTCACAGTGCAGGGGGAAGAGTGCCCACCCAGCAGAAAGTTAAGCAGGAAACAATCCCAGCATTCCTTTTGGTGGGAAGGTTGTATAGTGACGTGAATGAGGAGACAGTTGAGGGATGTAAGCACCTGAGGTTAGGACTAGCAGGGGAAAAGAGATGCAAGGCTGTTTGAAGAACACCAGTAGGTACTCTGAAAGTGTGAACACAGACTTTTATCACGTCAGGAGGGAGGGGGGTAGGAGCGTAGAGCAGCAGCCTCTGCTGCAGGAGTCCCAGGAGCTAGACTAAGCTGGACACCTGTCAGAGCACACGTTAAATGAGTGACGTCAGGGAGTCGGGGGGGGGGGGAGCTTTGAACAGCAACACACTGGAAGAAGAACTAGAGGGGTGGCCAGTGGCCCACCTCTCCTTGGACCACTGGAGACAGCGTGGGTTTGAGTAGAGGCAGGGCGTGTGGCCCACCTCTCCTTGGACCACTGGAGACAGCGTGGGTTTGAGTAGAGGCTGCATTGGGATGTGGGACAGGGGCAGGCTGGTTCTCTGGAGAGGATTACTCTCCAGAGTACAGCTTCCCTTCATGGGTACTTGCTCTCTCTGGGGAAGGAGGTTTGGGATGCTGCGCTTTTCTTGGAATCCAGGGTGACTGAGAGTTCGGGAGGGAAGACTGGAACAGAAGACAGTAAAAAGCATCCAGCACGATGCCTCAGTTACTCTCACCTTTGTTCCTCATCATCGAGAGGAATGAGATAGGTTAGCAATCAGCAGGGTTAGACACACACTCTGAGTAATTAACATGCAGAACTAATTAGGTGACCCCAAGTGAAGGAGACAGCTATAAAAGAAAGGCAGGTCCATGGTGGCTGCTGCGTTTGTTACCTTGAGGACACAGGTGGGGAGTCAGTGCAGCACAAGTGTAGCAGGAAATAAAGTACACTCAGTGATGGAGGTGTAGAGATGTGAGTGGCCAACAACCTGCATTTGTTGTTTCTGGACCTTGTTTTCCTCTACTAAGAACTAAGTTAAATAAAAGCAGTGGTTTATTAAACGTATACATAATTGTATGTGTATAAAACTATACATAGCTAACTAGGTATATATGCATGCCCAATGTAAATTAATTATATATAGCATTTTATGTATATAAATTACACATGTGAATCTGTTGTGCTTTTAGATCATCTTATTTAGAAAAACCAGTGCAGTGAGGGTAGAGTGGGGCAGTGTCAATGCCTATCTTAGAAACTGGCTCGAGAAGGGCTGTGGTTGAACATGCTCTTTCTGAACGCCATCTCTTTGATAGGTAATGCCTTGTTTAGGAAACACAAGTAATTACCCTAGGTGTTCAGATTAGGAGGAAAAACAGATACATTGCATGAAACTCTGGATCTGAACCTTGTTTGAATGAAGCTACAGACTATCTGCCACCTCTTACAAGTTCTTAGGATCTAGAATGTAAGAGAAGGTTGCAGCACGTGATTTGTAGATGGTATCTGTAAGTAAGCATGCCAGAGGGAAAAGTTTAAAATACTTAGTTCTGTTTGTATCACTTTGCCCTAAATTCCTGTTAGAAGATGAGTAAAAACAGGCATTAAGTTTCAAAATTTTATAGCACTGAGAAAGTACAGGCCACCTAAATAGTGCCCAGGCAGGGTTTGCTAGGATGCGTCCAGGACTGTTCAGTAGAGCCCTGTTGTGAGCCTGTTGAAAACGATGCAGATACATTCTATAAGTTTTAAAACTTACTTTTGTGGTGTGTGTATCTGCTTGTGTCTGTACTGTATATAAGCCACATTATGCCGGGAGCCTATGGAGGCCAGAGGAGGGTGTTGGATCCCCCAAAATTGAGTTACTCCCTAAGCGACTGTGAGCCTCCCTAAGTGGGTGCTGTGAACCAAGTGTAGGTCCGCTGCAAGAGTAGCCAACATGCATTCTTTACTGCTGAGGTATTCTTTAACCCTGCACGTGTATTCTAGAAATACAAGCCGGGCGTTGGTGGCGCACGCCTTTAATCCCAGCACTCGGGAGGCAGAGGCAGGCGGATCTCTGTGAGTTCGAGACCAGCCTGGACTACCAAGCGAGTTCCAGGACAGCCTCCAAAGCCACAGAGAAACCCTGTCTCGGAAAACCAAAAAAAAAAAAAAAGAAATACAAATTTTACAAAAGGAGCAGAAATGACCACCAAACTGTAGACAGTCAAATTTTGTGTGAATTTTGTTTCCTTTTTATATTTAATATCCTTTAAAAACACATAACTAAAAACCATTGTTGTATAAGAAAGATTTGAAGTTTCAAATGTAAAATGGAGACTGGACCCACTCTTAAGCAGTGCCACCTTCTGAACCGCATAATTGTGCTGGACAGGACTGGACTGATGGTACAGTTGACTTCAGGGACTACATTTGTGATGAGGATGGGCTGCAGCTATGGTAGGTCAAGAAATATGAGCAGGAAATCCAAAGGGAAGGAGGACGTTGGCCAATCTAGAAAGGGACAGTGAGGCCAGTTTGCAAGGCCTCACTCTCAGTGTGGACTCTGTCTTAGGAAGTTGTGGGTTGAATGTGCTGTAAGGAAAAGGACAGAGAGGCCAGGGCGATACTGGGCTGGTGATGACTTTAATTAACCAAGGTAGAGAATCCAGGACATGACATTCTTCTTTGTTCTTCTGCCCTTGTTTTCGAGTGAGGCAAGTGATGGGAAATGGTAAAATCAGTTTAGCATGGACCAAGAGCAGAGGTTTTGAGTATGAAACTTAATGTCTTTGACATGCTTATGTCTCATTTGGGGTGACTTAATTTTTTGAGCCTTAGTTTTCTCATGTGTAACAATGGATATGAGAATGTGATTTATGTAATTAATGGAGGTTAAGTCAGTTGAAAAGATGCCTTGTGCAGTGAATTATAATGGAAATTTTGAGTTCACTGGGCTATTGGAAATGTGGGCCTTGAACTCTGCAGAGATTTGAGCTAGAATAGAGCCCCCTGGGACTTCTGTGTGCTTATGGTGGAGCGTTTTCCTGGCATCGACTTTATATACTATCACTCTGGTAATGGCAGTTAGGGGCCTCAAAAAGCTTTGTGGTCTGAGTTCAGAATCAAAGAGAACAATACATTAATAGACTGGGAAGTCCATCTAAAGCTGCAGATGCCTCTCAGTGTATTTGCATGGACTGAGAAGACCGTGCAGCAAGCCGAGCAGGGTATTATGGGTGGGTCGTGTATTTGCAGCTAATGGCAGGGTGTCTGAGGTGTCGCTTTGCACTCACTGGCACTCTTGACACCCCCCCCCCCCCCGTAGACCCCCAGTGCTTCCGCATCAGCAGATGGCTCCTCGGCTGTATCTGCTGCTGTGTCTAGATAATTGATGCCAAATAGGTTCTAGAGGCTAAGTTAGAACTTGGATTTGTTGAACTAACTCAGGCTAGGGATCTGTAGCTCCCATGACCTCAGGGCAGCCCCCCTTTCTCTCTAACACACACTCCAGCTGCCCCTTCTTCAGCTGCTCCTCATCCCAGGGCGCTGCTGGACTAGGATAGTCCCGGACCCATGCTTGCAGTACTGTGCATGTCCAGTTGTTAGTGCCACTGGCTTCTACCCCACACACTCTTCATTCGCTGGGTTTTTCTAAGGCGATAGAAGGAGGATGTAGCATCTGTTACATGTGTGAATTACAATTTCATTACTAGTTTGGGGACAGTTAATATTCTATTTGCCTAAGTTAAAATTTTTATGTGCTAATTTATTACCTTAGGACTTTTCTTTCATGCTTGAGATAGAACAAGTTCTAAAGTCACAGTTGGACAGATGCTTGTATCTTTGTAATTTTCTCCACCATTTCATGACTTGATGTGAAGCATCTTAAGGTGTGGAGAACTTTGGCACATGTCTGGAGTTCATAAATAGTGGGGCCTTTGACCTGCTAATCTTCCTGACCCTTAACTTCTCACTCTATACAGAGGGAGTGAGGCCACTTCCTTGTCAGATGTGTCAGCATATTTGACCTGAGTGGTGGATGTGTGGTGTGTGTGAGCAAATGTGCTTTTCCTTATAGTTTCAGTAATAATGTTGGCACAGTAGCACATCCTGCAGTCTTTCGGGTTTTGCTTTAAAATAAGAAGGGCTGTGATTATTTTCTGGAGGTTTTGATAGATGCTGTTTTTCAGGTTTCACTTGAAGTCCCTGTTAGTATAATTGTCTCTCTGTAACACTGCTTGATCATTATTGGAAGTTAGAGATGTGGATTATTTTCTCTTCTGTGTTAAGCATCAAACAATGACATTTCTCTATTTCCCTTTTTAATCATTTACCCAGTGTAGTTTTGGAAAATTTACTTCTAAAATTACATAGAAAAGACTTTATTTTCTTCTGCCACTTTAATCTGTCATGTAAAGAAGCACAGAGTTGGAGGAGTATTTATTAGTCACAGTTTATAACTTTTAGAGACCCATAGCTTTAATTCATGAAATAAAATTTTGGCTCTTTTTTATATTTGTTTTAAATATTTGAGTATTTTGCCTGATATGTGGAGAGAGAGAGAGAGAGAGAGAGAGAGAGAGAGAGAGAGAGAGAGAGAGAGAGAGAGAGAGAGAGAGTGTGTGTGTGTGTGTGTGTGTGTGTGTGTGTATACACACACCCACCATGTGCTGCTTGGAGCTTTTCAAAGTTAGAGGTTGTTCGGTCCCCTGGAACTGGAGTTAAAGATGGCTGTGAGCCTCCACTTGGGTGCTGGGACTGCACCACATTAAAGATGTTTTATAACTTAACTGGCTTTGCTTATTTTCATTTGGTACCTTTGGAACCACCTAAGCTGTCCTTTTAAATTCCATGGTGCATCATACTTTTCATATAGATTAGAATTATTTGTAAAGTATTTATAAAACAAACATAGATTACATAGGTACAATTCGAGAGCAACAGAAAGCTGCATTTGCACTGAGTTTAATAAAGTGTTACCTAATTGAATTTTGAAACTCATTATATGATGATGTTTTAAAAATTTGTTTTTGTTGTTGTGACCTGACCTTAACTGTGGGTTCCAGCTGGCCTGGACCTGACAGCTCCACCTGCCTGTGCCTTCTGAGTGCTGGGCTCAGTGTGCACCTTGTTGGCTCATCTGCCTTCTGTATCAGCTTCTCACCGCAAAGTGATTTGGAGTTACAGACATTTTCTAGCTTGGTGTCATTACGAACCGTGGTGGTGTTAGTGGATGCTTTGTACCTGGCATTGAGTTCACTGACCCTGTTTTCATCTGGTCTCAGTGTCTACTGTTACTCTCCACAGTTTGAGAATGCTAATGCTTTCATTTATGAGGGAAAAGTGACAAATTGACTATATATTTTTTCAGAAATTAAAAAGTTATGACTATGTTTTAAGGTTCTTCCAAAAGAAAATCGTATCTAAAGTGAGACTGCACAAGCAGCCCAGTGGTGTTTGGCATTATCTGCAGTGGAAGTCCTAGAGTACAGACTCTTTTCCACAGTATCCAGTGGTGGGGTGACAGACAAACCACAAACGAGTTTTGTGACTTGCAGGTACATGTTAGCCTTGCTAAGGGTTGCTCTTCAAATGAGTAGTGATTGATGCATGATGCTTCTAAAATCATGCTCTAGTCATGCACCTAGCCCTGCACCTAGCCCTCCATCTAAGCCATTCATTGAGCCAGGAACCTAACCATATATTTACTGTGTACCTAGCCTTGTCTTAAGAACTAGTACTCCTGTGTGTTTCGATAGCAGCAGTGTCTGACCTGGAAAGACTGTCCTTAATTTAGCAGCAGGCCAGGGATATAGGCAGTGATTTCAGAACAGGTAGTTGGCAATATAAAGCTAATTCAGAACTTAGCCCCATGTCGTGAGCTGACTGCTCACCAGTGTAGTGTTTCCATTTGCTGCTGTTGGGGGGACAGAGTAGGACTTTTTTGTTTTTTGTTTTTGTTTTGGTGTTTTGAGACAGGGTTTCTCTGTGGCTTTGGAGGCTGTTCTGGCACTTGCTTTTGTAGACCAGGCTGGTCTCGAACTCACAGAGATCTGCCTGCCTCTGCCTCCAGAGTGCTGGGATTAAAGGCGTGTGCCACCAACACCGGCCAGAGTTGGATTTTTAACCTGAGAGTTCAAAAGTAAGAGAAATAAGAGAAAAAAAAATTAGCAACAATAAACGGAGATATATGACCCACTTGCCTAAAAATATCCTACTTCAGGCTTAGTTTTCTTACTATTTTGTAGCATTATTTGGATTTCTACTAATAAGTTCATTTGGGTTAATTAACACCATTTGTTGGGAATTAGAGTTATTTAGTTTTTTTTTTTGGTAGCTTATCTGAAATAATGGACTACACTGATATAGTAAGATCTTTGGATGGTAATTTCAGAAAATAGATTAAGATGGAGGAAAGGATTATGAAAGGGGATAACTGGGGGAAGTCATTATGCAAAGTACAGGGATTACAGGCATTGGGAGTACAGACAATACCACAGAGAGCGGCTTGCCTAGACAATGTAGAGTAGATAGGGTTCTTCTGTTCTTTCTCACAGTCTCATAGTACCTATGACTAACAGCATCTTTGTGTTTGTTGGTTTGTTTTTGTGTTTACTTTTTAAAAAAGAACTTGGTAGCTAAGAGCACTGGCTGCTCTTCCAGAGGGCCTGAGTTCAATTCCCAGCACCCATATGGCGGCTCAACTGTCTGTAACTCAAGTTCCAAGGAGTCCAACACCCTCACAGACCCAAACAAGCAGACGAAATACCCATGCACATTAATAAATCATTTAAAAATTTATGTTAAAAAACTTTTTTAAAGGTTAGTACACAAGCCTATCTTAGGAATCATTAGGCATTGCATCCATCCATCCATCCATCCATCCATCCATCCATCCATCCATCCATCCATCCATCCATCCATGTATCTGTCTATCACCCACCCACCCGGAGCACTAGGTCAGCATCAGCAGCCCTGCTTCCTTTGGAATATTAACTGGGTCTCACAGCACCACTTGTGAGTTACTCTTCAGCCCTCCCTGGTCTTTGCTTCCCTCTGTTACTGTGTGCTCTCCATCGATGGCCCTGAGACTGTACCCACTTCCCCACCACGCGTCATGGAAGTGTCTCAACCGTCAGGACATTCCCAGTGGCCGCAATAAAGAGGAGGGGTGCATAGGAAGTTGAAATACACCACCTGGAGAGCAAGGGAGGGTTCATGGGCAGGGTAACTGCATTTGAAAAATGTCTCTGAATTAATCTACAAATAATATTGGGAGATTGACGCGTTGTCTTTCCTACAGATAGCTTTTATTACCTCTGCTTTGACAGTAAGTCACTGTGAAAAGTGAATAAAAATTTGTAGTAGTTTGTGCAGATTGTATGTGATCATAATGATTTGTTTCCTTTAGATAAATTATAGAAAAGTGCACAGTACTCATGCTTACTTGATGCCTAGAAATGCCTGAAATGGTTATTGGTCATAGGCACATTTTAAAACTTTTTTCTTTTTCATGATAATTGTTATATTTTCTAAATGCTTGATTTTGAGCCGGGCGGTGGTGGTGCACGCCTTTAATCCCAGCACTCGGGAGGCAGAGACAGGTGGATCTCTGTGAGTTCAAGGCCGAGCTGGACCAATAGCCTCCAAAACAATACAGAGAAACCCTGTCTTGTAAAAACCAAAAATAAAAAAAAAATAAAAAAAAATAAAAAAATAAATGCTTGATTTTGATAAATGAGCAGAAGTTATCCAGATAAGTGTAAATGTTAGTAAGTTAAATTGACAAATTTGGAATAACTTTATTTTTGGAGATTGTAGTTATTAGATACTTCTCAGTTAGGGGTAATTTTCTTGCATCATCATATCTTACTGTAATCTGTTTTCTTCACACAGTGTTATAGTTTTGCTGCTGGACTCTTCCCTCCCTCCCCCACCCCATCAGGATGATATGAGACTTCAAAGAAGACGATGCATACAGGTGACGCACATTTTGATGTACAGTAGAGCCATGGCTGTGTGACTGTGGGGACTGGGAGAGGGTTAAGGTGAGAGGTGCCGATGTGGAGACACTCAGGTGACTCTGTTTAATAGTGCTGTGGAGTGACTCTTAGCAAGTGAGCTTTTCAGAGGCTGGCTCATGCTTTTAAAGTTGAAGTATTTGTTTTAAAAACTAATAACTTTACTTCTATGGTTAAATGTATGTCCCCCTGGATTCCTATGGGAACACAGTAAACCTTTGCTGGAGTGGTTGCTAAGGCAGTGTCAGCAAGACTGACAGAAGGAACACTTGCAGGTGTGGCCCTTGAAGCCTGTGAGGCTGGGCGTTGGCCTTGTCTGTCCCTTCCCACTGCCCCCTCCCTCTTGTCTTAGATGCCACTTGACTGTTCATGCTTGTTTACTTCATAATGTAAAAACAGACTCCTTGGGCTGGAGAGATGGCTTAGTGGTTAAGAGCACTGGCTGCCAGGTTCAAATCCCAGCACCCACATGGCAGCTCACAACCATCTATAATGAGATCTGATGCCCTTGTCTGGCCTACACGCAGACAGACACTATACACATTAAATAAATAAATAAATCTTAAAGGGGGAAAAAAAAACCAGACTCCTCTATTTCGAGCGTGGTTATGTTTAGTCCAAAGAAGACAGTGTAGCCAGCGGGTCAAATGTGATCAACCCGTATGCTTGTAAACGAGGTAGATGGGAGACATCTTGTTAAATGAAGTTACCTTTATTGGTATATTTGAGTTTTATTTGATTATATTATAAATTTAATGTTTGAAAATGATTTTTAACTGGGGAAGAAATCTTGGGTAGGTATATGATATTTGGTGTGACTGTTGGTGATTTTTTTTGTGACCCCAATTTTTAAAAATAATTTTTTCTTTTGCTTTAGAATGGGATTTTACATATGCCATTTTCTATGACAAGATGTGTTTGGTATAACACTTACAAATTAAATGGTAGGGAAAGTTAAGTCACCATGTATTTTTACACGAGGACCCCGCTGCTTCTGGAGTCATGATGATAGCTGTCTGAGTCAGTGACTAGTCACCCTCTGGGATACTTCTCACAGCGTGTACGTAGATTCACACATGTGTTTGCCTAGACACCCCAGCATTCTGGGAACACATTCTGCCTCAGTGGCTGGTCCGATGCTGACCATGATAAAAGAACAAGAGGAATGTTTACACAAACATTTCCTTTAGATCTTACAGACGTGGCCTTTGTTGTTGCACAGACTGTTGGTCAGCACCGTCAGTCCCTAGTTTGCTCCCTGGCTGCAGTCAGTGTAGCATCTGGTTACGCCAAGCAGATGTTGTGTGGCTGGTGTAGAGGTCAGTGAGGGAACAGAGTAGCTTTCAGTTATTCCCTGTGACCTCACTGTTGGGAGATTGTCTTCCTGAGGTGTTCTGTTTGTAAAGTTGTTTGTAATCAGAGGCATGCAACGTGTTCCCAAGGAGCTATTTCTCTGAAAAACTTTATGGTCTCAGCAGTATTAAACAGCTGGAGAGTAAATGTTGTTTTTAAAAGATACCCAATTAACTTAAAAGTGTTACAATATAAGATAATTCTGTGGATTTAGACATATGATACAAACTAGTATTTTGGCTTTTTTGAAATGTAATCAATATTCATTGCCTTACAGAAGAAAAATATAATCCAAGAGAGCTCTTTTTAACGTCTGTGTACATTGTTGGTGCATTTCTCAGTCACAGTTTAAAGTTGGTTTTCATCATCAGTCACCGCTTCCTTCCCTGATGAGCTAACGTGGTCCTTTCCGCCTAACCTACTTGCGCCTCAGCTGATGCGGCGCACAGCTCACAGGCAGCGTCCAGTGAAAACCCTCTGCGGGTTTGCTCGCGTCCCGTGCTCCTCTCTGTTATACGTCGCTCCTGGTGCTGGCCTTGCTGTGTTGGTTAAATGGGATGGTAACTTACTTTCCCATCGCATTTTTCTGATGGAAGTGTAGGCTGAGGAATGCAAGGAAAGTCATTAAAGCGGGCATTGACTGGTTCACCTGTCTGTAGTCAAAGTGCAATAGATTTTCATGATAGCTATGTGAGGTGATAGCTGTGCTAATTTCCTTGATTTTTTTTTTGTGACTTTGCTATTGTACACACACATAAAGTATCATGCAGTATATCATAGGCTTGTACACTTGGTATTTCCTAGTTATACCCCAGTAAAGCTGGGGAGAAAGGAAGGAAAAGACAAGGAAAGATAGTTTTTTGCTGCACACTGAACCAAAATCAAACCGATTTGATTCCAGCACAGGCGCGTACCTGCTGGCTGCTTTGCACTTACTACAATGCTAAGCTTCTTTGTCATGTTAAATGGAGCTAGAGCTCAGTGTTAGGTAAATTCAGAGTCTCCTTTACATTTTGGAAGAGTGTATGTAAACATTTATTTGGCTAAAGATTGTTTCATAGCAATAATGTAAGGGTGATGTGCCTCTAAGAATTCTGGGTATTTAATTATCTAGGGCCATATTTCCTTTAGAGCAAGGACCTATGCCATGGAATGCATATATGTCGTAACATTTTACCACTTACCTATGGCATTCAAGGCACACATAGCAAAAATACCATCTATATCTATCTGTTCACAGCAGTGGCTTCAGCTGACACTCCAGTGCCCATTTGTAAAAATCTGTCCAGGGTTAGTGAAATGTCTCAGTTGGAGAGTTTGGCAACGGGCATGATGTACAGCACACTGCATTTCTTTACTTACCTGTGTGTGCCTCATTGTGAAGGACAGACTTGTCCCTTCCTTCCTTCCTCCATATGGGTCCTGGGGATTGAACTGAGGGTGGCGGCTTCCTCACCCTGCAACCTCCAGACTCAAAGTGACTGCCTCCTACACAGCCCCTTCTTCCCATTTTAAACGTCACCACCCAGCCAGGGTTTATAAGTAACCAAGTGCACTTTATTTTGAATAGGGGATCATTGCTAAGATTAGGTTTGGGGAGGAAAAAGGAAACCTTTCTTGGGTTCACACGTTAACATAAAGCCTCTGGCAGGAAGGAACCTGGGAAGCCAGCATTTCTTAGTGTGTTTGATAAAAGACCTTTGCATATTGAGTTGTACTCATTCACATCCTGGAGACCATTACTTTGGAAAACTTGTTGATTACTACAGTTGGTCCTACTCTTTGTTTTAATGGTTTTAACAAAGTCGCTGTGTTTGTTTGTTTGTTTTAGCACATAATAGTGACATGCTAGTCACTTAAAGAATTTAGTTGTGGTGGGAGGTAGCTTATTTTGCAAAACACTCACTGTGCAAGTGTGAGACCCAAGTCTGGGTCCCCAGCACCCATGTACAAAGATGGCCTGGTGGCCTGGACCACACTCAGAGTTCAGGGGCGGTGGAGACAGGACAGTTTCTGCAGCTCGTTTTATCCAGCCTAGCTGAATCAATGAGAAACCTGTCTGTCTCAAAACAGGTAGGAACCAGTTGAAAGACACCTGATGTTGGCGAACCCACCTCCCCAAGAGCATATGCCCCATCGTATACCCCCTCCTTGCAAGACAGGGTCTCATGTAGTTGAGGTTGGCTTCAGAATTGCTGTGCTGAGCCTCCTGGGTGCTACAAGATAGCAGGCTGAGCAAGCCATAGGGAACAAGCCAGTAAGCCAACGCCTGTATGGTCTTTGCTTGAGTTCCTGCTCCGCCAACTCCCTAGGTGATGGAGTGACCTGAGAGTCATTAGGGTGAGGTAGACCCTTTCCTCCAAGTTGGTTTTGGTCATGATGGTCTGCCCCCCCCCCCCCCCACACACACACAGGGTTTCTCTGTGGCTTTGGATGGAGGCTGTCATGGAACTAGCTCTTGTAGACCAGGCTGGTCTTGAACTCACAAAGATCTGCTTGCCTCTGCTGCCTGAGTGCTGGAATTGAAGGCGGCCTGCACTACCAACGCCCGCCCGGTGGTCATGGTGTTTTATCACAGCAAGAGAAATACTAGCTGAAACAATAAGGAAATGCACCGAGATTCCTGTCTCTTGCTGTATGCCACACTCGCCTCGTGCCCCCCCCCCCAGTTTAAGTTGAGATCACACTGAATAGCCATCCATGGTGGTGAGCTTGGGCAGAATGCCTTTGATTTCCTTGTTGACTGCTGATCCATCAGTGACTAGCTCCAGTGTCAACTTGGAGCAGGTCCAGATCACTCAGATGTAGACCTGACTGGTCCTGAGGATGGCTTGCTTTTGGCGTGTACTGCTTTGAGCCTTTTCATCATGTGAGCATTTTGTAGACTAAGTTTGATATTGGTTATTCCTAGCAACTCCACCCCACCCCTTGAGCCAAGGTTATTTTCTTGTATAGCCTTGATCATCCTGGAACCGTACTTGTATCAGCATTGGCCTAGAACTCAGAACCACCCTGCCCTGTCTCTGCCTCTGCCTCTGGAATTTTGGAGTTAAAGGTGTATGTTACCATGCTTAGTTATTCTTAGATTTATTTCGTATCTATGAGTGTTTTCCCTGCATATATGTCTGTGCACTTGGTCATTTTGGAGGACAGAAGAGGGCGTGGGATCCGCTGGGACTGGAGTTACAGGTAGCTGTGAGCCACCATCTGGTTCACCGGCAAGAGCCACAAGTGCTCTTCTTAACCATTGAGCCAGCTCTCCAGCCCTCAGCTGTTTTTTAAATTAGAGTTTTTTTTTCCCCTCAATTTTAAAAGTTGCTAACAAATATTCGTGTATATTTGGCTTGAATGTCAAAGTTTCTTAACTTTGGGATAACTTAGATCATGGGGTGTAGAAAACTTTACAGCTCTTCTTAAACTTGTCAGAAAGTAGTTGTGGTAAGTTTTCACTTCACGGCATTAGGGGCATTGAGTGTGACCGTGTCTCTCTGGTGGTGGCGCTTGTTACAGTTGCAGCTAAGCTCCAGTTGGTGGTGGAAGGGGGAGCTGCTTCAGAGAGACAGAAGGTGAAAGCCACAGCTGCTCCCTCTTTGTGACACTAGGGGGGATGGCCTTTTTCTCAGCCACAGGTTAGGGGTCTATGGTGTCTTCCTGCTCTGCTCCCTGTGAGTCTCCAGGGTCCTCTGCCAGCTTGCCAGTGTTCCACACAACCCTGCCTCAGTGTCTGCGGCAGACGCCAGAAGAGCTCCTCACTATTTGCTGTTTCTTTTCAGGGTTGTACGTCTTTTGCGATTTTAGCTTTTATTATTTTCTAAATGGAAGCAATGCTGCTCATGACATGTGTGTAGTGTGGGAAACGGATGCATATGCAGTGCTTCAGCCTCATGTGCGCGTGCTCGTCTGCCAGGGATCCTGTCCTGTGGAGGTCAGGGGACAGTTTGTCGTTGCCAGTTCTCTCCCGTTATGTGAGGACCACGTACTTGCTGGTCCTTACAGTACCTTTCTTTAATGCTGCTTTGTAATATGTGTCATAGGTTCCTGTTGCTGTGAAAAAACACCATGACCAAAAGCAGTTTGGGGAGGAAAGGGTTTACTTAGGTCAGCTTATAGTTCCGTGTCATAGGCAGCCATTGGAGGGAGTCAGGCAAGAACTCAAGGCAGGAAATGAAGCAGAAGCCATGGGGATGCTCCTTGCTGGTTGGCTTCCTCAGCCTTGCTTCTTAGAGCCATCCAGGATGACCTTGGTAGGGGTGGTACCACCCACAGTGGGCTAGACCTGCCACATCAGTCCATAATCAAGACAGTACTCTGCAGATTTGTCTTTTAGGCCAGTCTTCTGGAGGCATTTTCTCAATTCAGATTCCTTCTTCCAGGTGTATCTAGGTTTGTGTCAAGTTGACAAAACCTAACCATAGTGTACATCTAAAAGAATGTTTGCGGGACTAGAAAGATGAGTCAGCAGCTAAGAGCACCACGCTGTTCCTAGCACTCCTTGTCAGCTCACAGCTGCCTGTGGCTCCAGTTGCAGGGATGGATGTGATGCATGAATGTGCACATACACATTCAAAACCGAATGTCAGAGTTGTACAACAGTGGCAGAACCTCTAGATGAATAAAATCCCTAATTCCACAGACACCGTGAACACAAGTATGTAAAATCATCCCCACAGACGCAGATAGAAGTGGGTAGGCACCGTCTGTGGGGATGACCACAGGGGTGGGGTCAGGATCCGTGCAAAAGGATGCATACATAGCAAAGACTCCCACAAGAGCATGCTGGGCAGGTCTGCCGACATCAGTGCAAGCCAAAAACAAGTTTCCAAGTTCCCAGGAGTATTTAAGATCTGAAAGGGTTAGAGCTGGTCCCTATACATTCTCAAAACCACTTCAATCTTCCTTGCTAGCCAAAGCAGACACCACTGGGAATAGACTATAAATAGAGCTGTCGTGGAGTCAGCATGGAAAGGGAAGGGGAATTGAGGAAGACAACACAGGAATTCTTATTCATCTGCATTTTTGACATCCTCATGAAAATAGGGGAGAGAGGACACTTACTGAAGACAGACAGACACTCTGCCTCTCTGTAGTTTCTATCTCTGTTCTGTGAGCTTCTGTGTGTGTGAGGTCAGAGGACAGCCCGGCTGGAGGTGGTGCTCTGCTGCCACCGTGTGGGAGCAGAGATCAAACTCAGGTTGCTGTTACCAACCGAGCTGTCTTGCTGCCCTCCTCAATAGTATTTGTACATAGTTTTTAAAAACAACTTACATAAAAGATGATCAGAATAGAATCACAAATTACACACTGATGTGGTTGTGGTCAGTGTCATCATTGTCATCTCCCCTTTTCTTTTTGTTGTTGTTATCTTGACACATAGGTTTTCACTTTGTAGCCCAGGATAGCCTGGAACCCCTGTAGCCGAACCTGACTTAGAACCCGACTTCTGGAGTGCTGGAGTTGTAGATGCCCACAGTGTTGCGGGCTGCCACAGAGTTCCAACAAGGAGAGGAGGAACTGGGAGAACCACATGACACCCATTTGACAGCTCACAGTCACCTGTAACTGTAATTGCAGAAGATCGGTTGCCATCTTCTGGCCTCTGTGGGCATCAGGCACTTACATGGTGCATACACATTCAGGCAAGACATCCATAGACATAAAATTTAAAAAAAATCTTTAAAAATGTTGTAAAAAGGAAAAACTCAAGGAAGAGAATATTACACAGACTGTAAGAAAGCATAACAGAAAGAAATATTTGCAGAGTAAAGTTTCCAACCTAGTGCTTTAGAACAAACCTAGAGAGACCTGAGGACTCATGGGAACTCGGAAGAACAATGGAAAGCTGCATAAGGGAGACTTAGATAATTTTGGATAGGGAAAGGAAAAGAGGAGAAAAACCGAAGCAAACCATTCACCTAGGTGCTAGGGTTGTGTTTACTTGGTAGAGTACCTGCTCAGCTCGAGTGGGGCCCTGTGTTCTGCCCCAGCACCACACAAATGAGCTGTGGTGGAGCACACCTATGTTCCTCACATTTGGGAAGAGCAGGCAGGAATACCAGGAGGTTCAGAAGCTTGTCATCCTCACCCAACCTGGGATACATGAGTCAGGGTCTCATGTAAACAGACAAATGAAGAAGTCCCTGCCTCAAATAAATGAGCATTTAAAAAGAAGTTTGAGTTTGAGAATGAAAATTTCTTCAAATAAGTAGATAAGGAATAGCACTAAAACGTTACAACTCAACTAAAAGCCAAAACCCTAAGTATATACACAAGTATTTCTCTGTGTAAGTGTATACACAGGGAAAGTGAGTTACTGAAAAAAGGCAGAGAAGGTCCAGCATACAATAATATCTTGACGTGTACCAACAAGAATAGTGCAAGAACATTGGATGGTTTTGCCTTTGTATTGGGAGGGAGGGGAAGCATGAGGGGGTATGCTGTGTAACTTATTGGAGTAGTGTGCATAAGGCCAGGCATGGTGCCACTCATCTATACTCCCTGCACTCTTAGACAGAGGCAGGAGGATCCCTGCTAGTTTGCAGCCAGTCTCGTCTACATAGAAGTTCTAGGCCAGCCAAGGCTATATAGCCAGATCCTGCTTATAAACAAAGACAAATGCTTATAAACAAACAAGGACAAAACAACAATCCCCTTCCCCCCAAAGTTGGAGACACTGTGTGTGTGCGTGTATGAGGAGAGAAGATTAACAGGAACTGATTTTTTGATAGCACTGTTTATGCAGAAACAATAGAGTAACACTCGGTGTGTTCAAGGAAAACCAAAGAATTTTATATCCAGCTACACTGACTTTAAAGAAAAAGACAGCACACAAAACATGCTAAAAACTTGAATGTGAATTTGGACAGTTGTTTTTGTGATCACTTAATGACTGCCAGAGAACAAATTTACACACGCAGAAAAGATTTCACAGGCACTAGATACAGAGCTGTGAAGCTTACACTTTGATGGCTATGAGAAAGGTTAGCCTGTAATGTGTACATTCTGCGCAATACAAAGGAAGGAGCAGGATGGGTGTTGAACAGAGAGAAGAAACGGAGTCTTGATGCTGGATAGTTAGGACCGGGAGTAAAAGAACATCACTTCAGTTTAGAGATAGGTGGGGCAGGTTTTATTGTTGTCTCTGTGTAGGAATTCTTAGGCTACATTCTTTCAGACACACAGCAGAAAAAAGGAAATAGGGAGGACTTGGGATGAGATAGTAAAAACACACAGTGAAAGCCATGGAAACAATCTGAAACTTAATGCCCCAATTTCTTCTTGGGGTGCTGACAGAAGAGTGGAGACAGTCTGCAGCAGCTCTAAGCTCATGGCGTCACCTGTGGAATGGATGCACTGTATTTGATGTCCCCTCTTGCTGCCCTGTGTTACTATTCATGTTTGGGGCTTGTAGTTTCTTAATTTCGTATTTGAGAAATTGGTACATTTTCTCAGATTACATACAAATGCTCCGCATGTTACTTGTTCTATCTGTGTTACCCAGTTCAAAATCAGGTTATGTACATAATAGGGAATTTTTGTGAGCCATGAATATACAGTTCTTTTTTTTATTAGTTAAATTGAAAATGGGCTGTAATTGTGTATGAGCTATTGTACCCATCAGGCATTGGAGCTCTCTGCTTACTCGTGTGAGCTCTGTTGTTTGTGCCCTTACTTTGTGCCTTTTGATTGGAACTTTTTATTGAAATATACTTGAAAATGCACCATATTTGTGATTGCTAAGTTCTTCTTGATGTTAAGTTTTTCTTACTCATCACCTCTAAAATAAGTTGTATGAGCATAGCATAAAAATTGCACAGAGTCATTTGTGAACCATACATTTTACAAAGTCTTATTTCCTGGTACGTTTGTAACCATCATCCCACCTAATTGTGTATGTTTTCTGTTAATAATTTCAGTTCACTGTGTGCACTTATCCTTACTGTAGTCAAGAACCATTATAAGTGATTATGTAGTAACAACCTATTTTCTCTTAGTGGTAGCTCTGGGTCAGGTGCTGTGAGTGACACGGTGTCACATGCCTGGAAGAGCAGAACTGGTATGCAGGTGGAGGATTGACACCCTAACCTTGACCCTCATGCACTCTTTACTTGTGAAACAGTTTTTAGTTTGCTTTGTCTGGATTTGTTTTCGTAGTACCATGCTGCCTGCACAGGAGTTGTATGCTTTACCTAGAATGGATAAGGTCCTGTAATAACATCTGGACATAATAGCTTTTCAGATCTCTTGAATAAATTAGAATGAAGCCACTAACAGTCTGTTGATGAAGATGCCCTTTTATTTCTTTAATATGTTTCCCTCTTTAAAGAGATCACTAAGGGCTTCACAACTAACTTTTTCTTGTGATAAGGTGCTGTAGCTTACTAGTGCTGGCTTTTGTCCATAGAAACAATCACTGCTAAGTAGGAACATGCTTTCTTTAATATCCAAGGTAGAGTTTGTATTACTAACAGGGAAGTGAAGTGACATGCTTGTTTCTGAAAATAAGTCGATGGAGTTCATGCTTTATATTTTTAGAAAATATTATGGATAGGTTTGGCCATTGTTTAAACTGTTTTAAATTTGTTTTAGTTTGTGAAGTAAAACAGCCCAAACCAAGAAACCTAATAGAATGTTCTCATGTAATAACCCCTTAAAAGATGACGTTTAACATTTTTTGTCAAAGACTACTTCTGTCTCTTACCTAGTTTTTAAAGGAAGTGTTGAGATTCGTGTTATTAGTGGTTCTTATTAGGGAGAGTGACCCTAAGTTCACTATCATTTTGTTGATCTGGTTTGGTTTTTATTACCTTGACACAAGCTAGAGTTATCTGGGATGAGGGACTGCCATAGAAAAAAATGCTTTCATCAGATTGGGCTGTAGGGAAGTCTGTGGGCGTTTCCTTGACTGATGATTGTGTTGGAGGGCAGGTCCATATCACTGTGGGAGTATTACTGGGACAAGAGGTCCTGGGATGTATGAGAGGTCAAACGAGCCAATAAGCAGCATTCCTTCATGGTCTCTGCTTTGGTTCCTGCCTTGACTTTCCCACAATGGTGCAGATTACCTGCAAAGACACCTACAAGGAATGATGTGCCACATGTGATGATTTTAGAAGGTGGCTCACAATTAAAGGAGTGATTCCCTCCCTGGAGTGTGGTCAGCTCTAGTAACGTTCCTAATGAACAAACATACTATGCAGCATTCTCTCTTTCGGTCTCTGAGTCTCTGTCTTTCTTAATGTTTGCCCTTGAAATTGTGGTGTAATATTGTGATGACACCAAGTGACCTCATGAGAACCAGGCCCTAGCTCTGATCCCAGCCAGCATTAGCTGTTAGCTTATATGAGTGAGCAAGTTCCACATGGTCTCAGATGACCCCCCTTCCCTCAAGAGACCTGACTAACACTGGGTGGGCAGAGCAATTGTCCCTGACAGACCCTACCCAAAGTGCATTTTTTAAGAAGCAACACAAGCCTGGTCTTTGGTGTAAACTTGTAAGTGTGGGAGTGTTGCCAGGCAGTAGTAATCAGAACAGCAACTCTGTGGCCAGAGCTGTTAACCTAGCTGTGCTCTGATAGTGTGTCATGGTGAAGGCTGGCCCAGGGTCACTCCTGAGACCCCCAGTTAGACCTCAAGTTCTCTTCTGTAAAGAGGGCACCACTCACTGGTGGTGCCTTGTTTATTCATGACCAGGAGCTCAGACGTGTGACTAGGACTCTGTTGTCTGTGTGCACCCCTTCCTGCTTCCCTTTCATTGCTGGGGTCCTGCAGTCACCCCGTGACTTCTGCACACAGTTATGCTTTTGCTGATAGGCTGTCTGCCTTCCTTCTGATTGGGTGGGAAGTCGGTGCTGACGCTGGACGATGGAAAGCCACAGCTGTTGACGGTGCGTTGTTTCTATAACCTGCTGGTCATAGCCAGGGTTCTGGCTCTTACAGAAACCTGCTGGTCATAGCCAGGGTTCTGGCTCTTACAGAAACCTGCTGGTCATAGCCAGGGTTCTGGCTCTTACAGAAACCTGCTGGTCATAGCCAGGGTTCTGGCTCTTACAGAAACCTGCTGGTCATAGCCAGGGTTCTGGCTCTTACAGAAACCTGCTGGTCATAGCCAGGGCTCTGGCTCTTACAGACCACGTCACCCTTCAGGCCACACTTAGCTCCTGTGTCTGACGCAAGCGTATGGCTCCTTTTTTATCACGCAGTTTTCATGCCTGCTTGAAAGCTTTCATACATTGGGAACTCCTTTTTCTTTTCCCTGTTCACATTCCTAGGAGTAGCTTTTTAATCACGTCAGTTTTTAAGTTCTTTTCGTGATCACTTCTGTCACTTTTAGATACAGTGATAGTTTATTGCTGTGTTTTAACATTTAAAAAAAAAAAGCTACTGACAGTCTTCCAGGAAGGCAGAACAAATGCCTGGCTACAGCGTCTCTTCTTGCCTTCCTTTCCTGGCCCTCTGTAAAGTTTCTGGTTAATTAACATTTAATACACTTGATTTAAACCTCTCCTTTCTGGCCTATGATTTTCAGACAATTTTCATATATAGTTGCAGTGTATTTGTAGCCTTTCACCAGCAGATGTTTATATTGTATGCAGGGACACACATTGCACACTTTAAAGCTACATCTATAGCCACATTTTGCCTTAAGAAAACTGAAGACCAAACCAGAAATAACTTATTAGGATCCTAGAGAGTGAGTGTCCTACCATGTCACTCCCCACATTGTAATCACATAGAGAGTGTTAGCCCTCGGATTGAGATGTGGCTTTAGGCCAGGTAGTAATGACAAACAGATTTCATTGTCTGGTACACAGTCACCTATCGCATGAGAGTTTGTTTGTCTTTAATCTTAGATGCAGAGTGAGTGTTCTTGGTGCTTATCAACTTAAGGCCCTGTGGCCTGTTTGACAGGGTTTCAGTAATAAGCACTTGGAACTCTCTTTTGCCCAGTCGGGAGCCAAAGGCTATCCCTTGCTGTCGTGCTTTCCTCCAGGCCAGAGGCAGAAAAGAGGCGTGCATTTGGTGTTGGTGGACTTGGGTGTAGTATGAATTGAAGCTTTGGTGATGAGTGCTTTTTAAGTTGCCACCCCGAGGAGGCTCTTTGGAGCAGTAAGGACCCACGTTTTTTCCTGCCCAGTCCTTAGACATGGTTCTTCCTTAGGCCTGGCCTGGTGTGAATCCTCGTTCTGTGTCGAGGAGCTGGTAGTCTGCATGCTCACTTGGTGCTGCCTAGAGCTATTGGGGTACGTTGATGTCCAACAGTGCCCTGCCTTTCCAGTTCCCTTCTACCGATGGCTATGGGAGAGATGGACAGACGCCCAGACATACACCCAGAGTGGGCAGGGTGACTGAGTGTTCTCAGACTCTTCCTGATGCCCGGCTTCCTGTGTGCTCCTGTCACAGCTGTGCTGTCATGTCTGGCTACTTTGTTCTTTTCTTTTTGATTATTAAATAATAGAAACGATCTTGTTAATCATTTACCCTTTGTCTTGTAGAAAGTTCTTCAAATCCTTTGGCTCACCTATTTTTTAATGTATTTTAATTTTGTGTGTATGAGTGTTTTGTCTATGCAGCCACATGTGTGTCTGGTCCGTGTAGAGATCAGAAGAGGGCATTGGATGCCCCGGAACTGGAGTCACACACAGATGTGAGCTGCTGTGGGTGCTGGGAATCAAAACTGAGTCCTGGAAGAGTATCCAGTGATTTTAACTGATGACCACTCATGTTTTAACTAATCCTGTGCTGTGATTATTACTATTCTGCTTTTCTTAAAATTAAAGATGTAAACAAGTATGTTAAATCTACTTAGTGAGTGCTTTAGATTTTTGTCCTATAGGTAGGTGTCTTTCCCCTGAATTTACAGAACTAAGTTTCCTTATGTCCTCTGACCCCTCTCTCTGCTGAGTTCTGAAGGCTCCAGTTGTCCATGCTGCTTCCTCATGTGGGTTGTGGCTGTGGGCGGCTGGCCTGGCCTTGGGAATTATTGCCCACTGCTAATGCTACTTCAGGTTGCTCCAGGGCAAAGCTCCTTGAGCCCCACCTGTCTTCAGCCCCACCTGTGTCACTTCTGAGTTGGGGTCTCTTTGCACGTTGTCTTCTCTTTTGTTTCCTCCTCTTCTCCCTAGGCTTCAGCTGCTCAGAGGCGACTGACCATGTGTTCCTTTAGATGGTTTTCACTCAAGGCTCCAGAAAGTACATTTTCATACTGTTGGAGGAAAAATAGGCTGGGTGGGTGGTGGTGGCACATGACTTTAATCCCTGCACTCTGGAGGCAGAGGCAGGTGGATCTCTGTAAGCTCTAGGCCAGCCTGGTCCACAAAGTCAGTTCCAGGCCAGCCTGGGCTGTTACACCCCGAAACCCTGTCTCAAAAAAACAAAACAAACATCCCTCATCCACAAAGCACAATAGGACAAATTTATGCCTTTAATTTGTTAAGTCTGAAGCTGGGTAGATGAATTTGAGTTTGAGGCCACCTTGGTCTGCAGAGTGAGTTCAGGATCACACAGCGAGACCACGTCTCCAAAATATGCAAAGAAACCAAATACTTCTTAAGTTCGCCAGGTTCTCATTAGAGGACTAGGGATTAGCAGGAAAATATTTAATGTAGTTTGTACAGATTAGTGTACTTTAAAATGATAATGCTGTTTTATCATCTCTGAGTATAGCTCAAATATTTTTTAAACCTCAAAATTGTTAGTCTTTTGTTTTAAAAGCATATTATTATGTTAACTTTTAGTTAAATAAAGGCTTCCCTAGCCAACTGTTCAATTTCCTTAATACCAACTGAGAAAACGGTGCATTTACTGCACCCACAGTGAGCTCCAATAATGTTCTAGGTGTCTTCTGTGTTTAGGAAGAGAACACTCTTAAACATGAATCAGGTCTCCAAAAGCAACAATCCAGTATTCAAAGCTTGGTGTCTGCAGTGTGGCTGCAATTAATAAGGGACCCGTTAGCATCTAAGAAGTAGTGGGCAGGGACAGGCAGGCGCGTGGCGGCTATAAATAGTTGGAGCGAGAATCTAGAACCTGATCAGGACAGGGACCCACAAATATTTGACTATTTTTTCTAAGTAGAGGACTTCAAATTTAAAAAGAAAGAGATAAAGTTTTCTTGTTGAAGTGCAGCGTGACATGTCATTGGAGCTGATGGAGTGAGTGTGGCGTGGCTGATGAGAGAGAGGATCACAGTGCGGTTGGATCACGCTGTCTCTCTTCTGTGCATGAAGGGAGAGGCTGCTGGTTCGTTTTTTTTCCCCCCAGACATTACCAACTGGTTGTTCTAAATATAGTTCTTTCTACAGTACAGGAGACCTAATGAAAATACTGGGTTTTAAAAGTTAATGGTTAATCATTTTCTAAGTATACATATTTTCTTTGCTAGAAATTCTAGTGTCTGTTTCATGTAAAGGTTCTAATTTAGTAAGTGAACTACTTTTGAACATTTAAAAATTTTAATTTCTGGTTCTAAATGTAATGCTTATGTTTTCCTAAACTCTGCTTTTTAAATGGCTTGAAAAGTGACGATGATAGTCTAGACGCGTAAGCTGCCGCTTTATTCCAAAGCAACTCTCTCCAGGCAGGGGGGTTTGCTTGTGTCTTCAGGCCCTGGAGAAGCAAGGCTCTAGTGCCTGCCCCTTTCAAGGACAGTGTTTGAGAGGCATATTAAGAAACAGTCCTGTGTGTGGGGAAAGTGCTGTTTTTAATTGCTGTAGATTGAAAGATAGGCAGAGTTAGTTAGGGCTTCCTTTCCAGTGTGAAGGAATAAAAGGATCTGAATTTGGTTCCCGGGTAAAGGGATGAGTGAAATCAGATGTTTCCCTTTTTGCTCGGTGTCTTTGTAGTTGAGAACGAAAGGGGCTTACAAAGCTTGTAAGTAGCTGAGAACAGGCCAGCGATGCTCAAGTTTGAGGTATTAGAGTGGGCTGTCTTAAGGAATGGGCTAAATATTTTGGGTTAGTAAGTTTTAAACCTTTCTCAGTAGGTGTATTGGGGGTATGATTCTCAGCTCATCTTGCTCAGTTACTTTGATTAAAAAGGCTTTTTTTTTTTTTTGTATGGGCAGGAGAAAATTTTAATAATACTGTTTGGAAGACAATTGGGAGGGCTTATTTCATTTATAGGGTTTTTATGCTATGGACATTGTAAAAATGCAGTTTGTAGGAAGAAGAAAAGCTAGTATTTGGTAGTCCTTTCCTTCTAGATTTCTGTTACTGAATGAAACCTCTGCACCTCAGAGACACTAACTGTGCTGACCTTAGTATCAATGGATTTGAGTGCTTTGCTTTTTGCCTTTTAAATCAAGAATCTCTTGAGTACAGAGACCTAGGAACAAATGAGGGGGCATGTGTGAGGAGAAAATTAGGGAACACGTGTGAGTGGTGGATGTTGGGGGACAGATTGGAGATGGTGGGAGAGTGGCTTTAATTATTTTTTTCTCTATTTTTGTCTACAGTTCCTTTCAGTTTTTTTCTAGTTTTCCAAAATAATTGTATTTCATTATGACATTTTCATACATGCTACTATACTTTGCTTATACTTACTTACCCCAGTGCTCTTGTCCCCTTTGTCACCTAGATAACCCCATCCACTACTCCCTTTGTTTCCTAAGAGTGAATGGCAGCGCTAGGTATAGGAGCCAACAGGAGCCATGCACTTTCTTAAGACTATGAGCTTAAATGCACTGCGTCTTCATACGGCTTGTTTTTACAAGGGTTACAGATCCTTCTGGAGATGCTTACAGGCCTTCTGTGGAAAATATTTAAAAACTAGTAACTTCTCAACAGTATGTGACAAATCTGTATTCCATTTAGGAGAGGATAATTGTTAGGAAGGGTGACATAGTTCACGTATTTTAAAATGTGTCTTTTGTAAGGTGAACTTAGTAACTGTCTCCTTGACATGTTTTAAAGTATTTCTATGAAATTAAAGAAATTCCCTCAACCACGAGATTGTCAGAACAGATATTTTAAAAAACTGTCTTTGTAGTTATTAGTTTGTAGTAAAAGAATTGGAAAAAATATTTTATTCATTACTGAAAATTTTATATATGTATGTCATATCTTTATATTGTGGCTACATTTTTAGTTGAACGTTTTTCTCAGCTATGAGAATTTATTTGGTTCCAACCTACAGATTTTAAGCCTTATATGTTTAATACTTATTGCATTTTATTATTTTTGAAATTGCCTTACATAATTAATATTTAACATAATTGTATTCTAAAAGGTACCATAAAAAACAAACCTGAAAATATTTACTTGAGCTTTGTTTTTTGTTGTATCCACCTAAACTATAGTTTTACAAAAACTAAAAATGTAATGTTTGAGAATTTCTTTACATGTATAGAAATGCATTTACATAATTTTTGGAAGGTGGGTAAAACTTGAAGTGTTGAAGGCTGTAGGTGTTACAAAACCATATGTCTATAAAGTAAAACGTTAAAATCGCAACAGATAATTGCTCCAACAGTATTCTGTGTGTTTTAGCTTCTGTTTGCCTTTGTAGTACGAAGTAGATTGAAAATCTCATCTTTTATAGTTTCTGTTAATTTTGTTCTAAACCTGAAAGTGTTAACAGCAACTTGAAAATGTGACAAAGCTCAATTTCATTTCTTGTTTATTGCTTGTTTTCCTATTGGACAATTGGAAGTAGCTCTACCCTGGCAACTAAAATAGTCTATTTGCATAATCTAGTTTGATTGGCTAGCATTCTGACTAACAGTTCCAATCATATGGTCTCAGTTTAGTGGTAGGCTATGCTAATTAGCTGCTGTTGCTGGGGTTCAGGGTGGTTTCTGTGTGCATTTCTGCATTGTGTTGCCTGGTGAGAGACATTGATAAACGCCGGATTAATGATCTGCAGCAGTTCCCACTCACTGCGGGCAGGCGGACTTTAGAACAAAAGTGGAAATAAGGATTTAATTGCTCTGTTAAATGTCTGTAGCCAAATAAGTGTATTAAATTATAGGAGTGAAGTTGTAAATCTTGATTAATTAAATATAACATAAAAGACAGCACTTTTTCTTTGTCTTTTAAAATCAGTCTGAGGTAGCAGCACTATGTAAATATTTTCTAAAACTGCTGAGTAAAATTGATCCTTCTGTTTTTAGAGTAGAAGTAGTACCATTTTGCAATTAGTAGCATATATGGTTCTTTGCACAGTCTTGATTTTTTAGTGATACCTGTGAGTAGTAAATTGTTGTAAGCTTTTGGATCGAATTTATCTTGTACCTAGCACGTAGGAGGAGAATGACCCTTGACCCCCTGAACTTGTTCTTCTGTTCAGTTTGAAAGTTGCATTGTATTTACTACTGTCATTTTCCTAATTTAAACCAGACAGTTTGAAATATTGCTTTACTGTTTGCTATCTTTGGTTTACAAGTCTCCTAGATATTGCTAGGTGGAAGGTTCTGTGAAAAATAGAAAAGTCAAATCTTAGTTGATGAAATATAAGAGCAGAGATGTAAACACATACATTATTAAATGGAAATGCAATATGGTTACACAGAGAAGTGCCACCAGGGTTAATGTGAGTGGTTTAGTGGAAAAGTCTCTAGGACTTCTGTTTTTGGAACTGAACCTTGACTTTTTTTTTTTTTTTTTTGGTTTTTACGAGACAGGGTTTCTCTGTATTGTTTTGGAGGCTGTCGGTCCAGCCTGGCCTCGAACTCACAGAGATCCGCCTGCCTCTGCCTCCCGAGTGCTAGGATTAAAGGCGTGCGCCACCACCGCCCGGCAGAATTGAACCTTGACTTTTATTTCTTTAAAAAGTTCTGTATTCCCAGGACAGGCTCCAAAGCTACACAGAGAAACCTTGTCTCAAAAAAAAAAAATTCTATTTCTGACTCTGTTATGCCTTCAGAACTCTCAAGTTTTCTGCCCCTCAATAAGGAAAGCCTGCTTGATTCTGCCACAGATGAACTTAGCACACATGGGCCCGCATAGGTCCTGTGGACGAGCACTTTAGACACTCTGATAAGGCCCTTTGGTCTCAAGCATGAAGACCTCAGTTTGTCTTGGCTGGCGCACACCAAGTGTGAGTTCTGGTGGTTTCCCAACCTTCTTGATAGAAAGTCCTCTTGCCAGGGTTCAGTAGAGACTGTATTGTAGGAAAGGCCGTGTCAAACGGTTCCACCTCCCAAAGGACCTCTCCTGTGGCCCTCACCCTCACACCAGCTACAGCACTGTCATCCAGGATGGCCGACTGAATGGCTGTCCATCCGAAACAGAACAAACACAGAAGAAAAGAGCCACCACACCTCTCAGTCTCCAGAACTTTTGTTCAAGGGGAATGGAAGACTGAGAAAAGGTTAGCAGCAGAGCCTTTAGACTTGTGGTTTGGAAAGTGTGACTTACAGATGAGTTAGCAGCTGGGTGAGTTACAGGAATGAAGAGCTTTAGGATGCTGGAGAGATGGAGAAAAGCAGCCTTTTGTTCACTCCATCAAGGCTTCTAGTATCTTAGGTGGTTTCATTGCCTGAGCTTCCAAACTGGTTGGTTCCATCCATTATCTTCAGATCTGAGCTGGTGTCTCACTGTTCAGCCGGTGTTTGTGCTTAGCAGTACTTTATATTTTCTGGGTCTCAATGGCTGAACGAACACATGGCACTTTTACCTTCTTTATCCCCTTGTTTGGCCCTAAGGCCTTGAAATACCCCAAATAATCTGAGTTTATATGTTTGTCCTCAGTTTTCTATAATATTTGCACATTTAATTGTTCTGTTCATTACTGAAGAACTAGTTAAGTCAGGTAGGCTAATTGGACAGTTTTACAGACTTGTGAAGAATGAAAATAAAAATTAAACCGCAACTTCATTATTATATTTTCTTTAGCTGTGTATTCTGGAGATATTTTAGAAAATAACATTTAAAAATGTTTTATTTAGTCACAGAGTCAAAGTGTCTTGGACTTAAATTGTAATTCAGTGGAGGGGATGGGCTGTGTCTTCCCATAACTACATCTCAGGATGGAGTGTGTCCGCGCTGTCAGAAGAGGGGAGATGCAGGGCGGGGCAGTTTCGGATGGGGCTGGACAAGCATTGTGGATGGAAGGAGGATTTCCCGTGGTTTGCAAGTATGGGTAGGATTTTCACAGGTGGTGCTGAGAGTCTCAGGATGTGGAAGATGGGTCATCAAAGTGCTTCTGTAGGGAGGGAGATTCATAATGTTGAGGGCTTTGGAGGGGAGGGAGATGGTCCCCTGGGTATAGTAGCTCATGCTTGTAATCCCAGCAGGACTGGCTTGCACTCCAGACAGGTGGTTCCAGACCAGGTGTAGATACTAAGTAAGAGGTTCTTCATGCTCCAACAGATGAATCAGAGTGGTGGATCACACAGAACCCCAAGGTTGTCTTGTGGAAATGGGGGCGGGTTTCATTCTTGTGTTACAAGTAAGAAAACAAACAAGTTCTCTGTGACATATTCACATCCAGATAGCCATTTCTTTATCACAATAGGAAAATATCCCGTTTAAGCACTTAGTAGGTCTGAGTTGCTGTCATCTGAGATGGGTTGTACTGTAGAGAGTGGAGGGAGGAGCGTACCTGCTAGCGAGGTCAGCACTTTTGCAAACAGTCCTTATGTTTTATTTGGCATGCGGTTAACTTATAGTGTGTCTATTAGGTGTCACTCCTCTCCTGAAATCTATAGATAGCCATCCACTTTCCTTTTGTCATTACTTACTTTGCCTTCTGGAATTCTGTAGTAGCCCACACAGTCGTCTTGTTTTCAGGTAGTATGAGTCTTGAGTCATCTGTGTCATAGCACATATCAGTAGTTTGTCTTTTTTTAAAAAACAGGTTAGTATTTTGTTGTGTTATCACCGTTTACACATTTATCTATTGGAACTTTTAAATCTTTTCAGAATTTTGACATATTCCAAATAAAAGTCCCCATGAATAAAATGCACAACTCTTTATATTGACAAGTTTTAATTTCTCTTGGGTGAAGTTGGATGATGTCATATAGGAGATTTATACTTAACTTTTTGGAACTGTGAACTGACTTTCTGAGTCGTCACGTCTTCCATGTGTTTCTGTGCCTGCCCGCTGCTCAGCATTTTTAGTCTGTCAGCGTTTGGACAGTGAGCAGTGGAGTCTCCCTTTGTACTTCAGGGACTATCATAGACTCAGTTTGCCCCCTTCCTCTGAGTACCTGACAAAGCAGTTACCTTTGTTGTTGTTAATCTTTAATAAAGCAATTGGTTGTTTTCTTACTGAGCTTCAAAAGTTTCTGATTTATTCTAGTGTTTGTTTTCTGAGACAGGGTTTCTCTGTGTGTAGCCCTGACTGTCCTGGAACTCGCTCTGTAGACCAAGCTGGCCTTGTACTCACAGAGATCCACCTCCCTTTCTCCCAAGATCTGGGAATAAAGGCATGCATTACCATCACCTGACTTAGATTTTTTAAAAATCAGTCTGTGATTTCTAGAAATTTCCTCCCATTCCATGGATTGTCCTTCATTAAGTGCCTTAAAGATTAGATGTTTTAATGAAGTCTTATTTATTAATTTGATTCTTTTAAAAATTGTCCTTTTGCCAAATCTTGACTTAATTGTTCAAAAAGATCAAAAAGACTTTTGTGGTCCTGTAATTTCTCTCTCTCCTAGATTTGTAGTTTTCATGTATTTAAATCAGTGGTTCACTTTGAGTTAGTATTTGATAGTGTCAAGAATCCCAATCTCAGCTCTCCCTGTAGTTCATACGTGTGTGCTTGCATGCGTTTGTACTGCTTGTGTGCAGGATGCACAGGAGGGAACTGGAGTTACAGATGTTTGCAGCCACTGTGTGGGTGCTGTGAACTGAGTCTGGGCCCCCAGCAGCACAGTGCCACTAAAGGCTGCTCCCTCTCACATTCTTTCTAACTAAAGGCTGTCCTGTAGAGCCGCTTGCTGAAGTGACTGTCCTCTGAAAGGCCATACCATCTCCAGAGCACGCTGTCAGTATGTGCGCATGACTTTCTGTGAGCCGTGTATTTTCTGTTACATGAATCTGTTTGTCTCAATGCTGCTATCAATCTTGCCAATGGTGAAGCCTTAGTGATGTTAATCCTGGTTCTCCTTTTCAAGGTTGTTGCAGCTGGTTGAACTGTTCATTGCTGTTTGAATGTTTTAGTTCTTCTGTTAATTTCTTCAAGAAAACCTTCTATGGCGTCCTTTAGTAATTTTGGAGGAGTTGTTAGCAGTATTGCTTCTTTAGACTCAGTGTACATATTACATATTTTACCTAATTTTTCCAGTTTAAGATTGTTTCATTTTATAATCTTTGTTATGTAGTTTACCATATGACAAACACATTTTACATTTTTGATGTTATAATTCATTTATATTCCAGACTCTAATTGAAGTTAGTAATATATATGTACATGGTAATTTTCCTATATTAACCTTGTGTTATTAACTCACATAGGTTTGATTGCTTGTTTGCTACAGTTGTTTTTTTTTTTTTTTTTTTTTTTTTGAGACAGGATTTCTCTGTGTAGCCTTGGCTGTCGTGGAACTCACTTTGTAGACCAGCAAGCAGCCCTGAACTTCATATTTGCCTGCCTCTGCCTCATAAGTGGTGGGCCTGAAGGTGTGTGCCACCATGCCTGACTCAAATAGTTTTTTGATTGGTAAATTTTTTTTTCTTCAGAGATAATTGTCTATTGATGAGAGACAGTTTTACGTTTTGGTTGTTTATGTTTCTTTCTTTCTTTTTTTTTTAACCTTACCACACTGACTGAAGTCTCCATGGACGATATTTACAGAGAACATTTACAGAACATATTTATAGAACATTGAATGTACCATTGAATAGAAATGCAGAAAGAGGACATTATTCTTGTTCCTTGGGTTAGAAGGAGGGATTCTCACTTCCCAGTGTCATGTCAGATGCATGCGTGTTCCTCTGAGGAAGATAAATGCTATTCCTGGTTTAAAGGCTTTTTTTTTTAAAGTCTGTCCCCACAGACTTAAATGAAGAGCGGCATGGTAACACCAAGAAGGCTCTCCAAAGGACCCCTAGACTACACGTCAGCAAGTACTGTGGAGGGTGGGGTTTAAGTGGCATTGTGCCAAGACTAGCTGAGTAGAAGCTTGGCTCTGGCTCTGGCTCCTGTAGCTTCTCCTGGTGACTTCTGGCTTTGTTGTATTGTGCTCTGAGTCTATTTAATGGTGAGCTGAGGTGTTTATACTTAGGGTTCTGTGTTTTTTGGTCAGCATTGTGCAGAAGGTCCTGGGAGCCCCTTGCTTTCTGAACGACCTTGCACTGTCCAAGATTGGAGTTTGGAAGCACGTCTGTTTTTGTCCTTGTTCAGCTCATGTTAGGTAGTCATGTTGGTGAGGTTTTTATGGTAGCATCTGGCCTTCCACCCTCCCTCCCTTCCTCCCTCCCTCCCTCCCTCCCTCCCTCCCTCCCTCCCTCCCTCCCTCCCTCCCTCCCTCCCTCCCTCCCTCCCTCCCTCCCTCCCTCCCTCCCTCTCTCTCACTCCTCTCTCCACTCTGTCTCTGTCTCTCCCTCCTGTCTGTCTCTCTGTGTCTCCTCTCTGTGTCTGTCTCCTCTGTCTCTCTCTCCTGTCGCTGTCTGTCTCTTTCTCTCCTGTCTCTGTCTCTCTCTGTCATCTCTGTGTCTGTCTCTTGTGTCTCTTTCCTCTTTGTTCAGATAGTGCTGACCATTTACTTCTGGCCTACTGAGGTTATACCTGTGAACGACTCTTCCTCCCCTTATGCAGGGATGGGAACTCACAAACCCCTTCCCTTCCACTTAGAATGGTGACAGTGTGGTCCTGTGCAGGTAAGCATAGCCACCGTGAGTTCGTAAGTCCAACGGTCCTGTCACGTCCAGAAGTCATTGTTGTGCTCTGGTCTCCTTAGTCTCTCGCTCTTACTCTGTGCTCTCTTTCACAGCGCTCCCTGAGCCTTAGGGTGGTGGTGGCAGTGTTATTATCCCATTTGTGACTGGGCACTCCACTGACAAATTCTGCACAAAGTTTGTTTTTAAGGCGCCTGTTACTTGTCCATTCCCTGCAGACTGGTTGTTGCCTGAAGCCACAGTTCCACCCTCAAAGAGTTAATTGACTGACTGGTTATGGTTGAAGAGGAAGCAGATAAATACAAATATAAATCTATGGTATTTTATATGACATACATTTATAAGATGGGAGATAGCTCAGTTGATTATGTGCCTGCCTTGCAAGTATGAGGAACTTAAATTCTGTTCCCAGAGTCCATTAAAAAACAAAAAACAAAACAAAAAGAACCTAAAACTGAGCTGGGCAGTGGTGCTGCATGCCTTTAATCCCAGGAGCAGCACTTGGGAGGCAGACACAGGAAAATCTCTGTGAGTTCGAGGCCAGACTGGTCTACTGAGTTCCAGGACAGCCTCCAAAGCTACAGAGAAACACTGGGGGGGGGCTGGGGAGTGAATGCTTAAAGACTGTGCTAGGAAGAGCACGAGTTTGAGGACAGCCTGGCTACCCCTGACAGGTGTGCCCACTTGTAACCCTGGCACTGGTGAGGGGAGACCTCATTGCCCAGCCAGTTTAGCCTACTCAGAAAGCCCCAGGTCAGTGAAAGACTGAGAACAAATGCGAAACAAAGATCTCCCGAGGTGGTCTGCACCTGGGGAATGGCATCTGAGGTTGTCCTCTGGCCTCTACAGGAGTATGCACTCATCTCCCCTTCCCATCACATTGTCCCCCTGTCACTCCAGAACATTCCTTACATAAATAAAGACATGCAAAACAAAGTAAGTTACTTTGAACCTGATGTTGACAGATGGGAGTCTATGTACAGACACACACTTATATTAATGAACATGTGTACAAATAAATGTGAGCCTCAGGGCGCCAAGAGCCAGAACCCAGCTTCTGCTGCATTTTTGTTGGTGCTCGTTTTGGGATCCAGTTGTGCTCCTTGGGTTTTATAGCAACTTTTGTATGGCAATAGCTGATTGCAGATAGAGACTGTGTCACCCAGCCCGACTGGTGACCCAACCCCAGGAGTTCTGTCCTAAACAGGTACCATAACTTATGAGTAGCTCACAGAGGGACTCTGTATTTTGCACGCACGCACGCACGCACGCACGCGCGCGCGCACACACACACACACACGCACACATGAGTATTAATAGTAATAAAAAAGAGGGAGTGGGAGTGATATAAACAGTACTTATGTATGACATTCAACAATTAATTAAATGTTAACAAATTATTGATTCCTGTCCAAGGCTTTGCCAGCCATGTTACTGAGAAGTGTGGTCCAGAGTTGGAGCTGGGAAGTTACGTTCTCTCTCAGGAGCCGACAGAAGTGAGGCGCTGTGGGCTGCAGGGGGTGGGCGAGGCAGCTTCCACCTCTTGGCACAGGATCACTGTGCGGCTCTAACCGATTTCTCTCTGCAGTGACAAACCTATTGTAGTGTGTCATGGCTTTATGTACTAGATTTATAAACAAATAGAAGTGTGTGTAAACTAGACAAAGGTGCTCTCCAAGTCTCCTACCCCACACAAGCTGGGATACGGATTTTCCTCTGAAGTTGTTTAGTAATTGTAAAACATGTTTTATTTCAAATCATATTCCTTCAAACAGCAACTTGGGTTAGAGAAATGCAGAATGAGGGAAGGTTATTAGTTCATTAGTTATGTTAGTTAATCTAAATCACATTAGGGAGGGTTAAGAGGATCTTCTGAAGGCTAAGAGGTTAATGTTCTAAGTTTTACGTTACGCAAAATGCTAAACATTTAAATACACTATTATACTTCTCTCTCGTTAGTTCGTTCGTTTGTTTGTTCGTTCATTCATTCATGGCCCTAGAGTTAATATTTTGCTAATATGTAAGCCAGGCTGGCCTGGAACTTACTTTGTAACCGAGATTGATATCAAACTCATCCTCCTGCCTTAACCTCCAGAGTGTTTACGCCACAGGTGTGTGCCACACTGCTTATCATTGTTATTTCAAATTGTACAGTACAAGTAATTCTTGTTGGGGAGCCTAGTGTCATAGTCTCCTGAGACACCTTGGGAAAATGAATGTTCAAAACTGTAGTGGTGCGGCGTCTAGTATGTTTTCAGAAGTCCCCTTGCTGACCTGTGATATAAATAGTGTTTATACCTGGCCTTGCTATTATAATGAAAATGGAAAGTTTTAACAGGAGCAGTGGAGGCATGCCGTTCTACTGACACAGATCAGGAATAACTAAAAACAAAAACAAAAAAAAAAACTATGTATAGTTGAAGGCAGAAGTTTCTGTCCCACTTGGTATTAATTGTAAAATGTTTGGCTGACGGCTCAGGCTTCTTATTGGCTAGCTCTCTCTTAATTAATTAACCCATTTCTACTAAACTGTGTATTGTCATGAGGCTGTGGCTTACCCATAATGCTCTGGCATGTTACTCCTTCAGCGGCTGCATGGTGTCTCCCTCTGGCAATGCTCTCTGTGTCCTCTCCCCAGAGCTCCTGGCCTGGCAGCCCCTCCTACACTCCCATTCTGGCTCCTGGACAATCAGCGCTCATTCACCCGCCATTAAGAGAAATGTATATTCACAGCATGCAGAAGGACATCCCCATCGCTTCAGAGCAGGCTGCAGTTAGCTTTCTGCAACAGCAAGTGCGCCAGACTGTGTTTGTCCTGGAGAAACAACCCGGTTACCCTTCAGTGTAGATAGTGAAGAGGAGGAGGAAGGGATTGTGATGTCACCTCACCACAGGCCATTTTACCGGTTGGTACTTGAGAACACAAGCCCCTCTGCTCTGTCGGCATCCACCTGCATGACTCTCTGGAAGGCTGAGGCTCTGCCCACTGCCTTCACACTTATGTCAGTGCCTGGAACAGCACCGTCTAAATAGTAACCACCACTCACGTAGCTTAGGATAGCCAAGCAATTACATTTTTTAAAAGTTAAAAACATTAAGATTATTTTAAATAATTTACCCAATATGTCTAAAATACATTATTTAAATGTCTAATCAAATTTAAGATGTTAATGCGGTATTGCATTAATTTACATTAATAGCGTATCTTAGTTCTGAGAGCCACACAGACTGTGAGCTAATAATGCATTGGACAGTGTTGAGTGAGAGCCTGGCTCAGGCTCAGTGAGCGAACCGTGTGTAAGAATCTGCCATCAAGATTGCATGTGGAGTCAGGGCGGCGTGCTTTTGCCATGTATCAGTTGGACATATTATCATCGCATGTTAGTAATGAGGTGGGAGCTCCTGGAGATGGCTCTGATGCTGAGGTGTCAGGAGCAGGGGCTGCATGCAGTCCCTTAGGCCCTTTGAAAGAGAGCAGTCCTCGGTTACTTTGTAAGAGAACCCACAGTCCAGTCTGTCAGCGTCAACAGTTTTAAAACTGTGCCCTGATAACATTCAAGTAGTAGAGGATCACCTTAAAAGTCTTAAAATTGGCTAAGGGGCAGACTTCTTAGTGGTTAGAGCAGTGCAAAGTCCTGGATTCAAATCCCCAGCACCACCACCCCAAAGGCCTATAGTGTTTTCTGAATAACTTAAAAGGAAAACATCTTGTTCACATGGGAAGTAGAAAAGTGCTATTGTAGTGTGCTAATAATTTTAGTTTTCATCCGACTGGAAAGAAGTACCTCATGTATTAAAGATGACTTTATTGAATATGATTCTTAGAATTTATTATATTTGAGATTTTATAGTATGTGTCTGAATATAAAGTGAGATTATTTTTCTAAAATTATCTTAGTGATAATTACAGACTTCAGTGATTAAATGATATCCTGTATGGTCTCTCATATTCTTGATGTAATTTCTGTTATCACCTTAACTAAGAGGTCCTCTTCAAGGGTAACACAGACTCACAATGTCCTTTTTTTTGGTAGCAGTTTTGGAAGCTTATGGAAGTTATTTAATAGAATGGAATTGCAGAAAAGCAATGCACAGAATTCACACGTTTTTGAGATTAGGAGTTCATATTTTCAGGTGTTACTGAAAAGAAAACTCGAGAGAGCCCTAGGGTTAATGAAAACATCACTGTGCTGATGCTAAAAAGTTTCATGTAGCTGGCAAGTGCCCTCTCCTGTCTCCTAAGCCCTCTCTATCCCCTTGTTTTGGTACTGAAATCTTTGTGTTTTTAACTACCTTATGTAGAAAACGTAAAAACTGCTGGGGCATACCAGAAGTGTGGTCTTCGAATTCCAGTCAGGATACACTGGGAAATAACACTTACATTCAGTTTCTTGCTTAGGTTGTTGAAGTAAACTACTAACCCTCTCTGTTCTCCTTTCCTTCCTTTTGCTCATCATTTCTGTTATTTTGGTGGGCCACTTACCATTTTAGGCGGTGATGTTTAAATGATCTTACTAGCCTGTCCTTCGGATGGGAAGGGAGATAAAGATCTAGTTGACTTACCCAGAGTCACCCAGTCACCCAGTAGCTCACCAGTGACTGGCCCACTGACTCCCCCACATTCTCTGGCCAGCTTCACCAAACCACACTGCTTAGCCTGCCTCTTACACTTTTACATGCCCACTCCCAGCATGCACACCTGCCCCTGCCCTGGCCTGAACTATGGCCACACACTGCTAAGTCCAGCCCTACCTCAGCTATGGCCTCAGCCAACAGGTGTTGGCAGCCCCAATCTGTTCCGTGTCCTCTGGTCACATTTAAACTGTTGCTTAAAGACCCCCCCCCGCTGGTGCCGCCTGGGGCGTTCTTCACATGAGATCGTGGTACTGAGAGCTAGGGCCTCTTTTCTTTGTTTTAAAGATGTGCTTTCAGAAACTTGTGATGTCCCTCTCTCTCCCCTCTCTTCTGAATGCTTTATTAATCTCCTATCTTCCCCTTGGCCACAGCCACCTATGTAGGTTGTGCCTAGAGCGAATGTTCTTTCTCTCCTTGCACCGTGACATTTTTTCTGCTTGTCATGGTGTCTGTCTCATTCCTCTGGAGATCAGCAGCCTTCCTTCTCTGTGGAGGCGTCTGTAGGGTTTCCCACTGTCCTCATGGCTGACACATGGCAGAGTAGGAGTGAGGGCTCTGGGTTAGGACTCTGCCTTCTGATGGGGCCAGCAGAGGACGCGCAGAGCACTGGCTGCTGCCTCACACATGGCTTCTCTGGCTTTGTGGCTTTAGTGTCATGGTTTGGCCCAAAGTTAGAGTCTGGTAACCCCGCCCCAATCAGGGTTTCTCTGTGTAACCACCCCAGCCTTTTTATTCTTTGATCTAATTGTTGGCAACAGTGCACAGACCTGTGGTAAAGTGTCATGGACCATGCTATCCATTTTGTTGTTATCAAGAATATTTGCAGTTGGGCATTGGTGGTGCACACCTTTAATCCCAGCACTCGGGAGGCAGAGGCAGGCGGATCTCTGTGACTTCAAGACCAGCCTGGTCTACAGAGCGAGTTCCAGGACAGTCTCCAACACAATACAGAGAAACCTTGCCTCGAAAAACCAAAAAAAAAAAAAAAAAAAAAAGAATATTTGCTTGTAAAAATGTACTTCTTGAAAGGGAAAAAGAAACTTGGTTGTTATACACTTTAGATCACTGAGCATGAAGTTTTTCTTTTTTTAATTATTTTTTTAAATTTAAAAGCAATCTTACATACCAATTCCCTCTCCCTCCCGTCCTCCCATCCCCCTCTGTGATTTTCTTACACTCTTTATCTGCTATCCCCGTGATTTTCTTACACACTTTATCTGCTATCCCCATGATTTTCTTACACACTTTATCTGCTAGCATCCCCCCTGTGACTTTGAGTGATATTGGATGAAGAGAGGGAGACAGCTTTAAGTGATTTCAGTTGTATACTTAGGCTAGAGAACTGCCATGTGTATTGAGGATAGTATGCAGCCTTTGTGGGGCAGTATTTTCTGGATTATTTTTGGTTAGGTGTAGAACTTCAGTAACTGCTTTTGCATAATATATGTAAAGAGGGTGAAATTTGCTATATAAGTAGACTTTTTAATGAGGAACTTTTACTCTTAACTATTAAAACCGTTATTATGTAGTTAATTTGGTTTATTTTACTTTGTTATCATTTGTTTATTGAAATGGTCTCACTGTATGTCCCTGGCTGGCCTCAGACTCTGTTAGACTGCAGAGTAGATGTCAGACTGGATGTAGACCAGGCTGACTGCAAACTGAAAGAGATCCCCTGTCTCTGCCGTCTTAAGTGCTGGCGTTAAAGGCGTATGCCATTAGGTCCACTCCCAGTGAACTTTTCAGTGTCTTCTTTAGGTAAATGCCTTGTCTTTTGAATGGGTTGTGAAGGAAATTCTGTAAATAGAGTGTTCTAATTGAAATCATTAAGCCAAATGATTACCTCATTGGATAATTTTAAATGTTAAGCTATAAGTACTTAACTGGCTTAAAAACATCTTGTTTATTTAACAGCTGTTTAACTGGAACTAAAAAGGAGTTAGGGGTATGTACATGGCTCCCTGCTTTTCCTTGGGATAGGAGAGGGAAAGCTGCGGCTCACCAGGCATTCTCAGGCAGTGTTGTTGTGGGGTAGCGGCAGGTAGGGCTGTCCCATATTTAGTTCTGAATGTCTTTTTCTGCGCTTTTAACACCTTTCTGCTGAGGAAAAAGCAGCTAACCAGTCAACTTTTGGCTTTTTTAATGGCGTTGTAATGAGTGTCTCTGTACTTGGCCATCACTGGGAAGATCCTGTCAATGTGGTGTAAAGCCTTGACAAAGTTAAGGGGGTCAGATTTGAAGAGAAACTGAGGGCATAGGGGAGAGGTAATTGGTGTGTGTGTGTATGCGCGTGCGCTTATGTACACATTACTGCAATATAAGTTTTAGATAATAGCATTTTGCTATTATTGAAATTTATGATAAATTTGGAATCTTAACCATTAAAAGCTTTCTTTTAATGTTTATGGATCATCTTTTGCCTCCTCTGCAAATTATATAGTGTTTTCCTGTCTCTGGCATGTTACAAGGGAGTCTCAGTTTCCATTGAGTGTGGCAAAGAGTTGTTTTGTTGCTCACAGGACTTCTTTGGACAGTGATTTCTGTATTGTAGCTGGACTTGTGGGATCAAGGTTTTTGTTTTGCCTCTTATGTACATGCTAAATTTGCAAGTTTGCAAAGCATCTGAGCTGTGAAAAGCTGGAGTGCTACAGTTCAGCTGTCCTGAGTGCTGTGGGCTTTACCCTTGACTATTGCACACATGCATGGCTGTGGCGTAGGAGCAGAGAATGAAGACCTCATCTCCAGACTGGAAACAGGAAGGGCTGTTTAGTCAGATAAATGTATTCAACATACTTCTGTCACTTTGGCTGACATTTGAGCACTTGATGTGCCACCAGCTGCTTTTAATCCTCTCAGGTAACTCATGTAGGTACTCATTTTCACCTATGGAAAGACCAGAGGGTACCAGAAGCTTTCTTACCATCTACTTTGAAGGACAGTCTTTTATTAGGTTGTTTTGCAGAATTATTGACTATAACTGGTATAGTGTATCAGCTTGAAGAACAAGGAATTTTGTACAGTTCTTGCGTATTTGGGAGAATTTGAACTGTGAATATTGGTTAGCAGTTTCACCAGGACTCCCATGATCGCCTCATTTTCTATACTATTAACTTGGGTGCTGCTGGAGCAACTGCTCCTGTTCTCTGGAAATCTAGGGTCCTGCAAACACTATCCATTCTTAAAAGTGGCTGTAGATGTCAGGCGTTTTCAGGGTGTGATTTTGGTTTGACAGCCTGGGTTTTCCCTGGGTGCAGCATTGTGCTCTGTGCTGGGACTCTGCTGGGAATGGACTCTTCAACAGCTGTGCATGTCCAAAGACGCCCTGGGCGAGTCCTTAGGACTCTGAGCTTCCTCCAGGAATGAGCATGCTGTCTGTCACTGAAAGGTGGGTGAGCTCTTCTCAGAAGATCAGTAAATACTAAGTAAGTGCGTGTGGAGAGCAGTGTCCCTGCCTTCTTGGGCTGGGTGCTTGGTTAAGCCACTGAGGGTCACAAACCACAAAGTTAACTGTTTTCTTACTGCATTTGCCTCAAACAGAAAACATGATAGTATAAGTAGGCATTTCCAAATTGCTGTTTTTTAAAAAATGGGAAATGTTTAAAACATTAGTATTAAGTTTCTCAAAAGTTTTGTTGCAATGATTTAAGAACTGTCAGCTAGTCGTCTTCTTAGCACATGTAGGGTCTCCCATTTTATGCTGGCATTGCTAGGCCTCTTAATGGCAGATTCTACCATATACTACTGTTAGGAGCTATCCTCATGGCTATCCTCATCCCTGGGGCCCAGCACGCAGGGAGACCAGGAAAGGGGATGTCTGCACAGAGCAGGTGGCACTCCTCCATAGCAGCAGCCACCAGACAAGTCAGAGAGGATGGACAATCCTATTGGACAGGATTTGTCTACATAACCCTGGCTTTCCTGGAACTCACTCTATAGATGAGGTTGGCATTAAACTCAGAGGTCCATCTCCTTCTGTCACTGTTGGGATTAAAGGTGACATGCGCCACCTCCCCCAGGCAAGGTGGGTGAGTCCCCCCCCCCTTCAGAGCTTGCTCTCCTCTCAGACTTTACCCTGAGACATGGACATGTCTTTATTTGCCTGTCTTTGGTTCTCAAATTTTTCGACCCCCGAATTCCTAGTGTGCTCAGAGCTGCTTGGTAACACATACAAGGGGTGACAAGTTATAGATGGTTTTATTTCTGTGATGTTTTAGAATAGGTATCATCAGAAAAAAAAACTTTCTCTACTTGGAATATTTAATTCTACTAGCATCTATAGGTGCCAGGTGAAATTTCTGCCTTATATTTTTGCTACTTAAAAGTAGTGTAAGGGTATTAGAGAAAATACAGATTCTCGCACATGTGAGTTTTAACAGTACAATAATTAAGGCACCTAGCAGCTATATCTTCAGGCACTATTTTAATATTTTTCATATTCCATGTTCTACTAAAAACTACGTTCTTGGCTTCCTATTTCAGCAGTGAGGAACTAACATGCCTCTTGTGATTGGGAGGTAAAGTATGTTTGCCTTGAGGTTAGCTTTTAGGGTAGTGTAGTAAGCTCTCGTGAGACACACAGTGAGCGAATGTCAGGGCTGCTCTTGGGGCGTCTGTCTGGGCAGCTGTCCGTCTAGCTGCTGTTCTGGACTCTCTGTACACACTGCTCAGCTGCACTGCCTAACGTCCCCCTTCCCATGCTCGACCTTGTGCTGGGACCGTCATCTGTTTATTTTTATAGATGCAATGAGCTCCACAGGTTGTTATTTTGTGCACACAGTTGTCTTTGAGAAGTATTCTCCTGGTGTACTTAGTTTCTGTCTGTAGTCATTTCCTTCAGTGAATCTCCCTGAACATTTTTTTTTTTTAGTGCAGATCTTATGTTGACATTCTTTTGTTGACTGAAAAATTACTCTGCTGGCATTTTTATGAGGCTGTATTCACTGGAGATAGTGTAGGCTGGAGTCTCTTTCTTTGGTCTTCCTGAAGATGATTTCCTTTATCCTGAGGGGACATACAGTTTTTCATAAAGTCAGTTGTTTACATGGATGCAAATCCTCTGACTTCTCTGTTGATTTCAGTGATTTGGTTGGATGTTTCAGTGTGTTGTACTTTTCCTGTTATTCTTTGTACTTTTGAATTCAGCAAGTTCCTGTTTGTTCGTTCATTCATTTGCATTCACTGATCTTCTCTAGTGTCTGGTCTGCCATGAGGTCAAATGGCTGAAATTTTCATTTCTAGATTTCCATGTGATTCCTTTCATAGATTACGTCTCTAGTAAGATTCAGGGTTTACTTATGGTAGCTTTTTTTTGTGTGTGTGTTTTAATCTTGCTCTTTCTTGTTAATGGATGTTTACACCTCTTGTAGTTCCCTGCGTTTTCTGGCCTGGTGAATTTGATTGATGTCACAGTGTGTGTATGCTGTGTGGTAGGACATCTAGACTTTGCTGTCCTTAAAGAATATTTGATTGTGTCCTCATCCTTTGATATCTGTCTTTCTGTCTGTGTTAAGAAGGTCAAGCCTTTGTCATAGGATAGGACTAGTGTGAACCCTGAACCTAAAACATGGTCTTCTGGCCTCTGTGGGTTTCTGTGGTTGTTTATCTTGGTTTACTCACCTAGTTGGTTGGGATACAGTGTCACACTGGCCTGGGCAGGTTTGGATCACTGTGTAGCTCACAGATTTGTTGCCTAACTGCAGGGGCTCTACTGTGTAGCTTAGCTAAAGTCCAGGGTGACTCGCTTGTTCCCGCCAGTCTTGAACTTTCATTTCTGTCTACACAGCTCAGCAACACTGCCATGTTTTATTGAAGTCTGATACTACTCTGTGAGTTTCCTCCAGAGAGATTGACACACTGATCAGTTCCTTTTTCTCAGCAATCATAGATGTCCCCAACATGTATGAAAACCAGTTACTTCATGTCTTGGCCAGTTCTGTAGTCATTTATGGTGAATGAGGTAGTCTGGTAGCAGGGACTTTAAAGTGGTCATGGGCGTCTGCGATGACTGTCTTTTATAATATCCCGCTGTTGCCAAGAGCTTGATAGACTGATTTCATTAATGTTTCATACGTATGACAAACACAGGCTTTACTTACGTCTCATAAGCAAGTTCATTGTTCCTATGCAGGGCTGCATGTCTTGTCTAGTAGGTAAAGATGTCTGCATGTGCCTGCATGTGTGTGTGGATGTGTGTGTGCCCCGGCAGTCTACTGAAAGACTAGTCCACACGGCCTTTGCTGCTTCTCACTAGGGCCTGCTCCCCAGCCACTCTAGCCCTGCCTGCAACACACTGGGAGACACTTAGTTTTCAAGTTATTTGGCAACAGAATTGTAATGGGTTTTGGAAGTTAAACATGCTTTTGTGGTTAAAAAAACAAACAGTTCACACAGTTCAGAAGGATTTAAAGGTATAAACAGGATGTTGCATATGTGCTTCAAAAATTTAAAACACTTTGTGGAACTGAACTTCAAATAAAGATTGAAGAATTAAATATTATAAGTTTATCAGGTAACTGTAACTCTTGGGCTAAAATATTATATAGTTGCTTGTCCCGTCAATGGGATAAGGGTTATTGTAATATGGTAGAAGTATTGGGTTGAATCATATGAAATTGTTACTTTAGATCACAAAGGAAGCTAGATACTGACGATTTTGTATGTTTCAACCTAGTTCTTCATTATCATATCACCTCTGCTAAAAGGTGTGTCTACTTTTAAGTTAACACTTGAGTTAACTTAATAGAAGATAGACACTTTAGGAGGAAAACATAACATGGTAATTTGCTCCATTTAGGGTCAGATTGAGAGAAATGTCTGCATTAGCTTGTCTTCTTGGAGCCTTATCATAGGGAAGAAATAAATGAGTGGATACCTTATATTTTTGACATTTGCACATAGAATTGAGTGTGAGGTAGATGTAAGTATATCAAGCACACCTGTCGAGTATCTCTGCGTGTACAACACTGCAGTGCTTTAAAATCCCCTAAGAGAAAGAGGGGTGTTTCTAGTGAATCTGAGCTCATTGATGACCCATGGCAGATGGTAAAAAGAGTATCAGGTACTTTACCACCTAACATGCACACTCACACAGGAAAACACCCAAGTGCACACACAGATGTTCCCTCCCCCACTCTCATCTCTAAGAATCAAATCTGCCAGTACTTGGGAGGCAGAGGCAGGCGGGTCTCTTGCGTTCAAGACCAGCCTGGGCTACACAGAGAAAGCCTGTCCTGAAAAACCAAAAACCAACCATCCAACCAACCAACCAAACAAAACAATAAAAAAACCCAGAACAAAAATAACTGGGATACTAAGTATATTGGGGACCTGTGGTACACTATGTGATCAGACAGTGCTTACTTTTGCATCATCTGATACTGCTATTGTCTAGAGAACAACTGTCTGTTCATCCATCCATCCATCCATTTATTTATAGACATTTTAACCTTGGCTGACCGGGAAAAGTGTGTGGCCCAGTGTGGTCTTGAACTCTGTCTCCTGAGTGCTGGGTTGGCACAATCCTTTAAAAACAACAAAGGCAGTTAATTATTTTGTAGATGTTTTAAATAGTATTGGCATCAACTGGTAGTTTTTTGAGATGTTAAGTTTCAAGCTCTATCCTAGATCTGCAATATTCAAATCGTAACTACCTTTTGACAAGAGTTAAAGGTGGTTGGAAGCACAGGACCCTGGGCAGTGTTGTTCATGGGACATGAGCAGCAGCAGGGAACTGAGCCTCGAGCATATTAACACCATAGCATCTGTACCTCGAGCATACTAACACCACAGCATCTGTAATAAACAGTTGCTTCTTTCTAGACTTCTTAACATTCAAGAGGATTAGGAATTGGGAAAACTAAGTTACTGAATAGTTAAGTAATTTGCCCATTTACAACCTTAATCATACTACTATTATTAAGTTCTCTTTATATATTAAGGACCTCTATTTATATTCTGTGGCCACATGTTCTTTTTAGCATATAGATTAAAGCCTTCCTCCATACCATTTGACAATTAGAATTCTGAATTTTTGCTGTTACACACATGGCTGCCATCCTTGTTCACATTAGTTATTAGGATAATTTTATGGGAGTTAATTTTTTCTCTTAACTGAGTAGTTTCTCCATTTAATTAAATTGACTGAAAAATGGAAAGTTTATGAAAAGTTGTGTTAGCTCTTAACATAGGCTCGATGTCACTTGACTTGTTGTCAGTTGAAGCTACACCACAATAAACACAAGCTCTCTAAGAACAGTGTTGGGGACAGGCTGAGCCCTACCTAAAGACAGATCACTAGCCGTCCGTCCCCTGATCCCTGACAGTAGAGGTGTACACAGGCGGAAGAAAAGCAGCTGGTAGGAATCCGTTCTGTGTGGTGGTCACGGGTGGGATGTGGTGGTGGAAATGAGAGTAGCTTGCCTCTGAGTGCTGTGCAGGTGTGGAGTCCACGGCACTGGGGCGGGACTGCGGCGAGGAGCCGGGATTGCGGTTTGTTCAGGGTGGGACTGCTGTTGGTGTGATGGAAGGAGAAGCAGGCTTCATTTAGCATTCAGCTAGAGGGGCTGTGCTCCACCAGTAAAGTTAGAGTGCGTGACAGTGTGGCAATGGCTGATGGGACCGACCCGTTTACAAGTTTCTGCAGTGCTCTGGGCTCTTATCCTTCACAGCACCCTTGTCAGGTAGATGCTGTTACCACGAAGGCTCTTACAGGTGTGTGGCAGAGCTGGGATTCCAAACTCTAGCCTGGCTTAGCCTCTGCTCTCTCACTCGTTTCCCTAGAATGGAAAGGGTCCTCTCTGGGTAGTGTGGTCTGGTGAACTCTGGCATTCATTTATGATGAGACACAGAGTTGACTGACCAGAGTTTTACATCTTTGTTTTCTAATCACAAGTTTGGCTAGAGATAGGAACTTTTCTTTTAAAGGAAGTATACCTTTTCTTAGCCATCACCCATTCTATGGACTATAGTGTTCAGCTTTCTTTTCTGCTATGGATGATATTATAATCATGGCTCCTAGCTTGCCTGTGGGTGATAACTGACTATCCTATTTCCCCCCCCCCCTCCCCTCTCTTATCTGCCCCTCTTCCCTCCCTTGAGCTTGCCAGGTTTAAGTTAAGGTGGCGTTGGAAAAGTCTAGGGTATCCTGCGTCCTCAGTTAATTTCCGTGAGGTGTTTGGACATCTGTTTGTTCAACTCTTGGTCACCTCTGTCTGTGGACAGCATCACCGTAGCTCCTTCTCTAGTTGATTGTTAGCTTTGCCTTCAGATTTGTCTGAGGAGCTGGCTAATTGGCAGGGCCTGTCCCAAGAATTCACACTATAGGGTTCTTAAGGGTTAAGAATTTCATATGTGAAAATAAGTTTTAAAAGTTGTTACTTGTGGACTGGTGAGATGACTCAGTGGATAAAGGCACTTGCTGCCAAATCTGAAGACCTGAGTTTGATCCCCAAGACTTGGACGGTACAAGGAAACTGGCTCCTGCAAGCTCGCCCTCTGTCTTCACGTGTGCGCTGTGACATGGCATGTGTGAGCTCGTGCTCATGCACTCCAAAATTTTTAGAACAGTTGTTACTGTTCACTATAGAATGCTAAAGGGATTTTCTCAAAAGAAATTTATATTTAATCTGTGTTTTATGCCATATTTACTATACAGCTGTTTTTTGGTTTTTCGAGGCAGGGTTTCTCTGTGGCTTTGGAGGCTGTCCTGGAACTTGCTTGGTAGTCCAGGCTGGCCTCGAACTCACAGAGATCCGCCTGCCTCTGCCTCCCGAGTGCTGGGATTAAAGGCGTGCGCCACCAACGCCCGGCCAGCTGTTATGTTTAATGACTATACCTGTTGGTTATTTCAAAGGTTTTTAATAATATTGAATGTCCTCAAGGACTAATTTAAGTGTCTGAGATGCATCAGATGACACACACTTTAGGATGTGAGTACTTTTTAACCCTCTGTTTAACCCTGTCTGTTCCCAGGAGGAGAGACTTCAGCATGCAAACCTTCATCTGTTCGGCTTGCACCGTCGTTTTCATTCCATGCTGCTGGCCTTCAGATGGCTGGACAGATGCCCCATTCACACCAGTACAGTGACCGTCGCCAGCCCAATCTAAGTGACCAGCAGGTTTCTGCCTTATCATATTCTGACCAGATTCCGCAACCTCTAACTAACCAGGTAATTTTCATTAATTATCAGAAATGATGTTGACATTATAGCTTATCCTTCTGAAAAAACTAGACCAGTAAAATGGCAAAATCCCTTGGGTTTTCCATGTTGAATGGAAACGTTGGTAGATAGAGCGTGGCACTTAGAAGTGTGTGTTTAAGGTTGTGGGTTCTCCTCACTCCTTTAACATGCTTATCTGACTTTACTGAGAGAGAAGTCAGAAACAGCCACAGCGTCTCAATCTGGAATAAAGAGTGGGAATTGTTTCTAAAGAAGAGTATTTTTTTAAAAATGTCTTATTTAAGAAAGGCATAGGAAACTGAGAATCAGTTACAACAAATTTATGTTTATGATGTCATGTTATAAACAGTTTTTATATACACTTGTAAATTTATAAACAAAATCCTTACACAAAAGGTGTGTGAATATTCAGCATGCTGTTCTAACGTTCAGACTGCAGATCCAGCAATTTCTCACAAATTTGAGGCTATGAAAAGAATGTTGAAATGAACACATTGTATGTATACACGTGGGTATTCTTAAATGTTTGAATTAGCGGTGCCCCACATTAATCACTGTTTTGGGGGCCTTTCACTGGCTGGGAGGTAGAGGCAGTTTTCTGACTGTGGTGAGTACAGAATGTGACTGCTGCTAATGGATGTAGGATTTTAGGTGGCCATCGCTTTATTTGGATCTTTTTGTATAGCAAGTGAGGAATGAGTGACAAGTGTTTCTGTCGGATCAGTTGGGTGAAATGTGGGTGGTTGTCTATGGTTGAGTGTCTGTTATCAGCATTCTCTGCCAGTAGCCTCTTGTAGAAGATGTGAACAGCAGCGGCGTGGTGGGGCTTCCATGTTTCATTCAGTCCATTGGCTCAGAAGTTAGGTCGCGTTTGAGAATTGGAGCACTTGATCGCTGTGCTCAGATTAGACAGCTCTTGGTCATGTGCCGAGGGAAGCGGAAGGAGTGGTCACTTGCGGGTGTTCCTGGCGTTGGTCTCCCACTCTGTCAAAGCAGCATGCACACGGACTCTGGCTTATGTGCTTTGCAGCTGGGGAGACTGGGTTTCACTCCTGCCTCTGTGTGAGTGGTGGTAGACTTCCCTGCCCCGCTCTGCTTGCTTCCTTTAGATACAGTGCACTCGGATATATAACAGCTGCTATTTGGAGAGCCAGGAAAAAAAACCTTTCAAATAAGTTTTATCATTATATCATATTAGTTGATAGTTTAGTTAGCAGAATATCTATTTTCATATTCAGCTAGTATCTTATCTTTAAATCATTTGTATGATACTTTGGTTAATATTTGTGATTTAAGACAAAATGTTTTTAAAGATTCATGTGCTGTAAAGAGACTACTAAACACAGGCAGGTGTTGCTGGCGCACTTGAGGCAGAGGCAGGCAGATCTCAAGAGTTTGAGTCTAGCCAGCGTTGTCTATATAGTGAGTTCTAAGACATCCAAGGCTACAAACAAACAAAAGCCTACTAAGTAATAATAAAGTATTTCTTTCAAAGTTAACAAAGTTCTGCATCTAATAAGGCAGTCTTTAGAAGAAGGTATCTTCTTTAGGACTGATGTGTGACTTGCCAAGGAGTATATGACGGGCTCATGACGTTGGTGCTAGGGAGGACTTGAGTTATAAACACAGGGACATCTCATGTCTGAGAGGTTTTTGAATGTAAAACCAGGACCTTCTTCTAGACCCTCTTAAGTATTTTCTAGACCATGTATAAATTTCATAACGTGATTTTCATTGCTTCTTACTATCATTTTATCAATGTCATTGCCCAAGTTTTGAAAAGAACTTAGATTTTATTTCTAGTCATCAGTTTTCTCATTAATATATTGGGTATAAATATAATAGGTTCTGTTTGAAAAACTGTTAAGACACGAGAACCACAGTAGACAAGTATGTCTGTCACTGACGTGGGCCTAGTCCAGCTCGCAAGGCGGTCTTGATGCTCTGAGCTCTGCGTGTGGGGGGAGTGTTGTTCCTTCCACCTCATTGGCCACTCAGAAGAGCAGGAAGGGAGAAAACAGTGTTCTGTTTCCTTATGGACGAAAATAGAGACTAAGTCTAAATGAATGAAATAGAAAGTTTTTAGTGAAGCGTAGATCTCTAAATCTAACTTGCTCGATCTGTATGATGTTACCTGCGTGTGTGTTTTCAGGACTGAGCGTCTGGTATTGGATAACCTGGGAAAGACCATCTCTGTGCTGCCAGCCCTCCTTAGTTGCCTGCAGTTGTTATGTGGGGTTGAGGCCTCGTGGGCGCCCCTGCACTTGGCCAGTGGAACAGCACTCCGTGTTCTCATTTATAAGTGGTGGCAGCAGTAGCACCTTTTCTTACAAGATACATACAAAATGTGCATGCTTACAATAATTTTCAGTAAATATTTGCTGGTAGTGTCATTTTATTGTTAATCGGTTTTGCTATAATACCAGCTTTTACATACAGTAGTAGTGGAGTATTACAGTGATTTTTGTTGTTGAGACTGCATTGCATAGATCCAAGAAAGGACCTCTCAGATACAAGTTACTTTCATGAAACAATGCTAGAAACTTAAAAAGGGAAGAGAGATCTGTGAATTAAAACATTTTCATTACTTTAAATGCTTGTAGCATTAATTCACATGAAAGAATTGACATGGTTATTACTAGTGTTATCTGTTCAGTATAAGTCCCCAAGGAATGGTATTCTTTGAATTTAGTTTTGCCTGTTCATATTTTAAGAAATAAAACATTTGGAAAATTAATTTAAGTCTTGTTAATTATGCGGATACTTCAGATGTGTAGTTGCAGATAACTCCTGCTAAGTTACCTAATGAGAACAAAAAGAGATGCCTGGTCACCCGGTTCAGTGGACTCAGCATTTGGATATCAGAGTTTTAGGGATCTGAGCATGCTGGGCTGGGGAGTGGCTGTTGGCAGAAGGATCTTAGTTCATCCCTGGCAGGATAGTGCTTGCAGAAGGTCTCTGTGACACTGCCGTGCTTGTGCGAGTCTTGGTCTTGCTTCTGTAATGGGCAGAGACTCACTGGAGGGGTAGAGTCTGGGGATGCGACTGGAGTCAGCTGGTTCAGGAAGCTTCAGTCGCTAGGTGTGTTTTAACTGCCTGTTTTAAACCCGTCAGGCTTTAGAAGTAATTCATAAAAAGAAATTGTCATAGGACTAATTGTATAGTAGAGAAGGCATGTGAGGCAGCATCACATATGTCTGGAGGGTCATGGATATACCTGTAATTTCACTGTTTGGGGGGAACAGGATCCAAACATAGATGTTTAGCATGTTAATCTTCTAATTTCATTTATTTGCTCCAAAAGTTGTCTCCCTTAGAATCCAGATAAAAGGAATAACTTTGAGAATGTACAGTCTAAACATAAGTCTATTCTGCTAGAAGGAAATTGACTACTGGCTATGGGAGAGGGAAGGTGACTAGGTTGTGTAGAATGAAGGGCCTGAGACAGCATGGCTAGATCTTGGTAGCGGGTGCTATGCCGCTACAGTGTAGTTAAACTGCTAGTCTCTCTGTCTGTTTAAGGTGATGCCTGACATTGTCATGTTACAGAGGCGGATGCCCCAAACCTTTCGTGATCCAGCAACTGCGCCTTTGAGAAAACTTTCTGTCGACTTGATCAAAACATACAAGCATATTAATGAGGTAAGAGTATTGGTTTGCTAGGGTATCTATATTTTCAATAGAACAAGGAACAAGTGTTTTGTTGTGTCTTTGTCTAAATGGGTTTTATTTCTAATACTTGTAATATTTATGAAAACTATGAATTTTAATAAGTTAATGATTTTTAGATAGTGTAATTAGAACTGTAGAAAATGTATTAACAAGGATTACAGATGAGAGCTCTGTGGATGACTGCCTCTTTTCCAAAGCATATTAAATATGTTAGTTGTTTCTGTAGCTTCTTCTCAGAGCAAGTGAGAACAAATAACTATGAAAAGCATGTAAGCAGTAGACTTTCACTTAAAATTTCATATCTAATATATATGAGAAATACACATATGTATTTGGTCCTGATACTAGGACTTCACATGAGATGCACTGAGTATTAAGATAACAGGACTGGCTTTATTTGAACTAATCATACTTCTGTCATGTCTTTTACATCTCCCCCAGATTAATTAATTAATTAATTGATCAATTAATTTGTTTGTTTATGAGACAGGATCTCACTCTGTAGCCTAGGCTGGCCTCGAACTCGCAACAGTCTTCCTGTCCCAACCTGCTGAATGCTGGGATTACAGGGCTATGTGTGTTCTTTTATCTCTGCCTTCCCATGGTAAGATATTTTAAAATTTCCATTGAAAAACAGGATTAAAAAAAAAAGCACATTGAATTGTCTTGTAACTTGGCTTGTTGCCACTAAAAATTATTTTCTGGTGTTTGTCCCTTTTCCCCTTGATTGCCATTTGCTTCTGGTCTGGACTCTAGCTTTATAACTAATTGTAAAGTGAAAGGTTTCTCAAGCTGTGTAGTTCGTCCTCACTGGATGGAGCCTTTCACACCGATGGCTTGTCTTCTGCTCACTCTGCATCTACTTTGCCAAAGAGGTGTTCTTAGGTGTATAGACATGTTACAGCAGTTCAGTGCCGTTTAATGCCTCAGCAGTGTGTCAAGATATAATTAGAAAGCCTCAATGCACATTCCTGAGGTAGATTCTGTACACATTTGTTTATACCCTGTGATTATCTGGAAATATCTGAGACATTATTTCTCACAGTGTATCAATGTCAGTTTGTTAATGTGATGAATTTTTATCAAACCCCAGTTGAATTGTTGTTAATAATAGCATCTTTGTTGAAGCTCATTTATCAGATGTCTTGTCACAGTGTATCAAGGTACCAATTTCTTGGGATATTATTGTTGTCATCCCAGTCGATTTAGAAACTAAGCTGTAAGAAACTCAGGTTTAAGAACAATAACTTGGTTTGTGATTGACCACAAAGGCTTAAGGGATTGGCAGGGAGGTATGTGGACAGAATGGGTATGACTTTCATCAGTTACTAGATTATTCTGGACATAGAAATTGGATGACTTTAGTAAAACATCAATTCATTGGTATTTAAAACTTCTATTTTGAAAATATTTTGCTGTAAGATTTAATATCCAATTAACAATAATTTGAGAATAAGGCAGTAAGACCTTAAACTTAAAGGGAATAAATAAAACTGTTACTCCTTTTGTTTGGAGTTCCTCATTGTATTTCTTTCATTTTTTTTTTTTTTTTTAATTAACGAGACAGGATTTCTCTGTATTGTTTTGGAGGCTGTCGGTCCAGCCTGGCCTTGAACTCACAGAGATCCACCTGCCTCTGCCTCCCGAGTGCTGGGATTAAAGGCGTGCACCACCGCCGCCTGGCTTCCTCATTGTATTTCTAATATCTGTGTAATCTCACTATATATAAATTATGCCATACATTAACAAAAGTGCAAATGAGAACTTTGATTCTTTGCTAATGGATATTTTAGACCAGTCACTTAATACTTCTTATAAAATCTGTCTGCAGTACAGTATCGAATTTCACTATGGACTTGTTTCTATGTATACTTTTCTATTCAAATGCCAACTGCAGAAAAATCTTTGTTTTTTTTTTTTAATTAAAAAAGAGTTGTTCATCAATTTTATGCTGATTTGTTGGGAATATGCTTTTAACACACACCCTCAGTTAACTCTGTATATTCATTTCAGGTTTACTATGCAAAGAAGAAGCGAAGACACCAACAAGGCCAGGGAGACGATTCTAGTCACAAGAAGGAGCGGAAGGTTTACAACGATGGCTATGATGATGACAACTATGATTATATTGTAAAAAACGGAGAAAAGTGGATGGATCGTTATGAAATTGACTCCTTGATAGGCAAAGGTTCATTTGGACAGGTAATTTAATGGAGAATGTCGAATTTCATTAATTAAAATTTTCATTTAATCATGTTAGTATATCCTTAGTAACACACTTTTGATAGTAATAAGTTGATTTAGACAGTATATATTTAAATGATTTTCTATCCTTTAAAAACCCCTTTTATTTTTATAGACGTTTCTTTTGCTGCTGACTATTTACTTTTAGCTAGTGACTAAGTGATTAACTTTATTGCAAACATTGGTCATTACCTCCATCGTCTGGGCTAAGTCAGTCAGTTCTTCATTGTTTTAGACTTAGATGCCTCTGTCTGCTCAGGCCTTGAGGCAGCGCAGCAAGTGCTCTCCGCTTCTTGAGGCCAATCTAAGTACACCAGGCTTGTGCGCAGGACAGACAGGCTTCCGCCCCTTTCTTCCCAGCTCCCAGCAGTCAGTGCATTGAGCACTCTCTGCTTGGGGTGACTACTGTGGGCGTGGCTTTCTCTTCCTTCTCTGCACCTGTAATTCTGTGGTCACCTTCTGAACACCTGGAGGCAGCAGATGCACCCAGGATTGCTCCCTCCCTCCTCACGGTTACTGTCTTTGGGAACAGGGCCTGCATAGGTAGCTCTGGCTGGCCTAGAACTTGTTTCTGCCTCAGCATCCTAAGTGCTGAGGTCACAGGTTATATGCCACTCCCAACTCCTGAGTTACTGAGCACTTTTGGTTAGAGGTATGACTTACGGTTAATGCCATTCATCTCTTTAGACAATTGTATGCACCAAATCTGCTTTTTACTGAGTATAATAAAATGGAGGGAGGGGGTCAAAATGACTTTGTGAAATCCTCTTTGCTTTGTTGATTTAAAAAAAGTAAGCAAACTATAGAACTGGGTGTGGTAACACATGTTTTATATTCCTAGAACTTGGGGGGTGGGGCAGGGGTATCAGGAGTTTAAGGTCATTTTCTGCTACTATGCAAACATAGTGAGTTCGCAGCCAGCTTGGGGTATATAAGACCACGTCTCATAAAGAAACACGTATCTGTGTTACTTCTGAGCCTTGGAAGAAAGCAAAATCCATCCTTTTAACTAGCAAGGTAATATTCATGTGTCACGTTAAATGGTGCCAAGAACAGAAGTGTATTGTCCTCCTTAGACCAGACAGCAGAGCTCCGCTGTGCGCGTGCACGCGCGCACACACACACACACGAATGCACGTGCATGCGTACTGAGGCCTCCGGCTGTGTGAACAGATGCCTGTGTGCCTGCTCCCTTTTGTGATTTGAAGGGTTTCCCTCCTGAGTCAAGGCTTCCATAGTATTTTAGTGATCTCCTTTTATGAATCTTTTTCTTGTGTCAGAAATAGGGGTTGTTTCTCTGTAAAGCCCTTAATGAAGTGTTGTGGAGGCTTTCCTCTTTGGAATTTTTTTTTATGAGACAGGGTTTCTCTGTATTGTTTTGGAGGCTGTCGGTCCAGCCCAGCCTCGAACTCACAGAGATCTGCCTGCCTCTGCCTCCCGAGTGCTGGGATTAAAGGCGTGCGCCACCACCGCCCGGCTTCTTTGGACTTTTTTTGAGACAGGGTTGTCTCTGTGTACCCTGACTATCCTGGAGCTCGCTCTGTGAATCGGGTTGGTCTCTGGGTCACAGATCCTCCTGCATCTGCCTCTTGAGTGCCTGGTGAGGGCACCCGCATTTGGGCATTTGCTCCCAACAGGGCTTGCATGCGTGCGTGCCTGTGCCTCCACCACGGGCAGGCGTCATGCGTGCTGCTCACTCTAGCCTGGCAGTCTTTCCCTCTCACCCTAACCTCTTGTGCTCTTGTTGCTTCCTCAGAGGTGTGGACCTGGTTAGCCGAGACGTGCAGCGCTTACCGTCACAGTTAGGACTCCCACTTTCAGAACAGTAGTGTCCATGTGGACATGACCAGATTGCTCTGAATTTTCTGTCAGGTCTTTGACAAATGAAGGAATTTTGTTTCTTTACCTATTGGTTATCAGTCCTGACTGTACACTGAAAAGTTCGGGAAATATCGACTGTAGGCCTGACTAAGTAAGAATCTATGTGGCTGGCCTGTACACATGGGCACTTTTAAAACTTGCTGCTAAGTGTGTGTGTCAGGGTAATGTGACCCTCTGTCTCCTCCTCCCACTAGCATTGAAGCAGCCAGCTGTTTAAGTCAGCAGGGACTCGATGCTTGTGAAAGACCTTTGGGCTCTGGGTGCTGACCCTGCAGCCCTTACTAAAATGGGTGTGGCTGTCACTGAAGTAAGACATTGGAACTGCTTGTTCACATGTTTACAGGTGTGGCTTCTGACATAAAAGGCAGCAGCTAATGGTTTCCAGAATTGAATGTGGTTTTCTTTCCAACCACGTTAAATTTATTTCCACTCTGTTTGACCTTGACTAATTGAGACTGTGCAGCAGCAGATCCGTCCTAACCTCCTGACTGCCGTCTTCACACCCTCTCACCTGTGACTGTTCACATGTGGTCAGACAGAGCCACACCACTCCTGTCAGACTGTGCATCATACCACACATCTTCTAATGATGACATTCCCCTTATACTTTACTGGTCACTTACTGTTTTAAAATAGTTATTTTATTTCATTGGTTTTATGTATGGGAATCTAATTTAAAATTAGAAAATGTTCTGCTTTCTAAGAACCATTAGAACGAACCTTTCATATATTCTTATGACTAATTCGGAGTTCCTCTACATAAAGGGTAGTTGACCTGGAAGTGGTGACGCACGCCTTTAAACCCAGAACTGGAGAGAGACAGGGAGACCTGTGAGCTTGACTGCAGCTTAGTTTATTCTGTGTAGTGACTGCTAGGTCAGCAGGCTTTTACATTTAGATCCTATCTCAACAACAAAAATGAAAACACAGTAGTTGAGTAAGTTGTCTTATTTAAAAATAAATTAATTAAAATATACATATACACACATATGTGTGTACATGCTTACATACATACACACATATACATTTGTTTTAATGAGAAAGAGTGAAAATTAAAATCCGAGCATTCATCAAGAATCATTTTGTTTCTGAAAGAGGAAAACAGTTCTAATTTTGTTGAAGTTGTCCATTCTGTGGATATTTAGAAATACTGTAAGGAGGATATAAGAAGAAATTTCAATTCCAAAGATGGATTTAGCTGCCTTGTGTAAAATAGATGGTCTGTTGAGTAAGAAACATCGGAGGGAATATACATTAAATAACAGCTAAGTAGATACATAGTGTGAGAAATGTGAACTTGTAAAGTTGTTCCTAATGAAACTGAGGATTACTTATCTTTTTTTTTGTAGGTCGTAAAAGCCTATGATCGAGTGGAACAAGAATGGGTTGCCATTAAAATAATAAAGAACAAGAAAGCGTTTCTGAATCAAGCCCAGATAGAAGTGCGACTGCTTGAGCTCATGAACAAACATGACACTGAAATGAAATACTACATAGGTAAAGGGCTTGTTTTTGTATCAAGATGCCTTGATTTATTTTAAAGTAAGCTTGGGAAAGCGTCCTTTGAAGCCCGTGAGCTGTGCTTAAAGCTTTGGGGTGGTTTACAGAGTGAAGCCGCTGACACTGGTCTGGGCTAAGTCAGCTCACAGGTGCCATGTGCTTGCTTTACTGTGTCTTTGTGCAGGGAGTCTGCTCTGTGTGTGCTCGACATGCTTTCTTCTTAATGACCTGGGATCTCAGCCCCCACCCCACCCCACCCCGGGTGAACTTTGTCAGGGAAGCAGTGTCGATGCTGTTGGACTCATAGTAGCAGGCAGCGTGGGGAGCAGGCCACGGCATCCCCGCCCTGTCTCCTTTGCTGCTTTTCCTCTGACCACCCCACAGGAAGATGACGTTAGCCTTAAATTACAGAAAAATTCCCTTTAGTGGTGAGTGTGCAAGGTCTGGGGGTGCTGTACTGTGGTTAGGATCTGAACCTACCCCTGCATAGTCACATCTTTCATACTTTTCAGAGATGTGTTTGCGTGTGTGTACGTACGTGCGTGTGTATAGGTGTCTGCAGATCCTTGAGCTGGAGTTACAGACACCGTGTAAGCTGCCTGATGGGTGCTGAGTCAAGCTCGTGGGTCTCTGGAACAGGCTCACTCTCACCCACTGAGCCATTTTTACACCCCAAAGCCTTCGTATGTTTTTAGTCAGCTCTAAAATGTCAGCGCTGGTAAAATGCCATTTTTTTTGTTCACTAGCAAGAAAAACACGCCACCAAGTTTACAGTACCCATGTTGTCTAGCTCGCTCTGGAGATTGATGTCATCCTGTAGCTTCCACAGATACCTGCACATGTGTGACCCACAGACATATGCGCGCGCGCGCGCACACACACACACACACACACACACACACACACACACACACACACACACACACAAAGATTAAAGTTTCTTCTGCTCTTCGATAGAGAATTGCTTGTTGGGAGTGCCCCTGAAACTATAACTAAAGGTGGCTTTACGCTTCCAGAAAGTCTCAAGGAAAAGTATTGTGGGGTCAGGTGTGTGGCAACAGGGTTAGTTAGCTGTGGGGTCAGGTGTGAAAGGAAAGGGTGAAGAGATTTTAAAAAGGGTGTGAGAGTCGGAGACAGAATACTGCTCCCAGAATACAGAGGCACCAAAGTAGTTCTTGACGACATGGATTATTTCTTACTTAGAGATGATAGCGTTGTTGGAAAGTATGTGAGGTAAAACCACAGTTGAAATGGTGTCACGTGAAGCTGCCCATTCTACTGATGTTCTGAACATTTCTTCTTGTAAATGATTTCCACGCCTCCTTTATAGTAAACTGTTGACACATAAACTAATGACTCCCATTGTCCCAGAAGTTTAGTTTCACTGTAGTGCCATGAACATTTCTAGTAAAATAATGTAAATGTAAAAGAAATTAAAAAATAAACCTACACCACACACATGTATACGTTGTTTTCCCCATCAGTGTTGAAGGGCACGATTTACCACAAATTCTGTAGTCATTTTAATGTTTAACTGGACATTCTTAATGTTTGACTACAGAGAAGTAAAATCATTGAAGTTTATACTGTAATGGATAAAACTGGATTTCAAATGGTCATCATTAAAACAAGTCCTGAGAGTGCATTATGGCTTAGTCCTAGAATTAACATAGGGTGAGCTTCAGATAATTCAGACCATCCCATCTGAGAGATCCCTTATTCCTGTTACAGGAAAAGGGAACTGTGGCATTCATCTTTTCCTCTGTTTCTTCTCTTGAAAGTGTCAGGACGGTCCCTGATGATACAGGTGTATCTTAAACCTTTCCTCATCACACTAACTGAAGCTGCTGTTCACATCAGCTCTATTCAGTGCCCAGTAACCCCAGTTCTGTTCAAAGACACGCCTCATCACCTTCCTTATTCTTGTGCCTGTAGTTTGAGTGTTTAGACCCCTGTTTAAGAGTATGGAAATTCACAGCAACTCAGAACAAAGCTGAAGGTTCTGTTCTGGCTGACAGCAGCAATGGAAGTTCAGACACCACTGTGTTGCTTTGTTTCTTTCTGATGGTACAGTTGGGTGTTAAGGTAATTGATGGATATAGGTTATTCTGATGACCACACTTTGAACTTTAAAAGACACCTTCCATATAGTGTAACTTATTTTAACTGGCATAAATAGTTGCACACCTTCTTGTCTACCATGTGTGTTTTAATATGTGCGCCTTATGTAATGTTCAGGGTGCATTCTCATTTTCATGGTCACTCTGTGTCAGAGTTTAGTCCTTTCTTACTCTAAATTGAAACTCATGTTTCTCTCCCCACCTTCCCCTTCCACTCTTCTTCATAGAGCAATTTGTTTTCTGGGATGTTTAGTCACAGCTGTCTGCTTAAATATATTTTTATTTCATATATTAGAGAACATTTTACCAACTCTCCATTCTTTCAGAATCCAGTCAAAAGATGAATAGATATATCTGTGTTTGAGTTTTCTTCGGTAATGTTTTCCCTGCTGGTGGATCTCAGGCTCTCAGTGACTGATTGGTCAGCAGACATGAGCAGGCCTTTCATTGGGAGAACACTCTGGCTGCACAGCCTCTTGAACAGACATTGACATTCGCATTGGAATTTTGACTTCAGAGCTCTTTCACATTCCTTTTGTGGCTACTGCTTAACCAGGGGATTAAAATCCCTACAGGACCCATGTCTATGAGGTCTCAAGGAGCTGTTCTTAGTTTTAAACCTAAGAATTATGATGTGACTCCTTTAGACAACTTTTAAAGATTCTTTTTATTATTTTGCAGTGACAAGAAGTGGTATAGACTCCTATTTGAACCACATAGAATACTTGTGTGGTTTATCCCCAACTCTAGATCACTTACATCATGAGTGACTTAAAAATAGTTACAGATGTGTACTTCTCAAGTTAGTCAGTCCAGGGCTCTGCCAAGAAGACTTAGTGTATGTGTGTTTCTCACACAATGGATGTTTGAATGCTGTCTGGATATTTTCCTGGAGAGATCTGTAGAGAAAGCTATTTTTGTGAGACTGCAGGACCATAGTGAAGTGTTTTCTTACCATTGTTGGCTAAGACAGAAGTTGTTGACTTGCAGGTGCTCTTTGATGTGTCTGAGAATGTTTGTGCTGACGGTTGCGTGTTTAGATGACTTTGTCTCTAGTGCTCACTGGTGACACTTAGGCATAGTTTCTGGGTTTTACTAGGGACCCTGTAGAGGGCAGCAGCAGTTGCTACAATCTTCTGAACTGTCCCCAGTCATAGGCCTGCTGGTGATTTCTTTCTGTGGTTAACCTGTACTTCATAGTTTTCCTAAAACTGTAAGTCTTCCACATGACTTTCTTTTCCTAGTTTGCTGAACATAGTAAATACATTGATCATGATGGATTCCCAAGAACTTACTTGGCGTGGTTTCCAGATACTTGCTGTGTTTACCATACACACAAAAACAGACTTCTCTACTTAGGCAGCTGCCAGCAAATTGCTGGCCAGTTGTTGTTGGAAATTACCATTAAACACAGGTTTATACGTTGACCAAAGCCAGTGGAGAAGGCTGTCTGATGAAATGTTCTCTAACGTAGAAGAGTGGTAGACACTCTTAACAAATGGAAGAATAGGCTCTTACCGCTGGGGGCTGATTTACACCCTGACTTGCCTTCCACTCTGCGCTGGACAAGTGTTGGAGAGCACAAATAAATATATGCTAACTCTCATCTCACCGTTATGTGTAACTTACGTGACATTTCTTTTCTCTTTCAGTGCATTTGAAACGCCACTTTATGTTCCGAAACCATCTTTGTTTAGTTTTTGAAATGCTGTCCTATAATCTCTATGATTTGCTGCGGAACACCAACTTCCGCGGGGTCTCTTTGAACCTCACACGGAAGTTTGCGCAGCAGATGTGCACAGCACTGCTTTTCCTTGCGACTCCAGAGCTTAGTATCATTCACTGTGACCTCAAGCCTGAGAACATCCTCCTGTGCAACCCCAAACGGAGCGCCATCAAGATTGTTGACTTCGGCAGCTCTTGTCAGTTGGGGCAGAGGGTACGTATTGCTTTAGGACTTGTGAGTTAACAGTAGAATCAGCCATGTAAAGCATGTTTTAACCAATGTACGTATAGATTGCAGGCAATTAGAGGATGGTTTTTATCTTGAGCATGTAGCATGTGCTTCACGTCCCACTGATGTCTCTTTAAAATCCATACTGCAGTACTTGAATTTAAAATCCATACTGCAGTACTTGAATTTAAAATCCATACTGCAGTACTTGAATTTAAAATCCATACTGCAGTACTTGAATTTAAAATCCATACTGCAGTACTTCAATTTAAAATCCATACTGCAGTACTTCAATTTAAAATCCATATTGCAGTACTTGAATTGGAAGATAATGATTTTAAGTGGATATTTAAAATGTTTAGATAAACATTTTAAGAGTTAAGAGATAAAAGAGTTAAATATTGGGTGATTTAGAGCTTCTAAATAGACTTTTTAGTATAAAATTTGGGCAGTTCTAACTTGAAATAGGTTCTTAACTAAAAATTACTTTTATGTCATCAAGATAAATAATGTTTCTTAAAAACTGAGGAGCGAGGACCGGGCGGTGGTGACGCACAACTTTGATCCCAGCACTCAGGAGGCAGAGGCAGATGGATCTCTGTGAGTTCGAGACCAAGCCTGTTCTACCGAACGAGTTCCAGGACAGGCTCCAAAACAATACAGAGAAAGCCTGTCTCGAAAAAAAAAAAAAAAAAAAAAAACACAAAAACTGAGGAGGGCACAGAGAGGTGTTTTGGGTAATCACGGTATTGTGTGAAAACAGCACAGGGGGTGGATATGCTTATTTTGATAAATAGTTTAGCTCTTTCCTCCCCCACTAAGTTAGAAGCAGTGCAGATTCAGCTCCTCAGAACCGCTTTTCTTCAGGGGGAGGGGGCAGGTCTACACAGAGAAGCCTTGCCTTGGAAAACAAAGTGAGCTGGTTGAGGAAAGCAGATCTTTGCCACTGTAGTTTGTAGCATTATGACATCTGTGCCAATGCTGTGTTTTGCATGCAAATAAAAGTTACAGGGTTTCTTCTCAAAAGAGATCAAGGCTATTTACATAAAGGTTTTGAGACTATTTTCAATCCAACATCCAAATGTTACTGTTTTTTTATTGGCATTCCCATTCTTTGTTTTGCAAGCTTGTGGTGAAATTTCTATCTTGCCCAACTTGTATCTAGGTTGTTGTTGTTTTTTGTTTGTTTTGTTTTTTGTTTTTGGAGACAGGGTTTCTCTGTGTAGCTTCGGAGCCTATCCAGCCTGGCTCTGTCTGTAGACCAGGCTGACTTGAACTCACAGAGATCCGCCTGCCTCTGCCTCCCGAGTGCTGGGATTAAAGGCATGAGCTACCACAGCCCAGTATCTAGGTTTTGTGTAGAGCAGGTTATTTATAGTGAAGGTATAGAGTCAGTTTAGTTAGCAGGCTTGTCTTTTGTCATTCTTTGTATTATCTTATAACAACACAGCTATGTAATTGTGGAAATAATGTTTTGACTGGATTAGGAAACAAAATGTGCAACCTTAAATGCTGTTGCCAAGTTGTTCCTGGTTATAGGAGTAAAACACATTGTGATTGGAGACACATATCTACTGTGAGAGTTATTTCAGTGGAGTTTTCACTTACTCAATTAAAAACCAGTCCTACCCTGGGTCCTAATACCAAGCAGTGCTCTCTTCGTCTGCACTGACTGAGGTAGCTTACCCCTTTAGGCCATTGTCCGTTTAAGTACTAAAGTGTAGTTATGTTATGTGGGAGGTACTTCCAAGACCTTTGTGTGTGGCCCTGCTCATGGACGTCAGAAGGTGGCTAGAGGGCACCTGTGTGCCTGGGCTAGGGTGCTCAGTGACTGGGCACAAAACCTGATTAACCAAAGTAGTCAGATGGGTGACTTCTTGACCTGTCAAAACTTGGAAACAAAGTACAGTTTGAATACCTCATGTCCAACATGTTTGGGACTGGAGTATTTGCCATCTCAGAATTTATCAGGGATCAAATCCAAGTCCTCACCCATGCTATACAACTACTCTCTACCACTGAGCCAAGCCACAGAGCAGGGGTAATTAACTTGGTTTACTATTCCTCCTGACTGCTGATGTAAGACTGCACTACATGGAAAGTCTGAATTTCTTAACTAACTTTTTGTTTGGTTATTCCTTTGAAATGTTTAGTTTTTTAACTATGATCATAGTGTAATGTTGAGCTTTTCTCTTGCCATGAGTAGTAGTCTTAATCTGATAAAATGACATGGAATTAATAACTGTTTTCAATTATGTTTCAGATATACCAGTATATTCAGAGTCGCTTTTATCGGTCCCCAGAGGTGCTACTGGGAATGCCTTATGACCTTGCTATCGACATGTGGTCCCTTGGGTGTATCTTGGTGGAAATGCATACTGGAGAGCCTCTGTTCAGTGGTGCCAATGAGGTATGGGAAGGGTCGGTGTACAGCTCTGTTTCCATAGAGACAGTGCTGTCGAAAGTTGTTCTCATAAGATGGTGTCTACTTAATAGCTTGATCACTTGTTTCTGGAGTCAACTTGATCTTATTTTACACTCTTAATTTTTCCTGTTTGTCAATTATCATAAAGGTGGTTTTAGAATTCTGAACTAGTAATTATGATAGTCACTATGTTAATGAAGGAGGGTAGTAAATTAAACTAGAACATAGTATTTCATAGATATTTTGCAGGTTTAAGTGTAGTAACAGAAAACATCAGTGTTTGGTGAAAAGATGAGAGTCACAATAGTATGAGCACTGTTTAAAACCCTGAGACTGGGACTTGGGACTTGAAGAGCAGTGAGCAATCCAGTCTACCGATGCAGCCTAATTTTGTTTCAGATAAACTAGGAATCTCCAAGTTTGGGCTACAGAGACTGCAAGTCTGCAGACTTCTCTGTGTTCCTAAGACATTGTAGATGTGAGAAACAGTGAGCTACCCACAGAGCAACTGAACTTGTTTGTTTTAAATTGTTTAGTTGTAGATTGTTCTTTGTGAAAAGTTGATCTTTTAGGATCATAATCTGAATTTTCATTTATAAATGAAAAAAAAAAGTCCAACTGACTTTGTTGGGGTTCGTATTTTTGTTGAGATCTTGTCATGTTATCTAAGTTGGCCCTGGACTCTGGGGCTCAAGTGGTCCTCAAACTCAGCCTCCCAAATGCAGACTAAAGGATACGCCACACCCAATTTCCATCCTCTTTTGTACATTTAATTTTAACTTCAGCTCATGAACCAGTTGGAAGCAACTTCCATAATATTTGTTTTAATTTAAATTTAAGTAATTTTATCCTGTAATTCCTTTCTTGGGATTGGACAGAATTAGATCACCTGGGAGTTTGGTGGCTTCCCGTTTTCTCATTGTCACATAGAAAGTCCTCAGTGTTTGCCATGCTCCTCTCCCCTTTGTGCAGGGTCTTGGTCTCTGCAGTGACTCGTCTGCTCTCGGCGTCCCTCTCCTGACTCAGCACACAGTCTTCCTGTGTCCGGAACTGACACACAGAAGTGCATGTGTGTGCAGTCCAAGTCACCGGATTGTTTTTGTTCTCATTACAGGTAGATCAGATGAATAAAATAGTGGAAGTTTTGGGTATTCCACCTGCTCATATTCTTGACCAAGCACCAAAAGCAAGAAAGTTTTTTGAGAAATTGCCCGATGGCACTTGGAACTTAAAGAAGACCAAAGATGGAAAACGGGTAAAGTAGGGGTACATTTGTTCTTGGAGGGGGCTTCCTTTCTCTTTCCTCCACACCCCCTTGTTTTTCTATTTTTTTCTTACCAAAACTGCCAACTTCTAGCTCCTTGAATTTACTGCACAGTGATATCATAGCTAACAGTGAAAAGATGGTGTGGTATTCACAGTTAAGTGTGATTGATCTGTTTGGGGGCCCGTGTTTGCTCAGTGGCCAACGTTGTTTGGGCCTGGTTGGAAACAGACAGACTCCGTCTGCCTGAATTTGGAGCTGATACAGCTGCGCTTCTTTCAAGCACTGCGTCAGTGAGACCCACAGTTTGTACACAGGATGTTGTGTAAGCTTAAGGAGCTCCTGAAAGTTTTTCAAGAGTGTGAATCGACAGTTGAGCCTTTTGACAGATTTAGGTTCCTACCTCAGTGACTGAAATAGCAGGGTGTCTGCATCTTCTAATGCAGTGGTAGATCTGAAGACTGTATCAGAGGCCCAGCTATATCAATTTATTAGAGTAAATGGTAACAAATTTTCGTCTTGATTTTATGTCTCTGTAATTTGCCAGACATCTTCTAGTCTAGTTTGGACTTCATCAAATGAGCAGTTGGTGCACACATGTTATGGTTGTAGTTCTACATTTTCAATATTTGAGAACTGTGTTTTCTGTAGTTTATTTACCCTGCATTTTAGTGATGGTGTCACCAGGTGTCATCTCTAGGGAACTGAGGGTGCTGTTGTTTTAGTTCACATTTAGTTAGTTGTAGAGCCTTTTAAATTGCTTTTCTTTTTCCAAAGATTTAGTTTTTATTTGTGTGCTCTCTGCATGTGTATTTGTGTGCACCTGCAGAGGCTATATGGAGGCATCGGACTGATCTCCTGGGGGTAGATGCTGGGAACCAAACTCTGGTTCTCAGAAGAGCAACAAGTTCTCTTAACTACCAAGGCAGTTTCTTCTACTCTATGCTTTGTTTTGTTTTGTTTTGTTTGTTTTGTGACTACATCTCATGTGGGCTAGGCTGGCTTTAAACTTGCTGTGTAGCTGAGGTTTTGGGCAGGCTCAACCAGCTGAAATACAGCCCCAGCTCCAAGTGACTCTGTCACTGCTTAGTGGCTCCCATGCAGTTATTATTTCTGTCATAACTGGTTTGCAGCTTTTTCCTTCCTGAATTGTACCTGTGGCTTCTTTCCCATGTACAAGCTATGAAATTTACTTGGTTCAGTATTGAAACGGAACAAACTGGGCTGTCTCTAAATACAGGCAGACAGTAGTTTGTTCTGGGGGCGGAAAGTGCCTCGTTGACCCCTGAGCTCTTCCAAGTGTGTACATAGTTAGTTGATCATACTTGTGTGTGCATAGTTGATCATACTTGTATGTTCATACATAGTTAATCAGCCACGGCCCATTTTCCTGTGGAACCCAAGAATGGTGGAAAGACCTCGGGTTTTACAGTGTCGGGGCTGAGCGGCCGTGTCCTCATCACACAGGAAGCAGAGAGAGCAGACCAGGAGTGGAGTGTGGCTTTAACCTTGAAGACCTACCCCAATTTAACATACTTTGTCCAGCAAGACTGCTCACCTCCAAGCTCTGCATAAACATCTCTCTACCAATTGACAAACCCATGAGAGCTGATGAGGAGCATTCTCATTCATGCCACCGAAAATCCACGTTTAACTGTCTTTTTCTTCTGAAGTGGACAAAGATTGGAATCTTGTTAATTTTTGGCTTGTAATTTATTTGCAATAATATGTGCATATATATTTGGGGGGGGTGTTTCGAGACAGGGTCTCTCTGTATTGTTTGGGAGCCTGTCCTGGAACTCACTCTGTAGACCAGGCTGGCCTCAAACTCACAGAGATCCGCCTGCCTCTGCCTCCTGAGTGCTGGGATTACAGGCGTGCTCCGACGTCGCCTAGCATATTTTAAGTGTCAGCTGGCATGTACTACCTAACCTAACACAAGATACTGAATATTTTCACAGGCCTGGCCTTCTGTTCTTGCTTTGTCCTATTCTGATTTCTGCCACAAGTGGATGTGAGCAGTAGGTGCACGCCATGCGATGATGATCTCTGCTGCTATCACCTAACACGCTAGTCTTGTTGCTGTGACAATACCCCTGACAAACCTATCTGACGGGGCGCTTCGCTTTGCAGTTTGTGGGTGCCGTTCATGGTGGCAGGCAGGGAAGGCAGGCAGTAGGCACAGCAGGTGACTGTCATCCTGGACTTGTGTCAGGAAGCAGAGTGGTGGATGCTGCTGCCCGGCTCCCTTCTCCTTTCTGATTATTTCTGGGACTCTGTTCTTGTTGGACCATGTTCCTGACCCTTGGATAGGTAGGTGCCCTCCATCTCAGCTAACCCAACGGAGAAAATGCACAGATAGAGGTTTGTTTCCATGGTGATTGCTAAGCCCTGTCTAGTTGGCAATGAAGATTAAGTATCACACTCACTTAAGACAATATTTTGGGGAACTCATATTGTTGTGTATTTTAGGACTTAATTCATTTTATTGCTTCATGGCATTTCATCAGCTGTACTGTAATTTATTATCTGTCAGTGAACTCTCTATATCTAATTAAGGACTAATTGATTATGACTAGTGAGGATGCATGTCTTTCTTTATGTTGGTGTCTGCATAGAGCCTGTGTGTGTTATAGTCATCAGAAATAGACCTTTTGGGATTTTTCTTAGTCTTTAAGAGGTGCCTTACTTACCTGCCAGTACCTTTTCCTGAGCAGTGGCTTCTTATTCCTTTTCTAAACGTGATCTATTCGGATGCCAGGGAAACTTGTGTTAGTAAAATATCATTAATAGGTGGTACTGTTCAAATCTATAGAGCTTTTTTCCCCCCTAAAATTCCCAAGTTGATGAACATATGCTTTAAAGATGTTTTCTCCTAAAAAGTATTTGGATTTTCCCTAGCTTTGCTGCGGCTCACCTGAATTTATTTCTGAGTGTGGGGCAAAGTGAAGGAGCCGTGCTGAACACCATTAGTTAGCTGGCATGAACACCGTTAGCTGGCAGTCCCCTTCCCTGTTGTTACAGGACTAATTCACCTTTTAGGGTTGTGATTGTGGGCTGCTTTGTGCTGCCCACATACCAACAGCATACCGTCCCCTTAATGACCCCAGCTGCTGGCAGTGAAGGCCTTCTACGCTTGGTGTCTGTCTGTCTTGGATTAGCGCATTTTCTAGGTCTTTTCTTTCTGTGTAAAATATGAAAACATGCTTATACATGAATGTTGGGTCCTGCTAGAAATTGCACTGACGCTACATTTTGAACCTTGTCACAAGCCATTTCTGCATCTACAGAGAAGATCATGTGACCCCTCCCCTGTTGTAGGGTAAGTTTGTTAATTGACTTTGGAATATTTGCCCTGACCTGTGGTAAAGCTTACTTGGTCCTGGCACCCATGCCCTCTGGTACAGCACTGCCTTAGACTTGGTGGTCTTGTCAGAGTATTTTGAAGTATCCTGATGTAGCTTGTGACTGGTTCTCTAACTCAACAATTATCTTGTTATACAATTTCAGATTATTTGAGAATTTTCTAGACATCTTAACTCATCTGTTGCTAAATAGTACTCTGGTTTCAAAACGTAATTTTACTCACTTAAAATTTATAGTCTGGTTTTATAGCCTAGTATGTAATCTATCTTGATGATTCTTTCTTGTGTACTTGTTAAAAATTGTACTTTGTTGTAGTGGTCTGAAAAGGGGTGTGTGTATGTTTCTATCAATGCAGAGAGGCATTTTGATCTCCAGTAGCATATTAGTTGCTTTTCTCGCCACTAATAAATACCTGGCAGCAAGCACTTGGGGAAGAAGGCTTTCCCGCGTCATTGTCTGAGAGGATGGTGGTGGTGGCTCACTGCCTGCATGGACGTGGGTCTAGAGCTGTAGATTAGCACGTCCCATTCCTTCAGAAAGATGGTCTGGCCTTCTTGATTGCCCTGCCTGTGGAGTGTTGGTGTGTGCTCTGAGCACTGTGGATCTGTGGTGTCTCCTTTCCCTTCCGTCTTTGTCCTTGATTAGTGTGCACTTGCATTTGTTTTATTCTCCTTGGCCTGTGCTGAAGTCCTTGGCTTCGTGGACTGAGCTCTTTGGTGGTGCTCAGATGTAGTCAGATAGTTCTCTGCGCAGTCTTTCTCCAGTTCTTGATGAGCGCCCGCTGAGTGTGAGCCTGAGCTCTTTTTCTCTGGTGTGATGGGTGGGTGGGTTGGTCACTGCGGGAGCTTGGGGTGGAGCTCGGGTGTGCGTGAAGCTTCCGCAGTGTGGGAGTGTGCGGTGTCACCTGTGTGCTTTTGTGTCTTGAACTGAGACAATATCTTTGCCCTGTGTTGTTGGTCACCACTAATTTTCTTAACCCTGGCTCCCCAGCACTCTGAGTCAGTAACATGCTTCCCCAGGATCCACCTAAGACAGAAAAGACAGGCATGCTGGTATCCACTCGTCATCCCAGTGCTGGGAGGCAGAGACGGGGAGATCCCAGGGGCTTACAGGCCAGCCATCCTGACCTAGAATGCTGCTTGAAAGAAAAGGAGACAAGTGACACCTAAGGTTGTCTGCTGGCCTCCACTCCGATGCACACAACATCTGAACGTTAAGCAAGTTTCTTACTTCTGTTAGTAGTGTAGTTTACAAATTTGTAGGGCCAGAGAGATGGCTCAGAGGTTAAGAGCACTGGCTCTGAGTTCAATCCCCAGCAACCACATTGTGGCTCACAACCATCTGTAATGAGACACGGTGCCATCTTCTGGCATGTAGGCGGAACCCTACATACGCAACAAATAAATAAGTCTTCTAAAATTTTGTATTTGTATTCATGTTTTATAAAAATAGTTTTCATCTTCTGAAATCCCATGTGTTACATGTGTTGTCTACATTTTTAACTATACATCTTCCATTCATTAGTTTAAAAGACCTGTCTGCCAATTTCACTGCCTGGGCCATTTACTGGTATAGATCTATTGATAGTCCATTTTCCCCACTCCATTATGGACTCCGTTGTTTGTTTCTGTAAGTTTTAAGAGTGTGTCTCTCTTTTGAGAGTAGTTGGGAGGTGAGTGTCGTTTTCTGTGGGAAGCAGCACATGTTTCGTGCACTGTCAGGCCAGAAGGATGGGGCTGGCATTAGCTGAGTCTGCAGTTGAGTGTTGGCGCATTTGTTGTTGTTGTGTTTGTCGTGTGAGGAGGAGGCTCCTCCGGGTGTCATGTGTTCTGGCTGGAGGAGTCTGTAGAGCTGTACGCATTGTCACCTTCTTGTGACTGCCCACCTGTGGCTGTCAGGGCGTGGTCAGAACTGGGCTTAACTGACCTTGCCATGTCTGTCCTGGAAACCCTCTTGCATTAAAGAGCTCTTCTAACCTGGCAGTGGCTGTCTGGGGCTGGGATTGTGGTTAGTGGAGAACACTTGCTGAACATGCACATGTGTGATTTGTCCTGCTTCTTGAGTTTAAGTAGCCATCTGAAAAATCCGACAGTGTCATTCAAAGTCCAGTGGTGCTGTTGTGACCTTGTGTTTTAGAGAGGGGCGGGGTATCAGAAAGCCCACTGTGGCTGAGCAGCGTATGAGCCATGCAGTGTCTGAGCAGCTTGGTGTAGGCCAGTGTGTCCTCACTTTGAGTGGTGCACACAGGGTTAATGAGCCAGCTTTGGTGAGGCAGTGCAGCGTGCTCTCAGGTAAGAGCAGCCTGGCATTGTGGTGGACACCTTCATCTCCATTCCACTGCTTGGAAGGCAGAGGCAGGCAGGTTTCTATGAGTTTGAAGTCAGCCTGGTCTATGTAGTGTGTTGTAGGCCAGGCAAGACTACACAGTGAAACCCTGTCTTGGAACAAACAAACAGAACTTAGGTACAGAGTAGAACGGGTCAGAATCCATACTTCTGTGCAAGTCTTCACGGTTATTGTTTGGTGTGGGCTCTGCCTCGCCCTCTGTGCTTATTGCTGTGTGCTCTGTGTTCTTTTCACAATCCTGTCCCTGGGGGGAAGCTGTGTAAGCCCAGCTCTAGGCTGCCATCATCTATCTGCTTGCCGCTGAGCTACACTGATCTTCATAGTCATGAGTTCTTCGCAAAGCTATATTGGATTTCTGTAACCACATGTGTTGTGTGCAGAAGCAGGGGTGTCTAGCCATCTCAGGAATTGTCCTTCCTCACAAAGCCCAGCACATGTAAATGCTTCAGACATGTGGAGCAAATCGTACAAATGTTACATCCCCACCAAACTTAGAGACAGTTCTTGTTTTCTCTAACAGGAGTACAAACCACCAGGAACCCGTAAACTTCATAATATCCTTGGAGTGGAGACAGGAGGGCCTGGCGGACGGCGAGCTGGGGAATCGGGTCACACGGTAGCCGACTACTTGAAGTTCAAAGACCTCATTTTAAGGATGCTTGACTATGACCCCAAAACTCGGATCCAACCTTACTACGCGCTTCAGCACAGCTTCTTCAAGAAGACAGCGGATGAAGGCACAAACACAAGCAACAGCGTGTCTACCAGCCCCGCCATGGAGCAGTCCCAGTCTTCAGGCACCACCTCCAGCACGTCATCCAGCTCAGGTCTGCCCTCACCTGGGGCTGCTCGCACGTGCTCCCTGTCTGCTTGCCCGCGTGGGCTTCTTTTAAAGTATTGATAACCGTAGTTTTTACATTTTGCCAAGGGATTGTTTTACTTGTGTGTTGTTTGCATGTGTGTGGCCTGAGTCCGATCACCTGTAAGCACCTCCCTTCTATATAGTTAGCAGCAAATTCGTCCTTAATTATCCATGTGGTAACTGTCTGCCTGACAGTTGGACACAAAGCTAAATCCTAAGTGGTTTTAAATGGAGTTGCTTTTCCTCAACTGAGGCGCACTTGGCTATATTAGTGGCTGATGAGAGATGTCTTCTGAGGCTCAGGAACATTGTGTGTCTTTATGTGTGCCATGTGGTGCATTTATGTGAGTTTGCGCGTGCGTGCGTGTGCGCGCATGCACACAAACACACACACACACACCCCTAAGGGCACACATGGAGATGTGACACTGTCTGTCTTATTCCCTAACCACAGGAGTCTCACTGCACCAGAGGCTGCTGTTTCAGTCAGGCTGGCCGGCCAGTGAGTTCTTGGGACTCCCATCTCCTTCTGAAGGCCTGGGGCTGTAGTCAGCCTGGCCGTTCACACGTCCTCATGCCCCAGAGCAGTGCTCTCACCCCCTGAGTGTCTTTCTATCTGTGCTGTGTTAGAGTTGTAACGGTGCAGTTGTAGAATACTAACGGACAGAGTTCACGTTAAGCTCACAAGTATTCCCTGTCCTGATACTGAAGGTGGATCCTCGGGAACGAGCAACAGTGGGAGAGCCAGGTCAGATCCAACGCACCAGCATCGGCATAGTGGTGGACACTTCACAGCTGCTGTGCAGGCCATGGACTGTGAGACACACAGTCCCCAGGTGAGCTCTCCCGGCACGCATGTCATGGCCCCACTAGTTTTAGCTGTGGTGGCTGCCAAGGGCTGTTAGGATGTTTGTGTTTGTGCCCTTGTTTTCTAAAGGTGTGTGATGTCCTTACTGATGAAGACGAGAGGACACCCTGGTAACTCTCCTCCCTGTTAGAAACAATGAGAACATGGATTGGGCACACCCCACCATCCTTCCAGGCATCTCCCTCTGTTTATTATGACATTTGCCACAGCAGCTTCTGTGTCCCATGCAGTTTAACCCTACTTTCCATTGATGCTGAGACTGCAGATGCAGCCAGTCTCCCTGAGCTACACAGTCTCCCTGAACTCACAGTCTCCCTGAGCTACACAGTCTCCCTGAACTCACAGTCTCCCTGAGCTACACAGTCTCCCTGAACTCACAGTCTCCCTGAACTCACAGTCTCCCTGAGCTACACAGTCTCCCTGAACTCACAGTCTCCCTGAACTCACAGTCTCCCTGAGCTACACAGTCTCCCTGAGCTACACAGTCTCCCTGAGCTACACAGTCTCCCTGAACTCACAGTCTCCCTGAACTCACAGTCTCCCTGAACTACACAGTCTCCCTGAGCTACACAGTCTCCCTGAGCTACACAGTCTCCCTGAGCTACACAGTCTCCCTGAACTCACAGTCTCCCTGAGCTACACAGTCTCCCTGAACTCACAGTCTGGGTCTCTGTTGCTGCCTCCTGTGGCCTCCACTCCTAGACCTGGTTTCTGAGTCAGTCTATACTTGCATTTTTAACTTTGGAAGTCTTGGTTTGTCTTTTTAAACTTACTGGTTTTAGTAAACTTAGTATTAAAGTAATTTTTAACTAATTTTAAAAATTAGTGTGAAGCAGGTAGTAACGGCAGAAATGTTGAGATACTGTTTACTTTTGACTGCTGTGATAAAATACCCACACAGAAGCAACGGAAGGAAGACAAGGTTTGTGTTGGCTCCTTGTCCAGAAGGAAGCAGTTCATTCGGTCAGGGAAGGCCGGATGGCAGGGACAGGAGGCCCCCTCTCGCAGTGCCTCTCTCTGCATTGGGGAAGCGTGACCCGGGGCCAGGCTGGAGCCTCCTGCAGCAGGGGCCTCACCTCCACCACTCGTGCCAGCTGGGGACCCATGGGAGGCGTTCCTCTTCAGACAAGAGCACATGCCTTTAGGGGATATAAGCCTCCACACTGTCTGCTACATTGTGATTGTCTTGTGGTGAGAGACCAGTCAGTTATTTGATGGAGTAAGTAAAATCTATGCTAGATCGTTAGTCCCCTTTCTTGTGACTGGAGAAACTGTCATACAGTTGTCAATCCTGTTAGCATTCACCAAATTCTATTAGGTAATTATTCACTTCTCCGAGTCCCATCTCCCTTCTGTTCTCTGAAATGCTGCAAAGTTTTCTACTCTTGGCCTGTCTCCCCGACTGCCCTGCTTTGGATGGATTCAGACAGCCCCTCTCCATGTCGTGCACACTGCCACGTAGATCTTGTGTGGGTCCTAGGCCGCGAAACTTTGAGATCGTCAGGGTTAGTGGCAAGGGCCTTACTTGCTGAACCATCTTGCCAGCCAGTTTTTGAATAATTGATAGAGCGGCCGCGGCAAAAATGAAACAGAGACACAGGGCTGTGAGAATTTTCCTTATCACGTCCACTAGTTTAGTACAGACTAGCATTAGTAGCTTTTATATCTTTGAAAAGATAGTCTTCACGTAAAAGATAATATGCATTAGCCAGGTAGTATTTTGTGTGCATATACAATATTCTGTACACATCCAAACACCTTCCCTAGGTATGTTATGTACTCCAGCCTGTACATAAACTGTCATACTCTACATATTTTACATCTAGGCTTTTATACATTTGGCATGGATCTGATAATCTTTCTATATCAAAATTAAAGAAACTTTTATCCTATTTCACAGTATCACGTTATTTAAATATTCAATGAGTCATTTCATTGATAGCTTATTAATGGGCATTTTGCTTACTTCCAGTCATTTTTACTATTTATGATGGCATAATAAACGTGTGGGATGTGTGTATTCTGCCAGTGTCGGCCTCTCTCTTTGCCTGAGGTGACGGGTGTGCGTCAGGAGTTGGCCTGTGGCGTGGGCCGCAAGGCCTTGTGGGAGTGTGGACTGCAGTGTCAAGTGTCCTTTGCTGAGGTGCTGACTCAGCGCTTCACTTTGAGTTCCTTTAGACGGTGGTGCAGCTGCTCACTTCTGTCAGTGGAGCCAGCGCCCTAGTCTGACTTCTACAGTGCTCTTCTTGTAAAGCATTCATACCAGATTAAGGATGTCCAACCTGCTCTTTCTTTTGTGAGATTATCTACCAGTTTTGTTTTCTCCTACTGGGTTGTCAGGAGTTTTCATTTCCATGTAATTGTTATTAAATAAGTACTTAACAATTTGTGTAAACCAGTGATAGAAACAGCCTTTGCCTTTCAGAGGTTACATTGACACAAGTAAGCAGCAAAACACAAAATGGCGAGCAATGTCTACATAAAGGAGAAAGTTTAGAGGTGCTGGAAAAGCCCTGGGCTAGAGTCCAGTGCAGGCACCAGGCCTCCTGTGACTGAGAAGGACTTTGTTAGATTGAGGCCTAGTGACCAACACTGACTAAACACACCATCTGAGAAATCGTCTGAGACAATACAAGAGTTTCCCCCTCCTTGAATGTAACAGTGAAGTAACTGAAGTAGTTGTTCAGCGTACTGGAGTGCCATTTGTGCCCGAGTCCACACGCCCCAAGGTCAGCTGCCCAGACCGTGGCACCCAGCAGACAGACCTGGCTGCACTAGAGGCAGTAGCAGCCACACCTAAAGCTCACCCTCATTTCAGCCATGCCTCTGCTAACGGCTGTGCCCAGTATGGAGGAGGCTGCAAAGTCTGGTACAGTCCCCGGTGCACCGAGGGCGGCAGGTCAGTAGCCTCTGCCACAGAGCATTGGGCAGCATTAGCCAGAACATCCAGGAACGCAGGAACTGACACAGCGATTTTTAAAACTGGAAATCCAAGCAAAGATTAGAAATGAAGGCTCTCTTGGTGGGAGGAAGCAGGGAGCGCAGATGCCGTGAAGCCTATGTCAGGCCAGGGTGAGAAGATTTTTGCTTCGAAAGGACAGTCTTGTTTTCTCAGTGGGTGAGAAGAGCAACTGTGGAAGCAGGATGTGTGTTGTTTTAATTTTTGTTTTGTGAAGCATCGGTATAGGCTGAGTGACAGTGGTGGCGGCAGAAAGACAAGTGGCCAGATTTGGGGTGTGGTGTGAGGTATCTCTTCCTGCTGGGTTCAATCGGAGGAATTGCCAGACACCTGGGTGAATATGAATCCTTTTACTGTATCAAGAGATCTGGAAGGAGGAGGGACTCCAAGGAAAAGTGACGGTTCTCCTGGCCTGCCAAGAGTCCTGCTGGTTGCTTATCGAAAGCTTAGTGATCTGGCATAGATAGTGGCATGGAGGCCTAGATATGAGTGCAACTCCCGAAAATGGGTGCTTTTGTGGTAAAACAATTTTTGCTCTGGAATTTACATAGAATTTTGTGGTATAGAACTATCTGGTGTGTTGAAAGTTTCAACAACCCCCACACTCTCCCAACCCCAAGCTCACCCTCTTGAATGCAGATGCTCAGATGTAGGCTAAGCTTGGAAGCAGTGCTAAATAACCCTTCCATAATGTCTTCCCTCACAGGTGCGCCAGCAGTTCCCTGCTCCTCTGGGCTGGTCAGGCACTGAAGCTCCTACACAAGTCACTGTTGAAACTCATCCTGTTCAAGAAACAACCTTTCATGTAGCCCCTCAGCAGAATGCATTGCATCATCACCATGGAAACAGTTCCCATCACCACCACCACCACCATCACCACCATCACCACCATGGACAGCAAGCCTTGGGTAACCGGACCAGGCCAAGGGTCTACAATTCTCCAACAAATAGCTCCTCTACCCAGGATTCTATGGAGGTTGGCCACAGCCACCACTCCATGACATCCCTGTCTTCCTCAACGACTTCTTCCTCGACATCTTCCTCCTCTACTGGTAATCAAGGCAACCAGGCCTATCAGAACCGCCCAGTGGCTGCTAACGCCTTGGACTTTGGACAGAATGGAGCTATGGACGTTAACTTAACCGTCTACTCCAATCCCCGCCAAGAGACTGGCATAGCTGGACATCCAACATACCAATTTTCTGCTAACACAGGCCCTGCACATTACATGACTGAAGGACACCTGGCGATGAGGCAGGGGGCTGACAGAGAAGAATCTCCCATGACAGGAGTTTGTGTGCAGCAGAGTCCTGTAGCTAGCTCGTGACTACATTGAAACTTGAGTTTGTTTCTTGTGTGTTTTTATAGAAGTGGTGTTTTTTCCCAAAAACAAAGTGCAAAGCTGCTTGAGTCAGAAGGAGATTAACACACTGAACCGCTACAAGAGGGCAAAGCTGACTTTCTTTTTAACTTGAAAAGATTGCAAAGGGACAGAGAAGTTTTTAAGAGCCATGTCCACCTGTCTTCATGGAGAGCTCCGAGGTGCCCTCTTTTTGTCCCCCCTTTAACCTGCCATCTCCCAGTCATAGTGGGTTTGTCTTTCTATCCAACAAAAGTTAAATGTTCAGATGTTGGTCTTGGTCATTTGCCAACTAATTTTAAAATAAAAAGGCACTGCACATAATTTGCATAAAGGGCCCCATAAGGGTGTTTTGTTTTTTTTTTTTTCCTCTTCCCCATGTTTTGTTTTGTTTTGTTTAGGGTTGGGGTGGGCTGGGAAATGGGGGTTTTTACATCCTCTATCCACTTGGGCACGGAGATGCAGTCCTGTAAGGAAGAGGGGCCTCCAGCTCACACAAACATCACCTTCAGCTGTGTGAAAGGGACGGTTGTGTTGACGTTTGTAAGGCACATTACGCATGCTAAGTGGCGGGGATCAGGACTCTCCTGTCTGAACCTACCGAGGAGCAAAGCAGCAATTCCATGGGACCCTGTGGGTCTCCTCCCTGCTGGAGAGGCCCCGGGAAGATGGGAATGGAACGGGACTGGTCTCCTCAGCAAGGTGCACTGAGAAGCCAACACCGCACGGGTCAGTTGTGGCCAGTCCTGGGGAGGTCTGAGTGGTGGTCTTTGGGATAACCTTTGGCCTTATGGATTTGGACTCGAAGTTAGAAGAGCCTACCATTTCAGATACAATCACTTGTGGACATGCGTTTGCAGACAGTCCTGAACGCTGAAAACACAGAGAATGGGTAATTCAAGAGGCCTTTCTTTTAAAATAGACTTTTGTGACCCACTAATTGTAAGGTATTGCAAGGTCACTTTGCGTGTGTCATAAAGCTGATCCCTTATTGGTTGAAGGCCACAGACGTAGTGGTTTGCTTTGATGGAAATAGCTACAGCTGTGTCCTTCCTGCTTTTTACCTTTTCTTTGGCTTTTTCTCGGCACGTGGTGTCTTCACCATTTCTTCTGCACAAAGATGTCTTCTGTTCATCCTGAACATTTTAAAATGCAGAATTTTATGTGACTGCTTTTTTGCCTCACAATTATGCTGTGAATTTTACAAAAATTTATTTTCTTTTTTGATAATTTATTGTACCAAAGCTGTTTTTATAGCACATAGATGTCTGTAACCAATAATGTAGCAGTTCTGCACTTTGACACAAGGTGTAACTAGACCATTTTTAAATGTCAGTGGAAATTATGGCTGTACTATTGCTTAAACAAAACTGGAACTGTTGTTGAATCCATAGCCAACACATTTACAGCAATCTGTGTACTGGACAGAGTAGACTGACATCTGAGTCAAGGTTACGACTCCTGTCACATTCTGAATGTGTTCAGGCTTCTGAAGGGAAAGGGACACTGGGTCCAGAAGCTATGGAGCCAGCAGCGGATGTTTGTGTCCCTGATTAACTCACTTGTAAACTTGAATGTGAGGCCTTGATTGAACCAACAGGGCACAGTAGGAGCAGGAGGAAGGCAGAGCTCTGAGCTCGCCCTGAGGTGATCAGGCTGGCATTAGCAGGCACCTCATTGGAGAGTATGCTGCCTTCGTGTAACACAGTCTGGCAGTGGCTAAATTTGTGTTCCCATTTAAGTTGGGCAATTTCAGGGTGTTATACTCTTAAGCGGTTGAATTGGGAGAGTGGAGCTACAGTAATTTCCCTGTCCAGGATCACAAGAAGCCTAGGAGAGAAGCAGTGACCTACCTCTGCCTGCCGACAGCCCTGTTGGAAGCAACTCAGCAGAACACCACATTACTTTTTATGTCAACTCCATGTGGCTGACTAGGTCAATTTTTTTTTTCTGAGCAAAAGCAGGTTTTTATATGTAAACAATGACAAAAGAAAGGCCTAAAACTCTGTGAATGTGAATGGAAACTTGGAGAGCCCCGTTTTTATAAACGCAAATACTTTGGTTGTTAATCAGGAAATCCATATTTATTTTGAAATTAAATGTCAAGCCTGTGGATTGTTTTGAAGTTGGTAGTTGATGAGAGTTTGCGTGAATAAAGGCGTCACCTCGAGTGCAGCACGGTCAGAGGGATGCAGCGCCTGCTGCAGTCAGAGCCCCGACACCACACCGGGTGGCTCAGGCCATGTCCCTCTGTGCTGGCTGCCACATGCTAGCAAGCACCAGAAAAGGAAGCCGTTTTTAAGCCGCTACTTACATGGCGAGACCCACAGCCCAGTGCTTCTGCATACGGCGCTATGTCACAGTCCAGTTTAGTGTGCTTTACTACACAGTTTGGTTACAGGACTTCTGTGCATTGTAAACATAAACAGCATGGAAAAGGTTAAATACCTGTGTTCAGATTGTAAGATCTAGTCCGGACTTGCTGTGTATATTGTAACGTTAAATGAAAAAAGACCCCCCTTTGTATTATAGTCATGCGGTCTTATGTATGATAAACAGTTGAATAATTTGTCCTCAGACTCTTTACTATGCTTTTTTAAAAATTAATTTAAGGAAAAAGTGTAAACATAGTGACATCAATCTTCCTATGCCATGAGGCTGGCCCAGGTCTGGGAGGTATAGCAGGTATAACTCAGTTACCTGTGTAAAAAGGAAATGCTGGTGTTGCGGAGACCTAGGCTTCCCCGGTCTTTAAAAGTAAAAATTGGAGGCTGAGCAGATGATTCGTTCTTTAAAATGGGTTCTCGACTGGGTGGTTATCATGTGCACAGTGCGTGCCTCTCCACAGTCCTGTGGCTGTGTTCTGATGGCTGTTGAAGACACACCCTTCTCCCCGGGGCTCTGGCCTGCTGGGGTTCGAATGCTTCCTAGGCTCCCTGGGACGCAGTAGTCACTCCCTTGTGCCTCCCAGAGCCCCTGCAGCCTTTCTTGCCTTCAGCCTGCACCGGGACTTGTTAAGGTGGCACTCAGAAGGTAAGGACTTACATTCGAGCTTGTGTGTCAGGCTGGAGAACTCCCTGTTGTTTGTCTTAGGCTGGGGGATAGGTTTTTGAGTTTAAGTAACAAACATATTTTGTGATAATGGACTAAAATGTCCAAGACCTCTTTTTCACTAATAAATAGGACTACATTTTTTTTTAAATGAGGCTGTAGTAATCTGAGGCCTCTGGGCTTTTGCCAGTTTCCTTGCTTCCTGCTTATCTGTTAAATGCACTGTCATGTTCTTACAGTGGGGAGACAGTAAACACTCCCTTTTAAATTGGTCCCCAACTTTCTTTTCACTGGCTGGCTTTTATTTTACTTGCCCAAGCTCAACACCCTTCTTTGTGTCTGTTTTTATGCTGGTGACCATGTGCAGTAGGCCCGATGGTCTATTCCAGACACAGGAGTGAGCCTCAGTGTCCTGCGTGAAGAAAGCTTGGAGACGAAGACAAAATGTGGAAGCTGTACAGGGCTTTGGTGAACTGAGAGCAGAGTTCTTAGGGTCTGGGTATCTGGGGTATCTGCAGGGCAGACACCCCCCCCCCCCCCCACCAAGCAGAGTGCCCCATGTGTCCCCTTTCCAAGTGTACACAGCCTTGGCAGTGTGTGCACACTATCCATGAAGACTCATGCCACTGTCCACACTTCTCATACACTGCCTCGCCGGGTCCTAGGTTCCAGCTGCCCGCATCAGGGAGAGGTAAGGAGCAGAGCTGCCTGCATCAGGGAGAGGTAAGGAGCAGAGCTGCCTGCATCAGGGAGAGGTAAGGAGCAGAGCTGCCCGCATCAGGGAGAGGTAAGGAGCAGAGCTGCCCGCATCAGGGAGAGGTAAGGAGCAGAGCTGCCCGCATCAGGGAGAGGTAAGGAGCAGAGCTGCCTGCATCAGGCCAAGCACAAGCACTTGATCACTTTCAGAGGTTCTCGTCTTGAATCTCAAGACAAAGCCGTGTCACAACTAGATACAAGGTAATTGCCTAAACTGGTGGTTCTCAACCTGTGGGTCGAGACCCCTTTGGGAGCGTCAAATGACCCTTTCACAGACTACACGTCAGATACGCTGCATATCCAGCATTTGCATTGTGATTCATAGCAGCAAAATTACAGTTACGAAGTAATCTTATGGTTGGGGTCACCACAGCATGAGGAGCTGTGTTGAAAGGTGGCAGCATCGGGAAGGTTGAGAAAGCCTCCGGCCTAGAGTCTTCCAGTGTAGAGCTGCGTAGATGCTTCCTCCGCAAGTTCTCACTTGGATCCCCAGCACCGCTCCATCCTGATGGGAGGGCTTCACACAGGCCTGTCCAGCTCTCTGTCTACTCTGCCTAGCCTTGGGTAGACCCTCAAGGTGCTCAGAAAGGAGTCACACTGTAGTAAAACTCAGGTTAACGTAGCCAAGCTCACAGTGAAGGTGCTGGAAGCACTGTGGCAGAGGAGGGCTCTGAACATTGGAGGGGATGGTGATGCCCACTGTGGTTTGCCAAGCATTCTTGTAGCTAGGAAAATACTCTGGTATCTTTCAGGAAGCAGCATTCCAGAAAGACCAAGTAGGTGTCGCTGCTTATACCCTGTGTGGAAGAAGGAAGTTGATATGATTATCTCTCCCATTAAGTTTTCTGAGATTGCTACCTTTGGGTTTTTATCTTCTCTTGTACTCATAGATGCCCACAGTTGTCCCTAATTCCTTAGCTGAAACCAGTAGAACCGGGCAGCTGAGCACCAAAGGCAGAGTCTGCTGTCATGGGCTGAGTGGTGCCCGGCCTGGGGGGTGGGCAGGGAAGAGGAGAGGCCTAACCCAATGAGGCCTGGCAGCTAACCTGTCACGGGCCACTGTAGAGCTGTGGGGTGGAGTGACATGGCTTTGTGTTTAGAGACGGAGTCTGATGCAGACACAGCCTAAGGAGACCGCGTATGCACTGCTGACGGACAGAGAAGCGCCCAGGCGGTCTCGGGTCCCCCTCCCACTTTGGGTGTCCACGTGCAGGAAACAAACGGGTAAGAGAGGTTTTGATGAACCAGCGATCTCACCAAACCGCTACCTGTGCACCCACGGGGTTGAAACCATGTCTGGGGTCTTTGCAGAATCACACATGCCCCTCCTGCTGTTTGATTCAGGAGGTCTGAGTGGGGGCAGGCCGTCTTTTTAGAAAGCTTTGGCTGTGAGGCTGAACTGCGGCCAGGCTGACGACAGCAAGGAGAGGCGTGTGGCCCACAAGGTGCTTCCTAAACGTCTGGTACTGTGGCTCACGCACATCAGACCATTGGGTCATGACCTGCGTTTACACAGCGTTACAAGCAAGGCGTCCCAGTGCACCGAGCACAGCGTGCTACTTACGTCATCGTCCCTTATGGAAGTGGGTGGCTGTGGTGTGGCCTCCTGCCAGTGCTCAGATGTCCCACAAGAAGGCATGCGACCAATGTATTTCCCAGTAGTGACATGAGCCCTCTATGGCCGACTCCCCTCACGCAGGGCCTGGACTGTTTGGTTGGTTGGTTTTTGGTTTTTCAAGACAGGGTTTCTCTGTGGCTTTGGAGGCTGTCCTGGAACTGGCTCTGTAGACCAGGCTGGCCTCGAACTCACAGAGATCCGCCTGCCTCTGCCTCCCGAGTGCTGGGATTAAAGGCGTGCGCGCCACCAACGCCCGGCAGTAGGTGCAGTTTTTACCTGGAATCCTGGATGGGTTCAAACCCTGGCCGGTGTGCCCGTTAGCTCCTAATCCTGCCAGATCCCTCCTTTAGCCTCCCCGGGACCCCGGCTGCCTGCCGTGCTCACAAACAGCAGTGTCGATGAATGGACACAGATTAAATGTCTGGCACTCCCGCCGTGTATAGGAAGCCACACGACCGTCGTCAGAGCTTGGAGCCGTGTTTCCCACACGAGTATAACAGGATTGCGTGAGTAGGGAGCAGTTCCTGGCTGGGTATTTATCAATTGGCTTCGCTACCACACAGAGCCAATTTTACAATTGGGAAGGCCACTGGCTTTGGGGTTTTTGGTAGTTCCTTTGTCCTCACATCTTTGTGACTAAGAACCAGCACTGGGTTGTTTGGGGGGGGGGTTCGGGACCAAGGGGAGGGCCTCACTATGTAGCTCTGGCTGTCATGGAACTTGCTGTGTAGACTAAGCTGGCCTTATGCACAGAGATCTGCCTGCCCCTGCCCTCTCCCCCCCCCCCCCCCCAGTGCTGGGATTAAAGGTGATTGCTGCAGTGCTAGGCCAGCATTGGTTCTGCTTAGTCAGCACGGTTTCTAGGCCCTGGGAGTTCTGTGTCCGGTGACCCTTTTACCGTGTTTCACCCGGCGCGGTCCGAGGCTTTTGTAGCCTTCAGAGGAGCAGGCCTGATTTAATCACACAGAGTGTGTCCGTGTCGTCATCGTGTGAGGATGGGGTATGTGTGCGCACGCACATCTGTGTGCAAGTGTCGGTGTCCGTGCACGCACGGTTGGAGACCAGAGGTTGGCAGCATATTTCCCTCTGTACAGTGCAGTTCAGTTTCCCACGGGGTCATTTCCTTCTTATTCCTAAGAAAGTCTCTTCCCTCTTAAGTAAGTTGTGAGGACGAAGGCATCGGGATGAAAGTCTGCCCTCTGCATGAGAATACACAGTTGACCTGGGTGCATTAGGATCACACTGGACTGGTGTTAGGGTTAAGAACTGCTTCCAGGCCCAGTTCTGTACTCCAAGCGCAAACCACAGACCGTCTTACACCTGAGAGGCACCTGAACCTGTCTCCATACCATCTTCCATCCTCCTTGGGTGGGTTCGCACATCTCCGCCCTCTAGAGGTGTGTTCTGTAGTTTGGATCTGGTCCAACAAATGGCGGCGCCACCTGCAGACTCATTGGGATGGCTAGTGGAGTGCAGGCCTTGAGATGGTCCTCTGGGCTCCTGGGCTACGTGAGCATGCTGCTGCAGGCTTTCCCAGAATCCACAGGGTCTGACCTAGATGCTCATGTCCATCAGGTACATGTTCATCAACGTCTGTCTTCCTTCTATGGCCGTGTGGGTCCTGGGAGAATAGGCCTCCCCTACCACACAGGAATCAGTGTAGGTGTAGGGGCGTTCGAGAGGTGGCAGGGGGAGGAGGGGGGGTAGAGTAGGTGGGGGCACACAGCTCCCAAGTGGGCCACCAGCAAACCACAGTGGAAGTCACAGCTGAATGCTGACTGTGTTGGAATCCCACCTGCCTGTTAACTGGGATCCGCGCAGCAAGACCACAGCTCTCCTTTTCTCGGCAAGATTAGAAAAGGGAGTGAACTTGAATTATCTGTCCCACTTAGCTGCAGAAGACACTCGGAAGCAGAGAAAGCAACGAGGGTTTAGACTGCCAACAGAGCCGTAAAATGGAAAGGAAGTCCTGGCTTGAAACCCAGCATCTCCTAGGCAGGAGCTCCAGGCTGTAGACAGGACCAGTGCCAGAGAAGCGGTCAGCAACCAACAGCATGGGAAAGGCTCCAGGGCGGGGAGGAAGGAACCAGACGCCCTGCTGCTCTCACGGGTGGGAAAGGCAGGTGGGACTAAGTCACGCTCCAGAGCATCTGAGCGTGAGAGGGACTGAGCAGCTGCAGGGTGAGCCCGTACCAGGTGACTGCAGAATGCGGCTGCTGCCAGGCTGCAAGTGGGCGGCCCGAGCTGTTTAAGGGGGTTGACAACCGCCAGAAAGTGATGGAGGCGGGCCAAGGGGAGGAGCTTCCCAGTGTCCAGCCAGAGCAGCGCTCGGGAGAAGTGGGCATGCTGGTGATCAGATGTAAGGTTAGGACTTGGAGGGCATTTAAGAGAGATACTGGTACAAAAGAATGGGATAAAAGACTTGGGCCCTTACAGTAGAATTTGGGCTCCCCTTAAATAGACAAAGGATGGAGGGTAGGAAGGTTGGGATGCTGAGAAGTCCTGACAGAGAAACCCCGTGTGCTCCTAGCCAGCTAACCTGGTACTTCCCTCAACCCAAGGAGGGCTCTTACTGTCAAGTACGGACACTTGGTTTCCCTGTATTTGTAAAGAGACTAAACCAGGGAGAGAGAACGCAGTTCCTCCCCACCGTGCCCATGGCGAGCCCCCATGATGTACAGAAAGCTACAGGGCAGAGGCCAGAAGATGCATGTGAGTGGTGAGGCAGGCGACGGGGTGGGAGGGGCCTCCATGGCCGCCTCTCCAGGCACAGTGTGAGTCGCTGTTACATAGACAAGGTTTCCCAACACTGTCCAGCCCCGCCATCAGCAGAAGCTGCTTGCCACCCAAGGGAGAGCCTGCCCGCGCTGCAGTTTCTGGCCATGGCCGGATGTCACCAGCGTATGTGTGATTAAACTGTGTCCCTGATGGTTTCACCAACTCTGTTACCTTGATCTTTAAGTGGTTTTGTTTGCTCTTGCTTTAAAGTTTTGTTTTGTCTTTTGGGGCTCTGTGTAGCCTTGCCTGTTCTAGAACTTGATCTGTAGACCAGGCTGTCCTTGAACTCAGAGGTCTACCTGCCTCTGCATCCCGAGTGCTGGGATTGAAGATGTGTGCCTCCACGCCTAGCTAAGGTTTACACTTGTTATGCTTATGTGGGCGTGTGAGTGAAGACGCTGGCACCACAGCCGGTGGGTGGGGTCAGAGGACGCCGTGAGTCCCAGGGACTGAACTGAGGTCATTAGTCTTGGTGGCAAGTGCTTTTTATCTACTGAACTGTCTCGCTGGCCGGTACATGTCTGTGGTTTGAGAAAGTGGTCAGCACCTCTCTTTAGCTTCCTGGAAAGCCAAGAGTTCAAGTTGAGGATGACTCAGCTGACAGGTGATTGTCTCTGCCTTAATTTAGTCTAGCCTGTTTCCAATTCCCCATGCAGATGTTGACCTTGAAGAATACAAACCAAACTCTTTGGGTGGATTTTCCTTCCAGCTGCAGAGACCACCAGCAGAGTTAGGAGAGAGAATGACAGTTTCCCTTAGCACACAGGCTTTCCTGCAAGGCTCCCTCAGGGTTCCTACAGGGTTCCCACAGGGTCCCTACAGGGTTCCCACAGGGTTCCTACAGGGTTCCCACAAGGTCCCTACAGGGTTCCCCCAGGGTCCCCCAGGGTTCATACAGGGTTCCCAGAAAGCTCCTACAGGGTTCCCAGAGGGTTCCTACAGGGTTCCTACAGGCCTTCCTACAGGGTTCCCACAGGGTTCCCACAAGTTTCCCACAGGGTCCCCATAGAGTTCCTACAGGGTCCCCGCAGGGTTCCCACAGGATCCCCCAGGGTTCCTACAGGGTCCCCACAGAGTTCCTATTTCGACAAGTGTACTGTGAAATAGAAATGGAGAGGTTTGTCCCTGATACTGTCTTCACTTACCTGTGACGTGAATAGTGCCTCCAGGAACCTCTGAGGAGCTACACCAAGGGTCTCCAAGGCCCATGGCTCACTGCTGATGGTCTGCGTCTGGCAGCCCCACTAGGCCGCCGGCACAGAAGCCTCTCTCGGGGCTGCATTTCCCCCAGCAGTCACAGCCCCTCCTGCCCACCCACACACCTGACTTCATGTGTCGCTCCTTATCCTCAGAGATTTTCACATGGGCCCTAACAGAGAGGGAGCCAAGGGCTGAACCCCTGGAGTAAAGAATTGGGGGCACTGAATTCGAGATGAAGGTGAGATCTAGGGAGATCTCATCAAAGAGAGAACTTTCTCTGGCAGCCATCAAAGAACTTGCTTTTTCTTGCCTCCTTGGCATATCCTTGCAGGACGGGGAAGCTCTGAAGGACACTAGGGTGTGCGCCGGCTTCAGCTTCCTGTCCCTTGCAACAGATTAAGTACCAGCAAACTGTAACACACCTTCCTGGTTTTGTATGGCCCAACCAAAGTGGGTTTTCTGGCAGGTGTGGTGACACACGCCTTTAACCCCAGCACTTGGGAGACAGAGGCAGGTGGATCTCTCTGAGTTTGAGGCCAGCCTGGTCTACAGAGTGAGTTCCAGGACAGCCAGGGATGCACAGAGGAAAACCTGTCTTGAAAAACAAAACAAAATACAACAAAACAAAAAAGAAAGTGTTTTTCTTTTTACATTTCCAAATGTCTGGAAACCAAACAAGCAAACAAACAAACAAACAAAAAACACCACCAAAGCAAATATTAACCCTCACTATCTGAATGAAATTTTGCTGGAATTTAGCTACTCTGTCTGTGGCCATTTGGGCGCTGTGCAGTTGTCACGGAGACCATGCACCGTCCTCTCCATCAACAGGCTGGACCTGCAGTGATGCGGGTGTACCTACCTCAGTGGTGTCTAAGTGCCCGGGGTGATGCTACAACATGGTGTTTGTTTAAGCCCAGTTGCATGCACTTTTCCCGGGGAGGCATGAATAAATGTCTGCTCGACCCAGGCGGGGCACCACGGCAGACCAAAGCCCCACCCACGTCCCGCTCACTGAGCCGGGGAGGTATTGGGCTCACTTAGAGCATGTTGAGGGCTACCTACCTGGGTTCTGATCATCTTAAGGCAATCGCACCTTGGCGTGGATGAACAGGTCCTCATAGTTGTCTGGATGGAGTCACCCCTTCATTTGTCTGAGTATGTTCTGCACGATCTATCACCTCCTGAGACCCTCCCCACCCAGTCTCATGAGGGAGTGTTGAGAGTCTGGTCTTGAGGGCACGTGTGGGTAAGTCGCGGCCATTGCTGTGAAGCCCAGAGTGTGGGGCTTGACTCATGATTTGGCTGACGAGGCCTGACTTGATCTTGCTGTATCCTTGATCTGTCTTTTCCTAGTAGCTGGATGGCAGGTTGTATCAGTACTGACTATTTAAAATAAAATTAAAAACAAAACAAAAAAAGCCCATATTCCTCCCTGGCAGTCAAAGGTGTCACCATCCTGCTGAAGTCTTGTGGGCCTCTTAGTGGGTGGTATTGGTCTGTAGATCATTCGGGAACCATAGTGACTGTCAGGTACTGGGGCCAGGGAGGACTTTAGTATCTGTCGGCCTAGTGCCCCCAAATCATCACTCTCAAGTTCCCCTAGTTCAGTGGGCTTCTCCCTATGAATCTGAGAACAAGTTCATCATTTCAGAGGGGTGGTCTACAGAGTGTCTTGACTTCAGCTTCCTTTGGAGAGCCTCATGACTTCTGCATCCCAGGGGTGTTTGGAAGTGTTCTTGCTTAAAGATTTACGCAGCCTTGCTAAGGCTGTTCTGGGGTTTGGTTTTGCTTTTTATCGTAAGAGGGATTTTCCTCCCCCGCCATGTGGCTGTGATATGGACACATGAAAGCCATTGCCTTCTTTTTTCTCTCTCTCTTTTTGGTTTTTCAAGACAGGGTTCCTATGTATTGTTTTGGAGGCTCTCCTAGAACTTGCTCTGTAGACCAGGATCTCTTGAACTCACAGAGATCCGCCTGCCTCTGCCTCCCTAGTGCTGGGATTAAAGGCGTGTGCCACCAACGCCCGGCTGAAAGCCATTGCCTTCTTACCAAGTACTCTCATTGGTTTTAGCCATCCCCGCATTGTCCCTCACCCTTGCCCAGTGACACTGGCTGATGGATCTGTGCAATACGACGTGCAGTAAACTTGCTGGTGGGGTAATCCACTGAAGGTGCCAGCACCTTCCCCAAGCCTCTGAACGGCCACGGCTTTGGCAACCCACGGGACTCCTGGGGAGACCACTTCATACAGAACCGTCAGAGGGGGTGTTCGTGAGGCAGAAGCAGGGGTTCTGAGGCATGGCGAGGGGGACGAGAGACAGGCAAGATGAAGACCTCTGTGTTCTGCACAGACGCCACACCCCCTCGTGGGACACACACAGAAGCGTTAGTGAGCACAAAGAGGGGTCTTTTCGGTCAATCTCCTGTGGTCAAGAAGTGGCCTACTGGCTGCCCACACTGGCCTAAGTGGAGAGTTGTCACCCTGTGTGTTGTTTTAAATATCTGCTGATTCAAGCATCTGTGTGTTCATGTGCACTGAGGTCAGAGGATACTTTTGAGAGCTGTCTCTTCTGCCTTGAGAGTCTTGGGAGTCAAACTCAGGTCATCAGGCTTAATTGCAAGGTATTTCAGCTGCTGAGCCAGCTAGCCAGACCAAGAATTGTTGGTTTCTTTTTTGTTTTTTTATTTTTTTATTTTTTTATTTTTTTATTTTTGGTTTTATGAGACAGGGTTTCTCTGTATTGTTTTGGAGGCTGTCATTCCAGCCCGGCCTCGAACTGGGATTAAAGGCGTGCGCCACCACCGCCCGGCAAATTGTTGGTTTCTATTGGTTTGAGAGATACAGACAAAAGCAATCTCCGGTGTTCTGGAAAACCCTTTGGGCAACCGTTACCATGCCACTCACGGTCAACAGGTATTCTCCGAAGCTGAGGACACAGATTAGCTGTGTGACCGCTCACTGACAGTCATCTTGGAACAGTTAAATCAAGATAATCAACAACACATTCACTCACGTGGTTATTAATCTGTGGGAAGAACTCACAGCGAACACTTTTCACATTTTCCAAAAGCGCGATGGACAGTGATTTACTGTGGTGCCCGTGCTGGAGGTAGCCACCTTGAGCTCAGACTGCCAACCTAACCTCACAGTGACTGGGTATCCTCGGACCAGTCTTTCCAAACACAGCAGCGCCGATAACCGACGTCACTCTATAGGGTGTGACACCAGCTCATAGGGCCCACACGGGATGAGATCCTGTGGTGCTTATCTCTCTCATTTGAGTTTATTTCGCTTAGGGTCATTGTCTCCACATTCTTCCTTAGTGCTACACATGGCAAGATCATGTTCTTTTTTATGGCAGAATAGTATTCCATCACATACATACATGCATACATACGTATACCCCATCACATACATACATATATACACCCCATCACATATATACATACATACATACACACACATACACCCCATTACATACATGCATACACCCCCATCACATACATACATACACCCCCATCACATACATACATATACCCCCATCACATACATACATGCACCCCATCACATACATAAATACATACACATATACACCCCATCACATACATACATACATACACCCCATCACATACATACATACATATATACACCCCATCACATACATACATACATGTATACACCCCATCACATACATACATACATGTATACACCCCATCACATACATACATACATGTATACACCCCATCACATACATACATACATATATACACCCCATCACATACATACATACATATATATATACACCCCATCACATACATACATACATACATATACCCCATCACATACATACATACATATATACACCCCATCACATACATACATACATGTATACACCCCATCACATACATACATACATGTATACACCCCATCACATACATACATACATGTATACACCCCATCACATACATACATACATGTATACACCCCATCACATACATACATACATATATATATACACCCCATCACATACATACATACATACATACACCCCCCCCACATACACACTTCCTTTATTCACTCATGTGTGGGTGGACATTAGGTTGGTTCCACATAAGGGCTTTTGGAATGTGTGGCTGTGTGTTACATGCTGATCTCGTTTCCTTAGATCCTGGCTTCCCTGACGCTGTGCTGTCCTCCTCCCACACAGCTGCTGCGTCCACCCACCCTGGTGTCCCGGGTTTCCTCGCAGAACCTCCTGAGCAATCTGCCTTCAGTCTTATTGGCAGTGGCTGTATCGGTTGGGTAGGCGATGCCTCGTTTTAGTTTTGATTTGATGATTGGAGGAGGTATGCATTTGTGTGTGTGTGAGACAGGATCTCAGTATGTAGACTGGGCTGGTCTCAAACTCAGATCCCTCAGCCTCAGCTCGCAGGGCTGGGGTATAGCGGGTGTCCACTAGCCCTGACTGCTGGGGGTATAGCGGGTGTCCACTAACCCTGACTGCTGGGGTATAGCGGGTGTCCACTAACCCTGACTGCTGGGGGTATAGCGGGTGTCCACTAACCCTGACTGCTGGGGTATAGCGGGTGTCCACTAACCCTGGCTGCTGGGGTATAGCGGGTGTCCACTAACCCTGGCTGCTGGGGTATAGCGGGTGTCACTAACCTGACTGCTGGGGTATAGCAGGGTGTCACTAACCTGACTGCTGGGGTATAGCGGGTGTCACTAACCTGACTGCTGGGGTATAGCGGGGAGTCACTAACCTGGCTGCTGGAGCATAGCGGGTGTCACTAACCTGGCTGCTGGGGTATAGCGGGTGTCACTAACCTGACTGCTGGGGTAAAGCGGGTGTCCACTAACCCTGGCTGCTGGGGTATAGCGGGTGTCACTAACCTGACTGCTGGAGCATAGCGGGTGTCCACTAACCCTGGCTGCTGGGGGTATAGCGGGGTGTCACTAACCTGACTGCTGGGGTAAAGCGGGTGTCCACTAACCCTGGCTGCTGGGGTATAGCGGGTGTCCACTAGCCCTGACTGCTGGGGTATAGCGGGTGTCCACTAACCCTGGCTGCTGGGGGTATAGCGGGGTGTCACTAACCTGACTGCTGGGGTATAGCGGGTGCCACTAACCCTGGCTGCTGGGGGCATGCGGGTGTCCACTAACCCTGACTGCTGGGGCATAGCGGGTGTCCACTATCCCTGGCTGCTGGGGATATAGCCGGGTGTCCACTAACCCTGACTGCTGGGGTATAGCGGGTGTCCACTAATCCTGGCTGCTGGGGATATAGCCAGGTGTCCACTAACCCTGACTGCTGGGGTATAGCGGGTGTCCACTAACCCTGACTGCTGAGGTATAGCGGGTGTCCACTAACCCTGACTGCTGGGGTATAGCGGGTGTCCACTAGCCTGGCTGCTGCTGCTCTTTATCCTTCCCTCATACCTGCTGGCTGCTTGTCTGTGAGTCTCATTCTTGGGAGCGTCTGCTCATTCTAAAAGTTAGGTTGTTTCTTGTGTTACGCAGTTGCCGGAAATAGGGTCTTCCGTCCACACAGGCCTGATACAAGTACTGACATCCAGAATGAAATCAACGCCGTCCTCCCTAGTCTTTCTATTTCCATGTTCCTTGTTCTTTGTGGATTGTTGAGTGTTTTTCAATTATTGTTGTAGTTTCCCTATTAATTCAGAAATAGTGGAGTACTCTGCTTTTCTTTTAGTGGTTTCTATGGTGACTATGAAGGGACCTTTTTTATATCAAAGGCTATTGTTATTTAGTCTGCCTGGATGGTAAGAGCACAACCTCGTCAACTGTAGGCACCATCACTGGAGAGTTTAATTTTGGATGTTTTCAGCCCGTACACGTTACCATTGCTCTTTAAACAGCCAGCGGTAGGTGGTGCTTGCCTTGTTAAGATTTATTCTCTTGGTGGGGTGTGGTAGCACACTCCTGTAATCCCAGCCCTTGAAAGAAGCAGGCTGGAGGATCAGGAGTTCAAGGCCATCCTTGGCTCCGCAGTGAGTTGATCAGCCTGTGCTACCTGAGATCCCTGTCTGAAAATCTGTCTGTCTGTCTGTCTGTGCACGGCAGAACAGTCTTCTGTTGGGATTTTCTTTTTGTTTCTTTTTCTGCTTTCATTGTTTTAAAATTATTACACATATTTATCACACGTAGAAAGGTAGAAGCATTTTGTAGACACGCTCACGTAAAGACACAAACAATACTGATGCAGTGTAACCATTCCCCTCCCCTTTCTGGGGCTTTAAATGTTGAGGAGTATGCAGGCGTGCTCCAAACACCTGGTGTTCAGGTTTCTGGGTTTCCTTTGTTGACAATATCTTTGTTTTTTTAATTTTTTAAAGATTTACTTATTTATTATGTGTATACACACTGTTCTGTCTGCATGTATGCCTGCAGGCCAGAAGAGGGTGCCAGATCTTATTACGGATGACTGTGAGCCACCATGTGGGTGATGGGAATTGAACTCAGGACCTCTGGAAGTGCTCTTAACCTCTGAGCCATCTCTCCAGCCCCTCTTTGTTGGTCTTTAAGACAGAACCCTGTGTATCCCAGGCTGGCTGTGAACTCACTGTGCAGTGGGAGATGACCTTGGGTCTCTGACCTTCCTGCTTCTACCTCCCCAGGGCTGGGTTGTAGCCGTGAGCCACCAGCCCTTGTCTGTGCATGCTGGAGACCGAGTCTCGGGCTATGTGTGGGCTAGACATGCCCTCTAGTAGCTGGGCCACGGACTAGGCTCTCCACAATACCTTTGATCTATGTGTATTTTACATAATTAGATGTCACTCATTTCCTCCATGGTTTTTGACGTTTCTATTTTGATAAAACAGACTTTTGCCCCACTTTAAGGTCATGTAAATACTCATGTAGGTTTTAGACTTTTATGGATTATTTGCACTTAGATGTTTATGTGTGTGTGCATGCGTGCGTGTGTTTGTGTTGTATGTGTATGCGTGTGTGGTGGGTATATGTGTGTGTGTCTGTGTGTGTGTATTGTGTATGTGTGTAGTATGTGTGTATGTGTGTGTGTATGTATGTGTGGTGTATGTATTGTGTATGTGTGTAGTATGTGTGTATGTGTCTGTGTGTGTGTGGTGTGTATATGTTTGTATTGTGTCTGTGTGTATGTGTATTGTGTCTGTGTGTGTATTGTATCTGTGTGTGTCTGTGTATGTGTATGGTGTATGTGTGTGTATGTGTATGTGTGGTGTGTGTATGTGTGTGGCATGTGCATGTGTGTATGTGTGTGTATTATGTATGTGTGTGGTCTGTGTGTCTGTGTGTATATTGTGTGTGTGTATGTGTGTGTGTGTGTGTGTGTGTGTGTGTGTGTGTGTCCTCAGAGCTTAAGAGAGAGCATCAGATCCTGTGGTGTTAGAGTTTCAGGCAGCTGTGTTCTGCCTGCCTGACTTGGGTGTTGGATACTGACCTCAGGTTCTCTACAAAAACAGCAAGTACTCTTAACTGTTAGTCATCTCTCCAGTCCCACATTGAAATATTCTGTTTAGACAGTATGTTTGTAGAGATAAAAAAAATACAACTTTATATTACTAAGGAAAATGGAACATTTCTGCTAGAGTGAACTTATCAACTCTAATAGAAAAAAACACCGGTGCTTGGCTTGCTCACTTTGCACTCCTTCTGTCTGTCTGTCTGTCTGTCTGTCTGTCTGTCTGTCTGTCTGTCTGTAACTACATGTCATCTGACTTCCACATGTGTGCTGTGGCACTTGTGTGCATGTACACGTGTGCACTAAGTAAATAAATGAAGTTAGGGTTGACCTAAATAGAGTGGTATGGAATGCAAGTTGTTTGAAATGGTTACTTGTTTTTTCTTTTCTCCCCAAGTTGATCTAAAGAGTCAACACAATCCCAATAAAATTCCAGGCAGCTTTTCTGTAGGGTTTGTCAAGGTGGCTATGAAACTTATATAGAAATGCGGTTTTGAGAGCTGTTTTAAGAATATGCAGAGTGGAGTTGGCGAAGCAACGCAACCCAATTTTGAAGATTTCTATAAACACACACAGAGACATCGAGACGGTGTGTTTGGTAGAGAATGAGGCAAATGGGTTGTTGGCATGGAGTCAGGATCCCAGAAATAGATCCTGTTGGCTCCTGTGTCAGGAATTGTTGCAAAGATGATTGGGAACGCAGGGAGAGGCGGCCATTTCTGACCGGTGCCGCAGAAGCAGCCGGGTGCCTGCAGGACAGGGAGCACCAAGGTTGTCACCCACTCGGCGAGAACTAGGTTCTCGTCACAGAGGCATTGGCATGTGCAGAAGAAGAAGAAGAAAATAAGACAACACTTCCAGGAAAAGCTTTGAAATCAGTCGGTAGCCCAGTTAAAGGGGAGGGGCGCTTCGTCAGACAAGTTCCAAGTAGAGCGCTTTGAGGACACTGTGTAAGAGACCCCCAGAACTAACTACATGAGGCCATGGCAGAGGCACTATTGTGACCCAAGAAACCAACATGTAGACCCCATCAGCTGCCAAGAAGAGACAAAGACCTAATCAGCCACAGCCACAGTTCTAGGGAAGTCTCCAAGTCTCTTAACCTCGCTTGCTGGGCTTCTGTAGCTCGCTCATTGCTAACTGTTCCTGCTAATTGAAGTGTGCCATGCCAGGGTGTCGTCTTTGTGCATGAAAAGCCGCGCACGGCAAGGCTTGGGGCTACGTTGATTTGGTACAACTGGTGAGAATAAAGGCCTCCTATTTGGCTGTAAGCCCGTTCGTGTGTCCTCTGGCAGAGATACCAACTCAAAGTGTTAGGGATTGCCAGTATGCAGATTTAAGCCGCGGTATGATGTCGATTGAAGGTTTCGATTTGCGATTGGCTTGTTTCTTATTTTCTGATCTACTTCATTTTCCAGGCCTTTCCCAGGCTGGTCTTGACTGTGTTTATAGCCGAGGGTGACCTTGAACTCCTCCTGGTCGTCCTGCCATCAGGTTCCCAATGCTGGGCTTACGGGAGCACACCGTCATACCCGGCTTCTTCCCAATGCTGGGCTTACAGGAGCGCACCGTCATACCTGGCTTCTTCCTGCTGTGCAGTCTGTGTGCTAGGCAGGCACAGTTACCAACTCATCTACACGCCAGCGCCCCTCCCTCTTTAACAAAGAACTCCAGATAGAATCTCACTAGCCCAGGCTAGCTTTGAACTCCAGATCCTCCTACCTCCAAGGTTTCTACCATGTTCCTCTACTATGTTGCTTTAATTTGTATATTTGCAGTGTGTGTGTGTGTGTATGTGTGTGTGTGTGTGAGAGAGAGAGAGAGAGAGAGAGAGAGAGACAGAAACAGAGACAGAGAGGGAGAGACAGAGAGATGGAGAGAGAGAGAGAAAGGGAGGGAGGGAGGGAGAGGGAGAGTCAGAGAGATGGACAGACTTGACTGGTTAAGGTTAGAGACTTTACACCAGATGATGTTGAGGAGATGGTGGCACATACCACTAACCTTGGCACTTGGAGGCAGAGGCAGGAGGGTATCTGGGTTCAGAGTCTGCGAGTGAAGCCAATGCTGCACAGTAAGACCCTGTGTCAAAAAAACAAAACAAAACATCAGAAACAGATATGGTGGCCACTGTTCTTAAAGTCACAGGCATGCACACATGTAACCTTGGTAGCACACCGGTGCACATTCTCCCAAGCCCAACTGAACACTCATCTATGCATGGTAGTTTTATTTCATTTATGTAGATTTTGCCGGTGCAAGGGAATTAAACCTAGAGCCTGGCACATGACGGTCACTAGCCCTACCACTGAGCTACATGTCCCAGCCATCAAATAACTTATATTCATCACCTACTGTAGAATTCACACACACACACACACACACACACACACACACACGCACGCACACACCTACCTGTGAAATGATTTACCATCACACTTGTCACACTTTTTTTTTAAGGTTAGGATGGACGCCCTCTTTTGGTCCAGGGTGGCTGGCTGCCTGGATCATCGCTGTGGATCCCATCTGTCTGAGGACTTGTCTCAAGACACGCAGCGATCTGGCCAAATATAGGGTGTTGCAGTGGGAGGAGCAACGAAGCATCCTTGCAAAGAGCTGCAGCAGAAGCATCGCTGTTTGGAGCCTCACCCCTGCACGGAGCCTCAGCGGAGCCCACAGCGCGGACCTCTGGCATGATCGGGAGCCCATGCGGTTTAGCACATGCGACTTGCACAGGTATGACAACCTTCCCCTGGAAACCGGCAGCACCTGGGGCTTGGCACCTGCCAGGTACCCTGAGCCTCTGTGTGCGCACACACCCAACATACCTGATCATAGCACAGCAGCCCCGGGAGCCGCGCCCTGCGAGGAGTGCCGCGGAGACCGCAGCGCCCCCTGGCGGGGATGCTGAGGACCGGCCAGCTCAGGACGCAGCCTGTGCAGCTAGCAAGGGGGTCTTGTGCGCACATGTCCTATGTGGCTTGTCTTTGCGTTTCAGAGAAAGAGCAAGTCGTGGTTTATAGCAAGTTCAGGCCCGTTGGATCTTGGGACATTCTCACGCTGACACACCTTGGTCCAGTGGTACGTGGGTGGGAAGGGCAGGGGCCTCTCCCAGCCAGAGCAATGCTAACAATGCCACTGTGGAGGTTTTTGGTGAAACCGGCTTGTGGTCCAGGTGAATCTGTTTCTCTTCCTCCAAACTTTTAATAGCACTTTCTAGTTCATATACTTCGTCTTACTAGCCTTCCAAACAGTCTGAGATTTTTAAAATTAATTTTATTGTTTCACGTGTGTAAGTGTTTTTGTGCGCGTCTGCGCACCACTGGGTGTGCCTTGGTGCCAGCGGTCAGAAGAGGGCATCGGATTTCCCGGAACCGGAATTAACAAATTGTCGTGAGCCACAGCGTGGATGCTAGGAATTGAACCCGGGTCCTCTGAAAGATCCGCCACTCAATGCTCTTAGCCCCTGAGCCACCTCCCTTGTCCCCCAGATCATCTATTATGTGATTGAAGAGTCAAGAGTGGTCACGGCACGAGGAGCTGCCCTCTGGGTCCACTCGGGGAGCTTTTCCGATACGCACGGGACACTGACCGGAGATGGCCATCGCCTGCCAGAGCTCCACAGCTACTGCAGCCAGAGAGTCTTCCAGAAGGATCCCCCTGGGGCAATGAGGCAGGAAATTTACGGCTTGGCCTGATTAATGGGCCGGCCAGTTAGGAGCTCTTTGCCAGGCTAGTCCCATAATTTAGCATCACCACGTGGGAGGAGAGACCTCTAACTTGTATCTTTCTGGGAGCCGGAGGCACATGGGATCATTGAGACATCTTGTGCCAAAAAGCCCCGTACTCCTGACTCCCCTTCCTCCCAGTCACGGAACAAGCTACCTGGACGAGTCTACTTGGGGAGAAAGTAAGAAGTCAACTCACTGGCTGTCACTGCCAGCTGACGAGTCCCTGGTTGTTCTGTGAGCTTGGCATGTGCCCACTCAGCTCTAAATGACCTCGTGGTGGAGACCTTCCCATCCCAGGGAACTAAAATTTCCCTCAGGAAAGCAGGTGCAGTTCGGGGGATAGCGGACAAGGTGCCAAGAAAGGCAGGGATGTTGGAGAAGCACGGTCTGGGCCTCAGTTTCCCCCTTTGTTCAGTGAAGAGTTTGGACAGGTTGTCCTCATGGTTTGAGAGTCTGTAATTTTTTTTTCAGTCATGACAATCACTCTTTTCCAGCATCTGGAGTTAATAATCTGTTTCCAACATTTGACCTCAAATTTGAACTATTTTTATGAGTTTGTGGGCCTCTTTCGTCTTCCTGAATCTGGGTAATGGGTGCCGCTGGCAGGGCCTCCCTCTTATCCTCCCCTCCCCGGCCTCCTCTCCTCCCTTTCTGATTCCCCTCCTCTCACTCTCTCTTTCAGCCTGGCCTTGAATTTGCTATGTAGCCGAGGATGAGCTCGAATGGATGGTCGGTCTTCCTGTCTCTGCCTCTGGAGTGCTGGGATTACTGGCGAGGGCCACCATGCCTTCCAGGATGCCAGGCAAGCATGCTACCGACTGAGCCTCGTCTCCAAGCGTGGAGCCCCTCCATTTCCTGGCCTGGCACCGATCCTCAGAGTCCCCCACCTGGTGTCATACTATGAGGGAGGGAGAGCGAAGGCTGATCCCGCTGTCTCTCAGGATACTACCATGTAGGAGGATTATTTTTACGTTACAGCTGAGCCACGGACCTGGTCCTTCTTGTTTGGTGTACCACGGGTTGATTTGTAACACAGCTTTTGAAAACTTCGTTCCTTAAAAATGAACCTGTCCCAGGGCCAGCTAGATGGTGACACGGGTAAAGGTACTTGCCGTAAACCCGAAGAGCCGAGTTCCGCCCCTGGGGATGCACACAGAGGGTTTCTCTGCTTTCTCTCTGCACACCCAAGAGCTCAACTTGGAGGAGAGAAGGGGAAGATTGTGCAAGGGCCCCCAGCGCTTACGGTGAGGAGCTGAGTGGTCTGCACGGACGCTTTGGTGGAGTGACGTCATCGGCAAGGAGCCTCCCCTGGTGATGAGTCTTGACAAGTCACCTGCTCTAGACTCCCCGAGTCCTTTCAAGACACCCTGCTCTGTAGACAGGGAGACACACTGGATGGCGAAATGGCCCATGCTGAGACTACTTGTATTGGCAATAGACAGCAATGGGGTGGGGGTGGGTGTCCTAATCCAGTCTGCTCGGTGTCCTCGTAGAAACGGCTTCTAGACATTCCAGGAAGAATGCATATGAGGAGAAGGCAGACATCAGGGAGGGGTCTCTAATCCAGGAGCTGAGCCTTCATAGCAACCTGGCTTGGGGAGGGTGGTCTCCTGCCTTTGGGGAACACAGCCCGGCTGATGATGTCAGAGTCAGACCTGAAGCCCCAGAACTGTTAGAGGAGACCGTTGTGTCACTTAAATCCCTCATGTTGGCACACCGGTGGCAGCAGCTCACAGGGCAGGGAGCCGGTGAGTGACAATACTGATACTCCTGCCGCAGAAGGCCAGCTCTCATTTGGTGGCCTTGTCCGTCAGTCCCACTCATTTCTGTGGTGGGAAGGACAGATTTCAGGTGGAGCTGGGGAGCCTCCACTCTCAGTACCATAACTGGCAGGCCGGCGGGAGTTTCTTCCCAGTGCCCTGGGCTCCCTCTGACACAGCCCAGCAGGCTCTAGCAAGGTGCTTCATGCACATTTCCTGGCCCATCCCCCCACAGAGCCACCTTGAGGCAGCATCATGGCCTGAGTCACGGCTCTGGGAGGCTGTAGGCCAACCAGCAGCAAGCCTCAGCCTTGAGCCCTGACCTTAACCCTGGGAGCTCATAAGTGGGACATAGTCCCAGAGGTCTGTGCCATTGTTTGTATGGCTTTGTGCAGGGGGTTCTTCAAAGGCATCTGTTGGGTCTTCATGTGCCGGGGGACAAGGGCCTCCCAGTAGGATGCAAACAAGTTATTTTCAGCCAGCACAGGTCGTGCTGGTAGCAGTAATAGTATTTTATTGCTGGCGTCCCGGAGAAACATCGGGTTGGGGGAGAATGGAGATGAGTTTAAAAATAGAAAGCTGTAATTAGCCAAGTATGGGTTTGTTCTAGAAGGCATGAATTATTACAGCAACCACACGCCCTAGGTTTTCCAGGGCAGGCTCTGTTAGCGGATTCTGATTCCTTTCGGGAAAAGGGGCTCTGGTGAGTGGCTAATGGGATTCAGCGTTACATTGGTCTGGGTTGTTACTTACACATCAATTCACAGATGTAAACAGACGCTGTGCCAGTCAGGACTCTGCCTTTTTGTTATGAAAAAAAATACATATATAGTTTCCCAGTCTTATGCTCTGAGCTGTGGGTCCTGTCCTGTGGTTGAGAACTACTTGTGAAGGGTTAGGGAGGTGTTTGTGAAGTGCAGGGCCCTGGAAGTCTGAGGTGCAGAGTCACATGAGCTTTTGGCTTAACGTGTTTTTTTTGTTTTTGTTTTTTGTAGGATATAAACCCAAGGAGCGGGGTTTCCAGTTTCTGCCACACTTGGTACAGAGAAACTTCCAGAATGCCTGTGGGCCTGGGCATGCGAACTGCTCTTTCTGCTCGCGTCAGGCATGCAAGTGTGTGCCAGGCGTATGCCCAAGGGAGAGCCTCAGAGCCTGGAGGACCAAAACAACGGAGCCCTCTGGACGGGACACGAGGGCGACCCTGCTGTAAACTGTCAACCCAAGGACAAGCCCGGGGCTGAGGAGCTCACTTTCTGTTTCCTGCACACGACATGAGGCTTGTCTCAGCTAGGAGGCACCATGACCACAGCAACTGTATGTATGTATGTATGTATGTATGTATGTATGTATGTATGTATGTATTATGTGTTCAGTATTCTGCCTGCATGTCTGCAGGCCAGACGAGGACACCAGATCTCATTACAGATGGTTGTGAGCCACCGTGTGGTTGCTGGGAATTGAACTCAGGACCTTTGGAAGAATAGTCAGTGCTCTTAACCTCTGAGCCGTCTCTCCAGCCCCGACCACAGCAACTCTTACAAAGGAAAACATTTAACAGGGGCTGGCTTACAGTTCAGGGGCTTAGTCCATTATCATCACGGCGGGGAGCATGGTGACCAGGCTGGCAGACACGGTGCTGGAGAAGGGGCTGAGAGTTCTTGCGTCTTGATCCACAGGCAGAAGAAGGAGACTGTCCCAGTGGGCCTAGCTTGAGCATATAAACCTCAAAGCCTGCCCTTGGTGACATACTCCTCCAATAAAGGCCACACCTACTCCAAAGAGGCCAGGCCTTCTAAGAGCGCCACTACCTATGGGTCAAGCATTCAGACACATGAGCCTGTGGAGACCATTCCCATTCAAACCGCCACAGAGGCCAAGAATCCAGGAGTCAGGACGGAAGACAGAGGACACCCATCCACACTTATAATTTTTTGGTTGGGGTCATGGCAACATGAGGAACTGTGTTATGGGGTGGCAGCATTAGGAAGGTTAAAAACCACTGACCTAGGAAATTAGAAACCGTTATTAAGGGTTTTTCATACAATATATTTTGATTGTATTCTTCTCTCTCAACATCTTCTCTCTTCCAACTTCTACCAGATCGTCCCCATGTTCTTGCCCAACCAACTCTGTTTCTTTTCTCTCCCTCAGAAACAAAACACTTAAGCCGGGCGTTGGTGGCGCACGCCTTTAATCCCAGCACTCGGGAGGCAGAGGCAGGCGGATCTCTGTGAGTTCGAGGCCAGCCTGGTCTACAAGAGCTAGTTCCAGGACAGCCTCCAAAGCCACAGAGAAACCCTGTCTCGAAAAACCAAAAAAAGAAAAAAAAAGAAACAAAACACTTAAATAAAACAACAGAAGACAAAAATCAAAGCAAAAATCTTTAAAAAATCAATAAGGCAAAAAAATACTAAACCAAACAAAAAGCATGGAAAGTCTGTTTTGTGTTCACCAACTATTCCGAGGTATGAGGCCTGCCCTGGAGTGTGACACTCCATTGGAGAAAACTAGTATGTTTCCCAGAAGCTATCAATTGCAAATAGCTTCTTGGTAAGGGGTGGGAACTCTGTTCACTTCCTCCTCTCGGTGCTGGGACCCTGTCCGGGCATGAGCTTATGCAGGTCTCGTGCACGCTGCCAGACTCCGTGAGTCCACACGTGCGTGCGTCCTGCTGTGCCTGGAAGACGCCGTTTCCACCTCTCGCTCTTATGGTCTCTTCTCCTGGTGTGACAGCTGTGTGATCTAGGGACTTTTGATAGGCATGGTGGAAATAAGAGTTAAAACAGTGCCTACAAAGAAGGTTGACCCCTCGCCTCCCAAGCATTCCCTTTACTTCTCCTCCTTAGCCTTCGGAGGGTTTGCACCTTTTGGTCCTGTGTCCTTTCTGCTTCCGGGAGGCCACATCTCCAAACACTAATTTCTGAGGGTATTAGCGTGTGTTCTGTGGTCCACCAGCACCCACAGCGGCAGGAGCCTGCTAACTACCCAAGTCCAGCACTTCCTCTGATGTACCATCTGGTTTCAGATCCCTGGGTGGAGGAATGCAAGGAATCTGCATTTGCTAACATACATACCTCCTTGATTTTTTTATTTTTATTTTTATTGCAACATCTTTGCTGGTGGAGCTGAGCTCCGAGCCTCTCCCCTCTGCTGTCCCCTAAATGGGGACTATTATTTTCAGAATTCTGAGGCAATGCGTCCGAATTCCTTTGGTCTGAGCGGTGTGTCTTTATAAGGCTAGAGCTCTGCCAAAAGATAACCGCAGGTGGACTCTGGGGGCGCGTGCTGTTTCCAAAGATAGCAGCGCCTAACCCTGCTTGCTGATGACTCCGAGGGTCTGAATGTGCTCGCGGCTGCATGGCCTTATATAGAGAGGGGCCAGGCCCTCAGCAGCCGACGCCATGTGTTCCGTGGCTATCTTTGGAGAGTGACAGGTGCTCGTGACAAGTGAAGTTGGACAGCTGAGCTGTGACCCTCGAGAAAGGTAGCAAAGCATCTCGAGCGGATGCCTCCCCTGTGGAGTGCACTGTGAGAGGGAAAAGGAGACCCGCAGTCGTTCTGGGTCCTGGGGAGGGTGGACCAGTGATGGTGTGGTGATAGAGATAGGTCGGGTGGGTCGCCTTGAACAACTGCTCCATCTTCTCAAAGTTGGTGTCCACCCATATATATATATATTTTTTTTTTTCAGACAGGGTTTCTCTGTATTGTTTTGGAGACTGTCCTGGAACTCTCTCTGTAGACTAGGCTGGCCTCAAACTCACAGAGATCCACCTGCCTCTGTCTCCCGAGTGCTGGGATTAAAGGCGTGCGCCACCAACGCCCGGCTCCTCCCCTTTATTTTGTTCAGGGCACCCTGCTCTCTGTCGTAAACGTTTGAGTTTGTTACGGTTTGGATCCCGAGAGTCCGCCGAAGGCTCACACGTTAGAGGCATCAGTGCCAGCCTGGGGCACCTGACAAGAGCTAGGGCACTGTCAGGAGTTGGGGCTGTATGTGACTCTTCTGGAACCCCCTCTCGGGAGTCACGCTCTGTGCCTCTGATAGGGCCCTCTGTGTTTTGGGGAACTCTGCTGGGTTTCAGCAGAGAGCACTGGGGGGCTGGGGGAGAGGAGAAAGAGGGGTAAAGACAGGGAGAGGGCAGAGAAGGCATCATCCCACCTGACTTGTTGGCTGCCTGACTCCGGGAGAGGGTCCCCGGGTAGGCTTGTGAGGGACCATCCCGATTGTGCTAACTGGCGTGGGCAGACTCATCTCAACTGTGGGTCAGACCGTTCCCTCGGCAGAGGAGGACCGTGGACTGTACGGAGGGGGGGAGGGAGTTGAGCAATGCCTTCTCTACCCTTCTCTGTCCTGACTGGAGGCTGTGTGGCCAGCTGCCTCAAGCTCTGGACATGCCCACTGCCCTGGCTCGTCGGGCGCCCCTTGAACTGAACTGTGGGCCAGAATTAATCCTTTCCCTCTCGAGCTGTTTGTTTCAGCAATAACAGGAAAGGTAACTAAGACGGACACCCAGCCGGTTCCGTTTCCTCGCTTTGTGGCTAGTGCCTCGATAATCACGGTTGTGCAAGTGTCTCCCAGGCAGGACTCCATGCCCGGGAGTGACAGCTGGGTCGTGTGGTGCTTCTATTTTTAGGTTCTGGAGGAACCCCCACACTGATTTCCATAGGGCCTGGGCCAGTTTATACTTCACTAACTGTGCATAGGGCCCCTCTTTCTCCACGACTTAAACAGCATTTGCTGTCTTCTTCTTTTCTTCTTCTTCTTGATTTTAGCCATTCTGACTGGAGTGAGATTAAAAACCTCAAAATAGTTTTGGTTTGCATTTCCCTGACAGCTGAGGATGTTGAACACTTGGGAATAATCATTGACACACTCTCTTTCTCTCTCTCTCTTATTGAGAACTCTCTGTTCAGTTCATTAACTTATTTTACTACTGGAAGGTTTGTTGGTGTTTAAGATTTGAAGTCCTTTATTTTTAATCACATGTCTGAGGTATAGCTGGCAATGATTTTTCTCCTACTCTGCGGTTGACTCTTCGTACTTTGCTGTGAGGGAGAGAATGAATAAATTCAGGTCATGTAAGTGGGAAGGGACTAAGAAAGGGCTTTAAGTGGTGCGCGGGAGAGGGTGAATTCTAGACTTCACATGACAGGAAACCAGAGGGGATACCGGGAGAAGGATGGGCAGGGAATGGGGGAAGCCAGGAAGAGAGTCGAGAGAAGCAAAGCCTGTATAGAAATGCTGAACCCCGTTACTTCTAACGTGTGTTGGAGTCTCGTGTCAACCTGACAAAGCTAACGTCATCTGAGAGGATGACCTGAACTGAGAAATTACCCCCCCCATAACATCCAGCTGCAGTCATTTTCTTAATTAGTGATTGATGGGGGAGGGCCCAGTTAGTTCCCACCTCTGGACTTAGTGGTCCTGGGTTCTATAACACGCGATAAGGATCCTATGAGAAAGGCCCACATGCTGAAGGTTTGGGCTTCGGTGCCGTGTTCAGAGGTGGGGCTTCCAGAAGGGAGGGAATAACGAGGGCTTAGAGGCATCAGGAGATTAGTCACAACTTAGGGGACTCTTGCAGGCACCGGCTCACTGGGGCATGCTGGGGCGTGCCCTGGAAGGGTGCCTTGTGTCCATAGCTTCCCCGCTGCTTCTTCAGAATGAGAGTGTTCAGTTTGGCTCTGTCCCGTCCTTCAATGTGATAGTGTGCCTAGCCACAGGCCCCAAAACGATGGAGTTGGCTGATTGTGGACAGAAGCCTGAGAGTGTGGGACAAAACAAACCATCTGCCCTTTAGTTGACTGTTTATGTGTGTTTGGTCTCAGGGACACAAAACTAACACAGTCTTTTCACTTCATACAGAAGCCGTGGACCGTGGCTGCACAAATCACGATACACAGGATTAGGATGAAGTAGGCCAATTTTATTGGGGAGAAATCACTTACATGAGAAACCGATAACACAGGATCCGCACTCCAAGCATCCGAGCTCAGCTGCCCTCCGAGAATTGACTGACCGGAACCCAGAGAGAGCAAACCTAAATCCCACACGCTCAGGTACTCACCTGTGACCACACCCAAAGGGGCGTGGTCCGTGCCACAGGTACCTAGTAAGGGCCCGAGAGAACATAAGGTGTGTTTAGCAGGGTTCTGTCAACCACGCAGCTGTTGTTAAGAAAGCGGCCACACAAACTGTAACTCATTCACTCCTACTCTTGGCTTATTGCTCTCATTTCCAAAAGCATCCCTTGAGAAGCAACACTATTAATAATATGGCACTAGTAATACCATATTGCTAATAATTGGTTGGGCATCAAGTGAAATCAAAATGAAACCAAAACCTCAGATTTGGGCAAAGTGGAAGCCCTACACGGTCTCTCTGCGAATTTCAAAGTACACTCAGTCACCGCTTGGTAGCTGTGAGTTCCACAGCCTTGGATTCAACTATGCTCAAATCAAAGATATTTCTGTGTGTTTTTTTTTTTTTTTTTTAGTTTGTCTGTGGTGCCCACTGAGGCCATAACAGGTCATTGGAACCTCTGGGACCGGAGCCACAGTTAGTTGTGAGCCGCCACGTGGCTGCTGGGAGTCAAACCTGCATCCTTCGCTCTTAACTGCTGAGCCGTCTCTCCAGTTCCAACATTTGCGGGCTCGGGGTGTAACTCTGTGGCGGATAGCTGACACTGCATGCATAAGCCATTGGGGTTTGCTTCCTGGAGTTGCTAGCACCCCAACCAATAGAAGTTGGATTTGTACTGGGTACTGGCTTTTGTTGTCATTATTCCCTACACACCACGGGATGGTAATTTCTACACAGGGTCATCGCATTCCTGTAAGGGATCCCGGGACTGAAGTAGACAGGAGGATGTGTAGGTTAGACGTAAACACTGCACCACTTTGTGTAGGGGACTTGAACATCATCTCAATTTTGGCACCCCGCCGTTGGGAACCCTACTTTCCCAGGGACCAAAGAATGTCTGCACGTAGAATATTAAAACCATCACAGGGATGCACCCTGCAGGGCGGCCTCTTCTGTGTTTTCAGCATGGGCTCTGGCCAGTGCTCGGAAGCCCCAGGCTGCTCCGTGGCTTGACTGGTCGTCATCACCAGGGACCAGAGAGAAGGCTCAGAGTCCATTTTTTGATCAGTAATCGGGCTCTGTAGCCTCATTCCTGGAATTACGGGCGGCTGATTGTGAGGGTGAGTCGGTGCCATGTCTCCTGTAAGTCTGTTTATATCTAATTAGCTACTGGTTCTCCTTAGACAGGTGAATCTCGTTTTCTATCGCTGGGAAGTTAACCCCACCACGGCAGAACTTTCTGTGGACAGCAAGTGCTTCTGGGCTGCATCTTCCCTCCTCCAAATTCAGCTGTCAATGCAGGGCCGGGTAGCAGCATCCGGGCCAGGTCTGTGCAAGAAGGGTGTGTGTGTGTGTGTGTGTGTGTGTGTGTGTGTGTGTGTGTGTGTGTGTGTGTGTGTGGTGTCCGTTCACTGCTGTGTGTGTGTGTGTGTGTGTGTGTGTGTGTGTGTGTGTGTGTGTGGTGTCCGTTCACTGCTGCCACCTCCTGGACGGGGACCGAACACGCAGTCCATCCCTAACAAGAACTGAAGAGAGCGCAAGGCTGATCTCTTCCCCTCCGACCTCAAGGTCACTTACGATCAGGGAGGGGCGTGCAGGTGAGCGGTGCCTCCTGGCTGAGATGAAAGGTCGAGGTGTGAGCAGGGCAAGCTTCTCAGCCTTCCGGGTCCCGAAGCCTCACCCTCCTAGAGGTGTGGTTGCAAAGCGGCGAGACACCCACGGGCCAGCCAGGGGCAGGCAGCCCCAAACCCCAGAGCCCTTCCAGGTCCGGTTCAGGGGGTGGGGACGCACGACAGCCGTGCGCAGCTCCCATTGGCCGTGCGCGCTGATTGGCAGTGTGGGTGTCGGAGCAGCCGGACTCACAGAGCAGAGCGGGCGTCGGTCCCCTCCCCGGGCTATGGTGGCACAGCCAGACCTCCCTGCACAAGTCCCAAACGCCTTGTCCCTTTGCGGACTGGAGTGGCCAGTGACGCCGGGGGTGGATCTGCGCTGAAAGTCCCGCGGTTTGCCCCAGCAGGGTACCGCTCTGCATCCCGGGAGAAGGTGGCGGCTGATGCTGACCCACTCCCCAGCCCTCCCTGTGCGTGCATGTGCGTGCGTGATCACGTGTGCATCTTGACGTCACAGCCCCCCTTCCAAAAACTGGGGATTCCTACCGGCCTCCTCCAGCTTGTGAGTCAAAGGGGAGGAAGCAGCGAAGGCTTCGCTTGGGAAAAGCTCCCTGTCCAGACCCCGGAAGGAGGGAGGAGGAGGCGGAGGAGGGTGTGGCTCACCAGCAGAGTGTGGCCGCCTCGTCCGGGTCCTCCGCTCCTAGAGGTGACTCTCCGAGGTCACACAGCTTGGGGTCCAGACCTTGTGATGGCCGCAGCCGTGCTGTGCCCCAGCCGAGCCCTACGGTTTACCCCAGGCAGGTGGATAGTGCTTGAGGTCTTTGCAGTTGGGACCCACCCGAGCGGGCCTTCTAGGCAAAATGGATTGGGTAGATAAGAGGGGGGCGCGGCATTGCCCCAGGACAAGCAAGAGCAAGGCTTGTTTCACATCCGTCCTTTTACACCTCTGGGCTTCGCCTGCTGTCCCGTGGGTACCCCGAGCTCAGCGTCTCCCAGGCTGCCTGTCCCAGCGTGAACCGCTGTGTCTATTCGCTCCCCCACCCGCCCCCAGCCTTCACCCCCATTTCGCTGGGATTCCAGCTTCGGAGCTTCGGCACTCCTCTCTGTGCAGTTGCTGGCTGAAGTCCATCCGTCTTCCCCTTGGGGACCTTTTTATTGTCCGTCCTTTCCAGCCTCGTGGCAGCATGGCCCTCGGGTCTCTGCAGCAACCGTAAAACGCCTTTCTCCTTCTCTGCCCACCAGTGAGCTCCACCCCTGACCTTTCTGGGGTACCGGCCAATCATCAAACCCGCCCGTTCCTTTTACTGATGTTATTTCCATCCCTGTCTCTTAAGTTTACCCACTTCCTTCTGTCCACGAGGCAGGCGCCTCTCGTGAGTAATTTTCTTATCCTAATAACTCCCAATCCCAAGTCAAAATCCAGGTTGCAACCTAGGCTTTCAGCTTGCTCGCTCATGTGTGTGTGTGTGTGTGTGTGTGTGTGTGTGTGTATGTATGTGTGTATATGTGCGTGCATGTTCGTGTGTGTGTATGTGTGTGCATATGTGCGTGCATGTTTGTGTGTATGTGTGTGTATGTGTGTGTGTATGTATGTGTGTGTATGTATGTGTGTGTGTTTTTGGATCTGAACTCAGGCTGTCAGTGAGTGCTTTACCCCGTCCACTGTGTCCTGGCCCAGAAATGGAGTCTTTTTTGGTAATTAACAAGTTTCCTTTATTTTACATACTGACCACAGTTTACCCCCTTCTCTCCTGAGTCCCTCCTCCCAAGTCCCGTCTACCCCCCTCCCCATCCACCCCTCCTCGTCTCCATCCAGCAAGGGCAGTCCTCCTGTGAGCTTGAACATAGCATGTCATATCAGGTTGATGTAGGATCAAGCTCCCCCCCCCCATAAAGGCTGGTCGGGGTAATCCAGCATGGGGACAGGTCCCCAAAAGCCAGCTAAGCACAGGTCCTGGTGCTTAGGCCAATCCAACAGGAAGCAGTTTGGCCTTACTTCTTCTCCCACGCTTTGGGCCCTCACTCTGGTGTCCTCTTCAGTCAGTGTGTAGGGCGGCAGCAGGCCCTCAGGACTGTGGCTGACAGAGTGCCCTAGGCAGGGTTTCTACGGCTGGGATGAAACTCCATGGCCAAAGAGCAAGTTGGGGAGGAAAGGGTTTATTTGACTTACACCTTTGTTCATCATCAAAGGAAGTCAGGACAGGAATTCATACAGGGCAGGAACTGGGAGGCAGGAGCTCATGAGAGGCCATGGACGGGAGCTGCTTACTGGCTGCTCCCCATGGCTTGCTCAGCCTGCTTTCTTATAGAACCCAGGACCACCAGCCCAGGGATGCCACCGCCCACCATGGGCTGGGCCCTCCCCATTGATCACTAATTGAGAAAACGTCTTGCAGCTGGATCTCATGGAGGCATTCCCTCAGTTGAGGTCTCTTTCTCTCAAGATGACTCTAGCTTGTGTCAAGTTGACATAAACCTATCCAGCACACAGAGCCTGAGCTTGGGTCACCAAACCCCAGGTTTGACAGTGCTCTGAGAGTCGAGACTGGCATGCTCACCGTGTCTCCTTTTTAGATCTGTTTCCTTCCGGATGGGACTCCCATTCTTTCTTCAGTCCACCCGATGGCCGTATCCAATCTCAGCTCACGCTGACTTTGTGTCTTTGCTGGCTTCAGTGCCTAGCCTGGTGTATATGCAGCTGAGACTCCATCCCTGCATGCCATCGCCCTGTTCACCGCAGCCAGGGACCTCACCCCTACATGCACACCCACTCTCTCTGTCCTTGCAGGTAGCTTCACTTCCTGGGTTGTATTTGGCTGGGTGAGCATGCACTGCAGAGTCTAGATGTTCCTGGGATGTCCACTGGGCCTGGCAGAGCGCCTTTGCACAGCAGTGGCTCATGGAAACACACTGTGGCTCATGTGAGCCAAATTGTGGAAACGAAGCTCTTAGACGCCCCGGAGGCCCTGTTTGCTTTAAGACAATCTGAATTCAACCTTGTGGATTTGCTGTTTTCTTCTGATTTAGTCAACTCCTAATGTGGATGTCTTCTGGGGGACCATTCCATGTCTCGGCGCCTGTTTTCCCTCGAAATCAGCATGAGTTCTAAACCACTATGGGATGCCCGTATTTCAGACTTTTACAATTTTTTTTTCTGGTGCAATTTAAACTTGAGAACTTCTGATTGTAATCGTAGGACAACGTGGTTGGGAATTTTATTCCCTAAGATCCCAGGGTGAGAGAAAGCAGCCAAGACAGGAAACAGTTTCATTTTCCAGTGGGTTGCTAATGGCAGTGAGAACCCCCAGCCAGGAAGAAGGATGCAAGCTGATTAACTCTTGTGTGTGTGTGTGTGTGTGTGTGTGTGTGTGTATACACGTGCATATGTGTGTATACATGCATGTGGGTGTGCCCATGCATGTGTGTGTGCACGAGTATGTGAGTATGCATGTGTGTGTGCACGAGTATGTGAGTATGCATGTGTGTGCATGTGTGAGTGTATATGTGTGTGCCCATGCATATGTGTGAGTGTGCATGTTTGTGTGTATACGTATATACGTGTGTGTGTGTTCCGCCATCTAGTTTCCAAATAATCACACAGAGACTTATTATTAATTATAAATGCTCAACCAATAGCTCAGACGTGTTACTACCTAACTATTACATTTTAAATTAGCCCATATTTCTAATCTAGGTACCTTTTCTCCGTAGGGCAAGTTCATCTCCTTCTCTCTGCCTCCTCAAGATTCTGAGACTCTTTCTCTTCTTCCTCGTGCTCTCTTTTTGTCTTCAAGTCCCGTCTGACCTCTACCTGTCCAGCTCTTGGTTGTCAGCTTCTTACTAACCCATCCACAGAGACAAATATTCACACAGTGTGAATAGTCCACACGTGTGTGCCTTTGGGATGTATTAGATTCTTCGTAAGGAACAAGGCTGTCTATTCAAACATTCCTGAAGAAAAATTCTACAGGATTGCATTTCTACATAACTGTGTTCTGTGTTATCCAAGGGCTTTTTTTTTGAGCTCTTAAATTGTATTTATGTATTTTTGCATCAAGATTCAGAGGAAGATTTTAAGGCAAGGTGGCTCTGCTCTGCCTACCTAACACAATCAGAATAGGACTTTTAGCAGGCATTTAAACATTTCAGAACACTGGAGTTAATTTTCTTCTTCCAGAGTGAAGCCCAGCTGAGTGGCTTTGGGAGGACTTGAGCGCTGATTCCATCTTTCTGAAGATGTGGCCTAACCTCCTTGTACTTGGACGTAAATCTTTGTACTTTCTGCTGTTACCTGGGCCTGGAAGGATGGCTCAGCACTTGAGAGAGCCCTGCTGCTCTTCCTGAGGACCTGAGTTTGGTTCCAAGCACCCCCATCGGTGGCTCGAAGCTGCCAACAGCTTCAGCTCCAGGGAATCAGATGCCTTCTTCTGGCCTCTTTGGGCAACTGAATTTGTGCACACAGACATACACATACCCAATAAAAACAAACAAACAAAAACAACCTCTTAATGAAAAAAGTGCACTGAACCCCGGGGATAGCCAATTATATTGAAGACCAGCTGGACCATGGTTGACTGTATCTCTAACCACATTTAGCCAATTGTGGAAGAGCTATCAAAAGTTACCATCAAAGCTGGATGTGTTGGCCACACGCCTTTCATTCTAGCACTTGGGCAGCAGAGGGAGGCTGGTCTCTGTGAGTTCAAAGTCAGCCCTGGTCTACAGAGTGAGTTCTAGGAAGCCAGGGCTACACAGAGAGACCCTGTCTCAAAACAAATGAACAAACAAAACAAGAACACAGAGTTTCAAAGGATCCCAATTACTAGAAGCAACCCTAAACCGAGGGAACAATCTGGAGACACGACAATATACGACCTCAAATTATACTATAGAGCCATAGCAACAAAACAGCATGGTACAAAAACTGACCCAGAACAATGGTATAGCATTAAAAAAAAAAGACAGCATTTTCAACAAATGATGCTAGGAAAATAAAATAAATAAAATAAAATAATAGCAAGGACTGCCAAGTGAGAATGTATCAAATTGATGATACCCACCTAGAGCCCTCACCCTGCTGATTTAGTGTTCACATACTGGAAGGTGCTACCAGAGGAGAAAGCCACACACCAACCCGGCTGCAAACCCTTTGGTGTGCAATGGTGACCAGCCTACTAAACTTACTGGTGCAACAGTGTTGCAAAAGTTATGGGAGTAACTAGCTACAGTTTTGATTGGATTTAAGGATTCCCGGTGAGATGGAACCCATGCCTAGCACTGCTCTGGTGGCCAAGAACCTGAGACTAGGCAGGGCCGCAGACATAGGGGCAAACGGAACACTGCTGTTTGGCTAAATGAAAGCAGCAATAACATGACTCCTAATGACACTCTGCTATACTCATAGATCCACTGATTACTCGGCCATCCATCAGGGAAGTTCCCTCCGGCAGTAGATGGGCACCAAATACAGAGACCCACAGCTGGACAGTGTATAGAATAAGATAACTTGGAATATCTGAGTCCTAAATGGGGATGTCCCCATCAAATCCCTCCCCTCAGGGCTCCAGGCAGAGGCAGAAAGATTCTAAGAGCTAGAGGGGATGGAGGATGCCAACGAAACAAAACCTTCCAAACACAGTGTATGTAACCCATGCACATATGAACCCACGGGCACTGGGATGGCATGGGCAGGATTGCACAGATCTAAGCCAACTGGGGTCTCAGTGCTGCGTGGGGGAAGTGACACAAGCCTTCATCCCTGCCCCAGAAACTATCTCCAATTGACAACCACTTGCAACAAAAATAGTTTTCCCCAGTAGCCTCACTGAGCATACCAACCGTCTTAACGACAGACTCAGCACTAGATGGATGACAGAAAGCAAACTCAATGGTATTTTAGGAGGGTTTTTGTCTGATAATGCTTTGTCTGGGCTTTTTAAAAAAATACCTCACAGGTCCTTTGCTTCTGTGTATGCTTTCCAATTTTGTGTTTTTATGGGATTTCTGTGTGTATCTTTTCATCTTTGTGTGTTTTTCTTGTGCTTTTTCTTTGGCTCTTTTTGGTAGTTTTGTCCTATTCTGGTTTGTTTGTTAGTTGCCTGTTTTCTTTTCATGGGGGGGTGGATTTGGGTGTGTGGGGAAGTGGTGAGGATCTGGGAGGACTTGGGGTAGGGGAAACTATGATTAGAATATATCGTATGAGAAAAATCTATTTTAATTAAGCAACTTTTAAAAAGAGAATGCCTTAAATTAAAAGGCCTCTGCATGGGGGAGGGTTAATATGAGCAAAGCATACGTGAAAACACACATGAAAACACACATGAAAACGTTATAATGAAGCCTGTCATTGTGTACAGCGGGAATATATGCTAATTGACAAAATGGAACAGGGTAAAGCACTTGCCAGTCAGGTTCATTCAATGCCTGCACCCGCAATGGCAGCTCACAACAATCTGTAACTCTCACTCCAGGGGACCCTACTCCCTCCTCTGTCCTCTGTGGGTACTGCACACACGCGGTATACAGACATGCAGGCATGCAAAACACTCACAACACAGATATGTCTTTTTTTTTTTTAGATAAAAAAAGACAGGAAGCGTCTGTTTCCTACAGTCCTGGAGGCAGCTGCCTTTGAGTCACCCATGCTCCCATAATTCCCTGGTTCACCGTCATCTAGACTTGGGTGGAATCATTCCTTTGGTTCGTGGTTATCGTCCTATCTGGGAAGAACAGACATTTGTTCTTGTCTCCCCAGAAAATGTCACGCAACAGGTGTTCCCCGTTCCAGGAGACTCACTGTCATCTGGGTGGTTGTGGTGACTCTTGGGTCCCTGTCACCCCCACCTTATGGGTCCCTTGGAACTCACTCTCCAGGTGCTCCAAAAATTCCTTGCCGGGGGCAGGGGAGGATCTAATGGCTTTGATTCAGCAAACTCATTTCTGAGAGTTTGATCAAACACTTTCTGAGAGGGGACAGGTACAGACACGCAAAATCTCTGCCGCCGTGGGGTCCTGATTGTCAAATTCCAGTTTGCGTTGGGCTCGAGGAAAGCTAATCATAGAAAACTAGGATATTGAAGTAGCTGCTCCATGACTTCAGGGGAAGCCACCGGGAAGCCAGCGTTGTGAGCAGAGCATTAAATGAAGAGGCTGAACTGTTTACCAGAATTAAAACTGCTGGCCTAAGACCCAGGAGGAAGCTCGGGTCGCGACCAATGAAATTTGAGGACACCGGTCACATGATGGAGCAGAGCCTTGTTTGGAGGGGCTGGAACTTGGGGTCCAGAGTAACCTGGAAGGTTACGGGACGCACTTGGAATTCAGCAGACACAGAAACGAGCTTCTTTTTAACTCTGTACATTAGAGAAGCCCCCCAGAGAAAACCTGCCTGCAACTCTGCACCTGCAAGTAGAGATGGTGTGTAGAACTCACTTTTCCCCGTCAGGGAGTCTCACTGCTGCTCCTGGCAGAGCCTGTCAAACACACGCCCACGAGGCTTCTCACACAGCCAGAAGGATCAGTAAGGGCGGGCACCCTGTCTGGTGAACACCTCCGTGCCTATTAAAGGATCCATGTCTGATCACTGGGGCTTGCCAGCATGTTTGCATCTCTCTGTCAGGAGAGTTCTGAAAGTAATTCAACAGGAAGAATGAGAAGCAATTCATTCTAGGTGAGGTGAGTTCTGAGACTCGGGAAATCTTCAGGCCTGAAAGGAAAAAAAAAAAAAAAAAACCAACAAAAACCTGAGACCGCCATGACGCTGTAAGGGACACAGCTAGACTGATCAAGGGATATTTAGGCAGCCCTGTCTTTGCAGATCACACACAAACACGGATGGAAATATACAAGCCCAGGCTCGCTAACAGACCACGAAGGCCCGTTGATGGGTTTAGAAAGGGTTCCCCGTGCAGATTTCTCACACAGTGTGGGGTTTCTCACACAGTGTGGGGTTTCTCACCTAGTGTGGGGTTTCTCACACAGTGTGGGGTTTCTCACAGTCAGCGCCATCTCTGCTGTGAGACGCGGGGCCAGACTCTCAAGCTCTCCGTGAAAAGTAACCCACGGAGGGGTGGATCTTGGCGCATGAGGGCCCTAACTTTTGACAGCCAGAGGCTCCCAGACAGGCCAGGCCTGGAAGGCAGTATGCGCTTCAGAGACAGCTACAGCCACTAGAAACAACTCTTTTTAAAGACAGGGACTCACCGTGTAGCCCTGGCTAGTCTAGAGCCTGGTATAACGACCAGGCTGGCCTGGAACTCAGAGACCCACCTGCTTCAGTTGCCCAAGTGCTGAGATTAAAGGGGTGCACCCCCACACCCGGCTTTCCCTGTGCATTTGATTTTTAAAAAAATTTTTTTATATCCTGCCCGCACCCCAACCCCGGCCCACCCTGCGTCAAAAGAGTTCTTTCCCTTTTAGGCTCTTAGGGGCTGTGCTCTGCTCTGCAGTGTCACACTGTGCCTGGGACTTGAGGCCATCTGGGTTGAACTCTATGATGGAACGGGAACCCTTGGATTTTTCTCAGCAACTCCACCGTCAGACATCTCTGCAGAGGTAGGTAGATGGTCCATCCTTCAGGGCAGACTCCGTCAGGAACCAGAGGCGTGTCTCATTAGATTCCCATCTCTCATTGACTACCACGAACAATCTTCTTGATGCCAGGGGCACTCGAGCTAACTTTAGGATGGAAAGGATAACCCTGAATCACGCCCAACCCGCCCATCTCAGGGGATGTGACCAGCTCACAGGGGCTGCTAATGGACTAATCGGAGGTGGCTGTTTGCAGATCACCCTGTCTTTCCATTTTTTTTTTTTTTGATTTTTCGAGACAGGGTTTCTCTGTGGTTTTGGAGGCTGTCCTGGAACTCGCTCTGTGGACCAGGCTGGCCTCGAACTCACAGAGATCCACCTGCCTCTGTCTCACGTGTGTGCCACCAACGCCCAGCTAGATCACCCTGTCTTAATCAATGCTGACGGTCTTAATTGGTAGTGACAGATGAGATTGACAGACATTCTGATCCACTAGAAACTGTTCCAAATCTGAATGTTTTACAGATAAAATGTTGCCAAACTCCATTTATATTGCCAGCAGAAGAACACATGGGAATTTTAGTTTTAGACACTGTAGGAGCAGAACACACATGACGAGGACAGCCTCTGTTGCTGCGAGCAGGCATAAAGAATGGAGTCCTGGCTCCCCAAGCTGTAAGACCTCGGGCAGGTTACTAGAACTCTCTGTACACCAGTTTCACCATAGTAACGGGGAATCATTAAACTCAGCTCAGCAGGTTTGGGGATCCCCAGGTGCTGATGTCTTCAAAGCACACAGCGTGGGGGTCCATGTCTGGAGGTCGGTGCAGGGAAGATGATGTGGGGGCGGGGGACGGCAACTGATCGTCACCCCCAGGTCTCTGGCGAGTGTGACTTCTCTGCCTGGGATTCCTTCCTGAAAAACATGCGTGATGATAAGAAGACCAAAGACACCGATGTCGTGGTGTTGACGTGAAATGTCTCCTGTGGGCTCATGCGTTTGAACACTTGTTAGTGCCGCTTGCGAGTGCTATGGGTGGGGCTCTGGGGGGGTGGAGCCTTGCTGGTGGGAGCACGTCCCCGGGGCTGGGCCTTTGAGGGTTCACAGCCTGTCCCCACTTCCTGCTCTCTCTCTGTCTCTCTCTCTGTCTCTGTCTCTGTCTCTCTCTCTCTCTCTCTCTCTCTCTCTCTCTCTCTCTGTCTGTCTGTCTCTGTCTCTCTCTCTCTCTGCTTCCTGTGTGAGCATGGAAATGTGATCGGCTACCTTCCTCCCCCTGCGGCCATGACCTCCCTACCAGGATGGCCTGTGGCCCTCTGGAACTGTGAGCTAAAATTTACCTTTTTCTACTTTAAGTTGCTTTTTGACAGTCTGTTTCTTACCACAGCAACAGGAAAGTAACCACGCTGGAGTTTGAGTCATCTGAGGAAAATGGACCTGAAGTTGAGATTGCCCTGTAGACCAGCCTGTGGGGCTTTTTCTTGACTGTTGATTGATGATGGGAAGGGCAAGCTCACTGTGGGCGGGGCCATCCCTGGGCTGGTGGTCCTGGGTGATCTAAGGAAGCAGGCTGAGCAAGCCTGTAAGGAACAAGCCAGTAGGCAGCTCCCCTCCGTGGCCTCTGCACCAGCTCCTTCCTCGATATCCCCGTCCTGCCTTTGTTTCCCTCAGCGATGGGCTGTGATGTAGGAGTGTGAGCTGAGACAAACTGTTTCTTCTCTAAGTTGCTTTAGTCTTAGCTACAGAACCTTAAGACAGTGACTGACGCAGTCAGACTCAAGGGGTCACAGATCAGGCTGCTGGGTTTGGGTGCATTCCCTTCTGCAACTCAAACTTGCCATGATTTTGTGGTCGTAGCTCTACCACAAAAACCTCTACCTCCTGCACCTGACTGCGTGGAGCTCAGAGCTGAGCAAGAGATTACTCATTCCTGGTGTTTCAGTTGGCCAAGCAACTTCAGTTTCTCGTCCTATAGAAGCGACTATCTTTTTGTTTGTTTTGCTTTTCTGAGACAGGGTTCCCCTTTGTAGCCCTGGCTGTCCTGGAACTCGATCTGCAGACCAGGCTGGCCTCAAACTCAAAGAATCACCTGCCACCTGCCTCTGTCTCTCCTGGCTAAGTTGCTGTGTGGTAAGATGGCCACTTGGAGTCTTTCTCCTATGAAGATCCCAGCCTCGTAGAGTCCCTCAGGGATGTGGATGCAGGGACAGAAAGCTACTCAAAGAAGCCTCAGCACCATGCTGATAGCTCAGAGACACACTTCCTGGGAACACCCTCCCCAAATTTCCAACCCACAAAGTTGTGATGAAAATTAGTGCTTATTTGAAGTCTCTGAATTGGGGATGGAATCCTGTAGAGAGGAGCACCTCAGGGGCAGAGTCAGGATCATTCACACACTCAATGAAGACCACTGGCAAACAACCAATGGATGGGGAATTTACACACTCAGAACTCAGATCAGAGACGCCTATCCCAGTTTCTTTACATCAAACATCCAGCTGGGCTTCTTACGAGGACCTCACACACCCTTTCAAGTCACTGTTCATGACAAAGTCTAGCCTTCTCCCTGTAGATAATGTGGACAAGGGGAGAAGACCCTTGGGGTCTTGGGGTCAAGTCAGCTGAAAAGACCCATCTTCTCCATTGTCTTTCACAATCTCTCATTCGTTCCGGTGAGTGTTTTAACCACAGGTTCTCGGGAGAAACTTAAGTCATCGTTTATAGAATGTGCCAATTTCTGTGGTGTAGGATTTCCCACCAAAAAAAAAAAAACGCGCCAATTTCTGTGGGGTAGTATTCCCCACCAAGCCCGATTTCAAACTCCCAGCTTGCTGTCGGTGACTATGGAGCTGGGAAGGAACACGCTGCCACATAGCTAAAACAGGTGTCAGCAGCTCCAAGAATGTAGGTCACTGTCAATCATAGTGAGAAAATTAGGAACAGACGATTTAAAAAAAAATGCTTGTCAAATGTTTGTTTCTAAACACAATTCACTCAACTGTAAATTTATACGGTTTTGTGTTTGGTAGCAAACTTGAGGTATTCTTGCCTTGGTACTTGAGGACAGCCCCAACCCGCCCCAGCTCTCTGCTGGACTTCGTCAGAACATGGCGTTCACTGCCCGTGGTGTAGCCAGGAAGCCGCTTTCCAATGACTGCTTCCCCATGTCATCTGCCACACGAATGTGCCCAGGAGGCCTTAGTATTAGACCGGTGAAGCAGGAGTAAGCCTAGGGTCGAGGCTCCTGCTTATAAAGCCATGGCCGTCTCCAAATTTTCTCAAGCCCCGATCCCTGCTGTTAATTTGCCACACTTATTGATCCGTGTCCCTTGGGTGACCTACCCACTTGGTGCCAACTGGGCGGAGGACCACCAGCACCTTTCCTTGGAAGGTCACTGAGGCCCCGCGATAGCCAGTGTCGGTGTCCCTGCTGGCATTGGCTCCTTGGTTGATATTCTGACCACCCCTCCCGGCTTGAGGCCCCCACGACACATTGGGAGCAAGAACTGGTATTGGCGTTGGTGTCTTCTTAAAGGAGAGCTATGCTGGGTCGTCTCCAAATGTGTCATGCATGACCAGCAGTACAACTTTCACTGGTGTGATTCCAACCGCAATTTGCAACGGCAGCTTCAGCGAGTCTCCAGTTGCTCGGTTAGCAAGTGGGAGCTGTGTCGCCGATGTTGCCTGACCGTCGACATCAGGGGAGGCGTGGGCGCAGGGTACCCCACGCCTGCAACAGCGAGCTAATGTGTGCACGGTGGCTGTTTGTTCTTGTAGTCCTTGTGCTGTGAGGATCCAATCCCAAGGAGTCTCTGAAAGTGGGACAATGACGGTCTTTCAGACCAGCCGCGTGGGAGAGGAGACCTAAGATGCACTCACGGTGGCCGCGGCAAGCCTGCTTCGCCCTCGGTCTACCCAAGCAATGGCACCCGTCTTTGGGATTCCCTTGAGCCTGGTCTTCTGGAAAAGAGTGTACAGAGAAAAGAGTGTGTATAGTTGTGGTGGAAGAAAACTATAACCCAAGCAGCTGGTAGGGAGAGGCAAAACAGGGAAGAAAGATCATGCCCGTGTGTTGTGCATGACAGATGGAAGCCCCCCCCAACCCCCCACTGCTCCTGGGTTGGACCCTTGGTCCCCAGCTGGTGGTGCTGCTTGGAGAGCTGACTGAAACTTCTGGAGGCGGAGTCCAGCTGGGAAAGCAGATCCCCAAGGGCATGTCTTTGAAGGTTATATATCCCCCCCCATTCTCTCTGCTTTGTCTTCAGCGAGCAGAGAGCCTCTGTCGACCCCCATACCACGATCACAGGCCCAGGATTATCAGAGCTAGGAATACAGACTGACGCATCTGCGGACGGGGACTAGCACGGACCTTGTCCCATAAGCGGCCCGTGTCGGATACTCTGCCTGCATGAGTAAAGTCCGATTGATACATTAGGCTAGCAAGCGTGTGAAAAGGGGAGTTGTGTTGGCTGGAGACAAAAGTGATGAGGCTTAGGACAGCGTCACCAGAGCCCCTCCCAGGTGTTTGCCATTCAGTGGGCGTATGCTGACCTGAGGGACCCAGCTGCATCCTCCTACTTGGAAGTGCCCGGCCACAGCGCGAGCGTGGGGGTGAGTGTCTGTGGAGTACTTCACCCCCACCGTTGAACGAGAGAGGGGGGAGACGGACGGAGGGAACGCTCTGGTGCACCCCAGTACGGCATGCTGGAGAGGCGCAGGCTGAAGGATCGCAAGGCAGAGGGAAAGATGGGGAGGGGAAATCATGGCGGCCGTGTGGGGGCAGGGGGGGCATTGCACAGTTATGGTACATCCTTGTGTTCTGGGTGCAAGGTCCCACGTTTGGAGTGACCCCGCGGCAGCTCTTTGAACTTTGAGATGAATTCACTCTCCCACGGGTAGTGTAGGTTGACTTCTTTGGATGCATATATATATATGCATGCATGTGTGTATAAAAAAACAACCAAGGCCATATCAAATTATTCTTTTATTGTTCCAGTCAAGAAAAAAAGAGGAACGCCTCAGTATGTAAACAGTTTTCCTAACACAGGAGTTCTTAAATATATATATTATAATTTATTTATTCTAAAAAAAATTTGGCATTGTAGAGATTTCTCAATACATAATTTGTGCTTTCGCGTTCGCGTTTAGCATGCTTTCGCCTGGTTGTCCGTGCACAGACTTAACTTGGAGCTGAGTAAAGGGAGTTTACCAAGGGATGGAAGTGTGGGTCAGGAGCCAAACCAGGGCCCCAGGTCTGCCTGGCTTCCCCTTTTCGTAGGCTTGGCAGGAGGCTGGCAACAATGACCTCGGAGGCAGATATCGGCTACTTTACTGCAAGGGAAAGCTGAATCCTTCACGGAGATCTCTTTTGGGAAGGCTGTTCTCCCCGCGTTCTCCTGTGCCTCTCTGAAAGATCATTGTGTGTTTTTTTTTTTTTTTTTTTTTTTTGTTTTCTTAAAGAAAGCTACAGGGACTGCTTCAGTGTTCTCTGAATGTGATTTTGCTGGGCTTATGATTCCCTGTTACATCCACTGAAATCCTACCTTTCTCTATCTCCCCTCCCCCAACAGATTCACTTAATTATTTGGGAGCGCTCGACGGTTGCGTCAAGGACATCCTGCTTTTGGTTCAGTGGAAACTGACCTTTGGTTCAACTGTGAAGCGTTAGGAGCCATTTTACTCTGTGATGGCTTTATTAAGTAAGCCCCCTGCAGCCCTCCATCTCCACTTCAGAGCTGCCTACTATTTAGCACCAGTTTTCACGATATTTTCATCAAATCCCCCGGGGAGTCATCTACCCTGTGTAGGCCAGCCTAGGCACGATCTGGCCCCTCACTATGACACGCCTCTCCCCTGGATCTCTTGCTTCCAAAGCACACCAAGGCCTCCAGGAATGTCAAGATATGCCCCTTCCTGCCACTTGATAATATTGCTTTTACTGTCCACAGAGAGGCTGGCTTGCTATCTTTAAATTCCCATCAATGCGTCCTAGCTGCCCCTCTGGATTAAGTATCTTTATCCCTGAAGCTAAGACTCACTTTCTGCATGTGTTATATGGGTGTGTGTGTGTGTGTGTGTGTGTGTGTGTCAGTATTTGCTCCCAGGGGCTTGTGTGGTCACACAGTAAGAGCTGGTGGCCCTGGGGTGATAGCTTGTTGGGGACAATGGAGGACGTGTCAGCATCTCCAGGGTGCCTTGCTTAAGATGTTGCTCACTGCACAGCACCTACCAAGTATCCGTGACCAGAACTCCTTGCCAAGAGCCTTGTCCTTGTCTATCTTTAGTTAGCTTCTGGGTCTTTTAGAACAGAAATACACTTAGGCATGCTCTCAGCCTTGAGGACTGCCGTACACCTGAAAATGAAAACCTTCTTTCTCCGTAGGACGTAAGCATTTTGTTAAAGGCTCAGGTTCTTAGGAAAATTGCTGGGGACAGAGTTGACGAATATGTGTGTTTCTGTTTTCTTTTGGGGGGGCAGTTGGCTATGCTTGCTTAACATATTTTACAGCTTAATTTAGATTTGTGCGTACGTGTGCATGTCCGTGTGAGTTTATGCCACTCTTTCGTGTGTGGGTGCCTGAGAATGTCAGAAGAGGGTGCTAGTCCCCCTGGAGCTGGAGTGACAGGCAGTTGTGAGCCGCTGCCCTATCTGGTGCTGGGCACCAAACTTGAATCCCCTGGAAGAGCAGCCGCCGTTCTTAACTGCCGAGTCACAGCCCCAGCCCTTTTGTGTTCTTTAGAAACGGGTTCCAGTTGGGACCTCATGACGCCTCAACTCCAAGACCCAGTTCCTGGGCTCCCTGGCTTTGTCTTGATAGGTCTGCGTGATGCTTGGTTGAGAGCTTTGTGATCCATGGGGGCACAAACACCTCTAGACCCTCAGGCTTATTCTCTAAAAGGATGTTGGCACTGACAATGGGCTTTTGAACTAGTAGACTTTCCCAGAATAATTTGTTTTCTATCCTAGCTCATAGAGAAACTTCCTATTTTACTCAGCCAGGCAAGCCTCTGGCCCTTTAGTGGGAAAAGCATATATATATGTCATTGTTTTTTAGCCAATAGTGGAAAGGATCTCCTCTTTCTGCCTTGGGCATATAACTAAACCATGGCCGGAAGGAAGCAATGCGGCCAATGTATGTTACAGCTAAAACGCAGTAGGGCTACTGAGCACCCGTAAGTGCTAAGCTTCTCCTTGTTGTGTTTGGCTCCGTAGCTGCATAGTCCTGGTGAAGTCCCTGCATGCATGTCTCTAGCAATGCAGAGCTGGCGTTGTGCTGAAGTCAGCTTGCAAGAACACAATGGCATCGGGTTACTCAAAAAAATTGTCTGTATTTATGGGTATCTGCTTGCCTTGGAATGTGCACGTGTGTGCAGGTACATTGGATACCCTATGGCTGTGAGCCTCCTGACACAGGTGCCTGGAACCAAACTCTGGTCCTCTGCAAGAGAAGCCAACGTCCCTAAAAGCTGAGCTATCTCTTCTATCCCTTGGGTGACTTTTCTTACTTGGTGTGCAGCGGTGTGTTTATTTTACACCGATGATGCTAACCTTCCTTGAAGCATTCTCTACTTTGGTGGCGGTCACAGTGACCTAACAATCGCCTACCTCATCACTACCTCTCTTCGGCCTGGGTTAGTGTGGTAGGAGATGGGGGAGGGATGTGGCTGGGGAAGGAGTATTTTTGGCAGTTAAATTTACAAGGGAAGAGTTTACAAAGTTAAAAGTTTAAAGCTGACCTGATTAGGGACCATGAGTTTAAGAGTGACGTAGACTTAGACTGATGGGAATGTTACTGGGAACTCATGTCAGAATCGTAGTGACTGTAGGGTCAAACACCGGCTGGAAAAACGGGTGGCAGGCTCTTCCCAAGGCCACAGAGAGCAGCCGTGAGGATGTTTCATTCTGGGCCATTGCAACACCTTAACATGCTAAGACCATAAAAATTCTGTAGTGTTCCTTGCCAGAGCACAGTGGTGTTAAGCTAGAAATCAATAATAGGTAGAGGCCTGGGAAACCTTTAAACGCTTTAAGTTTAAACAACACAATTCTCAGTGACATGGAGTAAAGAAAAAAAATCTCAAGAGAAATTAAAAAGTAATACTTTGAACTAAGTGAAGATGAAATCACAGTTTTAGACGGGAATCGATAACAGAGCCTGAAGAGAAATGTATAGCATCAGATGCATCAAGCAGAAAAGAAATCTGAAATCAGCCGTCTAAGTTGGAGGAGTGAATTAAATCCAAAGCAAGCAAGGAAATAAAGATGACAGCACAGACTGACAAAACCGAAAACAGGATGCCAATTAAAAATAAAAATCAATAGAACCGAGAACCAGAGAGAGAGGCAGAGAGACAGAGAGGGGGGAGGGAGAGAGAGAGAGACAGAGAGAGACAGAGAGAGACAGAGAGAGAGAGAGAGAGAGAGAGAGAGAGAGAGAGAGAGAGAGAGAGAGAGAGAGAGAGAGAGAGAACAAACTGGAAGCCACTGCAGACATGGGTGGAAGAGAGCATGACCACAGACTCTATGGACATGGAAAGGACTCCAAAGGATGTACCCACACTTCTCTGTTGAAGTTAGACTCATTACTAGAAACATCCAGTCTGGCAAAACTCGCATTAGAGGAAATAGATAGTCCAAACTGTTTATACATTAGAGACTTTAAAGTTTTGTTCGTCTTTATTCATGTGTGTGAGCGTGAGTGCCTGCACGAGTTTATGTGCACGACACACATGCAGTAGCCAGCGGAAGCCAGAAGAAGGTGCCGGGTCCTTAACTGGAGTTACAGGTGAGTTGTGAGCCACCACGGAAGCACTGGGAACTGAACCCAGGCCCCCTCTGCAAGAGCAACAGACAATGTTAACCGCGGAGTCATCTCTCCACCCCGGACTTTAAGTAAATTATTCATGACCTTTCCAACCAGAAAGCACTAGGTCCAGATGGGCTCATTCTGGGTGGACTCTTCCAAGTAGTTAAGGAGGAAAATATATCAATTCTCTGTAATCTCTTTCAGAGGATGTGATTAGAAGAAATACTTCTCAATCCACACTAGGAGTCCAGCGTCACCCTACGAACAAACGAGGAAAAGATACTTCAGTGAATGAAAACTACAGACCAATAGCTCCCACGAACACAGATCCAAAACAGACTCAACCACAAATCACTCACAACTCACAAGTTGAATCTAATAATGCAAAAGAAAAATTGTATACTTTGACCAAGTGGAATTTATGCCGGATAAGAAAAGCAGTTCAATGTTTAAAAATAAATGCCTGTAGTCCATGTTAGTGGGCAGGGTAATTCAAATGATATGTGTTACTATTGATAGATGCTGAGGGAGAATTTATCAAACCCAATAGCTATTCACTGTGAAAGTCCTCAGTGAGTGAGATAGTGGAAATCACACAGTATCGTAGCCTTTTTAGATTCTTTTTAACTTAATAGTTTTCACTTAATGTTATCCTATGTTGCCCTATAATTTTACAGATTGTTTTTTCAATTATGGAATGCTGAAATATTGGATATATGCTTATCACAAGAATATATCTTTCACAGTTACTAATAAAACTTCTATAAATAACAAAAGGCTCTCTATAAAGCATGGATAGTGGGACCTTTATTTTTTATTTTTACTATTATTTATTTACTTATTTATGACATTTCTTGAACTAGGGGAGCAGTGTTTAAAACTTCCTTTTTGGTTCATTTCACTTAACTGACAGAAACTTGTTTTCTGTTCAGACCCAGAACAGGAACCATTGCTTTTTAATATGACTCTAGATGGTTGGATGATGCAATAAGACAAGAAAAGCTAATGAGAGATATGCAGATAGGAAGGGAAGAAGTGGCTATCATTTATAGATGGCCTGCTCACCTCTGGAAAATCTTTAAGAACTGACAAGAAAAAAATCCACAAGATTTTCTTTTTGTTTTGTTTTATTTTGTTTCGAGACAGGGTTTCTCTGTGTAGCTCTGGCTGTCCTGAAACTGACTTTGTAGACCAGGCTGGCCTCAAACTCACATAGATCTACCTGGCCCTACCTCCCAAGTGCTGAGACTAAAGGCATGCCCCTCCCCCAGCAAAACCAAGATTAAAAAAAAATTACACGAAGATTTTTTGACACAAATTAGCATAAAGAAGCCAACTGCTTTCTTATATACCAGCCATGAGCAATTAGAATCTCAAGAACAAAAATATGATCATTTAAGTTAGCACCCTTGAAATGGAATACTTGGGTATGTTTCTTAAGCTACGTGTAAGGTCTGTGTGAGGAAGGAGATTGTAAAGGGGGTGAAAGACACTGACGGACCAGATAAATGAACAAACCTGGCATTGCCAGGGCGTTTTCTCTTCTTATCTTGATCTTTAGAGTTAATACAATGCCAATCCAAAGTCAAGCAGAGTACTTTGTGGATATCAGTGCGCTTAAGCTCATATGAGAAACCAAAGCCCCAGAACAGACAGAGTGGATCGTTCACTATTAAAGAAACGGTGCGAAGACAGAGGACTGATGCTACCAAACATCAAGACTGGTAGCAAACCAGTTATATCAGTTGAGACGGTGTGGTTCAGGTAAAAGACTCAGTGGACCTGATGAAGGACCCGACTCCAGAGCTCAGAAACAGGCCACATAAATCGAGCGATCGGATTGCGCAGGACACACGCTGCTTTCCGACAAAGGAGAAAAGGGCGCTAGAGCAAACGGTACTAGAGCTATTAGACACATAAATACAAGGTAAGCAAGAATCCAAGCACAAACCTCACAGCAGTCACAAAGCATCGGTTCAAACGACCATAGATCCGGGGATTAGATAAAATGGTGAAGCTCCCAGGAGACAGGGGGCGGGGTCTGGATGATGTGGGGTTGATGACAACTCCCTAGGTACAGCTCCAAGGGTACATTCCGCGAGAGATGATTGCCAGGCTGGACTTCACTGAAACAAGAAACTTCTGCAGAGCCCAGGACACTCTCCGAGAATGGCCAGCTGGAGGAAGTGTTTGCAAAAGTCTCAGAGAACGAAGACCAAGAATCCAAAGACCCTTTGCAGCTCTAGAGCAGGAAAATGGACGCTCACCCACAGGATGGACAAAAGGCCTGAGCAGAGATGTCCCAGCACGACAATCTACAGACAGACAAGGAGTGTCTGAGAAGGTGTTTGATGCCATAGTGAGCCGCACGGTACATAGCCATGACACACCCTGACACACCTATCGGAAGGGCGCAAATCCAAAACAGCCACACCGCCAAACACCGGGGGAGCCACCGGCGCCATCATTCATAGACGAGTGGAAAAATAAAAAATGGTACAGCCACCAGGGAAGACGGTTTTATCAGCGTACAATGGAAACTGTCTCACCGTGTAACACAGCCGCCGTAGTTCCTGATCTTTGCCCAAACGAGCCAGAATCTCGCTTCCATATTAAAAACCACACACAGATGCGCTTATAAGTTTTCTCTCTTAAAAAAGGAGCAACGAAGATGCTGCTGAGTAAGTACACGGTTAAATAAATTCTGGTCTGTCTAAAAAAAACGGGGAGTGAGGAGCTGTGAGGCCGAGGAGGAGCCGCAGGAGGAACCAGTGCACACGACCGGGCGAAAGGACAGCAAGCTGAGAAGGGTTTCCATTGGGCGACCGCAGCCACGGTCTGCCCAGGAGCAGTGGGTTCTGGGAAGGGGTGAGGGCTGCAGAGGGATCGTAGGGTGGCCAGCCTGCTCTATACGACATGTCGACGGTGGGAACCTGTGCTAACACAGTTGCTCAAACACATCCAGTGTTCACGGTCAAGGGTGAGCCCTAGCTTCGCCTGCAAACGCGGGCGAGAATGGTGTGTTGGGGGTAAATTCATGCCCAGTGACGGACACACAGTGGTGTGTCTTGCCAGTGACGGGGAGGGTGGGAGGGTTATAGGGGCTCTGTGCTTTCTGCTTAAATTTGTGTGTGTGTGTGTGTGTGTGAACTTAAAGCGTCCCTAAAAAGTTATAACATCACTTTACAACAACAGCAGCAGCAGCAGCAGAGAGGCACTGGGACTTTCAGTGATTCATCTAAGGCCACATAGCTCATCTGAGGGGTGGGGGTGCAGACCCAGGCCCAGGCTCCAATCTCCAACAGAGCACTGATGAAGGGTTCTTAAGACCCATCGCCTGTCCTGTGTGTGGTCCAGCGATGTGTAAGATTGTTTAAAAGCTAAAGCCGCTGTGATGATCCGAGAGGACCATCCTCGTTCGTGCTTAGTTTTCCAGAAACCTTTTCCTTTAGATTTTATGTTTATTATTTTAAGTGCGTGCGTGTGCATGTGCGTGTGTGTGTGTGTGAGTGTGTGCATGCGTGTGTGTGTGTCTGTGAGAACACAGGTGCAGTTCCCTGCAGAGTTCGGAAGTGTCGTGTTCTCCTGGAGCTGGAGTTAATGGTAGTTGAGGGCTGCCTGGTGTGGGTCCTGGAACCAAACTCTTCCACAAGAGCGGTCGGTCAGTTTAGCCGCTGAGCCCATCTCTCCAGCTGCATCTCCTGGAAACTTACACGGACTTGGTTGTGGCTGATAGGGAGGTACAAGAACGTGGTCTGTGTGTGCGCACATGCACTCCTGCACCTGTGTTTGTGAGTGGCTGTTTTCTGTTTCCCAGTTGGAGTGTTAAGTTACGAAGGTCTAGGAGCAATCTCACCGCACTGTGAAGCATCCAGGGGATTCTTCATCGCTTTAGCACAGGGGCAAGTGGAAGGAAAGTTGTAAATAGGAGGGGTCGTGTGGTAGCAAAGCCAGGAGTCTGGGAGTCCTATTGTAACAGAGCTAGAAACCAGATGGGTTGTGGAAAGTTCTCATTCTTCTCTAATGTCCCTGAAGATACAACAAGCCCACTAGGTGAGTCCTGGGTGCTGAGATCAGCTGCATGGGCATGTATCAGCCCTGGGTACTGAGATATCAGCTGCATGGGCATGCATTAGCCCTGGGTGCTGAGATTAACTGCATGGGCATGCATCAGCCTTGGGTGCTGAGATTAACTGCATGGGCATGCATCAGCCTTGGGTGCTGAGATCAGCTGCATGGGCATGCATCAGCCTTGGGTGCTGAGATTAATTGCGTGGGCATGCATCAGCCCTGGGTGCTGAGATTAACTGCATGGGCATGCATCAGCCTTGGGTGCTGAGATCAGCTGCATGGGCATGTATCAGCCCTGGGTACTGAGATATCAGCTGCATGGGCATGCATTAGCCCTGGGTGCTGGGATTAACTGCACGGGCATGCATCAGCCTTGGGTGCTGAGATTAACTGCATGGGCATGCATCAGCTTTGGGTGCTGAGATCAGCTGCATGGACATGCATCAGCCCTGGGTGCTGAGGTTAACTGCATGGGCATGCATTAGCCCTGGGTGCTGAGAGATCAGCTGCATGGGCATGCATCAGCCCTGGGTGCTGAGATCAGCTGCATGGGCATGCATCAGCCTTGGGTGCTGAGAGATCAGCTGCATGGGCATGTATCAGCCTTGGGTGCTGGGATTAACTGCATGGGCATGCATCAGCCTTGGGTGCTGAGAGATCAGCTGCATGGGCATGCATCAGCCTTGGGTGCTGGGATTAACTGCATGGGCATGCATCAGCCTTGGGTGCTGAGAGATCAGCTGCATGGGCATGCATCAGCCTTGGGTGCTGGGATTAACTGCATGGGCATGCATCAGCTCTGGGTGCTGAGATTAGCTGCACAGGCATGCGGCAGAGATCTGAATACAGAGGTCTCTCTGTGAAAGCAGATCCTCACTTCACACCTCCCTTGTCTCAAGCACTACCATGTCCCAGTTTTGCTTGTCAATATGCAGGAGCCGATTCCCAGGTTCAAAGCCAGAGGGAAGTGGCTAGCACAAGAAGAAACGGAATTCTGAGAGCTCCGAATCCTGGATAAAAATGAGTCTTTAACGTGAAATAAGATTTTCAACAATAAATTGTAAGTCAAACCTTTTTTTGAGGTAAGGTGTCATGCAGCTCAGGCTGGCCTTGAACTCCCTATGTAGTTAAGGATGACCTTGGGCTCCTGGTCTCACGGCACCCATCTCCTGAGTGCTGAGATTACATGCACGTGCCACTACATCCAGCAAATATGAATATATATATATATATATATTTTACTGCTTTTGTTTGTGCTTAGGCTTATTATTGAAGCGCTATTTGTTTTGGGCCAGTCTTGATTTGGCAGTGTTTACTTATTGTGTAAGAGAGTGGCAATTCTTTGGACATCTGTTGCATCAGATACTGTGAATATAGGTTCTGGAGTTTTAAAAAGACAAGTGGTGTGTGTGTGTGTGTGTGTGTGTGTGTGTGTGTGTGTGGTGTGCATTCCTTCCTACACACACACACATATGTTGATACCGTGGAAACAAGTATCACCCCACACTTGTGTGTTAAATGAGTGCACATTTATTGGGCCCTCCTCTCATTTCTTTGGGCTCCTCCAAAGCTGCCTGCATGTGGGTCAGCCCTCAGAGCTGCAGCCCCCGGGACCTCCTCCAAGCCTCCTCCAGCCTGCACAAGAGTGGTCCATGCTCACAGATGGAGGGTTGCCATGGCAGCAGCTGAACAACACCTCCTGGGTAGCAGTCATCCCAGAGTACTGGGTGTTCCCCGCCAAGAGCACTCTTTGTACAGACTGTGAGCAGAGAAAAGGCCGCTTTGCCAATCCAGGCACCTTTTTATTTTTTGGGTCACTTCAGAACTGGTGCGTGTGAGTGCACTGTTGTCTTGGTGTTCCTCTGATTTTAGAGGAGGCATACTGGACTGAATAACGATACTCAGGACTCTGTTGGGAAAGCTGTCTAGACAATCATAGGCTGCAAATGATGGGAAGACCCAAAGACCAGGCAAGCACACGTGTCCCCTCAGCCTGAGACCTCACTTGACCCTGCTCTGATCACTCGCTGGGCTGGGGTCAAAGATGTCCAGATATCAGTAGTGAGCTCAAGGTGCCTAATAGTACAAGAAAAATATTCTAAATACTTTATCTTGGAGGGGTCAGACTCCAATAAGGTCGGAAGTGGAAGGTGAGTGGTCAGAGGTAGGTCTATCAGGTAACAAGCTGCACGTTGTAGCCGCTGATTGAGGGTAGAGTTAGGCAGCTGCCTGCCTTTGGCAGCTCTGATGGAGAAGAGTGTGTGTTTGCGTTGACCAGGGTGGCATTCATGTTGGTTGTAAGGTGGGTTCCAACGGGACAGCTCCCAGACTTGCTTAGAGAGAGGGGTCAGGTTCCACTGCCCAGAAAGGTTAACTGGCATGTCCTAAGTGACTGACTTCCTATTGTCACTGCATTGTGAGGCTCCCGATTTTTTTCTCAAGTATGAGGAATTTGATATGTAGTGACAAAACCCCCAAACATCACAGAGATAATCATTATGGTGAGATCAGAACTTCTGGGGATTTCCTTCCACTTTTTTACTTTTTTTTTAAAGATTTATTTATTTATGATGCATATACAGTGCTCTGTGTCTGCATGTACGCCTGTGGGCCAGAAGGGGGCACCAGATCTCATTACAGAAGGTTGTGAGCCACCATGTGGGTACTGGGAATCGAACTCAAGTCCTCTGGAAGAGCAGCCAGTGCTCTTAACCTCTGAACCATCTCTCCAGCCCCTGCTTACTTCACTTTTTCTTTAGTTATTTTATTTGGATTTACATGTGGGCGGGTTTCCCTAGTTCCTGGCAGACTCCAAAGGCCTATGTTTATTCCTGACCCAGGAAGTGCTCTGTGAGGTCAAGAATGCCTCTCAGATACCCTTAAGGATTCCAAGTCCTTGGAAGACACCGGTGCAACCATTGTGCCAGAAGCAGCTGTGCATGGGGACAGTCATTCTGAGGGGGCTCAGCAGGTGGGCACGGTAAGCCCTGTGTCCTGCCCAAGCTAAGCAGGCAGGACATTGCTCAATGTCACCCCACAGGCAGAGGTATGGAGAGAGGGTGGGTCGAAGGGCAGGGTTCTTCCTTCTGATGCACAGCTGGCTGGAACCTGAGGCCTCAGATCTGCTATTTGTGTTTTATGACTTTAAATCTAGCACTCGCTGGCCCCGAAGGGCTGTAAGCCTCAGCTTGGGTCTACCCACAGACTCCTGGGAGGTCTCGGGACCTCTTACTCCTTGGGGTGACCATACTCCTGGGATATCTCAGGGGGCCTCTTACTCCTTGGGGTGACCATACTCCTGGGATGTCTTGGGGGGCCTCTTACTCTTTGGGGTGACCACACTCCTGGGATATCTCGGGGGCCTCTTACTCCTTGGGGTGACCATACTCCTGGGAGGTCTTGGGACCTCTTACTCCTTGGGGTGACCATACTCCTGGGATATCTCGGGGGCCTCTTACTCCTTGGGGTGACCATACTCCTGGGATGTCTTGGGGGGCCTCTTACTCTTTGGGGGTGACTATACTCCTCGGATGTCTTGGGGGGCCTCTTACCCCTTGGGGTGACTATACTACGAGTGCTGTTTAGACTTTAGAAGCTCTGGTGATGGGCATGTCTGTTTCACTAGTGCTTGTTGGTAGCAGGTATTTACATTGCCTGAGGAAAAAACAGCCCTTCCTGTTCCTACAAAGATCAGTTACATCAATCTCACAGTTCTCAGGATGGACTGAGCCTTGACCTTGAGGCGGTCAGTCACACATGGGTAGCGGGGAACCTGTCTGCCTCCGAAGCTGATGCCTGTTGACTCTGTGGCCATTGCTGTCTGCCAACCACAAGTCTAGGGGAAGAGGGTCTAAAGGAACGCGATGGATATATTTCATCAACAACCAAGCTTTTCCGCTTAGCGGAGCACGCCCGCGAACCAATCCCAAACGTCTTAAAAGCGCCGCCTTCCTCTCCCTTGGGCGGCCCCACATGAACTAGCTGGGTGCAGGGAGCTTTCCTTCGCTAAGGCAATGAGGCCAAGCAGCAGTCTGGCTCCTTTTACATTTATTTGAGCTTCATGACGTTGGAGTTTGAGATTGTGTGACCTGGTCGTTTCTTCCAAGTGGTTGAAGAATCATAGAGTTCTGCACGGTCTCTGTGGTAGGGCAGCATATCCTACTTAGTTTGGGATGTGGGAACACATCTCTATCATTTGTCTGCCAACAACACAACGCACAATGATTTGTCACAAAATAGTTTCTTTCCCGTCTGATTTCCTGGAGAGCATTCACAAGAGAACTTGATATGTATGCTCTGCCATATTTTTTTTTTTAATCTCTAAATAGAACTAATAAAACAAAGGGCCAAATTTGACTGCCTGGTATGAGAAATGTTTTCCTAGAACTAAAATACATCAAGTTTGGGGCTCCAAACAACGCCATCGAATAGTGCCACACCTAAAACTCCCATCGTTGGGATTTGGCCTGTTTTGGAATTGCCAGTGATCCAACAACCATGCCCCACCCTTCTGCTCCCTTCAAGCTTGCAGTTCCCAGAGAAGCACAGCTGGTCGTCTGCAGGCTGAGCTTCTAGCGGAGGGGGTCAGAGAGAGCCAGGCCCGGTGTGAAGCCACACCGACAATGGTCCCAGGGTCCTCTCCACTACAGCGGGTTCCCTGAGTCCTAGACTCGAGGAACCAGCCGCAGCGTGCGAGCCCCTCAGCAGTCGGGCCCTCTCTCCTCTGTGCTGGCACCTGCACCTGGGCAGACACCCCGGGGGAGGGCTGTCTGCGTAACTTAAGGCCCACGGGCACCTGAGAAGCCACGCCTCAGCTTAGGCGCCAGGGGCTTTCCTTTCTTGATTGCTCGCCGGTGAGCATTTCTACCCTAGCGGCTTTCTAGGTGGATGCCGAATCTCAGAAGGTGATGCAGGAAAAGGAAGCCTTCTCCCTGAAAGCCCTGACTCCACGACCTGCCCTCAGAAACTGCAATATGTTTTCCTGGAATAAATTTGTTAGTGACTCAAGGAGATTTGGGCTGGGAAAGGAGGTCGTTCTTTGATGTTCCCCAACACCCATGAAAACAGTGTAATTCTTGTCAGTATTATTTAGTAATAGTACAGATGTTTGCCAGCCGAATAATCTCTCTTGCAGCTGCTCAGCTCCCCTCACAGTCGAAGGCAATGCACTCACAAACTTCAGTGCTGCGTTCCACCAAAACTGATTATGAGCCAAGATTTGAATCACCATTTTCTTTTGAGACAGGGTCTCATGTAGCTCAGGTTAGTCCCAAATGATCTATGTAGCTGAGGATGGCCTTAAACTTCCAACCTTCCTGACTCCACTTCCAAAATGTTATAATAGGCGTGTGCTAGCTTTGTTTATGCAGTACCAGGGACCAAACCTGGGGCTTTGTGCAAACTAGGGAAAAGCCTTCTTCTAACCAAACTACACCTCTGGCCCCTGAGATCTGAGTTTTATATGTCTCCCAAATGTTCTTGGCTCGTCTTTCTCCCAACCATGTTTAAATGTAAAAGCTAATGTTAACTTGAAAGAGTATAACAGGTTAGAATCCCTGCATATTGGTGTGCCAAACTTTTTTCTTAATTAAAAACATCCCATACTTACAGCCTCATGATCTGGATTTGAGACCAGGATCTATAATTTACTGGGCCTGGAGCTTTGGTGGAATTATTCAGTTTGCCTAAACTCTACAACCCCAATTACAGAGATGTCGATTATAGTGCCTGGCCTCCTGTGGGTTAGAGTTCCACGAGATAATTTGTGGGAGCATTCTGAATTTACTACACAATGTTAGGTAAAACAGTGTTTTGCTGTTGGCTGTGCATTGTCAAAACTGTACTCATTGTCCAAGTCCCTTAGCAACCTCCTGACAGCGTTGGGTTCTACATGACGTTTTGAATCAAAAGTCCCCTCTGAGACACTGAGAGTAGACATATTGGGAAGAAGAATGTTTCCCCTCTACTCTGAATTACAAGGTGACGTTTTCTTAAAGGCGGGTTGGACATAAAGTCTAACCCAAGACAATGCTTTTTTTAAACCATGTTGTAATATCAGCCAATCTCTTATGACAATTTTGCTTGTGTTTTCCGACTTTGTAGATACCCCATTGAATTGAAGTCATAGAAATGTGTCATCTAGGGAATGCTGGTCATGTGTGGGGGACTTGTCATTTTGAGCTGCCTTGTCCAGGTTTCTCCCAGCTAAAGGATCTGGTGGTTTTTTTTTTTCAGTGCACTCATGGACTCTTCCAAAGCACACCTTAGTCAAACAGTCTCTAAACACTGCAAAGATACCATCTTAAATTCAAACAGAAAAGCGATCAGGTGGGGCAAGAGACAAAAAAAATTGTGGACATCTAGGCTTTAAAAATGAAGCCTTTAAATTAAATTTAAATTAGAGTATAATAACAATAGCAATAATAATAATAATAGTAAAAACCCCAGGCATGTCCAAGTCCTATTTTGGCTAAACCTGCAAGAGAAAAGTTGTGCTTAAGAGTACAGTAGCTAGATTTCTGTTAGGAACTTAGGTACTAAATTAAATCAGTAGGTCTGGAATAGAGAGAGGGACAGAGAGGAAGGGAGTAAAGGAAGAGAGGGTTCTACCTCACGGATATGGACTCACAACCACACCCCAGCACGATGTTCAGAAGGACCTGGAAAGGGTGAACCGATTCTAATGCATTAGGAAGGGGTTAAGTCAACCTCTAAGTGATAGGCGCTCTTCCTATTGGAAAGTTAATGTCAGGGGATGCAGGGGGATGGGGGAAGGTCAGTAGGGAGAGGACCATAAGGGTCTCTTTAGCCCCTCCCTTCCGGACAATCCTCGGGGAGTTCATTTGCTCTGTCAGATTGGGGTCAACTGTGACAGCCCTCACCTTTGAGTTCCAGGGTTTCTGCGGATCTCACTGTGCTTTATGGGAGATGTGGCTTGGAGACACCAGCCAAGCAGCCCAAAATATCAAGGGGGAGGAGGGAGGGAGGGGGAGAGAGAGAGAGTGAGAGAGCTCTCTTGGTTATGGATGGATTGGTGCATTAATAGGCTTATGTATTTTCGTAGCACTTGACCTATACTGGTGGAGAGAGGGGGTTGGGGACCAGAAAGGGGAGGCATCGGGGGTCCCTTCTGCTGAATTATCTTAATGAAAAAAACCAAACAAACCCATTGACTACTGGCTGCTTAGAAAACGTCGGGGTCGTAACGACCTCCTCTCACATTTTAACAGTAGATAACAAAATACACTGTCGAACCGTTTTCCCAGTGACTGTAGAAAAATAGACAACGTTTGATAAGGGCATTCTAACGGAAGGTCCCTTCAGGACTGCTGGCTCTTAGAGACTCTGAGCTCCTGTCCCACACAGGAATTTGTAGCGCTCTGCTGAGGTCACGAGCGAGAGAGCATGGCTGTGCGAGTGTGGCACTGTCGTCCAGGTGTGCCAAGGAACAGGCCAGGAGCCACCAACTTCACGGCCACCCCTTCCAACCCATCAGCGGGGGACCCTTCTGTCCTTTCCACATCAGTGTCAGATTTCAAAAGGCCCAGTGAGTCTTCAAGAGCTAAAGTCCGCAGACATTTGGCAGGCGGTCTCCACCTTCCTTGTGCTACACCGGCCCTGCGCGCGGGGCTGCTGCAGATTGGTGCCCCAAAGCGGGGCAAACTTTCATAAGGCTAAAAAGCAAGGTTGGGCCATGGAACCTCCCAACAGCCTCTTGGGAACTGCATCAGGCTCCTCCTCCTCCTCCTCCTCCTCCTCCTCCTCCTCCTCCTCCTCCTCCTCCTCCTCCATCTCCTGCTTCAAGTTTGCAGGGTGGAATGCGATCGACCCACAAATAACCAGTTCTGAAAGGACATACTGGCAGGTAGGGGAGGGCTGCAGCCAATAGCTTTGCTTCCCAGAGTGTGGTTGTTTGGGTTTGGCAAGATCTCTGCGGAGGGAGAGGAGCGACCCAGGTGTTGGATGGAGGAACCGCTTCCCATAATTCCCTGGGCATCTCTCTTATAGGCAAGGAACCCAGGCTGCAGGCGAAGCCTCGAAGCCTCGTGCAGTCTGGTCAAGGGTAGCGAGGGAAAGGGGGTGGGGGTGGGGGTGGACCAGCTAGTTTGACCTCTTTGACCTCCACGGTGCAAAGTCTCAAACTGAGCACATCTGTAGGAGCTTGAAATGAATCTAGATCCCTTGGATGCATGTTCATGATGGCGATGGTGTTAAGGACGAAGGGTTTGTAAATGCGAAACCAACGAGAAAGATCGGTTACGGTGCAAAATCGCCACCTGCCCCCTGAGGTCTCATTCAAGACCCTCCTCCCAAGTCTGACTTTTCATTTCATTCTGGAAACTTAGGCTATTACCCACGTTGCCTGCCTTCCTTTGCTCGTTTGAGACTAAAATGAGTGTAAAATGCTTTGATTATTGTTGGTGTCTGTGCTGTTTCATTGGAGAGATACTTGGATTGGATTTCAAATAGTGAACTACTTCTTGTAGCCACAAAAAATCTGTTATCTACTCTTGGTACGCCAAATTCCCGTCCTTTCTTAATAGTAATAACAATACTGATGGTAGAAGATTAAAAAACAAAAACAAAAAAACAAACACACACACAGTGTAAGAAATGGTAAGGACAGGCCCCAGGTACAGGCATGCCCGGTGAAGTCGGAGGGCAGGGAGTTGGTGACGCAATGCCGTCGTGCCTTCCCGAAAGCCACGGCTGCACGCACACTGGAGCCTTCTACCGATGGCTCGCCACAGCTCCCGTGAAAACCCTGCAGTTTCTCACGACTGCACAGAAAAGCAGTTTCTGAAACTGCTGCGCTCCTAAGGGCTAGAGGGAGAAGTCATTGTGGGGTTGTGTTAGAGTCTTTACTCCTGGGAGTCCCTCTCAGGTCAGTCAGAGAGACCCTTGCTATCTGTATAAGCAAGTGACATCCTCTTTTGCTTTTTGTTTTTGTAGATGTGTCACAGTAGTATGCCAGCATTTTAGATGGTGGGTCTTGCCATCTCTTAGACCCCCGGACTGTCCCCAGACATATGGCTTATTAGATTCAACAGAAGGACCACAGAGGGAACAGAATGGCCCCCTAGCAAGTGACAGCCCGGGACCCGGGACAAAGGCCGTGCATGTAGAGGGCCAGCAGTCAAGGGTGGGAAACAGGGATAATCAAAACACACGGATGACAGAGCAGAAACACCTACTGTACACTGGGAATCTTTTTTTTTTTTTTTGCTTCTTGTCTCTAAAGTTGCACGTCTAAAGCTACAGGAATGATGCATCTATGTACATTGCCAGGAGCTCCGCCCCACTGCATGTCATGTTCTATTACTGAGTGCCAAAGGAGAGTAATTCCACGGGGCAGATCTATGTACAGTGGTCTAACCTTAGCTCAGCTGGGTCCTGCGCCCTCAGCGTCTGTGCGGGCAAGCGCCTGCCCTGTGCTAGGTGAGATGGACCAGGCTCAATAAAGCTGAAGGGACATGTTCTGTGTGACCTATGGCCATGGTGAACAGGTGACCTTTGTGACACTGGGTAAAAACCCTTTGACAGCTCTTTTGAGTGACTTGCATTGGACAGTGCAGGGGTGGGGGTAAGCGTCTAAGTCTCTCCTGGGGGGGGGTGAAGGGAGAGGAGAGAGGCCAGGCTTGGGCCACAAGTGAAAGGTACTTGTACCGCAACCAAATCCCTGTCTGCTTGTCCACCTGAACATCCGAGAGAGGGCAGGTAGGCATTTTACACCTCGAGGATTTGCTTTCTGGAAATGCCAAAATTAAACGTAAACAAACCGGGATCAGAGCCAAAGAGAGCGACGGAAGGGGGCGGGGAATGAGAGAGACAAGGAAGGGTCACGTCTGAGAGGGAGGGAGAGGCCGACCCAGCAGGGCCTACACTTTGGATTCATTCTCTAGGTTTGCCACGTCACCATTCCTCTCCGTCTGCTCTTCCGGGTTCTTCTCTTCCTCCTCTGTCTCCAGTTCCGCGTGCTGGTTCAGTTTGCTGGACACAGACCAACTCAGGGGCAGCTCTGCCCTGTTAGCCAGCTCAGCTAGCTCTTTGGCACTAAGGGACGGGGTGCTGGTCTCATAGGTCTCGTGGAAGCTGTTGTAGTCGACTTCGTAGAACCCGTCTTCCAGTGTCAGGACCGGAGTGAAGCGGTAACCCCACAGGATCTCACTGGTGATGTAGGAGCTCCGGGCTTGGCACGTCATTCCTGTGGGGAGAGGACAAAAGGGGCTTTAGGACACGTGAGTTTGGGCTTTCCAAGGCCAAGGAGACTGGGGGGGGGGCGGCGAGCAGAGCTGTTATGTGGAGGCATTTATACTGTATTGTGACCCGTACAGGAGGGTGACGGCTATCTTTCTCACACTGTAGACACAATGCTCTATCTTCTGAGATGGTCTATGAGCCCTGAAAGAAGGAGGGAGTGTGATACAGATGTCCCTTTTGTGGCTAAATAGTCTATCGTCACTTATTCTCTGCACTTTAACAAGTTATAAGTTTCTTAATTTATCTTATTAATGTCTATGTGAGTAAGTGGCTAGATTGTGGGATGGGGGAGGGTGCATGTACCACTGGGCAGTCGAAAAGACAATCTTATGGAGTCAGTAATCTCCCACATTTACGTGGGATTTGGGTGAGTTTAACTCAGCTTGCCAGCTTCAGAAAGCCCTGGAATTTTGTGGCATTATGTCTACAATGTGAGAAAGGTAGCTCCATAGCTGTCACCCTCCTGTACAGAAAGTTAGCCGCCCCAGGCACTGGCTCCTGGTAGACTGATAATATTTTATTCTGGTGGCTACTTCACAACCGGTGCTGAGAAGACAGCTTTCAAAATACTGAAAGAAAAATGGTTATCAACCAAGAATTCTATACCCAGCAAAACTACCCTTCACACAGTGAGGGAGAAAGAAGGCATTCAGTGAGCAGACATGCAGACATATTATTGCTAGCAGTTTTGCAGTACATGGGATCATGAAAGGAGTCCTCCAGGAAAACAAAAGGAATCTGGGTGATAACTTAAATCCACATGAAGCAATAGATGCTGGTGTAGAGAAAATACACTGTTTTCCCTGTAGTATAATTTTGTGCTGGATACATCTTGTGGTAACATTGTATAGCATACTATAGTTTATTCACCCAATAAAACAGTCATCCAAAAAAGTGTGCAATCCTTACAGCCTGGGGAGGTTTAGAACTGACAGTGCAACTTTTACACCTGCCCACACAGATCTAGTTACATTCCTGGGCTTCCTTGGTTAATTTGGATCATCCCTGTCCCCACGATCAAACATCAGCAGAGGGTCTGCAGCACTGCCCTCTCCACTCTCTGTACCTGATCTGAAATAAATGAAGATGGGAAAACAACAGAACCAAACTTCCACTCAACAGAGGCAGGGTAGACTCTCACATCAGACACACAATCAGCAAAAGAAGTCCACGCGTTTACACACGCATATGTGTATGTAAGCAACAGTAACTAAAGAGGGAAGAGTTTCAGAGGGGGTGGGGGCTGCATACATGGGAGAGGGAAGGGCTGAAATGGCGGCGGCACCGTATTTCTACCTGATTTTTTGAGGCAGGGTTTCTCACTGAGCCTGAAGTTCACCGGTTTGGCTACACTGGCTGACCAGCAATCCACAGGGATTGCTGTCTCTACTTCCCCAACGTTGGGATCACAGGCATGCACTGCCATGCCTGACTCTTAATTTTATTCTATTTTTTATGTGGCTTCTGGGTACTGAATTCAGTCCTCACGTTAGTGCAAGACGAGCTTTACCAACCGAGTCAACTCTCCAGCCTCGTTTTTTTTTTTTCTAAAAGTTATTTAAATTCTCTAAGTCCCTAGTGGGTTTCGCAAGTGTTTCAGAGGCATGCACAGAAACAGTCCATCTTTGGGCATCTACTTCATTTCCTGATAAAACCACAAGGGTAAGCAGTGCAAGGCTCACTCCACCTTGGAGCCACGAAAACACAGACGCGTCGCCAAGGAATCGGCAGTGAAACGCAGGAGCAGATCCTGCACAATTTAAATTTAGCAGGCAAAGCTCTAACTTTAGATTCAGTGACGTTTCAATGGGAGAGGTCTGTGTGCAGAATAGTGACAAGATGAAAGCCATCTTGAGAGAGCCCCTCGGGACACAGCCAGAGGTGCAGGAGCAGACAAAGAACAAATCAAATCTGCCCGGAGAATAAGATGGCAGTAAAATAAACCACTCTGCATCTGAGTAATGTAAGATCGGCCTACACCGCCGACATTCCAAAACAAAGAGGGGTCCGCTAGAGATGCTTTGTCATTTCACTTGAGAGACTACCCCTCCTGCCCAGCTCAGCAAGAGCTGCCCTCAGTCAGCCCAGCCCATAAATGTTGTGCATGCTGGTGCTGGAGCACTGGGCTGCCAGCTGTGGGAGAATGATCTCGGTGACTCACGGATCCGTGTCAGATGGAAGCGGGTAGTGTGGTCTAATTTAACACGAGGATGTGAACGTAGCTCAATCCGGCCATGAAATACAGCCGCCCCTGCTTTACCCTCAGGCTCAGAAGTCCCTTCAGCACACACTGTGCTCTCTCAGTGCTGTCAGAGCACACCACACTTTCTCTAACCTGGGGGTCTGGGCGGTTTTCTGGTTGGTAGCCTGCCGCGTGTACCCGGAAGCCAATCGGAAACTTTCCCGGACTTTAAAAAGTTCCTCCCCTAACCGAACGTCTACCAACCGAAACCCGCCTCAGCACTTCCTCCAGTCAACGTCTTAAACTAGCTTCTCTCAAGATCCTTTGTTTCTACAGAAGGAAAACGATGGCATCTGAGTGCCTTGTACACTCTGGGTCTGTGAATTCGACCAAGCTGTTGCTTTGACACCACTGTCCACAAATGGTGCTGAAAGTGAATTCTCTTTCTGAACCTCAGAGAATTCCCGTTAAGGTGGTGCAATCAGTCTTACATCTAAACGTTATTTTTTTAGAACATTATTTTAAGGTGTGTGACTTCGTTTATGCTGTGTTTGTTTAACTCCGTGAAGCTGTGTTTAGACTGTGCCTGTCTAAAACACCTGATGGCCTAATAAAGAGTTGGACAGTCAATAGTGAGGCAAGGATCGGCAGGCTGGCAGGCAGAGAGTGTGACTAGAAGGAGAGGGACAGTAGGAGAACAAGGAGAGGAGGACGTCAGGGGCCGGCCACCCGGCCACCCGTCCACCCACCCAGCCACGGAGTAAGAATAAGATTTATAGAAGAGAACAGGAAAAGCCCAGAGGCCAAAGGTAGATAGAGTAATTTAACATAAGAAAAGCTATCTAGAAACAAGCCAAGCTAAGGCCAGGCACTCATAACAAAGAATAAACCTTAGTGTGTGATTTTTTTTGGGAGCATGGTGGTGGACCCCCCAAAAAGTCAAAAGAGCAAAAACAACACACAACACAGCCCCTTCTTTTAGTTAGACACAGCCAGCTGGGTTCATTTGTCTCTGTTCACATTTCTCTTCCGGGTCATTTTTGTTTTTCAAGTTGTAAATCAGTTGACTGATTAAAAAGCTTGGTCAGCTCCGAACGATTTACCCAGCAAAGCCTCACTCCCATCCCCCTCCCACCCCGTTTTCTCCCCATCAGTGTTCTTGTTCTTGCCCTGCTATGGAGGGATGGATGACGACGGGTCCCTTTTGCTCATCCGAAATCACTGAGTGTCCTTATCTCCCTCTACCAAAAGTGGGCACCAGGGCACGGGAAGGGAAGCCACACTGAGAGACAGTGGAGACAGGCTGCAGAGTGACCACGTGACCTTGGCGGGCGTCAAAGGGGGTGCCCTTGCTCATCTTATCATTGCTGGGAAATAATGTCCAGGCTAGAGGTGCAGAGTGGAATTTCACACCTGAAGCCCAGGACAGGTGCGAATTGTGGATCCCTGAAGAGGCGAGTTTGCGTTTAAAGGGCTTTTGGATGGCCAGGTGCAGGGTCTTATGCCTAATAATCCCAGCACTTGGAGGAGGAGGCAGGAGGGAGGCTCAGGAGTTCAAGGTGAGTCTTGGCTACATTGTACATTTGAAGCCACCCCGAGTGACAGGAGATACTGTTTCAGACAACACCGAAAAGACCTTGCTGGTTGCTTGAGTTGTGCTGACAGAAGCATCAGGAGCTTGCGGAGAGGCGGAATATTGTAGCTCTGCAGGCCAAAGCTGTACTGAGCTGTCTTTGGTCCCTCTCTGGAGTTGTTTGTTGTCGGCCTCTTATCTGGCACTTTTGTGGTTCCTGAATAGGGTTTTCAGCTGTAGGCCAGGTTGCTGGTCCTCTGGTCCCTATCACCTGTAGGCTGGGGATGAGTTGGCACTGAATCCTGGAGGGGAGTTTCTGCCTTGCTGAAGACAGGACCCGAATCTCATGGGAGATTTCCTCACAATCTTCTCTCTCTACTTATGATTCTATCAAGTTCTTTTGTGAGTATAGGAGCTTGTATAATCTCTTTACAGGACAACCACATTCTTGAGGATGCATATCACTGAGTGACTTGAGTTTGTGTCCCTAGAGGGCACAGCATTTGTGTTTTGGCTTTGCATAAACTATTTCAGAGTTGTGATTATTTTCTGGCCAACACAGGTCTCTGCCTGAGGACTCGTTTAGCGAGTGTTTTCCAGTTGTCCCCTCCCCTTTGCTTGGTGGCTGGTGCGAGCAACAACAGCCAGATTGGCAGCGTTGGTCAAGAGCGCTTTCCCCTCACGAGAGTGTCATGTCACTTGCTGGCTGGTTCATACGGAGTAGAAGCCCCGAGGGGAGCGTGGTCTAGCACGGCTGCCTCTGCTTTGCCATTGATGTGGCTTGAACTCATCGTTCTCTGAACGCCTCACAGTTCTCTCTAGTGCTTGATTGCCAAAAATCATCTCCACCGTCTCCTGGTGTTTAGCTTTTTTTCAGCTTGCAGCTCTGACCGTTTTTTTTTTTTTTTTTACTCCAGGACCCTTTAGAGATTCTGATGAGATGTCTCCTAAAATAGATGTCGCACAGGAGCGTCCTCTAAGCCAAACTGCCGCGAGTTCGAGCGCAGCTGGTTTTGTATGACACTCCTCATAGAACGAGGAGCAGGGAGGATCCTGACTGTCTAACCACTTCTCAATCAGTTGTGTTCGAATCCGCCCTAATTGTACGCGGCCTCGTGAAGGGACTAGAAGTGTATATGTTGGGAAGGACTAGGAGGTGGGCTCCATCCCTGTGACCACTGGGGAAACGTCATCCGTGCTAGCTGGTACACATTCTCTCTACACTGCAACGGCCAGCACTGGTCTTAGGTCCTGAGGGCAGGAACTCTGTCTTGGCCTCAGTTTGCCTCTCTATCTTAGTATCATGTAGGAGGATGTTTGGTAATATATCCAGTTGATATTTGGAAATAACTAAATGAGCAAAAGGACACAGATGACGTTCATTTGTCCATCTTAAATTACTTGGAGATCTGTACTGTAATAGGCTCTTGGGTGGACTCTGTGGGTGGGAAGATTATGGCCCCAGGTTCATCAGACTCGTTCTGATGAGGATGAAGCAGACACTTAAGTGAACATAAAATTGTGAATATGGAAAATGTAAGAATGAAAAGTAGGTTTTTTTTCAATAGGACCCCACAAAAAAAGGTCACCTGGGCTCAGACGTGAGAATTAATTTTAAAAAAGTCCCTGAAAGTATAATATTTGGGGTGAGACTTGAAGGCAAGTGAGAGGGAGATGGGCAGGAGTAACGTCTCTGTGAGCAGAGTGCCCATAAGTAGGTAGAAGATCTACTGAAAGAGGAGCCCCGGGACATTCCAGAAACTGGTGTGTGTGTGTGTGTGTGTGTGTGTGTGTAGGATATGGCACCTGTGCTGTGTAGGATATGTTACCCGGAGCTTGATGAAGCTGTTGCTCAGGCTGTAGAAGGGAAACAATCTGGGGGGAGGAATGGCAGAAAGATGTGGAGGGAATAAACAGGAGTTCACGCGACAGCCCAATGGAGATGACATCCGAGACCCCGAGGCTAGGTCAGAAGGAGACATTCCTGGGTGTTCACTGACTGTCGGCCAAGGAAATACCACATTCTAGATTACTCCTGGAGTATGGATTTTCCTGGAGGAACAAATCTGGAGGGAAATCATTTGGGATTTGAGTTTTGCCGGTGTCCACTGCTATTCTTGCTGACTTGTGTTTCCGGCGGTCTGGATCTATGTTTCACGGAACGGCGGAGAAAGGCTGGGACAACAGGTCATGTCAACTATGACACACTTCATGGCACACACGTTAATCTCAAAGTCGCAGCAGTGGCTTTGAAAGCAGAGCTTCTGCTTGCAGAAATGAAGCTTTCTTGAGAGAGAAAAAAACCACAGGCTTTGGAGGTTCCACGTGAGAGCCCCTTTCCTGGTGGCAGGATTCCATCATTGTCAGGGTTTCTAAGAAGTAGCTCAGAGCCCCCAGGCCAGGGCCGGATCTATATACAGTAAAAAGGTCAAAGTGGGAACCCTGAGACTTTGAGGGAGAGCTGAACAATGTTAGGGAATCAGGGTCCAGTCTGGAGGCATTCTGGGAGATTCCAGCCATCTCAGAGTAGCCTGGGCCTAGAGAAACCTCGCCACTGGGACTTTTCAGCGGGGGCCTGAGGAGGCTGGTGTCAAAGAGTGGGTTCCCTTCTGTGTGTGTGTGTGTGTGTGTGTGTGTGTGTGTGTGAAGTGTGAGTATACATTTGTGTAAGCCCAGTGTGTTCACATGTGAGTGCGTGCTAGTATGCAAATATGTGTATGTGAGCATGTATGTGTATATGTCTGTGTGAGCACAAACATGCATAGACACGCATTTTTTGCATCTACTCAAATGTGTTTTGAAAGGTTTGGGGAGCCTCAAAGGACAGGGATTCACATGGGCTAGATCCTCTGTGGCAAAATGACAGCATGCCACCTGAATTCAGATCACTTTCAGGGTAGGGAACATGGTAAACAGCAGCTTGTCCGAATTAACTGTTTAAAAATGAAAGAGTTGGGCTGGGGAGATGATTCAATGGATAGGAATGCTTGCTGTATTAGTCAGGGTTCTCTAGAGGAGCAGAACTTATAGAAAGAATCTGTCTGTCTGTCTGTCTCATCTGTGTGTCTATCTATCTATCTATCTATCTATCTATCTATCTATCTATCTATCTATCATCTGTCTGTCTCATGTGTGTGTCTGTCTATCTGTCTATCTATCATCTATCTATCTATCATCTATCTATCTATCTATCATCTATCTATCTATCATCTGTCTGTCTCATCTGTGTGTCTGTCTGTCTATCTATCATCTATCTATCTATCTATCTATCTATCTATCTATCTATCTATCATCTGTCTGTCTGTCTGGAGTGGCTTGCATGCTGTGGTCCATCTATTGTAACAATGGCTGTCTACCAATAAAAGGCCCAAGAATCCACACTCACTAGGCTGGATGTCTCCACTGGTCTTCAGCAGACGTAGGCTCTAATGCTAGTGAAGACGTGGTCTTGCCACTGATAGTGAGAGCATGCAGGTAAAGAGAGAGCAAGCTTCCTTCTTCCATGTCCTTTATAGATAGGCTGCCTGCAGAAGGTGTGGCCCAGGTCAAAATATCTGGGTTAAAATTGGGCCTTCCCACTTCAAACGATGTAGAAGAAAGAACCCTCGCAGGTGTAGCCAAGTTGACAACCAAGAGTGGCATCACACTTGCCATGTAATCCTGGGGTCCTGAGTTCAGATCCTAGCACCCATGTCAAAGGCCAGGCTTGGCCAGACACAACACATCTGTAACTCCACTGGGGGAGGGAAAAATGTGGGTTTCTGGGGCTCACTCGCTGCCAGACTAGACCAGGTTCAGCAAAAGACTGTATCTCAAGGGAATAAACAGTGAGTAATAGAGATGGACATCTGATGTCTTCTTCTGGCTTCAGTGCATGTGCACATGTGCATGCAACACACCACACACATGCATACACACCATACACACATGCATGTGTGCACACAGATACACGTGTATATGCACATGCATGTACAACGCACAAACACACAGCATATGCACACACAGGCACACACATATGTACACACGCATGTGCACCCACACATATATGCACACACACACACAGGCAGGCACAAGCACACCATACACACGCCTTTCCCACAGAAGGTGAGTTATCATTAATGGGAAAATTTAAGATTTCTTCCCTTGGGAAATAAGGCATTTAAGAGCAGTTAATTTCCATTTCAGGTAAATGAAGTCGGTTCCATTTACTTATCTCAAATGTTGTGCCTATAAATTGCAAACTCTTCTTGAGGCATATTTAAAAATTGGCTTGGAATTCTTAAAAGCCTTCCTTTGCAAATAGGACTCAAAAATGCAATGGGAAAACACCTTCACTGAAGGAGAGTGGACCCTGAGGCCCTGCCTACCTCTGCCCGGGTGACAAAGTTCCAGTGAGACCGTGTAGTCCCATTGTTTCTTTTCAACAGGCTTTAAGATTGTAACTGTATATAATGTATATATCAAACAGACCTCTAAGTTTGAGTTTGATAATATGATCAACGGAGAGATTCAGGGTCACTACGGATGAGCGGCCAGGTTTACTGGGACAAGGACGTTGTCGTGGGCCCGTTTGATGGGCCTATGGGTTCTCGTCTGGTACCATCCACAGGCAAGTACGTAGAGACTCTGACAGTGCCAAGCACAGATTTGGGATAGTTATCGACAAATGAAGACCCGGTGTGACAGCACCCCCCCCCTACTACCAGGGAGCCCTATGAAAGGGTGTGGCACTCTCAGCCACTGGCACTTCATCTGACTGCTGTGTTTCCACCATGCCAGGGTCCATGAGATCTGCAAGATACCTTCCTGTCCTGCTATCTTCAGAGTCCTCATGAACACAAGGAGCCCACCTTGATGTCCTTGTCTTTGGGCCTCCACCTTGGCTAGCATCTGCCCCATCTCTTTAACCAAGTGCAGCCCCTTTACTTCTTTGCCCTTTGTAGGGGAAAAAGTGCCAGGGGCAGCTTTGGACCCAAGAGTCTTGTGTTCACCCCAGTGTGCTCTACCAGACGGTAGCCTTAGATTAGATGAGGCCAGGCGGGTCTTGGGCTGGGCTGTGAACTCAGAGCTAAGATTGGAGGAGAGCTAGGTACCGTGTGCCCCCCTGGTCTCCCCGCTCTCTGCTTTGGGAGGTAGGGAGACTCTTGCCCTTGCTTTCTCTCCCTGCTGGAAGAGACTGGGAACAAGAAGGTTTTTGTGTTTTTCCTGATTAGATGAGCTGAAGGCCTGAGAAGACCAGTCCACTCAGAACTCTGCCCTGAACTGACCCATCCCCAGGCACCTGGGTCTCCAATGCCCCTGAACTAGGACTTAAAGATTAGAATCATAGAGTTGGCTTTGTGGGAACCCCTGGGCCTAATGGGATGCTTCCTGCGGTACAGACGTTTTCGAAGGATCGCTGGCCTCCCTACTGGCTGGCCTGCCTACTGGGGGTGGCTCATACCTGCCTCCGGAAGACCCTTTGTGCATAAAAGCTGGCAAGTGAGGGTGGCAGAGAGGAAGGAGGCCTGTCTGGGCTCTGGTGATGTTTGTGCTCTGTCCCCTCATGCCTTGGGGGTGGCCTTCAATGAGGCTCAGGCAGGGGGCTCCTTGATTTCATGTGGGATGAATAATTCTGAGGTGGGTGGAATTTGCCTTGCCGTCACCGGTGAGCAGCTCGCTCTGGGTTAAGGGCAGGAGCCCTAGGCGTCTGCTCAAGCTGGGTGTGGATATTAACACTTCCTCTTCCTCCTCTTCCTCTTTTTAATCCACGACTAAGCTGGGGATCTATCAGGCTGCATAGTGAGCAATGGGGTGACCCTAACATTCTGGACGTGGTGAGAAACCACATTCCTCTAATTTTGCATCTTACCCTGAATGAAAAGCTAGTTAACCGAAACAGGAATCAGAAGGCACTGAAGCCAAGCTGCGGTTTTCCTTGATTGACCCGTGTATACTAAAACCTGGTTGTAAAGTCTCTGGGACACCAAGTTCTCTGTGTGTGTGTGTGGGGGGGGGGAATGGTATCTTCTGAAGTCTGTATTTTACAATGGTATGTTTGTATCTTTCCTGTGGTGGGCTAGGATTTGTTCTCTGATCTGTGGATTCTCCAAGCTTATCTCACCATGCCGAGACCGCTTAAGTGTGGAGACTCATTTTTGAAACGTGGATATTTCCCTTGGGACAAGGTTCTAGTTTCTACAAGAGTGTGTGTCCATGGCTACCGAAAGTGGGATGGAACTACTTGCTGCCATGCATTTGGAGGAGGGGCAGAGGCTATCTACCGTCAGGGCCAAATTAACTGATTTCATAGTGGCCACAGCATGACTGAAACATCCATTTTTGGAGGTTAAGTGGGAAATAAAAGCAAGTTTGGGGCCAAGGCAAGCGTCCGACGGGGAACGCACAGTGAATTAAATGGAGAGAGGGAAGCATTTGGTCCCTGAAGACAGGCATGACATTGCAATTTAGCAGGGATGGGAAAGCTGATGCCTCTTGGAAACACCGACCCATGTTTGCCCGCTTCCTCCCTTAAGTTTCTGTTACTGTGCAGCCTCGGCCACTTTAAAACCCATCCCAAAAATGTCTGCACTGCAGAACACGGAGAAACGGCTTCTCATTGGCTGGGCAGCAGGCAGAAGGGCTGCTTGAGTGTGGCTTTCCTTCCATGCATTTAGAAAGCCCTGCGGCAGTGGGCGGTGGACACAGGCCACTCTTGGCTTGTCTGGGATGGGTAAAACAAGAACACAGACTTGGTCACTGTGTCTTCCCCAGTACACCAGCATGGTAAGCCCCGGAGCCAGGACCCGTAGGCAGAGAAAACGTGACCTGGCCAAAGGGAGCACACAGCTTTCCATCAGAGGCCACTCCTGGTGCAGATGGGGAAACAGAGGCAGCACAGCCACTAGTGCTGAGCCTCTCACCTGCCTAGGAGCAGAGCCCAGGACTTCCGCCTCCCAGACCCCCCCACTTTCCCTTCTGCCCCACCCCCCCAGACACAAAGTCTCTGCCTGGAAATGTTGGCGCCCACATTCAGAACACGAAGCTCCCCCCCACTTCTCCCACACAGGATTCGTTTGTTTCCAGTGTTTACATTAGCCAGAAACCAAGCAGGGAATCCTCCGAACTCATTTTTCAAATGAGATGTCTTTGAATGGTTTCCCAGCACAGGCTGCTGAGCTGCTCTGTCAGAGATGGGTTTTCTCTGCTCTCAGGGGCCCCCTTGGGGGCCCACCTCACAGCTGTCACCCAGGTGGCCTCCTGACTTTCTGGTTTTCTTCCTTAGGAATCCTGGAAAGGGCATCAAAGACTGGATGACATCGTTCCAAAAGAATAGTGTGTAATTCTGGGGCTGTTCCCAACCACAGCTGAGCATCAAGTCAGTCACGAATGGGGATGAAAAGGGTGTGAGACCAGGGCAGCCTCTGGGACAGCGGCCTGGCTGCAAAGCTCTCTGTGCTCAGCCAGTCAGGGGACAGCGAGTGCTCCTGCTCCGTAGCAGGCTGTTTGGGACCCCACGTGCTGCAGAGGGTGTCCTCTCTTTGAGGTGGTCAGGCAGGCTAGGATGTGACTGAAAACTGGGTAAGAGCGTGGAGAAAGAAAGTCAGGCGTGCCAGGGGGTACGAGGGTGACCAGAGGAGAGGCAATAGGAAGCAGCCAACGGGCTGGTTTGCCTGTTCTAGCCGCTGCCTCAGAACCCAGCTGAGGAGTCTGGGGAGGCTGTGTAGATGCTGGCACGCTGCCTCAGTCTCCTCACGTGTCACTGGACTCCAATGAGGTAGCATCTTATGGACTCGACTCTACGCCTGGGCTGTGGTCATATGGAAGACGTCGGAGCTGCCGTGGAGGTCAGGACTCCTCTTGAGGTTTGCGATTCAGGCCTCGACCTTGTCACTCCTGGCTTCTTCCTTTCCTCTTTGATGGACAGCGACTTGAAATGTTTTCTGCAGCAGTTGAAGCATTTTAGCGTCTGGAGGCGTCAGTAGCAGTGTGAACATTCTAGCTCTCTTATAAAGACGTAGATGTCAGAGCATCATGACACCAGGGAGAGAGGGAGGGACGTTCCCGGAAGAGCCGAGAGGAGATGGGAGCAGAGGACAGAAAGCTCCAAGGATGCTGGACAGGGCAGTCAAGTAGCCTCATGATCCCTGCAAGCCGCCGAGGGGCCTGCTTCCTGTATTGACTTAGGTGGGACTCATGTACAATCTCACCCCCTGGATAGCCTTTCCCAGATATGTCATGTACCTGACATGTGATACGTGTCCCCACGGTGGATCTCTTTCTACATGACCAAGGATGGCCACAAGCAGAGAGCAGGGAGCCTCCTGAACCCCAGACAAGAGGGAAAATGTAAGCGGGATTGGGGCCCATGGGTGCCCCTCCTTAAAGGAAATAATTATAATTACGATGATGGTATGTGTGTGTATGCATGGAGACAGCAGGTGCAGGGAACATTGTAGAAGAGGAGATAGAAAAATTGTAAGAGCCAGAGCCTGGAGAAGACTGCTGCCTATGCTGTCCTCGGGACGTGACGTTGAGCTCATGAACTCCCAGCATGGCTACCTGCACAAAACCTGTCCAAGGCTTCGGCAGTCAAAATTCCTCCATGAAGAGGGACTGTCTCCCAAGGTTCCAGCTCTAGCTTGGGAGCTCTTGGGAGCTGGTGTGCTCAGGGATGGAGGGAGGAGGGCCAGTTATCTTCAGGGGTGTGGCTCCTGGTACCCACGCTCTGGGGCGTTGCTCCATTCTACACCCATGTGGGTATGGACAACACCAAGTCAGAGGGTTAAAGACAGGGCGTGAGATTGGAGATCGGGCCGTGATGGAGGGGCCTGAGCGGAGTTGGAGGGGGGGGGAGAGTAAGGGGCGGATATTACCAAAATACATTGTCTACGTGTGTGAACTTCTCAAAGGATAAGTAGAAATACACTAAAAGGAGTAACATAGAATCGCTGTCTGATAAGTCACGATCAACGAGGCTCTGTTGCACAATGGATAGCGCTTTGGACTTCTAGTGATGATAAGCCATTACCAAGCCCCGCCCCTTGGCCACCTCTTGGTTTAAATTCCCTGGGGTAAGAAGGTGACTGTGAGATCAACAAGCCCTTCTGTAAGTTGAATGGCAAATACGTGTTTTCTGCTAAACTTAAGCAGGGCACAACTCATGCATCAGATTTAGGTCACTTAAGATTTTTTCCCCCACAATCAATATATAATTAAGAAATGACTCGAGTGGTGTGACCACGAGTAGGTTGCCCTGTGTCCCAGTGAGTGGCCTCACATCCATACCCATATGGGCGGCACTCGAACTCAGTATGTTAAAAAATGACATGAAGTTGAGGGGTGATATGTTGGGAGGGGCCCAGGAGGAGTGGAGGGGGGGATGGAAGGTGGATCTAATCAAGACACACTGTAGTCATTCATGAAGTTCTCAGATAATAGGTTAAAAATAGCATTTTTTTTAAAAAAAGGCTCCTAAAGACTAGAATAAGCTTAACTAAGGAAATGGAAGATCCCCACACAGAAAATCACAAGGTAATGCTGAAAAAAGAAAAAATAAAGGTCTAAATCAACAGAAAGACACTCTGTGTTCACAGATCGGAGGACTCCGGACTGCTCAGACAGCAACACTGCCTAGAGTGTCTATGGCTTTAAATGCAATCCTTGTGAAAAATCCCAATAGCTGGTTCAGAGGGGCTCACAGGAGTCTCGCTTGGTTAAAGCAAGAAGGGCTCATAGGGACCCCCACATAGTTAAAGCAACACTGAAAAGGAAAAACAGACGTGAGAGGATGTCACACCTTTTTTTTTTTGTTTCAGGACAGAGTCTTGTTTTGGAGGCTGTCCTGGAACTCGCTCTTGTAGACCAGGCTGGTCTCGAACTCACAGAGATCCGCCTGCCTCTGCCTCCCGAGTGCTGGGATTAAAGGCGTGCGCCACCAACGCGCTGCGAGGATGTCACATCTTGGTCAAAGATACAGTAGTCTCTCCCTCACTTTCAACACGTGAAACAATGTGATAAAGCTAAGGATCTGGGAGCAAAGACAATCACCCATGGCCACTCAGTCTTCAACAAGGATGTTACAAGCATTTATGTGACAGCCAAAGACATACAACTCATAGAGGAAGACACAGGAGTCGGCCGGCCATCACGACTGGGTTTGCGATGGATGCCTCACTATGACACCACAAGTAGAAACAATAAGACTTCATCAAGATATATGACCTCATCAAAATATGCATTAAAGGCCAGTATCAAGAAAGTGGAAAAAACACCGGGGAATGGAGAAAAATTGTTGAAATAACCTATCAGCTAAGGGTATAGCAGCTAGGACGCATGCAGAATGCTCACAGCTAAAAAATAATTATCTGGGCCTGGGGAGAAGGACCAGCAGTTAAGAAGACTTGCTGCCTTTCCAGAGGATCCAAGTTCAGTTCTTAGCACCTGCGTCTGGTGGCTTACAACTGCTCATGACTCCAGCTTCAGGGGATCTGATGCCCTCTTCTGGCCTCCATGGGCAACAGCACTCATGTGCACATACATACTCACAGATACACACACACACATACACACTTAAAAATAATTTGTTTTAGTTCACGTTAAAATAAGTGAGTAGCCAGAGCGCACGCATGAAAACACATGAAATTTCAACGAGCTACTGTTTTTCTGTCTCACCTGAGGCCTAAAGCGACGGGCCAAGCCGCTGTGGACTGACATCTCAGGAAGTGTGACTCCATGTGACCTCCTTCTTACCTAAGTTGACTTCCCTGGGCATTTTATCACAGCGAACGAGAACTGACTGACTCAAACACCTTCCACACTTGATCTTAGCCAAAAGGCCGAGAAGCGATAATATACTTTCCTTCTGGCGCTCTTGGTTATGTAAGCACAGGGCCCCTCATTATTTCTCTTTCCTTTGCATACGTTGGGCTCTGTGATATTGCTTTTTTGATTAAAGACATTTTTCTTAAAGTTCTAAGACACATGCTCTATCCTTAGCTTAGTTTAAATTTACTACTCTAGACTTTTTATTTATCAAAAGACAGCACAGCACACACACACACACACACACACACACACACACAGAGAGAGAGAGAGAGAGAGAGAGAGAGAGAGAGAGAGAGAGAGAGAGAGAGAGAGAGAGAAAGACTATCTTTTGATGAATGCCTCTTGGTTAAATTACCTTTATATTTTAAAATGACTTATGGTCATTATGGAATATGAGACCAGAAGAGGAAATGAAGGTTTTGGGAGTAAGGGGAGACACTGAGGGAAACGGAGGGAATGCAGGGAAGGGGCAGAGCTGTGTGCGGTGCCCCTGCGGTGAGCGGATACCAGGCTGGGGTTTTCAGGAGGGCTGGATGCAGTCACCACTGCTTGTGGGCTCCCTGTGCCCTCAGATGGACTTCCCCACAGCTCCTGAAGGCTGGGCATTCCTGTCCAGCCTGAGGTCAAGAGGGCCGCCAGGGTGGCAGCCTCCTCCGGTCCCTCTGCTGTCTGGGGGGTGGCTCCTGGAGTCTCACCCACCTTCACTCCTGCAGCTACAGCTTGCGTGTCAGATCTGGCTCACCCCACACACCAGGCAGCGTGCGGACAGGGCCCACAACAGTAAGCGGGTGGGTGGGGTCGGTGACTTTAGAGCCACCTTTAGAGTGAGAAAGGGGATAGCAAGAAGGGACGGGGACACAGGGACGTTCTTACAAAAGATGGGCCGGGCTTTGAAGAATGGATAGGAGTTTGTATTAGCAGACCAGGAAAGGGTGAGCCCTGTGGCACTGGTGGTACCTGGAGAGGCCTTGAGAAAAATTCAGGGGGTTTGCTCTGTCCCACAGGGTTCACCTGGCTGCTTTCAAGGTGTGACCCACAGCCTGTGGTTCTACCCACAGTCACACCCCCCATATGCAGTCCCTTCCCCTCTGGCTGGAGGTCACCGGGACAGTAGGGACAGGCTACTCTGGGTCTGCAGCTAGGAAGAACACGCCACCTCCTGCAATACACCCCAGGCGAGACCGTGGGGCTTCCTGGAATCTAACTCTCACCCCACGCGCTCACACAGGGATCCACGTGTCCTGGTTGTCCAGCTACCCTGAGCTTAGCCCCGAGGAGCCCGTGTCCCAGAAACCCCTGAGAGCCACAGGATGTCATAGCTCACACACCAGCACACAGTATGTACAAAGACACTCCCGTTCCCGGACGCCTTCACCCTCTTAGAGCAAAAGCCTTGTTCTTACAGAGGACAACTACCCAAACTACCCAGTTATTGTATGTGTGTGTGTTTGTGTGTGCATGTGTGCATATGCATGTGCACGTGTGTCTGTGTGTCTTTGTGGGTGCATGTGTGTGTGTATGTGCATGTGTGCACATGTCCATGTATGCATGTGTGTATGTGTGTGTGTACATATGCATGTGCACGTGTGTCTGTGTGTCTCTGTGGGTATGTGCGTGCGTGTCTGTGCATGTGTGCATGTGTGTGTGTGTGCATGTGTGTGTGTGTGTGTGTAAGCACAAGAGGGACTGGGGCTCCCTGAGGGTCCACGCATTTGTGAGCTTTTTTGCTGTGGGTTCTGGGAACTGAACTCCAGGTCCTCTGAAGGAGCCACAAATGCTCTAAGCCACAGGGGCTCCCCGGCACCCCTCTTTTGCAGTCTTCCTAAGAGCCTCCTGGGCTGGGGCCTGTAGCTTTTGTTTCTCAGCCGGGCTTGACGCTCACTTTGAACTAGTGGCTGCTGAAAACCCAGAGTCTTCCCTTGCACCTGGTGTCTCATAGGTGGAGGCTACTGAGCCCCAAGCAGAGAAGGAACTTTAAGACTGTTCTACTGGAGACTGACTGCGAGGATAAACGCGCTGTTCTGCCACAGGGAGTGCTGTGTGGCCGCTGCACCACCAGGTGGCGCTGGCGCCTGCGCATCTTCCATCCCTGGTCTTTAGCTCTGGGTTGCTGCCTGGCTAAAGGCTAACACTGCTAGGGGAACTGGACGCCTGGGGCTGCAGGCTTGCAGGCTGAGTCTTTGCTCCTAGGGCCCCTGCACCTCTGGGAGGGGCGGGTGTAGTTCCCTTGGCTCCAGGGGTGTGCTGACACCCCAGTCCGTGGATGCAGCCAGTTTTGTCTTGCTTAGGCAGAATTTTCTAATTGCAGAAGACGGGAGCCCCCGAGGAGCTGAACTCTAGACTCCAGAGAGTGTCCCTAGAGACCTTTGGATTCTTCTGCAGGGCAACCGCAAACCAACAAGTTCACTCCTCCATGGCACCCCCCCAGGACTGAAGGTCCGTTGGTTACCCTGACCCCCAAATTTATACTTCTAGAACCCTCCTTAAGGCAAACAGCTATTTCCAGGCCTATGTCTTCAGGAGGCAGCGAGGAAGCTTGGCAGTAAAGTTTCTAGCTATGACTCAGCTCCGCTCTCCTCATGGGAGGTCCAGTCACGCCGCTACAGCCGGGGGCTCCTGCCAGTTTACTGGGAGTGTGGAGTCTCGACTGGCTGAGTCAGAACCAGAGTGTCCGTCAGACTCACAGGTGACTTGGGACTCTGCACTGCCGTGGAGGACCACTCGGGTCTGTGGTCTAGGACAGTGACCCTCTGGGCCAAGACTGAGAGAGAACACACAGGAGCCCTTCCGGAAGGTTCTGGCATCACAGGGAACAAATGCTGAACTGAATACAGGAATCCCTGCCCTTCGCCCCTTGCTGTACTCTGCAGCCAGATGATACCAGGCAGCTGAGGAGTAATTGTTGCGTCATGTATGAAAAGTGTGTAGAGAATCCTAATGCCCTGTGAAGTTGCCACGGAGGATCCGGGAAGGTGTGCGGCTGTGTGCATAGGGTGCCCAGAAGCCTGGCTTGCCGTGCGTGCGGATGCCGGTACCTGGGCACAAGGGTTGTGTGCAAGGCAGACCTTCTTCACCTTTAAGGCGTGCCCGGGGCCGGTGCGTTGAAAGGGCAGAAATTGAGAAAGCCCTGTGAGATGTGCTGGTAGGCTCAGGGCAGAGCCCTTGCCTAGCAAGAACCCTAGGTTCATCTTCAGGTTGCAGAAGAAACAAAACCAGACAAAAGAACGATCCAGGGCTGAGAAAGGGGGTAGCGTTCAGGTCACAGCAGGCATTCTCCATAGGGGGACTGGTTACCCACCTGGGGAGATCAGCCATTCCAGGACACTTTTGAGGGTCCCAACCCAGGGGGTGGGAGACTTTACTGGGCTTAGAGGATGGAAGTCAGGGATCTGCAAGGACCCCAGCATATAGAGGACACCCCTGTAGTGAGTCCCAATGTCATTCGTGCTGAGCTCGAGGGCAGGAGAGGAAGCTGCAGGCCCAGGAGCTTCCCAATCTGTCCTCAGTGAGATGGTCTGAGACCTTACTAGGAGCGACTGCAGCTTTGGTCCTGGATGACGGTAGGAACAGGGCTCCCAGCCAGGCTTAGGCAGGGCTCAGCGGTCAAAATGACCAGGGCAGAAACTGGCAATCGCCTCAGGTTCCCTCCCCGTATCCCGGGATGCTGCGGTGCCCACTGCCCCACCAACAGTGGATGGTGGGCGATGGCCTCTGGCCACAGAGACTGGTCCTCCCAGTGACTCAGGATCAGCTCCAGGCAGCCTGCCGCAGTGTGCTGGCTAGGATGGGGGAGGGATCCAGTAAACGGCCCCGAGCTGATGGCTTTTCCATGGCGACGGCGCAGTTCCACCTGTGATAGGTATGGGCAGGTATTCCCTGCATCCCACTCAGAGGCAATCTGGGTAAAAAGGATTGGTTTTCAATTCTTTAGGGGGAAAGCCAAGAATACAACCCCACATGGCCTTACTCGGCTTGAAAGAAGAAAACCCTGGGAATTGCAGATTAGTCTTTTATTTGCCGTTTCTCCTTTCCCCTCCCGTCTTTCTCCTTTTTGTGTTTGGAATGTAAATTTCAGGCCATTTCTTTCATATGAGTTTATCCTCTGATCAGCTATTTTCCATAACATTTTCCTTAGTAAATGGCTCCAGAGTATACAGCTAATACCGTTTTTTTTAACTTGGCTCCCACGTGGTCCATGAGATTAGAACCTCTCCCTTTGTCTTCTTGTCTCTCTACTTGCTGACATGTGTATTCAACCATCTATTCATAGACCAGCGTATCCATGCATCTATCCGCTGAGCCATCATCCCACCCACTCATCACCAACCTACTCAACAACCGTTCATCCACTCACTTTTCATCCATCCATCTGCCTGTCCGTCCGTCCGTCCATCTGTCCATCCAGTCATCTGCCTGTCCATCCATCTGATCACCCGTCTGTTTGCCCATCCATCCGTCCATCCGTGCATCCATCCATCCATCTGATCATCCATCCATCCATCCATCTGATCATCCATCCATCCATCCATCCGTCCGTCCATCCATCCATCCATCCATCCATCCATCCATCCATCCATTCATCCATCTGTCCATCCATCCATCTGATCATCCATCCATCCATCCATCTGATCATCCATCCATCCATCCATCCATCCATCCATCCATCCATCCATCTGATCATCCATCCATCCGTCCGTCCATCCATCCATCCATCCATCCATCCATCCATCCATCTGATCATCCATCCATCCGTCCGTCCGTCCGTCCATCCATCCGTCCGTCCGTCCGTCCATCCATCCGTCCGTCCGTCCGTCCATCCATCCATCCATCCATCCATCCATCCATCCATCCGATCATCCATCTGATCATCCATCCATCCATCCATCTGTCCATCCATCCATCCATCTGATGGAAGTTGTCATTCTGTATATGTTTCTTTTATTGGTTGATGAATAAAACACTGATTGATGAGGCAAGAAGATAGGTGGGGCTAGGAGACGAGGAGAATTCTGGGAAATGCAGGCAGAGAGGAGTCATCATGCAAGTCCGGGAAGAGAGGACTCGAGTCAGGTCCTACAGTCAGACCATGTAGAAATACATAGATTGGTAGTTATTGGTTAATAATTAACACAGAGCTAGCCAATAAGAAGCCCAAGCCAACAGTATTACAAGCAATATATGTCTCTGAGTGTTTATTTGGGGCAAGGCGGCTGTGGGAAATCCCGTAACATCCATCCGTCCGTCCGTCTGTCCATCCGTCCATCAGTACATCCATCCATAAACACATAGAGTTCCTGCTTTTGTCCCACAGAAGTGTTACCCAGACTTATCTCTCTGGTGGATGATAGAAGGAGTACAGATTATTAGAGTAATTTGATTGTTATATGTGAAGTCCTAGGAACAAAGAGGAGGAGTTGGCTAACTTGGAGAAGGGGCGCGTCAAGAAGGTTGTTCATGAGGCTGGGTTTCTCAAGGCAGCTGTGGAGGATAAGCACAGGGCAAGGCCCAACAGTGCTCTGAGGGAGTGGGTCATGGGTGACACGGGCAGGAGGTAACGTGGACAGGAAGTCGGGACTAAACATAGTGACAGACCTTTGGGAACATACGAGGGTTTTTATTTTATTTTTAAGTCCCCCACGATGGGATCCTATTGATGAGTATTATTGTCACCTTTGGGAGCAGGGGGTTACCACCTATGACATCAAAGCAAAACAATGCACTGTCTTAATTTTTTTCTGGTAGGTTTGGAGACCTCTGCCCTGGGCTTCTAGGTCTGTTGAACAATTATTAAGAAACAACCCCAAGAGACTCCATGACAGTCTGTGGTGCCTTGCAGCTCTTGGGGAAGAAGCCTAGAGGGCAGAAATCAACGACATAAGGTACATAGTTTTATGATTGTGGCTGTTGGATCAAGTTACCCAGGAAGTGCAGGGGGTGCCTTCCATGATGGCAAGGGGTTAGCCTCTGAGGCCAGACTGAGTAGACCGCACTCCACTGAGTATGTGCTGAGGTTTATTAAATGTGTCCCTAAGTTCTCTGGCGCTCCACTGTTAAGAGAAGAGACTTGCTCCCCTCTGCTTGTGTGTGGCCTGGACTTGGCTCCTCCCTCTAATGAGAGAGAAATGATGGCGTGCGGCTTCAGAGACTAGACTGGGAAAGGCACCCTGGCTTGTCCTGCAGTCATTTGAACTTCCCGCTTTGGGTGGCATTAGCTGGCGGGGACACCCAACAGCCGTTATGGAGAAACTGAGCCCGACCAATAGCCGGGGAGAGAGTTAACCCCGCATAGATCCTCCAGTCTGGTCAAGCCCCCAGACAGAAACTTCACGAGAGTCCCTGAGCCCCGGCGACTCCGTCCAGCAGCTCTTGGGTCTTGCTAGGTGAGGCTGCAAGATGGCATTGGCTGCTTTCAGCTACCAGGTTTTGGGGTTGTTGTGTGGCAGATTGATGCTGTGGTATGTGCCCTTGGCAAGATAATTAGGTCTCCCCTGCTTCTGCGTCCTCACCTGCCCAGTGTGCTCCAAGTGGAGTCTGTATCATAGAGGAGCTGGGGGGGGGATTTTGGGAGTGAAGCTCTCAGAACACACAGCCAGTGCTCCATGAATCTCAGGCCGAGACAGGAAGAGTGAGAAACGGACCAAGTTCCTGCCAAAGGACTGGAGGCTACGGATGGATCAGTAGACGACCAGAGGCGAGAGCTCCTCACCCTGACTCAGCCTTAGGACGACTCCCCGGCCAACAGAGGGGCTGAGGGCACTGAACTTCACTGCAGGGAGATTCTGTGTACAGCAAGGATTGTGGGAAGCTGGAAACCCTTCTGATCTCAGCGGTTTCTCATGGTTGTCGTCTGCTGTACACACACACACATACACACACACGCACGCACGCACGCACGCACACACATGCATACACACACGCACGCAGGCACACACATGCATACACACATGCATGTACGCACACACACATACACACATGGTTCTGTAGACACGCCTGCAACACACACACACATGCACACACATGCATGCATGCACACACACACACACACACACACACACACACACACACGGCTCTGTAGACATGCCTGCAGGACCCAGTAGAGTTTTGCCAAACTAATGCACGCCTCAAGTGTGGGGCAGACAGGAGCATCACAGACCATGGCTCTCAGGGAGGCCCCAGCCAACAGGAGGGCAGCTACAGCCGTGACTCACATCTGACACCTCCAGACATTCATGTATAACACAGGGAACACTTTGACCAAGAGCTCGATCCACGAGTCTTGACCATTCTCAGTTGGTTCCCCCACTGACTGGGGGAAATGTTTAAATTGCTGTTTACTCGTCTTTTTTTTTCCCCCCCTTCTAGAAGGAGGAAAAAAAAAGCTACGAAGTTCCAACCAGAGGAAAAAATTTGAGAAGCAAGCTTTGTTTAGACAACTCAGCGTGACAGGTGGAGAGTAGAGTGTGGAGTGGAGATGGGGGTGCCTGGAACATCCCCCAACCTTTCCTTCTCCTCCCCTCCCCCTCCCTCCACTTCCTCTCTTTTCCTACATCATTCTGTGTGCTTTGAGGCACAGAACACGGTGCCTGATCCCTTTATGAGCCTTGGACATCTCGAGGGCTTGGCGCTTCGTCTCTTCCTTCACCTGAACCCTGGCTTGCCTGAACCCTGGGGGCTGCCCCGCCTGCTACTCTCCTGCCCCGTGGGCTTCCCACTTCACAGAGCCCCTACTCAGACAGTCACTAGGTGAGGGGCCTCTCTCCGTGGGCAATCAGTTCCCTGTGATTGCTGATGGCCTGAGGACTAACAGGACTTAAAAACCTCTTGCACAGGTTGAGAGGCAACAGGCGTGGAATGAGGGTGGCGTGGCAGGAAATCATTCCCCATGAAGGCTCTTGGGGTCCCTGCCTTCCTCGCTCTGGCCCTCAGGGGGTGGCAGGCAATCTTTGTTGGCTGTGCGTTTCTCTACCTCCATGAGACCTCCTCTCTGTGTGTGTCTCTAAAGACACATGCCTGGCTTTTGGCCACCTGTCACCCAGGATAACCCCGTCTTGAGATCTTTAAGCTAAGTGAATATGCAAAGACATGTTTCTGGGTCGGCATAGAGCTTATAGCGTATGATGACATCTGTTTGATGGTCGTCAGTTGGCCTGCTACAGATGGGGCAGTGTCCTGGTGGTGCCAGAGTAATTTTCTGTCCACCCAAGGGCAACTGAAGTATATTCCTTGGGGTGGATCCAGACCTTCTGCCCTGGGACCACCTGTTCCTAAAGCCTGGTAGGAAGCTTCTGTGAGTCCATGGGGAAGGCAGATGGGGCTGCATTGGGGAGCAGCAGGGTCATCCCTACCTTGGGGAGCAGCAGGGTCATCCCTACCTTGGGGAGCAGCTGGGCCATCCCTACCTTGGGGAGCAGCTGGGCCATCCCTACCTTGGGGAGCAGCAGGGTCATCCCTACCTTGGGGAGCAGCTGGGCCATTCCTACCTTGGGAAGTAGAAGGGTCATCCCTACCTTGGGGAGCAGCTGGGCCATCCCCACCTTGAGGAGCAGCAGGGTCATCCCTACCTTGGGGAGTAGCAGGGTCATCCCTACCTTGGGGAGCAGCAGGGCCATCCCCACCTTGGGGAGCAGCTGGGCCATCCCCACCTTGGGGAGCAGCAGGGTCATCCCTACCTTGAGGAGCAGCAGGGTCATCCCTACCTTGAGGAGCAGCAGGGTCATCCCTACCTTGGGGAGCAGCAGGATCATCCCTACCTTGGGGAGCAGCAGGATCATCCCTACCTTGAGGAGCAGCAGGGTCATCCCTACCTTGGGGAGCAGCAGGGTCATCCCTACCTTGAGGAGCAGCAGGGTCATCCCTACCTTGAGGAGCAGCAGGGTCATCCCTACCTTGGGGAGCAGCAGGGCCATCCCTACCTTGGGGAGCAGCAGGATCATCCCTACCTTGGGTCATCTCTACCTTGAAGAGCAGTCTCTGGTCAGATTAGAATTGGGATGTTCAAGCTTGACTTTGCTTTCCTAAGTAAACACATCCTGCCTTTCTTTGTCTATGACAAGCTAAGGGAGGCCTTCCTGAAAAAAAGACTTGTCTTCAGAATCACATCACTTACGTTACAGTTCCCTCAGCTGTGTGTTCCCAGGGGAGGAAACTGCCTGCGGGACATCACCAAACCTTCACACACAACGCACGTGACAAGCAGGAAGAAAAGTCCTATTTGCATGGGAGAAGGTGCTCATGCCTCTTGTGGCTTCCCTTCCATGGCAGTGGCTTTGGGTGCAGCCTCTGAGGCAGGGCAAGTTTCCTTTCTGGAGGATTTCAAGAAACATTTAGAGGGGGACAGCTTTGACTAAGCCCTGAGGGTTCCCTACCATCTCATCTTTGCTCTGTCTCTAACCCCATTTCTCCTCCTCTTCCTGGTCCATCGGCTCCTGGTAACTTTCTTTCACATACTGAGAGGAACCCCATTCAGCAGGTCTCCAGGCTCACTGCCTCTTTAAGGCTCACAGTGGCAATTTGCTCCTCACAGGGCAAGGGAGGAAAGGGTCAAGGTTGGCAGGATGGAGACAGAGGGACAGGGTAGGAGACAGAAGGACAGGGTCTAGGTAGCTCCGAGGAAGCAGGAGGAGGAAGCCGTAGGTTCCAGGGTAAAGCCGGCTAGCACTGGGCTGATGGCCTGGACCTCGGGTCGGAGCCCTTTCTGATGTGTCTCAGAGGAGCAACAATGGCTGGAGTGGATGGAGGGGCGGAGGGTGGCTTTCGCGTAGCCCGTGAGGAGCTGACTTCTGGCAGTGCCTGCTGAGCTGGTGTGGGCGCGCGAGGCCAGGAGTGAGTTTTTGTGACTTCCCGAGCTGCTGGCTCTGTGACTGTGTTCTCGGGAGGGAGGCCGACAGAGGAGGAAAGTGGGCACTGACCCCCCCCAACACAAAAAAGACCAGGCTTCAGAATGCACAAGACGTGTCTACCTGCAGCGAGTATGTTCCCAGACCGCTCCCCTCACCCGCAGCGGATGCCTAAAGTCACAGGTCACACTGAGTCACACAGATGCTGGGTCGCACACACCAGTCACACTGTCCGACTTGCAAATTTAGCACACTGTGAGATTAATGCTAGTTCACACCACATCTGAGCAACCGCACACATGCTTTTTAAAATGAAGCCTCTGTGCAGCCAGTTCTTATTGCCAGGCTTATGCATCTTAGAATCAACCGGGGAGAGAGTCTCTCAATGAGGAACGGTCTGTCTCAGGTTGGACTGTGGTTGTCTGCAGGTGGTTGTTTGGATTGTTAATTCGGGCTGCAGGGGAGGACTCGCCCCAGGTGTGGGTGGTACCATTCCTTGGACTGGGTCAGAGGGAAGAAAACGGCCGGGAGCAAGCAAGGAAAGACGTTGATTTTTCTCTCTGTTTTTGCCCCTGGGTGTGCTGTGAGTGACCGTTTAAAACTCTGGCTTCTGCCTTGAGTGTTGAGAGTGTAGGGGCGTGCCACCACACCCAGTTGATGCTATACCTAGAGCCTCACGAGGGCTGGGCAGACGCTGCCAACCGAGTCACACTCCTAGCCCGAGATGCCATCATTAGTAAGCAATATAAGGGTGATGGGGACGTAAGTACCGTGGTACTTTGACATTTTGTCTGATCATCAGTAGCTGCTTGGTGGGGGATTTTGTGGCGTGGATACTTTGGACAGAGAGATTACTACAAGTGAAATGGTAGAAGATTTTCATTGTGCTACTCCAAACAGCATGTAGTTTAGACTTAGGGATTGGTTATTTATGTAATACTCCATTTAATATTTTTAGAATGTGGTTGATCATAACCAAAGCCAGGGAAAGCAAAACCACACACGGCAGGGGAGTTGCTATAATGAGTCTTCCCTAGTAATTGTATTAGTTTCTCCAGTCTGCCATAAACAAATGTCACAAGTGGAGTGGATTAAACAGCAGAAATTGTGTTCTCTGGGTGTGAGGGGGTGGTCTGAGGCAGGCCTACCTCCTGGGGCTCTGGTGGGTCACTGGTGATCTTGGGTGTGGTGCTATATTCCACCTGTCACGTGACATTCTCCCTGTATGTGTGTTTGTCCCTAAAGGGTCCCCTTTCCTAAGGGCAGAAGCCACTTGAGATTCGTGGCTCTGGGGTATGTCTTCATCTTAAGTAATTACATTCGCAATGATTCGATTTCCAAGCAACATCCCGTTTTTAGATCTCGGCAGGGTCTTCGTTGGCAATAGCAGTTATGAGCTGCCACATAGGCATGGACAGCTTTTGGGAGCCAAGGCTCATAACTGACCCAGTCAGTGCAGTGTCAGCAGTAGGATTATTTGACTTTTTTCTTTGGCTGAAGAGGGGTCAGGTCCAAGGAGGAAGCATAAAGCCGATGACCACTCTGAAGGGAGCTGAGTTGTCTCAGTGAATGTGTTAGGGCAACTGGTCGGTCACTGAGGAAAAATGTAAGCTGGTTGCCTTGCTGAGTCAGCTGGTTCAAAATCGCAGCCAGCAGAAAACAAAACTAAATAAAACAAACCAAAAACACATACATGCACGCACGCACACACACGCACACTCACATGCTCACACACATGCACAGGCAGGCACACTCACACGCCCGCTCACACACATGTGCGCACACACATGCATGTATGCACACATGCTCACACAAGGCATGCGTGCAAATGTAGATACACACATGCATACATGTACACACATGTGCATGTACACATATGCATGCACACACACATGGACAGGTAGATACTCACACACATGTACACATATGCATGTACATATATGCATGTACACACACATGCACACGTGCAGGCACGTATGCATGCACATGTGGACACACACACACACACACACACTAATAAGAGCTCTGTAAAGAAACAGGACAGAGTCATCTTTTGGTAATGAGTTAGGAGGCATAGAGGAGGCCGTCTGAGTGTTTCATAAAAGGTGACCAAATGAAAAAAGATGTCAATAAAATTAACCCAATAAAAGAAAATTTCCTATAGCCAAAAGACATAAAAACTGACAGTCAATTAATAAGGAAATCTGTGAGGCAAAGGACAGACGTGAGAGATGTTTGCAGAACTCGCAACTGGCAGGGGGCTGATTGGCTTTATAGCGTGTCAATTAGATGAGATAAAAATCCCCAAGAAAAACATGCAGTCAGCAGCAGAAGACATATATCAATATATTCCCAATTACACCCCGAGAAATACAAAAAGATGCACAGCCTACTGTCTTGTTGGCAAAGATGGATGTGTTGTTCATTTGCAGAGGCACGGTTGCACTTGCCTCTGGAGAGGGGCTGTAAACTGTCACAACGCGATATAACTCGGAAATCTTTCAAGGCAGTACACGCAAGCCCTTTTTAATCCCATCAGTCTTCTGAGGTCCTACCCCGTGAAAGCCAAGGAGGCTCATCGCAGTGCTGTCAGTGAACAGAAAGGCGGCTCCCCAGCCTTCCACGGAGCAGCGCTTACGTAAACGCGTGGCTCCCGCCGCACGGAGTAGTGTTTTGGGGTTGAAAATGAACTTGTGCGTACATCAACAAAACAGGCCTGGGGTGGTGGGTGAGAAGCTGTCCCCTGAGACATGAACTCCAAGAGAAGGGTGGTCAAGAACGCACTCCATTCCGAGAGACAACACGGGAAGAATGCTGCCCCCCCCAGCCGAGGAAAGAGACATTGTTGCAGGGAAGGTGTGACTCCTCGGTGTGGGTGGGGACCAGAGACAAAAGCTCCATTTCAAAGATCAGCAAGGCGTCCCTGGTGAAGGCAGGCTGGCAGTCCTATGCTTAGGACGTGACCACAGCTCTTTGGGGGTCATTACTAAGTAAGGTGCAGTTGGGGGGGCATTTGGTGATGTAGTGACTCCTTGTCAGGGAAAGGAGGTCTGTAGCGTCGCTGTTCATGTCTTCCAAGGCCAGGTGGCATGTTACGAGGATGTCTGCTGTCTAAGACTGAGCTGTTCTGGGAGCCAGAGAGGCTGGTGATGACCGGCCATAGCTCTTGGGCAGGAGATAGCCGGGGATGGGGGGTGGGGGTGAGGATGGGGAGAGAGTGTGGAGGGAACGGATGCAGAAACACTGAGAAGTTATGACGGTGGGAGGCTCAGTTAGGGACGTCCGGGTATTGGGACAGGTAGCCTCGTGCCGTCTAAAGCGAACCCTGTCACCCACAGCCGACTGCAGGGACTGACAGCCCAGCTCTGAAGCCAGCGGGCGGCCTGCTCTCTGTCGCGTGTGGACTGTACATGTTGCATGTATGCATGACAGGAAAGCAGAGGAGAGCGACGGAGCAAGGAAATGAGGAAGAGGCAGGAGGCAACGGTGAGGCAGGAGGGACACCCGCTTCATTTTCCTCTGACATGCAGAGTACAACGTGCCTGTGCACACACGTGTATTTGTGTGTGTGTATTCCAGCAGAAGGAGGGGCTGTATGGGGGGGGAGTCACATCAGTGACAGAAGGGAGGAGGGGGCAAGGGATGACAACAGGGGGTGAATATGAGAAAAGCGCAATTGTGTGTGTGTGCGTGTATGTGTGTATATGTGTGTATGTGTGTATGTGTGTGTGCATATGTGTGTGTATGTATATGTGTGTATGTGTGTATGTGTATGTATGTGTGTGTATATGTGTGTGTATGTGTGTGTATGTGTGTATGTTTGTATGTGTATGTGTGTATGTGTGTATGTTTGTATGTGTATGTGTGTATGTGTGTATGTGTGTGTGTATGTGTGTGTGCATATGTGTGTGTATGTATGTGTGTGTGTATATGTGTGTGTATGTGTGTGTGCATATGTGTGTGTATGTATGTGTGTGTGTGTATATGTGTGTATGTGTGTATGTGTATGTATGTGTGTGTATATGTGTGTGTATGTGTGTGTATGTGTGTATGTGTATGTGTGTGTATGTGTGTATGTGTATATGTGTGTATGTGTGTGTATGTGTGTATGTGTATGTGTGTATGTGTATATGTGTGTATGTGCGTGCATGTTCGTGTGTGTATGTGTTTGTGTGTGTATATGTGTGTATGTGTGTGTATGTGTATATGTGTGTATGTGTGTGTATATGTGTGTGTATGTATGTGTGTGTATGTGTGTGTATATGTGTGTGTATGTGTGTATGTGTGTATATATGTGTGTGTATGTGTGTATGTGTGTGTGTATGTGTGTATGTGTGTGTATGTGTGTATGTGTATGTGTGTATGTGTATATGTGTGTATGTGCGTGCATGTTTGTGTGTGTATGTGTTTGTGTGTGTATATGTGTGTATGTGTGTGTATGTGTATATGTGTGTATGTGTGTGTATATGTGTGTGTATGTATGTGTGTGTATGTGTGTATATGTGTGTGTATATGTGTGTATGTGTATGTACATGTGTGTGTACATGTGTGTATGTGTATGTATGTGTGTGTATATGTGTGTGTATGTGTGCATGTGTGTATATATGTGTGTGTATGTGTGTATGTGTGTGTATGTGTGTGTTTATGATGTGTATGTGTGTATGTGTGTATGTGTATATGTGCGTGCATGTTCGTGTGTGTGTATGTGTATGTGTGTATGTGTGTGTGTATGTGTGTGTATGTGTGTATGTGTGTGTATGTGTGTGTTTATGATGTGTATGTGTGTATGTGTATGTATGTGTGTGTATATGTGTGTGTATGTGTGTGTATGTGTGTATGTGTATGTGTGTGTATGTGTGTATGTGTATATGTGTGTATGTGCGTGCATGTTCGTGTGTGTATGTGTATGTGTGTGTATATGTGTGTATGTGTATATGTGTGTATGTGTGTGTATGTATGTGTGTGTATGTGTGTATATGTGTGTATATGTGTGTATGTGTGTATGTGTATGTACATGTGTGTGTACATGTGTGTGTATGTGTATGTATGTGTGTGTATATGTGTGTGTATGTGTGTATGTGTGTATATATGTGTGTGTATGTGTGTATGTGTGTATGTGTGTGTGTATGTGTGTATATGTGTGTGTATGTGTGTATGTGTATGTGTGTGTATGTGTGTATGTGTATATGTGTGTATGTGCATGCATGTTCGTGTGTGTATGTGTTTGTGTGTGTATATGTGTGTATGTGTGTGTATGTGTATATGTGTGTATGTGTGTGTATATGTGTGTGTATGTATGTGTGTGTATGTGTGTGTATATGTGTGTGTATATGTGTGTATGTGTATGTACATGTGTGTGTACATGTGTGTATGTGTATGTATGTGTGTGTATATGTGTGTGTATGTGTGTATGTGTGTATATATGTGTGTGTATGTGTGTATGTGTGTGTATGTGTGTGTTTATGATGTGTATGTGTGTATGTGTGTATGTGTATATGTGCGTGCATGTTCGTGTGTGTGTATGTGTATGTGTGTATGTGTGTGTATGTGTGTGTATGTGTGTATGTGTGTATGTGTGTGTATGTATGTGTGTATGTGTGTGTGTGTGTGTGTGGTTGAGGGGCTGGAGAGAGGGCTCTGGCAGCTTGGAGCACTGGCTGCTCTTCCAGAGGACCTGGGTTCTGTTCCCAGCACCCACATGGTGGCTCACAACATGTTAACTCCTGTTTTGGGAATCCTATGCTTTCTTCTGGCCCCTGCTGGCCACTGCACACATGGCACGCATGCGTAATACATAAGATTAAAAAAAAAACAAAGACCTATTCAAAATGCCACAGTAAATCCCAATTATTTTATAAGCTGACTAATAAAAGCAAGCCACGCCTGCTTCTCTCTGAAGCCTGGAACTAAAAATAGCTCGTCAGTGTGCTAACAGACATCCACCACACACATAACGCTTTGAAGCAATTAACTGAGGGCAGACGCCTGGTCCCGTGTAGGAAACACATGGATATGCGCTGGTGCATGTGTGTAGTGCATGCTTGGGCAAGAGCAGAGCATTTCTGATGATGCGTTCAGGCCACTGTGCACACGGGTTCCGTCTGTGTGGAGGAATGAGCCTAGAGGCGGGGCTGGGATCTTTATCACACGTTCATTTGTGCTGTCAGAACGGGCTATCATGTGAGACTATGATTTTTTTCTTTTTTAAATGTAAAAAACTCACCAAACAGCCTGGACTGGAAGGTTTGGGAGCCCCAGGGATCCTCCCTTCTCCATTTGCCCCAGAACTGAAATTACAAGTGTGCACCACTGTGCCTGGCTTTTTCAGAACACGGGACCTGGGAACTGCATGAAAGGCAGAGTGAGCCACCTCCCAACTCTTCTGCAACTTTTGCGATTGCACTTGCCCTCTCATTTTGTGGGTTTTTAGTCACAGGACTTCCATGGATTAAGTTGGTAGACCAAATACCCTGTTGTTGAAAAGTTTGTCCCTATTGTGACATGCAGTCCTTCTAGGTGAAGGATGGTCCGCTGGGTACTGCCACCTAAGATGTGGCCTGGCTTGTTTCAGGTATAAAATGCGCGACTGGGACACAGAGGCGACTGGGACACAGAGTGCCTTTCAATCCTGGGATTAGTTGGCAGATGGGTGTGCCTGCCCCTCCCCCCCATTGGTATAATTTCAGAGGCAAAGTATCCTAACATCCTTGGATTTTACACATGTGGGTCCAAGCTCTTCTCATCTAGGGTCCCTCCAGGAGAGTTCCTAGCTATTAAGGAGGGGTGGCCACCTTTGCTAGGTTGACATTTTCTAGGTGTTTGAGCCATCTGCCGTTTCACAGGTGAGTGGGAACTCCGAGTGCTTGAGAGGAGCCAGCATTTCAAATGCAGCGTCTTCCTTTTAGTTACCTGCTCCGCTGCAGATCCCAAGCTATTTATTTCACTTCACTGGAGAATCCCAAGACCAAGCTGAGCAGATACGGGACCTGAGGTCCAGGAAAACCAGATGACAGTATAAGATGCCGTTAATGAGCAAGGGGTCAAGGCCGTGGTGTGAGGGCCCTGGGCCTAAGGCTTTTCCTAGCAACCTTGCCATTATTCACCAGCGCAGTGCACTCTGGACGTGGCCACTGCTGGCCAGGCTGGTCTGTGGTCCTGGTCTCTGATGGCTGTAGGGTCAGGGACGTGGGTACAGGAGCCAGGGGAGTACTGAGATTATTTGCTAATAAGATCTGTCCGTAAAGATATCTGTCTGGAATCCAGAGTTTCTGGCTTGTTTTCATCAATGGTCAATACAGTTACTTTTATAATATCTAGGATAAATTATTCCCTACTGTGATTCTTTATGATGTCACCGTGAACTACTCAATGCCCAAAGAGTCATCAGTTCTCTTCCACCCTTCTCCTCCTTCTTTCTTTTTCTTTTCCTCCTTTCTCCTCCTCCTCTTCCTCCCTCTGCCTCCTTCCTTTTTTATCATTTTCTTATTCTATGTCACGAACCTGACAGTGACCCGAGCTTGTTGGCATCTACATGCATGCACTGGAAGAGGGGAGTGAGAAGAAGGGTTCTACATCCCACCCGTCTCTTCTTCATGTCTGGGAAGCCCATGGCTGCTCTCCACCGGAGGGCTGGCTGCGATCTCAGGATCACAGAGTGGTCTCAGCCACCAGGAACCCAATGCCACAGATTCTTTACCAATGTCCCATGTAGCTGAGCCCCTAAGAGACTCCTTAACTCATTACTTAGTCATTTTAGAAAGTGGAAGACATCTCACTACAACCTATTAGAATACTACCTCGATAAGAGTCCTTTCCTTCCTGGTATAGGGTGGTGTGTTTCAAGCTAAGTTTAGTCAATGCATGCTGTAATTATTTTGGAACATCTACACATGTGATAAAGTGTTTTCTACCGTGACGCTGTGTTGTCATTATGTCATTACTCAGCATACAAAGATATCCCTCCCCTCTTTCTTTCCATTTCGTTTTCCTACTCTGCATGGACTTGACAGTGACTCAAGTCCCTTTGATATCCATGGTGACGAGTCCTGGACTTCTTGAGGATACCAGCGTCTACAGATGCACGAGCCCCTAATATAAATTGGTGGAGCATTTTCATGCAAGCGATGCACTTATTCCTGTATACTTGATATTATAGGTTACTTACAATACCTAATGCAAGGTAAATCCCATGGAGATACTTACATGGCATTGCGTAGGGAATGCCAAGAGGAAAGGCCTGTGTACGCTCAGCTCAGACCCATTTCTTTTCTATTTTCCATCCTGTGGTTGCTCAACTGCCAAATGCGGACGTGGTTATCGAGGCAGACTGTTCCCCTTTGTGTTTAAGCCTGGAAAAGCTCAAGGGTAGCCTTCGAAAAGACCTCTGCGGAATGCCGGTTTGCATGGAAATGAACCAGTGCTGTGTGGGGTGAGCGCCTGTAGTTAGTGGTTGTCTGCAGTGGGCGGTGCTAGGGCAAGAGGAGCTTGCCTCAGGAAAAGCCCTGCAAGGTGCTTGAACTTGCCAGAGGCCCAGGAGGACCTCCCTGAAGTCTAGGGACAGTCAGTACAATGTCACTAGCCCCGCCAACCCACAGCTGCAGTCAAGTTAGGAATGTGAGTTAAAAGTCATACAGAACAGTTACTTTTCCACACCGGAGAACTGACACAAACAGCAGCCAACCAGAGCGATGCGTCCCTGGACGGGATTTCATTTTACTTTTCAGTTTCTAGCCAAGGAAGCTTACGTCGGCCCCTTTAAGGAGGGATGGAGGTGAGGGGCTGTGTGTGTGTGTGTGTGTGTGTGTGTGTGTGTGTGTGTGGTGCTGATGGTGTAGGTCTAGACTAGAGAGCCCCCATGGCGCACGCGGGGGGGGGGAGGTGCAGGATGGGTGGTGGTGCTTTGGCTAGTTACGCGTCAGAAAACGGTTCCCCGGGACCCTCAGGCTCGGCTGGGTGTACAGCAGGACTTTTGAGGGTTGAAAGAGAGGGATGTCCCCCACCATGGGGGCTGTGATGGCCTCAAATCACACTCTCTAGTCTTTGTGTTAAGATGAGGTAAGACCAATGTGGATGGCAATTTTGGTGTGTTCCCAAACTGGGCCCTAAAACTTGCTTTGTGAAGCCTGCGTGCCCCAGGGAGCTCCCGGGGGTGGTGGGAAGCATGGGCATGCGAGATGGGGCATCACAGACAGTGACTTCTGAAGCGCTCCCTCAGGCGTCTTGTTCTGCTCTGATTCATCATGTAGCCTCTGGCTTGGACGAGCCCCAGGAACAGTGTGAGCCTACTGCTCAGCAGATAGTCTTCGCTTTACTTTGTTAAGTCTTTGTTTTTTTGGGCATGAGTTGAACCCTGCCAACAGGGTGTAGTGGGTCATAGCTGGAGGACACTCGTTAGGGGTTAGGATTGGTGTAGTCACCTGTACATCTGTGCTTACAGGAAAGCATAAATATTAAAGCAGTAGTTCTCAACTTGTGACCCCTTTGGGGGGTCAAACAACCCTTTCACAGGGGTTGACTAGGACCATCAGAAACACAGGTGTTTACATTGTAACTCATAGCAGTAGCAGAGTTACGGTGATGGAATAGCAACAAGAATGATTTTATGGTTGGTGGTGACCACACCCTGAAGGACTGAATTAAAGGGTCTCATCACTAGGAGGGTTGGAAACCACTCACTGTATTAAGACATCATCGGCTCTGAATGCCCCATTGATTTAAGTAGGTTAAGCAGTGACGGATTAATTCTGTGGGCTTCAGCTGTGGTCTGCTTCTCTGGGTCACATGCCTTCCTTGATATGCTTTGTAGTATACTTAAAAATATTTCTCTAACTTCAGCCAACTGATTACAGGACGATACTGATGTTGGTGGCCACCAGCACACTGTGTGGTCAGATTTGACGTGGGTGTCCACACCCATGGTTAGAAAACACTGAGTGATTCCCATACTCAATCTCATATTGTGTTTTAGTTAGCACTCTATTTCTGAACAATAAATACATTTTCCCCTCTTAGCATGGTTTCGAAGAAGCAACATCAAGGGCGTGAGCAGGCTGAGACATCAGTGTAACCTCTGGATCTACCACGCTCCAGAATCACTGTCTACCCTGTTCTGGCCTCCATGTGCGCTGTAGACACATGGCATGCACGCATACATGAAGACATGCATGTAGTCACACATAAAATAAAAGTCTTTAAATGTCGCATTTTCTTTCAGAGGCCATACCAAGTGCTACGTTACGGCTATTTTCCTTGACACCTTCAGACAAAATGATGTTTTAGGAGTGCTGTCCCCAAAGACTCCTGTGGTAAATGCTTGATTCCTGGTACCGATACATATTGGGAGGGTATCATGGGTGTTTATGAGAGATGGGACATTATGGAGGGTGGTTGGGTCATTGAGGTGTATCTTTGAGTATGGAGGGGTGGCACCCCTGCTTCTCTGTTTGCTTTGTGGTTTGTGAAATAAGCAACACAACTCTGCTACACTGAACCACTCCGCAACACCCAAAGCAGCAGGGACAAGTGGCCATCGGCCCAGATCTCCAAAGCCGTGACCCAAAACAAACCTTATTTCTTCATAAATTGATCACTTTAGATTATTTCATCATAGCAACGAAGCTCCTACCCAAGTAATGAATGAAGTTCAGCATTGTAGGAAGAGTCTACTACACTCTTGCTTTTGATTAATGCCATATCTAGACGATGGGAGATCAATGCCATCTTTGACAAAACAATCATGGTTTAGCCCGAGCTAACAAACAAAGGAGCATATAGGGTTGGCTGTGACAGGTGAGTTCACAGATAGAATCTTAAGAATTCTGGGAAATACAAGCCATGAACCAAATGGGCAAGATGGGCCTTGCGGATCTGGGCCACGCCCAGCAGCTGTCTATGCTCTCCCCAGGTCTTTATAGCAGGTGAGTGCTTGCCTCTGGGGGTCTACGGCCTCTTAGACATCGCTGTCAGCAAGGGCCTGGGGGAGACGTGGGCCACCCTTACACAATGGATGGTGCACAGTGAGGCTGTGTTGGATGTTGGGGCAGACGTGCAAACACCACTGGATGAGTGTGAACAGTGCCCCCCCCCCGTGGACAGCAGTGCAGAGTGCTGTGGTAGCCACTGGACCAGCGTCCTTCCTGCCAGCGACTGTACCCTGTGAGTCTTCCGGGATGCTGCTGCAAGGTGAGCAGCTCTGGAGTCTCTGCACCCTGCTGTATTTACCTTGTTGGTTCTCGTGGGTCAGGAGTTCTTGCCACCTGTACAAAGATCCCCTCTACCTCCTTCCCTGGATGGTTTTGTTTGCTACTTTTCCTTTTGAGACAGGGTCTCCTATCCTCTAGAGGTGGTCTTGAACTTGCCATGCGGCTGAAGATGACCTTAAACTCCTGATTCTCCTGCGGCTTCCACCTCCCCAGTTCTGGGATGGCTGGCGTGTCTCTCCAAACCATACTTTCAGATGCCCTTTCAGTGATGGAAAACTCACACATTCAAATGCAGAGGGGAGAGTGGGGAGCTTTGAAGGAGGCAATAGGGCTTTTAGTATTCTTAGGCCCGCCAGGTGGGATAAAGAGCTGACGCGATGTAGTCAGAGTTTACTTGAGTTGTCTCAGCTAAGGCATCAGGCTGACTGGCTGTGGTTTCAGTGGAGTATGGGGAACTGATATCTGGGCTCAGGACCCCCAGTGACAACAAAAACATGAGGCCCCTTTGCTATTACCCTGACTTGATTTAGAAAGAACACACGTAGTTTCTAAAGTATCACGGACTGAACAGTGTCTCCCCCAAAACCGTACATTGATGGCCCTGGCCTTGGTTGTTTGGGGTAGGTACTGTATGAGTAGTTAAGATTGGGTGTGGTCTCGGGGCTGCTGAGGGAGCTGGTCCAACTGGACTGATGTCTTTCTAGGAAGGGAAAGTCAATGGAAATCTCCATCCCTGCAGAGGAAGGGCTGTGTGAGGACACAGAGAGGAGGAGAGGAGGAGAGGGGGCGTTGTCCCTGAGCTCTCACCAGGAACAAAATCAACTGTGCTTCGATCTGAGACTTCCAGTCTCCAGACTCTGAGGACATAAATGTTGTTGTCGACACCGCCCAGTTGGCACTATTTTGTGATGTCAGCATGTGCCCACAGCGTAGAGAATAGCAAACGCCAATGGGAAGGTGTTGCTTAGGAGAGAAAACTCGTAGGATAAGGTCCTCAAAAGCAACGGGAACTGAAGCAGCATGAAGACACACAGCACAACAACCCCAGATGGCTGCCCAGGCTACGAGGGAGCCTACAGTGTCTGCTGCCACCGAGGAAGACAGCTGCCATCAGTGCTGTGACTTGACGCAGCAGCGGAGGCTGGGATGGGGGTTGGGGTCAGTTTTCTAGCAAATGAAGACCCAGCCCCCAACCCCCCATATCAGGCAGCTCAGTGAAGATCTTCCCCATTGAATTTCTGTTGCTTGAGTGTGTGACCACTTTGGATACCAAAGCTTGGGTGGTCACCTTCTGGAAGGATGGAGAGATTGTGGGACTGGTTGACATCTCCTGCTGTGGTCATAGATACTGGAGGTGATGGGCTTGGGATTTCCCCAAGAAGAGTTCCTAGAGGCCAGGGTGATGATGATGGCGAGGATGAGGAGGAGGAGGATGTGATGGTGATGAGGAGGAGGATGAGGATGAGGGAGTGGTGGGGATTGACCTCAGGACCTCACACATTCTAGGTGTGTGCTCTGCTGCTGAGCTCTACAACCCGGTGCAGGAGGGGGCTGATCTAGATCTCCCAGTCAAGTTTGGATGTGCACTCAGCAGAAGATGGGCTCTTCTTAAACACCTTGCGCTGTTGAAATCTGAAGGACCTGATAGGAAGGCTTGTCCAGCATGGAGTGTGTTGGATCTTGGCTTCTGTGGAGCTGTTAGGACTTAGAGGTAACAGGACTCTCCATGTCTGCCCAGAGAGCTGGAGCTGGGGAAGCCCAAGGCGGGTCCTCAGAGGAGATGGGGAAATCTGATGATGGGGAAATGCTGGGCTAAGGTGAGTTTTCGTGTTGCTATGAGTACAAAGACAGGGAAGCAGGGAGGGCAAAGGCCGTTTTCACAGCTAACGCTGGGACAGGCATGCAGTCAGACGAAGGCTGTCACTTGGTGACCATGAGGGGTGTAGCCAATGCAGGCTCTACGGACCACCAATGACTGCTCAAAGAAGGTTCTAGAGGAAGCATGGTGCTACCCATGGCAATGTCTCCATCTCTAAGTGTTTACTCAGATGGTGGCCTTTACAACGTAAGATAATAATTTGGCAGAAAAGCCCTTCACCAGCCTGGACGGTTTCATGGGTCCACTGGGAACACCCAGCACCCTATGCCTCCCCTGGCACAGTGTCTGCTCAGGGCACAGCAACCTTCCCGCCGAGTTCCTCCCCAAACGTGAGGAAACATAAGAAAAACACAGGAGGAACATTCCACCGAGCGGTTTGACATGTGCCCTGCGGAAAAGCCAATGGCTTGAGAGATGAAGGAAGAGAGGGGCACAGAGAATTCCTAATGAAGAGAGGGGCACAGAGAATTCCTAATGAAGAGAGGGGCACAGAGAATTCCTGTAAGAGAAACTGTTGAGAAACCGTCAAAGCCCAAAGAAATCACCGTGGGAAGACAGGGCGACCCATGGTGGAGAACCAGGTGCTGCATTTTCCAACCAAGATTCCCCCCTTAGGGAAAACTGATTCTTTTCTCCGAGGCAGGTCAGGATGTGTTGTTTCATTTAAGAGCTTGGCGCAATCGCTGTCATCCTAGATCCTGGGTCCTTGTGAGCGTCCTACCTGGCCTGTTTGGTTCTGTTGGTGTGTCTGTGTTCCTGTTGCTGTAATAGAAAACGCCATGACCAAAGCAGAAGGGAGGGAAGAGTTGTCACAGGTTACAACTCTCGGGTCACAGTCCATCATCAAGGGAAGTCAGGACAGGAGCTCAAGGCAGTAACTGGGGCAGAGGCCGTGGAGGAGTGCTACTTACTGGCTTGCTCATAGGCCATTCTAGTGGGAGCATTTTCTCACTTCCAAAAATGACCCCGGCTTGTGTTAAGGTGACATAAAACTAGCCAGCGCAGTTAGTGACTAGCAAGTTTGAACAGTGTCATTTGGATGCTGTGTTGGCAGTAGCTGCTTTGAATGGTAAGAGATATTGCGAATGCATTAGCAGGGGATGGCTTTCTGCACCGAGTCTGTGCTGGCCTGATAGGGATCAAGGTTTGCGGTGTGGATATGGAAATTCATTATTTTACTTTTATGTTATAGATTAATTAATTACTTAATTTATTGTGTATGAATGTTTTACCTGCATGTATGCATGTATACCACATGCATGCATGTGTGGTGCCCTTGGAAGACAGAAGAGAACGTTGGATCCCCTGGAATTTGAGTTGTGGGTGGTTGTGAACCATCGTGTGGTTTCGGAGAACTGAACCCGGGTCTTCTGCAAGAGCAACAATTGCTCTTAACTGCTGAGCCACCTCTCAAGCCCTGGGGACGCGTAATTTATAGACAAGGTGGCATGTGTCATCACTGATGGAAAATGACTGGGGAATCTTCAGCCTTCTGGGGTGCTGTCAGAGAGGGGTTGGACAAAGAAAGACTCTCTTGGGCTTGTATGGAGTTGAGGACTTTTAGACTCCGAACGAACCAGGGCTGAGAATAAATGTTACTTCGAGAGATTGAGGTTGGGGGAGGGGAGCAGTTTCTGTCCAAAGCAAGTCAGAAAAGGGAATGAGCCAATCTAAAAATGCATTAAAACCAAGGGCTCACGTTCTCTAATCTTTTTCTTTGAAAATGCAATATTAATAACAGTGCTGCTTACTGATGGAGCCTTGCTTCTGCATACACGTTCAATCAGAGCTCTGCGAAGGGTCAGGGGACCTCCACTTCCTGTTAGATTTCCACTCAAAGGAGAAGTGTGAATGCAGACGATGTGGGCTCGCCAGGCTCGGGGCTCGCTAAACACGGGGCTCGCCAGGCTCACCAGGCTCAGGGCTCGCCAGGCTCGGGGCTCGCTAAACATGGGGTTCGCCAGGCTCGGGGCTCATCATGCTCAGGCTGGGCTGCTGGGTCTCAGGACCCCTCCAGACCAAGCAGAACCCCTCTGAAGTGGGGGTGTTCTGGGAGAGGGAGAGGAGCTCCTGCTCTTCCCATGCACCCCTGCACGTGTGACCCTACTTTACACTGTGTTGTCTCCTGTTTCACAGAATAGGGGAGAGCTGAGGATGATTTTGATACTTTTAGAAGGGTTGGGAAAAAAGTTAACCAGAGGAATGACAGGTGAAAATGATAATGTGCCCATAAATGATGCTGCGTCAGGACACAGCCCCATTGATTCCCCTCCCCCATCCCTGTGGCCGCTTCCACGTTAGGTAACAAAGCTGAGTGGTTATGATAGAGGCTGTCCCCAGTAAACGTTCACACTCTGCCCTGCTCTGAACCGCCAGCCCCTCGAGGGCGGGGCTTGGGTCCACACAGAGCCGGATGTGTGGAGATCTCCGCTAAGGTCCATGCATAGCTGAGCCTGACACACGTGTGCCCCCCCACACTTTATACCTTCAGAATGGTCTTGTTAGCTCAGTTTGTAGATTGCCTGCTTAGTATGCATGAAGCCCTGGGTTTGGTGCCCGGCTTTTCATGAAGCAGGGAGACTAAATTCACTTTCTCCAGTGGTGTAACCACTGGCAAGTTGCTGGTGCTGCTGAGTAACCTCCATCCCTGCTCACAAAGGCACCCGGCTAAGCTCAGTGCAAGACTCGGAAGCAGGAGAGGGACTTGGTGGGAAAGGAGGGTCCCAGGGAGTGAGGAACAGGGAGGAAGGAATCTAAAGGAGGCAGGAAGAGTGAAAGCTCCTCATGGACATGCGTGACGCTGTCAGAATAGAAGCAAAGCAGATCTGAGAAACAGGTCAGAAGATGAGATAAAGATTCGTCGTGCGAGCGGGTCATGTGCGCGTTTAAAACACCACGCCACACGTAACAAAGGCAATCACCCTTTGTTAGTTGGAAGTAAAACTTTTAAGAGGTGGTGGGGGAACCCCTCGCCATGTGTCCTGATGTTTACAGTCTTGGTTGTCATCACGGTGGTGGGGGGTTCAGTGGTCGACTGCCTTTGACTTCAGGTAAGAAGCTTATGTCCAGATCCCTTCCCACACCTGGTCTCCCGAGAGGCTCACTTGTTGGGACTTGGTGGTAACTCTCAATGACATCAAGGACCTCTTAGCAGATGGGAGTGGGAGGGATGCAGCCCTAGCGACTGCCCCTCCCACAGCCCAGCCTCGTGGCCTCACCAGCCTTCAGTGACAATGGGGCTCGAGGAACCCTGTGTGAAATTCTGAGACTGAGGGCTGGCAGAGGGGACAAGTCTGCCTCTTGGATTTCTGCTTCGAACCATCTGCCAGGTCAGATGGAGTTTATGGAGTGCACGGCGGCTGACTCCTGGCAGGGGGACCTGGCATGCTTTTCTCATCACTGCGGGGATGCTGGGCGGTGGCCTAGGAGAGGATACTCCTCCCCTCTGGGTCGTGGTGAGAGGGTGCAGTCCATCTTAGATAGGGAGGCGTGGATAAGTTTGTGGCAGCAGCACTGAGTGGCCGAGACACTTCTCATCCGGGCAGACCAAGGAAGCGAAGGATTTGGGGCTGGAAGCAGGGTCAGGCTGTACCTCTCATGGTCTGTCCTCCAGTGACTCATTCCTTCCAGCTAAGGTTCCCCAAACTTCCCAGAAGTGACAGACACCAAGTATTCAGTACGCGAGCCTACTGGGGGCCATATTTAAACCACAACGACCCTGAGCAGCATGGCGCCCCCAGAGGAAAGCTCGGCACCGCTGGACTCTGGGTGCACACTGCAGGGTAGGAAGAAGTACCACAGACCCAGAGGCACGCATCTAGAAAGGCCAGACCTTGCTTATAAGAAACCACAGGTTTTTAATCTCCTTTATCAAGCACCCGTCACAGACCGTGCTTGAAATAGAAAACAAAAGGCAACTTTTATCCTAAAAGTCGTAGTCAGATGGCACCACCCACATGTGGGCTGTTACCTCTGTCGGAAAGCATCAGAGGCGGGGGGAGGGGGGGGAGGCTTCCAAGTTGGCCAAGCACTGTCAAAAGCTCCCCTGGAGGTTCTGGGGGGATGAGCAGTTGTCAGAAAGGAAGAGAGGACATGTCAGGCAGCCTAGTGCCACAGAGGGTATGAGGGTGTGAGGCCAGAAGGGAGCTAGCTCACCGTGAGCTCCAGGCTTGTGAGCTTGTGTGTGGCGGAGTGCAGGGCAGGACAGGGCGTTTTTTTTTTTTTTTTTTTTTGGTACAGGTCGCACGCACACTGTGACATGCAAGCATGGTCTGTTTTTAATCCTTTAGCTCCGCCACAGTGAACAGGGATGCTTGTTTAGGGGGACAAAGAATGGGGATTCATTTCAAGGGTTATTCTGCACGTCATAGAGGGGGACATCCCGATAAGACTACCACCACCAGTGAAAACAACATTCCAAACAAGACTACCGTCAGTGAAGCCAGCTTGGAAACAGCATCACGGTCCTGTGAGAGGACACAGTGATTGTGACCCTCAAAGGGCTGCAGAGATGAGGCCATCTGGGCGTTGGAGACAAGTGTAGGATTGGGGACAAGCTCACCCCGGGCCGCCACATGTGGCTGGTGCATGTCGTTTACTGCACACCTTGCAGCAGCTAAGAGGCGCAGGCTTGCATATTTATGACTAAGAGGTAGATTCGTAGATAAATGACATGCATCTTCCAGCAGGTGGCAGTGGAGAGCCCAGAGGAACCAAGCGTTGTCAAGCAGCCCCATGAACCAGCCACACAGCTCAGGGCTTGAGAAGCCTTTGGTCTACAAGGCATTAAGAGAGGGAAGATTGGAGGGAGGGGATGACAGTCAGATCTGGGACCCAGGCAGCTGAGAGACCAGGGTTCCCTTCACGGGAGATGTAGAATATCAGAGGGGAGTGGGCACAAGATTTGGACTGGGTGTAGCCATGGGACCAAAAGCCACCCTGATGGAGAGATACAGAGAGCAGTTGTTGTCTGCAGCTCAGTGGGAGTCACCTGACCCGCCTGGTTCTCAGCAGTGAAGTTAACCATGGAAGTTAGAGGATCCAGCCTGATCTTTACTGACTTTTGGCAAATTGAAAAGACTAGAAACTTTTTTTTTTCCCATGTGCTTAAGGAGCCAAACTGGTTTGCGACCATACAGGGTCTTCCATTCATTCACAATTTACTTGGTCGCAGAAGTCCACTGGCCTCTCTTCTTGAGTAGCTGGGATTAAAGTCACCCGCCACCACACCCTGCCTGCTGGAGACTTCTAGGCAGGGGAAATGACTGACTCATTGGCGTTTTTGTTAGGGTGCCTTGTGGCTTCTGTAAGTGGTCACTCACAGAGGGACGAGGTGTATGCTCTGGCCCCCTTGCCCTGACAACTCGGTCTGGGTGTTGGCTGTGGAGGGCGAAAGTGGATGTATTCCCATGTAAGGAAGGAAAGAGGCATACCCAGGAGGCTGCTGCCTTTCTGGCCCGTGTCACTGCGTGGATGACGTCACTGATGCTCATGGGGAGGATGCCCATTGGGTGCCGTAGGCTGTGTGAGCTTCTTAGGCACCTAAGTGAGGGGAGGGGGAAAGTATGCAGTTGGATCTCTGAGCACAGATGTTGGGGGGGGAGAGATGCTATGGCCCAAGGGGGAACTTAACCTCACATGCGAAAGTTGATAATGAAACCCCAGGGCCTGCCTGGGGTAAGAAAGTCAGGAAGAGTAGAACTCCCGGTGGAGCAGGCTCTGAGGGCTCCGGGAAGAGGAGAAATAGCTTGCAGAAGGTAGTGTAAGTAGAGCCACGTCAGGGAGCCGTGAATGCCAGGGAATAGTGTTAGAGGCGATGAGGCGGCTGTCAGTGGCAACGGGAGGAATAGGCGGTTCTGTCTAAGGTCACATGGGAGGCGAGCGGAGAAGCAGAGGGGACCTGGAAAGGGACAAGGGACCACGAGAGGCACAGGTGACTCTTGAAGTGGGGCTAGGGTCTGCCGTGTAGCTCTAGGCTTGCTCGTAACTCACTGTGCGGACCAGGCTGGCCTCGAACTCGAGATGATCTCCCTGCCGTTGTCCCCGGATGCCAGCATCACAGGCACACGCAGCATTCTAAGCTTGTGTGTTTTTAGGATGAAAGACGTGGTCAGTGTTTACTTTTGGGAGGGTGCTAGCTGTGGAGGAAGAGGAGAGGCGGGTGACTTAGGAGTCTTGAGTATCTGAGAGTTAGGAAACAGTGTGCTAGCTCTTGATGTTAGAGGAGATGCGGCCAGAAAGTGTCTAAGACCCAGCATGGGGGTCCAGACAGCTTCGTGAAGGTTCGTATCATCCAGTCTGACTTTCCCCAACCAAACACGAGACCAGGTTGCTGTCTAAGGGGAGGTGGATTATGGGAGAAAAGAAAATCCTGAGTTTGGTGGGTGGGAAGATAAACAAGGGAAACATTTAAAAGTGTACTCAGGTCTGTCTGTGGGTTCATTGCTTCATACGAAGAGACCCTAGGGTGACACGTGTGCCAAGAAGCTCTAGTGCTCTCCCTGTCACCTCGCGCTGGCTTGTGGGTGACCACTGCTTGTAAGATGTTCAACTGTTCCCTGTCTAATGTTCCGCTAGACTGCACTCATTCTGTCTGATGCCACCGTGTCATTCTGCTTATGTGACAGCGCTGATGTTTTGCTTTGACAAATGGGGACATAAAATATCCACAGTGAGTCTCTTCCCTACCAGGGATGGGCGTGTCCAGGCAAAGTGAATCTTTTGCTATTGTACCCACTGAAAGCTGGAGTCCATCTGCGCCAGACTCATGACCACAGCAGAGACTGCGGCTGCTGCTGGGGCTTACCGTGATCTACCAAGCTTGTGCGGGACCTGGTGACCTCACATATGGCCACACCCCATCTCTAGTGGGTCAGTGAATATGGTCTTTTGCTTCTCCTAGCCTTCGGGCCAAGTATCAGAGGCAAACACAATTTTTACTATTACTTTAATTTTCTGAGATGTTGGACCAATGGAAATGTAACGTTGGCCTATGTTAGAATCAGTTTTCGTGGTCCTGTCTCCTCAAGTGTTTTATGTGTTACTTTGTGTGTCATTATCCACAAACCTCCTATCATAAATGTGTTGCATAAAATTATTTGGGAAAATATAAAAGGAAACGTATTTAACTAATAATTAGAGTCTTCAGAGGATGACACTCTGACTGGGCAATTAGCATCACCATTATCGCTGTCATCATCACCACCATTAGCGTCATCACCATTGCTGTCACGCCCAGTGTGACATCACCATCAACATCAGCACCACCACCATCATCCCCACCCCATCTTCACCAATAACATCAACATCAGCACCACCACCATCATCTCCACCCCGTCTTCAGCATCAACATCAGCACCACTACCATCATCCCCACCTCATCTTCACCATCACCATCAGCATCACCACCACCACCATCTCCCTCCTCCTCCCACGAAGGGCTCTTACTGGTGTTTGACAGTGAAGTGGAAATCCTCAGCCAAGCCGAACTATGCTGGCCTAAATTGGTGTCTTCACCATTGTACTTTCTGGCAGACTTGAAATTGATTCTTCTTACAACTGAGTCTTCCTTTTTAACGTCAGATTTTTATTGTCCCTCCCCTATGGGTTGTCAGCTGATTGCATTGTGGATTATACTTGGCGAGACACTGGGACACGCTGGATCAGGTTGGCCAGAGCTGCCGCTGGCACAGCCACCCAGTGAGATAACGTTGGACCTGGAGAGAAAAGGCCGGCGGACTGCCTCTCATTTTATGCTTTATTACTTGGTCTTCTGTACATACATGTGCATGCTCCTCTGTGCATGTGTGTGCGTGCGTGCGTGCGTGTGTGTGTGTGTGTGTGTGCACGCGCACGTGTGTGCATGAACATGGAGTTTAAGACCAACCTTAGGACTTCCTCATGATCTTGTCACCAGCTTTTTTTTTGTTTTTTTGTTTGCTTGCTTTTTGTAACAAGGTCTATCATAGCCTGTAACTTTCCACCTAGTTTAGGCTGGCTGGGCCAGTCAGTCACAAGAAGTCACTTCACTCTACTTGCTAGACACGGGATCTCTCTCTCTCTCTCTCTCTCTCTCTCTCTCACACACACACACACACACACACACTACCATGCTTTTTAAAACATGGGTTCTGGCGGATCAGTCTCAGGACCTCCTGCTTAATAAGGCAAATGCTTTGCACACTGAACCACCTTTTAAGCCCTGTGACTCACCCCTGCTTGCCTCCCTGGGTCAGGTTAGGGAGCTTAGGACAGGGATGCTAATGGCTAAGAGATAACACGGCATCAGGCATTGTTGCGGGCTCAGTAATGAGTCATGGTCAGTCTTGTGACCCTCAAGTGCGCCTTATCCACTAGGCTTCTCTGCAGAGGCAGGTGGGCAGGTGGCTGGGAGCTGGACAGCCCCAAGGCTTGATCTTGATTTCACCACTTCAGCTGTGTGAGTCTGGGTAAGCCATCGCCCATCCTAACTCCTCAACGCCAGAGCCAACCTTTATTACTATTTGTCAAATAGGAATGGCCTTAACCTTTCAAATCGCTTTTTAAGATCTTTGAAAGACGTCTTTTGAAGTGATCAGTGGACCAGTGAACTCACTTGGCAGGTAAAGCGTGTGCCGCCATGCCCGGTCACCAGAATTTCACCACCCACACGGGAGGAGAGGACTGATTCCTGTGTGCTGTCCTTTGACTTCTGCATATGAGTCACTATGTGTGCACACACGTGTACACATGCACTTGGCATAAATAAATCAGTAAAATGTAAAAACTGTCATCCAGGAGTTGCCAGTTGCTCAACAGTGGTGAGGATGTGTGTAGAACCCCATAGCTGCTCTCGACACATATGGAGCAGTTAGCATGTACCGTGTTCCATCATGAAGGGTTGTATGTGTGATTCCATAGGATAAATATACATATTTATATAAATACACACACACACACACACACACACGAAAAAAAGCTATGGTAAAGCTAAGGAGTGCGATGTATCCGCACACACCAACACGCAAGGATGGAGACAGATTGAGATCCGCTTGTTTGGTGTTAAAGTCTTACCCAGGGAAGAGAGAATTTACAGCAGGAAGAAGACACTCTGCGAAGACGCTAGCTGCAAACTCACTTCCTGGCAAGTCTGGTGTGCTTGGCGTGTGCAGTAGCGCACTTGTCCAAGTGTCATCGCGACATTTTGTGTCAGGCGAGGCCAGGGTAGGCTTTGCCATGGCAACAGACAACCAGAGCCTCGGCCGCTGCTCTGCTCAGTGTGACGTCGGTCATGCTTCGTGTCCTCGGTGACTTGGCAGGGGTTCGATTACACCAAGCCAGCCAGGATTCAGACTGGCAGAGGGTTCACTGCGCCTTGAGACCCCGCCGCAGGTAATCCTGTCAACACACTGACTTGTACGTTTTCCGACGGCCCGATGCTCACTGCTTCTGCCTCTGTTGACGGGACTGCTGATTCCTACGGCCTCAGGTCAATAGGAGCAGGGAAACACACGCCTCGATCCTCCTTTGAGGGCTGCATGGTTTTGTGGGATGAGCTAACGACCATCATGCATCTTAAACTGTACCTCACCAAAAAAGAATGTTCTCAGCTATGTACCGCTTTCAAACTTTGAGGGCATCTATGGTGGATTAAATCATTGATCTCAATTATTTATCCCAAATCCCCGTGAGAGAACTATATTGCACCATTCTCCTGACACCAGGCTCTGCCACACAACTTTCTATGACTGGCAAATGTTTTCCCCCCTTGTCTGCTTTCCCCTGACAGGAGAATGGCAGGTCCCATGGGTGACTTTTCACTCGGCGGGCATCTTGCAGTGAGCATGATGTAGGCGGGCATCTTGCAGTAAGCAGGATGTAGGCAGAGCTGCAGAGGACACGTCTTAGGAATAATGACAAATAGCCCTCTTCTGTTTAAAGCCCCCAGGTGTGTTTGTTATAGCAGTGCAACATAGTCAAAGCAGACTGTTACAGTGTTGTTATCATTGTTTCTTAGGGGAGAGTCGCCTCTGTACTTTAGAGGTTTCTGGAAGTCAAAATGATTTGGTTGGGTCGAGTTGCTAGCCCAAAGGTGGATCTTCCAAACAGGAATAGGGGCAGGCGTCTCAAAAAAAAAGTCTCATGAAACATTGGGAACAGTGAAGTATTATTTTTGGATGCACACTGTTTGTCCTGTCCTCAGAAGAGGTGAGGGTAATCTGCATTCACGGCCACCTTTGGCAGACACTGCAGTGACGGACGTTGCTATTTATGGGAACACAGAGTCCTTTCTTACTGGCTCTAGTATCTGTCATTATTTCAAATATCATCAATTTATAGTTCTCAGTAGGTGACCAGGACAGAGGCCACTCTGACTTGCACACAGGCACACACACCAGTCAATATTTTCCATGCTGACTATTCAGGGCATCTTCAAAGGGGATCATTTGACATTCTGTGTAAGCTTCAAAGTCCCTGGAAACAATGGAGCCTCTTGTGAGGACTGGTCTTCCCCTTTGGCTCCCTACAAAGCCTTGCTCCTTCTTGTTTCACTGGGGTGGCTCTTGGGAAGGAAATTGTCTTCACTGCAGGGATTTGGTAAGTAAGAAAGTCACCTGTGTAGGAAGTAGTGTTACCATTGCCATTTTAGAGTTGAGGATACCGAGGAAAGCCAGTGAATAGTGCAGTTGTGGGCTGAAATCAAGAGGATATGGATGAGTAGGCCTGTATCATTTTTGAGAGAGAAGCTGGCTAAGATACTTATATAACAGACAGGATCATATGGATGCAAGGGTAAAGGTTAACTCCTGGCTGTTGAGTAGTTGTGCAGGAGTGTGTGCACATGTGTACTCATATAAAATTCATGTGGTTCTTCCCAGCGATTCTCTTCTGGTTGGTTAGACATTGTCAGGTTGGATTTCTTCATTGGCAATCTGCTGTCAGCACTCATAGGAAATAATAAATCTTCCATGACTTAAGGATGTGGTAATTAGAACCACTGCAGTAGTTGACAACCATCTCCTAGTGGGAATGCACTGTTTCTTGTTTCTTTGTAAGATGAGTTGCATAGTCAGTGTCTGCAGCAGAGTTGCATAGTCAGTGTCTGCAGCAGGGTTGCATAGTCAGTGTCTGCAGCAGAGTTGCATAGTCAGTGTCTGCAGCAGAGTTGCATAGTCAGCGGCTGCAGCAGAGTTGCATAGTCAGCGGCTGCAGCAGAGTTGCATAGTCAGTGTCTGCAGCAGGGTTGCATAGTCAGTGTCTGCAGCAGAGTTGCATAGTCAGTGTCTGCAGCAGGGTCACATAGTCAGCGTCTGCAGCAGGGTCACATAGTCAGCGTCTGCAGCAGGGTCACATAGTCAGTGTCTGCAGCAGGGTTGCATAGTCAGTGTCTGCAGCAGGGTTGCATAGTCAGCGTCTGCAGCAGAGTTGCACAGTCAGTGTCTGCAGCAGGGTTGCATAGTCAGCGTCTGCAGCAGAGTTGCACAGTCAGTGTCTGCAGCAGGGTTGCACAGTCAGTGTCTGCAGCAGGGTTGCACAGTCAGTGTCTGCAGCAGGGTTGCATAGTCAGCGTCTGCAGCAGAGTTGCACAGTCAGTGTCTGCAGCAGGGTTGCATAGTCAGTGTCTGCAGCAGAGTTGCATAGTCAGCATCTGCAGCAGGGTTGCATAGTCAGCGTCTGCAGCAGGGTTGCACAGTCAGTGTCTGCAGCAGGGTTGCATAGCCAGTGTCTGCAGCAGGGTTGCATAGCCAGTGTCTGCAGCAGGGTCGCATAGTCAGCGTCTGCAGCAGGGTTGCATAGTCAGTGTCTGCAGCAGGGTTGCACAGTCAGTGTCTGCAGCAGGGTTGCATAGCCAGTGTCTGCAGCAGGGTTGCATAGCCAGTGTCTGCAGCAGGGTTGCATAGTCAGTGTCTGCAGCAGGGTTGCATAGTCAGTGTCTGCAGCAGGGTTGCATAGTCAGTGTCTGCAGCAGGGTTGTACAGTCAGTGTCTGCAGCAGGGTCACATAGTCAGCGTCTGCAGCAGGGTCACATAGTCAGTGTCTGCAGCAGGGTTGCATAGCCAGTGTCTGCAGCAGGGTTGCACAGTCAGTGTCTGCAGCAGGGTCACATAGTCAGCGTCTGCAGCAGAGTTGCATAGTCAGCGTCTGCAGCAGAGTTGCATAGTCAGCGTCTGCAGCAGGGTTGCATAGCCAGTGTCTGCAGCAGAGTTGCATAGTCAGCATCTGCAGCAGGTTGCACAGTCAGTGTCTGCAGCAGGGTTGCACAGTCAGTGTCTGCAGCAGGGTTGCACAGTCAGTGTCTGCAGCAGGGTTGCACAGTCAGTGTCTGCAGCAGAGTTGCATAGCCAGTGTCTGCAGCAGGGTTGCACAGTCAGTGTCTGCAGCAGGGTTGCATAGTCAGTGTCTGCAGCAGGGTTGCACAGTCAGTGTCTGCAGCAGGGTTGCACAGTCAGTGTCTGCAGCAGGGTTGCATAGTCAGTGTCTGCAGCAGGGTTGCATAGTCAGCGTCTGCAGCAGAGTTGCATAGTCAGTGTCTGCAGCAGGGTTGTACAGTCAGTGTCTGCAGCAGGGTTGCATAGTCAGTGTCTGCAGCAGGGTTGCATAGTCAGTGTCTGCAGCAGGGTTGCATAGTCAGCGTCTGCAGCAGAGTTGTACAGTCAGTGTCTGCAGCAGGGTTGCACAGTCAGTGTCTGCAGCAGGGTTGCATAGTCAGTGTCTGCAGCAGGGTTGCACAGTCAGTGTCTGCAGCAGGGTTGCACAGTCAGTGTCTGCAGCAGGGTTGCATAGTCAGTGTCTGCAGCAGGGTTGCATAGTCAGCGTCTGCAGCAGAGTTGCATAGTCAGTGTCTGCAGCAGGGTTGCATAGTCAGTGTCTGCAGCAGGGTTGCACAGTCAGTGTCTGCAGCAGGGTTGCATAGTCAGTGTCTGCAGCAGGGTTGCATAGTCAGTGTCTGCAGCAGGGTTGCATAGTCAGTGTCTGCAGCAGGGTTGTACAGTCAGTGTCTGCAGCAGGGTCACATAGTCAGCGTCTGCAGCAGGGTCACATAGTCAGTGTCTGCAGCAGGGTTGCATAGCCAGTGTCTGCAGCAGGGTTGCACAGTCAGTGTCTGCAGCAGGGTCACATAGTCAGCGTCTGCAGCAGAGTTGCATAGTCAGCGTCTGCAGCAGAGTTGCATAGTCAGCGTCTGCAGCAGGGTTGCATAGCCAGTGTCTGCAGCAGAGTTGCATAGTCAGCATCTGCAGCAGGTTGCACAGTCAGTGTCTGCAGCAGGGTTGCATAGTCAGTGTCTGCAGCAGGGTTGCACAGTCAGTGTCTGCAGCAGGGTTGCACAGTCAGTGTCTGCAGCAGAGTTGCATAGCCAGTGTCTGCAGCAGGGTTGCACAGTCAGTGTCTGCAGCAGGGTTGCATAGTCAGTGTCTGCAGCAGGGTTGCACAGTCAGTGTCTGCAGCAGGGTTGCACAGTCAGTGTCTGCAGCAGGGTTGCATAGTCAGTGTCTGCAGCAGGGTTGCATAGTCAGCGTCTGCAGCAGAGTTGCATAGTCTGAGGCAGAGTTGACTTACTGGTCTACTGTGGCCTTGAGTCTGAATCTATGTTTTGTACATCATGTGACTCTACTTCTGGGTATTTATTTGTGCATCTCCCCATTTGTCCATTTGGGGAAAGAAGAGCAATAATTTTCAGGTAAGTGTGGTTTAATAGTAAAATATTCTATCCACTATTTAAGTTTTCAACCAAAATTATTGATAAGTTTTTGAATTATTGAATTCTCTCAGTGCCTAATGAAGTATGAGAAATAGTTTTGTTTATATGTGGCAATGTGTGTGTGTGTATGTGTGTGTGTGTATGCGTGTGTGTGTACAGGTGCTTGTGTGTGTGAACGTGTGTATAAAGGTTAGAGGTCAACCTTGGGTGCCATCCCTCAGGAACCATTTGCTTTTCTTTTGTAGAAGGGCCTCTCCTTGGGACCTAGCTGTTACACCGAGCTGGTGATCTCCAGGATCCCATTGCCTCAAACCCCCAGCTCTGAGATGACAAACACAGGTGACTACCTCTGGCTTTTTCCATGGACAGTAAGAGATCCAGGTCAGGTCTTCAAGGCCTTCATGAACCAACCTCTCCCCTAGCTCTTGCCCATGTTTGCAGAGGTCATGTTAGCTCTCTTACAAAGTTTCGCTTTTGGAAGAGGAGGTGGGCAATCCCAAGCCTTAGCGTGGGCTCTCCACAGCGTCAGCCTCATACAGACTCCCCAGGGGTTGAAGACTGCAGGTTTTACCCCATTCTGGAGCATTGGTTTATCCACTGCCAAAGCTACTCCTGGGATAGCTGACACCAAATGGATATCTTGGAACAAAATCTTGGGTAGATGACTTGAGCCTCGCACTGAAGGAACAAGGAGAGGCGGATTTCTCCAGTTACAGAAATGAGATTCTGACCTTTGAGGCTTTATTTTCTACAGGGTTCTAGATGCTCACCAGAGTGTCTGTGTCTGCAGAGTTTTGCATGAAAGTGCTTATGCTTCAGATCTTATCATTCACCTTTTCCCCAGATCACATCCCTGGACTTACAGCTCTTAAAAGAAAAAAAAAAGCAAATGAAGATAACGGCTTGCCCAGGATGGATTAAATGTAGGTTATCAAAACAAAAGGGGGGGCCAGGATTTGGGCACCACGAGGGCTCTACCTATTGCTCCCGGGAAGAGCCTATGAGAGCTGCTGTGTCAGCCCTCAATCTTGTTAGCCTTCAAACTCTGAATCTCATATCCTCTCCTCTCAGAGCGGACTGCCATTTTGATTACATTGAATAAAAAAAAAAAAAGTTCTTAGGACTGTATTGGAAGATTACCATACACGGCATAGGGGTGACGTAGGTTAAATTTGTTGGGGAGAAGTCACTTACGTGAGAAACCGAAAACCCAGGGTCAGAGCTCCGAGCATCCAATCTCAGCTGCCCGCCCTCCGAGATCTGACCAGAACCGGGAGAAGAACCACGCCTGCCTCTCCTCAGACCCATATCCCACAGGCCTGTATGCACCTGTGGCCACGCCCAAACGGGCGTGGTCAGCGCCACAGGTGCCTAGTAAGATCGCTCCCTACAGAACTGAGACCCAGCAAGCAGGTGGTGGTGAGAAAGGGAATGTCCCCCAAAGGGAGGGGCACTGTTAGGAGGCGTGGCTTTGTTGGAGTAGGTGTGGTCTTGTCGGAGGAAGTGTGTCACTGTGGGGGTGGGCTTTGCCGTCTTTTGCTTCACTCAGTGTCACAGTGGACTTCTTGTTGACTGTCTATCAAGAAGTAAGGACTCTCAGCTCCAGGACCACGTCTGCCTGCTCGCCGCCATGCTCCCTGTCATGGTGATAACGGGCTGAACCTCTGAAACTGTAAGCCTGGCTAGCCAGCCCAATTAAATGTTTTCCTTACAAGAGTTGCTGTGGTCATGGAGTCTCTTCAGAGCAATAAAAACCCTAAGATGATGTATAAACATATTTTGGTATAGAATTTGCCTAGAACCCTGCACATGCTAAATATTCCTTAGACTGCTTGTAATATCTCACATAATATCAATGGCACAGAAATAGCATCTATACTGTATCATGTGTAATAATGTCCAAATAGTCTATATGTTCAGTACAGACTCACTTTTAAAAAAATCTAACATTTTTTAATCACTGCGAATGACTCTAAATTGAAGACATGGATGGACTGACATGGGGTGGTCTGTAGTTAGCTCCTTCCTGTGTTCCATGCTCTCCAGTTTTCTCTGCAGCTTTTAAAACTTTAAAAACTATCTTTGCTTACAAAAGAGAGAAAAAAAACCACAGATGGAAAAAGAATTAAAAGACTGAAGGGTTGAAAAGAGACCTTCCCCACATGCACGGAATTAAAGGCACAAACGGTGCTTGTCCTTATCTCCTATCTTGCTTTTCTGCCGTATACACTAGGCTAATGGGTCCTTGAGACGCAGGGAATTCTCCTCTCAGCTCCCATGTGACTTTAGGAGCACTGGGGTTAACAACTCATGCCACCACATCCAGCTTTTCGTGTGTTCTGAAGATCTGAACTCAGGTCTACACACTTGCATGGAAACCACATTGTCACACAGGGCCATGTCCCTAGTTACATAGAAACACGTCTCATAGGTATACTGAAAGGGCCCTGCACCAGAGATTGCTTCGTGGGAAAGGCGTCTGCTACCAAGCTCGATAACGTGAATCTGATACTCTGGGACCTGCACGGTGGAAGGAGTGAACCAATGCCCACAAGTTGTCCTCAGACCTCTAAACCTATGCTGTGGCATATGCACTGCCCTAATCAATCAATCAATCAATCAATTGATCGATCAATCCATCCATCTACAATCAATCATCAGTCAATCAATTGATCAATCAATCCATCCATCCATCCATCCATCCATCCATCCATCCATCATCCACCAATAAATCATCAGTTAGTCAATCAATTAATCAATCAATCAATCAATCAAAACACAATACATTGAAAAAGTCCTCATCATTTACAAAAAAAGGACTAAGGCATTTATAGTTAAAACCTTGCAACGCCAGAGAATATGAGAAAGTGACAATGCGGACCGAGCATGTTTGGTGCTGAATTAACAATTATCAGAACTGAATGACCGGTGCCCAGGGATTCATGATATGGTTTGGTCTTTTTTTTTTTTTCTTCTATCAGCTGCAGAATTTTCAGAATAAAAAAGTGTAAAGCCCAAACCCAAAGAGGCTTGGTGGATATTTGTGCCACCGAGGCACACGCTTGGGGCGGGGGCAGGATGCCTGTCATAGCTGCATAATCGCCGGGGTGGGGGGGAAGTTCAATCAGAAAGGCTACAGTGAGGCGTTGGTTGGCCCAGGGCCCAGTGCAGGGTGGCTGTCATCTAGCTGCGAGGGCCATTTGCCCTCTATAAATATCAGTCTGGATGAATGCGCTGCTATTTTAGTGCACATTTGCCACAGCTGCTGAGCCTGTTTGTTTACGTAGCTAAGAAACCTTCTGTAAACACCACTACCTCCAAAATTGCCCATGCGTCGGGGACATGAAGGCCCCTTCCAAAATATATTCGCAGATGACACACAGCCAGCGCTGGGGTGTCTGGGTGGCTGATGCCAGAATTTTCCAGGGTTTGATTTATGTTCAAAAATAGAATCACATGACTAGAAGGTCCCTGAGAGGTCGTCACAGTCGTCCCTGTGACTGAATGCAGGACCAGGACAAAATAGTCCTTGGAGAACGTGTGCCTCTCCCCCACAGCGTCAGTCCGACTGATGGGATCCCTTCAAGGCGTTAAGGCTAGATAAGGCCTGTGTCCTGCCTCTAAGGGGCTTTCTCTCTCTTTCAGTCCCTGCCCTCCTCTCCAGACAGGTTCTCTGGGATCCTGTGCTGGCCTGGGATTCACATTGTAGCCACGGATGACCTTGGATGGCTGGTCCTTCTGCCTACACTGCAGGAGTGTCGGGGTCATGGGCTGCGCTCCCACACCCGGTTTGAAATGCTGCTGGAGGCCCAGCTCTGAGTCTCGTGTGACAGGCAAGTGGGCCATGACCCATGACCCCTGACTTCTCTTCCCGCGATGGAAGCGGAGTCTGCCTGTAGCGCAACTGATCTTGAAGCCGTAAGGTCCCCCACAAAGTGATCCCTGCCTGGGCTGCTCCTGCTGCCTGCTGTACTAGCTGAGCTCCCAGCAGACCCCAGACCTCGGCGCTCAGGTCACTGCAAGAAAACTCTCCAGAATATGCCGTCGTCAGGGCCACCAGGGGCCTGTGATGTACACGGTGGGAAGGGCCCGTCGAGGGTCCAGTTGCAGAGAGGAGGTGACTGTGGTGTGCTCTGCCACACAGGGGACATCCATACCACCCCGCACCCCCTGCAAGATTTGGAATGTTCTGGAAGAGGGGGTGGAAAGATCGTAGGAGCCAGAAGTCTGGGGAGGGGGGAGGAGGGCAGCTGTGAGACAGTGTCTTCTTCTAGACACGGCAGGGCTGGTACACGGCTGCTGTGGTTGTCTGCACACAGCCTGCACCGGGTCAAAGCCATTTGACAGGCCAGCTTGGATGGGGGAGGGGGCTCACAAGAGCCCGCTCCAGTTCAGGAGCTGTTGGCAACTGATGGTGACAGGGGTGTGGTGGGGGGCGAGGGGGTGAGCCATGCTTCAGTGGGCATAGCACAGATGACACAAAGTGTTAGGAGGCTGTGAGAGGGGCTGGCCCAGGAGTTGGAGGGGGAGAGAGGGCAGCGACGGAAGCAGATTGTTTGCACGCGTGAAATTCCAAGGGTAAAGCAAGAAGAAAGACATGTGGGCATGCTGATCCCTGGTGGAGCGTGGAGCTTCTGCTAACACAGACTCACGAGTCTAGAGCCCTGGACACAGCTACCCACTGCCAATGGAGACAGGCTTTCATAAACTTTTCAAAATTATTATCTCTCCCAGCATGTGTGTGTGTGTGTGTGTGTGTTTGTGTGTGTGTGTGTGCATCACGCGTGTGCTTGGAGGTCAGGTGAGGACGTTGGATCCCCTGCACCTGGAGTTACAGATGGTTGTGAGCCGCCATGGTGGGTGCTGGGATTTGAACTCGGGTCCCCTGGGAGAGCATCCAGTGCTCTGAACCACTGAGCCTCCCAGGCCCTGTGGGACCAGTTTTGGGAGAAGTCCCTGCTGGCCCTGCATGCTGGCAAATAACCAGAGCCTTCTCAATTTGCTTCTCTCCTGTTTGAGCGGTTTCCTTTTCTGTGGCTTTGAGACATTGAAACCCCTTTACCCCCCTCCTTAAATTTTTTCCCTCCCTTTTATCGCCTGTAAATCCTAGCTGTGGTCTTTGTTTCCTAAGAAAGTGTCTTGCTAAAGTTTCAGAAATCATTTATTGGGCATTTGGGGGTGTGGGGTGTGGGTACTGATTTGTATAAAACCCATGTGGAAAAGATCAAGACATGTATGTCCAGCTTCCAAACACTCCCAGAATATTCTAGAATATCCTTCCTCTACTAACCAGAAGTTAGGAGTGTATGTATATGTATATACATACATACACATATGAAATACACATCAATTGTATAATATATTAGAGTATATATGTAAAAAGAAAATCAGTAGTGCCTGCATTTTCTCAGGAGTGGTTAGAGAGTTTGGTTCTTTTCTGCTGGCAGCTACCCAGGTATGGGTAAGAACTTGCAGAAAGGTAAGAATGCTCCTAGGCGGCTATCACTGTGAATTATCATGAAAAGGATGCTTCTCGCCACAGATAGTCTTGTTCCACACAGGCTGTCATCAGAGAGACAAGGTCTGCCCGGGGACAGTGCAATCATGACGCTCTTGCTCAGATTCATTTATAATTTGAGGCTGGGCTTTGGCTGGAGGGAGGGTAGAGCTTGGCGGCTGTTGTTGGTGGCGGGTTAGCACTGGGAGTCAGAGGCTTGTTGGATTCTCGTGTACACAGACCAGGGATGGGACGATTCCCCTATGGACCGTCCTCCAGTCTGCCCAGGGGGACGGGACCACTGGGATGGACGGCACATGGTGTAGGAGGCTGTCTCTGCCGACCCCACTGGGGATTCCCTGTGTGCTGCCAGGGTGGAGACGTTCAGGTCTGTCTGAAAGTGATGGAGTTCCCCATTCAGGGGACATCGACCCCTCTCATTTCTTTCGGCTTCATTGTCTCCCTCCTCTTCTCTCTCTTCTCTTCCCTCCTCCCTCCTGCGTTCCCTCTTCCCCTCCTCTCTCCCCTCCCTCCTCCCTCTCCCCCCTCTTTCCTTTTCCTCTTCTCTCCCTCCTCCCCTTTCTCCCCTCCCTTTCCCTACTGCCCCAATCAATTATCACTCTGGGAGAACATTAAAACAAAACAAAACAAAACAAAAAACTCACGCCCAGTGTGTGGTAGACCGGCTGCTGTTTGCAGTTCCTAGTTAGAGTTTCACAACACCCAGCCAACGTTCCAGTCCAAAATACAGCCTGAAGTCTTTTAGGAACCAAGAGCGTGTGGCTCAGAAGTGAGCAATAGTCTTTCCCATCTCAGCGCTGACTGGGACTGCTCCCCTGTGAGAGAGGTAACCCCTCACTCCTTTTCGCACAGCAAGCACACAGGCCTGTGCCTGGATCTACAGATGTGAGATGAACACAGCTGTATCTCATATCCAGAGGGCATTGACTCCAGGAACACCCCTCCCTCCCCCGCTCCCAAAGGTGCCCAGCTCCTCAGATGTAAAGTCCCTGTTACACAACAGTTGTGTTTGCACAGACACTGCTCATCTGCATACTTTAGATCGTCTTCAGATTGCTTATAAAACCCAATACAATGCAAATGTTACACAAACGTTTACACTGCATTATTTAGAAAACAATGGTAAGAAACAGGAATGCATGCAATTACCAGATGCTTTTAAAAATGTGTTGGATGCACGGTTGGTGGAATTCTGAATATTGGGTTCCTTGGATGCAGAAGATCAAGTGTATATTGTTAGTGTCTAAAAATCCTTCTGTTCTGTGGGAAGGGAAGTGCTGGACCGGACTGAAATTTAAAAAAGGTATTGGAAAAGTTCCCTCTCCCCCGTAAGAACTACTTGGTAGGAACTGGGATGTATCCCCCCCTTTGGTGCAGGGAAACGGGAGACAGAAGCCAAGGACCAGGATCCTTTCCCCTGGAACAGGATGCCAGGTTAATAAACACTTGGCCTAACTCACAGAGTGTACATTTTCCCACCACACCCACCAACCTAGAGTCTCAAGCTGGAGGCTTCCGAACACGGGTTGTGGAAACAGGGGTGGGGATGAGGGTGGGAGACCCAGCCTGCGTAGCAAGGACTGACTCAGGACTATGAGGGGCTGGTGAACGGGATCAGGTTGACACACTTCTGGGGGGGCTGCAGCTCTGCTCAGGCTTTTGGCTTGTAGCACACGATTAGCAAATATGAGTAGAACCCAGTTTGCTCTCAGAACGTGGAGCGTGAGAGACATCCAGGTGTGATAAAGACCAGTGGAAGCAGAGATTCCCAGACCCCGAGAACAGGCCACCTCTTTTCCGACAGACTCACGGCTAGCACTGACAGTGCAAAAAGTCTGTAGGATTACGAGGATCAAATCTTTAGTTCTTTGGTATGGCATCTGCTGAGGGCTGGGTAGGTTATATTTAGCGCAAAGGGGGAAAAAAGAACAATTCTGTGGGTTTTATGAATGATGGCCAAAGGAGGGGCAGAAATAGCAGTTTTACTAAGCCATTTTCTCCTGGCTTTTTTTTAAAGGTCTAACTCTTCCCCTCTGGCTTGCCAACAAATAACTGCAAATATTTAAATGAGAAATGCTCTAAAATCATGCAAAATATGCTTCAGATGAGAATCTAAGTCAAATTTCATTAAGTATTTAGAAACTTAAAATACATTAGAAATCATTAATTTGCTTTCTAAATGACTTTAAATAAGGTGAACGGGGTGGGGGGCTGGAGAGATGGCCCACAATTAGGAGCACTGGCTGCTTTTGCAGAGAACCCTGGTTCAGTTCCCCAGAGACTACACGGTGCCTTGTAACTGTTTTGTAACTCCAGTTATAGGGAATTTGGCGCCCTCTTCTGGTTTCCATAGGCACTAGGCATGTACATGGCACACATACACACAGGCAGGCAGAACATTCCTACACATAAAATAAAGGGAACAAAATCATAAAATTAAGAAAATTAAAACATGAAATGGCTAGGCAACTCACCTCAGAGCATGTACTTAAGGTTATAGGACATATAGGCATAGCATTTCGCATCCGAGAGTTTCAACTGAATTCTTTTCTAACAAGATGGGACCCATCTTACCTGTGGCTTCCACCATTCCCTCCAGGATGACCACAATCTCCAGTTCCTCTTTGGGTAGCTGGGCTTTGGAGATCTCCCAGAAGGGACTCTGTTGGTTAATTTCATGGCTAATGATCAATGGTGACACTAAAAAGAGACGGTCATCTCCGGTGTAGTACCCTACGTTGATATCTGTCTGGTTGAGGGGGATAAACTCCCCCTCTGAAGTCTGTTTGGATTTGATCAACTTGGCTCTGATGGAAGCCTCCACGATGTGGGAATTCCTCAGGTCCCCAACCCGGAACATCAGGCACAGTTTCCCATCCCGCATGGAGATCACTGCGTGGGTGGAAAAGACCAGGGTCTCTGCCCTCTTCTTGGGTTGGGATATTTTCACAAACATACATCCTACCATGAATGCATTGACAATGGACCCCAACACGGACTGGATTAAGAGGAGAATAATTCCCTCGGGGCATTTGTCCGTGATGACCCGGTAGCCATAACCGATGGTGGTCTCTGTCTCTATTGAGAATAAAAAAGCAGAGACAAACCCATTGAGGTTGGTGACGCAGGGAGTCCATGAGGGGTCCTCTACGTGGTCCATATCTCCCCGGATGTATGCAATTAGCCACCAGATCATCCCAAAGAAGAGCCACGTCACCGTGTAGACCATGACGAAGATGAGCAGGTTGAATCTCCACTTTAGGTCCACGAGGGTGGTGAAGATGTCTGTCAGGTACCGGTAGGTCTCCCTCACATTGCCATGGTGGACGTTGCACTTCCCATCCTTCCTCACATACCTCTGGATTTTCCTCTTTGTCCTGTCTCGGCTGATGTGTCTCGGAAGGTCGTCCCTGGCCTGCTTAGGCAACTTTGGCTGGTGAATGGCCACTGGGCTTTCCACGTCCTGGTCCATGGAATCGCCTTCCAGGACATTCGCTGGCAGTTTGAAGAAAAGAAAAGAGAGTTCAAATGAAATGCTGTTTTTGTTTTTGCTGATGTAATCACACACTATCTGTGGCAGGAAACCCAAATACCGCTTTCATACTTACAAACTAGGTTTACAGAGCGGTTTTTACTTAGCCCCTTCCGGACAGGTCCTTGGTTGACACACACTTCCGTGTCCGAGATCTAGCACACACAGGTCCTTTGCCACCCACAGTGAAGTTCAGTGCTGTGGCGGTGGTTCTCTGCCTGGAGCTCCCACTGAGCCCACTCCCGTGATGGGGTGATGCCTTGGCTCTGTCACTCACCAGTAGGAATGCCCACCCGCTTTTATGACCTGACAGTGATGTTCCCAGACACAGGTGAAGAAGCCTGAACCTTCAGTATGACTGCATTGAGGGACTGGAACGTCTGATAGTTCATCTTGTCAGTTTGAATGGATTTAGATTACCACGGAAACACATCTCTGGGTATGTCTATGAGGGTGTTTCCAGAAAGATTCAACTGAGGATCCGAGATCTGCCCTGAATCTGGGCATCATTCTCACTGACTAAGACCCACCCTGAATGGAAGGGAAGAAAGCAAGCGTCAGCATTTGTCTCCTGCTTTCTGAGTGGGATACAATGTCACCAACCACCTCTCTCCTGCTTTCTGAGTGGGATACAATGTCACCAACCACCTCACACTCCTACTGCCATGCATTTTAACTTTGAGCTGAAAAGAAACTTCCTTAAGTCGCCTTCCCCAGGTGCTTTCTGCTGCAGCCATGAGAAAAGCCAGAAATACAAGCCTCCGAGGTGATGATTACAGTTTGAGTTGAGCTTGGTCTAATGCAACCCATGTGCTTGGAAGACGAGACATTGGAATGCTTATGCACAAGTGGAAGGCCGGAGTGAAAGACGCCATCTCGGGGAGAGAGGGGGGGGGAGATAGATAGATAGATAGATAGATGGAGAGAGAGAGAGAGAGAGAGAGAGAGAGAGAGAGAGAGAGAGAGAGAGAGAGAGAGAGAGAGAGAGAGAGAGAAACCAATCCTGCAGACAGCTTGGACTTGCAGCTTCCACAACGGAACAGTAAGACAATGAATATCTACTGTCGGTTACAGCAGCTTGAATTGACAAACACAACTTTCCAAATTCACATCTTCAATTTCTCCATTTGCAAAATTCACGGGGGTTTTTACAAGAGGAAATAAACCCTCACAGGTGACTCGTGCTACATGGCACGTTGCACATCGTTAAACATCCTGTTGTAACAAACTGCTTCTTTGTTGCTCTTTATATTTAGGGCAAGGGTTTTGAACAAGTTCTTTAAAGCACTGCTCAAGTCTCAGGGCTTAAACACCTTCCTGGGGAGGGTGCACGCCTTCTACTTTAATGGTTGATTCACTGCCAAGGTTAAAAAAGAAGCATGGTGGAGAAATGTTCTCTGTGTACTCAACACATTTGGCTTGCTTTCTGCTTCGGCTTGGAGCATCTGTACCTTGGCACGTGGAGTTGCTTCTTTCTGACGGCCTTTGTGAAGAATGTTACCAGTTAGCAGCGCATTAGGAAAAGCTCTCTTGGTTGCCTGGAGTGCAAAGGGAATTTTAGAAAGGGGCTCTCCTATCAAATGCATAGAAACCGCTCTCTGCAATGACTTGTTTAGCCTGTGATTTCAGAGCTGCTGAAAGTTTTATGAGCAGTTCCTTCCCCCCAGGCTTTCACTCTGGCCCTTCATTTGAGCGAGGCATTTGCTCAGTGGTGGCTGAGTTTTCCTCTTGGTTCAGGGAGAAGCTGTCAGTCACCTAGATAGAAAAAACTGCCAGGGCGGGCATGTGGGTGGCATCTTCCTAACTTGTAAATTAACCTTGTGTGTGGTTGTCTAGTCGCCTTTAAAATCAATTGCATTGATCTGGTTTTCGATTCCTACCCAAGGAAGCACCCGATCTATAGAGCCTACTGTGTGGTTTGACAGCTTTGTCCTTTAGACCATTGGTCTCAATGAGACTTCAATTTGCAAGCAAGAAAATTTGCTACCCTACCCCTGTGCCCTGCCAGAGCCTTTTTTTCCTTTCTTTCTTTCTTTTTTATTTTTGTTTTTTTGAGACAGGGTTTCTCTGTATTGTTTTGGAAGCTGTCCTGGAACTCGCTCTGTAGACCAGGCTGGCCTCAAACTCACAGAGATCTGCCTGCCTCTGCCTCCCGAGTGCCGGGATTAAAGGCGTGCGCCACCAACGCCCGGCTGCAAAAGCCTTTTTATAGGTGGATACTTTTGGTCCTAGACGGTTTCCCCTGAGCTCTTTTTGCTCATCTTTCCTCAGTGGCCTCTAAATAGGATTCCATCTGGATGATTACTGAGGTCAAACCATGGCAGTCTGGGAAGACTTTGTCTGCAAGCTCAAAGGGACCCCAGCAGGCCAGAAGCATGCTGGAGTCTGGACCACTGGCGGGCTGTGTGATGCATGGCCACTCTGAATCTTTATTTCTCTGAGTCCTGAGGTGAAAGGAGGTTTGTCCATTAGCTACCTCTCATCAGCCTTCTGGGTAGTTTATACTTTGATGTGCCGTGGATGGAATTAGTCCCCTACTGGGAGCTGCGTTCCCCTATGTTTTGCCTTGGTGGCTTTTTTTTCCAGCTCTGGGTATTTGTCGTGAAGGGCGGGGCCTCTGGAAAAGGAGGAGTTGATGGTGCTCTGAGATTGCTGACTCCTTGGGGGTGAGGGCCACCGTTCCCATCCTCTTTGCATTGGGGGCTCAGAAAGGTAGAGGCCACAGTAAGGTGACTGAAGACACACAAACTCTGGTCCTCAGCTTGCTACCTTCTGTTTTCATTATTTCTCACACTACTGTGACAAAACACCCCCCTTCCCCCTGTAAAAGCAGCTCAAGGGAGGAAGTTTTTTTTTGGCTTACAGTTTGAGCGTACAGCCATCACCATGGGGGAAGGTGTGGCGGCAGGAGCTTGCAGCAGCTGATTGCACCATCACCGGGATGAGCGGTCACATTCGTTCCCCTCTCCCTGTGGCAGAGTCTTACGTTAGCTGCTCTCTTGCTTTTGTGATCCCAGCCCGTGAGATGGTGTTGTCCAGATTATAGGGTGGATGTTTCTGTCCCGGTTAACCAAGTCCAGAAATTCCAGAGGCGTGTCTCTGGTTCTAGATCCTGTCAACTTGACCGTATTAACCATCACCCCTATTGAAAGTTCAGTGTGCGTTTCCCTCTGATCCCTGCCCTGGGATCAACACCCATGTCATGAACACTAGGCCACAGACTTAGAGTGTGCATAGAATGGGAGCCCCTTACATATGGCTAGACCAAGCTCAGATGTGTGGGGTCTGAGAGAGGAAAAGAGACGTGACCGATAAAGACAAGGAGCTGCAGATACTGAGTGGAGACCCGAATCTGCCCAGTAGATTCCCTTGTTGGTGGCCAAACTTAAAACCCCCTCACTTGGGAGGTCACGTTTAGCCCCACTCTTGTTGAAGGCACCTCGATGATTGGATTAGGGTAAGAGTTGCCTTGGTGTCTTCTCAGGAACTTTGAAAGCCCCTTTAGGTACTGCCGATACCCAGTGGATAACAAAAGTAGGACAAGAGGTTTGAACTCCCTATTACTCCATTCTGTGCCCTCTGACCAGACTCTACCACGCCCCGTGCACAGATCTGCTCATCAACTGACAAATGTCTTGGTTGAGGCTATAACTCAGAGCCCACCGAGAGCAAGGCTAAGATGTTTGTGTGTCAGGCAAAACGAAAACCGTTTAAAACATCATGCTTTTCATTCGTTGATAAAGACCAGACACTGGGTGCCTCACCCCCAGCTCTGTGAAGGCTCGCTGGGCCCTGGGCTGACAGTCAGGGTCACCCCTGCTTAGTACGCAGCTTGGCTTCATTTCCGCTGCTTCTGTGCCACAGAGTCCTGCCACCTGCTGTCCAGGTGGCCTCGGTGACGGAGTCATGCCCCACCCAGAGTGTGGCTCATGCCTTTCAGGACTAAGGTTTTAAACAGAAGGCGTGGCCACCCTTTTATATATTTGCCTTTTCTATGGGGCGGGGGGGGGGGCACAGAAGTCAGGAGGTGAAGGAGCCCCCCGGTAGTGAACAGTGTGGGACCTGCCGTCAGTCTAGGAACAGGGAAAACCAGGGCTGTGATTGGCCATTGCACATTTACCTCGGTTATTAAGTCCAGCTCTAGTTTTACAGCCCGGAGTACACAATGCCTCTAAGAAGACTGAAGAGTTACCAGTCGGGGTGGGGTGGGGTGGGTGGGGGAGGAAAGACCGGAGGAACACGTGGAGATGCACGTGTCTCTGTTTGTAAGAGTTAACGTGTGGGTAGCTGAATGCTGCGATTAGCGGTGGGGGGGGGGGGGGATCTAGACGCTCTCATCCCTTCAGTGGCTTCAAAAACAAGCCAAGGGAGCCAGCCCTCCCTGGAAGGGTGATGAGAAGGTGGTTTTGGTGGCGTCCCTTCACTTGGGGCAATAGGTGCTGTCCACTCCACGTCATGAAACGGCGGGGAGTGGGCACAGCACAGCAGAGAATGGGAAGCCCATGAGGACAGCACTGGGGGAGTGGATGGAAGACCCTGGAAGGCAAAATCAGCCAGGAGAGTACGGTATGGGGTGGGCTAGGTGATGGGACTGGGGGCAGCAGGGGCTTTCATGGTGGCATCTGTGACATCACGGGGATCGCGTCCAAGGAGAGAGGACCATTCCAGCCGTGTGCTGCGACCAGCCCCCACGGGACCGTGTGCGCAGATGTGTTCAGGGAATTATAGGAAGAAGTGTCATTGGTGTGTCGTGTCATCCAGCAGTCCTTTCTTGCAGGGCACGTGTGAGTTTGAGGGGTGATCTGGGCGACATTTCTAGAGCATTCCGCGCCGTGTGGCCCTGCAGGCTGCAGCTGGGTTGGGGGACTGTCCCTTCTGCATCTTTGCACAGCCCAGGACAGACAGCGTCTTATGAGCCGGTGGTGGTGATTTGGATGAGAAACGTCCCCACAGGCTCGCGTGTTTGAACACTTGGTTCCCAGGTGCTGGCACTGTTTGGGAAGGGGTTAGGGTTAGGGGGATAGGGTGGAGCTGGAGTTTGCATAGTCTGGCTTCACTTCCTCTTTTCCCTCTGGGCTTCCTGCGTGTGGACGAAACATGACCTCTCTGCCCCCTGACTGCCAACCTCAGGTTCCTGCTGCCCCAGGGGTGGGCCTGTAAGAACTTGCTGAGCCTGTGATTGGCCGATTGGGCTTGCAGGTGGAGGACACACCTGCGTGTATGGGGGAGGACCCTTACAGTGAGGGCCAGGAGAGGATGGGCACATTGTTCCCACGCGGTTGGCCCAGTTTCAGTAGTTCAGGCGGCGACCTGGGCATATGGAAGTGTGGGCTCCCTTTCTGCTGAAATGCCTTGCTAGATGAGAAGATAAGACGCCCCACGGAATGGGTACAGGCTGTGTTCCAACCGTGCATTCCACAGGGCATTAGTCCCTAGGAGATGCGAGGGAACCCCTACAGCTGAAAAACAAGAACCAAACCCGTTCAGAAATGGGCAACGCCCTGGGGACGGCGCACCCGACGGCCAGTAAGCCCACGGGCTGCGTCCGGCTTTGCCAGGCGTTAGGGAAATGCCAATCAAAAAAAAAACACCACACAATTAGGTACCGATCCGTACGCATTACAAATGCCACTATAAAGCGAGAAGAAAACGGAAAATGACAAGTCTGAGCCAGATGTGGAGAAACTGGTGCCTGGTTGCGTTGCTGATAGGAATGGAAGAGCCTGCAGCCACTGCGGAAAGTGGTATGTCAGTTGCTGGAAAAGTTAGCTCTGCATCGGAGCTGGAGAGATGACCCCCCCCCAGCAGAGGAGCGGCTGAGCCAGGGCTGGTGAGGGCTCCAGGCAGAAGAGCCTCGGCAGGAGGCTCGGTAGGAACTGCAGATCAGATGCAGGGCCAGCGCATGCTGGGGGCAGCAATGGCCCACTTGGACTGAGAAGGGACCCTTCCTCCTCTGAATGCCGCACTCCTTCCAGACGAATCCAGGATCTGGACGCAAACTATGGAACTACAGCAGTGAGTTTTTACAAGAAGCACCCAGAGCTGAGAAGTCCCCTTTTAAAGCCACGATAGGAGTCCAGGAGCTACGCTGAAAGACTGATTATTTTTTGATGACATAAACATTTAAACACCAGTTAAAGAAATATAAGCGGGCAAATCAGGAAAAATACCTGCAAGACACAGTGTGCACGCTCCCACGTAAGAAAGCACATCCGGAAAAGTGGATAAGGTGTTTCTGAGAGACGAAATACACAGAGGTAGAAAGAGCAGGACATGCTGGTCAACCACGGTAAAGCAAAAGCGATGCAAATGAAACAATGTAAAAAAGCAGACAAGGGGCTGGAGAGGTGGCTCAGAGGTTAAGAGCACTGGTTGCTCTTCCAGAGGTCCTGAGTTCAATTCCCAGCAACCACATGGTGGCTCACAACCATCTGTAATGAGATCTGGTTCCCTCTTCTGGCATGCAAACATACATGGAAGCAGGATGTTGTATTAATAAATAAATAAATCTTAAAAAAAGCAGACAAGGGGCTGGAGAGGTGGCTCAGAGACCAAGAGTGCTGGCTGCTCTTCAAAGACCCGGGTTCAGTTCCCAGCACCCACATGGCAGCTGTCTGTAACTTCCAGCTCCAGGGAATCGGACATCCTCACACAGACTTACACTCAGGCAAAACCCTAATGTACATTAAAAAAATTAATCCAAAAATGCAAACAAACCCATGATTAGCAATAAAAGAGTATGTTAGCCCAATTGCCTGTCAACGGCGTTCACCAACCACACTGCTGCAGATAGCACGTGGCCGTATCTGACGTTACCCATATATGACAGTCTTCTAGGGTCTTTCCAAGGTGGCTGGCATTTAAAGTCGTCACCACTGCTGTCACTGTTCCTTAGCCTGGCTTCCCCATGGCTCTTTCCACCTCCAGCATTGACCCTCCGGCCGTGGCTACAGACCCTGGTTCATGCAGCAGGCCCCCAGCAGGATGCATGAATAAGGGGGCCTGTGTTCGTTGACCTAGCCAACAGTCAATGCTGAGGGGGAAGCAGAATCAGAAACGAGGACCCACTGTGCATATGTTGCCTTCTTACAATAGCGTGTGTGTATGTGTGTGTGTGCGTGCATGTGAGTGTGTGTGTGTGAGTGAGTGTGATTGTGTGTATGCGTGTGTGTGTGTTCGTGAATGTGTGTTGTATGTGCATAGATAAACATTCCCCAAAATGTGAATTTTGATCCATTTCTGAGCTGTAAGTTTGTGTGGGTGTTTTTACTTTCTCTTTCAATTTTTCTATATTTAAATGTTTCCCTTAATATGTTTACCTCACTTAAAAATACCAGTGGGAAACATGGCGTTTGTTCTGAATTTATCATCTCAAACATGTGCTGTATAGGATACCAAGACAGCTCACTGGCGATCAGGACTCACGGGTGTGGGTTGAACAGGGTCTTCCCCACATTTGCACCCGCTCCATGCCTGGAAATGTGATCTTGCTCAGGGAAGGGCTTTTGGGGGATTAATTAGCTTAAGGGACAACATGAGGTAGTATTGGGTTAGGTCAGAACCTACATCTCACAAGAGGCGGAACACACCAGCGGTTTAGAGCCCGTCGCTCGATGAGGGAGGTGGAAAGCAATCAGATTGGTGTTGCTACAAGCCAAACCTAAGACCATCCAACCCCTTCTTTCAGAGATAGAGAGAGTAGGGCTCTGCCTATACATCGACTTTGAACGTGGGTCCCCCCCAGGGCTCTGAGAAAATGGATTTCTGTGACTTTGGATGTCTCAGTTCACGGTTACTGTTGTGATCTTTCCAGGAAGCCAGCACAAGGGAACTAACTGTCTATGGAGGCACGGGGTCCGAGCCAGGCTGTGGGTTGTAGAGCGAGTAGTTTGAGGTAAGGGGGGTGGTGAAGATGGTGTGACGGGACGCAGAGCAGGTTGGAAGGGAACTAGCGAGAGGAAGGACTTGTGTCTATGAACGGGAGGCACCCGGGTATATTCACCAGCTGAGGCTAAGGGGAGATCCCAGAAGGGGGTTTGTTGTTGTAAGAGGTGATTTGTAGGTATTAACATCAAGCAGTGCCGTAGCTCATGGGAAAGCCAGGCAGGGGCGAGGGGTGAGCGTCTGCCAGAGAAGCAGGGAAGGCCAGAAGTGTGGGACAATGCGACACTGGGGACACTTCCTTAGGGCTTTGTATCCTAGAGGAACCTCATGCTGGCTCTTTTAAAGGGTGAGTTTCATGGCCTGCACAGCCACACACTGGGTTACAGCAGAATTGCGCTGCTCATGGTACCCCAAGGTGGAGTTCATCTATAGACCTAGTGAGCGAGGCTTAACACGCAGTGGTATGCTATCCAGTCTCAGGGAAGAGGGGCGTTTGACACATGGATGAGCCTTGGGGATATTATGCAAACCGAGAGGAGTCGGTTATAAGGGAGCAAGTACGGATGAGCCCACCACACTCGATGCCGTCCCTAGCGACATTGGCTTCGGAGACAGAGCAGCATGGCAGATGTTGGGTTCGGCCTGGGGAGCTGCTGTCTCCACGAGCACAGAGGTTCTGTTGGGGAAAGTAGGAAAGTTCCGGGGGGATGGTGGCATAAAGTGCGGACTCACCGGAGTGTCAGCTGTAGAAGCGATGAATGTGGGGCTGGACTTACGGTCTAGCCAGTGAAGATTTTGCCGTGTGGAAGCTCAAGGATTCCCAAGGTTAGATCCCTGATGCTCCTTTGGAAACCGAAACAAAACTAGGGAGGCAGAGACAGGGTGATCCCTTAGGCCAGGCAGCCTTGCCCAGTCAGTGATCCCCAGGTTCACCCAGCTTCAGTGGAGAGAGAGCCGGGGGACACCTGGCAGTGCCGTTTGGCTCCCACATGGCGCGTGGGCATTGCATGCACGCCTGCACACGCGAGTACACAGAGGAAAGCGTGGTTACAGTGGTAAAAGTTTTGTGCTATACAAGGGAATCAGTGCTGGAAAACAAGTAGACTTATGATGCAAGCATCAGTCTCACGAGGTGGGCTCCCGACTCGCTCTGCCTCACCCCGGGGAGGATTGTAAAGAGCTGTGACACAACGGAGGATGGAGGGAGGCTTGCCCCCTTCCCGCTGTCTGCACTCTGTGATTTCTAACCAGCCCTGATGCCCCCTGAACACCTAGAAAACGTGCATTGTGTTAAGGAGACGCAGTGAGTGGCGGGCAGAGAGAGACGCCCCCTCCTCCTTGACCCAGACACCCAGGGGAGGGTGGCTGCTCTGAGCCATGTTTACAGGCGCCGCCTTGGGCTCTCATCAGCTCCTTCTCGGATGCTGATCTCCCATCCGCATCCTTATCTGGGGACCTCACCCTGCAGGGTCTGGCTTAGGCCACGCTTGCAGCTTGCCCTTCAGCGTCTGGCCTGTGAAGGTAAGATGCCTTTCAAGGGTCACCTTGAGCTTGGGTGTCCTCTGCAGACGACTATGATCAGGAGTCTGCACAGAGGCCCAAGGTTAAAGTCACAGGCGGGTGTGGTGAAGAAGTCCCCTGTCTCCATGGCGGGACCCTGTGACAGCTGCTAATGGGGACAGGGGCCTGTTGGGAACTTAGCCTGGGGGTGCCACCACACAGGTCAATTCAGAATGTCTAGAACCCCATTGTAAGGTTAGCACTCATGTTGGCCTTGACAGCTCACCATGGGCTGGATGCAGGAGATGGATGCCCAGCGATTTGTCTTTGAATGTCACCTCAGGCACTGGACTGCAGCAAGAACTGTGGGGGAACCCCTGGGGCATCACTTGTTCAACTGCTCAAGTCGTCATTGCCTGGCTGAGGGGAGCCAGGAGACCCAGCCCAGTGTTTACTTTGTCAGCCAAGCTATTGGCCTCGTCACGGGGGTCACGGGTCCAGATCTGCTCAGAGGCTCAAGGACACCTTTGGTCATCATTTGCATGGTAGCTCAGGAAGAGATAGCAGCCCTTCAAAAGCTGTGGGCCTCAGCTAACATTCCCTTCTTTCTCTGTTATTCGGCGCGAGGCCCCAGGCAGCGGGAGGTGGGGTTTCCTGGGATCCAGTGTGTACAGTGTGCAATTACCACCTTTCTGAGTGTTCAGAAGTAGTGGTTGCTGCAGGCTTGTCTTCTCCCTGGGTACCATGGTGTTGGTGGCCTTCTTCCTGGAGCAAGAAGGCCATCTCTCTCTCTCTCTCTCTCTCTCTCTCTCTCTCTCTCTCTCTCTCTCTGTCTGTCTGTCTCTGTGTCTCCCTCCTCTACCCCCCTGTGTGTGTGTGTGTGTGTGTGTGTGTGTGTGTGTGTGTGCTTGTGTGTGCATGCATGCATGGACCTGGGGAGAATCCTAGTCACTCCGTGACACTGGCATCAATAGCCTTGAAGAAGAGTTGGGATGCTCCCCTTCTGGAAGAATTAAACAATGTGTGTGCAGAGGCACAGGCTAGCACGCCAGGCTGACCTGAAGGGGACCCTGTTCTGGCAGCTGTGTGCTTTTTAAGACCATGTCTACCTCTGAGTCTCTGAATTGAGACTTTCTCTGGCTCACCCCTGCGGTGCCAGCACTTGGGAGCTGAGGTAGATTAGACTTCTGTTGGGGGCATCCGGGTACACAGTGAGTTCCTGGCCAGCTTGGGTTGTATGCAAGAAGACCCTGTCTTAAAACCAAAACAAAATAAACAAAAGTCCTACCCTGAGGAGTGAGCACAAGAAACAAATGATTGACTAGACACAGACCGGAACACACGGTGGCAATTACTCTTGAATCTGTGTCCCAGGAGGGGCACCATTTGTAAGTGGGATAGTCACTATTTTTATAAACGCAACATTGCCCTGCAATTGTGTGTGAAACCCAGAAACAGTCTAAGACACAGATGGGAAGACCCGTCTGGAAACTCAGAGTGGGGCCTGGTGACACAGAACTTGCGCACAGTCCCGTGGTGTTGTGTCCTATGCGGTGGATGAGAGACCACGAAATGTCCTAGCACATAAGAAAATCCAGTCGGCAGTGGCTCAAGTCATGGGTGAAGGCTTCACGAGGGAAGTGGGAAACGGCTGGCCTTGAGGAGGGGAAGAAGAAAGTCGAGGTTGACCAAATATCTATTCCACATCAAGGACCGGATGGGCCCAGCAGTCCACGGGAAGTGATGACCTGCCTTCCATGTGAGGAGCGAGGCGTGTAGGGCTCATGTGTTTGCTTGAACTGACACAACCTAGTGGAGATGACAGGCAGATATGAGGCCCTGTGGCCTCGTTCTGCAGCACAAATTCTTTCCCTTCTAACATTGAAGATAGGTGAGGGGAAGTACACTTGTACACAGTGTGCATGTGTGAATGAGTGCATATGAGTTTAGGTGTGTGTATGTGTGCATATCTGAGCGTGTGTGTGAGAATGTGTGCATATGTGAATGTGTGTATGCGTGAGAATGTGTTCATATGCAAATGTATGTGTTTGCATGTGTGAGAATGTGTTCATAGGTGAGTATGTGTATTCATGTATGAGTATGTGTATGCATGTATGAGTGTGTATGTGTATGCATGTATGAGAATGTGTGTATATATGAGTGTAAGTATGTGCATGTGTGAGATTGTATGCTTATCTGAGAGTATGTATTTATAAGTGTAAGAATGTGTGCATATCTGAGTGTATGTGTTTGCCAGGAGAGCCTGGCACCCGGGGGAGCTCAGAGGCATCTTCTCTGTTCTAAGGGAATGTACTTAATTTTACGAGAAACTCATTGTGTCCCAGAACGCCCCTCCAGTCCCCTTCACCTGTCATCATGCTGTGTCCAGATCAAACGTCCACATTTTTGAACAGATTAAAGTTGACCTCCTCCTGCGTGGAGGGCTGAATCCCCTGGAGGTATTTCTAGGATCACATAAATTCCCACATCAGTGAGAGCCACCCTTAACTCCATGTGATTTGAATTCCCCGGGACCATTGCTCGGAATGCAAAAGGCCTACTAACATTTTGCAGTCCGTTAAACCCCTGCTGTTCTGGAACACTGCTGTGGGTGTCCCAGGGTCTCTCCAAGGGAGCGATGTCCACAGCAATCCCTGCGTGTTGGCTTTAACTCTCGGGACCCGTCACACCTTCTGCCCGGGGTGACATAGATGAAATGTGTGTCTGGAACAGTTTGGGGCTGAGAACTCAACTTGCTACGTCGTCACCGGAGACTGATGTTGGGCCACTGGCCTAACTTCTCTGCATCTCGTATCCCTCGTCCAGTGGCTATTAATGGGTGGCCTACATGAGTGGCTTCTACTCTGAATAAGATTCTCTGCAGTAGATACTTGATGAATTTCTGGAGGGTCTAAGTTACATCTTCCTGCTTTGGGTGTTGGGGATGGGAGTCGGGCTTTGACATCTGCTATGCGAGCTCTCTGCACTCGCTTTGATAAATTTGAGACAGGGTGTCACTAACTCAGGCTGTTCTCGAACTCATCCTGTGGCCCCAGTCTGACCGCGAGCACACGTCTGGTCTTCTCGTTATCCGTCTTCCCGAGGAGCTGAATTACAGGGCTGCGTTTGTGTTTAGTTTTCTCTCTAAAGCAAATTAAATGCCTTGAGTGCCATCTTCAAGGGCTCCAGCAGTGCTGGGAACCCACCCGATGGTGTCTCTTGCCCTCCCAAGGTAGGGCTCCCACAGGACCCGTCATTGGTCCCCCTGCCTCAGTCCACTGGGTAGTGCTGTAAATCCTAGCAGGACTGTCTCTGTCCTCTCTGTTGGCCTGTAGTCTGCCTGGAGCCAACAGGGTCAGAGCATATTTAATATCCTAGCTTCATCTTCAACAGCCTCTCACATGTTTCTTCACTCAGTTAGGGTACTGTGCTGCGTACCCTAAGCTTCCCTGGATGGACAGACAGGACCTTTGGGCTGGCATGGCTCCTGGTTTCCCCCTTTTGGCCAAGTTCCTGATCACTTTTGTTCTTGAGACACTTGTGCCGGGTGGGGATAGATACTTTATCAATAATGAGTCATGGTCACTGGGGAGAGGCAGGGAGCTGGCCTGATGCCTTAATACACACGAGCTTCCTGTGCAAGCTCGAAGCCCCGGGTACCTGCCCCAGTAGCGCGATACTAAAATTACGATGACACAGAGGGGAATCAGCATGGCCCCTACACGGGATGACACGCAAATTTGCAAAACATTCCCATGTTTTTACACATAAAAATTTTTTTAAAATCTTAAAAGAAAAAGAACAATAAAAAACAAAAGTCTAACGTGGCTCGCTGCCTGCAACCGTAGTGCAGGTATGGTAGAGTAGGGTACCTGGGGCCCTCTGACCACCAGTCTATCCAACCCCAAAACTCCAGGTTCCCTATGGGACGCTGTCTCATCAACTAAGATGGGGAGTGACTGGTGAAAACACCCCTTGCCAAGTTGGGCCCTCATGTGTATGTACGTTTATGTGCATGGTTACCCCACTCATATATGCATAGGTATCCACAAACACATGCATAGGTACGGCCCCCAAAACATATACATGCACACAAAATAGTAAGTGGCGAGAGCCCCCCCTTTGGGATGGGTTCGAGAGGTTCCCTCTGTAGGTCTGTGTGCTCGGGAAGCATGGAGTCCAAGAGTTCTCTATACGAGCAGGTGAGATGGGAGGGGTCCTTAGACTCCATGGAAACCTTGCTCGTTCTAGGAAGACAGGGAACTAAACAGAGGCCGGGCCAGTGAATGGTCTTGGGGGGGAGGTCCCGCTGGGGACGGACAGTTCAGGCTCTCAGCTGTTGTCTGGCTCTGCAAATTCCCCATTTGACAGACCGCTTTCACACAGGGCTTGGACACACTCATGTCTACACTGCATTAGGTCAAATCCTAGAAGCAGGGATGGGTGGAGCCTGTTTGGGAGCTGGTGGCGGGCAGGGAGAGAAGGAGAAGGGAAATAAGGGATAAGGGATTAGGAAGTATTGCCTGCTCTGCCTGCCGATGGTAGAGTTCTAAAACACGCCAGGAGGGTGATGAGAAATCCTGCTTGTGTGTGATGCTTGCTTTGTTTGCCCAGCATTCCCGAGCTCTTTGGAGCCAGGGAAAACCTGTGCACATCCTTGACGTCTTTGGGTCTGAAGGATCGTAGGGTGAGTGACGGGGGTTTGGGGGTTGGTCAGCGTTCTTACTTGAACTCGCCACTCTTCACCAAGGGCCAGTTCAGCCTGCCCTCTCCTCCCTCCGACACCGCCCCGAGCTGCCAGGCTCTGCATCACCCCAGCACTCCCTGCCTTTCCTGGGCGCACACTGACCCCCCCTTCCCTTCCCTTCTCTTCCTCTTGCCTCATCTCAGCGGAGGAAGGGACGTGACTCACTCAGCCAGCAGCGAACAAAAGTAAGAGTGGCATATTACCCAAATAGAGGAAGATTCTCTGACACAAATGGGAGGTTGCCTTAGACTGTTGTTAGACTCTGAGGGGAGGATAAGGGAGACTCCAAAATAGACTCAGAAGGAGAATCAAGGCCGCCCAGGGCTGGGATCTCCTGCAGACTCTTGGTACCTTTTACCTCCACCCGTTTGGGCGATTCCTCCCAGCTTGAAAACTGTGGTCTGGCGCTGCCTCCGGGAGGAGCAGGAACCGGGAGGAGCAGGAACTCCCAAGTCAGCATTCCTAGCCTGGTGCCTTTCAGAGCATTGACCCTTCACCCCTCCTTGGTTTGAGCAAACCCGGATACCTCAGTGAGGGACTATGAGTCCGGAGGCAGCCTGGCCCCTACTCGTGGCGGATGCAAGTCCCCAACTCTCTCTAGACAGGCGCCCAGAACCTGTGATACTGGCGAACACCAGAGCTGAAGGGACAGAGGGAACCTGCTGTGAGTGAGGCCCACATAAGTCCACCGTGGGCGATGCCAACCTCTAAAGCAGTGGGGGCTGCTGGTGCCCGAGCCGGGCGCGGTCGAGAAGGACCTGGATGTCCCCAGCTGTGGGGATCTCTGTCTACTGCAGCCTGGCTGTGTCTCCAGGAAACTAAATGCCCAGTGCTGTATAACTGGGAGGTGGGGCCTTCAGGAGGTGTCCAGGTCACTGGAGCTCTGCCCCATGGCTGGGTTTCACTAATGGGTTTGCTTGGGGGGACTTCAATTCCCTCCCTCCCTTTATCTTTCCTCATCCCATCTGACCCCCCCCCACCGCTTCCGGAGGATGTAGCGCCAAGGAGAAGTCTTGGGAGCAGAGTCTGGGCCCTCCCCAGACGCAGGGTGTGGCGCTTCCTCCCCTATAGAAAGCAAATTTCTTTCCTTTATCGGGGAATCAGTTCAGGAATCTTGTGACAGTGGCGCGGATGGGCTGCCCATTCGTTTTACCGCTAGCTGTCATATCCCACGGGCCTCCATGTTTGGGTTTTCTAGAGAGGTAGAGGCGTTGATGGGGTTATTTCTGTGGGGTGAGCCCTCTTGGAAGCACGTTGGGTCATGGGATGGCTTCTGGCTGCCTCTGAGAGCGGTGGTAGCTAAAATTACGGGGGACCATTACACAGGACCTACGGTCAAGCATAGCTTTTAAGGGGTTATCTCAAAATAGAAGAGTTGCTGTAGAGCCCTGCCCTGTACCATTCTGGCTCCATAGCTTCTACAGGCAACTACCGTCTGCCAGGCCCTGTGATTGGTCTGCGGCACACTGACATTAAGGGAACGCGAGTGAATCTGTGCTGGCGAAGCCAGGCCTGAGGTCACAGGCGGCATGAAGCGGGCACAGAAGGCCGATCGGGGCACCGTTTTAAAAGTGGTTTTTGGAGCAGGAAGTGGCGCTGTCGAACACACGGAAAGGCATGCTGGAGTAGGAACTGGCTGGCCCTTCTTCCGGGTCGGATGCTTAAACAGCTTCTTGATACGTCCAAGGCACAAACTTCTCTTTATCTGCAAATTCTTCCATGGAGAGGCTGGAGGTAAAGGTTATCTGGGAGAATAAAGGTCAACAGCGGTGAAGAGAACCCCTGTGGAGGTCACCAGAGGGCGGGGAACATGCGTCCTGACGTCTTGCAGACTCTCGCTGTCCAGGAGAGCGGCTACCAGCCAGGAGTGCCTACCGAGCATCTGAAATGAGTCTGGTCTTCATTGAGACGTGCGGTCAGCCTCACCACGCCTGGGTCTTGGACATGGGATGTGAGAGAGTGGTCCGTGATTACGCGTTTGAACGACGACGCCCTGGCTGTATCTTGTCATGCAATATACATCATGCGCTCATTTCGTATTATTTTAGAGACTTTAAAAAGTTTTAAATTGTGTGCGCACACGCACGTACGTGTGTGCATGTGGGTGAATATCTGAGAGTGGGCTTGGGCACGTGTGTGCTGGAGGAGGCAGAGGTGTTGGATACCCCAGAGCAGGAGTGACAGGAGAGCAGGAGCTGCTGGGGACTGAACTGAGGTCCTCTGCAAGAGCAGTGTGTGCTCCTAGTCCTCAAGCCATCTCTCTAGCCCACGTTTGACTCTTCAGTCAGGCACGCATACTAGAGAATCTGATACCCACGAGGCTGACATCACGTCTGCAGCACCGGGGCTCCGGTGGGCCACCGGGATTTAGTCAGGCCCCTGCTGAAAGGATGCAAAAGGGAGGATCAACCTTCTGGCTTATGTTGGAAGGAAAACCATGTCAGTGTGATCAGCGCATTTCAAATGACCACTCTCCCCTCTCAGACTCGAACCTACGGGCCAGGAATTAGATCCGAGTCTGTTCCTTTTCCGTCTTGTTCCACTCTAATCCGGAAGGCCGGGCGGGTCTCGCGTAGCGTCTATCTGTCAGTGCCCTGACCTCTCTAATCTGACAGAAATGGAGGGTTGGTGAGATATCTGGCTGAGCAGGCCAATGCACTTGCTGTGCGAATCTGATGCCCCAAATTTGAGTTCCAGAGCCCCCCCACGAAAAGTCAGGTGTGGTGGGGCCATCTGTAGATCCCAGAACACACACACACACACATTCTCTCTGTCTCTTTGTCTCTCTCTCTCTATTTATTTATGTTTTTTGAGGCAGGGTTTCTCTGTGGCTTTGGAGACTGTCCTGGGAACTAGCTCTTACAGACCAGGCTGGTCTCAAACTCACAGAGATCCGCCTGCCTCTGCCTCCCGAGTGCGCCACCACTGCCCGGCTAACGTCTAATCCCAGCACTCTTATGGTGAGATGGGAGGCAGGCAGGTGAGACCGGGCTGGAAGCCCATTGGCCAGCAAGCCTGGAGAACACAGCATGGAGGAGGCAAGAGAGACCTTGTCACAGCAGGATGGAAGGGGAGAGAGCTGACCCCTGGGAGCTGTCATCTCCATGTGCGTGTGGTTGCAATCACGTGACCACAGCCACACACACACACACAGTCGCACACGTATGTGCAATAGTAATAACAGCAACGACAACAACAATCGTCATCATAGTAAGATAACCAACAAAGCTAAACTACAAAGGTTCTCTTTGGCTCGCGACTGTAGCGTTTTCTTCAGTCCATCACTGGTTGGCCCAGCCCTGTTGCTTGGGGGCTGAGCCAGCACGGAGCGGGGTCAAGCTGAGCACATGCGTGTGTGCGCTACAAGCAGCTGGCTGCCTCACAGCCCAGTAGAAGAGCAAGAGGAAGAACCCAGACTCCCACAGTCCTCCCCAAGGACGTGCGTCGTCCCATGACCTAGGGCCTGTCCTAGACACCGGACGGGGGTCTGAGCGTTTAACACGTGGTCTCTTGAGGGGAGCACTCTAGGCCCAGGTTACAGAGGGTGCGAGGCCCCAGTAACCACTCTGGTTGTTGCTCTCAGGACGTGCAACTCGTGCCCAGTGACTTCCCGTCCTTCCCTGTTGCCTTGGATGTCGTGTTCTCGTGGGTTTGTTCCAGGCCTGCATCCCTTCTCATCTTACATGCAGTGAGCCCCTCCCTCACCCAGCCCTGCAGCCTGAGTATTTCTTTTTCTAATTTTTTTTTTACTGCTGAACTAACTGTGTGATGTATAAGACGTCACCTGGATTTCCAGGAAGAGCCACTACCCTTTGCATACTCTCTGCATCTCCTGGGAGTGACCTTTTTGGGTGCATCTGTCTTCTCTTGTCTCCGTATTGGGTTTGGCTCTCAGGAGGCACAGGTAGGCGACTCCGGAGCAGGAGGAGAATGGGGGCATTCCTCTTAGGTCTTCGGCTGGGTTGAAACGGGCTCAGCTCTTTTCCCCAGGACTGGGTCCCATCGAGACTCCTCTTGTATAGATCTGTTTCCTCCTCTGGTCCCTTTTGCTCACAGGTGTGATGGGTCCAGCTGTGACAGCCATAGGGAACCTCTCCATAGTCCTAGTTTGCTTTCTGTTGCTGTGATGAGTACTACAGCCACAAGTAACTTGTGGAGGAAGCGGTTTATTTACTTTACCTTCTGGTCCATCATCAAGGGACCCAACACAGGAACTCAAGCAGGAAGTATGGAGAGACACTGCTACTGGCTTGTTCCTCCTAGGTCATGCAATTTGCCTGCTTATATAACCTAGGACCTGCCTGCTGTTGTCCACACCCACAGTGGGCTTGGGCTTTCTCACAGCAATCCGGAAAAATGTCCGGCAGACTTGATGGAGGCAATTCCTGAGTTGTCGCTCACTCTTCCCAAGATGATCCCTGCGTGTGTCAAGCTGACATAAAACTAGCCAGAACACCAGACCTGGCTGTTCTCTCCCTAGCCGAACCCACACTGCCCTAGAATCTCCTTCCTAACCACCGTCTAATTCCATCTGCGTCTGCAGAGCTCTGGGTGCAAGCTCTTCCATTTGCACGCCGTCCCTCGGCACAACCGTGGGCGGCACCATAGAAGCCAAGAACATCTTTGCTACCTCAGATTTCCCCCCCCCCCCGCCCGCCCGCCACGAATAGGCACTGGATCTCTTGACTTTCTTCCCCCTAAATGCCTTTCCCCGTGGCCTCCTTAACTGAACTGTTTGGATTGTGGGGAAGGATGGGAAACAAAAACCCAGCCTAAGGTTGAACGATTGAAAAGGAAAGTGGCTCCCTCATCCCATAGTTGTGGAGATCCAAGGGCATGGAACCAGCATCACTGTGGCTCTCTGGGGAGGATGTCACAGCAGATGAAAACATGGGGAGGGGGTCAGGGCAAGACAGGAAGTCACAGCTAGTGGGCGGGAAGGCTTACTTGTTTATACAAATCGTGGGAGAGCTAACCAGACTCCTCTAGGAATGACATCAATTGATTTTGGACCTGTCAGGTTCCTGAACAGTCCCTACCTTTTCAAGGCTCTGCACTACCCACAATTCTGCACTGAGGACTGAGTTCCCAAAACATGAAGTCTTGGGGACACCGCAAATTGTGCCCAAACCGCAACACCAGCCAGATGAGGAAAACAAAGGTTGCTCATCTGGATCCTGTAACTGCAGTAACTGCAGGGAGTCTGCCATCGACTCGGAGCTTAGCAAGACTCACAGGAGGGTAGCCAAGTGGGAAGGCTGCAGAGGGGACAGACAAAGGGCTTCGGGTGCGTCTGGATGGAAGCTGTCACCATGCGTTTACTAGAAGTCAGCACCCACATGATTGGACGGGGATATATGTGGGTTTCTGCGATTGGTTGGACATTAGAGAAGCTGTCAATCACGTGTTGGTCTTACTGGGTCTGTTGTTAGTGCTCAGTCTCCTTGGTTGTCACTGGACTAGCAGTGTTTTGTCCTTCCGGTCTGACTTTCCAATGGTTGGCTTCCTGGGCTGTCTGTTTAGACAAAGCCGTTGGCCTCCTGGGCATGTGGCCACAGGCTGTGGGACTAAGTACCATTTTTTTTTGTATATGGCCTGGCTCCCCTCTATTTGGCTATTCAGTCTCTCAGCTTTTTAACAAGCAGCAATTTTGATGCTGTCCTGCGTAAAAGAGAAAATTTATTCTCGCATAGGAAAAAGCAAATATTTTAGGAAGTTATAAGGGAAGATATCAAATCCCTCCACCCAGAAGTGGCCGTGGCTAGAGACTGCCTTGAGTATCAGAAGAGACTCTGGGTTTTGGACAGTGCTGAGACCCAAGGGCGATGAGATGTCTGAAGTCGGACTGGATGCATTTTGCACTGTGATGCAGCCATAAGCCTGTTTGGGGGTCAGGGACTCTCGGAGTGTGGCCTGGATGAGAAAAGTTCCCAGAGGCTTGAATATTTTTAAATGCTTGGTCCACTGCTGACAGTGCTATTTGGGGGAAGTTTAGGAGGTCTGGCCTTGCTAAAAGGAACAAGCCCCTGGAGGCAGGCTTGGGAGGGGCTGCGGCTGCACCCCACTTTCAGGCCTTTCTCCAACTTTGAGCTTGCAGTTGAGGATGTGAACCCTCAGCTTCCTGCTCTGGCTTCCACACCTGCCTGCCTGGTGGACTAGTTTCCTCTGGGGCTGTAAGCCCCAATAAGCTCTTTTACAGCAAAAGAAGAAAAAGAAAACCTAACACACCCCTCTGGTTTAGTGATTGGATAGAAGAGGTTCTGGAAAGTTCCTCAGTTTTCCCAGGACGTCTGACCTTCAAAGCTCGTGTCTTCTTAGTAGTCTTCCTTTGGCTAGTAAACCACTCCCTTCTGAATAAACCAGGGGAAAGCAAACTGCATTCCAAGGACTACAGACAGTACCTGAGACATAAGAGCTCAGGAGATAGCTCCTGAATGAGTGAAGTCACTTCACTTCTTCAAGATTAGCCATTTGGTAGCTTACATGGGGAGAAGGGCTGGGGCTTATGCTACGGTAGGCAGTGACCCCGAGAATACTGTCATGGTTTGGATATGAGGTCTAACCCTGAAAGGCTCCCGTGCTGGAGGACTGAGTCCCAGTGGAGCAGGGGTTTAGAGCTGAGGCTTTGAAGAAAGCAACTGGATCACTAGAGTTCTGGGTTCATCCGCGGATGAATCCCCTGAGGGCTCGAGACTTGATGGCACTGTCGGGAAGTGGTCAAAAGTAATTAAAGCAACCTTACTCGGGGTATGCCCTGGAAAGATGATCATCCGTCCTTCCTCCCCCTCCTCCCTGTCCTCTTCTTTTGGATCCCCCTCCTCCCCCTTCTTCCCACCCATCCCTCTCTTTCTTCCTCTGTCTCCTCCCTTCATGGGATATTTTGTCAAGAAACGAGCCAGCCAACCGGCCATAGGCTGTAACCTCTAAGACTGTAAGCCAGAGTTTCCAATGCTGCTATACTTTAATATAGTTCCTTATATTGCGGCGGCCCCTCCCCCCAAGCATAAAATTATTTTCGTCGCCACTTCATAACTGCAATTTTGCTGCTGTTATGAATCCCAATGTAAACATGCTGGTATGCAGGGCATCTAACACATGACCTCCCCCCCCCCCCCCCCGTGAGAGGGTGTGAGAGGGTTGTTTGAACCCCCAAAGGGACCGTGACTCACCAGGTCAAGAACCCCCGAACAGCAATGGATACCTCTTGCCTTAAGCTGTTTCAACTAGATAGTTTGCTACAACGGCAGAAAACATTACCAACCCTGGTGCCCGTATCCCACCCGCTGAGGTCTGTGGATGTGCGATACTATGCCAAGGGGGAATGGAGGAGGCGGACGGCACCAGGGCTGCCAGTCAGGAAGATTCTGGGTCCTTGGGTGGCCCAGTGTCATCACAAGTGCGGCAGAGGCAGGCGAGGGAGTGGGGGAGAGGCAGGGCAGAGGGAGGAAGGCTCGGTCTGCATTACTGCCTCTGGAGCCATGAGACGAGGCTGTGGGAACTCTCTGAAAGGCGGCTCACTCTAGTGTCTTAGTTCTTTCCTGTTGCTGTGCTAGACCACCAAGACCAAGGCACCACAGTCAAAGAAGGGCTTACTTGGCTTATCGCACCCGAGGGCTATGAGGGTCCACAATAGCAGCACGAAGGCGTGGCTTCAGAAACAGGAAACCGAGGGCTTATCTCAGCAAACGACAGAGCAGGGAGAGTCAACTTGGCGCTCGGTGACTTTGTGGATATAGAGTCAACTTCATGCACCCATTCTCTTATGCCTTCAGATGGTTTTCATATCCATAGGTAATTAACATGCTATCTATCTATCTATCTATCTATGTATGTATCTATATATCTATGTATCTATCTATCTATACATCTATCATATACTATATATTTATATCATCTACAATAGGTTCTTGGACATCTGGACTTTTGCATTCCCCATGGGTTCTGGAGATAATCTCCTGTGGCTACCTAGGGGCAGCACGTGTGTGCGCGCATGTGTGAGCTCACGTACATGTGCCTGTGTATATTGTCTGCACATAGCTGGACACTAATTTTGGAAGGGTATAGAATAACTTCTGCAACCTCTCAGTTTTGCATTGGACATGAGGTTTTAGGCGAGCGGCAGGAGGAAGTAATAGCAGCGGGAATGTCGTTTTCTCCTAGCTGGATGTGGGACTGAAGTATGCAACGTCGTGACACTGAAGTGACTGGGTTTATGCACGAGGCAGGGCCAGGGCCAGACTTACTTGGGAAGTGGTTAGACGGAGAGTGCTCAGGGAAGGCAGGGCCAGGTGCCAGCGTAGTGGGCAGGGGCCGTGGTGCCTTGCCAAGGATTCCCAAGGGATATCCATTAGCTGCAGGAGAGGAAACTATTATACCAGTCAGGACCTCAGCCGTAATCCGTGGCGTGAAGACAAAGGGTGGGCGTCAGCACTGTGACCATTTCCCTAGAGGGTTTACATTGTCAGTGCAAAGAAGACTTCGTCATGCGCAACTACCGTGCTGTTTTATGTTTGAGAATGTCAATGAGGAGTGAAGAAACTTGGATTTAGAGGGGGTCACGATCCCAAGTAATTCCTAGCCTAGCATGAAACCCTGTCGCAGTCCTTCCTCCTGTGGCCGTGACACAACACCCGGACAAAAGCAACTTGAGGGACGGAGAGCTCGTTGTGACTTAGATTTAGATAATGCGGTCTATCATCATGGGGAAGTCAAGGCAGTAAGTCCACCACACCCACAACAAGGAAGCAGGGAACAATGGATGCGTGAGAATGGTGCCTCCCACTGTGGGCGGGCCTTCCCTCCAGAGCTGACCTCATCAAAACAGCCCCTCACAGATCTGCCCAGTGAGGTTCCTAGATCTCGCCAAGTTCACACCTGAAATCAACCGTTACAAACCCAACTGGAAAAGAAAGAACTATCGTTAGGTTGCAAAAGGAAACCCTACGCAGGACCTTGGTCACAGAAGGCCTGACAGCAGCTTTGGTAGCGATCCCAGCTGGAGAGATTGTTTCCAAAGATCTTTGTGTGTCCTCCCCCCCTTCACTCTTAGGACATCACGCCTCACCAAACCTGTCTGAAAACACACAGGATTCCCTGTGACCCATGTGTCACCGTGCAGTTTGGCTCTTGAAAGTCATTCTCTTTGGGATGAACACTGCTGACACAGTGCCTTTGGAGACACAGTGTCAGAGTGATGACACTTGTCGGAGGGTGGTTAACTGTGCTTGTCCTGTGTGCCTGGCACCGTGGCGTCTTAGGAGAGTCGGTAACTAGGCGAGCAATCGCAGATCTGCAACCTTTTTCTATGGGAGAGAACACTTGTATTTGCATATTTATAAAGCCTTTGTTTCTTTAGGCTGCATGAGTGCAGTGCTCTTATTAGGAACTAGATTTGGTAAGGATGGAAGACTAGGATATGGAGGGATGGTTCAGTGGTTAAGAGCACAGGCTGCTCTTGCTGGGGACTTCGGGTTTTGGTTCCCAACAGCCGTCTGTTGGCTCATAGCCATCTATTACGTTAGTTCCATGGGTTCTGATGCCCTCTTCTGGCCTGCATGGGTATTGCACACACATGGTACACATACCATCCATACAGGCAAAAAACATTCCTACACACAAAGTAAAAATAAATATTAAAAAATAAAGAATGGAAGCCTGACTAATACTGCTCTCTCTTTACACATTCAAAAGAAGCTCTTGTTATATGCTTAGAGTTAAGAGAATTTACAAAATCAGCACAAAGCTCTGAAATGAGAGCACCCTGTTAGTTAGTTAGTTAGTTAGTTAGTTTGTTTTTTAATGAGGACTCTTTAATGAAGCCAGTGAGATGGGGGAGAGAACCATCTTGTATGTTTGGAAGAGGAGTTTTCTTTCTGGGGGGGTACTGTCTAAAGCAAGTTCAAGCAGCAGCAGGAGACAGCAGTTCTCACACACGGAAGGAACACAGCAACGCTACCTTCTGCCTCATGCGAAGTTGTTAATTCCCCGATTTCTCCTTGGTGTTCTTTAAGCCTGAAGTCATTCACCATGGGACTGCAGTGTGGCTTGTCCTGCACCACTGGACGTTTTATTAGTGATTCAGGCAAGGTGCTCCCTGCAGAATTGCTAAGGGCTCAGGCTTGTTCCTTCTTCTCCCTGGGGTCCTGTTGGGCCCTAGGAGATCTGGACAGAAGCGGGAGGCTTCCTGTATTATTTATGTGCCCGTTTTCCACACTAACACTTCGGGGCACCCTGGGACTGTGCTGGGAAGGCGGGATGTTCCTGTGTTTGGATCCTGTTTGCACTTGCAGAGTGCGATGAGAAGTGAGAGAGGTGTCTCTCTGGGCAGTTGTAGTGAGCTGGGGCTGGCAGGCATCCCACTGTGCAGGGGTGCGCTGACTCAGACGGTGGGATCTCTCCAAATGCAGTGGTTTTGGGGGAGGCACAGGACGCACGGATGAGCACTCAGGCTCGTTGCTGGTTGTAACATCTTTGAAAAGATTTTTCCCCAAGTCCTCCTCAGAAGGGGGACTGCTGCAGAGCAATGAACGTGTCAGCGTCCTGCAGTCCTCCACCCAAGAGAGAAAGACAGAGACAGAGAGACACACACAGAGACAGAGAGACAAAGAGAGCGGCAAACGGAAAGGCAGAGGCACAGGGACACAGAGAGAGACATAACAGAGACAGAGACAGACAGAGAGATAGGGAGGGAGACAGAGAGAGACGGAGAAACAGAGACAGAGAGAAACAGACAGACAGACACACACAGAGAAACAGAGACAGAGAGAGACAGACAGACACACACAGAAGGGGAGAGAGAGAGAGAGAGAGAGAGAGAGAGAGAGAGAGAGAGAGAGAGAGAGAGAGTGCACACAAGAGTAGGTACATTCATGTAGCAGCCACACACCATCGAGGTATTGGCTCTTCCTCTCTCTGTGTTTGGGGCAGGATTTCTTGTTCCCATGTTGTGTTAGCCACGCTGGCTGGCCCAAGGGCCTCATGGATTCTCCTGTCCGTTCCCACCTCACTGTAAGAACACTCACAGGTGTGTGCTACTGTATCTGGCTTTGCATCAGTTCCGGAGATCTGAACTCAGGTCCCCGCACTCGCGTGACAAGCACTTCACCCCCCAGCCGTCTCTCCAGACTTTTCACCTTGTAACCCTGGTCTTCAGCAGTAAGGTCTGTGTCATCCGACTCGATGCAGTCTTGGTGAGTGAATGAATAGCCAAGGGTGGGATGCCATCCCCACAAAGGGAACATTAGGAGCGTTTAAAAATGGCCAGCATAGAAAGCTTCTAGAACGTGCTAAGATCTGCTCCCTTGCAGACCTAAATCAGTCTCCAGGGAACACAGGAAAATCTGCTCTTTAAGTAAGAGTTTATGTGAAAAAAAAACCCACGATCTCACTCAGAACCCTCTCGTGTATACAGAGGGAGACAGAGAAGCAGTGGAGGGCAGGTGTGTGCTTTGTGTTTTCCTGGGACCCTGGACACATTGCCCGCAATCCGCCCCCCCCTTAGAGGAATCTCCCCATCCGGGATTAAAGCTCTTGTTTACTCCAAGTGGCCCTGCTACTTTGATCACAGATGCCTAGCCCAGAGATAGCCTGCTTACATCAGGGCACCGTGTAAGACTCCAAAAGAATACCGCCGCATTTGAGGCGGCCAGATGTGAAGTTTTAGCCAATAGGAGATTTCTATGGGAAAGGTGCTGGGCCACCCAGTCAACCCCCCCCCCCAGAAGTCCGAGGTGAGCTCAATGGAGGAGCAGCAGGTAGGCACTTTGAAGGAAGGGGATGCTGGTGGGCAGAGAGGAGAGGGGGAGAGGAGAGGGGCAGAGGGGAGAGGGGCAGAGGGGGCAGAGGGGAGGGGAGAGGGCAGATGCTGGGCCCATCATGTTGCTCACAGTATAACTGGATCTCTAGAGCCCCCCAACTGCTTACGGGTGCTGATGGTGAAGGAGGTTCCAGTTCCCAAGAAGTCTACCTAGACGGCCACGGGCACCCTTAAACAGGCCCCACGGACCAAGGCAGTCCACAGGCTAACCCCAAGCGGCCCCACTGCCCAGTGTCACTTCTCTGGGACCTAGACCCAGGCCGGTCATCATGATATAGTCCCAAGATCATGACTGTGGGATTCTGGGTGTGGTAGAGAACCATGGGGGGTGGGGAAGCAGAAAGAAGCCTCTGTACCCAGAAGGGTGGGGACAACTGGGAGGCTGTGACCCTGCCCCTGGAGGGATGCATGCCCCAAAGTTGGCATGCAAGGGAAAAGTCTATAAACAGACACCAGACTGGTATAATGAGAGAGAGAGAGAGAGAGAGAGAGAGAGAGAGAGAGAGAGAGAGAGAGAGAGAGAGAGAGAGAGAGAAATGTCAAGAGTGGGTGGTGAGAAGAGCAGTATGACTGGGCCAGGGACGTGGGAAGGCTCCAAGGAGGAGACTTGTGACCTGGAGGTGAGACCTGAGAAAGCCCTCTCAAACCTGAGTGCCAGATGCTGCACCATGGGTAGCCGGGATAGGGAAGGAGCCGGCATGTATCACGGCATACCCGCGGGCCCTTTCTCATGCCCAGAAGCATGACGTTTAGGCCTCCGGGCGGCATTTGCTGGCTTGGGGACCGCTAGTGCCCTGTGATCAGAACGTTTGAGATAGCACCTGCCACTCTTCCTGGGGACCACGGGCCAGGGACCGCGGACCGGGGACCACGGACTGAGAACCATGGACCGGGGACGGCGGACCGAGGCTCGAATGTGATATGAGAAAACGTCAGCCATGTGCGAGCTGCAAGGGAGTCAGAGTGTTTTGTGCGCACCGAGAGGATATGTCCCTGCCGGAAGCCATGTGAAATAGCCGGGAGTGGGAGCTCACTCTTGTAATCCCGGTTCCAGTAGGCAGATGTTGTGGCTCTCCAGGGTTAGCCTGCTGCTGCCCGGCTTCGCTGAAATGGTGAGCCGAAAGTGCATCTATCTGGAGAAATGGATGTCATGAACAGCTGAGCAAGTCACCTGGCGGCGGCGACCTCCGGCCTCCAAAGGCAGGTGCGCGCACGGGAAGCGCACCTGTGTGCGTGTATATGTGTATTGCTGCGATACAAGCGTCCGTAAGACGTGCACACTGGGAAAGAGGCCTTGAGGAAGAAGTCTGCCCTCCCGTGGCCCCAGTGAGCCTGCTCTGAGGTCTACGAGAACTCAAACCGTCTTAGTGGATTAATTAAGCATCTGATATCGTAGAAGGCAGAGGGTCACTTCTCTGTAGAGGAACAGAACCAGAAGGACACGGCTGGCTCTCTAGTCCCTGACTCTATTTCTGGAATACCTGTGTCACAAGGAAGGCGCGCGCACACACGGGCAACCATTCTGAAAGTCGGCGAGGAAGAGCTGTGCCTGGGGATAGAAAGCTCTTTTCCTGGGGGCTTTCTTTGTTGTCTTAGCTCCCCGGAAATCTTCAAACGCTGCCAGGGAGCTTTTCATCTGGAGTTCAAAGTCTAAAGACAAAACAAAACCCGAAGAAGACCGCAGAAAGAAAGCCAGGAGGTGCAGGCTGTCTAGGAGACAGACTGGCTCAGGGCAGCGACCCTTTTATGTTTCGCAGAAGGATTCACGGTTTGGATCTCCTTCCCCGAGGGACCTGCAAGGGCGTCTCCCTGCCTTAGCCAGTGATGCAGCTGAGCTGCTGGGAGTTCCCAGCCTCGTTATGAGAAGGGACGCCAGGTGAGGTGGGCGCTCCTGGGAGGGGCAGCTTCAGGCTGAGGGGGCTGTAGTTGGGGGCCACGGCGCTGGCACGGGCCCACGTGGAGCTGCACGGATGCCCAGCTTCTCACAGGCATAGCTCACACCATGATTTCAGCCACTGGCGGAAACCCCTGTGGGGTGAATGATTCATGTTGCCCGGAGTGCGCTGCACGCTGCCAGCACCCAGGGGGCTCTGAGTGGTCACTCAGCAGAGGCGGAAGAGGGGAAGCACAGCTTCCCAGAGATGCTCTTAGATCAAACTCGGGTTCTGTGTAGACCCATGGCGACTCCCCACTCGGGAATGGGAAAGTGGCATCTATTTGTGGGTGCCCTCGGGGTTCGTGGAATAAAGGGCTCATGTGTTGTCAGGTGATTATTTCCTGGCCTAAGGATGGCTCGGTTGGTGAAATGCACAGTGTGAGGTCTGTCCTTGTATGTTACCAATGCCCACAGCTGTGCACTGGCTTTGACACCCGAGAGTCCGTAGGCGCATGAGCCGGGTCCCTGGGAAGGCCAGACCACGCAATGACATGCCCCGCTAAGCTTTGTGACCAAAAGGCAGTGAGTGGCCTCCAGCTCTGCTACCAGCATGAATGTCCTTCGGGGAGGTTTGAAAAATGTCAGGACACTAGTGGCTAAAATGCTGTGCAACTCTGAGAACCCGAGTTTGAGCGCTAAAATACACACAAAGCCGTGGCCTGGGAACCCAGCCGAGGAGTCAGAGACAGGCAAATCCCCAAGGCAGCAAGAATAGAAGACATCGCTTGGCAAGATAGGAAACTGGAGGAGTCCAGTGAGGAGCCTCTCTGAGGCTGTTATGGCCACGGCTTAGTTACTTTCCACAAAGCCCCACTTCACAGAGGTCCTACAACCCCATCACTGCCATACTGAGGGACCAAGCTCCCTTCACATGACCCTGTGGGGGACACATTCCAATGACATCCCAAACACAGCAGGTGCCTTTATCTTTGCCCAATCAATCTGACTCATCCCTGTAGGGAGGGAGGCAAACAGCTACTTCCGGGAAAGACTCAGAGCAAACAACTCTAACCTTCCTGCTTGCTATTTCTCAGGGCCAATACTCAAGTCACCCTCGAGACCTTGGCAACCTGGACACACATCAGCTGTTGTCCAGGGACCCTTGGGTCCTAAACTGTGGCGGTTTGACGGACTCTGTAGGCTCATATGTTTGAATGTGTGGTCCCGGTTAGCAGAACATTTTGGGAAGGATTAGGAGGTGTGGCCTTGTTAAGGGAAGTTTGTAGTTGGTAGTGAGCTTTGAGGTCTCAGAAGCCGACACGGGGTCCAGTCTCTGCTCTCTTTTTGTCTGTAACTTGTGGATCGGATGTGAGCTCTCGGCTACTGCTCCAGCACCTCTGTAACCACGCTTCCCGTCACGATGATCATGGACTAACATTCTGAAACTGTAAGCCGGCACCAATTAAACACTTCCTTCGATAAGCTGCCCTGGTCATGGTATCTCTTCACGGCAGCACACCAGTAAGTAAGGAGGGGGCAGGGCCATGGCAGCATGGTTTATACTGTGCCTCTGGTGTTTAGACATCATGCTTAATTGATGTCTTAAAAAAAAAACAAACAGTTGACCTGAACAAGGGAGAGCTCTTGGACTCCAGATTGATGGCTGTGGGGTGAAGCATGGGACTGACCCAGACCCCCTGAATGTGGGTGTCAGTGAGGAGGCCTAGGTAATCTCTGGGGCCTTGGGTAGTATTTATTCCTGGTGTACAAATAGACTTTGAGTGCCCATGCCACAATGAGGGATGCTCTCTCAGCCTGGACTCTTGTGGGAGAGCCTAGGCCCTGCCCTGGATGAAATGACAGATACTGGAGATCCACCATGGAGGGCCTCACCCTCCCTGGGGATCAGAGTGGAGATTGGGTGGGGAACTGGGGGGCCTGGTGGGGAGGGCGAGGGAGGAGGGGAGGGAGAGGGAGCTGGGATTGACATGTGAAGCAAGCTTGTTTCTAACTTAAATAAAAAAAACAGGAAAAAAAGAGCAAGGTCTCTGCTTTTTTAAAAAGTCTTTTTTTTTTTTTTTCTGGGTTGGGAACCTAACTCTTCGGGCAGAGTGCTAGCCTACCTTGTAAAAGGCCCTGGGGTTAGGTTCCTAGGATGCCGTAAACTGAGCATGGTAGTGTACCTCTGTAATCCCAGTGCTTGGGAAACAAAGGCAGGGAAATCAGAAGCAGAAGGCCGCGTTGGCCACACAAAGAGTTTAGATCTGTGTGTACGTAAGACCCTGACTCCCTCTCTTGTGACGTACAGCCAGCCTTCTCTGCATCCGTGGGGCTCAGTCTCAGGACTTTCTATGGAAATACTCTAGATCTCTGTATAAAATGGCACAGTGTCTGCATATCCCCCCCCCCGTTTATCCCAGCCACTTCTAGGGTACTATTAACACCCACTGGGATGTAAATGCGATGTAAGTTGATGTCACACTGCATTATTTAGGAAAGGAGAAACATCTGTACATGTTCCCTATCCACGTTTCCCCTCCAAGTTTTTCCCATTCATGCTTTGCCCGAACCCAAGCCATGTAGAACCCTCAGGCAAGAATGGTTGGTGGAAGACGCACGCTCAGAGGTCTCATGTGTCTGGGAGGAGAACGCGTGCCTGTCTATCCCAGAATCCTTCAGTGTTTGGCGAGTGCTTCGTGTTTTCCCTACAGTTTGCTGTCTCGCTTTATTTAGTTCTGGCCATGGGATGGTGCCACCCACCTTTAGGTCAGTCTTCTCGGCTCAGTTAAACTTTCTGCAACACCCTCACAGATAATGCCCAGGGATGTATTCCCATGGCGATTCTGAACTAGGTCAGGTTGACAAGGCCAACCATCATAATTCCATCCCTTCCCAACTTCATGCTCAACCACATCGAATTTTAAATCACGTCTTAAATCAAAACATTCCAGCCTCGGTACAAAGCATTCTCAGTTCTAAGGGAGGGGAACGTGGTTATGGTGTACGAAGAAAAGATCTGACCAAATCTAACTGAAATCCAGCAAGGCAAACATCAAACCCTGTAGCACCACACCAGGCTTCTGGGGCATATATGGAGTCATCTTGGCTCCTAAGAGCTTGGGCAGCCCAGCTGCTTCAGCCTCCCTCTCTGTCTGGCTCTGTCTGTGCCCACAGTGTTCCTAAGCAGATGGACGGATGGGTAGCTTGTTGTCCTGACACCTCTAACATCCTGTGGTCTCCACTGCAATTGGGCTTCCTTTCCAAGCTCTGCATGGTGGTTTATCAGTGGCTCATTGCAGGGCAGAGTTTATGACTTTTCTTGCATTGCTGGGACTCAGCAGCCTGCTGGGAGGCTGAGGTCAGACTCAAAGCCCAGAATGTGAGCTCATGGATCATCTACTTTGAGACTATGCCTTAGCTGAAGGGAGAGTTAGGGGTCAGTGGAAAGAGGGATGCTACACACACACACACACACACACACACGTGTGTGCACATAGGCACACACATGCATACATACACCCCCACACATGCACACCCACACATACACACACATATATACCCCCACATGCACACATGCACACACATCCACTCCTACACACCCCCACACACATGTACAACACCCACATATGCACAGATGCATATACACACCCCTACATGCACACACACCCACGTATACACATATACACACACAAATACACAGACATATGCATCCTCACACACATACAGAAACAGACACACACAGAATTGATCTCACCCACTATATCACACACACATGGGCACCTGCACACACACACACACACACACACACACACACACACAAGCATTGCACTGTGGTGTACCCCGAGTCCTCATGCTGCTGTTCCCCCTCAAATAAATGTAATAAAAAATTTTAAAAAAAGTTAGCACTGTAAAATAAACTTGGGTGTTATATCTATACTTGTTACATGCACACACTCATATATGCACACGTGTGTGCACACATACACACATAAACACAAGCAAAATGAAGGATTAATTCTTTGGTGTTTGAAAACTGTTAGTAAGTCAATATGGACATTGCTCAAATGTTGACAAATGAGGGAACTTCAACTCGTTCATCTTCATCTCTTGTGTGTGTGTGTGTGTGTGTGTGTGTGCATGTCTGTGTGTGTTCATATGTGTGAAATGTGGATACTCATTTGCTTCAGCATGCTTGTGTGTGCCTGTGTGTGCGCACGTGTGTGTGTGTGTGTGTGTGTGTGAGTGTGTGCCCTTATCTTCCATCTTGTTTGAGGCAGGGCCCCTCGTTCACAAATGCGTGCTCTGGGCTAGGTAGCCCCTGAGCTTCTGGGAATTCTCCTGACTCCACCTCCCATCTAGCAGTGTGAGCGCTGGGATTATATATGCGCACCGCTACCCTGGCTTTTCCCAGGTCTGGGGACTTGAACTCATAATGTACACACTTGCTCAACAAGCGCTTCACCCATTGAGTTATCCCTCCACACCCTCCATCATCCCGAGAGCTCATGCTGTAGGAACCGTGTAGACTTTATCGTACAGTTATGCAACCGATCATTCTGTCTTCTGCTCAGGAAAGCTCGCGCGTTGCTTCTCCCGAAGAGCTCCTTGATAAACACATATCAGCACGCCACTACATGCAAGCTGCACAGCGACCTGATTCCAAATGCAGCTCCCTCATTCTGTGTCCCACGCAGTGCGTCTGTGGGCTCTCTGGCTACTTCTGGGGACTCTGTTCTCCAGCTCTGGGATGGAGAACCAGATGAGCATGCACGCTGCACAGATCGGCTCCCTGTCTGGTGGGTGGAATGGGATTATTCCTCCACAATATGACCGGGACGCGGTGGAAGGCTCCCAACCACCCCCGGATATCCACTCCAGAGGCCCGTCTCCACTGATGTGGGCCATTTTGGAGGCATGTGGGCTGTCACCAGGGTAGAGAGGAACGGGTTCGGGCGCAGAAGGGAAGGGGGTGGGTAGCAGTGTCTGCCTGGAGTTTGGCAGGAATTTGTTCATGCATTAGATGTATTCAATCCTGCTCTAGCCCACCCCACACCTCTCAGAGGTCTGGTGGAGTTTGATGGTAAGGGGAATGGGAGCTACACAGATCCGCAGACACGGTGGTAGATGCCGTCAAAACCACACAGCACCGGAGGGCTTCCCAACAGGAGGGGCCAGGACCACACTTGTTCCAGTTGCACCAAAGGCAACTGAGACCCAGTGGAGACAAATGACCCACAAAGTCTTGCAAAGCCAGCTTTGATAATCTACTGCAACCGGACACGCGGTGTCTTAGTGCTGGGCACTCTGGATATGAGATCGGAGTCAGACTGAAGTTCATACATGGTTACTTTAGGAACTGGAGACCAGATACCTTATCCTGGTGAGAAAGCTGCCTCATGCTCACCCCAGGAAAACCTCAGATACGTAGACATTTGCCGACAGAGGCTGGCTTTCAGCGTGATGAAATAGGATGGGGTGTGCAGGTTGCAGTCACAGCACAACTGTGGTATGGGTCTTGGAGGCCTGATTTCACACTCTGGCCTTCATAGAGATGAAGGGTGGGGATGCCTCTTCCCAGGAGGGTGGTTGGCTGTCAACCCTGACCTCTCCTGGGGATCTCGAGGGAGAAGGTAGGAATGTGAGCAATTCCTAGGAGGAAGCCTGTGGTCAGAGGGTTCCTCTTTCCTCTCATTTTCCAGAAGAAAAACTGCTGCAGTTGCTTTTGAAAAAAAAAAACTTCCGAGATGAGAATTTGATCTTTGTGTTTCAAGAGTAGATTGATTAGATTTCAGCTTAAAGCAGTGTTTGTATTTTATACACCAAATCTTGGAAAATGATCTGCATTTGGAGAGAGGCACAGAACCCTGGAGGTCTGGGGAATCAGACTTGGGAACTGAAAATCTTTTTAGACATGTGGGCTTTCATGAAAATTCTATTTCCAAAGGACTTGGGTAAAAAATTTTAAATTAAAATACCGTAGGTGGCTGTGTGTGGATTAAAAAAAATTCTTGTGAGCGTCTGTATGAGTCAGCTTGAGTTGTCTGGCTTCTTCTCAGCCACATGGCAGCCTGCTGGTCCTTCCTCTGTGGTTGGCAGGGTTGGTCTCTGAGGCCATCCTATATAGATCACTGTGACATGGCTTATCTAGCTAGCATAGTCACCAGGGACACTGGGGTTCACCCACCCCCTCCCCGAACCACTTGCTTTTATTGATTAGAGAGAGAGAGGGAGAGAAAGGGAGAGAGAGACAGGGACAGAGAGACAGAGGCAGAGAGAGAGAGAGAGAGAGAGAGAGAGAGAGAGAGAGAGAGAGAGAGAGAGAGAGAGAGAGAGAGAGAGAGAGAGAGAGAAGGAGAGAGCAAGCTCATGAGGTGGAAGCCAGAGGACAACTCTTGGGACTTAGCTCTCTCTGACTGTCTTGTAGGACACAGCACTGGCCCCTTTGAAGACTCCACCTTTAAGCTGAAGGAAGTCTCAGTAGTCAACCAGCTCAGCTGGTCTGACCGTATACTTCTCTGTGTTTGGGGCAGTAAGAAAAGAACTACTTCTACTGTGGAAACTGCCCGGTGCTGCGTGACGTGTTGAAGTACAACTGGATCATGACGAGAACATTTGGGCAGCTCCCCGACAAGCCGTGGCTGTCAATCTCCCGGGAGGCTGTACTGGCTTCCCGAATGCACTGCTGATTCTTAGGATTTGTTTCCTTCACTTCCCAGCCCCAGCTAGATCTATGCCCAGGGTGGGGTGCCAAGTGTGCCCCATGAGGGAGAGGCCCAGGTATCGGAAGATGTGCATCCTTCAGGTCACGGAGTTAGCAGTCTGGGCAGCGTGGCTGGGGATGGGTGTTGAAGGTCGGCGTTGTTGTGGCGAGATCTGTTGCGGTTGCAAGCGGCACTCTTCGCTTAGGCCGCTCCACCCGGCCCACAGAGTGAGCGTGCCATTATTACCGGTAAGGGCAAGTGGAAGCCACTAGAACTGTCTCTGCCTACGAACACGTCACATTCCCCGGGGAGAGCCTGCAGGGTTTGTCCCGTAGGCAAGGACTTGAAGGAGGAGACAGTGGTGGTAGCTGTCAGTGTGCCTGTGTTTGGCCTGCACAGAGACGTGCAGATTTTAGAGAGGTACGCTAGACACGTTCCTTCAGAGATTCCAGCTGCTGTCCCAGATGTGACTTCAGCTTGCACTCAGGAACAGACCACCACTCCCTCCTGGGTGGCTCTGCTGATCTGGAATTGCTCTTCCTCAGCATATTTGTTAATGGCCAGAGGCTCTGTCTGCTACCTGCCGGCAGGTCAGCCACACACCCTCCCTGGCTGACCTCAGGAGCATACGGGCTCCAGTGTCGCACACTAGCCTGCAGGATGGGTGTCTCCCTGCCCTTCCCGAGGACTCCTAGGCGCTGGGTGGTTAAATGGACTGGATGCGGTGAACAGGAAGCACCTGCTGTTTTAGGTTTTGCCAGACAGACAGTAAAAAAACTCCCCCAACAAGCTCAAGGAGATGTCTATGGTTCTGGTGGTGTGGGTCAGGCTACAAAGGCCTTTCCTCTGACCTAGTAAGTCCCAATGCTTAGTGAGCCTTCGCGGATTTTAAAGTCGACACGTTTCCCGTTTGGCTGTGCTACTCTGGGCCACTCAGCTATAAACCCGGGAGTTTCCAGTGGGGACTAGAACAAGAAGAGGCTCTGCAACAGGTCCAGGCTGTCACACCGGCTGCTCTGCCACTTGGCCATGTGAGCCGGCAGATCTAACCGCGCCGGCAGCGGCGCGTAGACTATCGGAAGCCGTCGGCAGGCTTGTGGGATAGGGCGGACCCTTACCATCTTCCTGCCATCTTCTCTGGAGAATTGCTCCTTTGGAGGAATGATTTTTGGGTATACACCAGGATGGGGATTACTGAGACACACGGTCTCTGCTCTTCGTTTTAAAGGAGCCTCCGCCTCGTGTTCTATAATGGATGCACTGATTCACACTCCCGCCGAGTGCCCGAGGCTTTCCTCTCCTCCCTGACGGCTTTCTGTCCTCTTTAGCACCGCCCGTCTGTCTTTTTCTGCAGCCCCGCCCTGACGAGATCGAGGAGGTTTCTCCTTATGGTTCAGATCCGCATTCGTGCTGTTTGAGAGCCGCCAGCGAGGCTTAGCGTTCCGCACACTTGCTCACACTCCTGTCCTGTTGTCTTTAAAAAGAATCAGTTGAGCTTCTTGCTGTTTTATAAAGTATTGTGTGTGTGCTCATGTACCTGTGTGCATGTGTATGAGTGTTCATGTACCTGTGTGCGCACGTGTATGAGTGTTCATGTACCTGTGTGCGCACGTGTATGAGTGTTCATGTACCTGTGTGCGCACGTGTATGAGTATTCATGTACCTGTGTGTGCGTTTGTATGAGTGTTCATGTACCTGTGTGTGCATGTGTATGAGTGTTCATGTACCTGTGTGTGCATGTGGATGAGTGTTCATGTACCTGTGTGTGCGTGTGTATGAGTATTCATGTACCTGTGTGTGCGTTTGTATGAGTATTCATGTACCTGTGTGTGCATGTGTATGAGTGTTCATGTACCTGTGTGTGCGTGTGTATGAGTGTTCATGTATCTGTGTGCGTGTGTATGTGTGTTCATGTATCTGTGTGCGTGTGTATGTGTGTTCATGTACCTGTGTGCATGTGTGTGTGTGTTCATGTACCTGTGTGCATGTGTGTGTGTTCATGTACCTGTGTGCATGTGTGTGTGTTCATGTACCTGTGTGCATGTGTATGTTTGTTCATGTACCCGTGTGTGCATGTGTATGAGTGTTCATGTACCTGTGTGTGCGTGTGTATGTGTGTTCATGTACCTGTGTGCATGTGTGTGTGTTCATGTACCTGTGTGCATGTGTGTGTGTGTTCATGTACCTGTGTGCATGTGTATGTTTGTTCATGTACCTGTGTGTACATGTGTATGAGTGTTCATGTAGCTGCATATGCATGTGTATGTATGATCATGTACCTGTGTGTATGTGTGTTCATGTTCATATACCTGTGTGTAGATGTGTGTATGTGCTCATGTACCTGTGTGTGCATGTGTAGGTATGTTCATGTACCTGTGTGTGCGTGTGTGTGTTCATATACCTGTGTGTACATGTGTATGTGAGTTCATGTACCTGTGTGTACATGTGTATGTGTGTTCATGTACCTGTGTGTACATGTATGTGTGTGGGCATACATACACCTGAAGGCTAGAGCTTGGATGTCTTTCTCTATCCATCACTGTCAGCGTTTTTTTGAGACACGGTCTCTTACTGAGACCAGAGCTTGATACTTCTACCATGCTGGCTGGCCCGTGAGCTTCAGAAATCTGCCTGTCCTCGCCGCCCACTGCTGGGATTACATGGAGGACCATCATGCCAGGGCTTGATGTGGATGCTGGGGTCTGAGCTCAGGCCCTTTTCTAGCGGGGCCATCTCCTCTGTCTTAACCTTCTCCCGCCCCGACAGCTTGAGTCTTTTCCATACTCCAGATATCAGCCGGTCAGCAGGCATATAATTCATTCTTTACTGTATTGTCGTCCATCAGTCTTTAACGTAACATCATTCTATTTGTCTTTCAGGCTTTTTGCTTGTATGTTGAGGGCCTTTCCTTGGCATCTGAGACGTGGCTGTACTGAGTCCTTACAGACCAAAACTTCCCTGGGAGAAGAAACCTCGCTGACAAATGGAAGCTTCGGCCTGTGTCTGCTCTGATGTCCCCGAGAGGTCCCTGGCCAGCCCCACAGCTGCACGGCCGCACAGATCCATGCCTGGCAACAAATCTCTTGCCGCCCATCTCCCGGACCCTCTGACAGACCTTGACTGATAGCCCGGATGTAGCCTTCTAGGAGGTAGGTGGCGGTGTCGGCTGGTGACTATCTGGCTTTCCAGGCAGTCTCACAAGGAGGCTGCGGTGACTGTGGCGGCCTGTGAGGATCTTAGGTAGTTTCTCCCATGTACGGATGGCAAAGGCGCCTTGGCCGTTGACCCTTGAGTTCGCAATGTTTTGGGCTGACGCAGTTTTATGTGCATCACTTCGAACTTCCTAAATGTTTCTTTTACTCTCCCCCTCTCTTCCTCCACGAGGCAGATATGTTTTAGATGATGCCGAGAACATTATGTTTCAGGACTTTCACGGTCTTTACGATGCCTCTGGTCACAAGAGGGCCAGGGCGTCAGAACAGACTAATCCCCTGGTGCTCTGTGTCCCGTCTGCTCTGAACACGTTGTGGTTCTCATCAGAGATGTGTGAGGGCGTCACACTTGCCCACCTGTGGCCCATGGGTGAAATGACCCTGTCTAAATCTTGACTCATCTGCTTGCCTTTTGCTTCACATTATAATTATACCCTGGTCTGCTATTTGGGGCGTTTTATGATAAAAGCAAATAACCAAGCATTAAAGTATGCTGTGAAATGATATTTGAAAGGAGAATTTTCAAATCTGAGTCTCGAGACGTTGCCTGGTGGAAGGGGAGTGTGCCTGGAGAATTTACTACTTGTGTGACCTTATTGTGTTTCTATCTAGCTGGCGGAGTGGAAATCTAGTGTGTGCCCTTGAAATTTCTTCCTAGAGACACACACATATATACACTCACACTCACACATGTACGTACACACACAAACACATGCACGCAATCCGTGTGTACAGACACATCCACACTTGTCCATAAATTACACATACAGGACAGCACGCATCTACAGACATGGATTGTATGCATATGCAATGCATGTGTGCACATGTCCACATGCATCCAAATAGTACACACGTGTGCACACACACATCTGTACACACACGTGTGCACGCACATATACAAGCACAAGTTTGTGTTAGAAACTCAGCACTGGCTGCAACAGATTTAAGTCAGCTGTTTTTATCTAAGCACTCGACAATTATTTTATTATTACATTATCTTATTCTCCCCCCCCCCCCCTTTTTTTCCGGAACCATTACACTATCCTAGAAAAGTAAGCAGCATGGCGTCAGGAAATGCTTCTGAGTGGGTCTAACCTTCAAGGGCAGCGCATACCTTCAGGAGAGGGAGGGCACCTCGCTCCCACACCCCTCCCCCCCCTCCAAACTCCCCGGATGATTCTCATCTGCATGGTGCGGTTTCTTTGCCCGTTAGCCTCCTTCAGCTTCTAGAAGCTTCTATCTCCCGCTAAAGATGGTAAAATACCTTTAACACGGTCTGCCGTTTCCACACCTCACCGGCGTCAAGCTGCGGCGCTGTGTCAGATACGTGGGCCACACTACAAGCCGCACTGCAGCACCAAGTCCCCACACAACGCCATGGAATATTTGCATCCTCTCGGGAAACACGACGCATCCATCCCCCGATAGATTCAAAAGCCCACAATACGCCAGGGGATGGCAGTGAGAAAATCTGTGTTTCTTATCATGCTAAGGAGAGAGGTGGTCTGGGCGGGGCGGGGGGGGGTGCGTCTGAGGACCACATGGGTTGCAGAGTGGGCGGGGCAGAGTGGGCGCCAAGTGACTATGGATGACACTCACGGCTTGCCTCGGTTTTGTCACTAGCCCTGGTGCCTCCGTGTGCATGATTTCCTGGGGGTGGGCTGTGAGAAGCCAGGGCGTGGCGGGACCCGGAGGCCTCCTGGTGTGACGTTTCTGCAGCAGCACTTTGGGCTCCTGTCTCAGCAGTGTCAACGGGATGCCTGAAGGCGGAAGGCTTCTCCACCCTCTCGCCTTCAGTCCCAAGGGCAAGAGTCACGTCCTATTTATCTTTACCTCCCCAGGACTAAGATAGCTCCTGGAAAGCAGCTTGTAGCTGCTGCTTTCTCCCTCCCTCCTAGGAATAGGTACTTGTGGGAGGCGGGAAGGGGCCAACTAACTAACTCACTAACTAACTAACTAACTAACTAACTAACTAACTAACTAACTAAGGCTCTCTCTTTATCACACCCTCCCTGCGCACTGCACTGCAGCGTTACTGTGCACCCATGTGGAAGGGGGCTCCGTGGAAGGGAGGATGAATTGACGGCCTCCCCTGTAATGGCTTTTTTCCCCAAGCAGGTCTTAGTTATTTCTCATTCCCGGGACAAAAACGAGTGACAAAAAAAGCCCGTCAGGAAGGGCTTACAGTCTGAGGGGGTAGCCAATCCCAGAGGAGAAGGCATGCCCGTCAGGCAGGAGAGGGAGGGGGCTTAGAGGGGGCAGATGGTATTGTTTGGTTCTTTTCCTCCTTTCTGCTCCGTCCGCAGCCCAGCCTAGGAAAGAGTGTCACCGCACTCAGAGTGCATCTTTCTCCATCAGTTGGGGTTTCTGGGGGTTACCCTCACAGACAGCTCAGCCTTCACTCACAGCACACGGACCGAAACTTAACGCGGACACCTCCTCGCTTTCCCCCAGGCTGCTCCAGCACGGGCACCAAGTATACCTCCTCCCCCCTCTGGAAAATTATTCCCCCCGTGTGTACTCCTGAGGTCGCTGTCCACGCTCTCCCTCTTGATTGGTTACGCATCTCGGAGACTCTCAAGCTCTACTTTATTAAAAAGGATGTGTAGGCTTTTATTATTCTTCTTCTTCTTTGACCATTCCGTACCTGCATACGGTGGCCTCACTCATACCCACCCCTCCCCGATGCCCCTCTCCCCACCCCAGATGTCCTCCCTTTGTACTCCGCTAACCCACCACGTCCAGTTAGTGATGTCCGCTGTACCACTGGCTGGCTGTGCAGGCTTCATCCCACGCAGGCGACCCTGGCTAGTGAGTCCCTGAACACGGTGGCCATGCCATGTCCAGAAGATGGTTCCACGGCGCTCCTCACCCCACCCTCCTTCCGCAACTTTCCCTGAGTCGTGCGGGTGGGGTATGGTCCATCTCGGCTTTAAGCGTATTCTCCTGGCCAGCGTTCTTTCTCCTGTGGCCGCATCTTGGCTCTCTCTGCATTTCTCTTTCTCTCCTTTCGCCCTCTCTTGTGCCGTGTTGATTCTCCTAACCACTGCTTCTTTTTAAAAAAGGAGGTTTATTTCATTTTTAATTTGTGCATACGTCTCTGTGTGGTGTATGGATGAGAGCACAAGCAGTGTGGAGGCCAGGAGACAATGTCGGACCCCAAAGTTACAGGTGGATGAGAGCCATCATCTGCCACAGGCTGTAATGCTGGAGACCAAAATTTTTTTTTGTTTGGTTTTGCTGGTTGCAAGGTCAGTACATGCTCTTAATCACTGAGCCATCTTTCCAGGCCCTTCTCTTATCTCACCACAATTTCTCCTGCCTCCCCCACACCCAGCACTGTTTTTTGTTTGTTTGTTTTTTGTTTTTCGAGACAGGGTTTCTCTGTATTGTTTTGGAGGCTGTCCTGGAACTCACTCTGTAGACCAGGTTGGCCTCGAACTCGGAGAGAATCACCTGCCTCTGCCTCCCGAGTGCTGGGATTAAAGGCATGCGCCACCAAGGCCCGACAGTTTTTTCGTTTGATTGTTTTTTGTTTTTGTTTTTGCTGCTTTTTTGTTTTAATCACACCATCCCCTCGACAACGTATTACAGCTGTCTGCTCAGACCACCAAATCTTAGCCCCCTGGGATTCCACACTATCTTCAACATTTTCATTCCTTATTTTTTTCTTGTTATCTATATAATACTGTGTTATGTAGATAGGCTGCTAGAAACAGAGGCCATTGCTGTCCGCTTTGGCCCTGTCCATTGGAGCCCACCTCTGTGGTCTGTTTTCTCAGTAGGCCAGCTCCTTACCCAAGTCTTCTCTCATTAACCTATTCTTGACTTTCAATCCAAAAACCCTGTGCCCGGTCGCGGTACTTAATCTAGAACCATTGCATCTGCACCCTTCCCACACACCGAGCCGCCTGCTGCAGCGCTTGGATCAGAATCATTGCACGGTATTTTTATTAAGGACAAAGAACCAAGCACTACTCCCAGCTGATTGAAAGTAGAGGACTGATCCCCCCCCCGCGCCCCCCCCCCCAGATAAGCTGCATTGTATCTTTGGCATTGTGTCTTTAAAGATTTCCATGCAGGAGAGTTAATGGCCATTTTATCAGAGACGCTTTGGGGAATTGCATAACGCAGTCCTGCCTGCTCGCTCGAAGGGACTAAGCATCTGCAGCCGTCTTGCCCGCCTGGCTCTGTCCCAGTGTTCCTGGCATCTGAGAAGGCAAGAGATGCCACACGGGGGCCCGGGAAAGAAACTGCAGCTCTTCAGAAGGAAGCAAACCACTGAGGCAGAAACTGCAGCTCCCTGCGGACTAGCAACCTGACCCAAGGACAAGCCGCCTGCCCTCTGCAGGTCAAAGGCCCAAGGACGGTACCTACCTCAGAATATGGATGATGTCTCCATGTTCTTAGCCCACCAAGCTGGCAGCTAATGTGTGAGGAGACGTTAAACGGTGTCCCAAAGCATGAAGGCCATGGGATTTTGCATGCTGGGAAAAGAGCTGTGTCTGCTCTATACCAGAGGAGATAGTCTGCAGGGCTTCTACAAGGACACATGTCTGAGTGTCATACGAATTCGTCATGTGTGAGTTTGATCCCAGCATCACACACACACACACACACACACACACACACACACACACACACACACACACACACACACACACACACAGAGTTCCTGAAGGAAAGGCTCCTGTCCTCCACGGAACCTAGCTGTTTCCCGAAAGCAGTGACTCTAAACCTGTGCGTTGTGACCCACTTGGGGTCAGGTATCAGACATTCTGCATAGAAGATATTTACATTATGATTCATAAGAGTAGCAAAAAAACCCAGTTATGACACATCAACAAAATAACTTAGGGTTGCAGGTCACCACCACATGCGGAGAGCTGTATTACAGGGTCACAGCTGTCCACTTCTGAGAAAATTGTCTTTTTTTCTGGAGAACATAGGAGGGCACGTGTTACCCGCTGGGGTGTTTCACCCATACTTGTATTATTCTACTCTTATGGAATGCACTTACATTATTTATGTAATGGAAGATAAGTTAAATAATTGCTTGTGGTTAGTTTTGAAAGTAACATGTTTATCTTTTGAGTTTCATACGTGGATGCACAATGTATTTAGGTCGTGTTCATCTCCACACCCTCTTCCCAGACGACCCTCACAACCGACCCCGTGAAGTCCATGATAAAGTTGCTTTTAAAAAGCAGCAGTAGTAACTCTCTGTCAGCTCTTGATCTTGACTTGACGACAGATGGTATTTTGTGTTTAGAAGTTACCCTAGAGCTCTAGTACCAAAGGCCTTTAAATGAGATTTTTCCGGGGCTGGCCCTTACGGCCACAAGTCCACCTACGTTTCTGAATCAAGATGGCATCTCTAAACTCCTGTGCCCTGAGCTCCTTCTCTTACCTCGGTGCGTGCCCTCTGTGCTGTGACTTCTGCTACCTGTGAGCTCTCCACCTGGGGCATGCCCTAGTCCCCGCCTCTGTAAATAGATCTGTCTATAGAGGGTCATCTGACGTGCAAATACCTTTGAGTTGTTATTGCTCTCTCTCTCTCTCTCTCTCTCTCTCTTTCTCTCTCTCTCTCTCTCTCCATATATAGAGAGTTCCTTTCCTTCAGGAACTCCCTTAACATTATGTAAAACACGCTCATATTTATTGCTTCATCTTAGGAGTGGGTTTGGGTCAGAGGGAGCAACACATTCAAGCTTAGAGTTTTGCCAATATTGTATGTGGGGAGTCTTGTTCAAAGTTTAGACATTTTGACCACTATATTAAAAAATGTTTGAACTGAAATGATGTTTTCCTTGATCACTTACTTTTGGATCTCTCTTAAAGTATCTTCTGGAGGGTTCGTTTTGCAGCGATGAAACTGGGCTCCTGGCTCCCAGGCAGCTCTGAGCTCATACCCTCCCAGTCCTAGCCCAGAAATGATGCTATCTACTATCCTAATCCAGCAGTGATAACTGTCTCCCTGTCCTAGTCCAGCAGGTTTAACTATTTCCCTGTCCTAACCCAGCAGTGATAACTGTCTCCCTGTCCTAACCCAGCAGTGATAACTGTCTCCTTGTCCTAACCCAGCAGTGAGAACTGTCTCCCTGTCCTAGTCCAGCAGGGTTAACTGTCTCCTTGTCCTAACCCAGCAGTGAGAACTGTCTCCCTGTCCTAGTCCAGCAGTGTTAACTGTCTCCCTGTCCTAGTCCAGCAGTGTTAACTGTCTCCCTGTCCTAACCCAATAGTGTTAACTGTCTCCCTGTCCTAACCCAGCAGTGTTAACTGTCTCCCTGTCCTAACCCAGCAGTGTTAACTGTCTCCTTGTCCTAACCCAGCAGTGTTAACTGTCTCCCTGTCCTAACCCAGCAGTGTTAACTGTCTCCCTGTCCTAACCCAGCAGTGTTAACTGTCTCCCTGTCCTAGTCCAGCAGTGTTAACTGTCTCCCTGTCCTAGTCCAGCAGTGTTAACTGTCTCCCTGTCCTAACCCAGCAGTGATAACTGTCTCCCTGTCCTAGTCCAGCAGTGATAACTGTCTCCCTGTCCTAACCCAGCAGTGATAACTGTCTGCCTGTCCTAACCCAACAGTGATGTAGTAGTAGCTGGTGTTTCATGCTGATGTGTGTTGGAAATCACAGGGGAATACTGCACGAGGTTTGGGGAGTACACTTTACTTTCCACCCAATTTCTCATAAACATAAAATTGTTGTAAAAGTCAAGTTTATTAATGAGAAAGAGGTGGGGTTTGATGCTGTCACTCATTTGGGTAGAATGTCCGCCTAGCATGCGCAAAGCCTTGGAGTTGATCCCTGCATGACATAAAGCCAGGTTTGGGGGTACACACCAGGAATCCCTGCACTTAAGAGGAAAGACGTAGAAGTTTTGGAAGATCAAGGTCATCCTTGGCTGTATAATTAGTTGGAGGCTAACCTGGGATAGGAGAGGACCTGTCTTAAGAAAGAATAAAATAAAATCCAGTGGCACATTTCCCTCATTTTACATGGAAAGTTCTTAGCTTTAAAAACCATGCTAGGGAGCCTGGGCTCTTGCCCTGTGTGGAGTCTAATACACAGTGTGTCATCTGCCCCTGCCAACCCAGGCTTGGAACTGCAGTCTCCTCTCCAACCCACTGCTCATCCCACGCGGAGTCACGTGGAAACTTCAGCAATGTGGTCGTGACAGAGGCTTCTGGGCAAGGCGGGTGTCCCCTCAGGGCTGTCAAGTCTGATCACGCTCTTCTGCAGAGCACGCACGCTGTCTCGACTGTGTGACAAATATTTCTTCGCACGTGCATAATTCAAGTCTTGGCAGGGGTTGGGGCGGGGAAGCAGCTGCAGGGGAGTCCTTTCAGCCTGTCGAGGTTGGCTTCAGAAAATGGGAAGCACTTTGTATCCTCCTTGCAGGGGTCCTGAGAGGGCTTAGTCAGGGCGGGATTTACTGCTAAAGGCAGAGGCAACACAGACTTACTGATGGGCTTGCGGTGTGGTGTCCAGGGCGCCGGTGATGACAACGAAAACGATGATAGCGATGGTGGTGAGGGATGTGATGACGGCCACATCTCACTGATGTCTATCACGAACCAGACGGATGTAGGGGCTGTTGCTCTCACTAAGAGAGGGAGCGACTCAGATAGACTGTATCGTCACTAAGAGTCAGAGCCAAGCTGGGACCCAACCTGTGGCCTTGGGTCACCTGGTAATATAGGTTACGGTTGCAAGCTCACCTCTCCGCCACCCCATGCTGCTTTTTACCTGTGACTACACACCCATGCACAAACATGTGCCAGTGTCAGACCTGTGAAAAACGCCGCTTTACACGGCGAATGTGAATAAGAATATTGACATGGGTGATTGCACTGGATTACCGAGCTGTGCTTAGGGAGGAGAGGGAGTCAGAGAGCAAACACCACAGGCAAGCAAATGTGAGCCCCTCTAGAAGCTGGGGAAGACACGGGCTCTCCAGGAACCCGTAGAGGGAGCACGGCCATGATGACTCCTTGAATTCCAGGCTTATAATCCCAGACAGACTGATCGTTCAACTGTGGTTTAGTTTGAATGTGCTACTCAAAACTTCAGGTGTTGGGAGTTTAATCCGAAACTCAGGAGTTGATGGTGTTTGGAGATGATGACTCTGAGATTAGAATTTGATAAAAAAAAAAAGTGGGTGTGGCCCCCACGACAGTATTAGCGACCAGAAGAGGCAGACAGACTCGTTTGCCCTGTCATGTGACTTCCTCTGCTGCGTTACGACACGGCTAGAAGTCACCACTGGATGCCAGCACCAGGCTCTCAGACTTTCCATCCTTCAGAACCCTGAACCAAGCGTCTATTCTGTGGAAACCACCCAGTTTTCAGATGTTTTCAACAGCAAAAACACACGGGAAGATGTCACGGCTGACACCTTGATCTTGAACTTCCAGCCTCCTAAACCATCAGAAAACAAGTTTCTCCTCCTCCAGCCACCAAGCCTGTGGTGTTTTGTCACAGGCGAGTGAACTGGCTGGCACAGCAACCTCTCTCTCTCTCTGAATTCTCGGTGTGCATTTCTGTGTTAGTCACTCCCCCTGTTGCTTGGATAAGACATCTGACAAAAGCAATTTAAGGAGGGACACAGCCCACCATGGAGGGGGAAGGATGGGGCGGGCACAGGGGGTGACCTGACACACTGCATCTGCCGTCGGAAGCAGAGAGCTGATGGGAAGTGGGACTTGCCTCCAACGTTCAAGGTTCAAGCTTGTTTCCTGTGACTCACTTCTTCCAGAAGATTCCACCTAGACCCCATTGGAACGGAAAAGGGGCTTTTGGAAATTGTTGCGGGACATTTGTACACTGTGTGAAATGTACTCCTGTGATTGGTGTAATCAAAAGCCGAACGGCCAATAGCTAGGCAGGAGGCGTAGGCGGGACTTCCGGGCAGAGAGCGAGACAGCGAGAGGAGGAATCTAGGTGTGGGATTTTGCCAGAGACTCTGAAGAAGCTGAACACTAAGCCACGTGGCAGATGTACATTAACAGAGAGAGGTTAACTAAAATTATAAGAACTAGTTGGAAAAAAGCCTAAGCTAAGGTCAAGACTTCATAATCAAAGAGTCTCTGGGTTATTATTTGTGGGCTGGAGGTCCACAGATAGTCTGACAAGGAAGTTTGTACATTTGGTTCCCCCCCACATGGTGTGTAAATCTACACAGGGCATGAAAAAGCTGTAAAAATATCCCTAGTAGGCTTAGTGCTTGCAGTATGCAGAGGTACGGCTCTTTTAAGACGCCCTGTTACTGAGCACCCGAGCGGGTTTATGAGCAGCAGGTGGTGCTCTCCTCGGTGGTGGAAGACTAGGTGGAAACACTTACCAGAGCTGGGGCAGAGTGACCAGCTTCAGGCTGGGCCATAGGCATGAGGCTCCACTGTCACTGACCTGAACAGGGTGGAGCCAGCCACCAGAGCCGTATACTAGATGCCCCACGGAGGGGCTAGCAGGTTAAGGTTTAGCTCATGCAGTCAGAGAAGGCTGCAAATGTGCAAAAAGTCTGGTTCAGACTGAGAAACCTCGAAACAGATACAGCATACTTAAACATGTGCTTAGATGCTAAAGAAAAGAAGATGGGTATTGACAGTCAAAAAATTAAATAAGTAGTTAAAAAATTATAAGGTAAAGTCTTTAGAGAGAGTCAAGTAATATAAAAGGAAAAAAGCCACATAAAGATGGGAAATACACGGGGTGTCTGGATCCTATATGGTGTTTTGTTGACTTTACATTTTTAAAAAATGCTAATGTACAAAAAAAAACAGTCGATGAGAGACATTGGATTATGGAAACTGCTAAATTAAATCGACCTATATATTTTAAGAATGACTTAACTTCAGAATGGAAGTCAGAAAATGTGTTGCATTGGGGGAGAGGTTTTCCTTTTGTTTCCGAAGGAAACAAAATCTGTGGATTTCTTCAAAATTACTAAAGACCAGATTTGATTGGGGGGAGACCTCCTGAAAATCATGGCTACAGATGCAAAGAAACAAAAGAAAAACTATAATACAGCTCTGAGACTGAACGAGACTTGATAAATCTTGTTGGCCACAGAATCTTCATGACTTATTGTAACATGCCATCATTTCATATGGCATGGATAGAGATTTACATTACAGTTTAGTTATACAGTTCAAGCAGACGTATAAAGTCAGCAGATGCCCTTTACCTACTTAAACATAGAACAAAAAAAAAAACATCTTTACCTGATTTGTGTATACTGCACATTCCATACTTGTATTAATACACACACACACACACACACACACACACACACGAGATCTTTAAAAGTTTGTGTTTTTAGAAAAAAGAACCAAAACCAATAAAAAACTGCCGCTGTTGAAGTTTCCACAAAGTGTAGACCCAGAAAAACTTCAAAACTTCTAGCTGAGATGGTCCAACCTCAGACTACTCTAGTCAAGACTTCCGATAAGCCCTGAACTTTCCCATTACACAGAGACTAAACAAAAAAAAATACAGCTAGTTCTCCCAGGACTTGAACATTGTTTCAATTGTCTCAGGGTCCCCTAGAGATTCTTCTACCCCCAGACTGAGGGAAGCAGTTTATAGAATATGATGCTCACATTCCCAAGAGATGGGATAGATGATAGATGGTTTTTGATTATTCAATATATTACAGATGTTTACCATCATTTAGGGGGGGATGTTTACAAGTTATTCTTAGTCATTGTTGGGGAGAAAATTGAACAAAGGAGATTATATTCAGGGACCTCATTCTGAAAAGAAAAAAGGGAATATAGCAAAGATAGGATATAAACAGTAGATTATTGAATCTACTTTTAGACTAAAAATCAACTACTAGCCTCAAATATTTTACATTGGATTTTTGTATTGGATACAAGCTTATGTTTCTACTCTTGCTTAAGAAATTGTACCTATGCAGTTCATTTAAAAGTGTAATATAAGGTTTTACTCCTTGAAAGCTATTCAGAATAGTAAAGAAAGACAGGTTAGCAGTTAGTCACCTATTACCATTAAACCTGTAGTTAAAATGCTATATGTGTTTTCAAGGTCAAACAGATATATTTTAAACAGGTAGATGGTCCTCAAACACTTCAGAGACCTACAGAATATGGCATTTAAGATGTTTTAACAGCATAAGGATTTTCATGACAGTGAGACACATCTGCTCCTGGTACCAATTTACTTCAAAAGAGGATGATGGGTGTCAAAGAACCTCCACATAGAGTTTGCTTTCATTGTAGAAAAGCTAGACGTTTTGACTAGAAACTTCTCTTGCCTTAACTGCTGACAGCATGCTACCCAAGCTGGAAAAGCAGGACACAAAAGGAAGCTACTGCCAATCTTTGCCAAGACAAGGTAGGACAGTCCTTCAAAATTCCTGCTTCACAGAAAAGTTTGTCAGATATTCTAAGCTTGTACACCCAAGATGGGTGCCCCAACATTGCAGAGGAAACTTGGGTGACTGTCCAGGCAGCCATCTGTTTCTGTAGTTTTGAAAGTTGCTTGCTCTGCACTTCCTGTTTACTCAGATAATGTTATACCCTTCTTGGGTCTCTGATGGAGTTGAAGGCTGGATAGTTTCCATTTTCCTTGTCACCAAATTCATACAGGAAACTTACATAAGAGATGTAATGTTTATAAGCTCGAGAAACATAAAACTTAAGTTGTTTAACTAAGAAGATGTTTTTAGGATGGTAATATAAATTATCGTATAAAATGGTTTAGGTATAAAACTTTGGCCTCACCATGACAGGATAGATAATGTAGTGGTTTCTCTGAATTTGCCAAGTACGAATGGACTGGATATTCTAAGTGTATGTCTTATAATTGTTCTTATTGTATATAGTTTTAGTATGATAGAGTCAAAACCCCTTCTTTTTATCTAGACAAAAAGGGGGAAATGTTGTGGGATATTTTGATTGCACAGCGATACTCCAAGACTCTTAAATAAATAGGTTTACCTTAAATCAGGGGGGCAGAGCCAGAAACTGGCTAACCAGGACTAGCCATAGAGAAGCCAGCAATTTGGATAGAGAAGATGCATGGGGAAAAGGGCAGGGACTAGAGTTTGAGCTCCCTCTGGGCTTCGGGATGAGGGAAGAGATGTGTCCCTTGTGGTGTCTATGGCCAAAAAGCAAGGTCAGCTAGCTGCTATTCAACCTCTCTGAGCTAGCAGGTTTTCACCCCAGCCTTTGACTCCCGAGTCTTATGGATAAATAGAATGATAGAGCCTTAATTTAAACCTATACATCACAGCTGTGGCATAGCCAGGGATGGGGAACTGGAAACCTTGCCAGGTCATAGCCTGAGAGGATGGTGGGGCTCTGACCGCATGGCTGTGGGGCCACAGATAATCATTAAAATATCAGTATATTCATGTGCAGCCACTAAGCCAATAGGAAAGCATTAGGAAACAGTATATTATTATTATTATTATTATTATTAGCAGCAGCAGCAGGAGTAGTAGTAGTAGTAGTTTAAAATATCAATAGATTCATGTGCAAACACTAAACCAATAGGAAAGCATTAGGAAACAGTATATTATTATTATTATTATCATTATCAGTAGTAGTAATAGTAGTTTAAAATATCAATAGATTCGTGTGCAAACACTAAACCAATAAGAAAACATTAGGAAACAGTCTATTATTATTATTAGTAGTAGTAGGATCATTTGTAGATGTGATTAAGGATTTTGAGATGAGATAAAATTATGATAGTTAATCTTTATTGTTAACCTGCCCCGGCGTTTGAATCACCCGAGTGTGTCTGTGAGGGTGTGTCCAGACAGGTTTGACCGAGGAAGGGAGAACCACTGTAACTTTGGGCTGGGATCCAGGGTGAATAAAGAAGCAGAAAGCAAGCTGAGTACCAGCGTTCACCCCCTTTCTCGTGACCGTGGCTGCCGCGTGACCTGGCCCTTGCTGCTGTGGCTTCCCCACCAGACTGTCCTCCCCTAAACTACAAGGCTAAACAAACCCTTCCTCCCTGAAATTGCTTTTAAAAAGAACTTTGATAGCGCAACGATAAAGGTGTCCAGTAAAGAGATCATGTTACATTCAGGGTGGACCCTAAACCCGATGACCAGTGTGCTTGTATATAGAGAAGCCCCAGAGATGGAAGGCGGGCAGCCATCATAAGATGGGTAGAGAATGGAGTGATGCAGCCACAAACCCCGGGAGCCCCGGGAGCCGCAAGAGCCTGGAAGAGGTGGAAGGTTGCTCTTCAAGGGCCACCGGAGAATCATGCAGCCACGATGACACCAGTTTTGTAGAGTTTGGCAACCAGATGTCAGAAGAATAAATTCCCGTTGTCTGAAGCTGTCGGCTTCGTGGTTCTCTGTTGTAGGACGCGGATGGCTGTCTACTTAGCTTTTTGGGTCACCTGCATCTTTCAGCATGTGGGACCTTTTCTGGGTCACTACGTGACCTTGCCTAGCTCCGCACACCAGGCCCCAAACTGCGCTGAGTCAAAGCGCACGCCCCCAGACCACCGTGTGTCACATGTGCTGCTCCTTGCGGGGCCGCCGTTTGGATCTTGGTTCGATGTGTGCCCACCTGGCTCCTGGGAAGTGTGAATTACTGGCAGGGCTAGGTGCCGAAATTCCCAGCCGGCACCCTCCTTTCTCCATCTGCTTGCTGTGAACTGTCTCCTGGAAATGCTCTCGGCCTTCTCAGAATTAATTTCGCTCTAGAGGAGTTTACTGTGGTCCCCCAGAAGTTCTCTCGTCTTCTCTCCGTCTGCTTCTTCCCTCATCAAGGCCTCGGCCTCCGCGCGCGATGGTGGATACCCTGGGGACTCACACAGATGTGGGTCTTCGGAGTCTCAGACTCATCGTTGCCCTATTTTAGGGGCACATGTTTCAAGCTGACCTTGCGGGGGCCAAGGGGACCGCACCACAGGTGACTGTCGAGGTCCTGGCTGCGCAGCAGCAGGTAAGGACAGATTTATTTGTGAGCAATGTCTCCCAGACCTTTTGGTCATCCCCCGAGAGCTTCAGGGACCCTGGAGGAGGCTGGAGGCTAGCTTGCAAACGTACACCTGAGGTCCAAGGATTCAAGTTGTGGCTCTGTGTGCACCTAACAGTGAGGATGACCGGGAACTTCTGCAACAAGTGAGCTCTGAGTTTTACATAAAAAAAAAACTGCTCACAACCCACTTCACAGACGTAAGCGAGCACCGCAGGTTTGTCTGGGGGGGGGAACTATTCCGCTCATAAGTCACATGTCAGTCATCGGAGGCCCAACCTCTCACACGCCCCACAGCGACAGGCACTCGCAGCTTAAGGCCGGGAAGGCTGTGACATGGACATTGCATGACTTTAGCACTCGGGGATGCCACCAGCGTTGCACGGCGTCTGTATGTTGCCGGCGCAAGATGACAAGTGTACTGGTCATGGTAGCACTGCAAACGGTTTAAAACAATGTCCGTCGGAGGGTTCGCTGTCAGGGAGGAGAGCGCGTTGGGGGACCTTGCAAATGTTGTTCCCTGTATTCTCCAAAACAAACCCCTGCTGAGGGCTTGTCTTCTTTACAGGTGAAGAAGGCTTAGCTCACAAGGGCCGGGCTGTGACCCGAGCACCTGTATTCCCACCACCGGATTCGTGGGCTGAAATCCTCACCGCCCTTAGTCTTCTTACGGGGCAGCTGAAGCTGACTCTTCAAGGGACGCAAAATGATGCCCAGGGGTGCAGATGGCCTCGGGCAGCCTTTCCATTCCAAGCCACATTCTGAGAATTGTTATATTATTATTAGTTTAATTGATTACTTAAAAACAGATCTTGGAGATTTTTTTGTTTGTTTGTTTCCAAGACAGGGCTTCTCTGTGTAGTTTTGGAGGCTGTCCTGGAACTCACTCTGTAGACCATGCTGGCCTCGAACTCACAGAGATCCGCCTGTCTCTGCCTCCCGGAGTGCTGGGATTAAAGGCGTGCGCCACCAATGCCCGGCTGGAGATTTTGTTTTTACAGCCTTGGCTATATTTGCCTCCTTTCAGATCCATCCTCCCTTTCCCTATCTACCAAAATTTGTGTCTTCTCCCCCCCCCCTTTACTAATAAAGTCCAGTTTGTGCTGGTCACGTGCTCACGGATGGGTGGCCTTGCCAGAGAGTATGGTTTGACCTTCAAACAGAAGCACTCTTTTTTGGGGGGGGGGTTTGAGACAGGGTTTCTCTGTATTGTTTTGGAGGCTGTCCTGGAACTAGCTCCATAGACCAGGCTAGCCTTGGACTCACAGAGATCCGCCTGCCTCTGTCTCCTGAGTGCTGGGATCAAAGGCGTGCGCCACCGACGCCCAGCCAGAAGCACTCTTAAAGGAAGCAGCTCTCATCATCAGTTGTCAATAACTCCTTGGGGAGGGGTGGGGCTTCGTGTCTCCAATGGCTTCTGTGCTGGGTGGGCGGGGCTTCAGCTTGCCTGGGCCTTGTGTGTGCAGACGACACAGCTGTGAACTCTTATGTGCAGCCGCCCTGCCGTGAACCGAGTTTTTGGGTATCACACCCAAGAGGAAGGGTCTGTAGGTCTGTCCTGGATGGCTCAAAGGCAGGTACGTGTCTAGGGCCACACGATGAGTTCTAACGGACACAGAATTATGCTCAGAAAAACCCAGAAAAGTGGTGGCTCGTAATATCGATTAGTTTTGAAAGCATAAGGGAATTAGCCTGCGCTTGCCCCGCCCCCCCAAAAAAACCCCAAAGTCAGCCAGTGAATCTGAGATGGAATTAGAAGGACTATTAATTAAAGTTACAACTTGAGCCCTGTCATGGAAAGGTCAGAAATGTTTCCCTTAAGGTCTCAGCTCCGATTTCTTTAATTAAGAACAATGGGGCTGGAGAACCTCTGCCCTCCTCCCCGCCCTGTTGCCAGCCACCGCGTCTTCTTGAATGTCAAGGTCAAAAAGCTAAAGGGAGTAAGGGATTATGATCTGGCACTGAAGTTTCTCAATCGCTAGTCCTGCCCTCCCTGCCCCACCCCCAAAGCCCAGGGTGGGAAGACCTGGCATGGCTGGAGGCATTTTCTCTCTGGGCTTCAAGACCGTCCTGTGATTATCGATCATGCAGGGAAGCTGTGCATAGGTTTCTAGCTTCTCCCCATAGTTCCGCCTTAATTTTGAGCCAAATAATATTCATCAAAGTGCTTCCTATTCCCACTTGGACGAAAAGCAGGGTGTGTGAAGATTTAGCAGTCTGGGGCATAACTCCAGTCTCTCTGCCATGGACGTGCAAATTCCCACGTTCAGCAGGCTGCCCGGAGTCTAAGCCAGCACCCATGACGGACTGTGGAAATGGCAGGCCTCTCCCACCTGTGGTGTCTCTCTCCTCTTTGCCTGCGGCCATCCGTCCCTCCGCTCCCCGCTCTTCTCGACCCCCTCTGTATTCTGGGGGCGAGGCTTGAAGGTACAAGAAGGTTGGGTCCCCTGTAAAGCCTGGAGAGGGCGCTCCCACCTTAACAGGACCATGCAGGGGCCATGTTCGCGGAGTTATGTAACCCACAGAGCCGCAAGGACTCTTTCTGTGGCTTCATCCCTAAAGGTCGGTTGCCAGGGGTACCTGAGGAGACTTAGAGAGAGCATGGTGACAAGCTGGGGGGACAGGAGGGGAGCTTACTAAGGTTGGCAGGCAGGACAGAGCTTAGGACTTTGTGTGGTCTCTGGTCTTGGAATTGATACCCATCAGTTCGCCAACATTTCTCCGTGGTCTAGCCCACTGTCCATGCATGTCTTACTTGAGCTGAAAGCCTCCCTTAGTGATGCTCTGAGTGACAGCTTCAGTGTCTCAGGGCTCCATGGGCTATACGCATTAGTCTATTAGACCAATGACTCAGAACGCTCAATAATTCAATAGATAGATAGCGTGTATCTAGAAATGCGAGGTGTGGGGTAAGGACAGGACTGGAGACATAGAAGGCTAGTGGGTGACTTGGAGGCAGAGTATAGCCTAGTTTCAGCTGACTTTCCATGTTTGCTGGGGTCGACTTTAATATGACTAATATCAAACGATATTTAGTAGTAGTATAACAAAACTGCAGAATTTAGACCCGACATGGATTTCTGCTAGTGTCCAGTGATCTGGATTCTACTGAGGGACGGTGGCTGTGGTTTCGTGAAAAACTGTGGAAGTTCTGCACTTCTGGGTAACTTTCTGCTCCATTCACATGCTTTGCGGAGTTCTGTAAACGGAAGCAGCAGAGCTCATCTGATGGAAACCACCCCGCCCTCCGAAGGCGCACCCTGGTGCTTGCTAATGTGAATCCTTCCTGTTCAAAGTTTAATACCTCATCCAAGGGCTCAAAGATTACATTGCCATTGCTTCCCACTGTTTATCACAGTTGGATCGCAAAAGCCAATTTACGTTGTGGTTTCTTCTCTGCCAGGTCTTTACTGTCTATTTTTAAATATGTCTCACAATCCAGTTGGGTGCTTAAGCACAAAGTGTTGGCTCCACGATGCTGCTGGAGCTTCGGCTGTGAAAGGGACCTTGTCCTCAGGCTGTACAGCATCCTCCGGACCTGTCTCTCCTCTAGGGAGAATGCTCATTAACCTTCACTCAGGGGCATTTAAAAACACATCCCCTCCCTGTTCTAAAACGGAGAAAAAAAATGCTAGTGTCTCTGAAGTGGTGTTTGTGGCTACAGATTCACCTCTGTGAATGACAAGGGCTTCTAACCCCTGCCTGTCTTCCACTACAGCTTCTGTGGTCCTACTAAGGACCTCTGCACATGGAGATAGAGGCCAGGCTTCAATGACTCCAAGGAGCATGAATACTACATTTTTTTTCCCCCAGAAAGAAATGCTTTTAGAGTTAGAGCTAGGAAGGTACATAGAAAAAAATGTAATTCTAGAAAAGTCTTGATCATGGCTGTCTGACATTTGAGAGGGGTTTCATGGTGGGAAATCTTATTGCTTATTAGGTTTCCTTGTTTACCAATCCCTATGGTGGCAGATAAATAAAATATGCCTGTGAATAATGAAATAAAAATAAAATGACAGTGTTGTTTCTCCAGTCTGCTGGCAAAGAATGAGACATTATTTTTTTTAAATCTTTATTTCTTGTGGGGTTTGCATATTGGTTTATTTATCTTTTTCTTACTCTGACTTAAAAAAAATTTTCTCACTGTCTTCCGCCATATTTTCTGCAGTAAAACTGAACACAGGCATTTCTCTGCTGCGGTAGAGACATGGCTGAGTTGTCATGGGGTCTGTGCATAGTAATTTTTTATTCCTAGCTTGATTTTACTTTTACGTGTATGAGTTTTTCCTTGCTTACTTGCATGTGTATGTGCCATGTGTGTGTGCCTGATGCCCCTTGGAAATCACAAAGAGGTCATCTGATCCTTTGGAACTGGAGTAACGGATGGCTATGAGCTACATTTGGGTTCTGGAAACTGAACCTGTGTCCCCTGCAATAGTAGCAGGTGTTCATAACCTCTGAGCCATCTCTCAAGTTCTAAAACTGACACCTTATTTCATTATGATTTTTCTTTTTTGGTTTTTCGAGACAGGGTTTCTCTGTATTGTTTTGGAGGCTGTCGGTCCAGCCTGGCCTCGAACTCACAGAGATCCACCTGCCTCTGCCTCCCGAGTGCTGGGATTAAAGGCGTGCGCCACCACCGCCCGGCTCATTATGATTTTTAATCGCATGTATGTGGTTGTTTATCTTACATGTGTGTCTGTGTGCCGTATGCTTGCCAGGTACCCAAGGAGGTCAGAAGAAGCATCAGATCCCTTGGAACTGGAGTTTACTGATATTTGTGGGTTTCTATGTGGGTGTTTGGAATGGAACTTCAGTCCTCTGGGAGAGCAGTGAGTGTTCTTAACTGCTGAGCCATCTCTCCAGCTGCCATGGGGTCTGTTTGGTTGCCAAGGAGTTCACAATGGTGGGTACCCATTCCTATGGATCGTTAATTTTGTAAGATGAGTCACGGGAGAGCAATTAAAGAAAAACTCAGCCCATGGGCCGTGGTGCAAGCCCATGGCTGATTCCCGACGGGGCTGTCATACTCTGGTGTGGGCTTTGTGTCTCTAGGGAGTGTCACCCACCTCCAGACGGTGTTGGAGTTCTGTCATCTTGGCTCAGACTCTGGCACAGTCTGCGGCTGTTGAGTTCTGTCACCAAGATCGTATTACCGTTCCTTCAAACCTAGCTCCCCTCTCCTCACTCATTTCCCCGAAAATATATTTCTTTTCCTGTCTCTTTGGTGAGCAGAACGCTGACAGTTTGCAAGCTCTGTGGACGGAGCATGGATTCTGGAGCTGTCTCAGGCGGGGATAGGGAGTGAGGAGAGGGAGAGGCGTGGAAGGTTATGAAGCACCCACCGTAGGCTGGAGGCTTTAAGCGTGCCTCGTTTGCTTCCCTCAGCAGGCTGAGGGATTACTATAGTATGGATCATGGCCCCTGTGATGGTAATCACTCCTCTAACACCACACTTGCCTAGATGGAAGTCATGGGCTTGATGACGACAGATGGTAATCACTCCTCTAATACCACACTTGCCTAGATGGAAGTCATGGGCTTGATGACGACAGCGTTGCTTGATTACTATGCTGAAGAGCCGTTTAAGGAGAACTTTCTAGTCAGTTGAGGAACCATGGGCTGTACCCACACATGGGACTGTGTGTGTCTGAAGATGGAAGACACGTGTGTCTGAACAATAGCTTGCTTGGCTTTTCTTTTATGGAACCAAGCTTCTCGGGTGGCACTTAGCAGAACTGCGATCGTGGTTGATGTGCGTCCCGTCACAGGCCTGCTTTGGGCGTCTTCTCGGGGAGTGCTAACCACAAAGGATCTCTTCAGCCACAACATCAGCTTCTTCACTGCTCTTCCCGTGGGTTCTACTTCAGAGTTATCAGTTTTCCTTCAAGAGTTCCCGTGGAAGTGCGGGTGTGCTTAAGCAAGGCATGGGATGGTTTTGCCCACGGAGCCCCGCATTGCCACCCATCAGACGGCGTCAGAGGCCGCAGGCACATTTACCACGGGCCGCCTGTGGGAGTCAGCTTAGATGGAGCTGATGGCTCTGAGCCCTAGATGCTGGCAACAGAGCGTTTACTGCGAGCAAAACTTTGCTGGAACAAATTGTGCTCTCCATTTCACAGGGATGGAGACTTCTGCAGAAGAAGCTGGCTGGCAATGGGTTGGCAAAGCAGCAAGGAACCCACTCATTCTATACAGGGTGGCAAGGAGGGGATGGGGGGCAGAGGCCCTCGAGAGCTGGAGCAAAGCCAGAGGGCAACCCGCTTACATAAAGTGGGGGGGGGGCAGCACTCTCGGCTGAACAGCAGAAATAAAAATCGCTTTTAGAAAGAGGAAAAGGAATAAAAGAAGGTTGAGTTACTGAAGTTTCACCCCGAACTCAGAAGCACAAATTGTGAACAAGGCTTGTGCTATATCACAGGGATCGGAACGTTGGCCATGGCCACAGCAAACTCGAGTTGTTGGGAGAAAAGCAGGAGTCAAATACGGATTGCCTTTTATCTGTGTGTTTTTTTTCTGGCAAGAATCCATGGGGGTATATTGCATACATCAAACTCGTCCGCAAGGTCACAGCCAGGGTACTTTATGCAAAGACACTCGGGGTCTGATCTCCAAATGCCCCTGTAGACCCTGATAGTTTATCATTCTGAGAGCTAACCTAGCTTGACATCTTCTAGATCATACTCTTTGGTTCCCATCTGTTAGACCACCATTTATCAGTAAGATGTCTGTGACTGCCAGCCCGGGCTAGAGTTCCTGTCTCAAGTGAATAAGTAAGTAACTCGCCACGTGAGTATTTATAGCACTATTATTCACAGTGGCCAGGCAGCGCAAACAGTTGAATACACTTACCAATTGACAACTGGATAGATGCAGGAACTCAGCCATCCAATGGGATATGACTAAGCTATCAGAAGGTTTGAACACAAGTAAACTTTGAAGACATCGTGCTGAGTGAAAGAGCCAGTCACAGAGGCCATGTGTATGCGTCTGATCCCTGAAAACTCCCGGAACAGAAAACCCATGGAGATGGAAGAAAGGAGGGTGTGTGTGTGTGTGACACAAGTTTCTTTTGGAGGGGATGATGGGATGTTCTGGAATAAAAAAAAAAGTCAATGATCGTTGAGCAAAGATGCTAGGAACTGCCGAAAGCTACACATCAAAAGTGCAAATTTGATGGTCATCCATGTTTCTCTCTCATCATTTGTGTGTGTGTGTGTGTGTGTGTGTGTGTGTGAGTGCACCCATGTGTGTATGAGTGCATGGAGGAAGAGATGGATGTCTGATGCTCTGCTCAGTTCTCTTTCCTGCTTGGGACAGAGTTTCTCACTGAACTCGGTGCTCAGCAATATTCGGGTAGGCGGACTGTCCAGGAAGCCCCAGAGCCCCTCCTGCCTCTGCCTCTGCCTCCCAGATGCTGGGGTAATAGGCACATACCATCATTTCCAGCTTCTGCATGGGTTCACACAGAAAGTGCTCTTACCCACTGAACCGTCTCCAGAAAGTGAATATTTCAGTAAAAAAAAAAATCAAATGAGAGAAAAAAAATCACTTCTGAGGAATAACACTGGGCCGGGATGGTGGTCCTGTTATGTTCGAATTTTTCCAAGCCATGTTATTTTAGGAAAGACGAGGATAAGAGTGAAGGAATAAGGTTGCCGAGCTTAGGTACTGCCGCCCTTCCCCCAGGAAGTCTAGCGGCCATCCTCCCTTCCTGAGCACCTGGGCCGATGCCTCTTGCCACCATTTACATCCTGGATTTGATGTTTCTCTCTAAGCCGACTTCCAGGACCGCCGGCTCCCCGAGGGAGGGTCACCATCATTGCTAATTGGATTGCGTCTCACACAAAAAAGAGACATGCCCAGGCCTCAGCATCTGTGGACACGACTGCATTTTGAAAATGGACCTTCGCAAGAGCGGTCAAACTTAAATAAGGCTGCGAGGGCGGTTTCGGGTTGTCAGCTCGAGAGCATGCGGGAAGAAGGAATCTCAGTTGAGGAACCGGCTCTTTCGGATTGGTCTGTGGGGCATCCCCGTGGGGCGGGCGTTTTCTTGATGGCCAGCTGATGTAAGTGTGCTCGGCCAAGTGTGGGCGGTACTATTCCTAGGCAGATGGGCCTGGCTTGGAAAAGAGGGCAACTGAATACATGTGGGAAAGCAAGCCAGTAAGCGCCATTGCTCCACGGTTTTGCTTCAAATTCCCGCCTTGAGTCCCTGACTTAGGTGATGGGCCTTGGCCTGGAAAGGTATGTAGTGGCATCTTGCCAGTGAATTTGTGTTAGTGGCCACACCCCTTTGGGTGTGGAGAAGTGGAGGGTGGGCTCTCTCTCTCTCTCTCTCTCTCTCTCTCTCTCTCTCTCTCTCTCTCTCTCTCTCGGGTCACAGATGGGATCGGAAAGGCAGAGGCTGCAGTGGGTCTTAATTATTATCTGCATTAAGTTGTATCCCCAGTCAAACACCCATTTATCATTTACCTTGGGTCTAGTGAAATCATTAACCCCCGCCAACTATAAGCCAAATAGACACTTTCCTCCCTAGATTGCTTTTGATCAGCAACAGAAAGCAAGCAGAGGCTATGCCCCTGGTGGTGTGTGATTCACCACCGTCTCACCCACGTTCCTGGGAACTGGGTAGCCGGCATGGAAGCAGAGGTTAGTGGTACCCTTGGTGCCACTCAGTAAATGTTGAAAACCTTGGGTCTTGAGGGCTTCCAGACGCTGCTCTGTGGCTGGCTGGCTAAGAGAACTGTCCTTCAGAAGGCTCTCAAGTACCTTAAACTTCCAGAAGCATCTGGCAATTCCTGAGGGTTCCCTCATCCTGCAAACTCAGACTGGGAATGAAAAGTTTGCTATCTCTTTATCTACCTATTGTCTATCACGGGCTTGATCTGCAGCCACAAGCATAAACATTTCTTATGTTCCACGAAAGGAAAACAACGTTGTAAATATTTGAGGTGTACATTTTCCCTCTTGAGGGTCACATGCTAAGACAAGCAGCATCTTTTTCGCTTTGTGTTAAATTTTTTATTACGTGTGTATGCTTGCACGTTCACACACGTGGTGGTCAGAGGACAGCTTCCTGGAGTCAGTTCTCGTCTTTCATGTTTATGTGTGTCCCCGGGATTGAACTCAGGTGTCCAGGCTTGTGTGGCAAGGGCTTTTACCCAGAATCCATTTCAGTGGCCACCACGATATCTTCTGTCAAAAACAGGAGTTGCTAAGCTTCAGGCCAACTTTCACCGCTTCAGTTTTTCTCAGGTGATGTGACGGGAAGACATTTGCAATCTTCTAATGCTACTCACAGATTTTTTTGTTTCATTATCTTTGCAGTGGTAAAGAGAAACAGCTTTCAATCGGATATGTAAAATGCTTTATTTCGCTGACTATGTTTTGGCACAGAGTGTATTTTAAACGTTGCGCACAAATGTGTCTCTGGGTGTGGGTGTGTGTTTGGGAGTGCAGGGCCATAGGAGTCAGTGTCCCCTGGAGCTGGAGTCACAGGTTGTGTGAGTTGCTGGACATGTGTGCTGGGAACTGAACTTGGGTTCTCTGTAAGAGCAGCTGCGTTCCTGACCACTGAGCCGTCTCGCCAGTTCCTTCCGTATGAGCTAATAGAAATGTTTTATTGTAGCCATTTAGAAAGGTGGTTATTTGTTTCTTTCTCCATTTTTCCCAGGGATCCTTGTGAGGACTGGCTTATTTTGAAATAGCTAACCTGCGTGCACATTTGGGGACAGCTTTTAATACCACATGACCTACACTCACCCCTCATGTCGAGGACATCGCATGCAGTTAAATGGCGATGTTACATAATCTTCGGAAATTATTTTCATTAGAGCAATTGTTGACGTGATTGGGGACAATTTGTTCCATTCTGTCGTGGGCTTGAGAAACATGAACAGAAAACAATGCATGGTAATTGAGTCAAACCATTAAAAATAAGCCTAAGGTTTCAGCACCAGGATGAGCTGTTCAAACCTAGCTGTCACATATTCCTTCCTTCAAGGTCATCATGCTTATGCCCATGCCCGCTTGGGCCAGATATTTTCTTCTGTAGGACCAGAGTCATATGGAGAACTATTTGTGTCTTGATGTCTCTTCTCACTAATGAATAATATGGCAGCTTTAGTTACCCTGGGCTTAAAGGACCTTGAGATACTGAGCTAATTGAGAACCAAGCCTGCCCCCAAGAAACCAGCGCTTCCCAGCTAGCAGCCCAGTCAGGGAGCCATTCAGGTGGGAACCATTTAGGCAGGGTTTGAGGTAACAATGAAAACACCCCATGGAAGCAGGGGGGTGGGGAAGTTGGCCATGCCAGGCCATGGGATTCTGTCAGTGGCTGGTGGCTAACTTGTCACTTTCTTCCCGAGATTTTCTCTGTGGAACTCAAGGCAGCCACTCACTTCCCGTGGGATAAGAGGAGCATAGCTTGCATGCATTCCCTTCATGCCTTTACAGGCACACGAGCTGCAAACACATTTCCGTGGCTCCACTGGAGTTTGCGGAATCCATTCCATTCTGTGGTGGGTTATGGAGCAGTGTGTGAAAAGAGTTCATTATGCGCAGCCGCAAGAGGGGCTGAGGAGTTTGTCTGCAGGCTGTCAAGTTAGCCTTGCTTACTCTTCTGCAGATGGAACCAGAAGACAGCTAAAGTCACGAGCCTGCATAATGACGGGCCATGGAAAAGCTGGCTGCAAACTTTTAACCAGATCCCAGCACCTCATCTGAGAAGTATGTAACACTTGATGGACCCTTCGATGTGGATTATTCCATGCCTGGCCTGGCAAGCACATCTCAAACGTACCTGGCTACCTGTCAGTGAAGAAACTCACTTCTCCTTGGGTAAAAAGCAATGTTTAACAAGATCACAGTGTTTTGTACCCCAGAGAGCTGAGATGTTAGGATGGAAAGACTGACTTTCCAATGCCAAGGCCACCCCATTCTCCAGCACCTTGTTGTTAAAGGTCTGAGCAGCCAGCAAGAGGCATTCCCTGGTCTCTGGGGTGAAAGAGTCAGACCCCCAGCTGCACTGCACTGCAAGTCACCAAGTTGTGCCCTCTTGGTTCAGCTCTTCCAGATGGTCTGCTTCCCTCTGTGTCCCTACCCCTCCCTCCTATTTGGGGTAATAAGTATTTGATTGTAAAGATCATGCATACAGGCTGGGAGATGGCTCTGTCAATAAAGTACTTATTACACAGGTATGAAGACCTGAGTTAGAGCCCCAGTGTGTGTGTGTGTGTGTGTGTGTGTGCATGCTTGTGAAAGCACACACAAACACACACTGACACACACCTACACATGCATGCATACATCTACACACACCTGCATACACATACACACACACCCCTACACATACACTTACACACACACCTACACACATACACATTCACACACACACTCAGACATGCACACACACACTCAGAGATATACACACCTACATACATGCATATACTTACACATATACATACATCCACACCTATACACACTCGCACATACACGCAAAGCTGAGAATTATGGGGAGGTGGAGGAAGGAGGATTCTTGGGAGCTTATTGACCATCTAGTCTAGTCAACTGGTGAGCTTCAGTTTTAGTGAGAGACTCTGTCTCAAAAAACAAGGTAGAGAGGGATAGAGGAAGATAAGCTGCATCAAACTCTGGCCTCCACAAACATAAAATAAACAAACAAGCAAGCAAATAAATAAATGAAAAATAAATAAATAAAACTAATAAGGAAACATGCTCTTTGGGGAAATTCAAGCAATCCAGAAAAACCACAAAACACGAAAAATTTGTTACGTCTGGAACTTGGAATAGTCCCCTCTTCTGTGGGGACTGTACTGATGTCTCCTCCTCTTCTGTGGGGACTGTACTGATGTCTCCTTGTCTTCCCTGGGGATTGTACTGATGTCTCCTCTCCCTTGGGAACTGTACTTGAGGGTTATTGAAACCCTTCCTCCTGATTCTTAGAGTCTCTCTCTCTGCTGCTACCAGACTGGAATGGAGGACCCCGCAGAGGAGTGACCTTGGGATCCACACCCTGAGCAGAGGAGTGACCTTGGGATCCACACCCTGAATGCAGCACAACACCACAGAGTCCACCAGTAGACATGGCTTGTTTGCCTTGGAGCCCACAGGGTCTTAAGACGTTGGGCCTCTCTGAAGCTATACCTGAGTCATTATCAGCCAGTTCCTTCCATGTACCATTCTTTCAACCAGCTCACCACACCAGTCAGAGCACTGGACCTGGAAACCCAGGGTCCCATGCTGGATCTTCACACGTCTGGTTGTTTCTTGGTGCACAGAGCCTACCCCGCCTGACTAGTCAAAATTAATGACTGAGTATCACACTGTTCTTCATAGGGAATTTGTCTGAGCTCAGTTGCATTACCTTGCCCTATTGCTTCATATTTGTGTTTTTGTATGGTGAAATGTACTAGGATAGAAACCGTCATAACCGTCGAGTACAGGATCTTAATAAGACCTCTGGGGGGAACTTGAGGATGCTTCCTGTCAACCTCAAACCGTCAGAATGCCTGTAGTTTTGCCGAAGAAGGCTTGTGCAGAGCAGACAGAGGGTGACTTTACAAGGAGAGCTGATCCTGGGAGCCTGGCTGGGAGATGAGCGTGGTAAGATGTTTTGCAAACATAAAGATGCCTTGAAAGGATGTGGTGAGAGCTCTTCCTGGGGCTCAGGTAGAGAGCGAGTTAGAACCCTGCACTGGAAAATCTTTCCCCGAGACACTGGAGAGGATGTAAAACAAGCAAGGATCAGAAACGCCGAGGCCACACCGCCCTCCCTGGAGGATCCTGTCTCAGCCTGTCACTCTAGACACGGCGATTGAGCCGAAGAGTCACATGACTCTGTGGTGGAGAAATGTTGGTGGCACCCTCGTGTTTATTGCAGCAGCATCCACAATGACTACAATCTAGGCATGTGTCAGTGGATGGACATATTAAGAAAACATTGTGGACAGACGTGGGGATATTATCCACCTATAAAAAGCACAACGTTCTGTCACTTGCAGTATCGCGGATGAGCCTGGAGGACAGCGTGTCAGTGGGACAAACCAAGTTCAGACACTAACGTGTCCCACAAGCAGAGAGGAGGAGGTGTACAGACACACATCACTACATGTTCCCACACAAAGTAGAAGATGTCCAGACACAAATGTTATGTGTTCTCCCAGTCACCTTACAGATCCTGCTGTGTTGATATAGAGTCAACTGGTTTACCTGGTGTGTGTGTGCACACGTGTGTGTGTGTGTGTGTGTGTGTGTGTATGTGTGGTGAAATATGTGTGTGTAGTGAGGAATGTGTGGTAAAGTACATGTGTGGTGTGTGTGTGTGTATGTGTGTGGTGAGGTGTGTGAGTATGTGTGGCGAGGCATGTGTGCATGGGGGGCTGAGGTATGTTTGTGCATGTGCCCACTGGATGCTGAGTGGTTTCTTTCCTTTCTGTGGGGGAGAACCAGCAAAGCTGTGAAGCATCTCCATGGAAACCGGCTCTCCATCCGTCAGGCTGCTGTGATGTGAATACATAATTCTCAAGGCGGGCTAGGACTAATGAGGCAGCTTAATGGACCGCATGCTAGGACCTTCTAGAACACAGCTCCATTCCTCCAGTCTCTAATTAGCTACAGGCCTCTGAGCAACTCAGGGTGCTGTGTTTTACGAAGCTTCCGGGGGCCTGGTTTTGGTGTTGGGATAATTTTGGGGGGTCCCCCCTCACAGAGCCACCAAACAAAGGTCTCCATAGTAACCTGCAATGTAATCACTTTAAAATGATAATTTCCTCCGGAAAGACAAGACTCTCCAACAACTGAGTAGCCATTTAGAATTCTGGTGTTGGCATAATGCCCTCCCCCACCCTCTCCCTCCCCCATTGATATTTTTCAGTTCACCTAGAAGAATGCAGAGATTTCCAGTGAACTATCCCTGGTGACCTGCAGCTTTCTGTTTCTGTCTTTCTCCCCCTTCTCCCTGCCCTGTATTAGGCAACTGATCTGTAGGCTCCAAACAAGACCTGGCCAACCTGCGTACATTTCTCGTGGGGCTCAAAACAGTATGGCTCTTGCTGGTGAGAGGAGCAATCTGTCAGAAGCTGGACTCCAAAGGTTAGTGAGGGAGTTACAATGTATCAGCAGGTATGAGATCAGTATCCAGTGGGCTGAAGTTATCCAGGGCGGCTCTCTCCTGAAGGCGTGTCTCCCTCTCCCTCGGCTGCTGACACCCACAGCTCCTTCCGGGTTACTGATGCTGGCGGCTGTGTATGTATGTCAGCAGAGCACCTCCCACAGTGGACCAACTGGACATTGGCCTGGTCTGCCACTGCTGTCACTTGGTTTGCGGTTCCCTTGGCGGCTCTTTCTCCTGGCAGGAACGTGGAGAAGGCTTCTACCTTTCAATTAATTAGCTGTTGTTTTTTGTCCACAAGAAGGAAAAAGAAAACAGGATCAGATCACTGGAGGAGCAAGCTGTGCTCAGGCGTCTCTGCTTGGAGAGCTGGGACTGGGGTGTCCTTGTCACACAGCCCCCACGGGGCTCTCTGTTTTGCCTCTCCAGTTTGACAGCGGCTGGCATTTGGAACACCCACCTGCGTTATTCTGAGAACATTCTGGAGCTGGAGATTCCATCCAACAAATGGGAAGGGCAATGACTTTTTAGGGACAAAGTGGCTTCCTGGAGCCACGGCTCCTCTCGTTGGGCTGGCAGTGAATCTGCCCGTCCTCAGGCACGCCCTTCCCTGCGCGGTCACCCCATTGGCTCTTATCTGAGGGGACTTGCGGCAGAGTGAAGCAGATGCTTCAAAGGGCTAAGAGTTGGTTTATTTTCTTAGAGCAAAACCCAAAAGCATTTGGTTGTGAAGAGAGGCCGTCAAAATGACATCAGTTGAATTCTAAGTAGCATTTTCTGAGAAAAACTAAAACAAACAACAAACAAACAAAAAAACCAAACCAAACCAAACCAAAACACACACACACACACACACACACACACACACAACAAATGGAGAGAGATGAGATGAGAGAGAACATGGATTAAAAAGTCTACATACATTTCTAGCTTCCCATGAACTAGACATAATATTGCCTCTGCTGGAGACAAAGGACCCAAGATATGATCAGAATTACTTTGAGAATTCATGACTGACTGTAAACAGACTGTGTAGAGAAGCTCATTTGGGTTCTTAGAACATTGGCCTGGCCCTTGAAGACAGTGGCCAATCGCAAGAGGCGGGATTTCTCAGCCTGGGTCAGGCCCGGCTTCCCTACTGCACTCTCTGGAAAGAGAGTGAGGAAGCTGTCTGTGCTGTGACATGACAGCTGTCAGTCTATGGGACCTGCCTCCTTCAGGCTGCTTGTCACGCATACTACGTTGAACTGCGTCACATGACCTCAAACTTCCCGCCAATCCCCAGAATTTACAATAGTCTGTTGTTTCCTTAGTTCTTTGGATTGCTGGGAGTGGGGGGAGAACTGCTCTGAAGACTTTTCTCTGAAAAGTCACCTCTAGATTCCCGGTCATGTGTGCCTCCCCTCCCCCACATCTCACGGTGACTGTCTCTCTCTTACTCTCATTCTTAATGAATCTCCCTTGGTGAATTTTAAAGGGAAGTCTCTCCTTTTCTCTACCCTCCATCATGACACACACACATACACTCATGCACACACACACATGCACATACATACATATGCCTGCATATACACACATGTGAACACACACTCATACACACACTATGCACACACATGCATGCATACACACACCCATGCACACCCATACATGTGCACACCCATGCACACACGCACACACCCACACACTCATGCACACACATACATGTGCACACCCATGCACACACCTACACATATGTGCACACACTCATAACACACACCCATACACATGCACACACACGCACACTCATGCACACACACATGCATGTGCATACCCATGGACACACATATACACACACATGCATGTGCATACCCATGGGTCTAATACTCTCCCCCACCACCTTGTTGCCCAAGGCCCTTTCTCCTAATAAACCTCATTCTTGAATGGAATTATGTGTGTGTCAACTTTTCCTTTATCATCTTCTATTATTGTTATGTTTAATGTCATTGCCGGAATGTATCTGTGTAAAGGCTAAGATTTGCTTTTAAAATGTCCTCCTAAGGCCCGTGGGTAGAAGGTCTGGAAGGTTCTGGACCCAGAAGGACGTTCCATGTCCCCAGGGCGTGTACTTGAAGAGGACCGTGGGGATCTTGGTCCCTTTTCTTTCTGTGGCTAGGAAGTGAGTGGCTTCACTCTACCAGCTGTCTCCTGCCATGTCTCGTTACTCTGCCACAGGCCCCAAACAATGGGTTTGTCAGACTGTGAGCCAAAATTAAATAAACCTCCCGTCTTCCTAAGTTGGTTACCTCAGGTACTTAGTTAATAGCAATGGGAAGGGTGTTATTCTTGTGTGAAGAAGAAGTCAAGATGTGTGACTGTGCTCCCGTGAGGCGGCTAATCAGATGTTAGCAGGCATGGAGGTCGCCGAGGATGGGCCTTCCTTCATAATCAGCAGCTCGGGAAGCCCAGAAACAAAACAGCCGGGCTCTGATTCCTGTCCAAAACAATGGCATCTGAGGCCCACGTCAGGCCCTGAGTGGCGATGACATCCTGAACCACCTGAAGGGTGTAAGGTGACTATTGGGACTTCCGGTAAAGGACAAACACACAGAATGGTTCTCTCTACTCACAGCTGCTCAGGTCCTCTCTCCTTCCAGGAGCTCCCAATGGACCAGGCAGCTTCCTAGTAATCGGTGTTTCCTAGAGACCCTGAGGAGTGTGTTTAAACAGGGATGCTGGCAAATCCTCTCTCTGCCTTGCTCCTTGAGAGCACCCCACTTCAGCCTGTAGGAAATGCTACACTGGGCTCTGTGTCCCATCTGAATTCCTTAACGGAGGTCAGAAGGACCAGGAACCTAGGGGAGGCTAGACCAAGGTTCTAGAACCCTCTCTTCCCTAACTGCGTGCCCAACAACTCCGTTGTAAGGCGTAGCCTCCTCGAGTTCCTGCAAGGTCGGGGCTGTTCTCTGCAGCTCTGCCCTGACTTCAGGTGCCAACTGCTCACACACCAAGGGTCCCCCAGCCACGTACACACTTGACCTTCCCCCTTGACACAATTCTTGTTATAAATTCTAATGTTCTCCTTGACCACCGTGTGCCCCCCCCCCCCCAGGTTGGACAACACAGTGATTGATCTTTCCTGGATCTGGAGTCAAATGTCTGTGAAGACATTTTCTGGGAAGATTCATCTAATCCGGGAGGTGGGGGGGCGGCATCTTCTGGGGGTGGCCCAGATACATGGAGGTTTACGGGAAAGTCTGTGGCTGGAGCCTGCTGACCTGCTTCTCTCTCCGGTGAGTGCATCCACTCTGCTATTGCTGCTGCCTCTTCGGCCCTCCAGTGTGGGCCAGTGCCTGACTGGGACTCCCGGGGCACCCAGGCCCATGGACTAGCAACTGTGGGGTCTCAGCTCCCCCACTGTCAAGACAGTCATTGCCAGACTACCAGCATAGTGTCACGTGAGTCAATCTGACAAAGCTCCTTGTAGTGTTTATTCATTCTACAGGCTCAGTTCTTCTAGAGAAACTTACAAAAGTGCGGCACAGTGGTCCCTATGACTGTGGGCTCCATCAAGGGAGTATTAGCACAAAAATCTCTTCTCTGCTACACAGGTACAGACCACCCCCCCCCCTTATTATTCTCTAAATGACAAGCTTCCCAACTATTTCCACAGCACTCACTCTAGGCATGACAACACATCTAGAGGTGATCTAAACACCCAGTGAGGATATTTGCAGGGTCTGTGCATATAACCACACCGCTTCATATGGGGGCCTTGAACATCTGAGACGGTTTTCCGCCTGGAGTTCCTGGAGCCAACCCCCCCCACCCATGCAGAGGGATGGCTAGTTACGATTTTTCTGTGTGTTTTATGATGGAGGATGCCCGCAGGTGGGTTCTGGAAGCCTGGGGCTTCCATGTCCCACTCCATGGAGTCAGGGGCATATCTAGGCATGCCACTGAGCTGGGTGCCTACAATCCTCACTGGGGTTCTACTCCTAGGCACAGGCGAGCGAAACAGAAATCAAAGCATGGGTCCCACAGTCAGACTCCAGCCTCCTGTCCCCTGCCCTTCTTAGAAGCCCTGCTTGGTCAGCGCACCCTGAAGCTACCCACGACCCTTCGTGATTCATCTCGTTGGTAGAAAGAAGACTTTCCCGCAACGAAAGGAATCACTAAGGGCTTTTGTTTCTCAGTGTCAGAACCTAGGGAACCACACCAGACATGTCACAGTCTATACGATGTCACAGTCTGGAGCGATTGACAAACCTCTGACAAACCTTGTTATCTCTTCTGAAGAATTAGATTTATCACGGTCAAATTTTCACCTTCTCTCTGGTCGGCCGCCTTGACTTCTGCCTAAGCACATCAAACCGCCGAGGCCCGGGAGCTTTGTCCCCTTCCAAGGCTGCGATTTTAATTTACTTTTTAAAAATTTTTTGTCTTGAATTCTGGCTCCCCAAATTCCGGCTCTTACATGGGAAACCGTTCCCCGGGTGTGGGCGTTTGCACGCGTTTACTGCCGACTTGCCTCTGTTTCTTTTCCCTTACCCGGAACCAATAATTGACTCACCCCCGAAATCTCTTCCCAGACGTGAGTGGAGGTCTAAGACCTTGGAGACTTCGAATGCTAAGCTCTTTCATTTTAAGGACCGTGTATTCATGGGTAAGGGTTCAAGCAGAGCAGATCCCAGTGTTATGACAAAGCACGTGGGGGACCTTGTCGGATTCCATGGTGGGTGAGGGACAAACACAGGCAGACAGAGCTTAGTGAGAAGTTTTATCAGAAAGGGGAGGGAGGGGGAAGGAAAGAGAAAAGGGGTAAAGAGACAGAGAGACAGAGAGAGGACAGAAGAGAAGAGGGAGATAGGAAAAGTCCTGTCTGCCCCAGGGGAACAGCGGGAAAGAGAGAAAGAAATTGGGAAAGAGAAGAGAGAGGATAGAGGGCGTGCCTGGGCGGGGGTCTTTCTTTTAAAAGGGTCCTTTGCACCTGGGCTGACCAGGGTACTGCCTGAGTGCATTCTGCCAGGTGGCAGGGTTCAGGCCAGCGTAATGAACTTTCCATCTTTAGAAGCCATGAATTAGTGGGACAAGTGGAATTTTCTGATGCACTTTTATCACACAGTCAAAGCATCATAAAGGCCCCGGATGGGTGATTGCCAGCGAGCGCTTCCATGGCCCTGCACCAGGCTGCAGTCGCCACCTCCTCCTCCTAGTCCCCAGATGCCCTACTCCCTCTGCAAAGGCAACCGGAACTCAGCTGAGCAGTCAGCCCACGTCAGGAGGCGACTCTTTTCAAATGAGACCGCTGGCAGACATCTACTCTTCAAGACGTCTATGCCGCCATTATCTGAGCTGTCGCGAGGCTCCAGGGGAGACCCACATGTAGGAAGTGTTATTGAGCTTGTTTGTTAGGATGTCACTCACAGTACTCCCCAGGAGACAGGGAGCTAACGTGCACCTTGAGCCGACTTGCCTCCGGGCGAACCCATCTGGAGGCTGCCCATTTGAGTGGCAGCTTTACAGAACAGCGCTGATGGACAAGGCAAGTAAGAAGTCTCGTATTGTGTGGGGTTTCCGAACGGGAAACCGGTTCTCACCTCACAATATAGCTGGGCGGTAGACAGGCACCCCGCCTCGTGAATGGAGAACATGCCTGCACCCGCCTCGTGAATGGAGAACGTGCCTGCACCCGCCTCGTGAATGGAGAACATGCCTGTACCCAGGCAGATGATTCCCTCCCCACCCACAAGACCAGATACTTGGCCAGGATCCTAAAACCAACTTCGGAGTTCCTGTAACCTAGGACTCCAGTTTCAGGAAAGCCATCTAGACCTTTCCTCTAGATCCTCTGGAAGTTTCTAAATGGCCATTGGTTATGGAGCTGTGTGGAAGATGGTCTGTCTAAAGAAACCATGTAATTATGATCTCCCCGACATTTAGAGATTGCCAAAAGAATGCTCAACAAGAGAAAATGTTTGTCTTGTATTAGATGGCAGAGCCTGAGGATTTGTTGGACTTACCTAGCGAGAAAGGGTCATGTTGTGGCAGTTGAGATAAATTCTATTCTCTTTCTGAGGGTGAAGAACTCAGCATTAGTCACTGAGGAGAAGGTGCACTGTCTAGAGGTCAGAGTCTACTCTGTGTGTGTGTCTGTGTATGTGTGTGTGCATGCATGTATATGTGGTGTATATGTGTGTGTATCCATGATCGTATCTGTGTGTCTGTGTGTGTGAGCATGTGTGTGTGCATGTGTGCATGTTCAAGTATGTGTACGTGTGCTACATGTGTGTGCATGCATGTGTGAGTGTGCATGTGTGTATAGGTGTGTGAGTGTGTGCTCACGCATGTGCGCGTGCACATCTGTGTGTATGTATGTGAGTGTGTGCGTGCACGTGCACATGTATGTGTGCATGCATGTGTGTGTGCCTGTGTGTGTATGTGTGTGAGCATGTGTATGTGTATGTGTGTATGTTCAAGTGTGTGTACGTGTGTTGCATGTGCGTGCATGCACATGTGAGTGCGCATGTGTGTGCATGCACGTGTGAGTATGTGTGTGCATGCATGTGTGCACATCTCGTGTGTGTGTGTGTGTGTGTGTGTGTGTGTGTGTGCATAAGAAGGCCAGAGTTCAACCTGGGGCGTGTTCCTTACTGCTGTCATTCTTTAAACAAGGTCTCTTTGAAGCCACAGTTTGCTGGTAGGCTGACTGGCTAGGATGCCCTAGGGATCCTTCTCTTGTTACCGCAGGTGTGACAGGCACATCCTCATGCTTTGCTCACACACAGGCTTTTTACGCTGGTACTGAGGCTCTAAGCTCAGGCCCGCACGCTTGTGTGGCAGGTGCTTCACTTGCTGAGCCGTCTCCTCAGCTCCTGCCGAACCACTTTTAATGAAAACTAAGGTTCTGCTTGCACGACAGCAGGCGTCATGCTAACAGAATGGCCATCATAAAGGGCTTCTGAGAGAATAAGAGAAATCTGGCGAGACAGGGCTTCCTGGCACTTCCTGTCCAAGAACGGCCCTCTTCACCCTCCTCACATGGGAATGCCGCCATGGAAGGGAGACCAGGCCGCCTGGAACTCCTCGGCGCATGGCTCCAGAGCAGAGACAAGAAGCTAGCCAAAAGAGGACAGCGGTGGATACCCCAACATAGAGTTCAAGTCAAGAGCTGCCACGTGAGATGGAAGTGCTCTTCAGCGCTAAAGGGTTCGTTTTTTATCAACACATGAAAACACGCGGGGAGAGCCTGAATAAGCAAACGCAAGCAGGAGGAAAACAGAGACTCGATAATGGTGGAGGACTTTACCGATCTGCCTTTTGGCACCGGATCGATCATCTCAGTGGAAAAATCAATATGGAATCACCAGGAGTGAACCACACTCTGGACCTAATGGGCCAGATAGGAAAAGCACAGAGCGTTCCGTCTGGGCAGCAGAACACGCATTCTCCGCGAAAGTGTGGGAAGCGTTCTCCATCTAGATCGCAGGCTGGGACACAAAGCAGACCTTAATAATTTATGGGCATTGCAGTCACATAAAGCCCCTTTTCCTAGCCATCGTGCTTGGATGCTAACAACAGGGAGAGCGGAGAACTCAAACGAGGAAATCAAACAACACCCCAGAGCAACCCATGTGTCAAGAGAAGAAACCTAAAAGATATTTTAAAATATCTCCCGACAGGATGCCCTCTATGCAAATGGAAACAAGGCACATCAAGACTTGTGAGAGCTGGATCAATCGCTTCTAAGCGGAATGCATCTGGCGATAAATGTGTGTGTGCCGGTGAAAAAGACCTCCACAACCAGACCTTACGCCCCAGGGAACTGGAGAAAGAAAGACACACTGAGACCAAGTAACGAGGAAACAGCCAAAACCAGAGCGGAGGGAGTGGAGACTGCAAGGACAATGGGACCGAGTGTAAGTTGCTTGAGAAGATAAGACAGAACAAACTTTAGAAGCCTGAAGAATAAAAGGAAGAAGCTGGAGAGACGGCTCAGAGGTTGAGAGCGCTGGTGGCTCCTCCGGAGGTCCTGAGTTCAGTCCCCAGCAACCCAGGTGGTGGCTCATAGCCATCTGTAATGAGTTCTGGTGCCCACTTCTGGCCTGCAGGCAGGGCAGCGTATACATAATAAACAAACAAATCTTAAAAGAATAAAACGGAGGAAGGACCCCAAATAAAGCCGCAAGGACAGACGGCATCAGAGTGGTTCCATCAAGGCACAAAGCTCATGAGAGTGAGCTGTGACACGGATGACCCATGAGCCCATGGGTGAACTGGAAGAAACCAGTGGTTTTCCCTAAATCCCAAGCTTAATGGGACCGACCATGAAGGGGCAGCGATTCTGAGATGACCAGTATCATGTTAGGACAGGGACTCCATGATTGAAGACTTCCAGCAAATAAAAGCCAGGGACCAAGCATATCCACTGGTGAATTCTACCAAACACTTAGGGAAAATTTAAAGTCCACCCTTCTTGAACTCCTCCAAAAAAGTTGAAGAGGAGAGGACACTTTCAAAAAGGAGATTTCTGTATTTTTAAGGATTGTTACTTTTCAAAAACAATGTTGGCTTCTTTTTCCTTGTTATCAACACATAACCATGACTGTTTTTAAAAGAGATATTTTTATTCATTGAGAATTTCAGTATTTTCATCATATTTACCCACCTCCCCTAACTCATCTCAGATTCATTCCTTTCTATCACTGAAGAAGAACAGGCAGACAGAAATGTTGCAAGAGCCCGAGGCAGTAGCTGACTCCAATTAAATAGCAGGGCAGTTGCTGGCCTAACTGATCCTGGGAACCACCCGCCTCCAGTCCCTTATCTGGTCCAGGGAAAGCATGGCACGGGGCAGACAGGGATACACGCTCAGTGGGAAGGATTTCTGTTGCTTAGCCACACAGGCAGAATGCAAGTGCACTCAAAGGGAACACATCACTAATAAAAACATGACATATGAAAATGCTGACCATAGTGGACACTGGTCAACAATTACTATTAAATTTTTTTTTAGTGTCTCATGTGGGCTTCTGAGATTGCAGAACATAACCATTGGGTCTTGTGAGAGAGTCCAATATAGTATTCACTGATGAGACTTGAACTGAGTAATCTTTCCTTTAAGGAAATTTTGGGTTGTGTGTGTGTGTGTGTGTGTGTGTGTGTGGTAGAGGTCAATGTTAGACGTCTACTTCAGTCTCTCTCCACCTTAGTTTTTGAGATGGAGTCTCTCACTGAACCTCATCCTGCCTCCACCCGTGACTGTGCCGGGATGGCAGGTGCCCGCCGCTGCAGCTGGTGTCTGCACAGGTACTGAGCATCAAACCGAGGTCCTCAGGGTTATGTGGCAAGTACTCCACGGACCGAGACATCTTCTGGGCACAATGACACTAAGTATTCTCATGATGGCCTTGATAATGACAAGTGGAATGTGGCATAAGAGAAATCATAAGGCTCTGTTTTGGGTGCCCAGTAGGGGATAATTGCTGTTTTGCTCATCGTGTGTTAGCTTTTCACATGCAAGTATATATTCAACATGCAACGTTAGCCTTCAATGTACCCATTAGCTTATCCACACACACACACACACACACACACACACAGATGCATATGCAATGTAATAATTTATCATATATGGTTGTAGACATGAACTACAGGCATTGGCTTGAACGCACATGCCTATTAGCTCCAACCCTGCTGGGCAGTTTTGTGGTAAACACTTGCAGAGACTCAGAGTCTGGGCTGCTGAGCCGTTGTTTCTGAGTCAGTGCTCAAACACCCAGACACCACCACCCAGACACTCGCGCCTGGGATTCAATATCTTCTGAGAAGGACCAGAAAGAAGCACCAAAGACGACACAGGAGCGCTCCCACTGGGCACCGCTCGACACTCCCTTTCTGTGCCGCCCTTGGGGTTGCCAGCTTGTCCTTCGTTTTCCTCCGAGTGCGATCTCTCTCAGTCCCGGAAGACCCGGATGGTTCTTTACCCTGGTGAACTCAGGAAGCCCGGGGGCTGGCTCCGGCTCGGGGGCCCATGGATCTGTCACAGGGATGAAGAGCCAGGCTGGGAACTGGGGCGAGGAGGGGGTGTGTGAGTGGGAGGGGTGCATAAGGTAACAAGAGGGTAGCAGATTGTCCATAAGGACTCCCTTGGCGGGGCCGGGAACTGTCAAAGTGGGCGGGGCTGCATAGAAAGCCAGCTCCAGCTGTCTTCCGTGGCTGCTGTACTCTGAGGTGTTCGAGCCATTAAAATGCAGCGTTCCTTGTTGCTCACCCTGGCCAATCTGCTCACTCCCATCTGCAGGGCATCACGGGAGGCTCGGCTCCTTTGAACGTGCCTGGCTTTTGTGAGCACGCTGTACCTCTCTGGTCCCCCGTGGCCTTGCTCGGCACCATGACCTGGGTGTGTTGACCTTATGGGCGTTTCTTTCCAGGTTCCCTTTCTTCTCGCCTAGGGTGCCAAAGAGAGCTTTCACACGGCAGACTGTAACCTCACAGCCCCAGTGCGACCCGCACCGCCTTCGGGGGAGATTTCCTCTGTCTGGCTTGAAACCTGTTGTTCTCAGAGGTTGATGCGATGAGGAGGAGGAGGATGGAGCCAGCCGTGGGAGGAAGGCAGGGAAGGATCCTCAGCTTGGCAGGCGGTGGGAGGGTGGTGCAGGCTCTCAGAGCCAGGTGACAGCTTGTGGGAGGAGGGAGGGACTGGATAGCGAGGTGGGGGTGATGGTGGGGGTGGGAGGGGCTGGGCAGTGAGATGGGGGAACGTGGAGAAGCGCGGGGCGAGAGTAAAGCCTGAAATGTGTTTTCTGTCTTCTTTGGACCGCGGTAAAGGAAAGCAGGGAGGGGGTGGGTTTCTGGACCCCCTTGTAAGCAAGGGCTCCAGTTTTGGAGAGAGAGCATCTTGTGTTTGGGTCTGGAGTGGGACAAGGACCCCCCCACCCCAGCCATATTAGCTTTGAGAGGAGCCTGCAGAGCCGGAAGCGTCTTTGCCGGAGGACGTGGAAAAGTTAAAGTCAGATGGTAGAGAAACTTCTGGAAGTGGTGATGCAGAGCATGAACCAGCCATGGTGGTGGCAGCTTGGCTCAGGACACCTCGTCTTGGTTGTCAAGCTGGGCTGGCTACTGGAGACAAGTAGACACACACACTCTGTGGTCCACCCGCTGTAAAGGGAGTGAAGACTGAGCAGGGGCCACGGCCCCTGTGATCCTGAGGGATGGGGGTCTATGCTGAGTGACGTGCCACGTGGAGGCTTCGCCCGTGACATTGGTGCCTCTGGGACAGGGGCTGATGGAAGCAGCTGAGGAGGGCAGGAGGGCGTGGCGTGGATGCGGGGGCGGGTGTGTGTGTGTGTGTGTGTGTGTGTGTGTGTGTGTGCTGGGTTTGACGGGAGCAGTGAGTGAGCCCCCCACCCCGTGCTGGGTTTGGCTCGAGCAGTGAGTGAGGACAATGATGATGACTCTGAAAGTCAATAGGCAGGTCCTAAACAATTTGCTGCCTGGGGAGGGATGTTGTCACTCATCCCAGCTTCCTCTGCCGCCCCCTCGCCTGCGCTGTGTGCCTGCCGGTCCCGAAGGCCGTGCTGCTTCTGTCTGTCCTTGTGAGCATTGCCTCTGAGTCCCAGGGGTGTCGTAAGACACAAATGCTAACGGTTCAGTCTTCTCCAAAGCCAGGTGACCAAGCAGGGATGGCTCCCAGGGATGGTGGCTCACGCTGGCCACCTCCTGAATTAATCGTGGAACAAGGAGGGTGTGAGAAGAAGCAGAATGACTGTTGAGGGAGCTTGTGGGCTCGGGGAGGGCGTGGGAGTCAAGAACAAACTCTGTCGCCAGCGTGAAAGGAAAAACAGGGCCTGCCTGCCCTCCCTTTCCTCTGCCCCGCCCTCCCATGCTCTCTCTGCTTCGGTGTAGTCCCAACTTTGAGTCTTTTAACCAGGAGCGACTATGTCCCCTCCTTGAAGCCCCCCCCAGTGCAAATTTAGTGATGTCTGGAGACTTTGCCTCTCATATCTGTGAGGAGGGTGCCACTGGCACCTAGTGGGTTAAAAGTCTGCTTAACACTCTGTCATGGGTAGGGAGGGTCACACCAGCATCCAAAAGTCAATGGTACTCAAGCTGAGAAATCCCAAGCCTACTTTTATTTCTACTTCTTTACTTAGTATCAGAGAAAGATTATGGGATGAGGGGGTCAGAGAGCAATTTTTTTCTTCACCTACTTAAGCTACTTATTAGAAGGTGAGGGCACCATGATTTCTGAGATCCAAAAGGAGAAGGCAAAGACTCGAGAAAATGAGTCTACATGACTTCCGTTTGAATTAGGACCAATAACACCCCTTGAGAGTTTCAGGCACAGCACCAAAACGTGCTTGTTGATTTTGTGGTTTTGTGTGTCCCGAGTTTCTGGCAACTCTGTGTGCATGCGTGCGTAGGATGTGGGCGCCTGTGCATGCATGTGTGTATGCTTGGGCCACCTGTCAAGTCCCATCTACCTTGCTTTATGAGGCAGGGCGTCTCATTGGAGACCTGAGTCAGGCTGGCTGACCTAAGAGCTCCCGAGGGCTGGAGATACAGGCACACGCCGATAGGGCTGGAGATACAGGCACACGCCGATAACCCTCACTTTTTTTTTTAAACGTGCTTTCTGGTAATCCAGCTCAGGTCATCATGTCTGTGCCACCAGCGTTTTACCTACCAACGGAGCCATTTCCCCAGCCGGGATGCTCTTCCAGGGATAAGAAGACCCGTTTCTCAGACTGTAGATAGGGAAGAGGCCTCCATCCCACCTCGACCTAAAGGTGAAACTGACACGAGGTATCGTGTGAGGACTGCTCTCCTGTGACCTGGGAGCACGCACAGTGGGTCTCCCGTTACTCTGAGAGTCCTCATCTTGCATCACACAGCTGGAGTTACAGGGAAGACCACAGGAACCGTGTGGGTGAGAGAGAAAGTCAACGTGGCCAGTGCCGGAGTGTGAGCCTGCTCCCGGAGTCATGGGCAGAACTGACCTTACTCAGGGCCTCCAGGACCTAGTCTCAGTCTGTGACAAAACTCGTCGGCAAGGGTAGTGCCGCTACTACCAGTGGCCAGCAACTTAAAACTTGTAGGAATACCCGGCCTTGCAGCAGCTCCGATGCCCACTCCCTTCTCAGTGTTTGGTTTGATCTATGACACAGTGAGGAGTCAGAGGCCTGGAATGCCACAGCTGGAGCAAAAGCTCTTGACTCTCTAGCTACCCCAGCGGGTGGGAAGCATCTAGCTTGGGGTGAGCTCCTGGGCTCGGGGGAGGATTGTCCGACCAGAAGTGGTGGTTCAGTGCCACGGAAAGCTGGGTGATCAGAAAAGGATGCGTTCAAGCCCACATGTGAGCCCGAGCCCGAGCCCGAGCCCGAGCCTGAGCCTGAGCCCGAGCCCAAGAGGTGGGTTTCGGTATTAAGAGCCGCGCAGTGCCACGGGATGGGGCTTTTGAATATAACCGGCCCCAATTTTTACAGGGAGTGGCACTATATCAGGAGGTGTGGCTTTGCTGTAGTGGGCGTGACCTTGTTGGAGGAGGTGTGTCGCTGTGTGTGGGGCCGGGGCGGGCTTTGAGGTCTTTTGCTCCAGCGTCACAGTCAGCTGACACCCTGCTCCCCACAAGTCAAGATGTAGCCAGTGCCCACGTCTGTCTGCACACCGCCACGCCCCCCGATGATCATGGACTGAATCTCTGAAACTGTAAGCCAGTCCCAATTGATGTCCTCTTTATAAGAGCTGCCATGGTCATCGTGTCTCTTCACAGCAGTGAGAACCCTAATGAAGACAGACCTTACAGCGCCTGTAAGCCCCTAGCTTTTGTTTTTTTTAAATGACAGCAACGTGTGGCTTCCTCCTGGGGCACACTCGTGCCTGCCCACTGCATAAGTGTAGGGACATGACATGCTCTTCCCTCATGGCGGCTGACTGTATGATAGAGACAACTCTAGACCTTTGTCCTGACCTCAAATCTAACACATTCAAACCCAAACCCACCGTACCAGCTTCTCACATTCTCCCCCGATACAGCCTGTAGGAGGAAAACAGAACTCCGCCATCAGCCATGTGACTTATTAGAGGCGCATACAGATGAGGTAATAAAAGGGCGGTTTACCGCACCGCTAACCACACCCACTTTAGGCATGACTAAAGACGTATACAGACGTAGGCAGTGAACTACGTCACTAGCCAGGCCCACTTTTGGGCATGGCTAGGGGCATTACAGAGGAAGGTATAAAAGACTGAACAACAGAAGTCTCGCTCTCTTTTCCGGCTTTCCAGCTTCCAGTTTGGCGGTGGAAAACTACACGGCTCATCTGGGTTACTTGTTTGTCTGTTGTGAGTAATTTCTACAATAAATACTTACTTTTACTTTCAGTAAGTGTACCGTTTATCGTTGTAGCATCAACAGCTTACACTCCCACCCCCCCTTTGGCTGGGCCCCTCCCTAAGCTCAGGGTCCAAGAAGCCTGGTCTCCAAGATCTTCCCTGCCTTCGGTCCCTCCTGCTGGTCTCTCAGCTTGTCTGTTCTCCAGACTTCCAGCTGCCTTCCTCCACTTTTGTCCAGCCTGCAATCTGCCCGTAATGCCGTTATAGAAACATCTTAAAAAACGCTAACCCACTTCAAAACATAAGTACCACCCTCTCATTACTCATCGGAAGATTCCAGGCTGTTCACAGCATCCTATGGTCTGACCTTCCGTCTGTGGTCAGTACTCAGCCTTTCTCTGAGCTGCTCTCCTGTCTTGGACCTCTCATGCTGTTCTGTTTGTCCCTACCTTGGATGCTCACACTCTCATCAGCTGCCTGCTGGGAGCCTGCTCACCCTTTAGGTGTCCTTCGGATCTGGGAGCGTGCTGGGATCTGAGGGAGGAGCCTTGCAGGCCTGTGCCTGCTACGTGTGTCTACCTGTTGGGTCGCCATTGCAGCATGCATTCCCAGAACTTTAGGCGTTAACTCCCCAAAGGAGGAGACGGGTGTCTCCTGGCCTTCCCATGCCTTCGCACAGTGCCGGAGCTCCACCAGCCGATCCTCTTAGGAGACATGATTAAAAACCACTTTGCTTTAATAGAGCTAATTTAACGTGTGGTGATTGTAATCGGTTCCATCTCCTCATTTCATCTGACAGGAGAAAATTCCAAGTCTGAGCCGGCTCTTTAACCGGGGGTAGGAATCCTTTCCACTGTAAAGTACGGGACACGGTCTCTGAACACTTGCTAGGGCGGGTCCTTGGCTCTGGGGGTTGCTCGTCCCTCCCTGGCTGTATGTGGTCAGTTTCTGACACCCTGAGAATAAGGCTGTAGTGCTTTCTTTCCGAAGGATGCTGAGTGGTTTTTTGTTCCCCTAGTTTTTTGTCCCCTTTCCCGGGGTCTGTGTTAAGATTGTGATGTCCATGTGGGATGCACATGCAGGACAGAGTGACCCCCCCCCAGAGATGGCCATGAAGACCACGAGGGACTCTGGCAGGGAAAGGAAAGGCTTGAGACACCTGTGCCTGAGAGAGGCCGTCAAGATGGAGGCAGAAGGCAGCAGGTCAACTTGCCTTGCCAGTGAACCTGAAGTAGTGGCCACACCCTTTACCCTTTGGGCGTGGTTTAGGGTGCAGACCTCATTCACTATAAGGTAGAGGAGGGACTGGCTTGCGCTCTCAGAGGGCATCAGAAGGGCAGAGACTGCATCTTCTGGAGCAGGAAGGCCGCAGTGGTTGTTTACTCTTGTCTGTGTAAGCTCTTCCCCCATTAAAACATTTATTTACCATTTATCTTGGGTCTGGTGAACTCATTTAAACCCTGCCTTCAGTCAACTCTAGGCCTATCAGGGCCAACTACATTCGTACAGGGAGACCCTCCCCTCTACTGAGGCCGCAATGCCCTGTAAACGTGCTGCTCTTGGGGAGGAGGGGGCAAGAGCAGGGTACTAGCAGGGACTGTGTGGTGGACCTCATGCGATTGGAGAAGGTACCAGTCCAAGTCCCCAACCCGTGTCACCCTTGCAACTCTATCACCCCACATGGGGTCAGGTCTCGATTGCAATCACAACGTGTTCCGACGAGCCCTGAAGTGGGGGGCCCAGGAGAAACAGCAGCAGGCACTGACCATGAAGCCCATTACCAGGACATTTAAGCACAGGTAGTGACAGTGACTTTGGGTGTTTGCACAGCCCTGCATCTCCAGTTTGCCATCACGGGAGCTTGAGCACTCATGTCGGGACTTAGCTGCCCCAGTGTCACCTCTGGTGATGGCACAGTTTGAGTCTTTGTGCGTCTATTTATAGGCAGCGCTTAGCTCCATTGGACTCTGTCTTTCAGATCAATTCCATTCAGGAGATGGGCATTGAAGTCCCGGGCACTGGGAGGGCGAGCTCAGAGCAACTCCTTCCACTGTGAGATCTCTGGATCCTCCTTTTTTAAGCTTTTTGAAATCTGTTTTATTTATTTATTTATTTATTTGTGTGTGTGTGTGTGTGTGTGTGTGTGTTTTGGCTGCATATATGTCTATGTCTGTGCACCATGTGCATGCCAGGTGCCTGTGGAGGCCAGAGAAGGAGTTGGGTCCCCTGGAACTGGAGTCAGTGGCAGTTGTGAGTGGCGGTGTGGGTGCTGGTAATTGAACCTGGGTCCTCTAGAGGAGCGGTTATTCATCTTAACCACGGGATCATCTCTCCAGCCCCAGTCTCTTCTCCCTAAATAGGGCTTCTGATAGAGTAAGTAGGAGAATACCCACTTCACAGATACAATCAGATGACAGTTTTAAATGCTATTTAAAATGTAGCCCACAGAAGGTTGCAAGGAGGCAACCAGTTACGGTCCGTGCACCGTGCTAAATTTTGGACCCCACTGGCCTCCCTTGTCGCCTCTCAGTTCTTGCTGCCTCCTTTTCGCCCCTCTGTCTAACCTGCTCTCTTTGTGATTTACTCTCTCTTCTCTACTATAAATTTCCCGTGGTTTTTACTTTCTCTACCCCTCGACGTCACTCCTTCCATCCTGCTTTTATTTTTCCTCTCCTCGCTCCGAAATTGAGACATAAAACATTTTAAAGCCTTGTTATTTATTAAACACAGCCGCCTTTCACGGGGCACAGTGATCGGTTGATGCTTTTACTCCTCACGGCTGAGTCCTTTGAGGTGGCTGGTTGGTGGCGTGGGGTGGGGAGGCGGAGGGAGGAAGGTGTGGGTTGCTGAGAAACTCCACAGCATCTAGAAGACAGTGGCACAAGAAGCTTCACCCCTGAGTTCTCGTGAAACGCAGAGACGATCTGGTAACCAGATGGCCTCTGCTTGGCAGTTTGTCAAGGGAAGTGTTTACCGGCTCTGAGAAACCATTTCAGAGCACCGTGTCCTGGGTATTCACGATTCTGTTTATGTCCCTTTTCTCCAGTGGCCACGGAGGCCATGTTCCCACTCGTTTTATGGAGTGGTAACGGTTCACTCTCTGCACAGTTTGCTGATTTGAAGTCCCTTACATAATGACGCTCCCGCTTCCTTACCCATGCTTTATGCAGGGTAAATATGCATTTGTATATTTCATCATTCATGAATTTGAATTTAATATCATGTTTGTTTGTTAACTCACGACTCTTATTTCATGGAATCTAGAAGAGTTTCGGTGTACTCCATACAGTTGTACATCTTCCTAAGAATCAGCGAACTGCTGTGTTTGGCCATGACTGTGAGGTCTTTTCTTAAGCCTTAAATGTCTTTGTACTTTGGACATAGCTATGACTGCCCCCTTTAGAACAGCTGTCCCCTTTTCTCCTCTCAAGAACCCAGAATTAAATTTTGTTCGTGTTTTCCTGAGTCAGAGGATCCAAAGTCACTAAGAAAATGGAAGACAAATCCGAAACTCGACACCAACCCCACGACAGCCAGGAGGGGATCCTGCACCCAACAAGACCCAAAACAGGACAGAGGGATACTTTACGATCCAGTTAGGAGAGTTAAAACATAATATTAATTGCACCAGAGAATAAGTTTCGAACAGAGGCTTCGCAACGAAGCTTTAGCCGCACAACCCAGCTCTAACACTCCTTGACTCAACTTGCTTGCATGCCGGAGACTGAGTCCCATTTGTAGACAGGGTTAGGTTCTCAGCAGCTACGACTCTATCACCCGGGGAACTGTGAAGCTGGGCTTAGTGGCTCATGCCTGTAACCCAAGCACTCACTAGGGTGAGAAAAGGTCACAGAATAAAAAAAAAGGGTGGGGGGTTGGAAAACAGGACGGAAGAGGAGGAAGATGATGATGATGTACGGGTCATTTATATTGCTCCTTAGGTTTTAGAGAGTAGCTCCTTAATTTTTGAGCTGTGGATAGTGAAGGAGTGGCCACTGCCCGTGGTCCCTCTCCTTGTTTGTATCACATGGTGGGAGTTGTGTGATTCTGTTTCATGCCGGATCTGACAAGAACACACTTTGAGAGGCTGTTGCTTATGAAGACCCAGTTTGTGGGGCCTCAAACCAAGCAGGAAATGTTTTCGACACGTGCAAGACCACAGGTAGGACAGGATGGGGCAGGGAGCTGGGCAGTGGATGATACAGGAATGAGGAGTGAGAGAGCCCAAGGAGGCTTGTGCCTGATCCTTCTGATCATGTAACCCTTTGTTACATGATGACATGGCTGAGATCAGGATTTATTTGCACTCACGCAGAGGTTTGGGGTCATGAGTTAAAGGAAAACAATAATAAAGAAATTGATATCTTTGCAAAGTTTCTAGGCCTGGATACGCCTCTCCTCCAATACAGCAAACCAAAATCAGACCAAATCAAGCTGAATCAAATTAGGAAAAGCCCGTGTTTAATGGACACAGTGCTCCCGGATAGCCTTCCAGCCCCCCAGAGAAGACATGGGAAAGAGAGACCAGAAAAGCCACGAGTCTGGTTTCTGGGGGACAGTTTAAATACTGCCCTGTGGGAGTGGTCTTGAGCATCTCTGGGGGAGGGGTCATCATTTGGCAGACTTTCTGAGGTGCAGCAGGGTTTGGAGAGAGATAGGGGATGGGGGCTTGGGTGGAATTTCCACCATAACATCCCAGACTCTTTGGGTATGTGGATGCCAGTGACTGGGGTGAAGCTTCCACCTTAACAATCTTATTCAGGGAGTGAGAGGTATTGGGTATTAAGATTTTTGCCTCCGCTGTAGGGATTGAGTGAAGTCCTGAATGAATATATGTTGTTGACATGGGTACTGCCTCAGCCCTATGGACACAGCAGCACTTTTCCTGGGTAAGGCTTGGAGAGACAACCAAGTCTTCCTCTGGCTTAGTGCGACTACTGATGGTGCGGGAACTGTCCACCATGGCTTTTCCCCCCTCAGTGATCACGCCCTAAAGACTGCTCCTCTGCAGGGACAAGCCGAGCCCATCTCCTTGTTCAGCTACATGCAACAATCCCGCCCTCCTGTTAATCACGTATAATGAACACACTGGGTTTTCCGGGGTGCGGCGGTTCCTCCATCCGAGTGAGGATAGCCCACCCCGCCTCAGCCTTTCTGTGTCCATATGTCTGTCCTTTACTTACTCCCTCATTGCCTCCAATGAGGGTGCCAGGACCCAGAGCGTGTAAGGAATGAGGCACTTTGCCACAGAGGAATACTCAACTTTGGTAGCCACACAAGCAGAGCGCGAAACACGGAAGTTCACAGCTCTGATGGGATAACACAGAAGCATTTGCAGACCTCCTGGAACCGTATCCACAAGACAACAGTCAGCTCATCCTCCACCTCTGCGGTCTTAATGTTTAAATGTCGACAGAGAAATTGCACTCGCCATTTGCAGAGTGACTTACTACAATTATTTTCCCTTCCTTCTTAGAGATGCTTTGTGGGCTTCCTTCATTCAGCTTAAGAGCTCCGGGCACCACGAGACAGATCTATTCAAAGTGGAGATGAGCACGAGCTGCTTAGGCTCCAGGCACTCTTCTTTAGTCTGTGAGGAAACTCTGAATGACACCCGATAGGTCCAACCACGGCTCGCCATTCCTTCCTCTCTTTTACACTGTCCAGCGCACCGGATAGACATGCACGCAAAACTTCATCCAACCTGGGCTAAATCTCTCACAAGCCAGGCTGAGATTATTGTGAATTCTCAACCCCCAAAAGCAGTAATGGGAAATAAATCCATTCCTATTCTTTAGCTCCATTCATGGGCAACATTTCCAGTCTGGACCCTTGATCCCAACCAAGGTGAATTTTGAGTACCGCGTAAAGCAACACCGACACAGTGCAAAATGTACTGTAGGTCAGATGGGCCTCGGCTCTCCCAGGAGCTAAAGATCAGCGCAAGGCAGACAGACGGGATGTGCTCTTTGCGCGATTTTTGCGCTTCTCCATTCAAAACCAAAAGTGAATAATAAATGTCACGTTACTCACTCATGGATTCAGTTAACTTGGCCATCGTCATGTCTTCTCTGTGCTTTTCCTGGAGGGGAGAAGAAAAGACAATTATAAATAAAGTGTGTCTTATATGCTCCTTGCAGCCACCCCTCTGTTCTTCTTTTCCCTAGGTCAGATGTATGACAGCTCTATTACTGGAGAGTCACTGAAAAGAGGCTTTTTAGGGCATTAAGACCTTCCCATTGCTTTTGGCAGTGAGAGTCAGTCACACTGATCTTGGATATATATATTTGGTGACGCACAACCAGTTTTCAAAACCTCTTTGACACTGGAGTTTTGACATCCATATGCCAAATTTTTGCTCTCTATTTTCCCTCATAGAATCCTCTCTCTTTTTTTTTGTATTTTTAGAGTTGGTATTTTTGTAGCCATTTAGTTTTCAAAAAGCTAGACAGATTTTATGCATCTTCTTTTGCCTTCTTGGGTTCCTTAGGGAGCTTTGGAAAACTGTTGGGTTTGTTTGTGATTTTTCTAACCGTATCTATTTTGAACTGGAAACCTTTTATTTCAACCATATATAGGTTATAACCCACTGAGCCCAAGATTCGAGCTGATTCACCCAGAGACTGAATTTGTCCTGATTAAACACTTTGAAGCTGTTGGAAAACGGCCCCCTTTCTGAGAAGTTCTCTCCTATTTCTTCAAACAACCTTGGGTTTCCTTTACTCCCTCAGTTGCTACCTCAAGCAGCAAGTAAAGCATGAGTGACATTGATTTTAGTCCTCTGTGGAACTGCTTGCCTGTTTGTGAGACTCAGACATTCTCTCCATAAAATATGGACGATTGCCTGGAAAAAAAAACCAGCTCTCTCGTAACTCCATGCCCCCGCAAGGTCACAGGAATGTGAGCGAGCAGCTTTCAACATGTGTGTGTATGGGCATGTATGTGTGTGTATGGACATGTATATGTGGGTTGTCAAGTGTTGAGGATGGTGTGTATATGTGGATGGGTAGGCCTGTGTTTGTATGGGCATGTGTGTGTTTGTATTGTATAAATGGGCATGTGTGCGTATGAGCGTGCGCACGCACACACGCGCGTGTTTGTGGCGCTGTGTGTGTGGGTATGTGTGTATGGACATGTATGTGTGTATGGACATGTATATGTGTTTATGGGTGTGTGCGCCTGTGCGTGTACACGCACGCGTGCGTGCATGTTGTGCACGTGTGTGTGCGAGTGTGCGTGCATGTATGTGTGTGTGTGTGCGCACCCTGGTGAGCATGTGGAAGACCACCTCTGGTATGAGTCCTTAGCTTCTCACTGGAGGCAAAGTCTCTGTTGCTCAGTGCTGCACACCCTTAGCTAGCTGGCCTAGAAGCCTCTGGGGTTCTTCTGTCTCCACCTCCTGTCTCTCCCTCGGAATGCTGGGATTACTTAGTCTGATTCATTTGGGTTCTGGGGGCCCAAACTCAGGTCCTCAGGTTTGCGTAGCAAGGGTTTTACCCTCATCCTCCAGCCCTGGTTCTCTAACTGTGACTGCTTACCAACATGGAAAAGCAATCCGATAAATATTGGTACAACACATCTGATGCTTTGAGCCATTGAGTCTTGAACACCAAACACACATTTTCTCATGTTAGTAAAAGCAGACAACATTATCCTTTAGTGATTTTGTGGCTTTCATCTTGGGGGGGGCAGAACTTTCTTAAAAAAACAGAAAATCTCCTTTGTTTTTTTGTTTTTTTTAGAGACAGGGTTTCTCTGTATTGTTTTTTGAGGCTGTCCTGGAACTTGCTCTGTAGACCAGGCTGGCCTTGAACTCACAGAGATCCGCCTGCCTCTGCCTCCTGAGTGCTGGGATTAAAGGCATGCACCACCAACGCCCGGCTTAGAAAATCTCCTTTTAACCTATTTGCAGGAAGGTATTCCTTCCCCCATTTCATTTATTCACTTCTTATTTTTTTCTTTCTTTCTTTCTTTTTCTTTTCTTTTCTTTTTTTTTTTTTTTGCTATTTAATAAAATGTCACAACAAGCTCTTGCATCTTGCTTTATTATCCCGCGCGAAGCCTGTATTTACTAGTAGGACCGCCCCTTCCCTCCACGCTTGCCAGCTTGCCCATGACGACAGGTGTAACTTGGTGCCTTGTTGCTTCATGCATTATTTTCTTGGCCACTGTTCGCCTATAAACAACCAGAGTCTCTGTCACGTGCCCACTGTTGTGCCACCGACTCTTGGCTTCTGCCAGTGTTCCATCCCCGCTGACATCAACATTTGCGTTCACTTGGAAACCAGGGTAGCATCTCTGCTTCCCCACGTAGCCTCGCAGGATGCTGAGCGCCCCGAGGCTGCTTGGCTGGCGCCTGGCCTGAGATGTAGCCTGCTGGCTCAGGGGTTGCGGCGCATGCGCACAGTCCGCAGAGCCATTGCTCACCCTTCCTGCGGCACGCCCATCCCGCACTGAAAGGTGTGCTTTGACGGAGTGGCAAGGGGATTGTCGAGTCACACAAGCCTGCATGTGTAACAGTGGAAACAAGGCTCTGCCTTTCGTTTAAGGTGAGAAATGGCATTGTGCAAGCCAGCGAGAGGCTGAGTGTCCTGCAGCACTGAGGAGACAATGGCCCAGAAGAACCGACTGTGAAGGACACACTTGTTCTCATGGTTATGCAAAGTGATAGCTTCATGGACCAGTGGGCCTCAGCAGGCTGGGACGATTCAGGCAGGGACCCTGGGACAGCGTCCTCTGCCCATGAGGCTCGGTGGCGTCTCTTCCAAGCCCAGCTCTACCGCTTTGAGTCTGAACTGCCCTGCTTAATGTGTCCACGCCCGTAACTTACTCCTCCTTCATTTGCTGGCTCCAAGCTCCTCCAGACCTCATTTGAATCACGGTTCCCTCCTTCCTTGTCCAGTGGTGAGACCCCCCACTCCCCCCCCCCGCCCAACATAACACACGGCGCTGGCTAGTTTTATGCCAACTTGACGCAGCTAGAGTCAACTGGGTTGAAGGGACCTCAACTGAGAAAATGACCCCACGGGACTGGCCTGTGGGCAAGCCTGTGGGGCATTTCTTTATTTGGTAATTGGTATGGGAAGGTCCAGCTCACCGTGGGCAGTGCCACCCCTGGGCTGGTGGTCGTAAATGCCACAGGAAAGAGGACTGAACGATCTGCCATCCAGTGAGCAGTACTTTCCCACGGCCTCTGCATCAGCTCCTGCCCCCAGTTACTGCTACGACTCTCCTGGGCAGATGGACATGCGTGTGTGTGACAAGCTGTGATTTTATTCTGGTCCCTCCCCCCCCCCCCCCCCCCACAGATATAGAAACCCTAACTAAGACACAGAATCATCAAGATTCCGGGCATTCTGTCCCTAAAAGTTCCCCTCAAGCAAACCTGCCTTCTTGTGTGTGGCCGTGTTCCCTTCTCGCTGCAAAACTGCCTGCAATGTTTTGGCCTGTTTGTCGTCCTGACGGGTGATCCCTGGAGCCAATTTTTACTCCCATGTGGTGGGCACCTTAGTCTTTGAGATACCAGATCCCAACGGCATCATCATTTCGCTCTTTCCTGTAGTTAAAGGGAAGCTCTGACATCCTGCAAGGAAGGGTCTGTAGAAACCCTAAATTTAGCTCTGAGACTGACTCATCTATAGCATAGCGTACAGTGGAAATCACGACATATGTTTTGGGGTAAGTAGCTTAGTCACTCCACTGGATGTCTTTAAACTCCTTCTGGCCTCCCCCTCATTATCAGAAAGTTGATGTTTGCAATTACATGGCATGTGGACCCAATAAAGTATGCACATTACACTCCCGGTCCCAAGTACTAGCTCTGTGTTCCAAGCCAAGGCTTCCCCTCCATAGTAAATGACTTCCTGGTTGTTGGATTTGCATTACTGGGAAGAGATTCTGAAATATCGCCCAATGAAATTGGAAGATGTTTTACTAGCAGCGATCAACTCCAGCCCCACAGAGACGGCAGCTGATAAAGCTGAATCCCAGGGGAGAGTGTGCTTTGCCAGGGGCGGGATTTTCAGTGACCAGCCACTTCCTCTTTCTCCCCTCCCCAGCAACTTCCTTATCTATGTCTGGCCTTCCCAGCCACTGTCTGCCCGGTGCTGTCTTCCCTTCCTCCATCTTCAACACTGAAGGTTGGTTTTAAATTGTCCCCGGGGAGCCCTCACAAGCGTGTTCTAGCCACCCTGTTAGAATATAAACTTTCTTCCCCCAGGCTCTCGATTTTGAGCACCTGTTGCTCAGGCGGTCTCTCTGCTGGCTCTGAGCTTAGCTGGTGAACGTCAGGCTGGTGAATGTCAGCGGTTACAGCCAGTCCTATGGTGGTCTACCTCTCTGCTTCCTGCCTGCTGTTGTGATGTAACAAGCCGTCCTGGGAGCTCCCCTAAGGACCAGTGGCAGACCCTCTCCATCCAAGGCACCTTCCTGCTATGGTGGACGGTCGTCTTGATACCATGAGCCAAAATAAATCCTTTCCCCTTAGGCTGTTTATTATTTGGTTATAGTAACAAGAAGGGCATAGGTACCGTGCTTGAAATGCTTAGTTCTAGCTGAAGATGCTGTAGGCATTGTCTCAGTCAGGGCTGGCCACCCCTGGCTGCTCCATACTTGTAACCCTGCATCCCAGGACTGTTTGTGCCTTCCAGACTGGTTAGTACCATCCCTTCTGTCTGGACAGCCCTGGTTCTGTCTGTCCTTCTTCCTTTGCCTTCTGAGTTAGTCTCGAAGAGCTCCGCTGGCTGCTATCCCATCTCTGTAATCTCTCTACTCTTTCTGACCATCTTTCTTGGGTGTGGTCTGTAAATGCTATGCTCACGCACAGATACATTCATGTATCACATTCCCGCGCAGAAGGGGAGAAGCTCATGGGCCCCCACACTGTGCCAAGGAGCTTGCGGGCAGCTGATAGCTTCTGGGGGAGGCAGCGTCATTTTGTTTTAAAGACATGGCTCCTGGTAGGTCAACTATACTTGGGAGGACAGTCCCATGACCAGGAACGTAGGGGCAGCACAGACTGGAGTCTTTGAAGGGTGGGGAGGTGGGGGTGGATCTGGGAGGTGCTAAAGGGAGGGGCTGGGGTGAATGTGATTAAAATATGTTAGTGAGATTCTCAAATAATATGAAAGTATTTTTTTTACAAATCAAAGATGAGCTAAATACAATGTATAATGAGCACAATAGCTGTGGCTTGCTGAGCACAGATCTTGCCCAGTCCCCACTGTAGCCCTATAAAGGGTTTCGTAGACAAGACTGTGCCTTGCTCCTAAGTGATGACTGATGGCCTAGTTTTGTTTGTTTGTTTGTTTGTTTGTTTTTGTTGTTGTTTTTTCGAGACAGGGTTTCTCTGTATTGTTTTGGAGGCTGTCCTGACACTCGCTCTGTAGACCAGGCTGGCCTCGAACTCACAGAGATCTGCCTGCCTCTGCCTCCTGAGTGCTGGGATTAAAGACGTGTGCCACTGACGCCCGGCTGGCTGGTGGCCTTTTGAGTTGAGCAAACAAGTAACACCTCTGTGTGCGTGGGACTCTCCTGTGCTAGTTCCTCTTTCCATGCGGAGCCAAGGGTTTTGCACTGGAGGTCACCGTCCATCTCAGCGGTTCCCAGTGGAAAAGGAAACCAGGGGCTCGGGAATCTTCCTTGTTCCCAAGAATAGCTTACATTGGTTTGAAGACTGGCGTTCTTGTTTCCCGGTGTGTTCAGCTTGGGGTACGGAGACAGTGGGAGAGCGAGGGAGCATATTCGAATGGGGGGAGTTTGAAAGCCTGGAGAAAGAGGGGCTGCTGTCTTGGCTTGACCACTTCTTAGCCACCTACTTCTTCACTGTGGACACTTCAAGGTCTCCTGTGTGGGTGGGGACATGCGATGTGGCCCGTGAATACCCTCACCCGTGGGCCAGTTATGAGGCACACGGTGGGCATAAACTCATGGAGGAGTAAGGCCCTCCCCCCTGTGTTCCTTAATCCCAGCACCCCTCAGCTACTGTGTAGGGTCTGGCAGTTACGGCTGCTTTCACAGTCTGAGAACAAATACTGGCATTTCTGAAAAAGAATCTTTCCTCGGAGCTAACAAGCTCCAAGACTGCCAGTGCCTCAAGGTAGACTCACCAGGGGTGTGGCCATGTCACCCACTGCTACCCCACCAAAATAAAACACCAGGACCTGGGGCCTTGTGTACCGCTAACTCTGAGGGCATCCTCTACAGTCCTGCGGAGCAACAGAGACATTAGAACTAAATGGGAACATGATGATGTGTTTGAAGCAAACATGTCACAGATGCTGAAGGAAATCTCACTGTATTGTTAGAACTGCATCAGACTCCCCCACAGAGCTCTGACTCTCTGGGGGGTAATAATGAGTATTTAATGTTTTGTCTGATGGTATTCTCTCTGACACACCTGGAAGTCAACAAAGGCTCAGTGGTTACCGTGTGATTGTGCGTGTGTGCGCGTGTGTGTGTGTGTGTGTGTGTGTGTGTGTGTGTGTGTATGGGAGAGAATGAGCGAGCATAGGTGTATGTGCGTATGTGAGTGAGAGAGGTGTGTTTGTGTGCATTTTTATGTTATGTGTATGTCTGTGTATATGCAAACGCATGTGCACATGTGTGTGCGTGCACATGAGTGTGAAGTGTGCATGCATATGTGTTTGTGTGCATCTGTGTGTATGTAGGGGTATGTGAGTATGTGGAGAGAAAGGTGGAGGAGGGAGGTGAGGTTCCTAAAATAGAGCTTTCAGAGCATGGAGGAGGCTTTCCTGCTGCTTGGAGTCCCCTCAGCCCCAGGGCAGGGGCAAGATGGAGTCAGATCCCAGCACATGCCGTACTCACCCCACCTGCCATCACCCTGAAGCAGGCTTTGAAGGATGAAGGAGAGGCTCATTCAGCCTGATATATTTCAAACCAATCATATTTGCATCTTGGATATTTTTATCTCTCTAAACTGTGCTCACACTCACCAGAAAACTGCGATCTCCTTTTCAAATTACAAGCCCTCAAAGCAACATTCCTGCAAGGTGTGAGATAATAAATTCTTGTCTCCACATGGACCTCTCCCCCCAGGTTAATATAGGGCCACAAGTCTCTGGTCTTCACAGTCTCTACCTGAGATGTTGCCTGGCTCCTCATCTGACCTGAGGCCATGGGAGTTGACGGAAGACACTTGGGATGAAGGACATCCTCAGGTAGGCAGTCCTGTAGGTGTTCCTTGCTTGTGACATCATTCACATAGCGTTGAGTAACTCTTAAGGATGGAGGCACAAGCATTTAAGAACACCAGCTAGCTCTTTGCCTCATGCAAAACTAATGGCAGTGTGTGGCCAGCACGCTAGGATGACTTGAAGACAATACGCGCTTGAATATAACACTATAGACAGAAGTTTCAGTACAGCTAAATTTCCTAAGCATTTTCAGAATTGACATAATCCTTCCCGGGTGGCTCAGAAGACTCAAAACCCCAGACTCAAGCTGAGGTTGGCTCATCAAAACTGTCATACTCAGCACTGTGGGGAAGGAAGAGAGGCGGGCAAGAGGCAAGGCCAGAAGCTGGGCAAGCTCCTTGGTGTCTTTGATGAGCCCAGGGAAGTGACTGGTGGCACGGGGACACTTCTTTCCTGAATGCCAAGTGATATGGGGGGTTTAAAAAATGAAGCATTTACGACCAGAAAGCTGGCTTCCGCTGCTGTTAGACTCAGCTAAAGGTCTACTGACTTGTGATGGGAGCAAGCTCTGATGCTCTGTCGAGCCGCTGGGTGTTCGACAATGATAATCTTCTCCGCATTTCGAAAGCAAGCAGGAAGCATTCCAAAAGTTTAATGTAAAGACGTGATCGCTGTTTGGGGAGAAAGATGTGTTTTCTCTGGCTTAAGCATCACACAGGGTACACACATATCAAACACCACATGGCACCGCGTGCATCTATACAGTTACGGGATTTTATATACCAGTTAAAGTCAGTTTAACTTTACAAAATCTCGTAAGGTAACCTCAGAATTTCATGATTTGGGGTCAAAGTGTGTGTGTGTGTGTGTGTGTGTGTGTGTGTGTGTGTGCTATTCTGAGGTGGGGGTGAAGCTTTTATTGGGCAGTCTTGCACTTCCGGTGACATTGCAAAAGGGAGCACTCACATTGCTGCTTTTCTACGGGCTGTGGCATGTAGTTACGCTGCTTGGTTCCCTCTGACACCACCACCGTGACCTGGTTGTTCTGATGGGCCCTGTCCCCCTGAAGGACTGGGATGTTTCATCAGAGCAAACCCCACCTAACTCTCAGGAGTGCAGGTGAACATAGTGAGAGCCAGTTGGGTTTGCCTGTCCTGAGGGGGTAGAGCAGGTCTGTGGCGGGAGGGGCAGCTGCAGAGCACCATCTCAGGGAGTTTGTTTGTCATGTGTTGAACACATGAGATCCCACTGAGAGAAACAGGTTTGGACAATGACTTAGAGACTGCCAGCCATCCTAGCTGCCATCTACTCTCCTGCTAGGCAGGATTCCTCCCTGGGTGTGGGAACCTTGGCTGGAGGCCCACTCCCCTATCAACCTGGGAACAGGCAGCTACAAGACAGTGTTTACTAAAAACATGTTTACTAAAAACAATACGATGCCCGGGGCAATAAGTTCCTGATAAGGGCTCGCCCACGGGGACTAACCACCTCTTCCTGACCCCTCATCACCACCGCCTCTGGTGTCAGGGCATATAATATAACCATCCAGGGGGTAAGGAAGGGAGTAGAAGCTTTTCTTGAGGGAAGCCTTTCTTGGGAGGCTTTCTTGAGCCTTGTTGGGGCCTGCTTAAAGTTTTCTTTGCACCACTGACTGGTCTCTATGTCATCAATCCAGACACCCTCCGCACATTCTCGGATACAGGCGGCGCAGCGGGCGCGGCACCTGGGGACCAAACTGAACAGAACCCCAGTGTGTGTCTGGTAAATTTCAGGTGGGTTCCTGGAATCCCCCAAGGTAGATGGCTTCTTGGCACGTTGATGATTAACCCATCCTGTCTTCCTAGATGCCATGAGGATGAATCCTAGCATGAGCAACATTACCCAAGCCCTACCAAACGGCTTTCTTTATAGGAGGCCCTGGGCCTGACACAGAGCCCCGAGGATGCCCGGGCAGGCAGATCCCAGAGAGTCTGGGCTCACTGCAGGTGCTCCTGGCTCGGAGAGACACATATTCTAGGTTCTCTCCCCAGATTCCCAGGCGTCGACTGCCAGTGCCGAATCCCAGGAGCAAGCTAGGGTTTCCTCTCAGTCTCCCTGCCTGTGACTTATCTTGCGGGCAAGACCTGATGTCCTGTGCTTTTGTTATGTGGCGATATTTCTTTACGGTGGGTGGATGGTGACAGGAACTGTGATGAGGGTTGGATGGTGAAATGAGAGCAGAGTGACAACCTTTGGCATTCAAGGAACGTTTAGGGCACAGCCACAGGCTGCCCTGGTGTTTAAGCAGTCACTGCGGTCCCAAGGTGACATGGATAAGGATCACCAGAATGTGTAGTTTGTCTGAAGTCAGCGTCGCGGTAGGAAAGCCTCCTGAGAGGTAGTAGGTAGATGCTCGGTGCCCTCAGCATGTAACTGTCTCTGTCGTTAAACTTCTGCCGGTAAAACCCCCTTAGCAGGAAAGATTCGGAATTCCCACAGGGCTGTGGTGTGCTGATGAGAGACATTTTCCATGTGTCCCTTCAGGAACCAGTTGGCTATATTAGCGATGGATAGAGTTTCTCATTCATTCATTCATTCATTCATTCATTCATTCATTATCGTTCACCAATGGACCGACCTGCATAAGTGTGTGTTATTAAAGCATAGGCGTTTGCAGGGCTGGGATCAGCTTTCTGAAGAGAGACTGGTCTAGTGGTGAAGTGTAGGTCTGTTTTAGTATTGAGGGGGCCTAATTGGAGCTGTCCCATTGGACAGTGGACAGAGAAACCAATGGAGCATATAACTTAACCTATCCAGGGCCGGCCACTTATAGGATGTTGGCACAGAAGCTTATTTTCAAAGCAGAGAGCTGGCCCTGTGGACTGCCACAGGAGCCCTGGCCGCTGGGATCACCTAGGAAGCCAGTCTGGAGCAGATACAGTAAGGTGACATGCAAGAGGGGCGTGGTTTCTCAACCACTCAGGTGTATCAGCAGTCGTGACAGACACCAGCCAGGAGGCTGTTTTCAAAATGATACTTGGAAAAATTTTTCTGCGAGCAAATGTGACATTTTCTGGAGATGAAGACTGAGGAAAATTCCTGGGTGGAAACGGTATCATTTTCGTGTGCTCCCTTCCGTGAGCTTTGAGCATGACCTTGCATTTAAGTAGCAGAGGGGAGGGAGGACGGTGACCCCCCCATCACTTAACACCCAGTCATTGGTTCTCAGCAGCAGGGATCCCCAAGAAGATTGAGGGAGCCCCACCTTACTCTCTTCTATTACTCTGTGGCTTCTTTATTTTTCCATTTCTTAATTTTAAATTAGTTTCAGCGTTTGAGAAGACAAGGCACAGACACTTATCCCCATTTCTCTCACCAAGGGCGTGTGTATGTATGTATGTATGTATGTATGTATGTATGTATGTATGTATGATATTTACATATCAGGCATATTTATGTCTGTGTAAGTGTGCTTGTCCGTGTAGAATTCAGGGGGAAAGCTTGGGTGTCTTTCTTCAGGTACCATCAGCCCTTTTTTGAGACAGGGTCTCTCTAGAATCCTGAGTTCACCAGAGTGGGCCTGGCTAGGCTGACCAACAAGTTCCAGGGTCTGCCCGTGTCTGCCTCCCCAGTGCTGGACATACAAGCTTGCTCCCCCATATTTAACACTTATTTTTTAGCTAAAGAAAATACGGATGAATGAGGCTCAAACTCTTGTCGTGATGCTTGCAAGGGAAACGCTTTACTGACTGAGCTAAATGCCCCAGTTCCGGACATTGTGAGGGGAATGAAGTGATCCACACAGTGACCTGGGACCCCATCAGCATGGTCCCCCTGGGTTTTCTCTCTGCTACCTGTATCCAGACTGGACATTGCAGAGGCCAGCATTTCAGAAACAGCAGTGGATACAGAAGACCCACTGTCTCCAGCCAAGTGGTCAAGAAAGTAGAAATTTAAAACAGAGCATTTTTTCTAATAATTTCCCTAACTCTGGGCAGAAAAGAAGATAGCAGTGCCCACAGAGCCAAAGTCAGATGATGAGCTTAAACCTCTACCCTTGCCAGCCTGTGAGGAGACAGTGGAGGGCCTGGGTTTCCACCTCTGAGGGTATAGTGTGGCGTTTGGGTTCCCACCGTGACGGCACAGGAGGAGGTGGCTCTGCTTATCCACTTGAGGTGATGCTAGGAATAGGGTCGAGTTGGGACGTTTACCTCTACTTAACCCTACTCAACCACAGCCAAGCTGCATTCACAAAGGGCCAGTAGAGACCAAACGGAAAGTAATAGTGAGACATCCTTCATGCTTCAGGTCACATGACACCCTGGAGGCCCGGTAAGGAGCCTGACCCTGTTCCCAGTCAGCCCTGATGAAGATCTGTTGATTACTGACTGATGCCTCTCGGGGGCAAGTGGGGGGGTAAGGCCCTCTTAACCCACCAGAGTGGTCTCAAAGTAGACCCATTGATGGGAGGTGCCATTCTGTAAATCTGTCTCCTATCGGTTGTCAATAAAACACTGTTGGCCAATAGGGAAGCAAGATAGGTGGGACTAGGAGTTGGGGAGGATTCTGGGAAAGAGAGACACAGGCAGTCATGATGTAGCCGCCATAGGAATAAGAGGTCCGGACCCTTTTCTCCGGTAAGAGAAAATACTTAGATTAGCAATTATGGGTTAAATACTTAAGTCAGAGATAGCCAGTAAGCCAACAGCTTCATAATTAATACAGTGTCTTGTGTGTTATTTGGGGACTGCAACTGTGGCAGGGCCCAGGCGGCTGGTGGCTGGGGGGGGGGGACCAAAGCAGCAGGCAAGGAAGGCTACACTCTACAGACCCACGACAACATGAGATTGAAATGAGACACAGAATCTTACAACACTCAAAAGAGTCTAAAAAGAATCACTTTTAACACCGGAATGAGGAAGCTCAGATTGGATGAGAGAAGACAAATCCTGACACTGCGCTGACGTGGGTTTTAGACTCACACAAAACAGGGCTGAAGGCATACCATAGTCAAGACAATTATGGAAATAATCGAAACGATGAGAAAGATCCAAACCAAAAAAAAAGTAGGTCTTGGAGGAAAATTAGGGGTTATAATAAGAACTGATTGGAAATCTTAGAACTAAAAATTACAGTAAATAAAATAAAAGACTCAGTGGATGGCATGCAGAAGCTGGAGGTGGGATAATTTTCAACTCTTGAAAAAAACATGAAAGATGAGAGAGACAGAAGAAGTGTGTGTGTGTGTGTGTGTGTGTGTGTGTGTGTGTGTGTGTGCCAGAGAGGGAGAGAGAGAGACAGACAGACAGACAGAGAGAGAGAGAGAGAGACTAATTTAGAAAACTCCATTTTTTTCCAGTACGATAGTTAGTCTTAATGCCTTGATGCCTAGGACATCAGTAAACTCCCAGGCCCCTGGGCGGGGCCATGAAGATATTTCCAGTGAAGAATAACTAAGATGCTGGAGATGTGTCCTGACATGGCCCTTGAGGTCAGCGTGGACTAAAGAGAAAACAGAGCACTTTCTCTCTTCCTGTGTCTCTCGGAGACGGACTGACATTACACCAATGCCACGAGCCAAACAGACACTTCCCCCGGTTGAGTTGTGTAGCCAGGTAATTGATACAGGGATGATAAAGTTAATTAATACAACTAGTGAAAATATCCTTCCTAAGTTAAGGGCAAGTAAAGGCATTCTTAGGTGAAGGAGAAGAGAGAATCTGTCGTCAGCTGACTTATCCTCAACGAGACAGCTGCCCGAACAGAAAGGAGATGGTAAAACACGTAACCTTGGAACATCGCACAAGTGTAAAAGATGTGAGTAGAGCCAATATGGAAACGAACACAAAGACCTTTCCTGGTCTCCTTCAGTTTCCCAAGTAATGTTTGAAGGCTGAAGAACCGCTTACGGCACCGTCTGGTTTGGCCGTCAGTGCATGTACAGTGACATCATACACTGTTGGGAGGAGAGTGGATGGAGAGGGGCCTACGTTTCCACCCCTCCCTTGAACTGTTAAAATATCATCAGCTACAGGCGAGTCAGTATAGAGAATGCCATGTTCAGAGAAACCACCAGGAGGTGAACAGACAGTGCATGGGGAAACACTGGCGCCGCAGAGAAGCCAACCGAGCAGCCCCCAGAAATTCAGACAAAGTAGAGCTGGAAATCACCACCACCACCACCACAGCAACAACAACAAATTAGTTAAAAAAATTTAAATGGCCTATGCTAGGAATTATATTAAACGTAAGTGGTTTAAACATGCCAGCTTGAAGGCAGTGACTGGCAGAGTCTATAAATAACAACTCTGTCTATATGCTGGAAGTACAACTGTTTAAATGAAACACTGATGTGCGTTTCATGGCTGTGTGGGTTGAAAGTAAAAATCACAGAAAATTATATGCCGTAAGAATATGAACAACAAGCAGGGCATTGGTGGCGCATGCCTTTAATCCCAGCACTCGGGAGGCAGAGGCAGGCGGATCTCAGTGAGTTCGAGGCCAGCCTGGTCTACAGAGTGAGTTCCAGGACAGCCTCCAAAACAATACAGAGAAACTCTGTCTTGAAAAACAAAACAAACAAACAAAAAAGAATATGGACAAAATGAAGCAGGCATGCTGCACTATCACAGAGAGACCAGAGCCAACACAAAACGAGGGATGAAGGGAAGCACTGGTAAAATCAGAAGGCGCCGTCCATCAAGGAAATGTAATCGCGGATGGGGGAGATGCAATCCAACAACGGAAGCACAAGCGGGTGAACAAAAGAAAACCTGATGCAGCCAAACCGAAGCAGAAGGCTGTAAGTGCAATCAAAAGCACCAGCGCATTGCTTCCAACAGTGGCTGCGATCTTAGCGGGTGGGCGTATCAGCCAGGAACCCGGCAATGGCTGCAACATTAGCGGGCGTATCAGCCAGGAACCCCGCGACTCAGCAGTTCTGTCAACTAACGGGGATGTAGTCAGGATTGATGTGGCACCCATCCAACGGCAGAATATATTTTCTTTTCAAGTGCCTGCAGAATATAGCCCGAGGCGGCCTGCAAGCTGGCGCATAGAACAGACACCAGCCAACACTAAGGAATTAGAACCACACAGAGCATACTTTTGGATTACAAACTAAAAAATAAGTATATCTCCCCCCTTTTTTTCTCTCCCCTTAACTGTTTCATCTTGTGCTACGCCCTTTTCCAACCTCCTCGTCTTTGAGTGACGTCACTTGAAGAGTTACAGGGAAGGTTTTAGAGTGGGGTGTGCCTTTTCTCCCCCCCAGAACTATAAAGGAACAGGAGAACCAGATGTTGCATTTTCTGAAGCCTTCTGGAGTCTTCTCTTTCCTTTTCGAGAACTTCATGAACCCTGCCTTGTTTGACTGTCCCTGGGACCTTTCTGTATAAAATCAGAGGGCGATGGGAGGGCCTGATGATTCTGTGTTACTGAAGATGGGCTTGCATCATGGGTGGTATTTAGACAGTTCCCCAAACCCAAATAAGCACGCAATTAAATGGAGCAGAAAAAAAATAGCTTTTCCTTATGAGACCTGAAATCCAACAACAAACTTCCAACTCATAAGGCAGGAGTCGGGATGGCTGCATCTGCCGGGCAGCCTCACTCCCTGTGGGCCGGCCGTTGCATAAACTTGCTGCAGGCACGTGACCCTCATTACTGCTGAGCCACGGAATCCTATTCTGCCAAACGTGGTGGTGATTTTTATCAAAACCACATATTTCCCGTCATAGCCTTCTCGTGGATGGTCCCGGGGCCTCCGATCTTTGGATACAGACATAGCGGAAGGGACAATGACTTCCCTCATCATGAGCTGTGAGGTGGGTGGGTCATTGGCCAAGCACAGCCAGGGCGGCCTGTGTCTCTTGACAGGCAGCAGCTGTTCAACTCCTTGTCCCCAAGGACAGCAGAAGGCAGAAGGGGAGGGAGATGGAGCAGAATCTAGGGAGCCCAAGGCAGAGGTCCCTTCCGGAGGCTCTGTGCTTTGCAGGATGAGGCAGGGGCAGATGGCTCTCGTGTTTCTATTGGTCGTGAAGTCGTGTCCAGAGGCATGGGGGTGGGAGGAAGGGAACGTGTCCAAACACACTTTCTGGCCGCGTTCTGGGATCTCCGCCCTTTAAAAATCACTGAACTTGTCTTGAGAGCGTCACAGAGGGGACTCCATATGCTGTTCTGGGGTTGGTCATGCCACAGGCTGGTATTGGTGTGACTGAGGGGACAGTCAGCTCAACCATCTCCAGTTCCTTCCCCACCCCACCCCCTGCAGGTCCCATTCTTGCCCTGTCCCTATGACTGCTTCTGGTCCCAAGCACATTGACTTTGTACTTAGGCAAAGCCAACAATCTCAGTCCCTGATGCTGTCTCTATATAGAGAAGCAAGTCAGGGCTGGGCACAGGTGCGCCTCTGAACAGTGTGGGGAAGAAAGGGGGTGTCTCTGTCTCAGGAGATGGCACTCAAGCCCTTGTGGGGAAAGTGTCCTGACATCCAGAAATGGCTTTCAGTGGAGAGGGAGAAAGGAGAAAGGGAGAGAGACAAGCCTGCACGGTGGCTTTTGTCATCTGTTGGCCATCTCCACGTACACCGTAGCCTTCTCCTGAGTTTACTGTAGAGACTTGTCAAGACTGAAAAATAAAGGGAATTGTTTGGAGTGTGCGAATGCCTCTTTCCAGCTTCTGGCAGAATGTTGTCTCTTACCTAGGGGGTCTTGTGGTCAGGATGGGGCTTAGAAGGCTTGGTTTGTTGCAGCATTGTCCTCTGGCATGGTGGCATGGTGACACGGTGGCATAGTGCTCTATTTAACACTCTGGATAGGTGCAGAGTGGAGTCACAGCCCACATAGTTCAGGGGGTCTCTGCCTGTGTCTCGGCTGGAGGGTTGATGTGTCTCCAAGTTCCATCAAAATTTCCGAGGACAGAGCAAGGCTATGCATTGCTTGAAACCACTCGCTGTGGAATCATCTATTTGTAAGATAGTGAGACAAAGTATTCTCCAATTCCCCCAGAGAGGAGAAAAATGTACAAGTGTGTGTGTGTATGTGTGTGTGAGCATGGGTGTGTGCGTGTATATATGTATATGCATGTGTGTGAGTGTGTGCATATGTATGTGTGTATGTATGCGTGTGTACATGTGTGTGCATTAATGTGTGCATGTGTGTGTATGTGTGTGCATGTATGTGTATGTGTGTGCATGTACATGTATGTGTGTGCATGTGTATGCATGTGTGTGCACACATGTATGTGCATGTGTGTGTGCATGTATGTGCATGTGTGTGTGTGTATGGATGTCAGAGGACAATCTCAGGTGTTAGTTTTTAGGCACCTTCCACTTTTCCTAGAAGTTTGTCACCTAGGCCAGGCTAGCTCATGAGTTCCAGGATCTGCTTGTCTCCATTTTCCTACTTGCCATTCCTGTGATTACAGGCACATGCCATCATGGTCAGCTTTTTGTATGCTTTCTGTGGTTTGAATTCAGGTCCTCACACTTGTGGGACAGAACGTCTTACTGGCTGAGCATCTCCTCAGCACCCAACCTCCATTTGGATGGACCTGGGTGAGGCCTGCACAACAGGAGGGTGATGGCGGGAAGCAGGATGGCTTAGGCTTCAAGCAGCAGACGAGGTCCACAATGAAGCACTTGGGGACAGGCGCAGAAATCTATGGCAGATCTGGTGTCACACTCCATAGGCATCAGATATGTCTGGCTCATGAGCTCACTGGCATTCTCCTGTTCCTGCCTCCCATCTCACTGTTGGAGCACCAGGGTCACAGACACCCACTACCATATCTGGCTTTACACGAGGACCCAAACTCTGGTCCTCATGCTGTGCAGAAAGTGCCTCATGTGCTGAACCGTCTCCTCTGTCCTCCCTGGTTATTCTCAGTTTTCAACAGATTGCTGACATGGGAAGAAATCCCTTCGTTGATGAGGAACCCGTCCGTTAGCCTATCCCAAGTATCGCAAAACAAACCAAAACAAGATGATAAAAAACTAGAAGCTGAAACACGCCTGGGAAGATCAAAGTGGACACTAAAGTGAAGTGTGCTGAAATGAAAACAGAAGTAACGACCAAAAAAAATGTGAGGACTCTGGTGAGCACTCAGTCAGGCAAATGAGGAGGCATACACAGGCAACGAATCCGTGGAAGTCGCTCACCATCCATACACATCAGAGAACGCCAAACTACGCCGAGGGCTGGGGATGTAGCTGAAAGGTAAAACGCTTGCTTAATAGGCATGAGGCCCTCAGTTCAATCCCCAGCACTTAAAAAGAGAAAGAAAAACCAAACAGACAAACTACAGCAAGGTTACCCCGCGATTCAGTCTCACCCAAGGACATCACCAGGAAAGCAAAATAAAAACCAAGCAGCAAATGCTGCTGGTGAGGGCGTTGAGAAAAAGGGACTCTTACACACCCATGTTGTCATTGTAAACAGGCGCAACGCTGTCCTAGTTTGCAGTCATTGCGGTGATAAGCGCCATGATCGGGAGTCGCTCGCTGAGGGAAGGGCTCATTTGGTTCCCACTCCCAGGTTTCTCTGTCTATCACAGGGAAGTCAGGACGGGAACTTCAACAGGAGCAGAGGGGCAGGAACCATGGATGGGGGAGGAAGCTGCTTGGTGGCTGCTCTCAGCTCACCTCATCTCATCTTTGTTAACCCACCAGCACCCATTTGCCCAGGGGGGGCACCACCCACAGTGGTCCGGGCCCCCCACATTAACCTACAATTCAAGAAAATGTCTTCTGACACACCTATTGGTCAGTTTGATGAAGAGAATTCCTCAGTGGAGGCTCCCACCCTCTACTTGAGTCTAGTTGATGTCAAGTTGACAAAAAGCTGAGTAGCAACAGGCTCCCATTCACACCTGTGTGGGAGTTCCTCTAACATAATAATAATAATAATGAGGAGGAGGACGGCCGCCATTTTCAGCCACACTACTTGTGAATCTACACCCAAGGGAAACAGAGGCAGCGGACAGTAGATATCCCATACGTGAATATTACCAAACTGTGGGATCAGCCTAGGTCCCCAGTAGGGACGAGAGGATACAGAGGATTGGCTGGGGCACACACACAGGGGGCTTTCCTCAGGTCCAAAGAGGAATGAGAGTCATTTGCAGGTACACGGGTGGAACCAGAGACCATCGCACGGTGCATAAGTGGACAGATGCACAGGCTGGTGCCGTGTGCTTCCCGGAGTACATGGCATCAGGGCAACGAAGGACACGGGAGCAGAAGGGGACTAAGCAGGGAAGAGGAGAAGAATGGGAGATGATGGGAGATGCCATTCTGCAAATCTGTCTCTTATTGGTTGTTGAATGAAGCACTGTTGGCCAATAGGGAAGCAAGATAGGTGGGACTAGGAGTCAAGGAGGACTCTGGGAAAGAGAGACACAGGGAGTCATCATGTAGCTGCTATAGAAGTAAGAGGTCCGGACCCTTTTCTCCGGTAAGAGAAATACTTAGATTAACAATTATGGGATTAAATAATTAAGTCAGAGACAGCCAGTAAGAAACCAAGCAAACGGCCAACAGCTTCATAATTAATATAGCCTCCTGTGTGTTCATTTGGGACTGATGCGGCTCTGGAACCAGGCTGGTGGGAAGGCTTCACTCAACAATGGGGAGTGAATGAAAGAGCATTGTAGAACAGGGTCAATGTGTGCTACATTGGATGCACTGGGATATCCTAATGAAGCAGTCACTTTGTGGAATTAGTATGCGCTAATAATTATAACCGGGGCTGGAGAACTGGCTTAGCATTTGCCACTCTTACAGAAGACCTGGGTGAGGCTCCCAACCCTCACATGATGGCTTACAGATGCCAGTAACTCTAGCTCTAGGGGATCCTGTGGCCTCTTCTGACCTGTGTGAGCATATCCATGTGGTATGAGTGCATACATGCAGGCAAGCCACACAATATATCAACATGCATGTACATATACATTGATGGGGAAGTCCTGTGTGTATGTCAATAAAGCACTGTTGGCCAATAGGGAAGCAAGATAGGTGGGACTAGGAGTCCAGGAGGATTCTGGGTAGGAGAAACACAGGGAGTCATCATGTAGCTTGCCAGAGAAGTAAGATGTCCATCCGGTAAGAGAAATACTTAGATGGGTTAAATACTTAAGTCAAAGCTAGCCAGTAAGAAACAAACAAACGGCCAACAGCTTCATAATTAATATAGCATCCTGTGTGTTATTTGGGGACTACAATGTGGCAGAGGTGGGGAAAACTATATATCAACATGCATGTACATATACATGCGTGTACAAATGTGCACAAATACGCGCACACATAGGAGGTATGGAGTACTGAACTCAGCAAACAGGGCACAGTAATGAAGAACGCGGAACGACTGAGTGGAAAATTACATATGTGAAGACTTAATTGCAACCAGGCGGTGAAGAAGGGAGAGGGGGAAAATAAATGGGAAGCAGAAACTAAAGAGCCCGGATGTGAATTCAGCACGCGACAGGGGGAACAGCGTCCGCCTCAATGGCGGGGGTGGAGGCTCGGGACACAGGGTAGGCAGTGGATGGCAACTGTCAGCCTGTCAGCCTACCGAATCTGCAAGCCTTCAGAGCACAGCGTATCAGGAGTGAAACACAGACGAAGAGCAACAGCAAACAGACTCGGAGGCGTAATGGAAAATAAAAAATTAAGAACCAAACGTAGTTTTAGGAAATTATCACAAAGAAAAAAAAGAACCCTTCAAGGTATGTTCTTTAGTTAGAAGCTTTAAAAAAAAAAGTCATGTAGGGTTTTTTGTTTGTTTGTTTGTTTCTTGCTCTGTTTTTTCCATTGTAGGTTTTTCTTCACTTGAGACGGGCCTTCACATAGTTTTGGCTGATTCTGAACTTGCTATGCAGCCAAGGATGGTCATACATTTCTGAACCTCTTGCCTTCGTCTCCAAGTGCTGGGACTGTAGGCATGTGCCACCGTGCCTTGTAGTTTTGTGCATATTAAGCTTGCTTTTGAGAAAAAAAACCTTATAGTTTAAGCATCATAGTGTGTATCACTGGGCGCGTGTAAGCAGATGCGTGATCGTATTAGCAGAGCTCTGCAAAGCTGCTCAACGGCTGTTAAAAGACCTTGCTCCGGGTTAGAAAGCTAGGGAGGGTTTCCCTGTGTGTAATCCACAAAAGAGTAATTTTTTTTCGCCTTAACTCTATCTTTATACTGTTTTCTCAAAATATAGACAACACTCCTGAGCCATGAGCCAGATACTGGTTTTCATCTCGGGGCGTCTGACAGCCTCCTGGTGGTCTAATTGTATCTCAGTGGTAGGATTAAAACCTCTCACCACCTCCACATTTCATGCTGGGCTTGAGTAGGCCAGCAAATGGTTTTATTGATTTATTTGTGTTTGAAATTTCAAAAGAAACTTGAGGTCAACTAGAAGAACGGTGGAAAATGGAATCTTGATCATAAGATACGATGGGCTGGGGCTTTGGGCTCTTCTGGACGGTAGGGCGTCTTCCTTTGCACTCCCTGAGTTAGCGGGATGGCGTCTCGGTCTATCTCCCGGGCTGTGGTCTCTTCTGCTGTCAGGCTCTCTGTTTCCTCCGTGTTTCTCCACTGGGCGCTGTCCACCAGGCTCCTGTAGGTGCCCCACACACGCTCTGCTCTTCACTCCCGCCCCCTGGAGGAGCATGGTCCCAGCATGCACTGCTCCAAATAACGTGACATTTACTTTCATGCTGGCCCACCGCCCTCCCGGTCACCTACTGCCCAGTCCCACATGAGTTCTTTTCTGTCCCAGGTTAGCTCTTGATTATTCTCCAGCCACCTCCAGATGTGACAATATCTCAGCAACTTCAGCTCGACGGTCTTTCGGGAGGAAGAACACGGGTGCCTCGCTCTCCCGGAAGATCCCAAGTCTGTTTCTCTCGCTCCACGCCAGCAGCCCGCTTAGTTCCGGGCCACGGTTCTCTCTCACCTGGAGAACTGGAACCGGCCTCCTTGCTTTGCGTCTTGGGTCTCTCGTGGCCTGTTCTCTACATGGTCGGCCTGAGCCATTGTTGGCTTTGAAGTGCAAAAAAAAAAAAAAAAAAAGAGCATTTCTCCCTCTAGCTAGGGAGGGCTTCCCAGTGTGCCTGGAACAGACTCCATCACTGGGTGACGTAAGCATCCCTGTAGGACACTCTGTCCCTCTCCGCCTTCCCTCCTCATCATGGATTTCCTACTCAAGCCACGCCCAGGTTGCCACCAGGGCCACTTCATGCACCAGGCAAGCTCTCTCTTGTCCCCCCTGAAAGTCTCTCTGCCACATCACCCAGGGGTTGCTTAAAGCCCCCTCCTCTGAGGTTCACTCTGTCCAGTTACGTAGCTTAGTGTCCCTTCCACCTCCAGGCCACTTTGATAACACCCTGAGAGATTTCTCTTTGTGCCTTTCTTCCTGACCCCATGCACGGATGGACTGTGTCTGTCTTCCTGAGTTTAGATCTGAGCCCTGTTGCTTAAGCTGTGGGAGGTACACTGAGTCTTCAACTCACCCTCTTCATCTGGAATCCAGGGCAATAGCTCAGAAACCACTTATGATGAAAGGGTCAGGCAGGTGTTGAGGATGGCCTAAGTACTGGCTATTGTTATAAAATAAGAATTCATTGCATCGTTTTTCCCTTGACTCTACACCCTAGAACACCAACTCGGCTGCAATGAGCTAGCTAAGATCCCCTAAGGAGTATCCAGGGTGGGTGGCTTGAAGAAGACGTGCATTGTCTCATAGTTCCCGGAAGCCGGAGGTGTGAGTCCAAGGCCGGTAGGGTTGGCTTTTCTGAGTCCTTCCTCCTTAGCTTGTAGATAGCATCCTTCCCTCAGTGTGTGCGTCTGTGGTTCAATCCTTTATTGTTAGACACTAGTGGCATTGAATTGAGGTCTTCATTTAAGCTTAGTTACCTCTTTAAAGACAACCTTCTAATACGGTCACATTCTAAGCTAGTAGGGGGTTACAATTCCAACACATGAATTTTAGACTTTTAGAAATGTGTTCCTTAGTGCATTCCAACTGTTCTGAAGCATGGAAGTACCTCCAAATGGGTGCATTGTCCCTTATATGTGAAGCCTGAAGTATCAGGGATGATGATAGGATGCAACTGAGTGCAGGCCTAGGACTTCGTCACCGGATATCCAAATGACTCTCTTTCAACCCAGGAGCACAGAGGGATTCATAAGCTTTGTGGGGCATTCATGTTGTGCTCCTGGGTGACTTGGTGACTGGACAAGGGAGAAGAGAGCAGCTTGTGGGAGCATCCAGGGACCGGGCTGCAGCTCAGTGTCTATCTCCAAAAGTGGCCAGGCTCCTGTATGCCATCATAACCCACCCTGCCACACAGATGAGCCTGTTCCCTGCTTGGCTGTGCTGTTTGATGCCCTTGGGAAGCCTGGATGCAACATTCGTAGCATGGGTACTGGACTCACTTAAGATGTCAAGTGTCTGACCGGTGAACTTTCTCCTGTGAGTCTATAGAAAGAGACCCCTTCAATTATTTTTTCAATAAAACTCACTCCTTACATTTCCTCCCTTTCATCCAGGTGGGAGACATTCTGAGACCCTCACAGAATCCTGACAATCCTCAGTTCTGTGTGTATTATTGTTTTTAGCCTACAAGAAAGTTAAATTAGGCACAGCACAATAACCATAGCCAATAATAAACACAGGGCAATGTATAACAATATACTGCAATGAAAGTTATTTAAAACATGAGTTATTTCTACAACTTTCTATGTGATACTTTCTGGCCTTCATTAAAATTTCAGAAAACAAAGGGTAGAGAGAGACTGCGGCACAGCACCCAAAGGTGCACGTGAATTTCAAGTCCAAGCTTATCTGAAATATTCAGGGCTAGAGGGGGTTGATGTTTACACTTAATGTATCCTTTTTGGTTTCTAATTGTAATCTGGACACAGAAGCTGTATACTGTATCACATGAGCCCGTTCAGTCCTATCTGTGAACATTGAGAACTTAACTCTCTGTGGAAAACTGAAGCTGACTGTGTGTGGAAAGTTGTAACTGTCTGTGGAAAGCTGTAACTACCTGTGTGTAGAAAGCTGTAACTAACTAACTGTCTGTGGAAATCTGTAACTAACTGTGTGGAAAACTCAAATCTCAGAGACAATTATGTCCCTAATTTCATCTAAGATACTGTGGGAAGCCTGGAAACTACCTGATGCCTTTGGCATCCTCGTCCCTGGATGGGATTCCACGTGGATGGTCAGGGAACCAAGAAGGATCTGTGGCTTCTTCCTCCTATGTGTGCAGTCTGGTGGGCTGTACTACTTCAATGAATTTGAGAAGTTTTGGAAGAGGAAATTATTATGCCTTCAATGTGGAAGCTGCTAAGTTGTTCCCATAGACAAGTCTGGAGCACTCATTGGAAGGAGACAGACAGACAGACATACTGACTGGCATAGGACACCATGTTTGTCTTTTGTTGCTACATCCAAACTCTAAGTTGGATTAAAGACAAGGGACAAGAACAACACAAGAGAACACAATTGTGAGGCTTTCCCAGCATGGAGACCCATGGAAGAGCTGGGAAGATTATGACAGGTGAATGCAAGAAGATGAACTGGGGTAGGGGGGGTGGGAGTGGGGGCAGGGGAGGCAGTGGTCACAAAAGGGTGAGACTCTTGAGGGAAACTGAGGCTGAAGATCAGCCCATGCAAAGCAGAGGAGCTGGGCAGAGCATGCTGCATACTTTTCTCTCTGCTTTAAAAGTCTTGCTTTATTTCGGACATATCAATATTTTAGATGGGTGATTCCTGACCTGTCAACATGTATTCCAGAGGATTATGCCAGAGCTCATTATTTTGTGTCTAAAGGCACTGAGACCATGGCCTCCAGGTACTGGATGTGGCTGTTATGTCACCTGCTGTGTCTTCAACTTCCTAACCCAGACGACTAGCTTAGCTTAGGTATGGTGAAAATATGAGTGGTTGGGGGAGGAGCAGAGAGAGCTGAGTCTATTTTATTATTGAGCCCTGGGTGGGGGTTATGGTTCCAGAGGTACATCTGGTGCCAGATATTCATGCTTTTGATGTTTCGGGCTGAATTTTGCTATATTCTCAGTGTGGGGTTGACATCTAAAAACCGTGACTTCTTTTGTTGTTGTTCATAAGGAAACAATGTTACTAAATATTATTAAAATAGATTCCTACAAGCTCTTTGTGACCCGTGACAAAAATTGCATAACTAATCAGAATTAAAAGCTAATGGGTTTATAACACAAAGGCTCCTGTCCTAAAATAACAGTTAGCTGACACTTGTGTGCACTGCTCAACTCATGAAGAGACAAGCTGTCCTGCGGCTTTCGGAAGTCGTGCTGTCTTGTACTAACTCTTTGGCAGCATAGAGGTTGGTATCTGGGGGCTTTGTGCGGAGTCGCAAGCTTCTGCCATATTGTCAGGGTGGAGGTTGAGACTGGACTGCCTGGGATGACATATCCAGGGGCTGGGTGGACGGTGCACCTAATGGGCTTGCAGAGGTGTAAGCTCACCGTCAGAAACAATGGCTGGCCGTCACGTAAATGTACAACAGTCTTGGCTATTACGGGGACACAGGAACATAACATCCAATTCCTGCACAGCCTTTCTTCCTAGAAATAGCGGTGGCATCCATTGCTTCTTGCCGTCTCTGTGACAAAAGCACTTGAAGGGGGAAATGGTTTGTTCTGGCTCACAGTTTGAGGTACACTCCGTCACGGCAGGAAGTCAGAGCGGTGGGGGTGTGAGGCAGCCGGTCACGTTACGGCACACGCACTGAGGAAGCCGAGAGCAACGGATGCTGGTGTTGGCGTCATTTCTCTTGTTTATTCTGCTCACAGTCCCAACACGCAGAATGATTTTGTGTCCATTTATGGTGCATCTTCAAGCATCAGCAAGCCTTTTTGGAAACACCTCATGGATGTGCCCAGGGACCTATCTCCATTTGGTTCTCGATCCCATCACGTTGACAATCAATATTAACCATTATGAGCCAGGCGGATAGCTAAGTCGGTCGATCCCCTGCCTCACAAGCATGAGGACCTGGAATCGGGTCCCCAGAACCCAAGTAAAAAGTCAGGTGTAGCGCCCAGGGATGGCAGGATGGGCAGCAGACATGGATGGACCCCAGGATGTTGCATGACCAGCTACCTAAGATTTCTTTGATTCACTCCGAGGGCTGTACCTACGATGAATTCGGCAGTAAACATGTATTTGACAAACTTGGGACAGGTCATCAAGTTCCTGCAGGAGGATAGAAAGAGGAAACAGTACCCAGGGTCCCAGACTTCCTGTTTCACTTTGTGTAGCTTTGGTCAACGTGGGACACTTGGCCTTAGCTGGACAGCGAGGCCAGTTGCATTCATATGCAATGACTGAAGCATTGACCCATGTCACCTGCCTACTATCTGGGAAGGAAGGGTGGGCGAGAGACGTGTGGATCAGAAACTCTAGAGGAGAGTGAGCTGGTCTGTTCAATGCCCGGGCCATCGGAACTTCAGCTCAAGAACTTGATGCCAGGTCAAGAGAAGTCTGAAGAGCACAGAGGGGAACTGGAGGCAGCCAAGGGCTGTGGTGCAGAGCAGGCAGGGCGGAGAGCGGGAGGCTGTGCCTTCTCACGTGGAAACCAGAGCAATGAAGATTTCTGGGTGTCCCAGGTGGAAAGCAGCGCAAACCTTCTAGGTTTTCTGATTCTTGCAATTCATTGTTGTTGAGCTATTTTGTTTTTGTAACCCGTGAATTGTAGAGACCTGGTGGCAGCACTATCATAATTAGTGTAATTAGCAATGCAAAACGGTTACACTGCAGCGTAAGAGCCTGCAAATAAATTCTGCCAGTCTGATGTTCAAATGACCTGTCTCCCCATGGAAAACAGTCCAGACACACTCGTCTGTCTTTAGCTTCTTTTTGAACCTGCTGTGACATCTGCATGAGTTACATACACTTTGACACACAATCATCTTTGATTTGCATGAGAATTGTGTTTTTTTCTTTCAAGTTTTCAGAAAATCATTTTTAACACACCCTGAGGTATGTTTGAGGCATCACACAAGGAGGAATGTCCCAGGCAACACCAACTTCAGAGATGAAGTTTACAAACCAGCCAGTAAGGGATGCCTAGCAGGTATTGTCCCCCAAAGATGACCCAAGCAGCCAGTCTGGCAGTGAGGGATGATCCGAATGCAAGTTTATCGTTTATTGTGGTGTGTGTGTGTGCGTGTGTGTGTGCGCGTGCGTGTATGTTTGTGTGTGTGTGTGCGCGCGCGCGCGCGTGCACACGCGTGCATGCACTCTCGATGTCCTCTGGTGCCATTCATTTTTTGTCTGTTTTTTTAATGTAGGTAAGGCCTCACTGTTTGTTTTTTTAATGTAGGTTTGGAACTCACTGACTAGGATAAGCTGGGATCCACCTGTATTTTGACAACTGGCTGCCATGCCCAGCCAGCATTTTTATGTGAGTTCCTGGTACTGAACTCAGGCTCTCAGGCTCATAGAGCAAGCACTTTATCAGCCCAGCTGTCTCTCCAACCCCTTATTTGTTCATGCCTTTATTCAGGTCAAATGCAAATCATTAATCTTACCTTTTAAGATTATATTGAGTTTTTTTTAATAGTTTTAGAAATCAACTCTGTTTTATATCTCACTTTACATACACGTTTGTTTTACACATTAGTCATTTGTAACCCACCTGCTTCCAAAACCCGCACCTGACGTGGACTCTGTGTAGTAGGAGAGAATAGAAGCTTGGGTAGCGAACAGGCCTTACCTTGCAAAGAGCAGTGTCATCTGTAGGCGCACCGAGCAGATGGTGGAAAACCATATGATAAAAATAACAGAAGGCCGGATGGTAAATATGCTACAACAATTAGACTACCAAGGAGCTTATGAGCAGGAGGAGGAGGCCAGAGCTGCGGGGTGGGGACATCCAAGGTCACTGACTCTAAGGTATCAACAGTCCCTCATATGTGTCAACTGTCTCCACAGAGCTGGGTGTGGTCTCGCTTCACTGTGACTAAGTCTTCCTCTTGGGATGGCTGAGAAAGAGGGCACCAACCCTGGCCGGTGGCGGTGGCAGAAATTGTTAGTTCTTTTATCTATATGGAGACCTTTGGGCAGGAATGAGGAGACTAGAGCCAGTAGGGAGAATCAGACTGCAGCCCAGAATTTGTATTCCCTGGGGTCCTTTCTACCTGTGTCTCTTGCCATCTGCCCCACGGTGAAGTGTGGATGGCTTTTCCGTGTGTCAAGGTCATTGGGGTGAAGAAAGCTACTATTTTATTAATGTTTCCGCCCACAATGAGCGGTGGTGACTGCAAACTTTGAGGTGAACTGTAAGAGATCCGTGATTACAGACATTTAAGTTACTATGTAAAATGCAACTTCTAAAACTTTTCCCAGACGAAGGTACTGTAGAATTAAATCCTGTGCATGTCTAGACTATGAGAAATACTGTGCTTTGGGGGCTGGGGTGATCTCAGTCAGGACAGTGTTTGTTGCACAGTCTGAGGGTCCTAAGTTAAGGTCTCCAGCACCATATGGAAGTTCTGAGCAGAGGTCTATGCCTGTGACCCTAGAGCCTGGTGGAAACAATGAGCTCCAGGTTCAGTGAGTGGTGCTGTCTCAAACCATAATGTGGACAGTGGTTGAGGGGGACACCTGATGTCAACCTGTAGCCTCTACTGGAATGCACACACGTGTGCACACACCACACAAACGTAGGCAAGTACCGCACAGACACAGTGTGCCTTTGACAAGTACGCTCTGTATTTTGCGTATAGCTAAGATAAAACATCAACCATTTTACTGTCTACAGATGGCTGTCCAGAGGGTTCCAGACCTTATGCTGAGCTTTACATGAAGAGCAGAAGGATGACTCTCTGGGAATGTGGAAAACACAGCCAGGGCACTCAAAATCCCCAAAGCCCTGGTGGTCCACATGTCCACGAGGGAAGAGGAGTCGAGCATAAGACCATCAGGACACACAGATGGCTAGCTTCAAAGCCCTGGGAATGTACCAGTCTGGGGCCAGGCTCTATGCAGACTCATAAGGCTCCAGATCTGAGTAATACTCTGGGCAGATTTATAATTGGCTCCCGTGCTGGGCAGGGCAGAGTCAGGGTGCAGTGGGGTTGGTTGGTGGTTGTAAAGCAAGGCAAATGTGTTCTTTGGAACACGGCGTGCGTGGACGCTATTTGTGTGGGCGATGGTTTCACAGCGTGGGTCTCAAGCTGTTCCGGCTGGAGTCTAGCTCATGGATCGGGAGGCGGAAAACGGAGGCAGGGAGTGGATGGTGGAGTGTCTGCTGTGCCTTGGAAGGACAACAGGTTTTGTGAATCTTGAACTGCGAATCTTGGCAGTGAGCTCTTTCTTGGGACTCTGGAACCTGTCTGTGCGGCAGTCAACTGGAGGGTTGGGGAGTCAGAACGAGCCCTGTACACTGGGCATGTGGGGGCGTGGGCATCCCTGTCTGGGAGGAGATGTCATTGGCGAGGCATTAGGGCCACCTTTTTCGTGGCTCTACGTGCCCAAGACACATTCCACATGCAAAAAGCTCCATTCCCAGATTTTATTTCTTTAAATTTTTAGTCTAATTAATTATTAAGTGTGTGTATGCACGGGTGCACGTGTGTGTGTGTGTGTGTGTGTGTGTGTGTGTGTGTGTGTGTGTGAGCGCATATGCTATGGCTCACATGTGCAGGCCAGGGGACAACTTTCAGGAGTCTGTTTCTCTTTCCCTCACGCAGGCAGGACCTGGGGACTGAACTCAGTCTGTCAGGCCCGGCAGCAGGCATTCTTACCCACTGAGCCATCTTTCCGGGCCACCGCTTTCCTAAAAGTTAATAATGGCTAGCAGTTTTGAATACCCGCTCTCTATTAGGCACCGTCTCATGTATGAATTCACAGAGCTGGTCTGGGAAGTGCCTACACAGCCTGGATTGGGAGAAAAAAAAAACTCATCATAAGCCAGCCACGGGCTTGACTTTTTGGTATAGAACCATTTTCCCAGGTGGTCAGCTCCACTATGTCTCCTATCTGGCTGATTCGGGTTCGGACAGGAAGGAATGGCCTCAGGCTCCCACATACGAGTAACACTGGCACTCTTCACCTGTTCCTTCCAAACTCTGACAGGAGCTGGGCGCATTTCCACACTGGCTGTACAGGTGGCTGGCAGTCTGGAGTGACGTGAAGGAATGATGGTCTGTCTGGTTTTGGTTCCCGTCAGGGGTGGACTATAAGCCTTCCCCAATGGCACTAGGGCTGACTGGACGGCTGTGGCCGCCCTCCAGCTTTGACAGTAGCAGCCTAAGTGAGGGATTGCGTGACCCTGGATGGCAGCTTGCTAGGGACGGGAGGAGCTGACAGGCTGAGGCCAGCTGAGACAGGGTTTCCTTCTCAGACAGAGGTTGGGTAAGAAAACCAAGACCTCAGCTCTCCTGCGTGGGCATCCCGCACAGGGACTCCTTGCTCCTGCAAGTGCAGCCCACGAAGGTTTCCCCCGGCCTCCTGTCAACAGGTGCTACCAGATCCAAGTGAAGACACGGAGGCAATAATGCCCGCAATAGCTGCCATTAAACAAAGATCTCAGGAGCGGATCAGACCCGTTAAACGTCTGTTTTATTTGGAGCCCAGTGTTTTTCTCCTTGGCTCAGGCCCAGCCACCTCGCTGGCAGGAACCCAAACCTATCCAACCCATCCCCAGAGCTGTCGCTTGGGCTCCCCCAAACCCAGACTAACCGTCAGAAACGTGCCCTCTGACTTGCTTTCAGAGCTTTTAGAATAACTTGAGGAACTTCAGATAGGGCAGTAGAGATGTATTTGAAACAATTTGAGTGTCCTTTTTGTGTGTGTGGGGCAGACATGTCCCTTGAAGACATTTAAAGCAGCTTGAGATCGTTTGAGAGAATTCAAACACAGGGCACTGTAGCAAATCAATTCTCTTATAATCAGATGATCCTACTTTATAAAGAAGCGTGCGGAAATTGCAGTGACTTTTTCCCAATGGTGTCATCTCACCGAAGGATAATTTGATGACTGCTTTGTCCCTCAACCTCTCCCTGCCCTTTCATCAGCCTGATGGGCACTGTCTCTCTGGTCCTCAGCTTGGCCGACTGCTCCCAGGAGCCTCAGGGCCTGAGCTGGAGAATCCCTCACCAACCTCACCATTAATTCAAGTCTTGAGCTATGTATTGTCATCTCTGCCTCCCCAGTTGGTTAATTGTGTCATGCTCAAGCTTCTTTCTCCCTTCTGGAAACCCCTTTCCTAGTCACCACCACATTTGCTTTCTATTTTTACTTCCTGTCCTGATGTTGGGGGCCCCTGCTGACCGTCCTCGGCTGTCTGCATAGTGAGAACTTGGCAGGGTCAAGCTCCATGTCTAGGACTGAGACAGGGGCCATGAAGGTAGCAGAGGGCAGCCTGGACCTAGTTAGCACGGGGTGTATGTTGTGTTCCTTTCCCCAATCTACCCATGCAACGCTTTGATGGGACCATAGACGAATGCCAAAGTCTGTCTTGAGTCCAGACTGGGTGTTCTCTGTGGCTCAGGATCATGGTGTGATCTAAAGGCAGATGCGGACCCCAGACACCTCCCAACCTGTCCACCTGGGAGAATATCCAGGGGGAGGGCAGACAAGGAGCAGAGGCTAACTGCACTCTCTGAGGATGACAAGAGCCTTGGCGCATTTTCACTTGGATACTCTTCTTGTGTGACTCGGCTTCTCTTCAGAAGAAGCTGTCCCAGAACCAGTGTGGCTTTGTAGATGGACGGGTGCCTGATGGACGGGTGGTGACACAGAGAGGCTTGGGGTTGTATTGTGAGCCCAGTGTAACAGAGGCTCCGTGTTTTGCTGTATTTCTCATTCATAAAGCAAAGCCACCTGTTTCTCCTCTTGTTTTTTTTTTTTTTAAGGCAAAGCCTTTTGGAAGACTATTAAGAACCATCAAAATGATTCTTGGGCATTAAAGCAGCTGTTAAAATTGTTTTGATGGGTTTAGAATAACAAATAAGCTAGAAACATATGGATTTCAGTTTTTCCTATATTTAGTGTGTGGATGGTTACGAGTCAAGTGAACCATGAAAATACAGAGTAGCTCTTTTTTTTATCGAGGGAGGAAGCTAATCACCAAATAAGAAAACATAGACACGTCACCAAAATTAAGCTGTGTGGGACAGGAAGGATGCTAGGAAAACATGAATTGGTCAGTGTAGAACAAGGGAGAGCTGTGGAGCGTTCTTTGGGGACTAAGTTGTGGAACTGAGAAAGAGCGTGTCTCCCCGGGTGGGACAGCCCACCCAAGGCTGGAAGGCTAGCCCTGCTTGCGTGGTGCTGAAGAAACCAAACTCCACAGAAAGCCTAGAAGGAACATATGTCGAAACCCAGAGAATTTGTCACCTGAGGTCTGGCCCCAGGGAGGTCATCGTGCAGTCTTCCTTCATGTCACTGGCATCGACTAGGTGAGGGGATCTCCTGGCTACCAGCTAGAAGGTTTCAGCCCCGCTGGGAGTCAGCACTTATCCGCTGCACCCAAATGGGCTGCCCCAGACTGCAGATTCCAGGCTCTCTCTCTCTCTCTCTCTCTCTCTCTCTCTCTCTCTCTCTCTCTCTCTCTCTCTCTCTCTCTCTCTCTCTCTCTCTGACCAGCTTTCTGATGAGTTTGGTTCCCTCCATTAGTTTTCCCTGGAAGAAGGTGTTTCCCAAGTTGTCGCTGTACTTGGTGTACTGGTGTAGTTCACACTATGACAGGTTGGATCCTGTCATCAAACCATCTCTATAAGCCCCAGGGAAAGTCTGGATACTTCTACCAGGCTCGGGCTGAGACCCCAGAACACAGCTACGATTCTGAGTTCATCCAGGACATCCTTGTCAGGGTGTAGCAGGAGATGCCTCCGCCTCTGGCAGGGTACCCAGAGGAGTGGAAGCTGCAACGGTGCCCCCGCGGCAATCATTTCTCTTTTATGACACGGCAATATTGTTTTAGCTAATGACAGTGGATACCGTTTACTCAAACCTGGCTTGGTTTGTGGCAAGCGCATCACATGAGTCATTCCAGTAAACTGTCACAGGGAATCTTAAATACAGATGGACAAATCGACACTAAATGATGTTCATGGTCTTGCTAAGACTCCATCCCTGGGGATGCCTGGTTAGAGGCTGGCAGACAGGTGTGATGTGACCGGATCTTCTCAGCCATCCTGCTCAGCGGATCAACCGCAGACAAGATGTGAGTGTCATCAACAGCACAGATGTCAGTTGTCCGAGGTATGAATGTCCATACATTAAGGGTAGCCCACTTTAGGGTAGCCCACTTTAGGGTCTTGAGACATGGCCTGTTGGGTAAAGTGTTAGCCACCCAAGTGTGGGAGGATCTGAGTTTGGAACCCCAGAACACACATAAAGCCAGATGCACGGTGGGTGCTCATCATGGCCTCAGGGGTTCTGTAGTGAGACAGGAGGTAAAGTCAGTATCATCCCAGTGGTCCAGCTAGCCTGGTGTACCCAGTGGAGAGCAACGAGAGACCGTGGAGGGGAGGGCTGACCCTGGTGGCTGTCCTCTGCTCTCCCCATGTGCGCCATGGCATGACACGTTCATGCTGGGACTCACAAACATGAGTATTCCCGCACAAGGGTGTAAAATTAGAAAGAGAGAAAAAGGCCGGGTGTTGGTGTTGCACACCTTTAATCCCAGCACTCGGGAGGCAGAGGCAGGTGGATCTCTGTGAGTTCGAGGCCAGCCTGGTTTACAGAGTGAGTTCCAGGACAGCCTCCAAAACAACACAGGGGAAACCCTGTCTCAAAAAAAAAAAAACAAAAACAAAAACAAAAGAGAGAAAAAGATTCACTCTAGAGGGACTAGAGATAGGAGACGACAGAGTCATCCAGTCTCTTTCCTCCTTCCTCAACCTTTGGCCTCTTTGCTGTTCGATCTTACACAGACACCAGCTTCTTTCCTCTGAGACAGCTGCTACATTGGGAGGAGATCTCGCCCACCATCCACCTTGTACCTCAGACCCCTCTGTCTTCCTTGGTCCCATGTGCTGCCCATTCATTCGCTTAATCCTAAAACGAGAATCCTAGCCCCAGTGCTTCCGTCAGCATCTCTGCTCATGTTGACTGCAATCCTCCTGGTAGACAGTCCATCCTTGGTTCTCTCTCCTCCTGGTGGATGAGTCCATTCTTGTTTCTCTGTCTTCCTGGTAGATGTGTTCATCCATGTTTCTCTGTCTTCCTGGTAGATGTGTTCATCCTTGCTTCTCTCTCTTCCTGGTAGATGAGTCCATTCTTGATTCTCTGTCTTCCTGGAAGATGCATTCATCCTTACTTCTCTCTCTTCCTGGTAGATGTGTTCATCCATGTTTCTCTGTCTTCCTGGTAGATGTGTTCATCCATGTTTCTCTCTCTTCCTGGTAGATGAGTCCATCCTTGATTCTCTGTCTTCCTGGGAGATATGCCACGCTTGTTTCTCTGTCTTCCTGGTAGATGCGTTCATCCTTGCTTGTCTCTCTTCCTGGAAGATGCGTTCATCCTTGTTTCTCTGTCTTCCTGGTAGATGAGTCCATACTTGTTTCTCTGTCTTCCTGGAAGATGCGTTCATCCTTGTTTCTCTGTCTTCCTGGTAGATGAGTCCATACTTGTTTCTCTGTCTTCCTGGTGGATGAGTCCATCATTGTTTCCCTGTCTTCCTGGTAGATGAGTCCATTCTTGATTCTCTGTCTTCCTGGAAGATGCGTTCATCCTTGCCTCTCTACCACCTTCCTAGTCCGTCCTTGTTTCTCTCTCTTTCCTTTTTACCGCCTTTGTCTCCCCTGACCATGCTTTTGCCCTTGGCCTCCTGCCCAGCTGCCCTTGGTCCAGTCTAGACCCTGCTGACGCCTACTCAGTGGGGACCATCTCCATAAAATGAACCATTCCCTGCTCACCACCGGCAGGAAGGTGCACCGCCTTCCCCAAGCCCAGCCCCCGCCTTGTATAGCTTTCAGGGGCCTCTCATGCCCCAATTTATCACCTTTTTTGACTACTAAATAATTCAGAGCTCTCAGAGAGTTGTTGGTGACTCTTTTGTTGCCAGGTAATTAGTAAGTTCGACTGCATATTGAGCTCTGAAATAATGAAGAGCCAACAGGGATGGTTGATGATGTTAGCTAGTGCTTTTCCAGACTCAGATTTGGCTGTGTAATTTGTAGGGTTCAGTGCAAAATAAAAATGCAGGGGTGCTTGTTGAGCAGTTAAGAACCTCACGACAGAGGCAGCAGAACAGGAGTCAGGCAGGTCCTAGGAAACTGTACTGCCCACACACTGGTGATGACCTGGGGGCCAGCTCTAAATACATGGGTCACGTAAAGGGACTCAATGCAACCTACCTCTCCCAGATGCTTTTTGAGAGGCACATCCCTATTATTTCCAGTTTTTATAGATGAGCAAGCTGGTGTTTCAAGATGAAATCTCCCGTCAAAATCCCCTAACAAACACAGTCCAGGCATTACAGCCCCAGAGGAACTATCCCCACTGACCTGTATTTTAATATTCTTGCCAACTATTTATTCCCTTTATGAATAGCATTATCATATTTGCGATTATATGTTTTTTTTGAAACAGTGTCTCTTTATATAGCCCAGGAGCTCACTAAATAGCCCAGGCTGACTTCACACTCCTAACCCTCCTGCCTCAGTCTCCTGCGCACTGAGATTAGAGGCGTACACCTCCATACCTATGTTAATTAACATGCATTGTGGTATCTGAAGGTAAGTAGCACCATTTATACTAGGGCATTTGAAAAACAAAGCCCAAAGAAGCAGCTTATAACCCTATAGTATTAATGCATACACATCCTGGTTTTGTCCAAACACATTATTATGAACAAAGTACATATTATAGATAGGTAGACAGGTTTATACATAGATAATGGTGTGTATCAATAGCTAATACTCAATGGTGGTTGATAGATAGGTTGAGGGATTAATCAGTTGATGGATAGCATGGGTTAAGAATTATGAACATATACACATGTACATACTTAAGTATGCACAAGTAGACACATATAGATCCAGATACATAACCCAAAGCAACCCTCCAATCTATTGCCTTCTCACTTCCATGACAAAATAGTTGACGGAAGCAACCGTGGGAAGAGAAGTTTACTTGGGCTCATAATTTTGTGGCAGGGAAGATACATGGTCTGTGACGGTGGTGGGGCTGTAGCACATGGCTTGTCTACATCTTGGTATACAGAGTCTCCTCCTGCCAACCAGGACCTGCTTTCCAGGGATCCCACAACCTCGAGCCATGGGAGACATTTCCCGTTCTAATTAACACAGCTTGGTGTAACTTCATCCACGAGCTAGCTCCTGTGCTTTGGAGCAGAAGCAGCGAGGTGAGCTGGGACAGCCGCCCTCGCTGTTGTGGAAGGCCTGTGGACACCCGCGGCTCACTGTCTACTCACCCTGGGTGGGTCCCAGTCACAGGAAACCTAATGTGTCCACCCTCATGAGTCCTGTTTCAAACTGCTTAGCCCTGGAGCTTATTAATGCCCAATAGTTTTACTAAAACTTTGGCACCTGGCTGGTCTGGGAACTATGCTTGCATGTTTGTTTTCTGCTTACAAAAGAGCTGAAGCGACACATTAGCGAACAAGTAAACACACCGGTGCCTTACTTGAGAAATGACCTGATTATAATGACATGATCTCACCCATTGGCTCTTCTGCTCACACTCCAGATCTCTCACCTGATAAGTCTGCTCCAAGCCAGAGTGGACTTTCCCCCACATACATGACTACGCAAATCCGCAGCCTCTGCTATAAAACACACCCATCAATGATGCATGAGGAGCCACCTGCTCGAGAAAAAAATGCCTGTCCCTCTTACCTAACAGTGTGGTTTGCTGTGAGAGACACCAAGGGCCTCTCTGATCCCAAGCTGCGTTCGTGGAGAAGGGCAGGGCTCGATATGAAATCCTTAGAACAATTTGCTCCCCAAGAACAGGGGGAGGAGCTGGGATTTTGTTTTTCAGGCCACTAAGATAGGCTGAGCTTGCTCTTTCTTCTAGGGGATTCCTTGGGGTTCCCTGACCTGGTGAGTTCGCTTAGCCTTTGGTATCCTCTGAGACCGGACACTTACCTCCCTTCCTGCTCTCTCTGAAGGGCTCACGCTTCCTGGGACTGTGGGATATGGACCCTTATATAAGCTCTGTGAACCTAACAGGAGGCTGGGTTTTAGAACCAAAGTGGGTGTATGTTGTCTGCCTCTGGCCTATGCACCATGCCAAGAGTCCATATACTTTATTTGTTAGACATGTTGGAAAGGAAAGACACAAGCTGGAGAAGAAGACAATCAGAGAAAAAGGCGTGGACCACGGTGTTTTCAAGGCAGGCTGCAGTGACTTAAGTCTGAAAATACACTCCGGAGGAGCCGTGGCCAAGGGTTTTCCTTGGGGGCTGGGGGTGAGGCTCTATTTGTGGAAACCTGTTCAATGCGCCGTCAGTGGGCAGAGTATACACACGCCAAAATGCCACCTTCAAAATAAGTAGCCTTTAAGGGTAATTGAATTACTCCTGGGTGTAGAGCTACAATGTCATATCCCAGTGTGATTATTGCTTCATTTATGGAATATTTTTTTAAAAGAATTACCTTCTCTAGAGAGGAGCTGAGCTAATAAGTGTTGCTTATAAATATGCTCGTTTTCAACCTCTTTCCCTTAAACTGTGATTTGATAATTTCAAGCAAACAGCTGTGAGGGCTTGCGATGACTTGTGGTGTTTTGAGCTGGGCAAGGTGTTAGATGCTGTGGGTGGTCACTTGACCCCCTGACCCATAGCCAGTAGAGCAGAGCAGGAAGAAACCCAGGCAGACTCAGGTGACAGCCCCAGCAGCAGGCCTGGCGTGAAGCAGCGGGAAGCCTGCTTGTTTCTGGGGTGTTGTCATTTGCCCAGCTGAGATGCTGGCGTGACACCCAGGGACCTCGTGAACTGTCCATCACTGAACCAGAGGGAGGGAAGGTGGTGTAAGCTGTGGGGCAGGGATGGGAGAGGGGCGGAGGCAGCTGCAAAGAGGGGCAGCTTTACGTTCTGGTGACGACGTCCTCCGCGACGTTCCTCAAGCTCCTCCATCTCAGGTCTCATGCTGCCCACCCCGCGTATATTGCTAGCCTGTGAGCCTTCTGAAGGCAGGGACTGTGCAACGGATCATCTTCATGCCGGCGTATACCCCTTTAGTCTGGTTTGGAACACCCGAGAAGGCAAAAGAATGCCATCTTCTACAAGTCCATTAGAAACCTCTGATGGGGCTGTGTGCAGCCGGGAAGATGAGCTGAGTAAGCAGGGCTGGAAGTTACATAGTAGCAAGGCGCTGACCACGCCCTCAGCTTGCTTCCCGTCTATCAGGGGCGACAGGTTTGAATCAGCTCTGCAGAACATGTCCACCAGTCAGAAGGCGTGAAGTGTCTTCGGAGCGAAGTTGGGGTGTGCTCTTGAGCTCCAGAGAGCACCCAAGCCCCCCAGTGGTTCCCTGGTAATGACCTGTCTGATTCCACACTCGTTCTCCTGGTTTCCTGGTACTGAGGCTTCAGCTGAGTGGGCGCCTTGCCAGGGGAGTCAGCTGTGACAAATGTAGGCTGTTGTGGACTCGGCCACTTGTGAGCGAAAGCCGCATGCTGCCTGGGTTCACCTGAGGTCAGGGCCAGACACAAGGGGAGGCCTATTGCCCCACATAACATTTCCCCTCCCCATGAGAAAACCCGGGGTGCTTTGATGTTGTAGAGTTATAAATACGTTGACACGGCAGAGCTTGAAGCAGATGCCTACATAGTTGGGAAACGTCAATGTCTGCCTCACTATTGAGTATGTGGATACACCGTGTGTGTGTGTGTGTGTGTGTGTGTGTGTGTGTGTGTGTGTGTGTTATCCATAAGTCACAGGGCAGCTGAGCCTGGCTTGCTTTCTGGAGGTGACAGCAAGGCTGTGACAAACAAGAGGATGTTGTGCAAGGTACTCCTGAGTCCTCCTAAGAATGGAGCTTCCCTGGGAAGCACCGAGCACCAGGGCTTGGAAGCACCCGAGAGAGGGGAGGTCTTTCCCACCTAGTGCATGGAGGGAAAGGGCTCCCGTAGACATCTCCAGCCCTGTTCCTCTAAGATGCTGCCTGGGTGCGCTGTGGCTGTGCCGGTGGGCTTTTCTGTGTGGACACAATGGCTTCCCTATCCAGTTTCCAATGGTGTGTTCAGGAGGGGGCTACTGCCTCGGACGGACAGATGAGCCTCCAGTGCTCGGGATGCGAAGGGCATTCCACCATCGGTTTCTGGGTAATAGGGGTGTCATGGGGCCAGGCCGCTTTCTGTAAATGTTGACTAAGCCCCACGCACAGGGGACAGTGAAAGCTGTGACACACAGACAGACACCTGGGTAAGCAGGGAGTGGTTTTACTGTGCTCCTTAACTCTCCCGCCCTCATGGCGACACTAGGTGAATACCAAACTCTCCCACTGGTTTCAACCAGGAAGCAACAGCACCAGGCATGTGGGGCTTTAAGAGACAAGCGCCAGCTTCCCGGGGGTGGGGCAGGGTGGGGTTGGGGTGCCGGCGTGTGGAGGGCTCACCTCAAAGGCGTGCCCGACGACACCAAGAGGGAAATTTCTCTGGAGGTGGGTCACGGTGAGTACAGTCTTGTCCTTGAAGGGCCTTCAGAGTTTGCAAACTGCCTCCCTGCGTGGAGAACCAGCTGTTTCCTGGTCCCGGGGAGCCCCCCTGTGTGCACATGTGCTCGTAGGTAAAGGTTACTGTTATTCGTACCTGTCTTCCTCGAGAGAAGCTTCTAGAAGCGTATTATCAAGAGGAGCAGCTGAGGCTGCTGGCCGAGGTGCAGGCGTTCACCTCACTACTGCCCGTGGCTGAGCCCCAGCCTCAGCTCCTTCCTCGCTCCCCCTCTCCTGAGCTGCTCCGGGTCCTTCCTGGCCCCACCTCTGATGCTGTGTGGGTCTTTGTCTCCATCTGTACCGCTGAAGCCTTCGTTGGCCACTGCTGCCCCCAAGTTGCCCTCCATTCAAAGAGGGCTTCGCAGCTTCCCATGCACCAAAAGTAAATCCACACAGCTTCCCCAGAAGTCAGGCTTCTCTGTATTGTATTTGCTCCGCTCACCCTCTGTGGTCAGAATGGTTTGGAGCGGGGCCAGGGCACCGTGCCGAGCCTGGGAGCCCACGTCTTCACCGAGCTTAAACAGGGGAGATACTGTCTTCGTTTCTCTGACTGAGTACCTGACAATACCAGCTTACGGGGGGAGGGGAGAGAGGGGGGAGAGCGCTGGAGCAGGATTTACTCCGGCTTACGGTTCAGAGAACACAGTCCCTCATGCCGAAGGAATCATGGCAGCTGAGGTGGGTGGGTCTGTCTGTGGTTGTGGGAGCTTGCGGTGTGGGTGGTTTCCACCTCAAAGCACTTGGCTGGGGCCGAAGCCAGCTCATAGCCCTCAAGCTTCACCCGTGCCCCCTCTTACTGTTAATAAGTTTCCACCCATTCCCAGGACAGTGCCACTAGCTGGGGACCACGCGTTCAAGCAGGCGACCCTGCTCAGTGGTCACTGGACTTGCTAGCAGTAAGTGTACCTCATGTCTACAGCCAGGATGCGGTGACAAAACTCATTCCTCAGAGGTAACCATCGCCCCCTGTACATCATCAGGCACTGGCTGTGATCCATTACCCCCTTCTATTCTTTCCCGTCACGTGTCTGGGTCTTCTTGTCCTGGGAGATCTCTCCTTCCTTCTCATCTCAGTTCTGCTGGCCTTTTGCTGTCCGCCATGCTTCCTCGGCCTGGGAGACCCACGCACGAGGATCCCTTTCCCTAGCCCGTCCCTCCTTAACCCACCTTCCCCCGTCAGCTTGCTTGCATCTGGAGAAGGGGCTGGACGAGGGTTTGTCTGGAGTTAGGAGGTGTTTCCTGGGAAAGGTCCTCAACATGAGAAGAGAGAAGGGTCATCGCCATCCCTGCTTTGTACCTCTGGAAGCCCAGAAGTTACTTGCGGCAGGAAGGATCCATAAAGTGATCCCCGAGATTTGGGCTGCTTGGTGGGCACACACATTGTCTCGGCTACTCGGATACTGAGCTAGGCAACTCCGGGAAGATACTTTGCTGGCATATTGGCTGACTTCCAGGAAAGATGATGACCCTGAGCGGGGGTAAGGCTACTCATGTAAGCACTTACAATAGCCTGGTGTCCTCCTCGAAGGAGACAGCTGAAGCCTGGGTGGGGTTCAAGCGTGAAAGGGGCCTGTGGAGGGTCACACGTGACTGCAGAGGCGAGATTCTGCCTCTGCAGGCCAAGCCGCGTAAGTGTCGGTGTCTTAAGCCTTGCGGGATAACCTCCTTGCTGCCTAGGAGTGCTGAAACATTGGAGGAGTCAAAACTGGGAAGCGGCTTCCCAGGCAAGCTCAGAAAATAGCGGGTTGGTTTCCAACAGTGAGGCCACACATGTACTTGCTCCATTTTCATTTCTGTGGGTAGAAGTTTCCAGGGTGGATCTGAAAAGAACCCCTTGGGTGTAGGTACAAGCGTGGGGCGCCCCCTGCCCGCCCCACAGGCGCATCTGCACTCAGGATTGGGTCCGACTCGTAACCGCCACCGCGTTGGTCTCGGTGTTGCTGCAGGCTGGCGAGGGGCAGATGCAACTGCTTCGGCTTATCTTCCCTGCCTAGGCTGAAGCATCCTGAATGCAACCCAGGATGGCAAATTCAGTTGCTGGGAGGCTCTCTAGATCTGTGTCATGCAAGATGTGGCCTCCCAACCTTCCCAGAGCTTCCTAGTTGTCCTTAAAGTCCTGCCAGTGTTTCTATAAGCAACATATCTACTTCCTAACTAACCTATAGCCTTGGTGCCGGAAAAAACGCTGTAAGACAACAAAATCACTATAATATTTCCTGTCTTCTTAGAGACAGAAGGACTGGAAAGGAGCACGTAAGAAAGCATCTTTCAGCTGGGTGTTGGTGGTGCACACCTTTAATCCCAGCACTCAGGAGGCAGAGGCAGGCGGATCTCTGTGAGTTCGAGGCCAGCCTGGTCTACAAAGTGAGTTCCAAGACAGCCTCCAAAGCTACAGAGAAACCCTGTCTCGAAAAACCAAAAAAAAAAAGAAAAAAAGCATCTTTCTTCCTCCACCGCTCTTCTGTAGCCAGAAAATGCGATACACAAAGAAACTGGACCGCTTGCCCAGCAGAGGCCTGGGTTTGCCAAAGTTCCTTCTGTGGGATGTCTCAGCACTGTGAACTCCAGTTTCTCAGGCCTCTCGAAGGGAATACGATTGCAACCAACAGCATAAGGTCTTAGGTTTTGAAAATTTGCGCACCTGTATCTGTGTGTGTGCAGAAGCCCGGGTTCATACGTGCACACACACAGATGTAGAGGCCAAAGGCCAGCCTCGGGTGACCCTCACTGGGATCTGAGGACTGGATGGCCAGTGAGCCCCTGGGGTCTGCCCATATCCGTTTCCCCAGTGCTGGGATTCCAAGCATGCCTCGCCCCCCGGTGGGATCATTCGGGTCCTCGAGCTTTGTGTGGCATTAAAGCAACTAAGCCACCTAAAAGCCATCTCAAAGAACAGTGCGAACACAGCCACGCCAGAAACCGGTGATCCGACTCTGTTCCAATTTCCACATGCCTCGGAGAAGAAAACATCATCCACTTTGTTCCACTTGACACGCCAGGCTATTCCCATTCCTCTATTATTCATGCACTGCTCCCGAGAGACACAAGACTCACGCTCCTTCCCAACCCTTTCCCCACCAAGACTTCCATTTGCAGCACCGAGCCTTTTGACTTCATGCAAATCTCTGCTGACCTTACAGAAATGGCTACAATTTGACCACACGGAGCAAGCCGTCTTTCATCTTTCTGTTAAGAAGAAAACAACTCCGGGGCTAGTCACTGGCAGTCCTGTTGGAAGTCTTAACACCTTAGGCAAAAGGTTGTCTGCCTCCCACGTCGGACTCAGGGGGTCAGAACACCCAGTTTGCCCTGTAGCTTTCCCCGAGAGGACAGTGAGGTGGCTGCCTTTCCTTGCCTTTCAGCACCCGCAAGCTTCTGACCTCAGCCACTGTGATGGTTAAATGAGAAACGCATGCCGGGGATCTGGGTGTGTGAACACTTGGTGTCCAGTAGGTGGCGCTTTTTGGGGGGAGGTTATAGAACCTCTGGGAGGTGAAGCCTTACTGGAGGAAGTGACCCATCCCCCGGGGCTTTATAGCCTTTTGTCACTTCCAGTTCCTTGAAGAAGTGATCTCTCTGCTTCCTCGTCTGGCTGCCTGCCGGCTGCCATGCCTTCTCCACGGTGTGGACTCTCCCCCCCTGGAACCTTAAGCCAAAATGAACTCTTTTTTCCCTGGTCATGGTGTTTTATCCAAGCCACTAAGAGTAACTGTTACATCCATCCTGGCTGTCTATAATTCAAACCTATTGGTGCCCCGACCCCATGATGTTGCAGATTCCTCCCCAGGCTTCAGGCCTCCCCCATTCAGCGTGTCTCCTTCTTTCTTTGACCACTCTGTGTTTCTGCTACGTTAACTCATGCAACTGATAATTCTGCTACAGGGGGCAGCACGATTGTACCTGTCTGTGTCAATGACTCCAGCGTGTCACCCGTGTCTGAGACTGGGCACACGTGACAGAAGCCAGGAAGAGACCCAGGACTGGCCTTGTCTGTATGGCTTTCTTTAGCCAACAGCCAAACCGGAAAACCATGCACAGAGGAAGCACTTTGCAATCTGGGTTTCTGACAAGAAGCAAGGATTGAACCTGGGTGAGGTCGGCGCATTGCCAGGGGTGGGTGGAGCAATACAGTTCTCGCCATGACCCTAAGGTGACCTGGGGTCCCCCCTTGGTGCTAAGGGATCCCTGTTTGCCACAAAAAGACAGTCTTCCACATACAGACCAAGAACCATGGGAAAGGATCCAGTTGTGAGTTTATGCTTGCCAGGATTAAGAAGACTTTCTCAGCCCAGTGGATTGTGTATTGGAAATAGGTGGTGGCTTTGACTCTCATACTCCAGGACATTTTTGTGTGTCATTGGACCATGAGGTCATCTTTTTTCACTACAATAAAAAAATCTAGGGTTATGCACTTTACTTGGTGGGAGGACTGTACTGTCTAGTTCTGGAATCCTCCTAATAGCCATTACCGACTGGTGCCTGATAACGGAGTCTTTCAAAAGATTTAGCATTGCTAATTTAAAATAAATTCCCCTTTTACACACAGCAGACTGGCACTTGAGATGTTCGACTTAGTGGCCCAGGTGAACCAATGCAATTTCCACAAAAACAAGGAGTCCTAGGTCTAGGTGTCCTAGTTCACTGGGTGTGGGATGTGGCGGTGGGATCTGGGTGGAGTTAGAGCTGAGTGAGGGTTAGGTATGCTCAAAATCCATCGTATGTGTGTGTGAAACTCTTGAAGGATGAATAAAAATATTTTTAAAATCATTTCGAGTCTTGTGAAAAGTAGCCTTCACTTTTATTTTTGAAGTTTTAGGTTAATTTACACTCATCGTTTTTGCTAAAGTGGGCCGCGCTGCTAAGTTCAGCTTCAGCCTGAGCTGTGGTCCCCTGGAAGCCCATTTTAGATCTCTGCTGTGGGGTTCAGGTTTCGCCCTGGCTGCCCTTCACATTGGTTCAGAGCTAGGGTGTCTTCCCTGGAACATCCCTTTAGGTACAAGTGAGTTTTATTTTATAGGCAGAGAAAGCGTTTGTCATTTGACATGTATTGCCGTGAGTGCACGTGAGATAAAAACCGTATCATGGGGGAGGGGTAAACACAGAGCCCAGTCAGGAAAGTGCCTGCCGTGTAGGCATGAAGACGTGAATTGGATCCCCTGAACGTGTGTGAAAAATCAGCCGGGCACAGAGTGTGCTTTTCCGACGCTGGGGAAGCAGAAGCAGTCAGATGCCTGGGCCCTGCTGGCCAGGCTAGAGGACTATTTGAGTTCCACGCCAGTGATGGATCCTGTCTGAAAAAAACAAGTAAGTTGTATGGCGGGACTGATCAGATGGCTCAGCGGGTAGTGGCACCGGCCACTAAGTCTGGGGGCCAAAGTTTTATCATTGAGACCCATATGATGAAAGGTGAGAATCAGCTTCTGAAAGTAGCTGTCCTCTGACCTCCACATGTCACATGCAGGCACACACACACACACACACACACACACACACACACACAGAGAGAGAGAGAGAGAGAGAGAGCTGAGGAACTGCTCTTGATGCGTATGTCATGAAAACACACAAAACTAAACAGTCCTGATGTGCCGAGTGAATAATATTTGTTACATCGACGAAGAGACATTGCTTTTGCATCCGATACAAGTCTTATGTACCCACTGCTCTAGATAATGACGTGAAATGTTCCCGTCGCCATCGGGATTAGCTAACGTCTCACTTGTAAGCAGCCATGTGTGCTCCCCACGGTGCCTGAGGAAGGACACGTCCCTAGGCGTGCTCCTCACTGCTGCCGGTCAGTGACTGTGGTTCTGAGCCGTGGAGCCGCAGCTCCCGAGCCTCCCTCCCAGCAGGAGCTGTTCATCCCTGGAACCAGCACTGTGCACCTGGACCCTGGCCACGCGTGGTTCCTCTTGCTCACGGGGCGCAGTGTGGGAGCTTTCCTTGGACAGGGTCCATCGTCAGCTGGCTCCCCGAGCTCATGACTGATCGTCTGCTCCAGCACTGCTGATGGCATGGAACCTGCACCATTTTTCTGTTGCTAGTTGACGGCTCTGAGCATGCTTAGGTGCCTTTCCTTTCCCATCTATCTCCCAGCTGTCTCCTAAACCCAACACCTCTTCTCAAACCCGCCACACTCATGGCTGCCAGATTTAAAAAAAGGCCTTTGTGAATTGTCCTGGTTGCTCCCAGTTAAAGCAGCCACTTTTCAAAGGTCTGCACACTCGCACACCATAGGAAAATGAGGCTGCTCTCCATGAGTGGTAGACAATGGCCCTTCTTCCTGCTCTCTCTGTATTTCTGTCTCTTTCTCTCTCTCTGTGTGTCTATCTTTCTCTCTCTCTTTCTCTGTTTTTCTCTCCCCTCTCTGTCTCTCTCACACACACTCTCATTCTAATCTCTGTCTGTCTGTCTGTCTGTCTGTATCTCACACACACTTTCATTCTCCTCTCTTTCTCTCTCCTGTCTCTGTCTGTCTGTCTGTCTGCCTGTCTGTCTGTCTGTCTGTCTCTATCTCTCTCTCACTCTCACACACACACACACACACACACACACACACACACACACACACACTCACTCATCAGCTAGGGATGGAACCAGGCTCTTGTAGATGCTGGGCAAGCGATCCACACTACCTGACCCTGCTCTCACTTTATTCATAGAGACTGGGCTCGCTAATCCCTAGAGCTAGGGCAATAGAGAGGACGGTGCTATTGGAGGCTGAGTTCTGGAAACATGAAGATAGTCGGGAGATGCTTGAAGTTAACATAATGTTATATGACCGTAATTCCCCCTCACCTCCCTGAGGGAGTGTCTGTCCTGATAAGGTCTCTGTTCATTTTCCTTAATGTGGCACGCCATTCTTCCCCGCTGCTGATATTGTCTTTAAAGAGTAATTTTACAAAAGGAAAGAAAACCTTCTGGGTGGATTAACTATAATTCTCAGAGATTCATTATCAACACAATGCTAGAACGGAGGAGTTCTGTGCCGCTCAGAGGGATCAGACAGATTTGATTCGCTGGACTGGAAACCTTCAGTCCTCCCACTGTTCCAGGCAGCGAGCTCGAGTGAGGCCTCTCTCAGCAGCTGTGGGAGGCTGGCCCGTGTTCCATCCTCAGAGTGGCTTTGCTTGACTCTTCAGTGAGTGGTTTAGAGCCTTCAGGGTAGAAGAAGGTTGAGAGGGGCAGCCTGTCTCAGACTGCCTCATTCCAGAGGACTGTAGGAAACGCTTACTGAGTAGATAAAGCTTCAGTGTGCACCAGGATCCCCAGAAGGGTGTGCAGATGGCTGGCCCAGCCCTGGAGCTCCAGATCACTGTCTTGGGGTTAGCCGGGGACTTTTCACTGGAAGCCAGCTCTTTAGCGACTCTCTGGTGGGGCTGGGGCGTACTCTACTGAAGTAAGGTGACTTCTTTCACGTGGGCCCACAGAGACGCGTCTGTGGTGACTCAAGGAGACATGAGGAACATGGGCCTGTGGTAGAACTTTCCACAAGTGCTGACAGGAACGGGGCCGCCTAAATCAGAATTTAACAATGAGGGAATCCTGCACCCAGTGCGTGGAATGTAACGGCCCCTTCATTGTCTTCCTCATCTTGTTTTCACTGTCTCCATCCTTCACTGCTCTGGACCCAGACACTCTAGGAGAGCTGACAAAAAATATTAAGACCCTGGATAGATGGGACTTTGCTGGACTCTTGGGTGAGCGATGCCTGCAGCCCTCAGTGTGACTTGGCTCAGCTCTTCAGTGAATCAGACTCTTGCTCACTTGTGAGGACGTCAAGGAAGAGCAGCGGGTGCTGCAGCGTGGGCTCAGAGGCTAAGAGCATGTGCTGCTTGCCCAGACATCCTGGGTGAAGCTCCCAGAACCCACAACAGGCAGCCATAACTGCCTGTCACTCGGGCTCCAGGGGACCTGACGCCCCCTTCTGGCCTCCACAGGCCCTACAGTCACATGCACATACACTCTCCAAGCACATGTGCACCAGCCATTTTTAGAAGAAGAAAGAGAGCTGAAGGGTGTGACCCTTCCTTGCTAGCATCAACATCCCCATCCCTTGAGTGTAGGATGATGTCAAAGGTTGCTGTGAAGAGACACCATGGCCGTGGCAACTCTTATAAAGAATTTAATTGGGGTAGCTGGCTTATAGTTTCAGAGGCTCAATCCATTATCATCAAGACAGGGAGCACGAGGGTGTGCAGGCAGACATGGTACTGGAGCGGAGAGTCTGCCTGCACACCCTCATGCTCCCTGTCGTGATGATAAGATAGTGCCACGTCTTGAGCAGAAGGCAGCAGGAAGTGAAACTGTCACACTGGGCAGTATCCTGATCACAGGAAACCACAAAGCCCACCCCCACAGTGACACACTTCCTCCAACAAGGCCGCGCCCGCTCCAACAAAGCCACACCTCCTGATAGTGCCGCTCCCTGGGAGATTGTGGGGCCCAGTTACGTTCACACTGCCACAGATGACATCCTGCTGGTGTCATGCTATAGTTGGAGTGTATCCTCCAGAGTTTGTCGTCAGTGCCGAAGTGCTGGCAGGTAGGGCCTGCTAGGAGGCATTTGCTGAGGCAGCTTTGACCTCAGAGATGGATGACGTGACTGCAAGAACAATGGGCTGTTCCGAGTAGGTGGTTCCCCTCCCTGCTCTTGTTCTTACGCTATGGTAGTCTTCTGTGTCTGCTTCCATGGCCGGGGCGAGCTCTCCTAGGCGCTTCTGCTGTGCCTTGGTCAGTCTAGAAACATACTAAGACATGAGGATGCACACCCCACTCACACACACACACACAAGACTCGTGCACACACACAAATGACACACTCATGCACGCACACAAATAAATAAAGCATAAGTCTACTAAGACATGTTATTTATTTTGGAATGGTAAGGTATTCAGAGTGGTCAGGAGTTCCTTAACTCAGTTAAGTGTTCCATGGAAGGTCTGTAGTGGTGTTATTTACTCTTTCAGGGTGGGTCCCGCATGGGTAGACTGTGGCTTCTTTCCCCCATGTGTAAAATGTGTGTGTGTGTGTGTGTGTGTGTGTGTGTGCGCGTGTGTGATGTCTGTGTGCCTGAGGTTGACATCTGGAATTTTCTTGACTGCTCTTTACCATATTCATTGCATTAGGGTCTCTCAGTTGAACACAAAGTTCACTAGAGTTGCTAGTCTAACTGTCCAGCCTGCTCCAGGGATCTCCTCTCTCTCCCTTTGGAATAACGTAAGTACAGGAGGTAGGCTGCCGCACATGCTGGTCCTGCCGTCACTGAGCCGTCTCCCTGTCCCTTGTCTGTGGCTTTGTCTTTGTTGGGATTAGATTTGGGAGCAGGAATGCTGTGAGAGAGGCTGGAGCATTGGCAGCTACCACCTGTCTTTTTCCAGCTCTCCCTCCCGGGCTCCTCCATGTGTCATGGTACTTCTCCCAGGGTTGTCCCTCAGTCCCAACCCTGCCCCTTATGTCTAGTGGGAAGGTGGAGATATTAGTCCCCAGGGGTACCCACTCTCCTAGAGGCAGGCTGCGGCTCTGAAATATCACTTATAAAGTGAGTGTTTTGTTCTGAGGAGACTGTGGACTATTGTTAGGCAAGGTGAGCCCGAGCTCACAGCAAGTGTCTAACCGATAGACAGTTATGTGATACCAAACAAAGCGCAAATTGGTAATCACCAGTGAGCACCCGGCGTTGGAAGGCAGCATCTAGCTCCACGGCATGCTTAGGCGCGGTGTGGGTGTAGTTGTCAGGGTTAGAAAGCCACCCCTGGGCAAGGGTGGGCAAGGGCTGTGGAGTGGGCACTGCTTTGTAACAGTTCAGCAAGCACAAGTCACATCGCGTGAATTTGCGTCTCTTTTGTTAGGCATCATCTGCACCCGCTCCAGGAGCCAAAAGATCCCAACTAATTGATTTTAAATAAATCGTTACCCAAGAATGGCTTAAGGGTACCACCAAGTTCTACCCCCCCCCACAAACTTTGTGTGGTTGGGATATCTCATCTCTACCCTGTAGTTGGGATATCTCATCTACTCTGCCTCCCCTCTTTTAATTCCTGACCCCTATTAAGCACATTTCTTTGGTGGTATAAACATTAAGCACATGTTTATAATGGGTATGTATGCTGAGCAAGCCAATCTGTGGTCTCTAGAAGTTTCTTTTCTCTGTGCAGACTTAAACTATGACTTCTAGGTCTTCTTGCAGTTAGGAATGGCCTTAAAAGACAAGCAGGAGCGGTGGTCTTTTCTCTCTCTGGTTTTCCAGCTGGCATTAACACCTGGAAGAACTTGTAATCTGTGTTTTAAAGTAATGGAGTCCATCCATCCAGGTCCTCACATAGCATCAACAAAGTCCATTTGTAGGCGTGAGAAGAACCTTCTATTTTGTTCAATTTTTTTAACTTGGCGATTTTCTTCTGCAGCACTTATCTCGTGAGAGTGGTTCCCTTCCTCTGTGGGAGATCTAATCCCAGACACTGGCAAGCACCTCAACTCAACAGCCCCACATACTGTATGTGCTCACTGTACACACACACACACACACACACACACACACACACACACACACACACACACACAGAGCCATGTCAACGTTTGCCTCGTCAGCTAGGCAGAGTGAGAAACCAACAGCAATAGTAGGAGGGATAAGATTGAGTGCTGGGCGGTGGTGGCGCATGCCTTTAATCCCAGCACTCGGGAGGCAGAGGCAGGTGGATCTCTGTGAGTTCGAGGCCGGGCTGGACCGACAGCCTCTAAAACAATACAGAGAAACCCTGTCTTGTAAGACAAAAAAAAAAAAAAAAAAGATAAAGCAACACACTCTAACAAGATGCCTGTGAATGTGTGCGACCCTAAAAGGCTCAAGACAAATGTTAACATTCAGACTGGGGCATCTGAAACCCTAGAAAACCTTTGGACAAGGGTGGCGGCTGTTACATAGCACCCACAGCCTCACTGAGGGCTGGCCCAGTGCCACAGGTAACAAAGACACAGCAGTCTCTACTATTTATAAAATGCTTCCTCCATGCTGGGCATTGCTCAGAACTGTACTCTGCAGGCGGGTCCTCCTAACCTCCCCGTGGAGACGCCTGTGTCGGTATTTTCACTGAATGGACTGGAAAACTTGGGCACAAAGATGGTGCATCTTGTATCACAGATTATTTAATTGTCCCTAATTATCACCTTCTGTGATGCTTTGCTTTTTTGCTTCTTAAGTCTTATTTTGGACTGAGTCTCAGCATGGAGTCCTGGATGGCCTGAAGTTCTTTATGTAGACCAGGCTAGCCTTGAACTCATAGGGATCCACCTGTGTCTGCTTCCCAAGTGCTGGGATTAAGGGTGTGCGCCACCACCGTGACCAGCATTTCACTTTCAGCCCTGGAAGAAGATGAAGTCTATGACTTCATGGCTGCTGAACGGCTTGTGTCAGTTCACTGAGGAGGAAAGCAGCGCCTCGATCCCCTCAGTCAAGGGCTGTGGTGGGGGCTTAGCTGAAGCTCTGTCCCTCACCTGAGAATGGAGTGTTCCAGATCAGACTGATCCTTCTGCTTGGATTTCCAAATGAAACAGACAGAGGGGCAGAGCCTCCTCTGGTCGGCAAAGGTATATGTCTCAAGGGAGTAATGAGCCTTTGTTTTCCAGCCACTGAGGCTGTTATGACTCCACTGAATCTAGGGAGAAGGGACTAATACACTTTGTACCTTGATGCAAATACTATTATGAGATTCCAGAGTCAGGGCTGTTAACCAAGGAACAAATTACTTGCTAACATGCTGCCATACACACAGGAATTCCTGCTGGGTGGCATAAAGGAAATAACACACAGACAGACAAACAAACAACAAACAAGTCCTCATGCTGCACAGGACCAAGGTAGGTACCTCTAAGTGTAGAGAGAAATTCTCCAGGGCTGGGATGAACTAAACCTGCAAATGTGTTTTCCCATGGTGCATTTCTGCTCTAAGATTGTCTGGTGCGGCACCTGCTGGATGAGGATCTTTCCACCCACAGATGGACTCACCAGTGCTTTTGTTAAGATTCCACACTAGGGATGGTATCTCTCTGGCTAAGGACTGGATACTGGGATGGAGGGTGGAGGAGAGTTAGCGAAAATCCCTTCACTAAAAGCATCATCAATGCACAGTCCCAGACTAAAGCTGAGCAGTGGAGAGATAGGAAACATGGCGGCGGGTGGTGGTGGTGGTGGTGGTGGTGGTGGTGGTGTTAAGGCTCCCAGCTCAACCTGCATGCGTCTGCAGAGATGCGGATCCTACCAACATTTGGATAAGATGCATAACTTTCTGTGCTGCAATCAGGACAGCTGATAGATGGTCTTACTGAACTCTGAATAAGGGAGTGATTTGAATGACTGTTTGAGCATTGATCACCGAGCAAAGTAATTCTCCGAGGTCTTGTCTAAGTAACTATTCATTGATAAGCCAATGAATATAACTGGTTCGAAGTATGGGCACATGGCAGCTATAGCTTAGGACATGTTTGGAGACAGGTGGACTCTTCTTTCTCAAAAGCAGCGGATGTCACCATTAATTAATGCCATTGCATGACATCAAGTAGGTGCATATTCTAGGGCAATGTGAGGACGAACCTTAAATCCCATTAGTATGTCAACTGTGGTCACCATGATCCCTTCTGTAATGGATCTTAACTATTTCTAGAAATAACTATTTGTCGCTACATTTTAAGATACATTTAAAAAAACCCCAAATGGTTGCATGCTATTTTGCTAGAGAGTCCCAAATCCTTAAATTACAGTGCATGAAAACCACACCTGGAATGAAGTTTCAATGGCTTGGAAGCGTTCTTAATGCTTTTCCAGCTTAACAAGCAATTCCCAATTTCCTGAGAGGAACGGTTTTCATAGTTTGGTAAGACTCTAGGATGAATTAATTTTCTTTCAGCGCTTATGTGACAATTATTACAAAGTAAGGAAATAATAGGTACGTACCATCTCATTAAGTTCTACGTCTAAATTAATTACATCTGAACATCTGACTTCATCAAGCTTAAAGCTCTGATACAAACCATTAAAAAATGTGATTTGGAAAGAGTGATCACTTTGGAGAAAAACAAGTAACTGCCTTTCTCCGAATCGCTTCTTTTCCCCGTTGGCTATTCTTTGGCCAGCTTTCCTTGGGAAGGAAGCTACATGATACTTTTGTTTTATTTGCACAAGGATGAGTTTTTTTTTGTCTTGTTTTAGGCAGAGCCTCCCTTTATACAGGTTTCCATTGGTGTTGAATTCTATTTGTGAATATCAAGGGTTGGTGCTAAGGCTAGATAAGGGTTTATTCACCCGTTTTAATCGCCAGTGAGCCTTCCTGCTATTCATTTTAAAGCTATTTCTCTCTTTCAAAGGAGTATGTGGAGTGGAGGTGGTTTGAAATAGGAGGGGGAGGAACATCGGAGAGAGCAAAAGTATTTGCATAGCTCAGAGGGAACGGGCTACTAAAACACTGCAATCCCAGTAAAGACCCGGGCCACAGACCTGAATGCACTATCGGCTGCTGTTACAGGAATGAGAGAGTGAGGCATCAGTGTAAATTCTGAAGGATGCAAAACATAGCTCCATGCCGGGATGGGTTGCATGAGTTGTTCTCCTTACCTAATCTTACTTGCAATGGGTAAACCATTTAATCTAGAGTGTGCCGTTGACTACACAGGGCATAACGGCACTTTGATTAGTAACTAGCCACCAGGAAGTAAGCAAGTCATAGTTTGGAAAATTAGCACTGAATCTGCGCTCCTGGAACCCATCATCACTAAAGGCTACTGGTGAAGAAATCATCTGATTATTACACAGGATTCACTGGAAGTGAGGTGGGCAAGTTTCCTGTGCTGGGCTTATTTCCAGCCTTCTCTCTCAAAGTTTGTGAGAGAACTTGAACTTTAAAACTCACAGATAGGCCACCTTCTGTATCTAACAGTCTCCATTATTGCCTCCCATCACCAGTTCCCTTCTGGTTGGTAATAGCAGATGGATCAAAGCCAGAGTACAGCTTGTTTAAGTCCCAAAATATTCTACACATCACTTCTATTTCAGATAACAAGCTGTATAAATTAAAACACGGACAAACTTGTCAACAGACATCAGGATCTGCAATTCAAGAAATGGCACGATCTCTCACCCCTTTAACCATGTTCAGAATGCACAGCTCTACCTTGGCTGGCTAGAGACGAGTTAAAAAGCCTAACAGTTATCAACACAGTGCGTTAGCCACATCCCCAAGTACTCCGCATGCACGATCCTTAGGAAAACAGTAACGCATCCATGGTTCTGGAAAGCCCAGATGTATACCAAAGTATATTGTGTTTACCTTTATGGATAACAAGTCAGGGCCAGCTCGAGATCTTATACACAAACGAGTCCTCCAGAGGAAAACAACCAGGGATATCCTAGAAGTGCCTCTGATGTTTTTCTGCTCCTCAAACCTTGGCAAAGTCCCACAACTCCGCCTGTACCCACTGCACCTGGATGCCCCTGTTCAGGGCTTTTTATTTTTACTTGACATGCAACTACCTGCACTATTTTCTTTATCAACTATGACAGGTGGGGGCCTAGGACCACTGATGGAAGACGCAAAGCAGAGACCATCTTCCAGTAAGGTTGAAAGGATCCTTGTACTCACTTGGATCTACGTCCAAATGAACTTGAATGACAAGCCTCTCCTCTTGCAAGGCTCTCTCTCCCTTTTTTATATTAATAGGAATGATTCTGTCCACTTTGCCATGTCTGCAATCCTGGAAAACCAGCTACCTTGCTCATTATGCTGCCTTGAAGGATCCAGCCAAGTCTGAACAAAGAGTAAAACTGCTTCTCCACCCTCTTGGATCTAAAAACCCTAGGCAGGAGTTGGTTGACTGGTCTCGTACTGGCCAGGCTGCCTCACACTGCCTTCCTGATACAGTGTCTAACACAAAGTTAGAAAGCCTGTGAGAGAAGCAGGCTTGTTCTGCAAGTCAGAGACACTTGGTTCAAATCCAACTGTTTTCTTCAGGGACTCTGTGTGTGTGTGTGTGTGTGTGTGTGTGTGTGTGTGTGTGTGTGTGTGTGTGTGTGTGTTGTTTCTCTTCCCAGAGGAGGGATCTTTTCTCCATTCTTAGGTCAGTGTTAGTCTTTTTCAGTTCCATTGGTTTTTGTTTTTGTTTTTAATTTTGGACAGTTTCTTGACGCACCATCATGCATGGAGTGGTTGATTTGCTATCTCCTGTGTGCCACGGAATTCCATGGGTAATCTGACACCCGTTTTCAGCACAAGCAGGGAAGTTTTTAAGGATACGATTGCCTTCCTAAAACCCAGAAGTTGTAGAGATTGCGAGCTGGGGCAGTCATCCTACCAGAGAAGCCAGCCTGCGGCACCTTGCTCTGGCCTTGGTGCTGAACAGGGAGCTGGCTGAGAACCGCATTCGCAGATATGGGAAACTTTTGCTCTGTCGGTGGAGAGCCTGGCAGGGCTCACCCCTAGAGAGCTGGGTCCAGATGATGCTCCCAGGACCACCCCCATAGGGCACACAGAGAGCATTTCTTTGCCTGGAGCCAAGAAAGTTTTGTCCAACGGTTTTTCCTGTCACTGGAGCTGCTATGTCCCCTCCCACCTGGGTCGCCATGGAGACTCAGCTTCTTCCTTCTCCAGGCAAAATGGGCGAAGCTTAGTTAGCTCAACCCTGACTGTAGGAAGCCCACTTTTTTCGACATTTTCCTTTTTTTTTCAGTAAAAGAGAAAGGTAGCCAGGCTATAGTGCTTGCAGAAAAGTGGGTACCTGTGTGCTCCCCAGGACCCTGAGACTTGGGATAAAGCAGTCGGGGGCACCTTAAAAGGGCAATGAATTCCCAACTCCCAGACACTGGAGGGGTTCCCTTCTGTTTTGTGTGTGCGTGGGAGAAGAGGTGGAGAAGGATTTTTTTTTGAAAATTCTGTTATTCCCTTTTCCACGGAGCTCACCTGGCTTCTGCGACCGTTTCTATGAAGATCTGTTTTCCCCTAAGAGTCTCTCCATGTTGAGCCCTGTGTATGTATACCTGTGGATCCACCCAGGGCTTCACTGGGCTTGGAGAATACGAATGCCCTTTCAGTTAAAAACTAACCCAAGCTTAACGTGTGGATGCCAGTGACCACACACCCAGGAGAGAGGCTAAGTCAGTAGATTAACCCAGCCCCCTAAACACCATAAACACCTCGTTTGATCCAAGGTGCTTTCTCCTTTCAGTTAGTTTACTTGGGGGGGGTCATCTTCCTAGTTAGTGTCTTCAATCAGTATGCCACATCTCTTTACTGAAGGAAACCGTGTGGTGTCCTCCCGGGTCTCATGGTTTACTCCTCCCTTCTCCTCACTTTTCCTCCTTTGCATCCTCTCCTCGTTATGCCAAACAGAGCAAGGCTACAGCCTTCCAGCAAGACAATGGGCTTTTCCTAACTCTCCCTGCCTACACCTGCCAGCCATCCGCGCCTGCCTGCCTGCCTGAGATCGTCAGTGTGTTTGATCTCCAGAGGTGCTGAAATGAGACCCATAGTAAACTGACCCATTCTCTCGCGCCTAGGGCAGGCAGACCCCTCCTCCCGCCGGCCCCCAGGCGAGTTTTTAAGCTGCTAATGAAAACCCATGAGGCACACATTTCCTTTCGGTTATGTAACTTGCTTTTTCCTGCCTCTGGTGGACTTCAGCATCATGTCGCCTCAGAGTGGGGAATGCATGTAGCCACAGTGGGGCTGGGGACCTGGGTGCCAGGACCCAAAGGCTCCGGGAACCTAGGACGCGCGGCGGAACATCTGGCCGGGATCCATGCCAGTTCCTAGCCTTCCAGCAACTTAGCGCACTGCTTACCTTGTGGCGGACAGGGTGGGCTCACTCCATGGTGGTCGTCTTTCTGGGAGCGGAGCAAGATCTGATAATTCACTCCACTGTGGATGGCGAGGGAAGAAAATACAAGAAGAAGAGGAAACAGAACCAACTGGAAGCAGATGGTCCAATTTCACATCAGCCTCGGCAGGCTGTCGGGAGACTCCATTCTCCTGCTCGCGCTTGGTCCAGCTTCTGCTCCAGCTCCCGGCTCGCCGGTTCCCGCGGATCCCCACCCTCGCGGCCCGCCCAACCTCTCCAGCCAGGTGCTGCCGTCTGGTGACTGGCTCCCTCTGGCTGGAGGGCTGGGCGCTGGGGCCAACGCGGGGCAGAGGAGTGCGCGTGTGGGCAGGGACCGGAGGAGGGAGTCCGGCTGCAAGGAAGAGGCGGGGAGACTAGAATGGCAGGGGGAAGAAAAAAAAATCCACGTTTAGGAGCAAAGTGAAGGACCTTGTAGGGAGACTTCATGAAAGCCGCAGATTCAATGAATGCTGCCGGGCTCCACGGGCTGAACCGCGCTGTCAGCGCACTAAGCGACTCTTCTCTTCTTCGGGATACAAGCGGGCACAGCGCCGCACTCTGGAGAACCAAGGTGACACCGCGGTAGGCACCAGCGTCGCAGGAGAGGCAGCGGCCAGGGCCCCAGAGATGGAGCCCACTCGAGCCGCCCACCCTTCGCCCAGCCTTTGTTTTTTGGTTCTAAAACCTACGATGAACTCGGGAAGGCACGGAAACAGGCGGGGGCGTTGCTTCTCTCCAAAGCGAACCTGGAAATGTGGGTGCCTAGTGCTGGGGGAGGGGGGGTTGGGAGCTTAGATCCCCAGGGACACCCGTGCCCTCATGTCACTAATAAGTCCTAAACTCCAGAATCAGTGATGCCTGCTTGTTGTAGGGGCTTCCCTGTGGGCTTTGGTGAGACGTGAAGAGTGGAGTCTCCTCACGGCCTCCCAATGGGCTGAAATCGCTCTGGAGCGCACACTTGAGAGGGGGCGCACCAGCAACAGTGGTCTGAGGGGAGGTCCTGCACACAGGGCTTTGCTCACACCCATCCAGATCCAAGACCCTGCCTGGTGACATATCCTGTCTATCGTACCCACTGTTCCTGGGACCTAGTGCCAGCTGCTGGCCCTATCCCTACTCAGGTTATCCAGTTTTGAGTACCTGAGATAAAGGGTGTGAGCCTTTTGAGTATAATCCCAATTGCCTGCAAACACATGCCATTTGGACAGTCACCTGCTTTGATTTCAACCGGCTTTGTATGCTTATTCCAGAGATTAAACCCCATTACAAACTATCTTTCTCTTAGGGTCATTGCAAACAGCAGCTCATTTCCAAAGCCTTTTCACATCTAGCTTCCACAGAGCTAGACCTCTGTTTATGCATCTTTAACCTAGGGAGAAATAGTTTCACAGGAGACTAAAAGTAATCGACAGCACTGGCTGATGGTTCTATAATGGTTCTGTTATGTTAAGAGGCTTCTCATCCCATAAAACACACGTCAAGACTGCCACCCTTTCTAATGAAGGGACCCATCAAGACCCGCTCTTAGCAATGGATGGTATTTTATTCTCAGTTCATTCTTTAAAGACAGGTATAAAAGGAGTGTGTGTCTGTGTGTAAGTGTGTGCCTCTGTGTGTATGCACATGTGTGCATGTGTGTCTGTGTGTATGTATGTATGTGTGTTTGTGTATGTGTATGTGTGTGCATGTGTGTATATGTGTGTATGTGTGTGTCTGTGTATGTGTGTGTATGTGTATATGTATGTGTATGTATGTGTGTCTTTGTATGTGTATGTATGTGTGTCTGTGTCTGTGTGTGTCTATGTATGTATGTCTATGTATGTGTGTATGTGTGCTGCGTGTGTGTCTATCTATGTGTGTGTTTGTGTGTCTGTGTATGTGTATGTATGTGTGTGTCTGTGTATGTGTGCGTATGTGTGTCTGTGTATATGTATGTGTGTGTGCCTATGTATATGTGTATGTATGTGTATCTTTGTACCTGTGTGTCTGTGTCTGTGTGTGTGTCTATGTATGTGTGTATGTATGTGTGTCTTTGTATGTGTGTGTCTGTGTATGTGTGTGTCTATGTATGTGTGTCTGTGTATGTGTGTGCATGTGTGTCTGTGTATGTGTGTATGTGTGTGTATGTATGTGTGTCTTTGTATGTATGTGTGTGTGTGTATGTGTGTCTGTGTGTTTACCCACAGGGGTAGTAGCAGAAGCATCAGGTCACCAGGGGCTTGAGTTACAGGGACTGGGAGCTGCCTAAAGCGAGTGTAGAACTAGAACATGGGCCTTTGTGAGAACAGCACCAAGCCTTCTCTCCAGCCTCTATTTGTACTTACTACAGACCCAGAAGTCCAACCCCTCAGGAATGGTGTCTACTACTTTCCTCAGTTTGCAGACACGGCTGGTTCCATCTTACTCACACATGCTGGGGAGTTTGTGTCTGCCGTTGAGTTTTCCTGAAGCATTGTGATCTCAGTCACTCGTACTTCAGTGTGGTGTGGTATTCAGAGGTATTGCTGTGCATTGCGTGTTACGCTTGTGCTACATAAGGTCTTCTGGGCCTAGCAACTGTATCAGAAATGAAGACAAACCAGGAACCTGGCAGGACCATGTCCAAGGAGCTTAGGGGTGAGGATACAGCCTGTGGTTTTGATGCAAATACCTCTGGGACATTAAAAGAGCTTTACTGTGTAAGATCACTTTACTTAATCCACAATTATTATTGTAGACATGGCAGCTAATATATATTTCTATCAGAAGGATTTCCAAAGTGCATTTCTCACAGGACACTAGATGAAGTTAGAAACTGAAGAGATGACAGTGACATTTAAACCCCCAGGAACCTCCCAGCATGAAGCAGCGGCGAGGGCGGTATGGGCTACTGATCTTCAAGAATAGTGAACAAGGAACCACGTTTTGAATGACACATGTCACATTTGCTTCGCATGGGGGTTCTGTGAGACAAGAGCGATTGGCTGGTCTGAATTCACTTATTCCCTGGAGCTTGGACAGTGATCTGCTGAGTGTAACCGAGGAAGCCTCACCAACACCTGGAATTGAGATCAGCTGTTCCTGGGGGCTGCACGAGATCCTGACCCTCAGAGACTCAGGAACCCATCTCTCAAACTCCTGAAGCACGCTGCATCTGGTGTGTCTGGAATGTCACATGTCTATTTTGCAACATCGAGTGCAGTCCAGGAAAGGGCCTAGGAGGATTTCCTAGGTAGATCTATGCTTGGAACCTGACACTGGCGGTAACTTTTAGGATTGATTAATTATACGGATGAGCCTGGTTCCTTCATTTATCAAACCCTAATAGAGGCCTATTAGCTAGTAAAATTGACAGAATGAATTATCTCTATGGGGCATCATTTGTTTTGAGCTATCTTTTTCTTCACCATTGACTGGGTCAATTTACAGCCCAATCTGTCTTCCTATGTAGACCAGCCTTGTCCTGGTGTGCATGGTGTTTCTGGCTGCTTGGTCAGGGCTTCTTAATGATTTAAAACCCTGGGTTCCCATGGAAACTCAGTTCTTTTGCTCCAGGTCAACTCCCCTACAATAAAAAAAAATCAACACCCAAACTTAAGTCCTTAGTAGTCAGAGTTGATATGTGAGCTTTAAACTTGCTTTTGTATATTAAGGAACACATCTTTGGTTTTTGTTGTTGCTTGTTTTTGAGACAGGTTGGAGGCTGTCCTGGAACTAGCTCTTACTGTAGACCAGGCTGACCTCAAACTCACAGAGATCCGCCTGCCTCTGCCACCCAAGTGCTGGTATTAAAGGAGTGTGCCACCACCGCCAGAACTTCCATCCTCAAATATTCGGTTACAACTTCTCATCCCCCTTGGCACAGTTTCATTTCCTAGTTTGCTCCCTTTGGAACAATATTCATGGTCTTAGGTAATATTAAATTAGAATCATCTGTAAGTATTTTGACACACATTTTTTTAGTTTAATTCCATGACTTGATAAATGAGTATAATCTGGAGATGCCTTTGATCACTTCTTTCTTACAAGGATGTATTATTAGCTCACTCTTCAGCAGGTATATATCCTTTCAAATCACACTCTTCCCCCAAGAATTCATTAAAGTATAATTAAAAAATTACAATAGCTTCAAATACATTTCAAAAGACCACCAGAAGGTGAGCGTTAGGTGAACAGTTGTGTGAAGTAGGCCTATTAGTCTTCCCACACCACTTAGGAGAAGTCATTCCAATTACCAGGGCATTTGCAGGGAAGGGGAATTCAAGGACGAAATAATAGCAAATTGAATTTGCGAGATGCTCTTTCCATGGTTAATCATTGATAAGTTGCCCCAATTCTTTGTGTATTTTTTGACACTGCTAGCAGCAAGGCTGAGTTGGAGAGAATGGTATTAAAACCTCCGGTCTGTGCCTTCCTAACTAGCTGTGAATCATCTCCACATACCATGCAGCTGTCCACTCTGTCCACTCTAGAGGACCTTGCTTGCTCCCACTGGAGGTGTAGCTCGTCCCTGGGAGCCCCATGCTTTCAAGTCTCCCCGGAGTGTGCTACCTCCCAGGCTTTGCCTCTAAATCCCAGATCAGCAAGGGTCAGATGCTCGGGCAGCAAGCCCCAGTTACCCAAAGGCGTGCCAGGTGATGGGCCTGGGTAGGAGTTCCCTGCATTGCCTCGGAGGTGTTTCAGGAGACAGACTCGGGCAGGGAGCTCGCACAGGGATCTTTATTAGAGTATTTCCTAAGGGATAGTATGTAAATGGAAACAACTGTGGAGGTGAGGGCAGAAAGAAGAGGGCCTGGCCTTTACCTTGGAACTCTGGAGCTCTAAAGGCTGCCTGGGTTCCCCTGCACTGGGTCCAAATGACCCCCGCCAGTTGGGTTACTGTATGTGGGTCAACGAGTTAAAGATGGGACTTTGGGCCAAGTGGCCTTTCTGCCTCTGACAGCTTAATACTGATTCATATGGCCTTCTAGTGTCTAGATCAACAAGTCCTTCTTTGAAGGGAGTTCTGGCATTTCATGTCTACTGGTGTGTGTGTGTGTGTGTGTGTGTGTGTGTGTGTGTGTGTGTGTGTGCACTACTGACTCCTAGTGTCACGTGCTATTGTGTGCGCTGTGCACTTCTACGTAACCGTGTGCAGGGAACTTGAACACCCCCCCACACACACACACAGAGACACACATAGCCAATGATATGAAGTGGGCTTGCTCTTTGATGTTAGACAGTGAGGGGAAGCAGATGTCTATGAGTTAGAGTGAGCCAAGCTCAGGAGAGTTTCCCAGGGTAGAGGTGATCTCATTTCCCTGTGGCCTGTCTGCACTGGGCCTGAGAGCCTGAACATCCGGTCGTAGGTGTGAGGGCCCAGAAAGACAAAACTTTCTGGGCCAAGTACCGAGCGGTGTCCCGCTTGCAGGGTCCATTAGCTACCTCCTTCTTCGTATCAGAGTGTTACTATTCTGGTGTGGTCTAGGTGACATTGAGAACTACAAGCAAGAATCCAGGGCTACCTGGGATGACCTGAGGTTACCCGGGTTGCTGACCTGCAATTGGTCTCGTATACAGTAGCCCGAAACCTGCCATTTGTTTATGGTAAGCTATGCTTGCCATGCATGACTTGGAACTGGCAATTATGTGCTTTCGGGGAGTTTAAGACGTGCATGGACCTCAATTCCAGTTCCCTTGGGGCTTCAATCTAGTTTCACCGCTTCCCCTTACAAATCCTGGTAAAACATGGAGGAAGCGTCTTGCTGACTCTGACTGGTTAGCGAGCTTGATCATAGAATAAGATACACGGGAGAAGGATGTCGTGGCTCTAATTGGCCGGCAAGCTTAGCCTCAGCCTCAAATACTGTGGTAGGAGGATGCTGTGCCAAACATGCGTCCCCATGCACATCTGGTCCCCTGACTCGAGAATAACCGTCAGTTAGCTGTCATCCAGAGTGGAATAAGGGGCGAAGCTGGCGGAGAAAGAAGTCAGGACATTCCCACTGTGCCGCTCTCCAGGAGCTAAACAAACCCAGGCTCTGCCACCAACTGCTTTTCCTTCAGTTTTGATAAGCCAGGGTCTAATGAATGGCACATAGTTAGGAAATGTTATGTAACCTAGCGGGGCACAAGGAGGTTTGGCTATTTTTATTTTATTTTTATTTTAATTGAAAACGGCTGTCAAGGGGAGAGCTTGCTTAACAGTCAAGAGTACTTGCTGTTCTTGCAGAGGACCTGGAACAGGTGGTTCACCACCACCCAGAATTCTGGCTGCAAGGGACCCAACACACGCTCACGCCCAAGGCATCGCTTTTGTGATGTTTCCTGAGTTTTGGAGGGGGTAATAGAAGTCCCACGTGGGGTCAAAATACTCCCCGGTCATTTGGGATAATAGTATCAATAATAGCTTGTATTAGTACTTATTTATAACAGAATTACAACAAACACAATAGCTTTTTTGTGCAGAGTTGAAGGGTTAGAAGATCAGCAATGCATAGCTGAGTTTCTTACTCAGGAGATCCACGTTAAAATCAGCATGCCAGACACTGGGCTATTATCTGTGATCCTGGGGGAAGAATTCATTTCTCCGTTTACTTTCATTGTTGACAGAATTCAGTACAACTGAGGTCCCTGCATTCCTACAATGGAGGGTGTTCCTTGAAACCCCATCTGTATCTACAATTATATGGATTCTCCATCTCTGAGCCAGGGGTTGATACACCAAACCTTTCCCATTGTTCATTTCTCTGGCTTCTCCTCCTACCAGCAAGGGCTCTGCTCACGCAGCAGGCTTATATGATTAGACGAGGTCTGCCTAGGACATTTACTTATTTAGTGGTCAACTGACTTTGAAACCCAAATCATGCCTGAAAAAAAATCCCTTCACAGTGGCCTCTAGAGTAATGCATGGTTTGGTAACAAATAGAATTGTTATTTGATATTGCATTTGATAACAAACTCAGTGTTATAAATATTGGGGCCTCTTATAATTCCACCTACCATGTTACTGCCTCAGGGCATTTCAATTTTGGAACAGGTCTTCATATCCCTCAGCCGGCCTCAAACTCCATATGTAGTCTAGGATGACCTTGATCTTAGGTCCTCCTGCCTCCTTATCTCAGATGCTGGGATTAACAGTGTACCCTCTGATGTCTTCAGAGTATTTCTTTCCAATGACAGCAGACACGGATGAAGAGTACGTTAAAAGCGAAGTTAGGGTGACGATCTAAGAGACTTATGTTATTGCTCATGCAGCAACGGGCCGTAGTGGCTGCACATTCTCCTGGACCCTCTGCATATCTAACCCCACCAAGGCCAGAGACAATTAGAATCAACACAAGTTCAGTTCATTTACGTGGGCTTTCAGCACGGAATCTGACTTCCATCACATGGTTCTGTCGCTGGCCCCAAGGGTTTGGAGGAGATGTGTGCCCTGCAGGTGTTCCTCACCACAGAAGCCTGTGCATAAACCCAACAACAGGACCTGTTCAGTCACTCAACAAGCTGAGCAATTGTCACCCGTATTGACTTGGTAGACAGAAAACCATGAATTCTAGCAGAGCAGTGTAGGACATACTGAATGTTTGGGGTGGGGTGGCAGCTGCAGAATCAACTAATCCTTTGCTCATGATAAGGCAGTCTTTGAACATGGGCAGTGTTGTGCACTCTGGTTTGTGTTAATAGTCTTTACACCTAAGAACACAGAGGAGTGTGGTACCCCCCTGATTCTTTTAAAATTAGAATTTTTTAGTTTGTGTTTTATCTGCATGTGTGTCAGTGCAGCATGGGCAGGCAGCGCCCAGAAGAGGATGTCAGATCCCCGAAACTTGAGTTACAGGAGTCCTGAGTCGCCATGTAGGTGCTGAAGATCAAAGTCCTCTGGAAGAGCAGTCTGTGCTCTTAACCGCTGTGCCATCTGTCTCTCCAGCTCCAATTCATGCTTGTTCCTGGGACTACTCTCGCTCAGCATTAGGAGACGAAAGGGCATCCAAGCAAGCCATAGGCATTGCCTACTGCAGCCAGGTAGATAAATTTCTGTAATTGAGACAATTTTGGTGTATATTTTCTTGGAGGAAATGGGAGAACAAAAGCAGCCCCAGCCTGTGGGCCTCCGTGCACAAGCTAAAGGAAACATTCTATAAATGGCTGGAAGTGGAGGGCTTTGCTATCTTGGGCTGACATCATTACAAGGAATTTGCAGATCATTGGTTTGCAGTGATTCAGGACCCAGGACAGAGGCAGGCATAGGGGTTGCTGGGTGGTTCCCTGCTGAACTGATGCGCAGACACAGGCTCCCCATCTCTGAGTGGAAGCATAAAATTATATTTTGGTGTTTTTATTTCTCTTCTGATGTGTGTTTTTTCCTTTACACACCGACTTCACAGCCAGGGTCACGTAATTGGATTTGAAGGCATGTTTGCTACACATCAGTGGATTTTCAGGAATGGAGAATTCTGCTTGATCTTGCCGTTTTTCTCCAGCCAAAAACAAACCGTGCACCTCTTTTACCTTTAATGATGCATTCTGAGAGCAGCAAAAACTTAGTGCTATTAATTGGGGCTGCTGAAATATTCAGAGTGCTTTAGGTGGAAAAATATCCTCAGAGATCGTGTTTTTAAGTAGTTCTGTTTTTCTAGGGATTTAGCAACGAGCTGTAAAAAAAATCCTCACACACTAAAATACAAGAAGACACTAACTATGTCTTCTTCATGTGCTTGGGTGCACTCCGCCAGGCAGTGATTTCTGGTAGGTTCCATCATGCTACATTGTAGCTACATTAAGCAGGCACACTGTTTTCTTCTCTTAGATTCTGACTACAGGGAACAAAGGCCTTTGGGTTAGAATGTAACCGACAGCAGAGTGGTTGCCAGAGTCTATGGCATACAAGAAGGGCGTCTCATGTGCAGTGGAGTCTGCAAAGCTCTTGCGGAACTGGCAATAATGACTTCCCGAAAGGAATGTTTCCAATCCTTATTCTCCTCCTTCAACTGTGTAATTTGGTGCTATCCTTGAGAATTAGTGCTTACCTCAGAGAAAGGTATGGTGTGTCTGGATGGGTGAGGATCTGCCAAACAGCTAACATCAAAGGCAGAAGCAGGTGTTCCTACACCTGGAACTGGCACCAGCGTAGCTCTAACTGTTGCATCTTATTCTACAACTTCCATATGTGCACCATGGTGTGCACATACACACTTGCACATAACACACACACACACACACACACACACCACAAGAGACAGAGAGGAAATGAAATAAATGTAAAAATTGAACTCACATACCAGTGTTATTTGTCTATAGACATATTACTGTGAACACACCTAATCTCATCAAATGTTAGCATCATCATACTGCCGTGGTTTGAATGAAAATGGCCCCATAGGCTCACAGGGAATGGCGCTATTAGGGGGTGTGGCCTTGTTGGAGTGGGTGTGGCCTTGTTGGAGTGGGTGTGGCCTTGTTGGAGTGGGTGTGGCCTTGTTGGAGGAAGAGTGTTACTGAGAGTGGGTTTGAGGTTTCCGAACCTCAAGCCAGCCCCAGTGGCTCTCTATAGTAGAACTCTGAGATACCTCTCCAGCACCACGTCTGTCTGCATTCCATCATGATGACAATGGACTAAACTTCTGAACCGTAAGCCAGCCCCAATTAGATGTTTTCCTTCATGAGAATTGCTGTGGTCACAGCACTAGAAACTCTAACGAAGAACATACATTGAATTCTATCAATAAAATTCAGTGTAAGTTTGTTTTGTTCCTTATAGAAGAAATAATACAATACTTTAGATTTTGGCTCTTGACTCAAAGGCAAACAATACCCTTATGCAGTCCTTTGCCAAAACACAAGGTAGTCAGCTTTCCTGGTCTAATTATAAAGTGTGTGTTTACACGGTATGCTGATAAATAAGAATAAATGTTTCAATGTATCATTATGTGTTGACAGGAGTTTCTGTCCTGCCTGGATCTGTAGCCATTTACTTCCAAATAAACACACAGAGGCTTATATTTGATATGAAAATGTGACTTACAAAATAATTAATTAAATTTAATTAATTAAAATGAAAAGCATTTGTTCTTTGAAATACACTTTTAATAAAATAAAAAGACAATTCATAGGCTGGGAAAATTCTTGACATGAAAATTTATCAAGATTATATATATATATATACATATACACATATATATATTATACTTGAATTTACATGCATAACAAATTTTTAGCAAAATTTGTAATCCCAGTGTTTTAGCAAAATTTGTAATCCCAATACTGGGGATGTGGAAAGGGAAAGACTCTGACTCACTGGATAGCCAGCCTACCCTAGTTGGTAAATTCCATATTAATTAAAATCCTTGTCTAAAAAATAAGATGGACAGTGTCTTGAGAAATGATACCTGATATTGGCATCTGTCTTTAACATGTGTATGTACACATATGCATGCACACCCACACACATGCTCACCCACTCACACATGGACACACACACACACACAGAATCTTTAATTTAAACCATAGAATTATTATCAATAAAGCATGGCACTACTATAAACTTACACAATACATAGGACAATAGATCATCTTAGTCTATGCCCAGTGAGAGAATCAAGCCCCTAGTGGTTGCATACAAGTGCACACTTCTGCCATTCTCACAGGAGTAACAGCAGAGATCAGAGATTTATAGCAAAGGAACGCTGGTGAACGGGGGTTGGGTAGGACTGCTCTACATGTTGGTCTTGGCAACTGATCCAGGACTGTTTGTATCTTTCAAACGTGGAACTACATAACAAAAAGGGATAATTTTTAATTTATGTAAATCATACCTTAGAAAATGTGGCTTAAAATACACGAAGGCAAAAAATGAAGGCATTTTCCAGATAAAGACTATTTGAATAAATCTTCAGAAGCGCACCTGTGCTCTACTGCTCTAAGAGATGCTTCAGGCTGACAGCAAATGACTCCATATGGTGACTCGGGTCTACGGGAGGGAGTCACAGGACTGGGGGCTGAAAATGCATTTTTTTGCCTACTCATTTTGTTTTTGTTTTGTTTTCTGTAATTAGTTTGTAAGTCATGTAAGTGCAGTGTGATGTTAGCACTGCGCGTGTGCGTGATACACATGAGCCTATAATGTGTGCCCGCGATTCTGCGAAGAACATTTCTACATTCCGCATGAGGAAACCCATGTTGAGATGTACATTTTGATTAAGATAGCTACGAATGAAAGGGAGAAGGAGGCAAATAAGTAAAACTGAGATGCCGGTTAGAAAAATTAAGTGCGTACTGAGGGATACTTAATACAAAACAGAGTGGTTAGCAAAAAAAGGAATAGGATTTAAAAACAAAAGAGCGAGAAGAACCCAGATGGAGAATCGCCAGGCCTAAATCCAACCAATGTGAACAACCGTATCCAATGTGCGTCTGCTAAATACTCTGTTCTAAAGAAGTGAATGGAACATCAGGGTCTAAGTTTATGCTGCTTACGAAAGACTCGCTTTAAATTCAAGTGCACCAGTTGGCTGAATGTAAAAGCACAGAGGAAAGCATGCCACGTGCACAGGAATAGCAGGGGGCTTGGATGGTTGCTCTGGAAGCACACAGAGGAGACCGGGGTGTGAGGAGCGTCGCCAGAGACGAGGTGGGAAGTTGTGTTGAGGTGCAAGAGTGGGCGTGGGCAGACCGGGCTATCCTGGGTCTCTTACATTTCCCCATAAAACATAAGACTGTTTATTTTTCAACGTCTGAAGAACTGTCGTAGAGTTTTTGATTGGGGGCTGTGTTGAATTCACAGACCTCTTTCTGCAGAGTGGCTGTTTTCACATTAATCCCACCGTTCCATGGGCAAGGGAGGTCATATAGAATCAGGTCATCTGCAAACAGAGATGCTTTGACTTCTTCCTTTCCTTTTGGAACCCCCTTTGCCTCATTCAGTTGTCACGCTGCTTGCTAAGACTTGCAGTATTGTATTGAGTAGGAGGAGGGACTGTGGGCATCTATGTCTTTTTCCCCACTTTGGTGACAATTCTTCGAGCTTTTGTCTGTTTAGCAAAACATCAGGTGTGGGCCTGCCATCTATGGCTTCATTATGTTGAGATAGGTCCCTGTTTCCCTAGATTCTCCAAGACTTGCATCGTGAGGGGATGTTCAAGTTTTCAAAGGCATTTTCCCTGCATCTAATTAGATGATCATGTGGTTTCTGTCCTCAGGTCTACTTACGCAGTGTAGTACGCTATTGATTTACATATGTTGAACACCCAACTCCCTAAATCTCTGGGATGAAGCCGACTTGATCGTGTTGGATATCCACATGTAGAAGAGTGAAGCTGGAACCTTATCCCTCACTCTCTGGAAAACTCAGCTCTAAATGGATCAAAGAGTTCAACCTGGGGCTTAATACTCTGATAGAGGGGAATTAACGGGACTCTCTTGAACTCGTTGGCTCTCTGAACAGGACCCCGGCAGCACAGGTATTGAGACCAACAATTAACAAATGGGACCTCATGACAGTAAAAAAAAATCCCCCTGCACAACAAAGAACAGAGTCATCTAAGCGGACAGGCAGACTACAGAGCTGGAAGAGTCTGCTAGGTGTATGTCTCACAGAGGGGTGGTGTCTAAAATAGACAGAGAACTTAATAAGCATCAAGAAAACCCAATTAAAAACGGGGTATGGAGCTAAATACACAGTTCTCAAAAGAGGAGATGCAAATATGTTCAGGGAAATTAAAATTAAAACTACTTTGAGATGTTTTTATCTTACCCCAGTCATAATGGGCATGAACCAAGCAAGCATCTACAAGCAGACATATAAAAATTACCATCACCACCACCAAAAATAAAATGACAAATGCTGCCATGAATGTGGGGGAAAGGGAGCACTTATTTGTTCTTGTGGGACTAGAAACTGTGGAAATTAGTATGGCAGGGCCCCCAAAAGGTCGGAAACATATCTACAGCAATGTGATCCAGCTATACCACCCTTGGACAGGTACCCAAAGGCTATATATTCTTCTGTAGAGGTACCTCCTTGCCTATGCTCATTCACACAACCCTGATGGCTCTAAAGAAACAGCATACTGGGGCTGGAGTGATGGCTCTGCAGTTACACATACTTGGCTGTCCTTGCAGAGGACCAGGGTTCATTTCTCAGTGCCTCTGCTGTGCAGGCCACAGCTGCCTGTAACTACAGCCCCAGGGGACCTGACTCCCTTGTCTGGTCTTCTTGGGTAGCTGCGTGTGCACGTGCGTGCATGCATGTACACACACACAACAGGCATGCAAGTGTGTTAAAATAAATCTTACACAATAATAGCACACTGAGTGGGAAAAAGAAAGGGGGGGAGACTTTGTATGGCACAATTCTAATTCTGCGAGACCCAGAAGAGCTGAAAGGAGGTGGTGAGCAGGGAACCTGCCCAGGGCAGCAGGAAGACCTCAGACCTTGCTGAGTAAACCTTATGTACCCGTACATACTCACCAAACCTGTTAGTCACCTTCCTTAATGCCATGACCAAGCACCTAACAAAAGGGGACTCAAGGGGAAGAGAGCTTGGTTTTTTTTTGTCTCACAGTTGAGGGAAGAGTCCACCGTGGCTGGAAAGGCACATCCACACGGGAGTCAGGATGCTTACCCACACCTGCTTAAAGTTCTTTTTACCCTAGAGGAGTCGTAGGGTGCGAGTGACAACATCAGCATCACTTAGCTACTGTGCAGAGCATTAGGGTCCATGACATTAGATGGCAAGGGGGCAATCTCCTTGCCTGTTCCTGTGAGTGACCACACAATCAGTGGAATTTATCTGGTGGCTCACAAGATTCTCCTGCAGTGAGTTCTCTGCATATGGAGAGTCTCAGAGGGAAAGAAGCGAGTCTACAATAAGCAAAGGCAGCGCTAAGCAACCGGCCGTCTGGATTTGTCATGTGTAATGAGCACGTGACTGTGTTAGTTATAAGGGCTTGGAGTCCTTTCCTTGGAATATCTAGGTGCTGAGTCAGGATTCCATCTCCCTGCAGGATCAGGGTGATTCACCCATCTCAGACGTGGTTTTGAGGCTGAGAGAAACCCGTGTGTGAAGAGCATTGTCATTACAGAATTCCAGGAGGCTACTGTCACACTTTGTAGAGCCCAACCCCATGGTAAAAAAATAAGCAGACTTTGTGTATCAGGAAGTAGCCTCCACACCAGGCTCTGGGGTTCGAACCTGGCACTTTAGTTATTTATTACCTACTCCTTATTGACTTACATGTTGTAACGCGCAGTCTTCCTGCCAGCCTGGGCCCACAGCTGTGTCAGTCACAAAGGAACACACAAACTCTATACTGTTATGAATCCTGTTGGCTGTTGGCTAAGTTTTCTTAATCATTAACTCATTTCTATAAACCTAAGTATCTCCATGTGATCTTAGCAGAGTAAAGGTCCAGGCCTCTACTCCCTTTAGGGTCTACATGGTGTCTGTTCAGCATCCAGCAATGAAGAGAGAGAAGAGAGTGATTTCCTGCTTGTCCTTGTTGATATTCTGATTCTGCCCTGCTTCGTCACTTCCTGGGATCCCATGATGGCTCCTCTCTGCCTGTACTTCCCAGAAGCCTCCTTGTCTCCTAGTCCCACCTATCTTGCTTCCCTATTGGGCAACAGTGCTTTATTCATCAAACATATATACAGAAGAACATTCATTCCCCATCATCTCCTCTTTTTGTAGCATGAGCTTTCTCTGGCCCGGCTAGGTCCCACTGCCCTTCTCTGCCCCAAATAAACACACAGACACTATAATAGTTACAAGCTGTTGGCTGTTGACTTGGGCCTCTTACTGGCTTTCTCGGTCTTAATTATTCACCCATTTTCTAGTAATCCATGTATTTCCGCATGGCCTTATCTTACTGGAGAAAAGGTCTGGGCCTCTTACTCCATTGGGGTCTACATCATGTTTGCTCAGAGTCTCCACAGTTTTCTGCTTGTCCCTGCTTATACACTGATTCTGCCCTGCTATGTCACTTCCTGCCGGGATCACATGGTGACTTCTCTTTACTACATTTCCCAGAATCCTCCTCGACTCCTAGTCCCGCCTATCTTGCTTCCCTATTGGCCAACAGTGCTTTATTCATCAACCAATAAGACAAACATATGCAGATGAACATTCCCCATCAATATATTTTATACAATGCAAACAAACGTGGTTATCTAGATTTTTGTCTCATAGCAAGTGAGAACGCATGCGGTCTTGAACGGAACAAATGGAAACGATGGGAAAATGGCATTTATTTCATGTGCTGTGTTAAATCACCACAATCCTCGAGAGAAACTTTTAAATCATGCTTGTTGTTGCCTTTTTTGGAGGAAGCAAACCACACTGTGTGTTTGAATAATTTTTCATTATTAGCTGGTCATGTAAATCCATTTTAATACAGTGTATAAGACCAACTACCAGTAATACCAAAGCCCCCTGTGTAGTTCAAACCAGAGGAACACCATTGTTAGGACAACAAGGGAACAGTAAGTGTGTAGCCATCAGCGTCTGGGTGGTCACACGCTGTCTACCTAGGGTCTGTGTGAGAGACACTTTGTAATCAGTCCTAAGCAGCTGTGTTACAAGCTGCAGGCTGGGGTGTTCAGTCTTTGAGGAAGACGGCAATCTACCCTGCCTTGCTGTAGAGCAGCAAGCCCAAGGGATCCCTGGGAGGTGGAGCTCCCTGGGGAAACCAGCAAAGCTGGAAGGAGTTGCTTGTTCTTCCTGATTACTTAGCTCTACTGTGCACGGCAACTGGCTCCTGCCACATCTTTTGTTTTTATGAAAATACATGCATAGGTTTTAGTTTGGATATGAAGATTGGTCCACAGCTGGTGGTGCTGTTGCATGGTGATTAGGTTGAGATGGTGCCAACCCCATGGATAGACGTTGATGAATTCATAGCTGAATGGGCTACTAGGAGCCTTTGAAGAAGTGGGTCCCGGGAGGCAAACCCTGGAAGGCAAACCCTGGAAGGGTGTAAGTTGTTCCTGGTCTCTGTTTCCTCCTCTTCTTACTCCTCCATTTTCTCCTTCTCTTCCCCCATTTCTCCCCACCCCCCACTGGCAGCCTCCTCTGCCCTACACCCCTGCTGCTAGGCTCTGTCTCGTGACAGGCTCATAGCAAAAAGCCAGCTGACCTTGGAATTATACCTTTGAAGCAGAGCCCTAATAAACCTCCTCCTACAGCTGTCTCCTTAGGTGCTTTGTCAGCGATGAGAAGTTAACAACAGCAGCAACAGCCACAACATGCATGCATGCGCGCACACACACACACACACACATGCACACTTCTGACGTTTGATACTGTGAGACTGTAGAGAGAGGAATTATAGGGTAGGGTGGGGTGGGGTTCCGGTCAACTGGATAAGCGCACAGGTTACCTATTTGGCCACCAAATGCTGACCACCTCTTTCCATAGATAATTTGAGACACAGATCTTGCACACAGACCTCAGGTCTGCTGCTGTAGCTGGGTGATTCCAGCAGCTGTCTTTGCACCTTTTACCCCAGCTTACCTGTGTACAGAACGAGGTTTGTGACAGTCCCAATAGACGGAGCTGCGGTGTGAGATTGAACAAGACAAGCTTTAGTATGTTCAGACACTTGGCCTCATGCAGGGCACAGACACACACCCAGGGCATGATGGGAATCCTCGCTTCTTCCGCACCCCCCCTTCCCTCTGGCACTGACTGGACTGAGTCTGTCTGCTCCCACCTCATCTCCCTCCTGAAGGCGAGGATGCCATTATATCGCTAGACCCAAGATAAATGATAAACGGGTGTTTGCTGGGGACAATTACACAGAAAACTACAAAGAACTGCGGAGCGTTTCCCTGCTCTTCCTACTGGATCCGCTGACCCAACAGAAAGACCACACAAAGGAAAGCCACCCCCCAAGCTCCTCTCTTTCTGCTTCTGTCTGCCTGAAGCCACACCCAAAGGGGTGTGGCCGCCGTTTCAGGTTCGCAGACCAAATGCCCGCAGTTCCCCTTTTAGTCTACAGAAGAAGGTTTTAAGCCAGATGCAAAAACTATATACAATGATAACAAATGTCAAGCATTCTCCAGGAAAAGGAAAGGTAAACCTACTATCAGCAAGAGCAGTATTGAGCAATAGATAATATACTACAAGTCTAGTATACACGTCCAGTATCAGGGTAAAGGAGTGACAGAGATGACTCTGGCAGCAGTCCTGATCTGGAAAGTCTAAATCTTGTCCATCTAAGATAAGAGAGGATGTGGCTACGGCTGTCATCAAAGACCTGAGAAGGAAAATAACGACACTAGGGTAGGAGGAAGTGCAAGCAATGACAGAAACAGCAGGCTACCTCTCTACCACAGATCATGACCACAGCCGAAATGCCTACACCCATCACAGTCTCTCAGAGGCTCCCTGCCGCTGGCCACTCTCCATCCAGACTTTAAAGGACTGTGGAGTGTAAGCATGCCTCGCCCACGCAGCCTGGGACCGAGAATCTGTGGAGGGTGTCTGGATTGATGACACGGAGACCAGTCGATGGTGAAAGAAGGCTTCTTCGCTTTATTCTTACCCCGGCTGGTTATGTACTCTGACACCAGAGGCGGGGGTGGGGAGCCAGGAAGAGGCGGTGAGTCTTTGGAAAGATCAAGGTCAGGGTGTTCCCGTGGGTGAGCCCTTATCAGGAACTTATTGCTCCTGCAAACATGTTTTTCTTTGTGATTGCGGGCACCAGATTGTTTTCAGTAAGCATGTTTTTAGGATGATGGGGGAGTGGGGCTCTGGCCAAGGTCTCTTGTTCCCACATAAGCAGACTACGGACGCTTCACAGCGGAAGTGTGCGATTGTGCAAAAACTGCCGCGTCAGTCAAGTGAGGAAATCTCCATGCACCTTTGCATACGTCCTTTTCAACACCAGTGCCCCGTCCTCTGCTGGACAATGCTGATTGTGCCAGGTGACTTCAGATACATTTCCACCTCTAGACCAGCATAGGAACAGAAGACATGTTGCGTTCCCTCTGCCATTCTGCACAATCATCGTGGAGCTGAAAATGTCCCGCGTATCAGTAGCTACCCCACCCCCCTGACCAATTCCACGTCTGTTGCATGAGTACAGGACGTTTTGGTTATATACCCATCTAGTGATCGTTTTTTTCTGCTTGGAGATAGGATAAAACGACCCCCCATGAACATTTGTGTTTGCAAGCATTTTTGTGCACGGAGTCTTTTCTTGGTTAAATGCCTAGACATAGGGCGCCTGGACCTTATGGTTGATATGGATTCTGTGTTTTAGGAAACGACCAAACTGTTCTGCGAAGTTTACATCTTATGGCTTCTCATCCCTGACAACAGTGAAGATCTCTAGTCGCTGCCGCCTGTCTCTGCCAGTGCTGGGCCTTTTTGCACAGCGAAAGGCGGTAAGCGTGCTTTTCGTGTGTTTATTTGCCGTCTGCGCACCCTTTGATGAAACAACCCAGTGACTCCCCAGCTGTAGAAGTGTGCTTTTAAAAAAAAGTTCTCATTTTATGTGTGTGAGTGCTCTCGTGCCTCTGTGTCTGTGCACCACAGGTGAGCCTGCTGCCTTCAGAGGCCAGAAGACGGAATCACATCCTCTGGAAGTGAACTTACAGATGGTTGAGACCTTCCATGTGGGCGATGGGAATTGAAGCCTGGCTTCTGCAACAGCAGCCAAGGTTTTTAACTGCTGAGCCATTTCTCCAACCTCTAGAAGTGTGTGTGTGTGTGTGTGTGTGTGTGTGTTAGTTTGCATTTATTGATTTTTTTAAAATGCTGAGGCTTTTTGAAATCCAGTCTGTGGATCACCTATGTTCTTTATGGGGTGGTTTTACTACAGGCTTAGGTCCACAGATGGTTTGGCTGGGAAGTAAAAGGCTTTCCCATGCTCTCCCTCCTTCTCCGCTCTCATTTTCTCTGGGATCTAGTGTCTGTGGGGCACACGCGCCTGTCTGTAATTTACGTTTCTGTCCAGTCTGATCCATTCCGTGGTTTTGGGCAAATGTGGAGAAAGCTTGTGTCTCCCATTATATTATCCTATCCAATATTTTCATCACCCTAGAAAATCTGTTGCTCTCCACCTGCCCTCCCCCACCCCAAGCCCTGGAGGTCACTCTCCTTTTTACTATCTTCATAGTTTTTCGGTTTCAAGTATGTTGTGTGGTTGGAATCCTGCAGGAGGAGGCTTTTCTGGCTGGCTTCCTCTGCTTAGCTGTATAGACTTACCATTCTTGTGAGACTTTTAGGGCCTGACGGGCCATGCCCTTCATGAGCAAACTTCCCTTGCCTGACCGTGTGGGCTTGTGTACCTGCCCACCATCAGAAGGATATCTTGGCTGCTTCCAAGTGTTTTGGCCATAACACTGCAAATATCAGCATGTGGGCTTTCGTGTGGACATAAAATGTCAGCTCCTAGATAAACAGGGATACGTGTAGCTGCTGGATTGTGTTGTCAGACCACCTTTGAGTTGTATAAAGAAGCCATACATGAAAAGAAAAAACAGCTGTGTCATGCTGCTGCCCACGCAGTCTGCCCTTCCACCGTTAACACTCTCTTCCCAGCCGGTTTCTTTATCCCTTATGATTTAGCCGTCTATATAGGAAACATTTCACATATTTGAAGTCACAAACGCTTACATTTTCATATTTTTCTCTTAGTAGTTTTACATTGCAGGTTTTATAAGCAGGTCTAAAGTCCGTGTTGGATTTATTTATTTGTTTTCGTCTGTAGTAAAGTGGTGGATGGATCATAGTCTCTTTGTTTTCGGTGTGGGTAGGAAACTAATGGCTTGGCACCATTTGACGAGAAGGTTTGCCTTTCTGCCACGGGATTGCCTGGTAAACACATCAATGACACATCTACACACGAGCCTAATTCTGAAGCCACCGTTATAATCCGTTGCTCACTCATTCTGATACCAATGCCACAGTCCTTTGGCTATGATAGTTAACAGGATCACTGTCCTTTATCTTAAGAATTATTCTATCCAGAGAATAAGTAGCCATAGCCACACTTATTTATTTCAAATCAAGCATTTATAAAATATGCAGCAAGCAAAAAAAAATGAGAGAGCAAACCCCAGGCAGCAGATGGCTAGCAAAACCCATCCAATGGGCACTTGCAACTTTCCCAGCACCCTGCAGGATTGGCCAGAGACCCGCTGAAGCAGTCAACCGAGACCAAACCCGGGCAGACTCCCTGAGAGCTTCCAGCTTCCCGTTTTCCTCTCCAATTCCAGATGTCTCTAGTTTTTTCCCTACCTTGTTATACTAGACAGAACTTCTATGGGAATGTTGAACACAGTGTGGGACTGGGATTCTTGACTCGTGTCTGATCCCAGACATAAGGCCAGGCTGTGACTGTTCAACACCTTCTAAGCTCACAGGGATTTTTGGGATTATTTTCATCAAGTTGAGACAGCTTTCTCCTGTTCTTTGTTGAGAATTGTTCTCTGGGATGGGTGCTGGAGTCTGTGGACATGTATGTCTGTGGAGATGATCACATTTTAAGCTTTTTAATACAAGTTTATTGTTTTTTAAAACATACTTTGTTGATTAAGTTTAAGTAATACAGTTATAAAAACATGTACAAATGAGAATGTTTAACTTTTATGACAAAAATAGGCATGTAGTTTGCAAACATAAAAACTGCCTAAAACATAGCCTTTTAAAACCAGGAATATATTTTTTCCCATTTTGTTCCAGCATAACAGAACCATCCTAAGGGTTTTATTAAAATTGCCAAATCAATGTACCTTTTAAAACACAAAGTGAAAAGTTTCAGAAACATCTATTGCCACAAGTCCATTATTTTATATGAATTTATTCCACATTTTGGATAAATTATGCATGGCGATAATGCACTATGGTTTTTATACAGTTTTAAATTTGCAGTTATGTATGCCTTTTGAGCATTACTTCTTTTATGAGCCGCAGAAAAATTTCAGGGGGTAAAGGCTTGCTGCCAAGCCTGGTGGCCCGCTGAGTTTGGTCCCTGGGACCACATCACGGAAACAGAGAACCGACTACCACGAATTGTCCCCTGACCGCCACAAGTGTGTTGTGGCACACATGTAAGCCCCAATGAATACAAATGCATACAAATTAAGAAGGCGGTAAAATTTTAAAAGTGGGCGCTGGCTAATACTTTTGTGTGACAACTGAGTGACGCCGTCACCTGGCTTAGCGTCATCCTCCTGCCCCCCTTTAATTTTCTAGAGGGCCTGGTGCAGAGCTGGTCTGTGATTTTTACATGTTTGGCACCATCGACTGGTGAGGTAGCCTCAGTGTGATGCTCCCTGTGAAGGGGGAGGCTTAAGCTGTAAGTTCAAATTCCTTAAGCAACACAGGGCTACTCAGGTGGATCCCTGACCTTGAAGCTATTTTCTTTCAAGCCCGGGGTGGGGGGGTTGGGGGGGGTGGGGGGGAGTGGGAGAGTGGGGGGAGGGGGTCATACTACAGGCCATTTCTCTCAGAGCAGAAAGCTTGCTCCCCTCTCCCCGGAATGGGCATTTTCTCCTAACTGCCACCCTTCTTTCTCACCTGAATCCCTGACCCTTTTGTTTGCCTGACTTTCTAAGATGATTTATTGCAAACTTCCAGTTGCTTATTCGTCCTTGCTTCTTAATCCACTGTCTTGTTGGTGTCCGGTCCTCCCCACCTTTGCTGGGGTCTCAGTGGAGATCCCGGGGGCAGGGGGGTGGTCTCTTAGTTGATCTTTAGGCACAAAGAACCATGAACCAAGGCAAGAAAACAGGAAGACCAGGGTGTGAAGGCGAGGGTGTTGTGATTTCACTAGACCCAAGATAAATGATAAATGGGAGTTCATTGGGGGGACACTTACACAGAAAAATACTAAGAACCCCAGGAGCATTTCCTTGACCACGCCTGCCTTTCTGCCTTATACTCCCCCTCTTTCTGCTTCCATCCGCCTGAAGCCACGCCCAAAGGGGTGTGGCCACCGTTATAGGCCAGACCGCTACAGCTACAAGGGTAGTGGCCAGCGTGGTCCAATCTCCCTATCAGGCAGACGTGGGCTGGCCTCTCTCTTCGGGTGTGTGATGCCTTGGCTGTCCTCATTATCAGTGCTCCGTTTTTCTATAACTCTCTCTGCAGACCAGTGAGACAGCTCTCAGGAGGTTATCAAGCGACAGGAAAATCTCAGCCTCTTATAATCCAGTGTTTGTTTCTTACTCTATAATGGGCCATCGAAATTATCCGGAAGGTTCCTCATTATTGGGACCCCATCTGGAATTGTCTCATATGTTTGGTCCAGGGAGGGGGAGAAGGTCTGAAAAAAGTGCTATACTCCCCGAGAGAGCTGGCTGCTGTAAGCTCGAGAGGCTTCAAGAGCCTCCTCTCAAGTAGATGGACCTGTGCAGGCTTTGGCCTGGTAACCATGGTTACCACGGGCAGCCCCACCCTGCCCCACTATAATAATGCAATGAGAGATTCCTCACTCCACTGAAGCATGAACAGGAAACCGTCAGGGAGTAATTCTTCCCAGCGCGAGTTGAGCCTGGGCAAAGGGTTTGGTCTATAGGTTGAGCTTACAGAATTGGTGTTCTCCGGGTCCCTGATACTGTCACGCCAGTAATGACTGCCATGAAGGAAAATATTGCCCCCCTACATTCACAGTGCTTCCTCCTGGTAGACATCCCTGTAGAGAGAAGCCTTTTCCTTGCCAGCAGCTTGGTTTTTTCCCCACCAGTAGCCTGGGCTCTGCCACGTTGTAGTCCCCAAATAATACACAAGACGCTGTATTGATTATGAAGCTCTTGGCCTTGCTTGTTTCTTACTGGCTAGCTCTGACTTAAGTATTTATCCCATAATTGTTAATCTAAGTATTTCTCTTACCGGAGAAGTTTCCAGGCTTCTTACCCCTATGGCGGTTACATCTTGACTCCCTGTGTTTCTCCTACCCAGAATCCTCCTGGACTCCTAGTCCCACCTATCTTGCTTCCCTATTGGCCAATAGTGCTTTATTGACATATACACAGGACTTCCCCAACACACCATGACTACAGAGAAAGTTTAGAAATTCTCTTTTAGTGTGAGGACCTCAGGGCAGCGGCTTGTCAGCCCGAGGCCTCTGCTGTTACTGCATGCTCTTGCTTGATGCTACAGACAGGGATAAATGGGCAGACATGCGTACTGTGAGAGGCTTGAGGAACCTGTAGCCAGTGACGGGCTGTGAGGTCCTGGGAGTTCACTGCTTCCTCGCCTAAGAAATGGAGATGATTTTTAGCATCCACTTCTGTGACCTTCCTGGTCTCAAATTTGGGTTCTCCCACAATCAGTGAGTGAATTATCTATTGATTCCTGGGAGTGACACATAACTCTGTTGAGAGAAAACTGTGGCATGGACAAAATCACACAAACTGCCTCGGCAGGAAAACAGGTGGGTGGCAGATTTCTAGAGTGCCTTGAGCTTCACCTTCCTGACGAGCTCTGCCGCGCAGACCTGGTCTCTGTTCTCGATGGAAACGGGACAGTGAAGGGGCAGAGCGGGACTGTAAACCATCACTTGCTCAAGGTGGCAAGCTGATGCCCTGTGAGCCACAGCCACACCAGTTTGCACCCTGTGCACAGGCAGAGCACATTTGACCACCAGCCCGGGGAAATTCAGGACAAGAACGTTGGAAATGGTCCTTTGCCCCAAGCAGGGACAAGAGGAGGTCACCACAGCAGGCACGACTGAGCGTGAGGTCATCTCAGCAGGCACAACTGCATGTGTGGTCATCTCAGCAGGCACCACTGCGCGTGAGGTCATCTCAGCAGGCACGACTGCGCATGAGGTCATCTTAGCAGGCACGACTGCATGTGAGGTCATCTCAGCAGCCACAACTTTGCGTGAGGTCATCAGAGCAGCCATGGCTGCTTGTTGGAATCAGTGCATTAGACCTGAGCTTCTTCACACGGAGCTCCATGGAAGACCTCGGGACAAAGAGAAGGTCTGCCCTCCTGAGCTCTAGTTGAGCACATGGGGTGTGGGAGGAGTATCAATTACCGTCAACGGGAAGTGTGTGGACTGGTCCACGGACATTCCTCTAGGAAGCATCAGACAACCCCCCCCCCCCCCGTGCTGGAGAGATTTCTTGCAGAGACCACTGGGAAGCCGCCTCAGCAGCCAGGGTCAGCAGGACACACGTTCCCCATAGGAAGAAAGCTTGTGGATGTGGGCTGTGTATTTCCACCATCTGAGCTGGGGGTTCCCACCTCTGGGTGTTACCATGTCTGACCTGGAACCAAGTTCTAATCAGGATTTGAAGGCCATAGGATCCATCTCAGGCGATTAACGGATGTTCTCTAAGACTTCAAGTCCCTGATTCGTTGCGAGCAGCGCCAGATAGAGCAACTCTGACCGAGGTGTATGTGTTGCCGGCTCTTCTCATGGACATGCTCAGAGTTTTCGGAGGAAGGGCCTGTGGGTGAAGAGGATGGCATTGCATTTAGGTGAAGGACAAGGGACCTGACAGACACTTGCACACGGGATCTGATCTTTGTATGTCTTTCCTTTCTTCTGTAAAGTAGCAAGGACAGCAGCCTCCATCTGAGGCTAGGGGCTACAAGGACAAAGGAAACATGGGAATGTTCTTGGCATGGGGTGAGGCCTATAACATATAGACATCAAATTATCTATCTATCTGTCTGTCTGTCTATCTGTCTGTCTATCTGTCTATCTGTCTATCTATCTATCTATCTATCTCTCATCTATCTGTCTGTCTGTGTGTGTATCTATCTGTCTTGTATAGATGCATGTTTTGTGTGTCTGTGGCGTATCCATGTGTGAGTGTGTGAGTGTGAGTGTGTGTGTGTGTGTGTGTGTGTGTGTATGCTGGTCAAAGGCCAACCTCTACCATCTTCTTCTCTCTCACTTCTTATTACGTTTTGAGGTAGGGTCTCTCGCTGAACCTAGAACTCATTAATTTATCTAGCCTGGACAGCTGGTACAGAATTTTCCTGTCTCTGCCTTCACAGTCTTGGGATTATAGAAGTGAGTCACCGTGCCTAGCTTTTATGTGTGTGTGCTAGGGATTTAAACTCATGTCCTCACACTTGCCAGGCAAGAACTTCACTGAACCATCTCCCCAGCCTCCAAATTATAGTTTTTTAAAAAATCACTCTGATTTAATTTCATGCAGACACTTGTAGATCATAGGCCTTCCAAGGAATGTGGGTTAGTATTTCTGCTTGGCAAAGTTTCCAGATAAAATATGGAGATGCTTGGCTACATTTAAATGGCAGATAAATAAGCAGTTATTTTTTCGTATAACTCATGCAATATTTTGGATACAGCTACACGGGATTTTTCGTTGCGCTCGTTTGGACACCTGAGAGGTTAACCTGAGCTCCCTGCAGTTGTATCTAGTTAAAGTACATCCTGATGAGAGGAGTGACCTTCTAGTAACAGACTCCTGCCAGGAGAGGAGGGACCCCAGACCCTGCCATGTGACCTACTCCCTAGCTTTTGTGATGAGTGTGCTCGCCAGTGTTCTGTCATTTTGGAAGAGGAAACTTGGGTTGAGAAAATGCCCCCACTAGATTGGCTTATGGGCAAACCTATGGGACATTTTCTTTGACTGATGGTTGATACGGGAGGGGCCAGCTCACAGTGGGTAGTGCCACCCTTGGGCTTCAGGCTCTATGAGGGGCTGTGGAATAACCCTTCTGTATGCTGTATGAATACGTGTCACTATGGTTGCTTTAATGAGCAAGCTGACTGGCCAGTAGCTGAACAGGATGCAGCCAGGCGGGAAAGCCAAACTGAGAATGATGGGAGGAGGAAGGGTGGAGTCAGAATGAGTCGCCAGCCAGATGGAGAACAAGTGAGACTCACAAAATAGGGTAAAGGCCTGTGAGCCTCGGGGTAGCACATGGACTGATAGAGATGGGTCAAGTTGTAAGAGCTAGTTAGTAACAAGCCTGAGCTATTGGCCGAGCATGTATAATTCATATTAAGCTTCCCAGTCAGTTTTTTGGGAAGCGTCTCCTGGGTAATTGAGAACAGGAGATCAGGATGGGAAAATTCCTCATACATAAGCAGGCTGAGCAAGCCAGGAGGAGCCGTCCAGTAAGTAACACTTCTGCGTGGCTTGTGCATCAGCTCTGTCTCTAGGTTCCTGCCTTGAGTTTCTGTCCTGGCTTCCTTTGTTGATGAGCAGTGCTATGGAAGTGTAATCCAAGTGAGCCCTCTCCTTCCCAAGCTGCTTTTGGTCACCGTGTTCTGTCACGGCAATAGAAACCGTAATTAAGACAGTGTGGTACGGAATGTGTTTATGCCGCCTATAAAGTCTTCACACCTGCCTCTGTGTTTAGTCCCACATAATGGAGCCACAGAGACAGAAAGGAACAGGGTGATTCAGGGACCTGTTAAAAGTGACTCCAATTTGGCCGACTCCAGCTGGAAAACAAAAGCACAAAATCAGGCTTCTTTGTTCTGGGAGAGGAGGGAAAAGGAAACCAACAAAACAAACCCAGACACATCTGAGCGCCTGAGCGGGACTGTGTTTATTTAGCCCTCGGAAATGCCTTAATGTGGGGCTAGATGCTCTGTTTTATCAATCTGTAATTACAAGTAGCTTGTGTGCTGCAGTGATTATAAAATTGCTCTCTGTTTATTTAGGAACTAAATGGCATTAATTGGAGAGTGGAGGAGTGGATATTATTTAATTAACCTGAGATGGTAGCCTCTGTTGAAAACCTACAACTACCAATGTAGGTGAGTAGTGGCCCTGGGACAGCCGTGCTCTGCTATTGAATGGGCTTTTAAAGGGCACCAGCGACGGACAGCTCTGCTGTGATTCTGCAGAGAAGGCTGGCGCGACGCTGTGAGGTGCGAAGTTGGAAAGTATCACACTCACATGGGTGGCAATGCGGAAGGCTGTTTCCCAGAAAGCACAAGCGTTTGCAAGAAGCATCTCTCTCTCTCTCTCTCTCTCTCTCTCTCTCTCTCTCTCTCTCTCTCTCTCTCTGTCTGTCTGTCTGTCTGTCTCTCTCTCTCTGTCTGTCTCTCTCTCTCTGTATGTCTGTCTGTCTGTCTCTCTCTCTCTGTATGTCTGTCTGTCTGTCTCTCTCTCACACACAAGCTTCTTATTCATTTTACTCATAAGTAAGATAACCCAAGATAAATGACACAGTATAATGTACATAACCGGTAACATCATCACATCCTCTGCAAGTATTGTGCACACACGATTGCATAAGCTACATTTTGTACTTTTAACTAGTTAGTTGATAAATTAAAATTACTTTATGTACGTATGGTGTGTGTGTGCTTACATATACATGTGTGTACGAGTGCACAATTTCATATGTTAATGTGAATTATTTTACACATGTATGGTGTGTGTGTCTACATGCACATGTGAGTGCACACCTTCATGCATTAGAGTGAATTATTTTGTATATGTATGTATGTATGCTGTATGTGTGTTGTGTGTCTATATGCAACATGTGTATGAGTGCACACCTTCATGTGTTAGTGTGAATTATTTTGTATATGTATGTATGGTATATGTATGTGTGTGTGTGTGTCTATACGCACATGTGCATGAGTGTACACCTTCATGTGTTAGTGTGATTTGTGTATGTATATATGGGGTGTGTGTGTATGTGTGTGTGTCTATACGCATGTGTGCATGAGTGCACACCTTCATGTGTTAGTGTGATTTGTATATGTATGTATGTGTGTGTGTATGTGTGTGTGCCTATACACACGTGTGCATGAGTGTACACCTTCATGTGTTAGTGGGAATTATATTGTATATGTATGTATGGGGTATGTGTGTATGTGTGTGTGTCTATACGCACGTGTGCATGAGTGTACACCTTCATGTGTTAGTGTGATTTGTATATGTATGTATGGCGTGTGTATGTGTGTATGTCTATACGCACGTGTGCATGAGTGCACACTTTAATGTGTCAGTGTGAAGGTCAAAGGCTGGGTGCCTTCCTCAGCTACTCCCCTCCTTACTCATTCTTTGAGACAGCGTCTCCTACTGAACCTGGGGCTGACCAACTCATCTACACTGGCTGGCCAGCAAGCTCCAGGGTCAGCCCGTGCCTCCATTCAGTCTTGGGCTTACGAACACAGCTGCCACATCTGGCTCTTACATCCAGTCCTGGGATCTAGACTCAGTTCCTCAAGTCTGCGCAGAGGGAGCTCTACCACAGTGTCACCTCTCTGGCCCCAGCTTTTTATACAACGGGCAGCAGAGTAGGCTTGAGAAAGCAGAATCTCCGTAAACACCACACCACTAAGTGCTGAGTTCGTCAAGGCCCATCATTGTGCGCCGTCTATCATTGGTAGAATCATGCTTCTGTGGCATATGACTGTGTTGCTTGATGCATCTCTACAAACTTTATTACAGGTATGTGTTGTATGTTGAACATAACCCCCTGCCCCGTTTCTATGCCCTCACCCTGCAAGGAATTTCTTGCCAGCCTTCCCACCTACTCTGGTTCCCACTCTCCAGCAAACCCGCATCTTTCCATCCTTGCTGGTTACCAGGTTCCCACCCTGACAGAGAAGGAAGGTCTAGGAAAAGACGCCGTAGGCTGCAGCATTCTGAGGGCATCTGGACAGAAGCCAGGAGAAGTGCGGAGGGATAGGGAGGGAGGGAAGGAAGTTTGGCTTTGCGCCCTCGCCACTCTCTTCCCCCATTCAAATGGGGATTTCATTCTTAATGCTGTTCCCTTTTCCCTCCCTGGAATTGTCTTATGTAATTCAGGCGAGTGAAGGAGCCAACATAATTTGATGGCATAAAAAGAAATGCACCTTTGTCTTCCTAAAAAGAACTAATGTTTGCCTTTGTCTATTATTTATGAACACAATAAACCAAGCTCTACTGGGGAGAGACAGCGAATGCACCGGAAAAGGATGGAATATTTATAACGTTGTGATTGGAACATTAGGAATGGGTAAATTAAAACCATCCCTCAGCACAGGGATATACACATGTGTAGAAACTCCTATGTATGTGTTGCAGCCTCTTCTCTGGGGTCATTCTCGTGCCAAGAGCCATGGTAATGGGAGAATTAGGGCCAAAGCAGATGTATTTGAAGAATCATGTGTCCTCACGTATGAATAAAAGCAAGCCAGAAAGCCTAGTAACATCTGGCTTCTGGAAACTTGGTGATTTGAAAAATGGTGTCCTACACCTGCCTCCACAGAGCCCCACTATCACCAGAGAAGACAGGATGATGGTCCGACTTCAAATGTAGACTGGGACATACAGAAGCTCTCCACTGACAGCTACGGCAATAGAGAGAAAAGGGGAATATGGGCGTGGAAATCGGGATGCTTGACCCAGTAAGATGAACTGGAGTTTATTAGGAGAAGAGAACTTACACAGGAAACAAAGGGCTGTCGCAGGCTCCTGCTCCAAGGATGCAGACCCTGTGACCCAAAGAGGCCTCTGAGCCCCAATCCTATTCCTTTTAACCGGTCATGTCCACACCTGTGACCTGGGATCATGCCCTTTTGGGCGTGGTCAGTGCTACAGGTTTGTGTGTGTGAATCTATCACTACAGGGGCAGACTATATTTATAGACAGACACACACACACACAGAGAGAGAGAGAGAGAGAGAGAGAGAGAGAGAGAGAGAGAGAGAGAGAGAGAGAGAGAGAGAGAATCGATTAAGTCTAGAGCGAAAACTGAAACCCAGTTGTCAGTGGAGGTCAGGAAAGGGAGCCGTGGGACCACAGAAAAATCTTTGCCCAGTAGCTTGTTTACGTTCCTGGAGAGGTTGTGTGTGGGTACGGGCTGAGGGCAACCAAATTTTAAACTTTCGTTAGTAAGGAATTTTGTTCCACTTGATTAGTAGAGACCTTTAGCTTCTCTGCTACGCGTGTGTGTTTGGAGCACAGAGAGGAAGGGGTGGACGGGGCCTCGGCCAAGCCTGGTAGACACAGGGCACCTCCGGGCAGGACGAAGTCCCGCAGAGAAGGGCAGCAGCCGAGTTCAGACAGAATCCAGTCTTGCACTGAGAGACCACGTTACCCCTCCTGTCCACTTACATAAAATGTTATCATGAGGCAAAAGGCTGTAGTATGGGACGCAGGGGAGAGGGGTGAGGGGGCAGGACTGGGTGGGTGCAGCAGGGAGATTGATTGCACTTGCCTGGGACCATCTGGTGGCTTGGAAACAGCAGACACCCATTGCTCACGGCCTTTGGAGAGTGAAAAGTCCAAGGCTCCAGTGCCATCAGATTTGGTGGGGGCTTCCCTTCTGGTTCACACAAGGCATCCTCTGGCTGAGCGCCCATGTGGCTGAAGGGGTTGTGGGAGCTCTTTGGGTCCTCTCTTGCAAGCATGCCAATCTCGTTCATCCAGGCTCCATCCCTGTAGCCCAGTGACCTACCTCCCTCTGACACATCACACACGAGGCTTTTAGCCTTTGAGTCTTGGGGGAAGGGTAGATTTGCAGAGACCATGTAAACCAAAGCTCAATGAAACCGATTTCGATAAGAAACACCAGGTGGTGAGATGAGGGTGGCTGTGAGCTCAGCGTGGGGGCAGACAGATGCCAGCTTTTGTGTCACAGATCCCATCGCTTAGGAGCTGAGAGGCAGGTGTCTGACGGCTGCTTATCCACACTAAACAGTGTTTTTCCCATTAGTGCCACCCTCCAAAGATTGCCGGGAGCTTGAACAGGAACAAGTCAGGACTGGGTAGCGTTAACCAGCATTGCTTTTCCGTTGTCTCTACACATTTCCCTTCCTAGGCGTCTCCTGGGCAATGTAATACAGCAGGGAGAGAATGAGATTTCGAGGTGGGATATCTGGGCTGGAGGTCCCTTAACCTCACTCGGTGTTTGCTGCAGTAAAAGCATGGAGTGGGTATTGCTGCTCAGGGCTATTATGTTACAACCCCTGGCTGTGGAGAGATCGGATGTGACAATAGAGGTGGAATTTTCCACAGTCGCGCTAACCAGATCGTTCTTCTTTTATGCCTCTGGAGTTTCTGGTCACAGGGAAGGTGAATCATCCTTATTATAAGTGAAAGAGTAAAGCATGCCATGGGTCTGAGATAAGAGGCTGGATATTGTGTTGAGACCCAGGTCTATGAATAGGGATGATGACATAATTTATGTTCTGAGGAAAGTGAAAGAGAGAGCTGTCACTAGTTACACAGTGACAACTGCTATTAGTGGGGACTATCTGGGAAAATACAAGAAAATTGCTCATCTATATATAAGGGATGTTTAGACTAATGTTCTTCTGTGCCTCTGAAGAATAAATAACTCCGCTCTGGGGACACAGTTCAGCGGGTACAGTCCTTGCTGGGGGAGCATGAGGACCTGAGTTTGGATCTTTAGGACCTATGTAAAGCCTGGGTGTGGTGATAAGCGCGGATAACCCCAGCTCTGGGAGAAGAGAGGTAAGCCCCCCTGGGGCCTCACTGGCAGGCTTGTCTAGCTGAAAGAAATGGTGAACTCCAGCTTTAGCTAGAGACTGTCTCAACCCCCACCCCAGAAAACAATAAACAAAAGTAAGGAGTTGTAGGGGAAGACACTCAAATTACACAGGTCACCACCCCCGATATACATGTTTATACACGTACCACACATACATACACACATACACACGCATTCACACACACACTGACTCACTCATTCACATATGCACACACACTCACACATTCACACAACACACACACTCACTGACTCACTCATTCACATATGTACACACACATGCTCACACAGATATACACACTCACACACATATGCCCACTCACACACCCATATACACACATACTCACTCACTCTCTCACACTTACACACTCTCACAACACACTCTCACACAAACACACTCTTACACACATACCTACCAATATACACACTCATATGCATACATATACACACTCTCACACAAACATAAACTCACACACATACACACACACACTCATACACACAATCAATCATTTATGGCTTGAAGGTGGTTTTTCAGGTATCTAATGTTATCAGATTTCAGAGTTAATAAAGCTTGATCATCTCTTGCCCTTGGACCTTGGAGTTCAGATCTGCTTAGGTGTGACAAAGGCTTTCCAATGCCTGGGGATGGAAACTCATTCTGGATTTGGACAAAGTCACTGTTTCCTTTCAAAGTTTCTCTACCTGAAAACTAATCCCTCCAGGAGGCTTCCTCCCTGTGACCATGAGGTCTGGCTTTGATGTTGCAGAAATATTTCTTTGGAAGCAAAGAAGCTCAGAAGAGTGGATGTCTCAGTGTCTTCCTTAGTTGCTAAAAACAGCAAGCGTTTGGCCCTAGGCTGTTGGTTAAAGAATGTTATTTTAAAACCCTGAAGCTTGTGCCTTTTGATCATCACAATAAAGACTCTTTTGGACAAATACCATCAATGGATGATAAATTTATGGAAGACCATGGCTTGAAAGGACTCCTTTTTGATCATTTATTAATTGCAAGGGGTTGGCTTATTACCGCACAGAGGAGAGTCTTCAAATTCCTTGCCAAGGTGACTGACAAGCGAGCCCCTTTGAGAGAACAGAGAGTATAACGTGCCCAGTGCACAGTGCCCATGAAGAATCACCACCGTGGAACCCAGCTGGGGATGAGCTAACCTGTGTCTAATCACAACGGAGCATCAAGGAGACAGCCACGATGGCAAAGAGACCCTAGCGTCGTAGCCCAGGGAAACAACAGATAAACACAATTCATGATAACCAACCGGATCACGCACTGAGGGAATAGTCTACAGAGGGTGTGTTTTGACGGTTGGTAAACTGGAATATGATCTTTATTTAGACAGAAGTATTTTACTATTGTCAATTTTTTTTCTGAGTGGATAACCTAAAAAAATAACATTCTTACTTTTAGGAAACTTGTTGAAGAAGAAAGAATCGACAAGGCGTGACGTGTGTGTCTACTCTCCGTTGGTTCAGAAATCTCGCAATTTTGAGCAGGCACGAGTTCAGAGGCAACAGGCCAGTTCATTTGGTGGAGGATCTCAAGATGCAGCATTGTTTATCACTTTGCTCATCTGGGCCAGGCCTACAGTGGGGAAAAAAGGCCACGTACACAGCAGCACAGAGAAAACGATGTGTGCGCAGTGTGCCCTGTGCGGATTGGTGGAGAGAGAGTCTTGAGAACATCCACAGCTACGGACAAGGTCAAGGTGGGTTCGAGCAAGGCTCCAGAAATTTCCAAAGAGATCAGCACTTCAAACAGAAACGCTATACTTCATGCTGGGACAATACAAGCGGTGACCGGAAGGCAAGACTCTATCTGTAACCGGCTCCAGCACACGCAAGCATCCACTCATTGAGAAACTTTCCTTCGGAAGCTAATAAAGAGTGTGGGTGAATGGAGAGCATCTGCCGGTGGGGTACCCAACTCAAGCAACCCAGGAAAGTGTTCCCATTCATTGGTCCAGCCACACAGGCACTTCAAGATTGTTGATTCAACCATGGCCCAAGGGAGGCCAACTACATCTTGAACTGGCAGCAGAAATTGTCATCCAGGTGGTGCTGTTTTGCATAGAAGTTTGTTAAGAGTCCCTGCACGGAGCTCTGGAGTGCATTGTGCATGAAGCTATGAAAACAAACCCCAAATTTCAATGGAGATTTTAGGATGCTGGCGTTGTGCATCAATTTTCTCCAGGATTAGAACCTTTTGTTTCAGGGTGGGGGGAGCTTGTTAAGACACAGGCTGTTAAAACGGAGGTGAGGCATCAGGATATTTTAAGACAGGATGTTTACAGGAGGTAGAACAACAGGATGTTGTAAGGGAAGGGAGACACTCCATCTTACAGTAACTCAAACCTAGGAAGTGAACACTAAATAACTTCAGGAAGTCCCTGAAACCAATAAATAATACTTATTATCTTCTCCTCCCTAAGCATATATAAACAGTAAGGAGAGAAACCCTTGGACCTGATGAGCAGCCTAGGAGAGGTTTTGGATAAGCCAAACAGTCTGGAATAAGCAGAGCATCTGCACTGCCTGGACCAAACAAAGACCAGCAGAGCTGCCTGGTGGAGACTCGGTCCAACTGACTCATCTGTGAAGGACCCTCTACTCTTGTGAGTGGCCTGCAGATTTTACAGCACACCCCGGGTTTCTGGTTTTCATGAGCCATTACCCATGCTGGGCTTTGATGATGCAGCTGTCTTTGTGTCATTTCTTCTATGAGTAACCCCTTGGTCATAGTTCTCTAAGTAACCGCAATAAAACCCATTGGTTCACTAAGTCAGACCGGTGGTGTCTGTACTTTAGCCTGTCAGTTCCCTATGTAAGGTGAGCAGATATTCATCCACGTCTCTAGGAACAGTGTAGCATCACACAACAACCAGAAATGCCAGAGATATGAGATGTGTGCTAAAGAAAACTTCAGGTACTGCATGGAGCTAGTATAAGAGAGACCACTTGTACCGAAAACGGAAGGGTTAAAGGATGCCAAGCCGTTTGGAGCTCACACAGTTCCATGTGCCCCGGCTAACAGGCGTGGACGTGGGATCTTGCTTTGATCCAGTCTCCTCATGCTGTCCCTTTGGTCCTTCCTTCTGTAATGGAAGTGTTGACTCTGTGCCGCTGTAGAACAGGAGAATGTACCTTGTGTTTTCGGGCGTTACAGGGACTTGCAGCTAAGAGGTTGCCTTGAATCTCAGAAGAAACTTAAGATTCTGAACGGTGTTAGTGTAAAGGACCAGCGAAACAGGGCACACACCCTGGGTGAAGGCCAAGGGGTGAGTGCATGCAGGACTCATAGTTAACTGTGGAGGAGTCCCTGGTGAAGGCCTCCCTCCGTGGCTACTGGACCTAGCGCAGATGGAGGGCTGAGAGCTGGGAGCAGGATATCATTAGAGGGGAGTGAAGGTCTTCATCCAGGAATTGCAACAGGAGGTCTTGATGAAGGTACGGCTGGCCTCTAGGCACGTGGATGTGGGTGTGAGCTGGCCGTCCCGGTAGGGCCAGAGTCCTTGGTTACAACTCTTCCATACAATGACCGTCCTCCAGAGTTACTCACTGGATCTGATGTCTAGAGGGACACTTCCCCAAGAAAGCCACCAGACGAAGTCCTGTCACTATGCTGAATATGATCACACAGGGATTTTTAAAAATCTGGTTATATCTGTGACTTAACCAGATTTAAATGTGATTCTTGACAAGGAAATCTGAGCTTATTCTGGGGTGGACGTCGTCCAGGAGAGATGAGTCGAGCGCTTGCAGTCTTGGGATTTCACTCTCATACTGTACACACTTAAGTTCTTCTTAGCTCCCCCTCCCCTGAGAGCTCCACTGCAAGTATAGGGTGATGGATATGCCGGGCACCTTGCAGGAATCCATCCAGCCCTGGCGGTTGCCTCCTGGTGCCATGGAGGATCTTTTAGGGAGCCTGGCATTGGCGTAGGCTTCTAGTGCTGTTGCGCACCAACCTGGCCATGCTGCCACTCACCGTGGAGCCAGGACCGCCACGTGCTGTTAGGACCCTTAGTCTGATCACATTGTAGCTCTGAGGTACAGGAGACTACACGGTGCTTTTCCAAGATGTGACTTAAATTCGCTCTGTAACAAGCAAGCTAGAGGCAGGGGTGGGCGTTTGGTTATAGTGCTCATAAAAGTAGTGGGGAAACAACCACAAAGATTTTCCAGAGCAGGAGGCGTGTCCTTGGGTAACTGTGAAATGACATTACAGCACCAAGAAGCAGGGACACGGAGACCTGGTGCTAAAATTGGGCCATCAATCTTGCTCAGCAGCGTTGCTACCTCAGGCAAGGAGCTACGGCAAGGTGAGGGTTTGCTTGCTTGTAATTTTGTGGTTTTAACAGGACTTCCTCGCCAGGACTACAGACTGTGTACTATGCTAGGACATGGTTAAAAAACCATGGGGCCACTCGAATCTCTTAAGAGCCTTCAGTGTGCACACTAGACGTCAGTATAAATGACTGTGCACCTACACACCTGTATATTATTATTATTATATGTAAATAAATATATTCCACAGTTTTGCTTATGTATCCAGTTTTAATCACACATATAAAAAGTGTGCATAAAGTCTCTCTGTGGCTAAACTAGAAAGTGGGTTCTGACAGTGAGGCAGAGGAGATGACCTGGGCAGGATTTGAAAGGAATTTTTCATTGAGAATGCACCATACAGCGTCTTTCTTAGAAGACACACATATCACAGGAACTCTATGGAGTCAAAGATGGACACTTCCCCAATATTTAACATTTTCCTGGCATCTGAAGGTAAGGAATGGAAGGTTGTCATGGATTATGTTGTGTGTGTGTGTGTGTGTATGTGTGTCTGTGTGCGTGTGCATGTGTGTATATGTGTGCATGTGTGTGCATGTGCGTGCACACAAGTGTGTGTGTCTGTGCATGTGTGTCTGTGTGTGTGCATGTATGTGCATGTGCATCTGTGTGTGTGTGTGTGTGTCTGTGCATGTACATCTGTGTGTGTGCATGGGCGTCTGTGTGTGTTGGGCAGGGACAGGGGTTTATTCTCTCTCAGCTTCCTCCTGTCAGCCATCTGCTCTCTCCCCACTGCTTCCTGTATGTTCTTCCCAACCCTCCCTGATCACCATTGTCCTTTTCAGGGTTAGCCTACTGCCTCCTTGGTACCTACATTTATTCCCTTTAGAGTTCAAAAGAAAATAAGAAGAGAAGTAGTATGTAGGCTAAAAGTTCTCCTCTGCTAGAAATGGATGTCTGTATTCAAAAACAATCTTGAAATGTGGGCCACGGTAAAGACTGAAGGATGTGCAAGAGAGTTCTTTTGACTTCTACCTCTCAGAGACTGAGGGCTCCACCCCTCCCAGCTGCTGGACACAGATGTCAGTAACAATAGAAAAGCCCTGGGCGTGCTGATGTCCACCAAACAGATCTCGCTCTGGCATGTTCCAGGGCTTCCCTGGATTCTCCGTTGGAGCCCTTTGGGGCTGGGCCATTGCATCCCCACCCCTCTGCCTGGGTGGAAACGTCCTCTTCCTGCCCTGCCCCAGCTCCCAGCATCTGAATCTTCCCTGGGACGTGCCCTGGAGTCCTAGAGAGGCCCAAACACAAAGAAAGTTTCACGGAAAACTTTCTTCACCAAGGATCGGAAAGGAAACCCAGCACAAGCGTACTCTAGCAAAGGTGGGAGGGATGTCATTTGGTAGAGTGCTGGCCACGGAGCGTTTCTTGAGGCTCGTGACCTGTGGAATGATGGGGCCCTGGCTTTTGTTTGATGTGTGATGATCTTTATGTGTGTCATGGGGTTATTTGAAGCACAAACGTCCCAAATGTTAATTTTTAAAGCCATAAACATGAAGACGGGATGCAGGGACGGGAGACGTGAAGAGGCAGGCGTGGGCTGTGCAATCCCAGAGACTCATTTTACACACGAGGGCAAACAGATTTGATGACTTCCTTCGATTCTTCTTATTCCTTTGTGCTCTGCAACGCTGACAACAAACAAAAAAGAAAGTCTGATGGACTTTACTATAGCCGAGAAGATGAAAATCATTTTCCTCTCTTTCTTCCTGCGTACTCACTTCCTGTCACCCGTATGCTTGGCCCAAACACTAATTTTGGAGTTCACTGAATATGACATTTAGTTCAAGATGGGACCTTGAGCACCACAGTCCCTGCTAAGGGCCCCCAAATCCAGACACGTTGCGCGTTGTTCACGGCTCTGAGCGGAGAAACCGATGGTTCTGAGGGGTGTGTGTTAATGTATGCGAGCGCCGTTTCTCCTGTACCAACGTTAAAACGCTGCTCTGTTAACCCCGAGCGCTTGGGTTGGGGAATGTGTTTGAGATTCAGCTTGCCTTCTACTGCCTTCCCTGAAGTGTCCCCAGGTCCTCTGTCGGATGTTTGTCCTGCCGAGTGTGTGCTTTGAAACTGGCCTCGCTCTTCCTCTTCTTTTTTTTTTTTTAATATTTCCCAAGTGTCTTTATTTCTTTTTTTAAATTTATTTTTCAGTTTAAATTTAGATAAGAAACAAGGTTGCTTCACAAGTCAGTTCCAGGTCCCTCTCCCTTTCCCTCCCCTCCTCCCGTGCCCTCCCCCCCAACCCCCTCCCATTATCCCCTCATCTTCTTTACACAGCTGCCATGTGCGGAGGAGCCAGTCAGTCGATACTTTATGTAGTGGGCGTAGCCAGGACTGTGTCGTGCTGGCCACCGATTAGATGCCGGAGTTCTGATGATGTGCCAAGTGGCTCCTAGGCTCTGGGAGGGTGTCCTGTATCCATAGCAATTCACACCAAGCCCCCTTGCCGGGAATGTTTGAACGTAAATTCTGGGTGGCTGGGCTGGAATTAGCTATACGTGTTCTGTGACATGCTTTCTATGATTTAATCTTTTATTTAGTATTGTAACACTCTGTTGTGTTCTTTTTGTTAGTACGTCAAGGAGAATTTAAGCCAGACAGAGATTAGGAACCAGAGAGTGCACAGGGCTGGGAAACTCGGACATTTGTGATGAGGGCCTTGTGGTGAGCTCTCATCCCAAAGCCAGGTGGCCCATTACATGTGGGTCCAACGATTGGGCAGGGTCTGGCTGCTTCTGGTGAGCCCTGGGCTGACCGGTGCAGGTGCAGGTGGTAACAGTAGCAGCCAACTGTCCACACGTGGCCTATTGGGATTCCCAAGTCTGGGACACACGTTCAGAGACTGGCAGGGTCAGGATGTCCCTGGTCGCCTGTAACTCGGACAGTTGTGTGAGCTATGCTGCCTGGTGGCAATGGCCCAGTTCTGCCTGATCCAAACACGACATCATGCAGATGTCTTGGTTGCAAGTTACTTCTGAATTGTTCAAGAAGGGTATACACCTGTGTTGTGTGGCACCTTTTATTATTTCTAAAAAATATTTTATATGAGATAGATAGAGAGAGAGAGAGAGAGAATGGATGCACATGTTGAGGTCAGAGGACCACATAAGTCAGTTCTCATTGTCCACCTTGCTGAACAGGCAGGACCTCCCCTGTTTCTCCCATTTCTCATCAGGGCCACAGTCAGGTTGTGAGAGTGGTGTAGCGAGTGCTTTTTGCACACCAACCCATCTCCTCAGCCCACCTTTCTCCCTTACAGTCGTCCCAAGCTATAACTAGACGGCGTCATTTCATCAACTCAACCTCAAAGTCCTTGACACAACACCCCAGGCAGCCTCTTCCCATCGACTGTGGCTGTCTCCTGGTGAGGACAACATAAGAATGGCAAGACTTGAATAACCAGACATCAACGTGTCTAAAAAATGTCAATTTATAATAGCATCTTGGGTTATAGTTTTCGGTAGTCAATATCCCGTAGATGTCACGGACGTTGGCATAGTTGATTGCATATGACCCTGTGTCCATTGCCGGCTGTACTTTTAACCCCTCAGACCATCCACTGTTTCTGTAGCAGTTCTGACTGGGATGTGTTAGAGAGCTGGCTGTGTACACGGGGCAGGCCAGAGAGTGGCTGCTTTACTTCTGCTGGTGTAGATGGGAGAGGAGGGCTTTTTGCTTTCACAGCACACCTGCCGTCATGCTGTGACACCTGGTAGACTCTTGGGCCATATAACCTTGGGGTCCTTCCTCAAGCAGAGAAGATTCAAGATAAAGGTCTGCTATGATTGTCCTTATCTCTCATACCGAATGCCTGCTGCCAGTTTAGGAATGGAACCTGAATCCAAATGGCATTCATATCGAATCTTCCAGGGCCTGGGTGGAATGGAAACTCGGCTCCCCGTTCTGCTGTAAGACTTGATGATGCTAGGGATTCACCTGAAAGGACAACTCACTCTTCTTGGTTCTTCCTATGACCTGAAGAATCCATGTGGCCCAAGGATTGTCTAGGGCGTTGTGACCTGTTGGGTGGGTTCCAAACTGTGTGAATTCTCTGTCAGAACAAGAGGGGACCAGCTATGGGGTTCTAAAAGGAAGATATGGACTCCAATAGACACTCAGCTTTGGGCACACCTGGCCGCTCCTCTCTGAAATACGCTTACTTTGTGATTTTGTCGTTTTTAATTACAAAGGAACTTGTTTTTGTTTAAGGAGGGGAGAGCTTAGGGTCATTGAGGATGGCTGTTAAGGAAATGGAGACACCAACCATCATACTGGGGCTACACTGGGCAGTTTTCCAGGTCTGTAAGATCTGGATTTAGAAGTATGGTGGTGGTTGTGGTGGTGGTGATGGTGTATGTGTGTATGAATTCCTGGATGTGTGTATCTGTGTGCGTGAGTGCGTGTAAATGTGAGTGTTAAAAACCCAAGTAGAGTTGCCACTGTCAATATGCACAACAAAAGTTAATGTCTATGGCATGCTAATGGTTCAGGCTCCCTTTTTATTATTGACATCAATTTAACTTATTAGATGCTAATGTTCTTCGGTACTTGCTGTGGAAACAGGAACAACTTTCCTCTGTTGTTAATTCAGCTCCTAAAACAGAGAGTGTTGGCAAGACCCCCGGTGGTAAACAATCCCACACATTTCCCTGATCACCGCGGCAGCCAGGGAGATGAATATTAATGAAACAATGCCCTGCCATGGGTACAAACGCCTCAGGCTTCCTACAGAATGACTGGGGAGGGTAGAGCTCCTCAGCTTGCCTTGGAAGTGAGCCGTGTGCCACTCAGAGGCGCCATCAAAGGCCTTCGGAGGGGGCAGCTTCCGCTCTGCTTTGGCGCCCTCGTGAAGAACATTGCACACGTGGCTCTTTGCCTTCGTGAAGAACATTGCACACGTGGCGCTTTGCCCTCATGAAGAACATTGCACTTTGCCCCATCGGTGGTGGTCTCCTTGCTGCCTCGGAGTTCCGTGTTAGGAAGACTGATAGATCTGTGGGAGAGGCGGAGTTCTCAGAGGGAAACAGCCTCCTCGTTTTTTTATCGGCATGCACTCGCTGTACCCAGCCATGGCTTTCATGAGGAAATGCTCACACAAATAAGTCTTACACTTGGACCGCCCCGCCCCGCCCCGCCCCGCCCTGCCCTGCCCCGCCCCACTGTTGCCGTCCACCCTCTCCCTGCCACGCAGCTCTCACTCCCTTAGTCTTTCCGGACAATTCCGCTTCTACTTTCAGGGCGTGTGAGCATGACGACTTCGCCTCTGTATAAAATCCGGGATCCAGAGGCCAGAGGAAAATGCGATGTTCGCCTAGTCTGACTTAATTTGCTTAACATGGCGCTTTTCAGCCGCATCCGTTTTCCTGCAGAGGACATAATTTCATTTGTTTCCGTGGCTGAAAAGGCCACAGAGGCATATTTGCATGCGCTATCTTCTTTCTCCATCCCTCCCTTTGCTAGACAGTGAGGATTGACTCTGCACCTTCGCTGGTGGGATCAGTGTTGCAGCTGCTGTCAGTGTGAGCTCCCCTGCGGTGTGCCGGTGTGCAGCTCTCTGAATAAATACCTGGGGTTGTATAGCGCAGTCATCTTCTGGACCTGTTTTTAGTTTATTAGGGAACTCCAAGCCGGTTTCCACAGTGGTTGATCTAATTTACCTATCCCTAACAGCATGGAAGGGTCTTCTTCCATGGAGAAAATGAGTTTCAAATGACCTGAATATGGCTTCCGACCCCGAGCTTTGGAAAAGCTCTTTGACATAAGCTAACCTGGAGACCTGCTCCATCTTCGCGTTCCCTGGATGTCTGTTTACCGGTGACTTGGGGGGGGGGGTCCTGCATTGGCATGTTAGGTGTATGTATCTTTCTTTGGGAGTCAGCTTGGTAATTCCAAACCCAAACATTTTAAACAACCATAGTAGACTTTTCAAGACCCAAAGTATCTTGTCAATCCTGAGGATGTTTTTAAAGGTGACTCTTGGTCCCTTTTATTCCAAACAGAATCCCCCAGACGGCAGACATGAATACCTTTTTTTTTTCAAGACAGGGTTTCTCTGTGGCTTTGGATCCTGTCCTGGAACTAGCTGTTGTAGACCAGGCTGGCCTCGAACTCACAGAGATCCACCTGCCTCTGCCTCCTGAGTGCTGGGATAAAAGGCGTGCGCCACCACCAACACCCAGCAAATACTCTACTTTCTTTATTAATGTCAGGTTAAGAAACTGTCTTTGTAGGCATGAGTGAATCTGAGAGATGCTTCTTGCAGTTTTGAACTGGTGGTTGCAGATGACCTCTGTCCATAAAGGAAAACCACTGGGGGCTTCTCCTAAATTTTACAGAAATACTGTGTTTTCTGTGTAAGAGAACATGCAAGCAAGCAGTCTTCTAGAGAAAGGGTTCACATGCCAATTCACTGCTTAGGGAAGTTCCCAGAGAGAGAGAGAGAGAGAGAGAGAGAGAGAGAGAGAGAGAGAGAGAGAGAGAGAGAGAGAGAGAGAGAGAGAGAGAGAGAGGAGTCATTACTCATGTGACACAGATCAGAAAGCTTGAGGGCCATAGGGAGAGCAGATTGAGGCCGACACGTGCATCAGTCTGGGCCCTTGGCAAGTGTGTGGAACTGGGATTCAATATGCATGAGGTTGGATGCAGGACTTGGGTGTGAGAGTACGGAGAGTGGGGTCAGGGTTGAATTGCTATGGAAGGCAATTCGAAGAAGAGGGGAGCCAGAGTCATGGTCTTACCCTGTGAGAGGAGGTGGGGAGGAAGGGAAATGAGACACAGCCTGACTGCTATGCTGAAGCATCTAGAACACTCCGCGGTGCTGATGAGAAGTCCTGTGCCTTAGTGATATACCACTGGCCGAGAGCAGCTTAGGGACGCAGAGATGATGGGTTTCAGCTACACCTCCCAGGTGTTAGAGGACTCGAGGAACATTCTGGTGGCTGCCATCATACATTTCTTGGAGTTTCTGTCTCTTCAACAAAAAACAGAAAACAGGAAATGTCCCTTCATTCAACACTGGTCTCACGTCACATTCTAGCTGTACCCTGAGCATCAAAAGCTATGGAAGGCAATTGAAAGAGGAGGGAAGCTTCCGGGTATCACAGGCGCACTTCCATCCTGCATCCCGCCCAACACGTTGACTAGTTCACAGCGGCCAAGCAAGGGTTAGAGCCAGGGCTTGGCATCCTGTGTTCTATGGTGCACTGGTCAAGATCACGGAGTGTGGCCAGATCGCAGACTTGCAGCTGGCTATTTGAGGTTCCTGTCACCCCAGAATGTCAACCTCCTCATCCCTTCCATTCCGGAGTGCCCTCCTCTGTCCGGGAATGACGCGGGCATCTTTGCTGTGCCTGCCAAGTTTGCAGCTGGCAGATGTTGATGTCCAAGCTCCTGTTTGGTAAAAATGGAGCCTTCCATCTCCTTTTGACTTTCTACAGTAGGAAGGAACTTGAGCACTCCCCATCTTTGCCTAGTGAGGGGTCTACCTGCATTTCAAGACATCATGGAGTGGAGCAGAACTGGTGCCCATTAGCTGTAGAAGGCGAGTTCTTCAAGCTTTCCGAACCCGGGTCCCATTTGCGAATGAGGGCAACGCGTCTTGCATCAATCACTGTGGGTGTTTGCAGAATGGGCTGTGATCGCACCAGGGAGCTCTCAGCACATCTACATTCCACCCCACACAAGGGCCATTTTTACGAGTTGAAAACCCTACTAGGTTTTGGCAGCGTCGTATCATACAACCAAAAATTAAGAGACAACAGAAGTTTCTTTTGTCTGGGAAGCTCCCTTACCCTCTGTGGGATCAGTAAGCTAGGAGTTAAGCCTCCCCCCAAAAGAGTGACGGGCCTGATGGTCACTGGTAGCAATCACCTGGGGTGTCTGTAGCACACGGTTACTGTTAACAAGAGGTCGGAGATTATCTGCAATGAATACAGTTTGTTGGAGCTCCTGGCTTTCTGGGCTTCTGTCCACCGCCTCAGAGTTGTACTGCTCTGTGCCTGTGGTGCGGCACAGTATATGACGCTGGTGACGGGACTTTTACAAGAGGACCTTAGAGAGACTGCACAACAGGGCAAGAGCCAAATGAGGCGAGACTCAACGCTGAGTGTCTCCGGAAGAGAGAGAGAGACTTGAGTGACGAGTAGACAGCTGAGTCAAGCCTGGGGGTAGGTGACATTTGCCCCAGGTCCCGTGGTCCACATAATGTGATTCAGGAGAAAAGATCCAACACCGAGGGCAAAGAGCAGAACAGAGAAAGAAAATACTGATCCAGGCACACTGATCTGGTGATCCACGCACACTGATCTGGTGATCCATGCACACTGATCTGAGGCCATGTTTGAGGTCGCCTTCCCAGTGGGGAAAGGAGTGGGGCTGCAGAGCCATTAGCACGCACATGCGTGTTCCTTCTCTTCTGTCCATAATACATGTGTAGATTCACAAGACAGCTTCAGAGCTGCAGCTGTGTGCCTACACCCAGGGGGCAGCTAGGGCAACCACAGGCCCCGTTTTCATTTTCTACCGCATCAAGCAGGATGAAAGTCATTTTTTTTTTGGTGCCTGTGTGTGTGTGTGTGTGTGTGTGTGTGTGTGTGGCACTGCCTGGATTTCATTCCCACACCTGCTGTCTGTGCACGGCGGCCAAGTCTGAGCTTTCTAAGCCTCTGTCTCTCTATGCACATCAAAGTGAAGTAATATCCACCCCGTGCACTGTGAGGGTGACATAACAAGCCACATGTGAAGTATGGTGACAGGGCTGGAGAGCACTCGCTGTCTGGTGCAAGGCTGGAGTACCCACAAGGGAGACCTCACAGCTGCTGCTGATTCCAGCCCCAGGGGTCGCACGCCATCTTCTGGCCTCAGCAATCTACCCCACCCCTGTGCACATACGTACACACACACACACACACACACACACACACACACACACACACAGGAGCATACACACACACGTGCATTAAAAAGTCTTTAGGAGCCGGGCGTTGGTGGCACACACCTTTAATCCCAGCACTTGGGAGGCAGAGGTAGGCGGATCTCTGTGAGTTCGAGGCCAACCTGGTCTACAGAGCAAGTTCCAGGACAGCCTCCAAAACAATACAGAGAAACTCTGCCTTGAAAAACCAAAAAAAAAAAAGTCTTTAAGAAAAAGAAATGGTATAATAAGACACAGATGGTATCCAAAACCAGTAGCTACAATCATGATCATGACTAGTAGTTTACTATGTGCTTCATGTAACAAATTGCTTTATACTCAGAAAAAAAAAGTGATTTCAAAGGGACGTGTTTGGGGCATGTCTGGAGGGACAATTACTCTAATTCTACATGAAAACAACCGAAATTGATAAAAGGATGCATGAAACGATCAGTCCAAGCAGAAAGTCAGAGGACTTCTGTGAACGTTAACTGACTCAAATCCAAAACCCACAGAAGGATTTACTTCTGTTTCCATAGAGTAATAAAGCCGGTCGTACTCAGGATAATATTTCATCTTGCCTTTTGTAGGCTCCTAGTTGGCGGATTGCTGTGGCCCATGCCTTATTCTATAGGAGGCAGGTATACTTGACCAGTGAACACTGCGGTGAGTGGCAGGGCTCTTGGCCTTGGAAGAGAACACAGGTGGCAAAACCAGAACTCTAGAAAATCTCGTCCTAAGAGATGACCAGGCTTTCGGGTGGGTAAAGGGATGACTTTTCTGAAGCCAAAATGGAGATCAGGTGACACAGTCAATGGCATTGACTCAGGTGTACCAACATGTAGTCCCAGTTAACTGACAACAAGTTTCTGTGTTCAGCCCCACCGTATAAGAACGCATGAGTGTGGAAGTAGATTCTTCTTATGAAGACTGCAGATGAGAACACAGCCTACCCCACCATCTCCATGTCAGCCCAAGGATACCTGGAGGAGAGAAGCTAGCTGGACCTCACAGAAGGTCACAGCCCACAGAAACTGCACACTAGTAATGTGTGCTATGGGAGCCATGGCATTGGTGGTGACCTGCTAGGCACCAGTAGATGTGTAACACATCTTTAGTAAAATAATGATTTATGGAAGCGTCAGAGAACCTCAGGGACTGAGGGACAGCCCAGTGTGGCTGAGAACATTGGCTGCTCTTGCAGATCTAGATTTTTGTCCCCAGCTCCCAGCGTGGCATTTTCACAACCCTTTGGTGGCTGCTGGATCTGTTCTAGCCTTACACCTTGCAAATTCTCTACGTGAGAACACGGCCCCTAAGATCTGTCATCTCCAGGTACAAGACTCGCCATGAAACCTAACCAAAGTTTGCTTGACTTTTGGCTTCCTGCCCCGTGTCTGGATATATGCCGGGTACTAGTTACACAGGCCATTGCCCCCCAGTTTGTGCACGCAGACAGCTTGTCCTTTGTCTCTCCCCGTATTGAGCTTTGTGTTTAGAGACAGTCTCTTTTTCTACCTTCTGGCACAGCCCCTGAGGCAAGAACCCGGGGCAGTCTCAAGCCTTGTGCTTGTTTATGGGGTGAGTCACTTGCTCCAGGCTGCCTTCCAGGCTGCCTAAGGCAGGAACATGAATTCTGGAAGACTTCACGGTGAATGCTTCTTTGTTCTCAGACTCTCACTGCCTGGGCAAATAGTGAGCCCTTCCTTTCACGAGTTGGTTTCTAGTTTCCAAAGGCAGAGCCGTTGCCAAGTGGCCCGTCACTAGTCTTGGTGTGGAAACATAACCTGGAGGGCCTTTGCTAACTCTTGAGTCATACATAGGACATATGTATATATATACATACATATGTATATATATATGTGATGCATGTGTGCTTATATGATATGTGCTCTTATTCTTGTTCAGAACAATCATTTCTAGAGAACGGATGAGGCAGTTAAAATGTTTAATGTGACCACGAGTGGGCCAAAGCCCATTTTTACCATTGTTCTAAGTCTCCCATGGGAAGACCTTCGACATCCATACAAGCTTGCTAACACTTCTAAAATAAAATTCCACAGGCGCGCTAGCTTTTACAACCAAAGTCAATTTCCCTCGAGTCCTGCAGCCTGGAAGCCTGGGATTGAACGCCATTAGAGTTGACGCTCCCAAGGCGTTCCCGTTAGCTGTGTAAATGGTTGCCTCCTTTCTGTGCTCTTGCATGGTTATTCCTCTTTACGTGTCTTTGCCCCACTCTCCTCCCACAAGGACATGAATCGGAGTGGGGGAGGACCTAACCCTCATCACCCCCCTTACTGAGTTGCCTCTTTAAAGACCACTGAAACATGCTCAGACTCGGAGGTTCCAGACAGAGATGTAGATCAGGCCACAGTTACATCCTACTTAGAACCCACTGTAATCGAGATCAACCCAGAAGGCAGGGGAGCCCTTGGGGAAGTCAGGAAAGACAGCTGCACAGTTGTTGGTGCCAGGGCCTTTATTGAGTCCCTTGGAAGTGAGCTATGAGTGGTCCGTGGTCATTCCCCAGGGTAGAGACACAGCCACTGCCCATGTCCTCAGAGACCCTAGGGGACAGAGCAGAAACCCAGAGTTGGAATTTCCCTTCAGACACTCCTGAGCTAGGGCAATGCCCCAGAGAGAGCAAGGAAGATCTTCACGCCATGGTGATGGCTGGCTCTTTAAAGGGATGTAGAGCAGAACCAGACCCACAGGGCCACCATGTGCCCCAGCACTTGCACAGAGGCACACACAAGGTGTTCAAGGAACTGAGGGAGGAAAAAAATGTCAGACACTAAACAGGAGGGAAGTAAAACTTTGTAGTGAGACATGGCATTTTTCTCTCCTCCAAAATCTGGTGACTCCCTAAGTCCAAGGATTGCTGCATTTGGAAATGGAATGATATCATTTCAATGTGCCCCTTTAAAGTTTATGCATTATTGCCAGGCGTTGGTGGCACATGCCTTTAATCCCAGCATTCGGGAGGCAGAGGCAGGCGGATCTCTGTGAGTTTGAGGCCAGCCTGGTCTATAAGAGCGAGTTCCAGGACAGCCTCCAAAACAATACAGAGAAACCCTGTCTTGAAAAAACAACAACAACAAAAAAAGTTTATGCATTATACATTTAATCACTAGGTGGATATGTTGGTGGTATTTGGAGGTGGTGCTTTGGGGAGAAATGATTAAAATGTTAAAATATGATTAGTGTTAGATGGAGCGATGAGGGAGGGGCTCCCATGCTGACATCAGTGGCTTTGTAAGAGAGGAAGAGAGACTTGAGCCGCCTTGCTGTCTCTGCCTTACCAACATGTCTTAGCTTCTCTTCCTGCTGCTGGACAGAGTGCACTGACAAAAGCAACTTAAGAAAGGAAGTTGATTTGGGCTCCCAAGGTCACAACCCATCACTGAGGGGGAATCACAGCCACGGGAGCTCCAGATAGTTGGATGCAGTGAATACACGGTAAGGAAGCAGAGAGAAACACGGGAGCTCCAGATAGTTGGATGCAATGAATACACGGTAAGGAAGCAGAGAGAAACACGGGAGCTCCAGATAGTTGGATGCAATGAATACACGGTAAGGAAGCAGAGAGAAACACGGGAGCTCCAGATAGTTGGATGCAATGAATACACGGTAAGGAAGCAGAGAGAAACACGGGAGCTCCAGATAGTTGGATGCAATGAATACACGGTAAGGAAGCAGAGAGAAACACGGGAGCTCCAGATAGTTGGATGCAATGAATACACGGTAAGGAAGCAGAGAGAAACACGGGAGCTCCAGATAGTTGGATGCAATGAATACACGGTAAGGAAGCAGAGAGAAACACGGGAGCTCCAGATAGTTGGATGCAATGAATACACGGTAAGGAAGCAGAGAGAAACACGGGAGCTCCAGATAGTTGGATGCAATGAATACACGGTAAGGAAGCAGAGAGAAACACGGGAGCTCCAGATAGTTGGATGCAATGAATACACAGAAGGAAGCAGAGAGAAACACAAGAGTGCCCCGCCCCTCAACTCCTTTTCTCTGCTCATACATTCCAGGAGGATAGTCCCTCCACCCACATTTAAGATGGGTGTCCCCACATCAAAGACCATCATCAAGGTGGTCCCACCCACATTTAAGATGGGTGTCCCCACATCAAAGACCATCATCAAGGTGGTCCCCCACAGACAGATGTTGAGGCCCGTCTCCCACACGATTCTAGGTTCTGTCAAGTTGGTGACTGGCACTAATCCTCACAATTCTACTCCTTGTTGACACGACAACCACACAAATTACTTTTAATCCGTGATCTTCTACCCCTTGTCCCCACAGATTTATGACCACGTTATAGGGTAAAATGCATTCAACCCCAATTTTTTTCCTTGCCTAAGAATTTATCATACATGGAGAATTTGTGTCCCAAGCTAAGCTTATAGGGACAGGAACTTGTATTTTACCCATAGCTGTATTCTAAGCACATAGAATGGTACCCGATTCATGGCAAATGTTAAATACTAATGCTTGTTGAATGAATGAGTGGATGAATAAACAGCTGTAAAAAGTCAGAAATTACCAGTTCACATCAGGATATGCCTGTAATCCGCAGCATGGAGACAGAGACAGAAGATCTGACTTTAGCTTCATGGTGGAGCTGGAGGGCCGCGCGGGCTAAGAGACTTTCTCACAAAAAGAGATCCAACTTCAAAAGACCTCTATGGTCTCTAACAACTCCAACATTAAAAAAAATGAAGTATTTTAACTGAGCACCTATAAAATAAAAATAAAAACAAGCTACATACTTCCAACATGCAATGGCCCAGGATAAACACCCCCGTTCCAAACGGAAGAACTGGAGTGTATCAGGAAATAATCACACCAAAGCAAGACCAAAACCTGCCAGGAAAACACCCAATCCTGTGGCTTTGTGTGCACTGTCATATTCTGGGGACCAAAAAGCTCACCTGCCAGAGACCTGTTTTAGCGGGGGTTCAGGTCCCAAAGAGGATGTGTGTGTTGAGGGGGCTTATGACACGGGGACATATAAAGGGATGACACGGGGAGGGTGGATCAGGATGGCTGCCTACACATTTATCCAAAACAGACTACACATTATACTCTGTCATTGCATGTAGGATTAAACGGGAGGAGAGGGGATGTGAGGTGGGGTTTGCCTTGAGATCAGGAACTGGGGAAGCTGGCAGTGATCTCCACAAGCTAATAGGCACCAGTCACATGTTAATGGACCGGCCACAAGTTCCTCTTGCCAGAGGTAGGAATGTTTCCATTTTTTAGCAAGCAGGCACTTTCCTCAAGCCCCTGAGGAGATGGGGACTTGTCTAAATGCCTGACCTTGGAAAAAGAACTTTCTTGGGGGGGGGGGGGGAACCAGACATTCTGCATTCTATAATATTGTAGTTTCTTATATGACTTCGTTTATCCAAATAGCTAAAGCTTAAAAGAGAGCTGGACAGATACTGCTGTGAACCTGAGTAGACCTTAGGAATTTATAAATCTTGATTATCAGTTATCAAGCACATGTTTCTTGTCTACATTTTCTAGCAGCTTGCTGTTAACTTGTGTGGGAGTAGGCGGAGTTATCCACGGTGACGGGGATTTTTTTTTTTTCCCAAAGAATTACTTTGTTTAAATAGGCCGCCATCTTATACATTTTCATCCTTCAAAGCCTGTACAAAACTCCCCAAAGGGAAAGGCATGAGAGAACTCTCATGACGCACAGTGAATGTAATGGGGACTCTGGAGAGGCCTGGTCTGCAACGTCGGAATGCTGGAACTCCGTCACACAGCCATGCTCCCCCTGCTGTCCACGCCACTCACCCTCCACCTCTGCTTCCTGAAGCACAGACAAGATTCTCTCGGCCAGCTCTGCTCTATGCCAGCAGCTCCACTTTCCCTTATATCCCGCGGTTATGGCGTCTCCGGTATCCAGGGGTCTCCACAGAAATGAGGCTTCAGCTAGCCAGCTTTATCTGATTGGCTCTCTCTGCCAGGATGCCAACCATCACTCTTCACGATCCTCTTGAGCTTGTGTCCTCTTTGCATTTAAAAAACGAGCGCCACGTGGATGATGCCGCCAAGTTCCGACTGAGCCTGGCTCCCCTGGGTTATGGAGGTCTGTTCACCCGCCTTTGCCCCACAGAAGCAGATTACCCGTTATCTTTAAATTCAGCTTCACCAAGTTCTCGAGATACAGGCAGCATGAAGCTAGCCTCTTTATCACACGAACGGCCCCTCGTGTGGTTCCCCTCTGAAGTTCCTTGCCCACCCTCTCCTGTCTACCTCTCCCTCGGCAGTCCTCCCTCCCAAGCCCCTACCATCTCCGTATCATTCAAGGACCTTTCTGACCACCGAATTCTAGACGCTCTCGTATTCCAGCCACAAAGCAGTTCCAAGGTCCCATCGTTCAGTACCAATTTCCACGTTGTTTTCCTTTCCCGTTGCTGACAAAGTGTCCCGCGAAAGGCAACCCAGGGCAGAAAAGGCTCATTTCATTTGCAGTTCTAAGTTACCTTCCATTATTGCAAGGGAACCCTAGTGGCAGGAGCTTGAGGGTCCTGGTCCTGCTCACGTCATATCTGCAGCAAAGAGACAGGGAACAAAGAGGTGAACGCATGCCTCTCAGCTCCCTTCCCCACTTAGGCAACCCAGAATTCCATTCCCTTGGATGGCGGCTGCACAAGCTTATTGTGGAGGTTCCATCAATTAGTCTAACCCGGATAACCCCCTCCCCCCAGAAGAATCTGGTGGCTCAGCCCCAAGGTGGCCCCACATTCTGTGAGGTTGACAGTCAGCACACCAGTCGTCACACTGTAACGGCGCCCTCCTCCATCTTAAGATACAGTACAAGGCCTCGCAGTTGCTACTATGTCCACGTCTTGGAGTTGCTGTCCTTGATATCTGTGAATTAAATGAGTTTCCGCTCTATAAATTGCCATTCAGCTGTAGTAACAAGAACCACGCACAGGAAGTTTTAAAGAAGTAAAAGTTAAGTGAGATCAAGTTGGCCGTTACTTTGTTACTTTGTCCCAAAACTTCTCAGCTTCCAGAACCGTGAGGACATAGACGCTACTCATCAAGACCCTCAGTCTATAGTGTTAGGTTAGGCCGACTGAGAGGCCGAGGAAAGGACACATTGTTGCCTGGGGAGAGCTCCCTGAGTGTCCAAGGCAGCAAGCCTGGATTGTAGATCCCCCCAGCCACGCATGCTTCTCTTCTTGTATCTGGCAGCAAACTTGGCTTTGTTTGGTTAGCCGCCGTTGTGATCCTTTCTCTGGTGAGTGAACTGACGAACATCCTCAGCTTTGGCCTCTCACAGGAGGTCAGGTTTGGGGTTATGTCTGAGGGCAGACTTGTAGGAAGTGTCTTCCATGCTAAGCAACTCACTTGATCTTTCACCACTGGTGGGATTATCGTTTTGGATAAAACGAGACTGGACGCTGCCCTCAGTTCTTTCGCGCCCTACAGGGTGGGAAACCTGATAGCATGGGCAGAGGGAATGCACAAGGGTGAGCAGAGGGGGTTTCTGAGGGATAGAATGCTGGGGTCTGTGAGGGCTGACTTCAGATTTGCTGACGGCCACACGGGCCTTTTGGTCTCCAGGGGTCCTGCGATGTCAAAAGACGTACGCGTCTCCTAAATACCATCTTGCTCTTCGCCCACTCGCTTCTGAGTTTTGGATGCCATGGACTCAGGGTTATCTTCAAAAGAAAGCCACAGTAGTTCTGGGAGTCCCACACACAGCAATTCACCTTATGGATAGCATGTTCCATGGACAAATCCAAGGGCAGCCACGAAAAAAGCAAGAGAGCAGAAAACAAGGAATGATGGGAGAAAGGAAGGAAGGAATGAAGGGAGGAAAGAAAGAGAGAAGGAAAGGAAGGAAGGTAATACAAAAAAGGCTGCCTGGCGTGAACCAGGGTACTTCTGGCTGTGGATGACACACCTCACTAAGTGCGATGTCAGTAAGTCAGGGCGTTTACTGTATCAACGGGGGTCCAAGAGCGGTGGTTCGGCGGCTCCGTGATGCTCAGGGGACTGGCGGTTCATGTCTTTCTCCACTGTCATCCTTGGGGTGTTAGGAGTGTTGTGGGCAGATGGCTGCCCCACCCCAGACATCGTGTCCTTAGATGATGGTGTCTCAGCACGAGAAGGTAGAAGCGGACAGACGAGGCTCCCCTGGACTTCTCAGGGCTACCGGTCCCAAGACCCTTCCGGAAATTCACACCCGTAGTCTCCAGTCTATGTGATTCAAGAGGAAATTAATTTCTCTCTTCTCTTCCAAGGAGGTAAATGACTTGGGCAGAATGGGATCCCTGGTTCAGCCCCCTGAGACATAGGAAGCCTGTGAAATCTGTCTTGGTAGGGTCGTACGTTGCTTAGCAACACGAATGTTCTGTGAAGCTTGTCATTAATTTGTCACATAAACATTATGGGACACACTTAATCAAGCCACGTTATTGACTGATTTAATTTTCTGGGACAGCTTGTCCTACATGCCATTGCTACACATCCATTATGTATGTACAGCGCCTGTGTGTACCCCATGACTATATTACAATGGGAAACAGAGTGAGGGAACCCCGCTTTTAAAAGCTGAGTCACGTGCATTGCCTGGGTTTCCAGGTACAATTGTCATTTCTACATATAATTTCTGGAGTGGGGAACGACCCTTCTAGGCGGGTAGATGCTCCATTCTCCCTTTTACAAACAGTATACAATCCCTTATTATTTTGTCCCTTTCCCAGGGAGTGTCAGGTCACCTGTGCGGGAACAATTCTCTCTGCTGTCTCTTGTATAAACTCTAGGACGATGCAGGCAGGGGCTTGGTACATGCTTCGCTAAAAGCCACTATTTAATGAGAAACCCGTGTCTGGCCCGAGCCCTGTGCCGTGGTTTGGGCGTTCTCGCCAAGGTGCACAAGGAACTTCATCTGCAAACGCTTGTTGGTGGATTTGAGAGGGGTATCTTTGAGCGATGAGCGGCATGAGATGAGGTCGTGAGAGGGGGGCCCACGGTAGGGCCGGTGGCTTTCTATGAAGAGGAAGAGCAACGTGAGCTAGTGCCTTTGATTATTGTTCTCACAGGTGATGCCCTCTGCCCTGACGCGGGGAAGAAGCCGGGGCCCGGGCTATGGACCTGCAGCCTCCAGAACCATGAACCAAGTAGACCTCTGTTCTTTATAAACAGAGTGTCAGATAGTTTGCTGTAGATACAGAAGATACATTGCACTGCACTGCATTCACAGTACGGGTAGACGGGTAAATATGACCATGAAAAGCCCAACAGCAGGGCCAAGTGTCTCTCCCTCTAGATCTTTGGATATGGAGGAAAGGTATTTTCTAGAAGTTGCTCTTAAATTTCTGTTAGAGTTCACTGGCCAGAACCTGTGGGTTATAACCCCCCCTCCTGCTCCTAAGAAACACGACTTGTATTTTTAGCCTCTATCTTGGTGCAAGATTGGCTGGAAAAAGGATAAGGACTGAAGCGCAGAGAACAGGCAGGCAATCAGCGCAATTGGCTACTGATCGCCCACATTAAGAGTGACAGATGAGGTCTTTCGGTGGAGCCTGCAGTTTCGGAAAGTTTTTGAAATCTATTAGGTTTTTCCATAGTATAATAATGTGAAATTTTATTACCCATTCCAATTTAATTCTTATTATGCTAAAATTGCATGAGGAAAAGATTGAATACTGATGGAAAGTGCAGTGGCTTGGTCCTCTGAAAATATCCAGGCCGGTGGAGAGCTCTTCCAGCCACTGAGCTCGCAGGACCAGGCCAACGGTCTGGACCCTCTCACAACAGCCTGGCTCTGCTACCTCAGTTCACTAACCCAAGATGAAGCAGGCAATTAAAGTGTCATCACTGTGTGTATGAATTATGGCTCCCTGTCGGGCTGAAATAGCTCGCCCATTAGAGTGTTTACATCACAGGTGCCGGGGGATCTGGGTGTGCCCATCCTTCCGTGGCCCCATCTTTCAGTGGTCCCCATCCCTCAGTGGTCCCCATCCTTCAGTGACCCCATCCCTCAGTGACCCCATCCTTCAGTGACCCCATCCTTCAGTGACCCCATCCTTCAGTGACCCCATCCTTCAGTGACCCCATCCTTCAGTGACCCCATCCCTCAGTGACCCCATCCTTCAGTGACCCCATCCCTCAGTGACCCCATCCCTCAGTGACCCCATCCTTCAGTGACCCCCATCCTTTGGCGGTGACCAGAAGTGCGTCCATATTGCCAGGTATCTTCTACCCATTGAAAGTTAAGTATTTTATTGGAAGGACTAGGGGTGACTTCAGACTTTCTTTGAAGCAAAACGCAGATGCTGAAAACTTAGGAAAAGCGCGCGCACACACACACACACACACACACACACACACCACACACTTTTCCACACAATCTCTTGCACATACCTTCTCTCAGTGCATTCTTTATTTGATTGGTACACATCCATATTCATGTGTTCTCATATGCATACTTACATCTACTTACAGATACTTGTACTTTCACACATATACATACACATACTCACATATACACACACACAGATACATGCATATGTGCATGCACTCAGAAATACACATACACACATAAACATAGATACATATAGACATAAGGCATACACATACCTACACACATACATATACATAGACACATATAGAGACATGTACAATACACACATATACATGTACATACAAATACACATAGACAGACATGTACCAATCCATGTATGCATGCAAACATACATATACCCATGCACAGACATGCATACACATACATGCATATGCATGCACATGTTTGTTTATATGCATGTACACACACACACTACATTCAGAGCTTCTGGAATGTAGGTCAACACACTAATTTTACGTATATTATAGAATCCACAAGCTTATTTTCCTGTCATCATTCAGTTTTGAAAACAATATCTTGAGTGCCTGAGAAGCAAATGGAGTTACCACCTGCTTTTGTTGATAACACAATTCTCCTTTTCTAATTTAATACACAGCTTACTCGTGGTGCCTTACAGTTGTCTTTCCTGTAGGTAGCTGGGCTTGAGGACTTCCATGTAGCCATCTCTCAACTCCTTCCACATTTATGTTGACCTCTTTTTGACCTCTCCCATGTCTAGAGTGAAGTTCACTTGCAATGGCCACAAATGGCTTCTCATCTCAAACTAGTACCCACAGTATCACATGGTGGAGCATTCGCTCACAACTGTCTACAAGTGCATGCAGCCAGAGGCCCTGAGCAGTGTGCTGATGAAGAATCATGGGAGTGGGTGTCAGGCAGAGGCATCTAAGAGCTGGAGTCTAGTCCCTGCACGCATTGTCTCCCTGTGGGGCTCTGTGTGATTATATCAGGTGCTCCAGCTGTGAGGATAGCATTGCCCATCACTTGAATAGCGTCTTTTCTTCAGCAAAATACATGGAGATGCTCTATGTTATATCTGTCTGGTCATCACCACATATCTCTGTGTCTAATATTTATCAAACGTGGCTTGGTCTTAGTAGAGTATTTTAAAGGTTAATATCTAAGTAGTATCACCAGATTTTGGTTTCTTTTCCCCTCAAAATTAAGCGCTGAGCAAATACGTTTCCTTTTGATTTGTGTTTGGATCCCTTCCATTATTGTAACGTTCTAATGTACACTCTGGGCTGTTTGTAAGAGCCCTTCGTTAAAGGAACTCAGCAGTTAGCTGTTTTGAGTCACCAGTAGGAACGACCCCAGGCTTCCTGGCTTGGTTGCTGCCTCGTAGACAGCTGTCTTGCACTGTGGTTTACGCTGTGGCGTCCTGCTCGGGTAGCGAATGGGTGATTTCAAATTCTTCCTGAGTTGTTTGAGGAAAAGTTACAAAGAAGGACAGAAACTTTTGGCTATTTGGATCTAAAGTGGTGCTCAAAGTTTCTTTCCAGTTGTGTGTGTTAGAACTCCCTCCCATGGACTGAAGTCTACAGCTTCCTGCTGTGTAGCCATTTCCTCTTAATTAAATGACTTCCTCCTGGAGAGAGACCCTTGAAACCCAAGAAGCCAACAAAACATCCAAGGCTCAGGAAGTTTCTGAAAATTAGAAAATTAAGGACGCCCTCCCCAAGGTCATACAAGCAGTAAGGAATCCTGGAGAAGCGACACCTAAGGACCCAGCTGTCAGGCAGGGGCCTGCAGAGATGCATCTCCAGTGAGTGGTCACTCACCCTTGGGGTGATGCAGTCATCCATGCTTCTGTAAATCAACCGGCCGCCGTTGCTCAGTAAGTGATCCCAGTCAACCCATGGTTTTATCCAGTCTGACTTGGGGGCACCGTTCCTTTTCTCCCTTTGCTGGTGCTGTGTCTGGGGTGAGTAAAGTTGTTCATGTCCCCTCAAGTGAAGCCTACAATATCTTCACCATCACCTGATGCTGTTTTCATCCCATGTTCCTGAGAATCACTGTGTACAGGCAGTGTGTACAAGGCACAATTCCAGGCGCAATTCCTCACACAGCCCACTGAAGACCAATTCTTTCTTTATTTTTTTATTAATTTATTTTTTTACGTTCCAATCCCAGTTCCCTCTCCTCCTACTCCCCCCATCCCCCCTCTTCCCATCTGCTTCACAGAGACAGTAAGGCCTCCCCTAGGAAGTCTAAGTCTGTTCCATCATCTAGTGGAGGCAGGACCAAGGCACCTCCCCACTCCCCACACCCCTGTGTCTAGGCTGGAAAAGGTCTCTCTTCATATAGAATGGGCTCCACTAAGTCAGTTTGTGCATTAGTGTTAGATATTTAAGCCACTGCCTGTGGCCTCATATATTGCCCCAGTCACACCAGTGTCACCTATATTAAGGGAGTCTTGTTTGGTCTCATGCAGGTTCCCCATTTGTCAGACCTGAGTCTGTGATCTCTCACTAGCTTGGGTCAGCCCATTTTACCAATTCTTCCTTATTGTGTGAGATCCCTCACACAGCCTGTCTTACCGTGTCACATGGAATTAATTCATGCATTGGCTCAGGTAGGAAGGTGTCCCCTACTTCCTCTCTGGTGGGAACTCTTTTTCTCTATTAAGTGGTCTGGCTCTGGCGCTAGCTCAGCCCCAGACCGCTGTGTCTTGCTTCCCCCTCCTCTTGATGCTCCTCTTGATGCTAAATCTTTGTTTAGTGGGCCGTCTCTGGCTCCCTTTCGGCTGCCGGAGAGAGTTGAGTTATTGCTATAGCCAGTGCATGGTCCAAAAGTCTTAAAGCACTTACTGCCTCATGCCTTACATGAATTGCTTGCCAACTCCTGTTTAGATGAAATTCATGATGGGGTTTGGGTGGAAATAGATATTTATTAAACTCACTCTATTCTCCAGTTTCCTTGGGATGAGAGCAGCTCTCCCTATGTTGTCCTTCATGTGCATAAATCTTCCTCCCAGATAAGGAATGCTCCTTGACACAGCATGGTGCCTCCCACTCAACCAACTTGCTTTCAGACTGAGCAAAGGGAGTCCTCTATGAACACTATGATGGGCGTCATAGGAACTCTTGAAGCACAACAGAGATGACCTCACATGGCAATGACATCATGGGGCTTTAACCACCCCGCGTGCATCAGGACGGGGAGGAGGAGCAGTTCTGAGAGCTGTAAGTGGAAGAACGGTGTGAGAATCACTGGGCTGGGGGCAGGCTCCCCTGTGCTGCCTTCACTGGAGACCAGAGAGCATAGCTTGCCCAAGAGTACTCTTCTCATCCCCCATGTGTACTCTTCTCATCCCCCATGTGTACTCTTCTCATCCCCCATGTGTACTCTTCTCATCCCCCATGTGTGCTCTTCTCATCCCCCATGTGTGCTCTTCTCATCCCCCATGTGTGCTCTTCTCATCCCCCATGTGTGCTCTTCTCATCCCCCATGTGTACTCTTCTCATCCCCCATGTGTACTCTTCTCATCCCCCATGTGTACTCTTCTCATCCCCCATGTGTACTCTTCTCATCCCCCATGTGTACTCTTCTCATCCCCCATGTGTACTCTTCTCATCCCCCATGTGTACTCTTCTCATCCCCCATGTGTACTCTTCTCATCCCCCATGTGTACTCTTCTCATCCCCCATGTGTACTCTTCTCATCCCCCATGTGTACTCTTCTCATCCCCCATGTGTACTCTTCTCATCCCCCATGTGTACTCTTCTCATCCTCCATGTGTACTCTTCTCATCCCCCATGTGTACTCTTCTCATCCCCCATGCACTGGGTGGTTTCCATGACAACCTGACACAAGCTAAAGCCATCCGGGAGGAGGGATCCTCAATTAAGAAAATGCCTCCAGAAGATAAGACTGTAGCAAGCGTGAAGGCATTTTCTTAATAGTGATGGATGGGGAGGGCCCAGCCCATCGTAAGTGGTACCCTCCCTGGGCTGGTGGTCCTGGGTTCCATAAGAAAGTAGGCTGAACAAGCCATGATGATCAAAACAGTGAGCAGCTCCCCCTCCGTGGCTTCTGCATCAGCTCCTGCCTCTAGGTTCCTTCTGGACTTGAGTTCCTGTCCCAGCTTCCTTCAGTGATGAACAGTAATATGGACTTGTAAGTCAAGTAAACCAAGCTGCCTCCCTAAGCTGCTTTTTGGTCATGCGTTTCATCACAGCAATAGAAACCCTAACTGAGACACACCATAAAACCCTAGTTAGACCGACGTAGCTGGAGAACACACTTGTATGCTCGTGGCTGTCAGCTTTCTTACTTTTTTTCTTCTCTTAGGAAACAGGAGCAGTGATTCCTTTTGCTACCGCTTTTAAGATGGTTATGATGACAAACTCTAAAATCAAAATGAGTTTCCTTTCCTTAAAATCATGTCTAGATTATCCAGCGTGGTGATCACACATTATATATTATGTTAGTATAAGCAAAGCATATGCAATTCAAAGGGGGGGGGGGAGTCTGGCAAGCCAAGACATCCCGGCGACTTCCGCCACCTTGACAGAAGGGACAGATGGTTGGGCCAGGAGGCTGGAGCCTGTTCAGGTTGGAGAAGTAGCTCCGACAAATCCACTGCCTGCAGAAAGCCTGTGGGATGGGCATGGAGCCATGGGCTCAAGGAGGAACTAGCCTGAAGGATGGTATGCGTCTGGAAAGGATACCCAGGAGAAAGAACAGGGAGACGGAGAGGCAGCTGCAGGGAGGACCAGCCAGCCTTTAACCTTGGGGGGTTTCTTAACAGCAGAGCTCAGCCTTCAGTCAGAGAAGGTTCAGGCATAGGCTTCCTCCTAGGGAGAATGCAAGTGAGGTGGGGTGACTTAGAGTGGACAGAGTGGGGTGTCTCTACAGCAACCAGCCAGAGACATGAAAGATAAAAATCTAGACAATTCAGGGCACTCCAAGAGACTGCTCCGACATGAGCCAGTACCCAGACACCATGCAGGAGATTTTTTTTTTTTTAGTTTTTCAGTCTTTTCCTTTGGTCTAAGCTGTTTGCATTTTGCCTGTACACTGATGGGTTTATTTATGGATTCTCGATTTTTTATTATCGGCAACATTTAAGTTTCATTTGGAAACATTTTTTTTTGTCACCGGTGTATAGAATTATCATTGGATGGGTACATACGTTGATATATTTAATGCGCATGTCTAATTGGCTTTTCTGTACAGGGTGTATGAATGCACATTAAGCAATGTTTGAACGAATTACTGTCTCTCAATCAAATGTGCAGTGGAAACTGATACATGGATGGAAGTGATGAATTCTAGCTTCCAGAGGAAAGGCCTGATGGTAAAAAAAAAAAAAAATTGGTGTTTGAGCTCAGTTGGTACAGTACTTGCCTAGTATACAAAGCACTGTGGATCGAATCCCTAACGCTGCCTACAATGAACAAACAAAAGTAGGTATGGAGGTGCACTCCTGTAATCCCAGCACTGGGGAGGAAGAGTCAGGAGGACCAGAAGTTCAAAGTCTGCAGCTACCTCATGAGTTCAAGGCTTGAACTGAATACATGAGACCCTGTCTCATTCACACCCCACCCCAAGAGTGTTTAAGTAAATTACGTCACAGATACAGTTTATCAGAAAAAAATGAAACTCCCTCTATGGCCGATGTGTTTGGGCAGGTGTAAACCGGCATTGAGTTTCTCCCAGTTTTTCTTCTTGTAGAGACGATTATAGTTTCCTTTCTGACCCACTGGTGTGCTCAGTTGCATTAATAGTAATTAAGCCAGAATGACATTATTAGGGTAAGAGACCTGGCACGAGATGGATTTTTAAAATGCCCCCATCTCCCTTTGGGGCATGGCAGTGTGCCGCCCTGGATCAGCAGACCTGGGTGCGACTGAGGTTCTCAGCACGTACCTGGGCTTGGTCTGTGACTTGAGGCTCTGCACGGAGGTCACAGTCTCCATGTAGGTTTGTGGGTACCGAACCGTACTGAGGGGCGAGGCGGCAGAGGCAGCCACAAGTGATTTCTTAGACACCGATGTGGTGAACCAGAGAGACGTCGCATCAGTGGCAGAATTCTCAGGAAGGACGGACGCGTGCCTGAGTGGCCTCTCTAACAGGATGTAGAACCCAGCACTATGAAGAGTCGTCTACCCAGCACCCAGGTAGCCTCGTGGGAGGCTGTAAATCTGTTTCTAAATCCCCAGTGGCTCCGTCTATACTAGCTTTTCATTGCTGCCTAACAAAGAAACATATGTTTGTCAGTTTCGAATGGCACCCATTTGTCAGCTCTTTGCTCTATAGCTCAGTTACAAGTGTGGCTGATCCTCTGCTTGGAGTTGACCAATTCCAAAACCAAGTGTCAGCGAGACAAGGTCCTTGGAACATGTAGAGAGGAATGCACTTTCTGAGTATTTCTTGGTTGTCTTTGGAACTTGTTTCTTGTGCTTATAGGACAGAGGTCTCCAGCTCCTTGCTAGCTGTAAGATGGGTGTTTTCTATAGCTTCGATGGCTCACCCCTGGTCCTTATGCCTTGCTCAAAACCATTGTGGTGTTTAACTCACTTTGTATCCTTCTGACCTCTGATTGCAGCTGGAGAAGCTCTCTGCTCTTAAGGGTCATGTGTACATGAACGTTTCTGTCTCGACAGGTCCGGCCGCCCTTCATCCCCAAATAATCACACCGAGACCTATTAAATTATTAAGCTGTTGGCTGATGGCTCAGGCTTCTTACTGGCTAGCTCTCTCTTAATTATTAGCTCATAACTACTAATCTATGTATTTCTACATGGCCTTATCTTACCGGACAACTTCCGGCATCCTGTCTTCCCAGGAAACTACATGGGGTCTCTTTGCAACTCCTCTCTCTGTGTCCTCTCCCCAACACTCTCCTCCTTTCCTAGTCCTGCCTGTACTTCCTGCCTGGCTACTGGACAACCAGTGTTTTATTCGTCAACTAATGAGGGAAACACATATGCAGAAGGACGTCCCCCATCATTCATGGGGTTTCGCCGGGCTCTCTTCTTAGCTCACGGCCTCCTAATATGAAGCCCTGCAGGGCTATAAATAACAGATACATATGTATAGCATGACATGGGCACAGGGGTGAGCTCTCGTTACATGCACAGGCTCTGTGTTCTGGGGACTGGACATCTCCGGGACCCACTTGGAGCCCGTGACTGCAATGCCACCACGCCGTGTTCCCTTTTTTTTCCGTTCTGCGTCTCCTACTCTGAAATCATCCCGTGGCTCCCATTCTCTCTCTCTCTCTCTCACCCTTTGACCTTCTGCTTATCATATCTGTTGTAGTTCACGATGCTTCCAAATTGATATTCAAATTGAACTGAACTCAGCAGACAGATTACAAACCAAAAACTGATTTGATGAGCTCTACCAGCCCCGCTCTGTGTGCGTGTCAGCATCTGTAGGAGGGGCTGTGCTGCTGTGCTTTGCCTCTGAGGTCTATATTTTCCCCATTTAGTTTAAAGCTTTCTCAAGGTAAAAGGATAGAGTATTTGCCTAGACCAAAATAGTGGGCATGGGACACACACACACACAGACACAGACACACACACAGACACAGACACACACATACAGACACACACAGAGGGAGGGAGAGAGAGAGAGAGAGAGAGAGAGAGAGAGAATGCCTGTGACTTCCTTTATTTCTGTGTGCACTATGTGACTGCCTCTGGATCCAGGAGTCAGGTGCACAATAATAATAATAATAATAATAATAATAATAATAATAATAATAATAAACCACAGGGAACATAACATGTTTGTATGTGTTTGGGAATCCTCACAAAAGCCAAGGCTTGAAGAAGGGAACACCCCAAATTGCTTGTACATTTTAACAAAAAAAACACACAAGAAATTTGTGAACGGCAGGACAATTGGCTCTCAAACTCAGGCAGTCCATTTTAGGGACATCATTAAGAGATCTTAACATGCTGGGGGGGGGGACATAGCAGGAGAAGGTGATGGCTACCCCCAGTGAATTTCTTTATTCGGGTTAGGACAACACCAGTGACCAGAGCTGGTGATTAAAGCTGTTTCCCAGCTTGGTAACAAAGGGACGCCCCTTCTGGAAGCAACCTCCAGAGTGTGTCCCATGCAGGAAGATGGACCAAATGACCCTTACATCAGTTTCAGTGGCTCAGGTAGAAAGGTCAATCTCACCTTTAACTCCACCAGAGAACAAGCTGCCTCTTTTCTAACAAGACTCTCCTCTTTGGGCTACAGAGTCACACGCTCAGCTGCCTCAGTGGAAAACCTGTGCGAGCTCAAAGCGCCCATCTAAAGAAGAGATTTTCATACGACTAATAGCCATGGAAATTACTATTGGAAGAAAATGTAATTTGATGGGCGACAGGTAATACCTTGATTTGAGAAAGACTGAGCATTTCAGGCTAATTGGACAGGATTCTTGTCCATTTTTATTGGGTTGTAAATATTTTACATATTCAGACTGAACATTTTATCTGTGATATTTCTGGTACATATCTTGTCTCATTTTGTCCTTGAACATTCTCTCTCTCTCTCTCTCTCTCTCTCTCTCTCTCTCTCTCTCTCTCTGTATGGACATTTCCATCTTTATGAATTTTTCCCTTCATTGGTGATTTTTTTCATTATGTTTTAGGCGCAGACATTTGCTTTTTCATCTCTAGATCAAAAACATTTTCTGAAGGCTTTTCATTATTGACACTTTTTGAATCCACTGGGAATCTGCTTTGGAGGGTGGTATGAAGTTGGAGTTCCATTTGTTCCCCCACTAAATATTTAACTAGTTATTCTACTCTACTTCAAAAAACTATTATTTTTCCCTTGGCAATGAATTTTTCAGCCTTCTTGTATAATGTATGGGCTTTCATTCTTGCGCTCGGGACTGCTCTGCAGGATCCGTCCTGCTCTATGTGTCTCTCCAGCCTAAATGATTGCTTGTTAAGTCATTGTTACTTTACTGATGTCCTCAAATACCTGACAGAATATGTCACTCATTTTTCAGAGCGATTCCTTTCCAAGATGTTTCGTTATTGATCCAGTTCCATTCGAAAAGTGCAGGCAGCAGTAATTAAAGTCAGTGGGTCCTCTCCAAATAGGTAGCAAAATCAGAAGGGGACCCCTTATGAAGAGAAAAAAGGAGGGAAGGGTGGGCATAAAAAAATGCCTTGTGTGTAGTCAATGATTCACGGGAAAACAATTGGTTCTTTGCTTTAATGTGTTTACTTGTTATATACCTAGTTTTTCGTTGACTAAAAGGGCGAATCCTACCGTTGTTTTAATCACACTTGAGGTCCATGGCTAATGCTTTGCCGCCAGGTACATCTTCTGCTTGGGGGCAGGAAGATCCTCACACGCTGTCTGCCTCCCAGCCCCATCCCATTGCCTTGATATTGCCTTGAGTGCAGTTACGTCTTATCCCGGCTTGTGGGCTTCGCCTCATGTAGAGTGCACACGCTCGTGTCCTCTACAGTGAGTGTGTAAGTGCATAAGATGCAGTGAGGCTGCTTTTTCTAGGAATGCCTGTCCGCTGAGAAGCCACATGGAAGCGTGACGTCTGCTGCCCGTGTTCCTCTGGCCGCTTCCTTCCAGGGTGTCCTGGAGAGAGTGTTTCTAGCACCAGGGATCAGCTTGCTGTCAAAGCTGAACACGATACAGGCCATTTCCCAGCAGACAGAGCAGCCAACTAAGAGAAAGAGAGACTTGCAGCCTGTAGGCTGAAGGAAGCCTCTTTACCAAGACGCGCTGCGTCACCGGGAAGTGGCCTCAGAGGCTGCTGAACTGCCAGCCTGGGAGCACTTGTGGGTTCTGAGAAAAATGCTCATGGATTGTTGAGTCAGCCTCTGCCTGATGCAGCACAAAACCTCTTCTCAGGCAACAGTGCTGCGGCAGCCTGGTCTGGGGGAGACAGAGCTGCGATTTGTACTGTGTGTGTGTGTGTGTGTGTGTGTGTGTGTGTGTGTATGCACTTGTTTGCATGTATAAGGGTGCATGTATATGTGTGAGATGTGTGTATGTGACAGGGACAAGCGGTTGTCTTCTTGTGTGCAAGACGTCTGAAACCCCGGTGAACAAGCAGGATGCGGCCTTGAGTTTGCATGTAACGTCACCACCCGAACATGCGGTTCTGTTTGGGAAATCGCCCATCAAATGGGCTGATGTTGGTATCCCGCTCCTTGACTTTCCCAACTTTGGATGCATTCCCTTCTTTGGCCTTGTGACACAGCGCCCCTTCAGACACTCTGCTGACAGACTGGAAAACAATATGGCTGCCGGCCGGCTTCTAGGGCCCAACAGCGCAGTCTGCCCCATGGGAGCCATTGCCTGCCCTTTGCTCAGTCTGAGAGCAAAGTACCCAGGTTCAAAGGCTTTCAGGGATGCTTGCATCTGGCAGGAGATTTCAAAGTGTTCATCATCTAGCAGTGGTCAATTCAAGGACACAAGCACAGCGTATGTCCCCGTGAAGCAAAAGCGGAAGATGCGTCCAATCGGGAAGGAGAGTAACTTTGAAGGGCACCGGCGAATGCTAAGGGCAGCGCCTCCAGTTGGTCTGCCAAGGGCTGGCATTGCTGTCGTCATCATCAGGGGGTTTTGTGCTCACCTGCCATGAAGAATTTGTGAATCCGCACAGGACTCCTGCTTCCCCATATCTCTGGGAGCTTTCATGTTCTCACCATGCTAATGGTGTTCGCCCCGTGGGTCTAATGAGGGCAGACTGCACACCAGAAGGCAAAGTCTTATTAGCACAAAGAGGAAAGAGCCGGCCTCTGAAGAGCAAGGGGGTTTCTGAGATGGGTAAAAGGGCTGTTTAGAGAAAGGATTTTAAAATTATTGTGTGGCCTGGCTTTCTGAGCTTGAAGGAGGAGAAAACTCTGCGGTAAGCCTCACAAGGAAGGTGTCTCAGGACATTAGTAAGAAGCTGAATGTCTCTGGGTCTCGCATTCGTGTGTTTAAAGGCAAGAAGGAGTGAGCTTGGCTTCTGAAGCGTCTAGAGGTGGATGGATGCTTGGAGATTTCTGGGTGCAATGGCATGGGAGTCAGCTAAAATGCTACACGCCCGCTCCAAGTGAAACAACGCCGTCTCCTCTTCCCCTTTCACTCACACACACCGTTCACTTAGAGCTGTGCCCATCCCTGCATAGCCTCCCGCCACTCTGCCGTGGGTGCGCCAAGAGACATCTGTGGTCCAGTGCAGGAGCCCCCTTGATGTCCCTCAGGAGGTTGGTGTGGGCTTGGTGGGCACCGGAGGAGAAAGCAGAGAGTAAGGCGTAGTTTATTCCCTTGAAAAGCTGTTTAAAAACCTTTTCGTGGATAGGTATGCCTTTGTTTACACGCATATGGGTGCAGGTACATACATACATGTGTGCACACGTATGTGGAGGCAAGAGGTCTATACTGGGAACTGTTCTCAGTCACTCTCCCACCTGGTGACGCTGTTCCTTTAAAAAGTGGGGCCTCCTTAGCATGGGGGTCCCTGGAGGGTGGTCCTTGGGCCTTTATAACCCACTCCCACTTCTTATGTGCTGCTGTCTTCTTTCTGACTGAACATACATAATGTGACCAGCTTGCTCAAGCCTAGATTCTCCCACCATGATGGATTCCATTCTGGAACTGTGAGTCAGAAAGAACCTTGTCTTGCTAAAATGGTTTTTTTTTTTTTGGTCAGGGTATTTTATCACAGCAACATGGAAAGACAGAAGCTAGACTCAGTCCACAAGGCTCCCAAAAGCACACACACACAGGCTTAGCATAGGGGCCCGAGTGAATCCTGCCCCTAGGTGCACACCCAAGACAATGGGAACATATCCTCCTGGGGGGGGGTGACTGTGTCACTCATGGGGGCAGCCAATGTGCATACAGTCATTTAACTCATCCATTGAACAGATACGAGAATGCACTATTGTTAGGCACTGGACAGTGAACAAAACATATAGAAGATCCCTGCTTTGCTGAGGGGTTGGAGTTGTAGCTCAGTGATAGATTCTTACATAGAAAGCCTAAGGTACTGGGCTTGGTCCCCAGTGTAGCGAGCTGCCAGTGTGCTCCCAGCTACCATACTTCACAAGGATCCGAGGCTAAGGGCTAATGATGAAAATAAAGATAAAGACATCGGCTCATTCTTACAAGGAGAATAACATTTATTTTAACAAGGGTAGAGCCTTATATACCAAAGGCAGGTATGGTGGAAAAACACCAAGGTCAGTAGCCTAGGTTCCCAGGGCCCTCCAGCAAAGGGGTGAGCCAAAACCAGGAATTAGCATTTAGACAATAAACAGGAACTTGCGTGCAGGTCTTACTGGGAGGAGGGTATGAGAAGTGTTTTGCTAAAAGCTCCTAGTAACAAGCGGTCAGTCAACAGACCCCCATGGAATGGCGTGAAGGAGGGGCAGGAGATGGGCAGTTACCTGGGAAAACAGTCTAGATGTAAGGACACTGAAAGACCCCCAGTGTGGGGAGACCGTCACTCAAGTCTCGGGATAAGCCAATGCCCCAATAATTCAAGAGAGACAGTTCTTGATGCAAACACACGAGGTTTATTCAGGGAATCAGTGCACTGGGGCCGAGCTTATGACCCTCTCAGGGGCAGAGGAGTTTGACCCCTAGTAGCTGCAGTTGGGGGTTTTTAAAAGGGAAAAACCGAATTGGGGAATTAGGCAAACATCATAAAGGATGGGGAAGTTAAATGATAGCTCATGTCTTAATGGGAAGGTTGTAGATTATCTCAACCTTTGGGCATTGTACAGTTAAACATTGAGCAGGAATGTGGTGAGCTAGTTCCTGGATCAGGGATTGTTACCTTTTAAGTTTATCTTGAGGTCACCGGTTTCTCAGGAGAGGGCAGAAGGACAAGTTACTCTGTTGCTAGGGGTCTAAAAATGTTGAGTTGGGGGTCTCTCAACAGTCGTAAGATAGCATGTGTCCAGTCCAGGGTCTACAAAACTAGGGGTCCAGATGTGTGGCTGCCGGAAGAGCCTAGCTTTTATCTGAGTGAACTGAACGCTGTAATCTTCCAAGGTAGGACTTAGGCTTTGAAGGAATCACTCTGATGTCTTTGTAGGAGAACGGAGGTGGGTGCTTTGTGTTTTCTGCTCACAGTGAGAGGGGTGGTTAGGAGACCACTGCAGTCATCCACAGGAATGAAAACATCTTGGAGTCTTGAAACCATAGCTGTGGAGCTGCAGACTCAAAAGATGTCTCCCGAGGAAGAGAGGGGTGCGTGAGGGGGAGGGATGCTGAGAGACGGTGGGAGAGAACGAGAATGAGTGATAAAATAAGCCGGCCAGACGTGATCAAAGAATGGCAAGAAGAGAGAGGGGATACAGGCAGCACAAGGGAGCGGCAGGTGCCTCAGCGGAAGGACTATGGCTGTCAATCAACCTGTCATTCAACAGAAAAGACTCCGCCGCTAGGTTTGCTGTCACAACTGACAGTCAGGATTGGCCAAGACTATGATGCTGTCTTTCCCTTCTGAAGCACAAGGGGAACTGTTTTTTTTTCTATTTCATATGCTCATTTCCTTTTCCCTCCACTTTTTCTCCCCCTTTGGTTGTTATAATTGCCTTTGGTTGGCTTAAAACTGCAGTCTGTTGAAAAATAAAGCCAAAAGTTCTGTGGGGGAAAAAATACAAAACGGATAAATTTGGAAGTATGCTTCTAAGACGCTTGATGCAATGTGTGTGTGCACTTCAGGAAATGTGTGCCCCGACCTAAGCCTAGACTGTTGTGCAGGCTGATGCTCAGGAGGACCATTGTGAGCTCACCGCAGATGATGATGATGGGGACATGGTGGGGGGCGGGACACCATCTGCTGGGAGAGGCAGGAGATGAAGAGGCAAGTGAGTGAGATGTCAGGATGGAGGTATGATGTGGGGAGGGACCACTTCAGAGACAACGCAAAGAGTGAGGGTGGTGTGAGGAGCGGTCAGGCAGTTGCAGCTACCTGATGGGGGCAGGGATGTGCCCTCTGAGAAAATTCCATTTGCAAAGAGGCATTGAAGCATTGGGGGCTGCGGAGATGTCCTAGGGAAGCCATCACGGTGAGGGCAAAGGTCTGGCTGGAGGCAGGAGACTGCTCCGACCTTGTTGTCAGGATAAGCCAGTAAACCTGGAGTAATTAGAGATGAGGCCGGGGCCCTGTGTGGTGGCACGGGACCTCAGTCCCCGCACCCACGAGACAGACATGGTGGGTTGAGGCCAGCGAGGTGAGTTCCAGGCCAGACAGGGCTACATGGTGAGACTCTGTTTCAAAACAAACACACCCATGCTCACACACCCACAGACTACGACGACGAGAAAAGGTCGGGCAGCAGACTGGCTAATTTTTTGCTGTCAGCTTGATTAGACTTAGAGCCGCCCACAAGCTGGGTAAGGTGTGTCTGTGAAAATGTTTCCAGACACACCATTGACCAAGGAGGGAAGACCTACCTTGGAGGTGGGTGGACCTGTTCTGAACAGAACAAAACGGGGTGGGAGGGGGAGGGGAAGCTAACACTACACTGTATTTACTTCCTTTGCTTTCTGCCTAGAGCAATGAACCGACCCTCGTGAGCTCTCTTTTACATTGTTTCCAACCATTTGGTTGCCGGGCTACAGAGGCAGCTAATATAGGAGTTGGGTATTCACAGGAACAGAGATGTTCTAGAACCTATTATGATGGAAATTGCACGACTCTGTGGGTCTCCTAAGACCCTCTGAACTGTAGACTTAACTAATCAATTCATGTATTTTTGGTGTCTAATGTATGATCGGAGCAGCACGTATGTGTGAGTTTGGGGGCCAGAGGTTGCTGTCAGGTGGCTCCCTCAACTGTTTCTCCATGTTAGTTTTTGAGGCAGGGTCTCTCACTGATTCTGGAACTCAACAATTGATTAGGCCGGCTGGCCACCAAGCCCCAGACCAAGCCCCAGGGATTCTCCTGTCTCTGCCTCTGAGCTCGGGGGTTACCGAATGCACTACTGTGCTTGGCTTTTTTTGCGTGTGGGTTCTGGAGTTGCAAACTCGGGTCACCGAGTTTGTACGGCAAGCACTTCACTGGACTGAGCCATCTCTTCAGCCCTGAACGGCATGTTTTAAATGAGTGAGATGTAAGGTGTGTGAGTTACATTCCCACATTATTGTTAAACAGTAACAATCGACCCAAGGACCAGTCCGGATGCTCTAGGAGACTCTTGTTCAGGGCTGGCAGGAGAGTAAGGACGTCAGGGAGGGATACTGCAGGTGGAGGAGGAGGGAAGGGGGAAATTCTGTGTGCACTGTGATGGGGAAGTTTGGACCAGCTTCTGAGTTGGAGCTGGGGTGCCGTGATGGCTGTTTTTGGTTGCCAACTTAACTACATCTGGAGTTAACTAAAACCCAAGCGGCTGGGTACTCCTGTGTGGCATGTCTCACCTAATTAAATAATTTGAAGTGGGAAGGCCCACTTAGGATAGCCTAAGTTGGGAAGTCGCACCTTTTATCTGGGCCACACCTGTAGGCGACAGCCCATATCAAGGACCTGGAAGGAGGAAGCTTGCTCTCTCTTTGCTGGCTTGCTCCTGCTAGCAAGCGCCTTCCTTCAGTGGCGTTAGAGCCTACTTCTTCAGGATTCTGACGTACACTGAAGACTGGCTGAGACATCCAACCTTGTGAACTGAACAGCTGCTGGATCCTTGGACCTTCTGTTGGTCGACAGCCATTGTTGGCCTAGCTGGGCCATAGCCTGTAAGCCATTCTAATAAATCTCATATAATATATGTATATATATTATATGTAATATATATACAATATTATATATGTATATATATATTCACTCTACCAGTTCTGTTCCTCTAGAGAACCCTGACTAATACTGTATTACAGGTGGGAAGGGGTTCCCTGAGCTCTCACCCCATTGGGTGTCTGAGACAAGGGAATAAAGGGTTGAGGTCTGATGCCTCCCCAAGGTAAGGCACTGACTGAGAAGGTACCGTGAAAAATGCAGAGATGTTGAGGCCAGTTCCCATTTCAGGAAGATGGAAACCTATGTGCAGATTTCAGCCCAGGACCACAGGGACATTTAAGCCAGGACAGGATCTTAATAAGAAAGAGTCTGAGGCCGGGCGGTGGTGGCGCATGCCTTTAATCCCAGCACTCGGGAGGCAGAGGCAGGCGGATCTCCGTGAGTTCAAGGCCGGGCTGGACCGACAGCCTCCAAAACAATACAGAGAAACCCTGTCTTGAAAAAAAAATTAAGAAAGCCCACAGGAGACCCTCCAGGCACACGCAATGTCTGGCCGCAGAGATTCGATGTTACCAAAGGGAGAGTGGAGGAGGTGAGCACAGCGTGAGTAATAACCGGAAACCCCTGTGCGGTGGGAATTTGGAGATAGACCTCATCGGCTCAGGCCAATTTTACACAGGAATACCAAGGGAGGTGGGCTGTGGAGAGCGGAGAACAGCCAATTCCCTTCTCGAATACAGCGGGGGAAAGCCCTTTCCCATCATTTGATTCATCGTGAGAGTGAGCTGAACAGTTTTGTTCCAGATGGAAAACAATTGGCCTCCCGTGGAAGAGGAAATGCCAGGCAGGGCCGCTGACTTGCTCTGGACTGGATAATAACCATAGCTCCTGATAGATTGCCTAGAAAAGGGGTCAGGCAGAGCCCTGGAATCCCCGTGGAGAGGGAGCCAGGAGGGGAGCTGGCTGCTGCTTCCTGTCTACATACAGAACTGGGAGGGGCTTTTGCCTTTCAACAGACATTGAGTTCCACATGCGGGACTGCGGAGACACTCTCTGGTGTCATTGTGTTCAGCAGGCTTAGAGCTAACCGCCAGCTCTTCTCTGGGGAGTAAATGAGATGGTCATGTGATGACTTCAATGACTAGAAATGATCCTCTGATTTAGATGGCATTTTAATCTTCTGGGAGTAAGAAATGTATCCCACGTCAGGTACCGGGGTATTAGAGACGGTCTGGGACTGCTTGAAGATGCTTCAGTCTGTGAAGTGTTTGTTGTGCATGCCTGAGAATCTGGCTCACCTCCAGAACACACACACAAAAAGCGGGCTTACTTGCTCTTATAATCCCAGGGCTGGGGAGGTGCAGACAGGAGGGTCTCTGGTGTTTGCTAGCTAACTAGTCTTAGGTACTTGGTGAGCTTCTGGTTAGTGAGAGATCCTGTCTCAAAAGAGGTGGGTGGCACTGAGGAATGACACCTGATGTGGACACTGGCCTCTGCATGCACAAGCACACATGTGCAGACCAGGTATGCATGTGCTTGCGCACACACACATCCACAGACACATACACTCACATACAAACACACATGCACTGGCACATGCACATATACACACACATGCACACACACATGCATACATAGATGCATGCACACACACATGCACACATGAATGCCCACATGTATGCACAAGAACTCACATGTGGCGCATGTGTGCACTCACGCATGTGCACACACTCAGACACACACACACACACACACACACACAGAGGAATCTTTGTATTCTGCAAGCAGGGCTGTCTATGTTCATAATGTCTCCGTGCCTATATTTCTTCATTCATAATATATGGAAGATGATACCTGAAGGATCTTTGGAGTGGAGTTTCCCGGGACCACCGACTTCTCATTGGTGTCACATTCCCAGGAAGCAGATCACAAACATTCTGAAAGCCTTAGCTTGGAAGAAAACCATTTCTTTTCCAATCTGTCCTGGTCTTCTTTATCATAGCTGAGTTCATTCTTCTTTATGATTGTTCTTATGCTTCCGGTTGAAAGATCAGCAGCCTTCCCCGGGGAAAGAACTGTGTTTCTCACTGAGGGGTGGAGAAACTGAGGATGAGGCCCACAAAAGTGGGCACTGAGGGACTGGAGGTCAGAGAGGTGACTCCCTTGAGTGCTGGGGAAACTGGGAGCTGTGTACCTGATGTGAAACTTTCTGGTAACAAGCCAAGGTCGCTCACATCAAATGAGAGGTCCTCTGGGGTTGGTTGCAGGTCCACTGGGGTTGGGTGCAGGTCTGCAGGGGTTGGGTGAAGGTCTGCTGGGGCTGGATGCAGGTCTGCTGGGGTTGGATGGTTGGATGCAGGTCTGCTGGGGTTGGGTGTAGGTCCTCTGGAGTTGAATGCAGGTCCTCTGGGGTTGGATGTAGGACATTGCGAAGCACACATTTCTCCACAGAAATCTTTTTTAAAGAAACCCACTAAATCTAAAATGAATTTATTACGTATGATTCTCAGTTATAAAATATTGCCTATTGAGGTATACTATCTGGTCAGCATAATGCTGAGGTGGTGATTTTGATAATGTAAATACCATTACTTTCTTATAAAATAATGCAGGTTTGTTGTGGAAAGTCTCCAACCAGGCAAGCAATAAAGACAGAGAAAGTATCATGGAGGGTGTTTCCCCTCCTGGAAATTCAATTCTGTGCAGACATTAGGGTTTGTTTGTAGATATTAGGAAATGGGAGTGTGTCCGCGTGGATCTACAGACGTCTGCTTTGTTGCTAACACACGGACTTTCATATTGCATGAGGCTCATAAGTAGATAAGACAGAATTAAACTAAAAAATGGGGTAATTTTAGATTTTTTTCCAAAGGGTTCACAGAGCTTCCTTATTCTTCATCCACAGGCTCCAGTGTCCCCTAATGTCACCATCTCATGTTACCATGGTAACAAGTCAAGTCTAGGAAGTCTATGCTGGTCTGTTACCGTGTTCATCATATACTCGTTTCTGCAACTGTCTCTGAGAAAATGGACTCACTCAGAGCACACGTATTCTGGAGAGTTCCCTCCAACTGCTAGGCCCGGTGGCCTCTTGCCCATGACCACATCTCATGGTAGGAGATCCTAGTGGATCAAAGGTCTTCACCTCATGATGGGGGCATGGTTGCTTCCTCAAGACCTCAGGACTACTGCCCCAAAGACTCGGCCCTTCAAAGTTTTCAACATCTCCCTCTGTAGCCACAGGCTGGGGACCCCTCCTACACAACGCCTTGCAGGACCCTTATGATCGCAACCACGCAAGTGCTTGTCACTAAACTATACGGCCTTACTTAGACGGAGGTGTGCCGTTGGCCACACCACCCTCCTCTTCATTTCTCAGAGCGGGAGAGACGGTTGGTGTTGAGTGTCATTGCGACTGGACTGGGGGGGGGGGGCTTTGAAAAGGACAGAGCGGTAGGTGTGTCCCCAAGGGTGTTTCCAGGGGTCAGCAGACTGACTGGGGAATACCCACCTGTCTGTGTCACTGCCCAGCGCATCTGGGACAGGAGGAGGCCAAATGACCCTCCTCACCTTTCATTCACCCCTACTCTTCCTGCCCTTACGTCAGAATTCAGGCTCTCCAGCCTCCGGAGAGTGGGATTTGTACCCAGGCCCCCCCCCCCCCCCCCGAGGGCTCTGTGGCATTTGGCATTGAACTGGGGTTGCTGTCGGCTTCCCTGGGAATGGGGATTCTGGGCTGGGACTGAGCCAAGCTGCCCTCTTCTTCAGCTCTCCAGTCTGTACCCACTGGCATCACTTAAGGCAATTTTCCTAGCATCTCCCATCCATCTTATCCTGCATGGTCAATGCAATAGCTGTTAGAGGCCTTGGCTGTGCTGCTCTGTTCCCTTCCTAAGTGCGGTAAATTACCTGCCTCAAACTTCGGAACCTCATTTACACGGAGAAAGAACACGGCTGGGTGTTGTCAGACACATGCTTTTGTGAGCAGCACTGTAGTCAGGACAGCGTAGGGACGGCGCAGCCGGCGAGCCCCTGCCTGTGACAGCAACCTTTGCTAAATCACATACCAACGCTTCCCATCCGTGCTCCTCACTTCTCCGTGGCCGGGATGAAATGCCAAGGTGAAAAGCAGGTAGGGAAGAAAGGGGTTATCCTGGCTCACAGTTCCAGAGGGATAGGGTCAATCAGGGTAGGAAGATCACGGCGCTAGGCTGGCGTGGTGGCAGGGGCCAAGAAGATGATCATGTTTTTTCATAGCAGGAAGTGGGACATGGCTATGAAAGCTTAAAACCTACCCCCCCCGTGATGTACTTCACCCAGCAAGGCTTTACCCCCTCCTCAAGGCTCCAGACATCCCTAAATAGTGTGTGTCCTTTTCTGCATCCACTGCCTGTAGTTGGCCCTGAGATTCATGACTTCTCTCTGTTGCTATGATAAAATACCCAACAAAAGGCACATGAGGGAGGATGGTCTCTTATGAGGGAAGATGGTCTCTTTTGGTTCATGGTCCATCACACGCCACGCACACACGCACACACACACACACATACGCATACACACACACACACACGTGCGCATACACACACATGCACACACACACACAAACTTGAAAATTGGAGAGGACCCCCATGAAAAGGGTGCCAGTGGGAGATGGATGGGCATGAGGGAGGGGGATCGGGGGATGGAAATGACTGAACATCATTATATAAATGTATGAAATCCTCAAACAATTAAAATGGGGGGGTGCCGGGCGGTGGTGGTGCACGCCTTTAATCCCAGCACTCGGGAGGCAGAGGCAGGCGGATCTCTGTGAGTTCGAGGCCGGGCTGGACCGATAGCCTCCGAAACAATACAGAGAAACCCTGTCTCGTAAAAACCAAAAAAAAAAAAAATGGGGGGGGGGAGAGGATGCTACCAAGCTCGGAGAAACATTAAAAATAGGTAGGATATTCAAAACAAGTTGGGGGACCTAACTCCCCACAGAAGGGGGATGGCTAGAGTCACTTCTCTGTGAGAGAAGTGCTGGAACAGTGTGTGATGCCTCTGGACTCAGCGAGAGGGGAGGAAAAGGCGCTAAGGCAGACAAAGGCTGCCCGCTGCGCCCGCTGTGCCCGCTGTGCCCGCTGTGCCCTCAGGCCTGGGCATGGGTCGGGCCGGTGTGGGGTGTCCCTGTTTAGAGATGATTCTCGGAGGGGAGGGTGTGGTCCTGTCTAGTCTCACACCTCATTGGTGAGTCTTTCAAAGGACCCCAGGAGCTTCAACCTTTGTGGCTTCCCTATGTACAACAGGGTTTAAGAGGCTGACACAGGATCGATCCCATGACACCCCCCCCACCCATCAGGAGGGCACGCACTGGAAAACGCTCACACATTTGGAGACTCTGGAACTGCAGGATGGACATTCGCAGGCCCGAGATGTCTGCAGTGAATGAGGAAACGGTACCATGAAGATGGGTAGGGGTGGGGCATCGGGAAGGAGGTCTAATAGGGGACCAGCTATCACAGTGTCACCAATGGAGGGAGCTCCAGGCGTTCTCAGCAGGCACATGTGGGGCGGGCTGGGGGGGGGCAAAGGGAAAAGTCAGGGCAAGGGTCGACAGCTGTCAACAGTTACACACTGAACACGGGTTCAGGCCTCATGCCAGTCGTTTGTAGAGGGGAGCGTGCTGCCTAAACGGGCCCACAGGATTCCATCAGGTATCCTTTCCCTATTGAAGTCGGGTTACTGACAGATATCAGCACAATCCCCTCGTCTTAGAATGCTCTAGAAGTTGCAAGCTGCCCTTTCAGAAGTCTCGGGGGCGGGGTGGGGAAAATCACACATATGTTCCCAACCTGCTTCTTTGCAGTTCTTCTCTTGCTGAAGACACATCCTCACCCTTCTAATCCCCACAGGCGTGTACTTCGCTAACAAAGGGCTGGTGGGCCGCGATGTCCACTGTTAGCTATTGCGACGAACCCACTTAGATTTTTGCCTCTTGACCTGGAATTCCAGTCTTAGAGCTATGCCTATAACATCTCGGGTACATTTTAATATCCTGCCACATGTATTTGTTCATAATTTATCCCTCTTTTGCTTCTCAAAGGGGACCGGAGACGACTGAAACTACAAATCCGTATCCTGCCTGCCAGTTTCAAACGAAGGCAGAGGCCTTGCTGCTTAAATTCTTAATTCCTGAAAGGCACACTTGCCCCCTTATGAAGTGACTCCCGTGTCCCCTCAAAGCTCTTCAGTGGCACCAATCAATGTGCTCAAGAGGGTGGAAATTGTGCTTATAGAGAACGTGTTTCCAAATCAACGGGGCTTCTCCCCCTTTCTCTCTTTTGACGTGAGGCTGTAGCTCTGAGCACTCCATTTATGCCGAGTATTCATCTGACTAGCAGTAGAGGCTATACGGTTGACCCTGATTCCTGCTAGCGTGTTAGCGCTTGGCTCATCTCCCCCACTTTGAACACAGAGTAGGGCTGCTTGCTTGTATAGGGAATGGTGCCACTCACAGCAGGCAGGTCTTCCCAGGTCCATTATCTTACTCACACCAGGAGGTCCACCTACCTGGTGAGTCTAGATTCTGTCAAGTCAGCAGTTAACACTAACTCTCACAGGCTATAAGGGCATCAGAGAGATGCAGGGTCTAAATGGAGTCAGAGGTGGCAGAGGGCACCTCCATAGCTCCAAGGTAAGCTCACCGGGGAGAGCATTGATATCTTATTCACCTGCTAGGGTGGAGCTCTCCGGGTAGTGGGCCAGTGTGGAAGAGACCCTGCACATTTGTATTCCACAGGGAGTGGAGAAGGGCTTCTGTGCTTTGTCAAGGTAATTGCTTCATTTATTATTTAATAAATTATATTATATATTATATATACATATATACAATATGTAATATTTACTAAAATTCAGGGTGGGGAAATCTAGAGACTAATGATAAGTTAGGTTCTTTCCAAAAAATTTTTTTGAAGGTCTGTTTCACGGTGGGTGAACCAGAATATATAGTGATTCACACTCTCTAGGGTCCCCAGGCTTTCCCCCCATTATTTGCTAACCAATGTTAGCTTCGTGTTCCATTGATGCCACAGTAGTTGAGTTCCCTTTTAAAAGTAAGAAACATGTACGAATACAGCAAATGCAGCAATACAGGAAAAAAGAATGGCAGTAAGTTGATGGATTGATGTTTGTCCCACTCACAGGTTTTATCAAGGTGGTAAAATAGCGTGAGAGATTGGAAAGTATGCTTAGGGTGAGCTATCAAGAAAGTCTCTTTGGTCCTTATCTGCCAGTTCTAGGGTAAAGTATGAACTCCCCAGCTATTTTATTCCCGTTTCACTGACCTGAATTTTTTTTAATTCACTCATTTATTTTGTCTTGAGCGCTTAATTAAGCCCTAAGGTGGGCAGGCATTTCTGAACACAGTTATCACTTTTCAATGCCATGCTGTCGTTGGAGGCTGGCCTCTCAGGAAGCACAAGGCAGGGGCAGGAGTATTTGTCTCTTTTTCACTTGCTAGAGGGATTCAAGGACCAATTGCAATGCTGTTGAATCTACAACAACATTTTAGAAAGTGACACATAAAGGCAAATGGTGTGTGCAAGAGCAAGCATTAGCACAGAGGAGCCTTGACCATCGCAAATGTCCCTCAAATGAAGTGTGCACTTCTGTGAGTATATCGGGCAGTACTGATGATTTAGAATGCCACTGACTGTTGGATTAATGTCCAGAGACTTCTGGATATTTTAAAATACAATGACTTGGAACACGGTATTTTCCTGACTGTGTTTTTTTTTTGCTACTCTACAAATTGTGCAATACAGTTTTCACTGCAGAAAAAAAGAAACCAGCTAACATTAAACGTCAAATAAAAGTGCCCTAACAGGGGACACTGGCACCATCTTGCAACCCCAGCTACTCCAGAGGCTGAGGCAGGAGAACCGAGAGTTCAGGGACACACTGTAGAATTGAACAAGATCTTGCCTGAGAATAAAATTTAAAAGGTATGGGGTGGGGCTCCATGGTAAGCACTTGCCTAGCATGTGGGAGACTCTGAGTTCCATTTCTAGTACCATGCAAAACAAGGCTCAGCACCACCAATCACTAGCCACCAATCACCAACCACCAACCACCAACATCAATTACCAACCACTAACCAATTACCAACAACTAATCACCACCCACCAATCACCAACCACCAATCACTAGCTACCAATCACCAACCACCAACCACCAACCACCAATCACCAATTACCAACCACCAACCACCATTCACCAACCATCAATCACCTATCACCCACCATCAATCACCAGCCACGAATCACCAACCACCAGTCACGAATCACCAACCACCAACCAATCATCACTAACCAGTGTAAGTAATTGGTTTACAGTCCTGTGTAAGTTCAAAGGGTGTTATATGATAACATCTGTGTATAATTCACTGGCTAAAAGACCCACAGAATATTCTTTTTAAAATAAATAATAATTCACGATTTACCGATTGCTTCTGTACCATGTGGCAAACATGAGGCACCAGGGATACACCAGGGTGTAAAGACATTCTCACAGAACTGTGACCTGCCATGTTAGCTGGGGAGAGTCACCGACAAAGCAGCATGTGACTGGGCTGGGAGCTGGGTTGGGAGTTGGTGTTGTTTGGAAGGTCAAGAGGTCTTTCTTGAAGAAAGGGCCTTTGCTGGGACTTAGCTAGGGAGAGTAGGTCCACAAGACAAGACAGTTGCAGAAGGCCAATTTCACCCGTAGGCACCAGTCTTACACGTCTGTCCTTTTGGCATTAGCTTTAATTGTGTTTCCATCAATTTGAACTTTAAAAAGTCCCAGCTAAATCAATTCTACCTCAGAGAGGTGTTGGAATTCAATTGCTCACTGTACGTGCTTGGCTACCAGAGTGTCTGTAAAATGCCAAATACTTCTTAAGAATGGTGGACATCATTAGTTCTGTATTTCTATGGCCCTGCACCTAAGGCACATGCCATAAGGTTTAAAATAGACAAGATAAGTTCCGTCATAACTCTAGTGTATCAAAGGGCACAATCCCAAGAATGAAAAGGAAACTGGGTAAGGGGTTAATTTCCAGACTATGTTAAATAACTCTTACATCTCAACAACAACAAGATAACTCAATTTGTAAAAAAGAAAATGTAGGGCAAAGAATTTTTAATAACCACTTCTCCATAGATGGTATGCAAGTGATTAACACATGAAAATCTCCTCAAATGTTGCTAATTGTTAGGCAATTCAGATAAAAATAACAGCAAAGTATCTCCCTCTGACTATCAGAAAACCAAATGCAAAATTAAAGCCCAAAGAAAATAGCAGTTGCTGGTGAGGATGTAGAGAGATTAGCATCTTGGTACCCTCTTGGTAGAACTGTGAAGTCGTGTACGGCTGCTATGCCTACCCAGTGTGGCGATTGCTTAAAACCAAACAAAACAAAGCCTAAAGCTAAAACTAAACAGTATGATTCGGGTAGTCCACTTCCAGGAATAAGTAAACAAAGGATCTTAAGGAAATAATTTCCCAACTATCTTCATAGTGGTCCTCCCTTATACCAGCCAAGGAGGGAGCAACATGGGGCTCACCCGCAGAGAAACACCCTGGAATTACCCAGCTCTGCGATGCTCTGACACACACCACAGTGTGGAGGAAACTGGTGATGTCATGTGTAAAGTCAGCCAGCCACAAAAGAACAAGTGCTGTGAAGACCCTGCCTATGTGCAGTCCCTAGAGTCATCAAGCTCAGAGAGGCTGAGATGGTTGCCAAGGCTGGGCAGAGGGAGTTAGCTTAGCGTGCAGAGTTTTTCAGTTTCGCGGTATGAAGACAACACGGGGCTTGTTCCCACAACACACGACTATGCTCAGCACTGCCCAGATAGGCATTTTGTAAAATAACCAATATGGTAAATTTGATTTTGTGCATTTTTTAAAAAAAGAAAACATTGAAAGAGAAATACAAAAAAAATAGTTGTAGCTAGATAGGCTGGGCATTCTTTGATGGAAAAAAAGTCACAGGAAATGGTGTGGGACGTATGTCCTTTCCATCCTGAACAGAGAGAGACCCTCAGATGCAGGCACCAAATAAATCAGGGGAAGGAGGGCTTCACAGGAAAGATAAAAGAGTTGGTGTCAGTGTGTCACTCGCAAAGGCTTCAAAACCCGTCTGTCACTTGGCTTTCGCAGGGCTTCAGAAAGAACCTCATAGCTAAAGGCTGACTTGGCTCTGTGAGAACTGCCACCATGCTCCTGATGGTTAATGTAGTCAGAGTTATGTTATATGCTAACTAGGTCAAGACTTTCTGGAATAAATATAGCCCCCCCCAAATATGGAAGAGGTCTGTTCTAGAAAGAATCATTTTTAAGTCAAATAAAAAAAAAAACCCGAACTCATCTGTAGTCTGAGAACGGTCTCCAGGTTTTCAAGGGGAGCAATGTATTCACCTTATGAAAGGGTTAGCACACCGAAAGCCCTGGAATCAAATTTACCCACAACCAGTGACCGTGTCTGTGATGATTAGCTTTAATTCTCAACATGACACAACCTAGGGTCCCCTGGAAACAGAACCCTAATAGGGATTGTCTACTGTCTTTAGCTAGAATTTCTATGGCCGTAATAAAAGACCAAGCATAAAGGCAGCTTGGGGAGAGAAGGGTTTGGTTCAGTTTGGAGTCCCACATTGCAGAAGGGAAGTCAGGGCAGGAACTCAGACATGGCAGGAATCTGGAGCCAGAACACAAGCAGAGGCTGTGGAGCACTACTCACTGGCTTTGAAGTCTTCATGGCTGGCTCAGCATGTTTTCTTATTAGCACCCAAGACCATCATCAAGAAGGTGGGGCTGTTTTCTCAGATGAGGCCCCTTCTTCTGAAATGACAGGAGTTTGTGTCAAGCTGATGTAAAATGAGCCAGCACATCTAGATTGGGCTGGTCTGTGGGTGTGTCTGTGGGGAGGGTCGTCTGATTTAAGGGTTGATGTGGGAAGGCCTGGGCATACTGTGGAAATCACCATTGATTCCCTAGGCAGGGGTCCTGAACTAGAAGAGTGGGAAAAAATGATCTGGGCTGGAGGAAGCAAGGCATTCATTCATTCATTCATTCATTCATTCGCTAATCCATTCCTCTCTGTGCTTTACTGTGGATCTGTGTGATGACATGTTTCAAGTCCCTGGCTTGACTTCACCACAGCTTGGAGCTGTGAGTGGAGATCAGTCCTTTCCCCCCTGAAGACACTTTATGTCAAGGTTTTAAAACCTAGGACAGATTCTGAACAGTTTAGTCTCCTGGAGTCCGTTGAGTGGAGGCAGGGGCACAGGTGTCCCTCTGGAATAGCCCTTGCTCATTGTGAGTCCTCCAGAAGGCCCGTGGGAGACCGATCAGAGAGTGACTTCTCCAGAACACGCGGCATGTGGTTCTCAGCTCTGCTCCGGGATCGTAAGACACGCTATCGATGTGGGAGGAGGCTCGGGGCCCAGGAAGGACCACACGTCTCCTAAGTCAATGTAGCACAGGTGAAATAATGCTGCTAGGCAGTAAAAGGAGATACAGACAAGAGAGCTAGATCGGCCTGGGGTGACATCGAGGCGGGGAAGAGGGAGCCATGTCTGTCATCACTCCCTGTAGACCACAGGCTGACCCACAGCTACTGGAAACACAAGCCCTTCATGCGGGATTGACTAGCTGTATCTAAGGGATAGTTTCTCCCTCCCGGCCTTCGTCTCAAGCCCGTGTTTTTTTAACTCTGAAAAAAAAATCAGACCAGGTGCTCCTCTGATGGATCTCTTCACTGGATGCAATGGTTCTCACCTGGGTCCCAGCTCCTTGATATTTACTGTGGTTTAAAAACTCTTTTTCTGGGGACCTGGGCTTGACGCTTCCCACTGCTCTTCGCCAGTGACTGCAAGCCGTGGCTCCATTTTCCTCCAGAGCTGACTGCCTCGGAACACGTCTTGTCAGCCCAGGGTCTAGTCTCTTACCTTAGTGTCGTTTCTCATAGCTTCCTCATCAGGACTCTGGGCAATGAGAGTCTGAACTGCTATATTCACGATTCCCTTGATAGTTGCCAGAAATAAGCATGGACTCTGGGCTTCTGCCAGGACAGGTCGCCTTGGACATCACCATCACCCTCATTTCCTGGAGTTCCAAACGCTGGCAATGCTTAAACGTAAGTACCTTTGCTCCGAGAGATTGAGTATTGTGAACTAAATGGAGCTAGCTCATTTATTTCTTCTTTCCCTTTTCTCTAGAATATACACTTCATTCCTCATTTGAGAAAATTGGGTTGGCGTGTGTGTGTGTGTGTGTGTGTGTGTGTGTTTGTGTGTGTGTAGGCTGGAGGAAAACCTTTGTGTGTCATCTCCAGGAACACCATCTACTCCCCTTAGCCTGGAGTTCACCACTTAGACTAGGCTGAGAGGGATCCTCCTGTCTCTGCCCCGTCCATGCTGGGTTACAAGTGGAATTGCTGTCGTCTCCATAAACCTGAGGAAGCAACATGTCTACCCCTACTCTGAGCCTCCAATTCCCCACGTTCCTCTCCTCCCTGAGTTGTAAGCTTTGTCGGAGAAAGCCCTGAGGATACTCACTCTAGCGTAGGACCTGGTACACGTCCTCCCTGTGTGATTTTTGTGAGGTCTGCTTGGTGGTTACACTAACTGCTTTTTCATCACTGGGACCTAACACCTGTCAAGAAGCAACATAGGGGAATGAAGGCTCATCTGGGCTCACAGTTAGAGGGGCCACAGTCCGCAATGGTGGGGAAGTCCCGGGAGCAGAACTAGAGAAATCGCAGTGGCGGGCGCCCAAGGATGGTTGCTCACGCCTGGGAAGGTCAGGATGCAGAGATCAGGCGACACCCACCCTCAGCCGTCTTCTCCTCTTTCCCTCCAAGACCCTAGCCACTCTGCCACCTGCATTCAAGGTGGGGCTCTACATCTCAGGCAATCCTCTCTGGGAACAACCCTCAAAGACACGGCCAAAGGCGAGTTTCGTGAACATCCTGGGTGTTACCGAATCTTATCACATTGACCGCTGAAGCTCACTGTCTCTGGGGCACAGCAGGTCTCAGAAGGTAGTGTGTGCGTTCCTTAGCAGAACGTGCCTGCAGTGGTGCAGATTCTAAGCGGGAAGTCCTGAGAGCTGGCTATGTCTTTCCTTGGCAAGGCGGGACTTAGGTAATGACAAGGGAGGCTCTGCCATTGTAACTTCTGGAAGCTGGTGCTCTGCTCAGGCCTGTGGGGCGCCTGGAGTGTGACCACTCTGTTCACTCTGTGTGGGTCTGTCTGAGGTGCTGGGGTTGCAGCCACAAGGAGTGCTCTTGCTGTGGCCTGCAGTGGCTTTGCTTCCAATAGTGGAATCCCAGCTGCCACGGGCTTTGTACAAGGGACTCCTGGAAAGGAAGGTGGATTTGTCGAGGGTCCGCTTTTTTTTTTCTTTTGATGGTGGTGGGGGTTGTGGCATATTTGAGCACCGTCTAAGCAACCCAGTGACGTCGAATCCCAGCCCCTCTACTATGCCTTCGTTTTCTTAAACAGGACAATTCTTGGTTTGAAGCCACACATCTGTTAGGGCGCTCTACATCTGCCGCGGTTAGTAACCATGGAAACCGAGGGTCCATCTCCTTCAGAAAGTTTTCTACCAGCTCCTAACTGCCCCCACCCCTGTGCCTTGTTATATTTCTGGGATTTTAACTTTTTGTGGCCCTGCTGGGACCATTCTGTCCCGTTTCTATTTTTGGTGCATGCCCCCTAAAATACCTCCGGGTGCTTCCACCTGGGATAGCATAATGAATACTTATCTGCAGAAGTTCTGGACACCTCCGGAAACCTGAGCAAGCAAGGACTGGATAAACAGAGCCTCGCTTCCTGTTAATTAGACTCAGATATTTGACTCATCCAGGAGGAGGGCAAACTTAATTAGGATAAAGATTAAAAGTAAAATTAGGCGGGGGAAGACAGGGCGAAAGTGAAATCATGCAAAAATAACGGAAGGAAAGAAAAAGTGGTCACAATTATGAGACCGCATTGACTGGTGGCGTGTGTGTGTGTGTGTGTGTGTGTGTGTGTGTGTGTCATACAGGAAGCAGCTGCCGAGGGTGAGAAACCAGGTGAGCTTAGCATCCACAGATGAGTCACATGCAAACGGAGCAATAAACCTTACTTTGAGAGAGACGGTGCCCAGCCAGCTTAGTGATTTGTTGTTGCTTTGCCTTGGAGTCAACCCTGCACTTGTCAAACTCTTCCTTCTTGTTAAGTTTGTCTCACTTTCTTCAAAACGATGATACAGTCCCGTGTTTAAGGATGATGGGGAAAACAGGTTACTCGGGAGAAGCGTCCTTGAGGGGTGAGAGATTTTTCTACGATATTACGACAGCTCGGGTGTGAAATGTCCCCATGGGCTCATGTGTTTGAACACCTGGTCCCCGGCTGGCTGTGCTGCTTAAGAAGTTGTAGGTAGGGCAGACGGGAAGTGGATCCGCGATGGAGGAAGTGGATCCGCGATGGAGGAAGTGGGTTGCTGGGTACTGGGCTCTATGGGTTACAGCGGGACCCAGGTCCCATTGCTTCCTGAGTCACTCTGACGCGAGTCAGTGCCTGAACTCTCCCACGCGGCACAGTTCCCCACCGCTGTGCCTTCTCTGTCGTGATGGACTGTGTCCCCCCAGACAGTGAGTCAGACTGAATCTTTGTCAGGCATTGGCCGCAGTGATGGTGAGAGTAACGGATGCAGGGAGGTCGGCAGACAGCCTTCTGGAACCGTGAGCAAAGAACGAAGAATAATGCGGGGCGTAGAGAGATTCGGGAAATCTCTCGGATGAGGGGTGAAGCCCTTGCTGCACGTTCACAGGTCCTAGATCCCCAGAGGTTATATAGAAGTGTGACGGGGAGCAGAGATGGAGGGGTCCTCAGGGCTGGTTGGCCGCTCAGTCTAGCTGATAGGGAGCTTACAGTTCAGTCAGAGACCCTGTCTCAAAGATGAGGTCGGGAGGAGTGGAGGGAAGGCATCCTACCGGGGCCCTCTGCACCTCAGGCCCAGCCTTGTCTGAGCACACGTGTGGAGTCACAGCTTTCTACAAAGTTCCCACAGTCTTTTAAGATGCTAGGAAGAACTCCAGCCATGAGTGTGACTTCCGTCGGTTGTTTCCGGGTGCTGATGCTGTAACGATAAACGGCACATTATTGAGTATAAGTAAGTATTTATTGTAGAAATTACTCACAAGAGACAAACAAGCAACCCAGATGAGCCGAGTATTTTTCCGCCGCCAAACTGGAAGCCAGAAAGAGGGCAAGATATTCTGCTGCTCAGTCTTTTATTCCTTCCTCCGTACATGCCCCTAGCCATGCCCAAAAGTGGGCCTGGCTAGTGATGTAGTATACCTCTTTAGTCACGCCTAAAGTGGGTGTAGTTAGTGGTGTGGTAAACCGCCCTTTTATTACCTTATCTATAAGCGCCTCTATTAAGTCACATGGCTAATGGCGGAGTGCTGTTTCCTCCTACAGGGTGCTACCTTTCCGCGGGAGACCCGGGCAGGGTGAGTGACTGGTTGGGCAAGGTCCAGACTCCTCTGCTGGCTCCATGGCTGTAGTCTCAGTCATCACGCTGTCCCTCACCACCCGCTCCCATCACCGAAGCTGCCGTCTTCGTTTCTCTATGTGTACTTAGGATGTAAGTCCTTGGCATCTGTGTCTTACAGCAGCACTCTGTTCTAAGGGTCTCGTCGCCGGTCCCTGGGTGGCCTCTGCATGGAATGGGACACTAGTGGCCCAAAGTTTGCAAGCCCGGAAAAGTGTGAGAGGAAAGACATCAAGTCGGTCCCCGAGGTGTCTACACCCAGTCAGTTTTTTGGAGTTACCCCAAATAAGACCAACTTCCCATTATATTTCAGAAAAAAAAAAGGACAATGACACCTGCCTCAAGGCTTCCAGCTGAGACCAAGTGCTGTCTGGAGAACAAGACTGCTGACCCTCTACCCTTACCTGCACGGTGTTCCACAAATTAGATGCCACAGACACATGTAAAAGTCCATCTTAAAGCCCAATTCCCTGGCTAGGTCTCAGTGCCACTGGTTGAACAGGAATAAGAGGGTATTATCATGTTACTGGGTACTGAAGGACTCTCGGGGTGGGGCCGTTGCCTTCAAGGTACCTACTGGTGGTGAGTCTACCAGGCTGGTCTCCCCTGGCTAGTTTCGTAGTCAGGGTCCCACGGGCAATTCCGTCTAAACGCAGTAGGCCATAAAGCAAAACAAAGAGCCACGGACATAGGAAAGGGAGCTGTGGGGGTTCTGGGAAGTGAAAGGTACGGATTGTACATAAATGGGGGTGGAGTCAGTGTGATCAAAACGCATTATATACAGGGATGAAATGTCAAAGATCGAATATAATTAATAAACAATAAAACTGTGCTCGATGAAAGATGAGAGCTTGAAAAATGGCTACCCGCACATAATATAGCATATTTTATGAAGTAAGAGATTTTTTTATGATGACATAAATCTGTGTGCTGTAAATGATAACACACTTTGCCTGCTGCTTTAAGCAAACCCACAGCTCAGGAAAGCACTCTAGATTTAATTTTTATACTTGCATGCAAACTCCTGGGAGGAACATATATTTCCCTTTAAAACAAGAGTGTTCCCTTATGCTGGTCTGCCTCCCCAGGCCCTATGCCACACTTTGTGCCCAGGGACAAGAATAATGCTTGAGCTATTACCCCATAAATCTCTTAGGAGACAAGATGTGAGTGGCCTGAATGATAAATCGAGCGGAATTGAGCAAATTAGGACTGTGACTCCTGTTGCCTTTATTTATTAACTGCAGCAACTCCATCCTAACCTCCTGCACAGCGCTTAATCCATTATGAGGCTCGGACGTTCCTCCAGGGCTTCAGCTGACTCCCTGCTTCTCCCACACAGGCAGGTTTAAGAGGCTCCAGGGAGTCGAGAGGCCACAGTCTCTATGGTTTTAATTGTAGGGATGTCACCCTCCCTCAGATGAGAGCCTCTGCAGTAAGCAATGGCCGGGTCACAGCATACACAGGTAAAGAGACCAGTCTTCAGGTGTGCCCGCCTGGCCACAGTTTTCCAGGAAGGGGATAAGACTCATTGAACACATTGGAGATAGCATTCTGTTGAGTGTTTTGCCTGTGGCCCCGCACTCCTCTCCAGCATACTATCATGGGCCACCTTCCTGGTCACTAGGTGGCCTTCTCCATGCACCTTCCTGTGGTTAGCAACTTCCTGTAGCGGTTGAGTCATCTGACTTTTGAGTTCCAGAGATTTTTATTACTTGGATTATTATTATTTTTTATCCTAGTGAAGCAGGTATACTTTGTGTCTCGCTGCCTTAGCTGTCTTGTGGCACGCCAACCCCGAGTGGCACTAAATGTGCTCCTCACTACCCTGTGCGGGAGAAGCAGTGACTCCCTTGCGGCCTCTGGCCCCAGCAGCCACTCTGTTCTCTGCTTCTGCAACTTCGCTTGTTCCAGACACTCCGTCTAATGGGCTCAGGGCATCCCTTGCTTTGTCCCTGGCTCCTTGCAAGGCTTTCAAAGCTCATCCGCACCGTACGCGCGGTCCATTTCCCCTCCTTTATGAGGCTGGCTGACGCTTCCTTGGCTGTGCCAGGAAGGGAAGAGAGAGGTGAAAACCATCTCCATCCAGGACCGTTTGAGACACCCACGTATCCCTGTGCTGGCTTGCTCTGAGGCAAAGGCGGATTTAGTGGGTCTGTCACACAGAGGCGGATGAAAGGGAAGGGGATGTTAGAGAGAAGGCTGTTCCTGGGAGCAACGTATGTCCAAGTGCTGGCCTTGTATGACCAGATTAAAACTAAGCCTGTCCTTCTCTGTCAGTGGGTGGTAAAGATCGGAGGCCGTTAGCAACCATGTGTCAGGTTGAAGGTGAGCCAACCACAGATGCCTTAAACTGGCTGTAAAGAAAGAGGGTAAACCTTTGACGATGGATTAGACAGTCCCTCTTGGCCCCAAAGCCAACAGAATTAAAAGGTAAAATACCACCGGCTACTGGCTCCCAGACCACAAAGCTAAAAGGCAAGCCGCGAACCACAAACGTAGGTATCGTTGCTTCTTAGCTTGAACACAGCCTGAGTCCTGGGTCACACCAGGCCCTCCCTGGTGACTGCAAGGTTAAACCAACAATACCACAGGAAGAGAGACGCTTTTGGGGCTCAAGGCCCAGGTCACACCCGGGTGTGGTTTTTGCCCCCCTTTATAAGGGGGGCATCTAGGTGGAGAGACAGCTCAGAGTGTGACAGCATCTGCCGCTCTTCTAGGGGACCTGGGTTTGAGTCCCAGCACCCACACGGTGGCTCACAAGCACCCTGGACTCCAGTTCCAGGGGATCCAAAGCCCTCTTCTGGCCTCTTTGGGTACTTGCATGCACATGGTGTACAGACATACATTCAGGAGAAACAGCGATACACATAAGATGATGATGATGGAGATGATGGTGATGGTGGTGATGATGATGATAAAATAAGCTACAAGGAACGAGACCCAGGGTAACCCATTCTTTCCTGTTTCCCGGTGTGGGTGCCTTGTTTCTCTAGCTTTCATTGTTCATCTTTACTTTATTCAAAGTCTTTCTCCTCCTCATTCCCTTCTGGAAAGATCTCCAATTTGCCTGATTTATTCTCTCTCTCTCTGTCTCTGTCTCTGTCTCTGTCTCTGTCTCTTCTCTCTTCTCTTCTCTCTCTGGATGAATTATATCTCAGTAATATTACTTGAGTTGTCCTACTATGACAAAAACATTGTAACATTGCTTTGAAATGTGTCTAGCACAAACAGCCAATAACAACGTGCCTTACTCTCTTTTTGTGTGGTCTCAGAACCTGGCATGTGTTTAAGATTATAGCCTGTCTTCCACTTGCGTCAATCTTCATGATAAATGTCTAAATAATATTTTAGCTGCGAGATAGATTCACTGATACAAAGTTTAAAAAAAAGTATTCAAAGTTTTCTGCTGTGGTCCGGGAGACGGCCAAGTTATCCAGAGTGTGTGTTCTGCGCAACCTGAATCTTTTAGAAAGCCAAGCACTACAGATGTTGATGTCTTGACAATTACCCGCCTAGTCCAGCCATCGCACCAGCCGAGCCTCCAGCTGTCAGCCCCTGCGGCACACTGTCGTGGGCTCCATCTTACTCCATGGATCCCCATCTGTGTGTACTGGAGGCTGTGCGGTCCTTAGTCAATATACAGAGGGAACGCTCCACACCAACCTCTGGTTGCCAGGGCTATGTCAGTAGGGGACCTGCTTGACCACGGCAGCTGACTGCCTTTTACATGGCCTCACTCTCCTATTGACATTGGCTTTGATCATTTCCTGGACAAATTTGCAGCACCAGATGAACCTGCCTGAAGGTATTCCTCTATTGAGAAAAAAGATCCTTCAGGGTCCAACGTTTGGAAGCTGCCGCATGAAATAGAAGCGTGTAAGTTTCCTGGGTGTAAGGCTCCAAAGGCCATTGGGTGGTCAGGGACTCAGAGAATCTCCAGGTGTGAGAAGTGGGCACCCCATGCAAAGTTATTTGGCAATATGGAAACTGGTGGACACCCACAGCCGTGGAAACACACACAGGTGTCCTTCTCAAAGCACAACGTAAGAGCAGGCTGACAGCAGCACCTGAATCCAGTGCTGTAGTCCAGGCGAGGTCTGTGAGTTTCTCTACTCAGTTTCCCGTGGTGTTACTCCTGGTGAAATGAATAATCATTGCCAACTCGGGGTTTCAAAAAACGCCTGAATCCTAAACACACTTTTTTTCCGGAAGCAACAGACAAGTTAGTGAGTGGGCAGCACTTGCTCTCTGTCATTTGGTGGCTGCATTCGAGGTGTCTACGGGACTGGAGGCATGAGGCTCAGGCCTGGTCCTCGTAGGTGTCCGCAGTAGACCTGTACTGTATGCTTAATCGAGCGGTTCTCATTGTTCTCCGAGGAGGAAAAAAAGAATCACTTGGGGGTGAGTTACAACCTCCCCATTAATCTAGCTCTGCATAGGCCCCACCCCCCAGCCAACCCACTTTCCCATCATCAAGAGGACAAACGGTGTAGTGTGACCTAGGCCTAATTTAATGCGGCAATCAGGTGGCATTGAAATTAAGCTCATTTCAACCCAAGAGTCAGTCAATTGGCTTCTAGTCCTAAGACCCTCGGTCTCCCCAGGGGCCACCTGGGCACAGGGAGTCACATCTTGAGACACATGAATGACATCGGGTCACTTCTGTGGGGGTTTCAAGATGGCCTCCCCAAACCCACCTCTGCCCTTACCTGCAATGTGCCAACAAAAGCATCGAACCGTGAACTTGTGGGTCAGATTCAGCCATCAGTCGTGAGTCATGAAGGCAGGTGAGCGTGCTTCTTTCTCTCATGGTGGATGAAGAAGGTGGGAGAAGGGGAAGGACAGAGAATCTCAGAAAAGAGGAACAAGAAATGGTCTGCTCGCCCCCACTCATATCTAACAGTTAAGCTACAATCGCACATGTAACTGACTTGCATAGTCTGGAGGACAACTTCAGGGGATTTGTGCTCTCCATGTACTGTGTGAGCTCTGGGGATCACACTCAGACTGTCAGTCTTGGTAACAAGTGTCCCATCCACGAGGACACCCCTGCAGCCCTAGGTGTGGAAGCTTTACAGGTGGCATGCCTGGATCAGGGAGTGGAGAAATCTGCCTGCCTCCATTTTGAAGATGCTTACTCCATGATCACTATGGGTTGAATGCAGCGGCGTCTTTACCTTGCCACTGAACTTGTAGTAGTGGCCACACTGTTTGGGTGTGGTTTCCTGTGCAGATGTGACCCATTTAGGTGGAGAAGGGGCTGGCTCTCTCTCTCTGGGGTTTCAGACAGTTGTGAGCTGCCATGTTGGTGCTGGGAATTGAACTCAGGTCCTTTGTAAGAGCAGCAGTGCTCTTAGCCTCTGAGCCATCTCTCCAACCCTGAAACCATGCCCAAAGGGTGTGGCCACTACTACAAGTTCACTGGCAAGGCGAGATGCCACTACAGTTGAATGCTTGGGTCTCTTTGAAATCTTATGCTGGAATTCTACACTTACACACAGTAGCGTTAGGAGGCGGGGCCATTGGGGGGCCGTTAAGACATGAGGGTTGAGTTCTAGTGAACGGGAGACATGAGTTCAGGAGAGATCATTTTCTCTTGGTCCTGTGAGAACAAAGAAGGTGGGTCCCACATCTGCTGTTACTCTCCAGCCCCCAGAACGGTGATTATTTTTTCTGATGCCATATATTAGTTACTTTTCTCATCGCTCTGACAAAACGCATGATCAAAGCGACTTTAAGAGGGAAGTGTTTAGTTAGGTCACAGTGTGGGGGTTTAGTCTATCATGGCGGGGGAGGCACGGCGGCAGGGGGGGGCGCGTGAGGCAGCTGCTCACATTGCCCTGCAGTCGGGAAGCAGAGGGAAGAATGCTGGTGCTGGGTTTTTCTCCCTTTCATTCAGTCAGAGACTCTGGCATGGAATGGTGTGACACTCTCTGGGCGGGTTCTTACTGCCTCACTTAAGGGAATCTGGGAACCTCCTCATGGTCACGCGCCCAGAAGTTTGTCTCCTAAGTGATCCCAGGTCCTGTCAACTGGACTGAAGTGAGGCATTACAGGGCCACCCTTTCTGTATCGGCAAGGCTGGTCGGGAGCTTACTGTGTAACCCCGGGCTGGCCTCAGCCTCAGGACCCTTCTGCCTCCGTCTGTTGTGTTCTGGGACTACCTGTGTTTGCAACCATGCCTCGGTTAATTTCTAAATGAGTATTGAAACGTCACTTCTGGTTTGAGAGGGAACATTGTCTGCCCTCTGCAAAAATATCTGAGAGGCGGTCTGTCACTGTCGCTCGTTTTTCTGGAATGCTTGTCACTTTAACAAAGGAAGCATGACTGATCTCTTAAAAGTTGGCGACTCTTTTAGGTAATTTGTCAAAAAAAAAGTAATCGGAACTCCATGGGAAAAAAAAACCATTCTAACAGTTTCTAGCTCATTCCAGAATGATTACAAGACAGGTGGGTTATCAGCACGCAATCCACAGGTTGTGACATTTGCCACGAGTTCCGGCCTCCTGTCAGTCATGGACCTGTGTAATTAACCTCCTCTGCCTGCAAGTGGGTGGCAAATATGGTGTGCTTGACCTAGTTAAATATGGCAGGTCACGTCTGTAATTATACGAGCCAGCTGTTATACTTCCCATCAGCTCCCTACCTCCCTGGCACAGGTAAATTAAGAGGCCAATTAGGAAGACCCATATGGCCAGGAGTCAGAGACGGCTCTAGTCCAACAGTCAACATCCAGAGAACCCGAACCCTGCCAGCAGTCCCGTGAGTGTAGAGATTGGGCTCCCCAAGTCAGGTCTTCAATGAGACCCCACCCCTGCCCCTGCCCTGAATGCTAACTCTAGATACTCTGATTCAAAAGCTACAGTTATCCAGGCCTGGACTCCTGACCTTAAGAAACCAGGAAGGTATGTATGTGTTTCTTGTCTTCCATACTTGTCAACAGAGAGTGTTGTTTGACACTGTAGGAATCTAGAGTTCCTGGTGTGCCCAGTCCACTTGGGCTGTGTGCAGTGTGCAAGCATTTCCATAGTAAGGGTTGCTGTTTTTTTCTTTTTTTCCCCAGTAAAAGACTTCAGAATCCGCGGGCAGCTTCTAAACCAATGGTGGAAGCCAGCTGCTGTAACCTTAAGGAAACAAACAGATGGAGAGGTAAGTGCCTGTCTTCAGGCTTTGGGTTTTAAGTGTCTGGGCTCTCAGAGCGTATGGGCCTCCCTGTATGTGATGGCATTGATGAACAGGAGCTCAAAGCACAGCCAGGGTGACTAGGTCTACATGCACACGGTGGGTGAGCTTCAGGTGTTGTGGGAATGCCACCCTCCGACGGTAACAACCATTACTGTCTTAGCCGGCAGCGGCAACTACTGACTCTTGGGCCTCAGGAAGACCGAACCTGCTGAGGCTCCTTTGTAGAAAGAGAGAGGAGAGAGGGAGTCCACCTTCCCAGTGCCGGGACTACAGTGTGAATGACCACACTTGGCTTTTGTGTGGGTGCTGGAGATCACACTTGGGTCTTTGTGCTTGCTGGGAAGGCTTGTTACGCACCAGGCACTCTCCCAGCCACAAAAGCAACTTTGTCTTCTCAGCCATCAGTTGCTTTTACGTGTTGGGGATTCATGCTCATCTAGCTATTCTGAAATGTATCACGAATTATTTTTTTTGTTTTTTTTGTTTTTTTACAAGACAGGGTTTCTCTGTATTGTTTTGGAGGCTATCGATTCAGCCCGGCCTCGAACTCACAGAGATCCACCTGCCTCTGCCTCCCGAGTGCTGGGATTAAAGGCGTGCGCCACCACCGCCCGGCACGAATTATTTTAACCAATAGCCACCCCACTAACTACAGGAAAACAGTTGGTCTTTATTTAAACTTCTTTCCAGTCTTCCTCGTGTTAATCTCATTAGTCTCTAGGGACCATTATTCTGTACTGTTCTCCTAGGAGATGGGCCACCTAGTTTCTATGAATGTCTGAAAGACTGAGGGACTTGCCTTTCTACATCCGGCTTATTTCACTTAACATGGTGATGCCAAGTCACACTTGTGCTACTACAAATGGCAGATTGTGCTTTCTATGGGTGAATCTGAAGGACCTGAAGTTGTCAGGCTGAATGCCTTGTGATGTCCTGAGCTCAATAACCAGATAGTTGGATGCAAACTGCAAGAGGTTTATTGTTTACACAGGCATCTGTGGGCAATCCAGCAGCCTTAGCTAGCCGAGAGCCCCAGGCTTTAGGATAGTTTTCTTTTTATATACATAATTTTGGCAAGGAAAGCAATAGGGGTGTTGTAAAAAGCAGGGCCACTGCAGGTGCAGATCTGGGCAAGCAATAGAGGTATTGTAAGAAGCGCGGGCATAACTCATCCTCCTGGAGAAACCACAAGGTCAAGATTAAACTTATCTTAACAGCCTGCCAGTGTCCTGCATCAGCACTCTGGACCAGATGTTCTTTTCAATTCGACCTTGTTCCCTGCCTAGGGGAAGGGACCTTGGGGAATTTTCTACTGAGGCAACCTTCTGAGTCTCAAAAAATGGGGGTGTATTGAAGTTTTTCAAATTGTGTTCTCTGTATGACATATTTTCTCTTTCTTTTTCTTCCTTCCTTCCTTCCTCCCTTTCCTCCCTCCCTAGCTTTTTTTTTTCCTGTGTGTGTGAACCTGTACATTGGTGGAGGCACAAGGAAGTCACTGGTTGTCCTTCATTACTCCTTGGGGACAGGGTCTCTCGCTGAAACCAGAGATAGGCTGGAGATCAGAGAGCTCCAGGAACTGTCTGTTTCCATGTCCCTTCCCAGAGAGCTGGGACCCAAACTCAGGGATGCCCGGCGCAGCAAGTGCTCTTGCTCTCTGAGCCAACACCCCAGCCCCATCACACATTTCCCTTACCCACTCACCCCGTCAATAGGTGTCTTGCTTTTCCATGTTTGAGCTGCTGTGCAATTAGCAGCACAGGGCAAGCATCTTTGCTGCGGTTTTATCTCCTTTTCTGTCTATCTGGAAACAGGACTGCTGGAAGTCGCACTTCTCAGAAAGAACCGCAATCCTTCCCTTCAAGTCATTTGATTTTATGCTTTCTGGGTGCTTGACTCGCATTTGATGTATGTGCACAACACTTGAGTGTGGTGTGGAGCCTGGTAGGCTACAAGAATTGTAGACTCTGGAATTAGAGTCAAAGATGATTGTGAGCTGCCGTGTGGGTGCTGGGAACTGAACCCGGGTCCTCTGGAAGAGCAGTCAGTGCTCTTAACCACCGAGTCATTTCTTCAGACCCCCTGCCCTTAAAAAAGGTAACTCTTATTATTCTTAAATTGTGTGTGGTGGGGAGGGGGACTATGTGCTTGTGGGTACATGTGTCTGTGATGCCCAGGGTATCAGATCCTTCTGGAGTTGGAGTTTCAGGGTGTTACGACCACCTGTCCGTGGGTGCTGGGAACTGAACTCAGGTCCTCTGCAGAGCTGCGTGCGCTGTTAGCCATCTCTCTCCAGTCCTCGATTTTAATGTTAATTAACTAATTAATTTCTACTTGTGTGTGTGAACACCTCATGTGTGCCTGGTGCCCCTGAAAACCAGAAGACAACGTCAGATCCCCTGGAACTAGAGTTCCAGGCAGTTTATGAGCTGGGAGCTGAACAGGAGTCCTCTGTGAGAACAGCTGAGCCTTCTCTCCAGACCCCCCTAGCCTTTTATCCCTCATGCTGATATTAACCCCCAAGCAGCGTTGCGTAGGAGTTCCCCCTTCTCATCTTCACAGCATCTGGTATTCCTGTCTTCTTAATGGTCTAACTGTGGTGATACCAATGTTTACTTGAGTCTCCCTGGCAATCAGCAGCATTGAAAGTTTAATGTATTTGTTGCTGTTTGTGTATCTTCTTTTGAGAAGTGGGCATTCAGATCATTAGCCCATTTTCTCCCAGATGGATTGTTTTGTGTTACTGCTGATGCTCGGGTCTTTGAGTCCTTTATCTACTGAGTGGAGATATCCATCTTCAGAGGAAAAGACTTGCAGATGCCTTTCCCTCCCTGCAGGGTGCCTCTTTGCTCTGTTGACTGACAGATTCTTTCTAAAAGCTCACAGTAGATGCAATCACATTTATTTGTTTTCAATTTGAAAACATTAGCCTGCACCTTTGATATCCCATCCAAAGAGCCTTGCTTAGCCACACGAATGTTTTCAGCCTTTCCATCTGCCCTCTTATAATAATTCCATCAGGACTTTTGGTCTCTGGTATGTTTGAGTTGGTGTGTGTGGGGGGGGGGGGGGGCGACGGGAGGTTAGCATGTGACTTCACACTTCAGCCTGTACACATTCATTTCTACCAGCACCGTTTACTAAAGAGATGGTCCCTTCTCCACCATCTGACATTTCTTCATGTTTGCCAGAGATCAGTTTGCCGGCGCGTACAGAACTTCCGAGTTCTCTGTTGTTACAGGAGTCCGTGTGTGGTCTTTTGTCCCCTGTCACGTGTCAGTGGTTGTCATGTAGCTTTAGGCATGTTTCGAAGTCAGGCATTGTGATGCCTCTACTGGGTCTCTTGTAATTCCCTTCGGATTTTAGAATCATTTCCCCCCCTGCACCTATCTCTGTGTGGAAGCCATTGGTATTTAGAAGGCTTTCTTTAGGATGATTTCTCATTTTGTGAGAGCTGATTTGCTTAAATGAGAAAATGTGTCCCTAAATTAGCCTGACTGGGTACATGTAAATACAGTCTGCTGGAATGTATGAAACCCAGCCGATGACACAAAGTCCCAGTATTGCCCTTTCATTGACACAGTCGGGACTGCAGCTGCTCCTCCAAAACAAGCAGGTTCCCCTCATCGCATACAGCAGGTGAAGGTTACATTCTAGAGTGGAGGGAGCGTTGGTCACAGAGGTCACACTGTTAGAGACAATCGACCCCCACACAGATGTGTCTTAGCACATAGAGAAAAATCCCATGGGTGTCTGGTGAGTGTCTCAGTCTGTTAGGGTATGACACAGTGGATGGTTACTGGAGGTATCTATTCGGCTCGTGGCTGTGGGGGCTGAGGCCAATCCCATGGGGGCTAGTATTGGGGAGGGCTCCGTGCTGCATCCTAAGAAGGCTCACAGGGAAGCACTCAGGTGCCACACCAACAGACTGTCCCATGAAAGTCCCAGAGCTTTGGTTTATACAACAACATCGCTTCTTGGAGATGGTCCCTCAAGACGCTCAGTGGCTGGATTCCTCCAAAGGATTCGTGCCGGGGATTTGATTCTCAGTGAGTGGGCAGAGAAGGCGAACTTGGGGGAAAATGCGAAGGAAGCATGAAATTTGAAACAGATGTCCTATTTCCTGTCACTGCCACAGTGGCTGTTTTGAAAAATTACAACAAGTAAACAAACAAACAAACACCTCCATGGTCCACTGAAGCTACCACTGGACTTAGAACAGGTAGGATACTGTAGGACGCACTGCTGGGTGTGTCTGCGAGGGAAACTGTAGAGAGGATTACCTGAGCTATGGAGACCTCCCTCTGATAAGGGTGGCGCCCTCCCACGGATCAGGAAGGCGGATGGAGTAAAAAGGGAAGAGGAGTAAAAAGCCTATGTGGAGCAAGCGTCCCCACTGTTTTCCTGCTTGGCTACCGTGTGAGCTGCTCTGTTCTATCCAGAGTATTCCCCAGTGAGATAGCTGGACCTCCAGAACTGTGAGTCAACACAAACCCTTGACTTCTTAAGTCACTCACGCAGGTATTTTCGGTAACACTGGGGAAACCGATTAGCCGTTTTTTTTTTTTGTAGAAATTACCATAAAGAAACGAACATACACATCAATTTACTAAAAGCGTTGCTTAACTAGTGCCTCTCAACATTTTTTTTCCTTTTGGTTTGGAAAACACAAAGACGCTAAAAATGTTTAACTTTGTTTAAAACTCACATGGGCAGCGAAGCATTGCTGGAGTGCGTTTTTTTATGTCTGTGGTAAGCTCAAGGGAGCATCCGTATTATTGATATACAGACTGGATAGATGGACAATACAGCAGAACAGGCAGGATTATTGACTCTTGGTGAAGGAACTTCATGAGGAAAACGATCAATTGGAGTTGACTTCTCTGGGGGGGGGATTTAATCTTTTTATCTACTAGCTGACTCTTCACACAGCTATGGAGTGACCCGCGTCTCCAAAGGATTGGAAGAAAGGAAGGAAGCGTGGTAGATGAGTTCTCTAAGGCACAGTCTTAAATTTTATTAAGTGGGAATTTTATTTTGGAAAGAATGTCTGTACGTAGAGTCTCATACCCTTGCATAGCAGTAGAGAAATTTAGAGTCTAATAACTGTGGGCCAGGAAGTCACCGGGCCAGAGATGGGAAGGAGAGCCAGACTCCAGGTTTCTCATGCTCCAGTCTACAATATCTATAACTCCCCTCAACTCAATGGCTGTTTGCAGAGGAAAATCTCAAAATGGAAGAAAATTCTGTTTTACAGACAAAATGTATCTTCACACGTTGGAGATTACCTCACCAATATTTATTTGGTGAAAAGAATACTCATGACCTCTGGGAACTCCTGGCCTGAGGACTGTAGGCAGGTCGGCTTGCCCCTGGTGAACCAAGCAACCACCAGTTTGCTGATATCCCTGGGCTATCCCCACCCCCACTCAGGGATATCAGTAAGTTTTCTGCTTGCCCGCTCTGGGATCTCCTGGTCTGGGGACTGCAGGCAGGTCCACTCACCCCCAGCCGACCAAGCAACTGCGAGTCTGCTGACGGCACTGTGCTAGTCCAGCTCCCACCCACTGGGTGAGGGAGTGCCTCAGACCCACCTGCACCCACCGTGAGACCCATCAGAGTATTGGACCTGCTTGCACCCACCGGAAGAGACCCTTGGACCCGAACCCACGAGGAGGGGAAGAGACCCCACCTGAACCCACTGGAAGAAGGGATGGGAAAACGAAAATATAAGAACAGAAAATGATGCCCCCAGAGTCTAGGGACTCATCTACACCAGCAAGACCTGAACACCCCAATACAGATGAAGCAGTAGGGAACGACCTTAAAAACAAATTCATAAAGATGATAGAGACCCTAAAATAGGAGGTGAGAAAATCCTTTGAAGAAATGGAAGAAAAGACAAATCAAAAATTGCAAGAAACTATTCGAACAGTGCAAGGTTTGAAAGCTGAAATAGAGACAATAATAAAAAAAAAAACCAGTCTGAGGGAATGCTGGAATTAGAAAATATGGGTAAAAATCCATCAGGAAGAAGTCTCAATCCTGAACATCTATGCTCCAAATACAATGGCACCCACGTTCATAAAGAAACATCACTAAAACTCAAATAACACATAAAACCTCACATACTTATAGTGGGAGAATTCAACACCCCACTCTCACCACTAGACAGGACCACCAGACAGAAACTTAACAAAGAAACAAAAGAACTAACAGAAGTGAAAGACCTGTATAACAAGAACTTTGAGTCTTTAAAGAAATTAAAGAAAACACCAGAAAATGGAAAGATCTCTCATGCTCTTGGATAAGTAGGATCAACATAATAAAAATGGCAATTTTGCCAAAAGCAATCTACAGACTCAATGCAATCCCCATCAAAATACCGGCACAGTTCTTCACAGACCTTGAAAGAACAATTCTCAACTTTATATAGAAAAAGACCCAGGATAGCCAAGACAATCCTGTACAATAAAGGAACTTCTGGAGGCAACACTATTCATGACTTCAAGCTCTTTTTATAGAGCCATAGTCCTGAAAACAGCTTAGTATTGGCACAAAAATCGACAGGTAGACCAATGGAATCAAATTGAAAATCCCGATATTAACCCATACACCTAGGAACACCTGATTTTTGACAAAGAAGCTAAAATTACACAATGGAAAAAAGAAAGCATCTTCAGCAAATGGTGCTGGTATAACTGAATGCTGGCGTGTAGAAGACTGCAGATAGATCCATGTCTATCACCATGCACAAAACTTAAGTCCAAATGGATCAAAGACCTCAACATAAATCCAGTCACAATGAACCTCTTAGAAGAGAAAGTGGAAAGTACCCTTGGACGAATGGGTACAGGAGACTGCTTCCTGAACATAACACCAATAGCACAGACACTGAGATTGACAATTAATAAATGGGACCTCCTGAAATTGAGAAGCTTCTGTAAGGAAAAGGACACAGTCAGCAAGACAAATAGGCAGCCCACACAAGGGGAAAAGATATTCACCAATCCCATATCTGACAGAGCGCTGATCTCCAAAATTTACAAAGAACCCAAGAAGCTAGTCTCCAAAACACCAAATAATTCAATTAAAAAGTAGGGTACAGAACTAAATAGAGACTTCACAATAGAGGCGTCTAAAATGACAGATAGACACTTAAGAAAGTACTTAACAACCTTAGCCATCAAGGAAATGCAAATCAAAACAACTCTAAGATACTATCTTGCTCCAGTCAGAATGGCTAAAATCAAAAACACCAATGACAGTTTATGCTGGGGAGGATGTGGAGAAAGTGGAACATTCCTTCACTGTTGGTGGGAGTGCCGACTTGTACAGCCACTTTGGAAATCAGTATGGAGCTTCCTCAGGAAAATGGGAATCAGTATACCACAAAATCCAGCAATTCCACTCAGACATATACCAAAAAATTCACATCCATACAAAAAAACCATTATGTACTCACTCATATGTGGATTTTAGACATAGAGCAAAGGAGTAGCAGCCTCCTATTAGCCAGAGAAGCTAGGAAACGAGGAGGACTCTAAGAGAAACATACATGGTCCCCTGGATAAGTGGGAAGGGGACAAGATCTCCTGAGCTAATTGGGAGCATGGGGGAAGGGGAAAGGGAGTTAGGAGAAAGAGAAGGGGAGAAGAGGAGGGGGAGGAAGACAAGAGGGAGCAGGAAGATTGAGTTAGGAGAAGAATAAAGGAGAGCAAGATAAGAGATACCACAATAGAGGGAGCCATTATAGGTTTAAAGAGAAATCTGGCACTAGGGAAATGTCCAGAGATCTAGAAGAATGACCCCAACTAACAGTCTAAGCAATAGTGGAGAGGCTACCTTAAATGCCCTTCCCTGATAATATGATTGATGACTACCATATACACCATCCTAAAACCTTCATCCAGTAGCTGATGGAAGCAGAAGCAGACACCCACAGCTAAGCACTGAGCTGAACTTCTGGAATCCAGCTCCAGAGAGGGAGGATTGATAAGCAAAGGGGTCAAGACCACGCTGGTGAAACCCACAGAAATAGCTGACCTGAGCAAGGGGGAGCTCATGTACCCCAGTCTGATAGCTGGGAAACCAGCATAGGACTGATCCAGACCCCCTGAATGTGGCGTCAGTTAGGAGGCCTGGGCAGTCTATGGGGCCTCTGGTAGTGGATCAGTATTTATCCCTAGTGCACAAATGGACTTTGGGAGCCCATTCCACATAGAGGGATACTCTTTCAGCCTAGACACACGGAGGAGGGCCTAGGCTCTGCTCCAAATGATATGACAGATTTTGATGATCCCCTATGGAAGGCCTCACCCTCCCTGGGGAGCAGCAAGGGGATGGGATAGGGGGTTAGTGGGGGCAGGGGATGAGGGGAGGGAGAGGGAACTGGGATTGACATGTAAAACAATCTTGTTTCTAACTTGAATAAAAATAGAAAAAAAAGAGTACTCATTACAATTCTAGAAAAAAGGCAAGGATATTTTGGTGTGGACTGCCTTTCTGTGTTATTAGTAACGACAATATCCAATGCTGCTTGATTACTTATCATGTGCGAGCGTTGTGAGATCTGTGGGTCAGTGGAAGAATAACCATTTCAATATCACTTCATCTTCATGAACATGGCGTCATTGCCCTCATTCTGTTTTAAAGGCGGGGACACTGAGGCACGGGCTTTCAAACCCTCGTCCGCAGTCTTGGGTATGAATCTTCTGAGAGGATCCAGGATTCTGGTTGGAGACTCTCTAGGCATCATTGCATGTGAGCCCCCAGGTAGAAGGCGGCCAGCCGTCCTTTCTGGTTTCCTGCGTGCCCTCCAGGCAGTCTACCTAGAATGCAGCATTTATCCCTTGGGGAAAAAAAAAAGAAGAGCAGGAAAGTGTGTCTCAACGCTTCCACCTCGCCCAAACTGCCTGGTGTGGTGCTGTTGTTGTTGAGGGAATGGCCATGGTTTTCCAGCTAAATCATGACCCCCGTGCCAGAAGCCACCAAGAGCTGCACCCCCATGGCCGCCTGATACCGAGATAGTGACACAGTGAGTGAGGCCTTCAGCGGGAACCCTGGTGGGAGCATCCTAGCTGAACAAATGATCTCTCTGTCCAAAAATATCGCTCAGACTGTTTGCGTAGCAATCAAGCAGTCGCTTGTTCTGAACGCCATGTTTCCCCTTAGGCACTCGGAGCTGTCAGCCACATGGCACGGCCGTTGCTGGTGGGTTTGTAGCAGCTGTGGTGAAGATGGATGGGCAGGAGGCTGTTGTTAGGGGAGACACACAGACTGACTGCAGCTCCAGATATCTGGCAAGCTGATTCTGAGAGGTGACTTTGGGGCTCTGGCTGGCAGGGGTGGAGAGGGGTAGGATAGTCTCAAGCTTGGGCTGATATTTTCTGAAGGGACGATGCCAGCTTGATGTCTAATTTCGGTGTTTCAAACCTCGTTGCTGCATCTCACGAGTTCATTGAGGTAAAACTGATTATGATTGACAGCGTCCAATTTCAGCTTTTTTGTTGTTGTTGTTGGGGGTTGCGGCACTGAAGTAAACACGTTGGGAAGGCGTTGGAGGCCAGAGCCTGGGACGATTCTGTGTCAGTCGTATGTGCTCCTTAATTAGTTCTGTTATGTCAGGACAGTAATGACACTGCAGAGCCACCAAGAGGGGCACGCAGTGAGTGCTGGCATTATGTGTATGCGTCTAGCTTACTTGACTTCCTGAATTTCATGAAATTAAAAAAAAATGTGTTGCTGAGCCAGATGGGATAGCGCACGTTGCGTTTGTGATCTCGGCGCTCCAGGGGCAGACGCAGGGAGGCTGAGAACGCAGTGCCAGCCTGGGCTACATAGCAAGACCCCGTTAGAGACAGACGACAGACAGACACCCCAAGGGCTGGAGATACCGTTCAGGCTTAGACATTTACCCAGCGTGCACAAGGCCCCGGCTTGGATCCTCAACATCACAAAAATTAAAGTTCCAAGGAGAAAAATCTTGTTTCTGATGTGGGCAACACGCAGCCCTTTAAGAACATGTAGATTTGAGGGGGAAATAGACTTCTTTTCTTTTGATTCCTAAGCCAAACTTTGCAAAACAAACTTTATGATGGTAAATGGTAAAGCCATGAGAAATGGAATTTTCTCCCTCTTGTGAAAAGGTGGGGCTGCATCCATATCTAAGGATGTTCTGGCTTAATTCGGGGACTCCAAGAAAGTCACAGCCAAGGACTTGCAAATCTTTCCATGGGAGCAGGGGGGATTTTCCTAGTCTCTGGGCCAACATGGCATTAAGCCAGGTCCCACACTTTACAGGTGCATGTGCAGGTGTATGCACGAGCCTACATATCCAATATGTGCTGCATCTACACATATGTACATTGAACACATACTCATGAACAACATGCAAATGTGCACGTACCGTATGTGTAAACATACGCATGTACAAGTACACACAATGTATGCAGCACAGACACAGATGGCATATACAAGACAGACACACACACATGCACACACAATATACACAACAACATAACATATGCACATACATACCCCTTACTCCTTCAAACCACCTAGCTGCTCTCTGCAATTCTACCGGAGAGGCTCACCCCCTCACAGGTTCCCCCATAACCAGAAAGCAGCTGGTGCCAGCAGCTTGTGACCCCAGGCCTGGACACAGGACAGACCCTCCTAAAGCCAAGCAGCCAGTGGTTTACAATATGGGCCCATGTGCCTACTCAGTGGGAGACACTGACGAGCTTCCTAGGGGTCTGTAATAACATTCTTTCCCACTGTATCTGTGAGCCGATTGGAGAGCAGACGTGACAGCCTGACAGATGGACACCAGAAGGTCAGCTCCGCTGCTCATCCAAAGGGCAGTCCCTGGATGAGCTTGTCACCTCTTCTTGCCCCTTCTGCCATCTGTCCTGGGGTATCCCAGGAGGGTAAACTAAACTTGAAATCAGGCATTGTACCCAGCTTGCTGCCTCTTACTGGTCCTTCGAGGGAAAAGGGAGAGATCTAATTGCCAACTGTCTACAGTATTCCGGTAACTCGTTTTCACCCAGCCGTGGAAGATAAGCCGTTGGCGGCCGTCACTACTGACGAGACATCCCTCCTCAGATAAAGGGTCAGAAAATGGGAAGGGAAGGCCAGCACAGTTATTCAAGTGTCACCTCTAGGTCCAGAGGAACCGGGATGAAGAGCGGACTGTCGGTGTGCCTCCTCATGGTCACGCCCCAGCATCACCCATTCTCTCTTGGGGTATCTTCTTGAGACTTCTGGTAGCAACGGCATATTTTCAGCAAGAAGAAAATATATGGGTACAAACAATAAAATATTCAAATTCACTTTGAGCCATATTGGAATCCAGGATGAGTTTCTATTCCTTCTTTTATTGCTTTGCGAGTTACCTAGCCATATTGCCAATGTAGCTTATATAAGATTCTGAGATGTGATTAAATGTCAACATTAAGACGATCTGGGAATAAAATGTCAACAACCTGAAGTTGAATACCAAAACCTATCTTTTATTAAATTCTGTTTGAGTGGGATAAAGCTACACTACCCTGCAGTGACAATCAAACAAATCCAACCCCAGCGCCTTCAAACAAGGACAGTTCGTTCCCAAGGACTCCCCCAACAAGATGAGACTCTGTTCTGGGTCTCTGTTTATAGTCTTTATTCCTCTGTCCCCATAGCACCAGCTACTGACCTTGAGACCAGGCCAGTCATTTATTTACACATTCTTTCTTGCCTTCCCTAACTAGACACATGTTTATCGTGTGTCCAGTGGCTGCTGAGCACAAGCGAGACAGAAAATAATTCTGCCCTGGGCCTTGTTTTTCAAGCGAACTATTTTGGTTTATTGCCTTTCAGCACATTTATTCTAATGAGACTGACTTTATAATCTGCAAGGAAGACTAATAAAAACAACAAAAAAAGACGTTTGCTATTGGAGCGTCCCCTCAGAAATGAGACCTGGGGCACAAGTCCCCTCTTCATTCTGTGGAGACAGAGTGCAGCTTCTCCTTGCTAACCAGAGCATGCGAAGGACAGAGAAGAGGCTGAGTAGAGGCATCCCAGATCTGTGGATTCACGGGACTTCAGCATCACAGTTCTTTCTCAACCTGTCATGACCTCTTTGGGGGGTTGAACAACCCTTTTACAGGATCAGATGTCCTGTATATCAGATATCTGCATTAGGATTCATAACAATAGAAAGATTGCAGTTGTGAAGTAGTAACGAAATAATTTTATGGTTGGGGTGGTCACCACAACGTGAGGAACTATACTAAGGGGACACAGCATCGGGATGGTTGAGAACCACTGGCTTGGCGGCATGAGTTTCCAACTTCCCAGCGGACTGTGGGCACCCAGTTGCATACCCCAATATTTAGAGGTGGGTGGCGTTAATAAATGATTCCAAGGTTCTGAACTGGTGTAACATAGCGTTCCTAAATGGAGCAGAGATGTGAGAAGGCCGTTTGTCTCAGAGGGAGAACTACAAAGTTCATCTTCAGAACTCCTGAGATTTTTGGAGGACAGGCCACCACCTTGTTAAACAGCGACATTTTAGCCTTTGAGTCTTTTTACAGAGTAGAAATTACAGGGACTCTCTGAAAAACCTGGAAACCAGCAATGACAATTTTATGACATGCTACGCATTACATTACAGTGTGTGGACATGCATCTTTGTGGTTCCACCCATCCTTTTTTTTCCCCCTCTCAGAACCACATCTTCAGTCCGTCGAAGTCGTCATATTCCTCTCCCATCTAAGTGTTAGAAAAATGCAATATACGTACAGATGTAATTATGTTGTTACTACAAGGGTGACTTGCCTTTTGAGTCGCTACCAGCAGGGTTATAAATAAACGCGGGACAAATGGGAACTAATTAGATACCCACAATGATAATTTAAACTTTGACTAAGGGGAAATGAGAAAGCTCAGCAGGCTCAGGAGCAGAGCTGGGAGACAGCAGCCTCCCCTCCCCAGTTTGTACTTCCCCATACATCTCGGTGAGGCTGAGATTCCCTCACCAAGTGCTTCCATCCCCCAGCGGTAGGGTCATCCTATAATTAACACCCCCCGAGAAAACGGCTCTTCTGTCACTTCAATATACATGTATTTCAGGGCTAAATGGGAGCAGCTAAAGCGTGTGATGATCATGGGTTTTCGATTAGGAGCTGAAGATGTATGAATACTTAACCGTGTGAGTTGAAATTCAATTTTAGTTCTCCAAAGGAGACGTTAAACCAACAAACAAATGAAAAAAAAAAAAACCTGATGCACCTAGTCGGGACCACTAAGGATGGAGAGAAATATGCTGTAATGTAATTGGTGTAAATTGCTCTGAGCCCTCGGCTGGGTGATTACATCTTCCTTCATAGCATTCTGTCACACATTATTAATCTATTAACCAGAAGAAGGCTGAGTAAAGCCAGATCTCTATCTTGTAGAAGAGCTAAGTCAGTTCAGGTCAAAATTTTACTGGCCCAAAAGCCGCTGGGGGACCTTGTAGTTATACTATGATCTTCTAAGCATATTTCAAGCACGAAAACAAGACAATTTCGACTTTTTTTTCCCTGTCAAAACATTCTTTAAAATGTGTCATGAGCCTGTAGCCAAACCGACACACAAATGCAACCCCACACTTAAATGATTGGGTAAACCGTGATTACAGAGTCCCGTCTTGGGCTGGTGAGATGGGTCAGCGGGTAGAAATTTTGACACACAGGCCTGATGGACCTGAGCTCTATCCCTGGAGCCCGTATGGAAAGGCTGTGTGGTGGATGGTGCACACCTGTGATCTCTATCACAGGATGCGAGGTGGAGACAGGAGGGCGGGCCATGGGCTTGTGGGCCAGCTAGTCTCTAGTAGGCAGTGCAGCGGCAGAAACAAGACGAACACGAGCAAATACCGACTCCTGAACGCTGTCTTCTGACCCCGTGCGCACTATGGCACAGGTCCGCGCGCACCGATCATAACCAAACAAATGAAGACATAGAGGAAAGACTTGGTAAATGTTAACCCGCTTTGTGTTTTAGACACTCCAGAAGGTGTGATAAATGAAACAACGCCCTGTCCGTGCCAGGGAGGTTGCAATCTTGACTCCACGGGGAAGCGCATCTCGGGCACCGGTGCGAGGAAGCCGCTCTAAACAGGTTCCGCCAACCAGGAGCGTTGCTGATAAATATTTGCCGACTCACAGTTGTGGAGGCTGGGCGTCTGAGGTCAAAACAGGTTGGCTCCTTCTGAGGCTGGGCCCTCTCTTTGGCTCCTGGCAACCACCACCACCACCACGCAACCATTACGTTCGTGCGCCTGTAAAGTTACCACCAAACAGACAACACTGCTAAGCTCTGCTGCCAGCCCCAGATATCCTCTGCCCGCTGCCACCTCTGCGTTGTCCTCTATGTGCCTGACAGAATGTCTGTGGCGGTTGCTTCCTAGGTGAATTTTTGCAGCAGCTTCCTTGGTTTAGACTTCTACATCCAAACGTTGGCGTATGGATCCCAGGGCCCGTGTCCTGTATCCTAGATGAGGACTCTTTAATGGTGCTATCCTCTTTAACTAAGTTAAGGAAGGGCTACCACATCACATCCTGTCTTGAAGTTTCCTCCACCAAACAGATCAGTCCATTACTCTGATATTCAACTTCACCCAAGCTCTCGGTGTACAGGTCAAATGAAGCCCCTACTCCCCTGCTCTGATAGAGTCCCTGCTCCCTCTGAAACCTCATGACCTCCCTGTCCACATCCATCCCATCGTTTGGACCATCCACACTCTCACCGCTGTGCTCTGCTTACAGCATCCTAGCGCTGCTCACCACGCAGCTGCGAAGGTCAGGGAGTCTCGTGGTTGAGTGTGTAACAGCGAGTGCCTTACCAGTGTTCGGTATCAGCTGTTTTTTTCTTTCTCCTTGCCATAACAAAAGAGCTGACAAAAAGCAACTCAAGGAAGAGGGAGTTTGTTTTAGCTCATGGTCTGAGGGTGTGAAGGAATAGCATGAGGAGTTTGGGTGTACCAGCAGAGACATGGCTACATTGCAGCCGCAGCCAGGAAGCAGAGAGAGAGATGAATGGTGTCATGCTACTTACTTCCTCCCTTTTATCAGCCCGGGACCCTTAGGATGCTGTTGCTCACGTTCAAGACGGATCTTTCCACTTCAGCTAAACATCATGGTAACAGCCTCGTAGAGACACCCAGAGGTTTATCTCCCAGGTGATGTCCATCACACACTGGGAGATCCTTTGTTCCAGAGTGCTCTACCACGTCGTCCCCTCGGCTCACAACTCAACCCCGGCTTCAGATGCCTGGTGTTTTGCTACCAGAGAGAGAGAGAGAGAGAGAGAGAGAGAGAGAGAGAGAGAGAGAGAGAGAGAGAGAGAGAGAGGCCACCAAATCTCACAATTAATAGATGTCATGTATAAACTTTTCTCCATGTTCGGTTTCCTTCACCCTTTCCCCATAAGTTACTTTTCTTAAGTTTTTACTACTTAGGGCCTTGTGTCTGTTATGAAGATAATAGTAACTACAGGGAAACCCTGAAGAACTTCTAGGGAAGAGAAATGATCGTGTGTGTTTCAACAACTTGCATTGTTTAAAGTTTCATTCAAAGATATGGTGCTGCCTACTTTAAATTATCCCTGTTTTACATACCTCTTATACTTAATTCAGTTGATTACGCCTGTGTTTCAGGGTCCTCCGCCTTTAAATTATAACTTCACACACCTAGTCAGTCCACTCACTGGCTCATTTAACTGCTGTTTTTGGTTGCCAAAGCAAGCCTACCTACTATGTTTTATAGACCAGTGGGGTGGTGTCATAGACTCAAAATTTGTGTCTCCAGGAAGCAGCATTCCTCCATGGTTTTTGTCTTGCCTCTAGAACTGCCTTGCTTCCTCTCAGTGATGGGCTGTGACATAAAAGATGAACTACACCCTGTCCTTCTCCAGTTGCTTTCAGTAAATGTGTTATCACAACAACAAGGAGGTAAATTAGGACAGCCCCTTGCTCATGACTCAAGAATCCCGACTAATGCATCTGTCTGTTGTGCCCTTTGATGAACAAGGGCTGCACAGCTCATCACGTCTACCCACGCTGGGTATTACGATGTTTATATTTAATGCCTATCATTGCTTAATGAACTTGTAAGACGAGGGCAATCATTTTCGTCACATTTGAGTCACTGGTTATATTTCAATGAGCTTACCCAAAGATATTATTAACAAAAATTTTATTGATAAAGGCTTTGCATAAATAATCAGAGTCTTTCCTCCCTATGTTGAATTACTCATTCAGAGTGGGAGTGCTGAGGGCTGGGAGGGAGGGGGAGTATTAGGCGAGCTTAGGCACTAGCTGGCACTGGATGCTTTGCTATGGATTGTAAAACGAACAGTGATTTGCATAAATGACTAAGAAACTACCCAATTATTTATGGTCAGGAAATTCTAAAGGGTCTGCAGTATTGACTTGGGTTTTGTAATTGGAAGACATAAGGCAATTTAAGAAGAAAATTGATTTACACAGTCAATTTATCACAAACTTCTATTTCTACCATGAAGATCTATTAGAGTATTTCTTTTTTTAATTTCCAAAAGCCCTAGAGACATTGTTTAATGTCATCAAAGGACTTGAAAGTGGATCATGGTAAATTGGACTCAGTGCAGAGTTAATCCTTCCATTGTAGAGATAGGCCAAGCCAGGACCTGTTGATGTGTTTGGAACAAAACATATGTTCATTCAGTTTCTTAACTTAGCAAATAACTATTGTACCATCTCTCTTTCTGGCTGTGAGCCTTTTGCTAGACTCACAGGACTCTTTGCTGTCAGAAGGGATAGAGTCTAACACTGACATAGAGGTGTATAATAAGAGCAATAAATCAAGTCTCTGTACTACAACCAGCCAGCATTCAAGCACAATCTGTTCTCTGGAATATGATGAAGACGACCTGACAGACATTGTCTGATGAAAAAGATACATTAAGCATTTTACTTAAGCTTACAAGAAACCACACATGAAAAAAAATCTTTGGAGAAATGTCATAATTCTGAGATCATGTTGGTGACAACATCCAAAATAAGCCTTGAGACACCAATTCTGGAAGTGGGTCGTATAAACATAATATTTTTATTAGTTTATTGAGACTTTCACACAATGTATTCTGATCACACCCCCCATTGCTCCCCTTAACCTCCCCACCTCCTCAATCCCTCCCAATGCCCTGTCCTTTTTCTCAATTTAGATTCTCCCTACTGCGGAACACAGGGAGATATTTAGAGGCAATCCCTGACGTCTCTCCCTGCTTCTCCCCTTCCAACTCGGCGTGTCTCACATGACTCCCCCCCATCTTCTCTCTTTCCCTCCCCTCCCTCTATGCATGTATCTATTAGTAAACCAATTAGAAACACCAATGAGAGACGCTGTGAATGACAAATAGCGGATACATGTGAACCTCAGGGTGAATTAAATGTTGAGGGTGGGAGGGGCTTGCAGAGCCACGCCTGGGAAGTGAGATGGAGAACACCTAACAAGGGGTGAAGATGGAAAGTGAGCCACACCAGAGAGAGAGAGAGAGAGAGAGAGAGAGAGAGAGAGAGAGAGAGAGAGAGAGAGAGAGAGAGAGAGAGAGAGAGAAAGTCACTTACATGAGAAGCCGAGGACTGAGGACAGTGCTCTTCTGGTCCCCGAACCTCAACCAGAATCCAAGAGAGCACAATCCCCTTTCCTTGCCTTTATCCCTGCCTCTCTCCTCGTACCTGTTGACCACGCCCAAGTGGGCGTGGTCAGTGCTGCCTTAGGTGAGATCTCTACCTACGGGTAGGGTCTTCACCTGTAGGCTGGGAAGGCTGGGATTGCCTCACCGGGTTGCCAGGGATCACTAAAATATAAGCAGTGGACTAAAACAGTAGGCTTTTGCTTGAGAAGGCTCACTTTGACGGGCAAAGGGAATGCCAATGGGGAAAAGAGCTACAATTCCAAAGATCCCACTAAGATAATAGTTATAGAATGAATGGGAACATGGTGAAAGGCAGGGCAGTAAAGGGACAGAGAGGAGAAGACTGCAATGAGAAAATTTTTATATGACTGATCACTGTTTTCATTGAGAGTTGGAAGGGGACATTGAAGGTAGAATGACCACACACACACACACACACACACACACACACACACACACACACACAGGCATGATATTGGGAGATAGAGAAATAAATATTAAGTCAGTGGAGACAAAGCAAAAGCGCGTCTAGCAGTGGAAAAGTCTGATGCAGCACATTGAGTTTGAGCTGTTTACAGGCAACGTCTTCCAAGGATGGAGGTGGGGGCACCATGGGCTGGGAGCCTGCGTATGGGCTGCACTAAGGACACACACACTGAACGAACTTGACGGAGGCTGTGGCGTGAAGAGAAGAGACGATTGGTTTTGAAAGTGGGAAAATGGGGGGCTGCTCTCAAGGAAGACAGAGAGACATGGTTGAGGGAACATAGGCATCCAGGCAGGCCCAGGGCGAGAAGCTTCTGGAAGGCAGGGACAGTCAGAAGCATCGTCTTATGCTACAGGAAGAGCTGGGGAGGTTCAGCTACGTACGGTACAAGGTGTTGGGACTGAGAGGAGACCAGGAATCTGGTGTGAGTTGTTTGCACTACAGACGCCTATCTCTAGATGTGGGAAGAAGCCGGGGCCCTGGCATCATGGGTTCTGGTGATAGGTCCTGTTCCTCTAGATGCTGTATTATGCAGCCGGGATGCCATCACATCATCAGACATGCTCTTTCTCCAGGCTATGCAGTGTTTACTGACCCTCACACCACCGACTTTAGCGCTGGGTCTTCCTACCTGTTAGCAATCCCCAGTTTTTCCCCGTAAGGACAACAGAAAGCTATAAGAGTCTACAGTAAAAGCACTGCATGTGGACGCACAGGCTTGGCCTCCTGTCTCAAGTGTAAAGACTCGAGGGCTCGTGGCAGCAGCCGTTTGTTTGGGGGCATGTGGTGGATGGGACCCTTTTGTCCCTCTTGTGAAACTCCTCCCCACGTCTTCAGGAAGTGGTTATAATGCCCAGTCAGAGTCATGTGACCTGCTCTCGCCTTCATCAAGGTTAGGTGCTCCTAAGTTTAAAGGTAGAAGAACATGCTCTTCTCTTCCCTTTTTCTTTCCTTTTTTTTTTTTTGACTTGCTTTTCCAATTTGGGGGGGCGGTATTCCTAGTTACTAGAAGATGCATTTTTGCCCTATTTCTGTTGATTACATCTTATGAGATGATGGGAACATAAGCCACCAAGTGTGCACACCCCTCTCATTCTGAGTATGTAGCTGCGGCACCCATTCAGGTGTTATACTTGGTTGTAATACATGATTAATGTGGTCAGTCAATAAATAGCCAGTGTGTGTGTGTGTGTGTGTGTGTGTGTGTGTGTGTGTGTGTGTGTGTGTCAGAGACCTGGATACTCACTGGAGAAACTGGTTAACTGTTCTCTGTGTGTGTGTGTGTGAGAGAGAAAGGGGGGGAGAGACCAGGCGACTCAATGGAGAGACTGGTTAACGGTTCACAAAATTGTTGACCTTGAGTTTTCATTTAAATCTCATTCAGCTTGAGGATGGATGTTAATTATTGGCTTTCCCATTTAAGAAGAAGCAGGGATACATACACTAGTGAGCAGGATGAAGATAAAGTGAGATTAGAGGCTAATTTTGCTGAGGTAATTAGGAAAAAGTTGATCTGAAGAAAGTAATTATCATGGTGCCTAAGGAATGAGATACAGCTAAGCATTGCAAGACCAGGAGAAGGGTGTAGACTCTTCCAAGAGCAGAAAGGATAATAATGGAGGATGAGAAAGAGTGGTAGGAAATTAGACTTGGGGAAGGAGGCAGGTGCTGACTCATCAAGTCTTGGACACACCTGAATTTTAGACCCAGGGACAAAGGGAAGCCCCCAGAGGGGTTCAGCTGGAGGTGGGGGAAGGTCCCACAACAAGGAAACAAGGCTTTGCTCATTAGAAAGAAGGGTCTTGGAGAGTAGCCAAGTAATGACAAACAGACCAATGGGACACCCATTGGGTAAACCGACGGAAGGATGACGGTAAGGCTGATGATGGTGGGGGGACAGAGGAAGGGATGGTTTTCAGTGTTTGACACACAGGAAGGAGGAAGTACCATGAGTCTCTGGATGCATTTACGCCTACTCCTAGAAACTGGAACATGATGCTTTAGGTGACACAAGGTCTTTAGAAAGTGATCAAGGGAACAGACATTGAGATGCGATGCTATTGAAGATAAACTTTTAAAAGATTAATTTATCTTTTGACACGTGTGGGTGGTTTTTGCCTGCATTTATGTAAGTGAGATGCATGTATTCCTGGTACCCGAGGGGAAGGACAGGATAGGACCCTGGGTTCTCTGGAACTAGAATTAGAGACAGTTCTAATCTGGATGCTGGGAACTGAAGCCTGGCCCTCTGAAAGAGTAGTCAGTGTTCTTAATCACTGGTCTATCTCTTCATCCAAGACACGTCAGTGGACCCACACAGCCTCGTGGTCCATCAAAAGCAGAAGCTCTTACACGAATGAAGGAAAGGGATGTCACCAAAGAAGGTTAAACCGCGAGAGGAACTCCAGCTGTCATTGCTGGGTTTTGAAGTTGGAGGAAGTGGGCTGTGAGTGAAGGAAGGGATGCCTGCAGAAGCTGGGACAGTGAGCAAGGATAGGACGATTCGGGACAACAGTTAGTTGTCAGGGACACAACTCTGTCACCGAGCCGACAGCAAACCCACTCTTGCCTAGAGCCTGAGCAATGATGCCTGGTTGTAGGGGGAAACAGGACTCCGCCATTAGCCACGTGGCGCTCTGCTCTGCTGTTCCTTCTTTTATTCCTTCCTCCGTACATGTCCCTAGCCATGCCCAAAAGTGGGCCTGGCTAGTGGCGTAGTTCCACTGCCCTGTCTCTAGTCATGCATTAAGTGGGTGTGGTTAGCAGCACAGTTCCGCCCTTTCGTTACCACATCCATATGCGTCTTTAGAGCGCCACACGGCTAATGGCGGAGTCCTGTTTCCCCCTACACCTGGTCCTGCCCACATCTTGGCTTTATCCCGACAAGACCCATGCCTGACTTGGTTAGAGTGAATTTGCTTTCTTAAAACTTGCGGCAACTCGTTACAGCATCAATAGGAACAGATACAATGGGGCTCGGTGGCTGATTATGGACGGTCCAGCAGTGAGCCGTCATGGCGGTCATCCAAGTGAGAAAAACCAGGCAAGGAGATGCTGGAGGGGGGGGGAACTAAGCTGAGATGTTGGTGGCATTAAATCTGACACACCAAAGGATACTCACGTGGAAGATAACAATAACAACAACAACACTATTATATTAATATAATAATAATAGCAATTTGCTGCGTACGTCTCGAGTTCACAGGAGGTGAATGAACCAGTGAAAACCTCTGCACTACAGGTAAGACAGGTGACATTTGCAAGCATGGCCCCCACTGACTGAGAAAAGAGGGGCGCCTCAGTGCAGAAGAGCCAGCTCAAGCCAAGACTCTGAGAGATTCGCAGGCTGGGTAGAGACGGGAGGAGGAGATGGTGAAGGGGACAGAGAGGGAGTCCCAGTGAGACAGGGAGGAAGTCTGGAGGTCACAGAACCAGAGAGGTAAAACGGGGGCCTGGATGGCCGCACCAGGGGTGCTGGGCAGCAGTGTGAACACATGACAGGGACACGCACCTGCACGTGACCTTGCCGTGTGGGGCGTAGTCCTCGGCAAGTCCACGTTTGTATGGTGGGTAACTGTGGAAGGCGAGGAATAATGGAAGGAAGAACTGAAGAGTGTTTGGTAGCCGGTTCCAAACCCCGCCCTCAGGGTGCCAAAGGTGGAACCAGACTCCGCCCCTAAAAAGCCCGACATTGGTAGCTCCACCCCGGGGGTGCATTAAACCCCCACCTCTGGATTCGCCTCATGGATCCTGGTGTTCTGTCCCCCAGGGGCACCCAGGAAGGCTTTGCTCAGATTAAACCTGGGTTTATTCCTTCGGTCCGATTGGCTGACTGCGGCGGGTTTCCATTAATGGTTCCACTAACAGGGATTTTTAAGCATAACAATGAACAATGTCGTTAGTGGTGACACGTGGATCAAGTTTGGCTTCTGACATAAATTAGCTAGTCCAGAAGGAGAAATATATCTATGAGAGAGATGAAGAGAGAGGTGGGGGGGGGGCGAGGAGGAGGAGGGGGTGGAGGGAGGAAGGTTCATGTGCATACTCACGGGTTCTTGCTCTGAGACTCTCACTTTGGAGCTGTGCTAACAGGAAGCCATCATCAAATGTGGCCCCGGGCCTTGCTCCTCCAGAGCTGTAGGTTAAGACAAGCCTCTTTTCCTTATGAAATACACAGCCATGGTTATTTCCTTAGAGCGGCGTCAAACGAATGGAAAGAGGCGCTTTCCTTCCAGGAGTTTTATTTGATGTTTCTGGACGGTAGGGAGTCTTGCATGGAGACTGGAGGGTCACCCCCTCTCCTTCTGAGTTGAGCCACGGGAAGCTATACTGCCACAGAGGAAGGACACTTGATTTTTGTGTTCTAGAAGGTGATGAGTTGACCATGGGGCCACGGAGAGGGAGGTTATTTTCCTCTTGGTCTAACATCTTGGTAAGGAAGTACCTCACAGGAAGAAAGAACAGGGAGCATGTCCGAGGCTCACCACAAGGTCCTCACGGTCAGCCATCATCTGGTTACCACTGGTTACCACACACCCATCTGCCAATCCCAGCACGGGTACCAAGGAGATGCTGGGAGGACCAGATCCATTCCTTGAACTAGGTCCCGCCAGGGTGTTTGCGCATCAAGCTTGTCTCTTTGTGGCCGCCCTTCCCCAGACCCGTGGGTGCCGGTGACAGTTGTAGAAAAGGAGGGATCTTTGTGCCTTTTGTGCACTGTCTGAGCGAAAGCTACAAGATTAACGCTGAATAGCGATGAACACCCGTGATGGTGTCAGAAGCTGCAGTGCACCCTTCTGCAAGGACTGACTGGCTCGCAGGGGGCTTTTACGCAGTAGCCGACTAGAGCAGGGGACGCCTTGTCAGTACAGCCCAGGAGAAACATGGCTTTTTCTTAGACTGTGTGCGTTTTCTGCTCCTCGTGTAGACCCTTGCAAAACGGTGCCGTCAATGTCCCCACCCCCAGCCCAGCATTTCGTAACAGTAAAATTTTCCTCCTAGGCCAAGCTCTATTCTGTGTTAGTGCTTCTGTAATCCTTAGGCTGCATGGGGGCCCATGGGGGAGCGGGGTGTCCCTGATTAAATTTGCAAAAGGAGGGGCCCAGGCAGTCGTACTTTGTTCCCAGCTAGTAAGTGGCCCAGCTGATTTTTTCCCCCTTAGCCTGATTCCAAAGCCCACTGTCAGAAGCCCTGAGCCTTCTTGCCTCTCATGCTCATGCTGCCTGCAGCTGCAGGAACGAATGGTGATTGGGGCCTCACAAAGCATGGAGCTAAAACAGCTACATTTGCATAACGATTTAAGAATTGCAGATGTCCCAGAAAAAAAAAAAAAAACGATTGTGCTCACAGAGACCACTGGGATGGCGGCCTCAGCTTTCTCTCACTTTACACACGAGCGTGTATTCTCCGGTCATCTATAGATGCCCTGAAACCCTGTTAAAAAATATCAGGCACATTGCGTCTTTTGCCTTAATGACCAAAGGAAAAGTGTCGGCAACTGAATGCTCTGATGGGGGAAGTCCTGTGTATATGTCAATAAAGCACTGTCTGGCCAATAGGAATCTAGATAGGTGGGGCTAGGAGTCCAGGAGGATTCTGGGAAGGAGAAACACAAGAGTTCGAGATGTAACGCCATGGGGTAGGAGCCCGGAACTATTCTCCAGTAAGAGACATACTTAGATTAACAATTATGGGGTAATTACTTAAGTCAGAGCTAGCCAGTAAGAAACAAGCAAGGCCAACAGCTTCATAATTAATATAGCCCCCTGTGTGTTTATTTGGGACTGATGCGGCTCTAGAACCAGGCGGGCGGGAAGGCTTCTCTCAAGGAAAAGGTTTCCCTTAACAGTGCTCTGTTGCCCAACAGCATCCTCTGGGCATCGGTACCAGTGCCCTTGTGAATGCCCAAAGTAGCGGGTGCCCAAGCCCGCCATGCAAAGACAGCACACTCTTCAGCTATGGCTGTGCCATTCAGCTACAGGGACCGGGATGGTGGCTCAGGAGTTCATTGCCTTGCAAGCAAGGGGACTGGAACTTGGATCACCAGGGAGCCACGGGAGGTTGTGGTGGCCTGCCTGTGGTTCCAGCCTCAGAAGGTACAGAGCAAGACTACCCGTGCCAGCAAGCTCTGGGTTTGGTTGAAAGATCGTGCCTCAATGAAGGAGGCTCAACAATGATAGAGGGTAACTCTCCGTATCAACCCGATGAGTTACCTAGGCTCTAGGAAATTATCTCCCACCCATGCCAGTCTGGTTAGATTCAGTGGGCTACATCTAAAAGAAGGCATTAGAGTGTGAGGGGGGTTTGCTATCACTTCATCCAAACCATTGGTCAACGACTCAGTGACAATGCCTGGCTTCCACTCTGGGTCTTGTTGGCAGCCTGTCTGCCGCTCTCAGGGAGAAGACATCCCCACTAGCGCCCCTGATCAGAAGGTGAAGGGCTCCAAGAGTTGCAGTTCAGTCTTTTGAAAAAATGATGCACATATAAAGGCATATAGCCATGTATTTATATGCAGAAATTAACTCAGTCATATTTCAGGAAGTCTTGGACCTCAAAGTGACCATTAAATTAAAAAAAAAATCACACCATCTTGCTTTCAGCCCAGATGATATCATTCTTTTACATTTCGACCTGTGCTAGCTGGATATGTTCCAGAGTGGAATGGAAAGCTCTGACAAATGCATATTGCTATCTTTCCAGTTTCTTTTCACATCAAGAAAAAATATACCTCATTACAATGAGTACTAATGGACTCATTTTCACTTCACCAGGAGTAGCCTGCACCTCATTGTTGTGTCTTAAAGCTAAGATGCCACACCAGCCGAGTGGGGTCTCTCTAACTCTCAGTGTTCACGCTTTACCCCAGTACTGCTTTTTGGTTCTAATACTGGCCCATTGGTACCAGCAGCATCAAATAATCTTTCCATGATCTCTACCAAGAGGAAGCTCCCAATACATTCCCCAGAGGAAAATAGGCCAACCTCCATAGATTAGCACATTTGCAAGTATGTGGAGTTAAAAAAAAAACTGGATATGCATACTCTCCATTACTGACTCTCAGCCCAGCTCAGAAGGACATCCGTTAAAGATTGGATACCGACCAGGTTCTGAAGTCCTCAGCCAGAGGTACCAGAAGTTAAGCCCTATTTCCAGGCCATGTCCCACAGTTAAGGCTCTTTACCAGTTGGCAGATCCTAGAGTTTGGATGGGGCTGCCCAGCCTTGATGAGTATCTATCACTGCTATCCTTTCAGCACGAGGATTCGGCAGATCCATGAATAATAAGTCCATGATTCTGCTTGTTCCCTGCACATTTGGTACATGTGCATTGCCAGTAAGGTCCCCATGATGCTTCATCTTGGTTGACAACTGGATTGATTGAAAGTCAACTAAGAGGCATGCCTCTAGGCAGCCCTGTAAGGCTGGAGTAACTGGGACAGGAGCAGGGGGTAGGGCCGGGTCCTCCCACGTGGTAAGTGGTACCTTCTGTTACCAGCCCAGATGTAAGGAGGCCCCAGGGAAAAGATGCTGCTTTTTGCCTGCCTGTCTGCCTTCATCCTTGCTGGTGAGTGCATCTGCCCTACTTACTGCTAGTGCTGCTACCATTCTTCACTGACATTAGAGCCCAGCTTCTTCTGCCCTCTGTTGTGGACCCAAGACAAGTGGCTTCCAGGAGTCCTCCAGGTCTTTAGTGCCATCCTGGTACTGCAGGGGTCTCCAGCTCCACAGACTGGGAAATTAGTGGGTTCTCAGCTTTTCAGTGCATAGATGAGCATCACTGGATTACCAACACCATGTAACCACCATTGGATTACCCACATCATGTAACCATCACTGGATTACCAACACCATGTAACCATCACTGAATTACCAACACCATGTAACCACCACTGGATTACCCACATCATGTAACCATCACTGGATTACACACATCATGTAACCATCTCTGGATTACACACATCATGTAACCATCTTTGGATTACCCACATCATGTAACCATCGCTGGATTACCCACATCATGTAACCACCCCTGGATTACCCACATCATGTAACCACCCCTGGATTACCCACATCATGTAACCATCACTGGATTACCCACACCATGTAACCATCACTGGATTACCCACATCATGTAACCATCGCTGGATTACCCACATCATGTAACCATCGCTGGATTACACACATCATGTAACCATCACTGGATTACACACATCATGTAACCATCACTGGATTACACACATCATGTAACCATCATTGGATTACCCACATCATGTAACCATCACTGGATTACCCACATCATGTAACCATCACTGGATTGCACACATCATGTAACCATCACTGGATTACCAACACCATGTAACCATCACTGGATTACCAACACCATGTAACCATCTTTGGATTACCCACATCATGTAACCATCGCTGGATTACCCACATCATGTAACCACCATTGGATTACCCACATCAATAAACCACCATTGGATTACCCACATCATGTAACCATCACTGGATTACCAACACCATGTAACCATCACTGGATTATCCACATCATGTAACCATCTCTGGATTACACACACCATGTAACCATCTTTGGATTACCCACATCATGTAACCATCACTGGATTACACACATCATGTAACCATCATTGGATTACCCACATCATGTAACCATCACTGGATTACCCACATCATGTAACCATCACTGGATTACCCACATCATGTAACCACCATTGGATTACCCACATCATGTAACCATCATTGGGTTACCCACATGACTGCCGTACTACTCACATTGTCTCTGGTGAGAAATCACATTAATCATTTTTATATGCTCCCTTGATGTTTTCCACAGTATGCCGAAGATGATTCAGTCATTGAAAACGTATTAGATTGTTCATTATTTTTCTTCTTTTATGCTCCCCTGTTTTTGAGATGGGGGGGGGGTCTTACGATCTATCCAGGCTAGCCCAGAACTTGTCATCTTCCATCCTCAGCCTCCTGAGTTGTTATTGCAGATGTGTGTGACACCTCACATGTTTGTGACTTTTGACAGTTCTTTGTGCATTATGGGTGCTAATCCTTTGTCATCAATGTGATTTTTCCAGCAATTTTCTCCAAATTTTGGGGGATATAGTTTTAGTGTCCTAAGTGTGCATTTCTTTTGAGAAAATCAATTCATTTTTTTTCTTTTCTGGATCATGCTGTTGGCATTATATTTTAAAGCTCTCTAACCAAAGGTCTTTAAGATCTGCTTGGTTTTTTTCTAGGAGTTTTATAATGCAGTTGAGTCTGCTACTCAATGGCTCAATATTACCCCTCCGTCAATGTGTGCAACCCCAGTGCTGGCTGCTGACGGGAGCAGCCCTTTGCCTCAGAATGTTTTTACATCTTTGCCAGAAGTCAGTGCTCTGTTCTCAAGCAGATCTATTTCTGGGCTGTCAGTTTTGTTCCATTGATCTGTATGCCCAGCTCCTCTCGAAGTTACCTTTCCCATTGTATATTTATAGCACTGTACAAGTCCTCCAACTCTGGTCTTTTCCAGAGTTGTTCTGTCTATTCTGTTACTTTGTTTTATATAGACAGACAGACAGACACACACACACACACACACACAGACACGAGAGAGAGAGAGAGAGAGAGAGAGAGAGACAGACAGACAGACAGACAGACACAAAAAGAGACACACAGAGAGACAAAGAGACAGATAGATACACAGAGAGACAGACACAGAGAGACAATGAGACAGAGAGATAAACACACACACATACACAGCTAGAGGTACAGACAGATGTATTTTAGTCTTCATTTGATTAAAAGAACAGCTTGTGTTCAATCTATAGACTAAATTAAGGGACATGGATAGATTATCAACATTGAGTGCTTTCATTCTTAAATGTGGCACATTTCTCCATTTAATTAAACCCTTGATAAGCTGTCATTAAGATTTTATAGTCATCAGCATATATAAATCTTATGCACAACTTTTCCAATTTGGACCTGAGTATATGATTTGCAGTGCTAATTTTTTTTTTACTTCGTATTAAGTTTTTTTTTCCTTTATAAGTGTTGCTGTCATGGTGTCTCTTCACAGCAATGGAAACCACAACTAAGATAGTTGCCTTTCCGTTACTTGATAAAAAAAAAAACACCATGGTCAATGAAAGTTACAGAGGAAGAGTTTGTTTTGGCCTATGGCTCTGGTGGGACAAGAGTGACATGGCAAGGGAGAATCCTGGCTTGTGGCAGGCTCGGCAGCAGGAGCAGGAATCTGAGAGCTCGCATCTCCAACTGCAAACACAAAGGAGAGACCTGAACTTGAAGCGATGATAGGCGTTCGCTCTTAAAGCCCGCCCCCAGTGACATACTTCCTCCAGAGAGGCTGCACCACTTGAACCTCCCGAAGCAGCACCACCAATAGGGAATCAAGTGTGCAAATACCTGAGTGTATGGGGTACATTTCTCATTTAAATGTCCTTTCCTTGCTTCTGTAAATTCTTCGGGGTCTCAGTGTGGATATTAACACCTGTGAAGACGGGTGGTTTTATCTTCCCGTGCAGTGTTCTTTATTTGTCTTCTTACTGGCTGTCACGGATAGCTTCACCTGTCAGCTTGGCATAACCCATAGTCATCTGGGAAGAGGGAATCTCGACCGGGGAATGGCCTGGATCAGATTGGCCCGAGGACATGTCTGTGGGCGTTCTCTTTTATATACTTTTTAATTATATATTTAAATTAAAAACAAGCTTGCTTCCCATGTCAGTCCCAGCTCCCTCTCCCTCCCTTCCATGCCCACTCCCTCTCCCCCCGGCCCCCCCCCGCCCGGCTCCCCCAGCCCCCTGCCCAATCCCCACTCCATTCCCCAGGGAGGGTAACACCTCCCCAAAGTGTTCAAATTGAGAAAGCATTCCCTCATTGTGGGAGGGGTCCCCAAAACCCATTTGTGTGCCAGGGATAAATATTGATCTACTACCCAAAAACCCCATAGATTGCCGAGGTCTCCTCACTGACACCCACATTCAGGGGGTCTGGATCAGTCCCCTGCTGGCCTCTCAGCCATCACTCTGGGGTTCATGAGCTCCCCCTTGTTCAGGTCAGCTGTTTCTGTGTGTTTCACCAGTCCAGTCTTGACCCCTTTGCCCATCACTCCTCCCTCTCTGTCACTGGGTTCCAGGAGTTCAGTTCAGTGTTTAGCTGTGGGTGTCTGCCTCTGCTTCCGTCTGTCACTGGATGGAGGTTCTAGGATGGTATGTAAGATAGTCATCAAAACCATTATTAGGGAGGGGCATTTAAAGTAGTCTCTCCACTACTGCTTAGCTTGCCAGTTGGTGCCATCCTTGTACATCTCTGGAGTTCTCATTAGTGTGTGGGCGTTCTCTTAATTAGTAGTTGATACAGGAGAGTCCAGCATACTGTGTGCAGTGCCGTCCCGAGGCAGGCGGGCCTAGGCCGTCCATGGAAGATGGGTAACTGAGTAAGTCAGGGGGAGCAGGGCAGTAAGTTGTGTCCCTCCCTGGTCTCTGTGTCACTTCCTGTCTCCACATTCCCCCTTTAGTTCCTGCCTTGGTTCCCCTGATGGCAGATTGCTTTTTTAATCAATTAATTATGTGTGTGTGTGTGTGACAGCACATGTGTGGAGGTCAGGGGATAACTTGAAGGAGTTGGTTCTTTCGTTCTGCTAAGTAGGTTCTGGGGACTGAACTCAGGTCCTCAAGCTTGGGAGCAAGCGGCCTCACCTGCTGAGTCATCTTGACAGACCCTGTAAGAACTCTTTAAGTTTTCTTTTTCCTTTTTGGAAACCATGAAGAAAGGATAGCTGGAAGCAAAGTATTCCAGGCTTAAGGAGACAAAGCTGCACGCTCTCTCTGTCCAGCCTGGGCATCTTTGGAAAATGCTAGTGTCAACTGACTTCATTGTTTTGCCCTAGAAGACAATGCAAGTGCAATGTCCCCACGACCCTGGGTCTGAGCAAACAATCATCTGGCTGCTGGCCTGTACGGTGTTGCACGTAGAACTGGAGAGATGAATCTCATTAGGGAGGTTGACTTTACCAGATGGTGACTGTCATGGCTGTAAGCTGAGCCCAGTGTAATTGAACCTGCTTTTCAAAGCCTGAGAGGAAGGCTGACAGATGTAGGGTTTGGAGACGGCTGTGATTTGCCTGGGCTGTGAGCCCAGGTATGTGGGTAGCCTTTAGAAGCAGGAATGAGGCTTTTCCAACAGCCAGCAGGGAAACAGGGATCCAGGTTACAGCCTCATGGATCCTGGATGGATCCCAAGATGAATGAGTTTGGAAACAGATTCATCACCCCCAAAACACCTCCAGAAAAGAACCTGCTGATACCTTGATTTGGGCTCTTGAAACCCAAAGTAGAGGTTAGGCTGAGTCACACTGTGTCTGGACCTCAAGCCAATGGGCCTGTAGAATAATAGTACTGCTTCAAGCTATTGAATTTGTTACTGCCACCACAGAACACTGAAACTTATGTTATATGTGTACTAAAGATGTACTGTGCAGACACAGAGGGGGAAGACGGTGTCTTTTGCTGTGAAGTTCACAGATCATGAAAGCAATCTGCCACCAGACCAACATGGATATCTTCTGTGTGCAGGAGGTTGAGGTCAGATACTGTTGGCTCCAAAGAATGGGAAGCCTCTGAAGAAAAAGCCAAGCTCCTGGGGCTTGAATTTGAGAGGGAAGAGCCTAGTCAGTGACCATGCTTTGAAGGGAGAAGGAAGGACCGTCTGAGCTCTAGCAGCCTCAGCAGTGGAAGTTTCTAGAGTGTTCACTGTTATTATGATTCTGCTCTCAGGATTCTTGATCCTTATCTCTCCATTTTAAATATATAGATAAGATGTCACATAGGATACAGAAACATGGTTGGGGAGGGAGGGGGAGGGAGGGGAGAAGGGGAGGAGAGGGGAGGAAGAAGAGAGGAGAGAGAGAAAAGAGATGGGAGAGAGAAGAGGAGAGAGAGAAGAGAGGAGAAACCGAAGAGAGAGAAGGGATAGGGGAAAAAGAGAGAGAGGAGAGAGAAGAGAGAGAGGAGAGGAGAGAGAGGGAAAGAAGAGA